>NC_056683.1:106469782-107744782 GCF_018350215.1 Panthera leo
ATCATTTCATACATTTCTCTTCCAGAAAATAGGAGAGAATACTTTCCAATTCATTTTATAAAGTTAGTATTATCCTGACATCAAAACAGGATAAGACAGTTCCTTCAAAAAAGAAAACTACAGATAAATATCTCTATGGATACACAGAAAAATTCCTTAACAAAATACAAATAGAATTCAGCAATATAAGTAAAGAATTATACATTATGACCAAGTGAAGTTTATTCCAGGGATGGAAAGCTGGCTCACTATTTGAAAAATCAAGCAATAAAACCTGCCACCATATCAACAAGTTAAAGAAGAATATCATTTATCAAGTGATGTAGACAAAGCATTTGCAAAATCTAATACCCATTCATTAAAAAAAAAAAAAAAAAAAAAAAAAAAACTCAGCAATTTGAGGGAAACTTCCTCAAACTGATAAATGGCATCTACGAAAAACCTACAACTAACAGTTGTTACACAGCTACTTAACAGTGGAAGACTAAGCACTTTATCTGTAAGATCAGGAAAAAGACAAGAACGTCTAGTCCTACTACTCATCTTCAACACTGTTCTGGATGGTCTGGTCACTGCAACAAGTGAAGGAAAGGAAATAAAAGGCATATAGATTGGAAAGGAAGAAAATCCCTATTTACTAATGGCATGATTGTGCATAGAGTAAATCCCAAGAAATCTACCAAAAAAAAAACCTCGTAGAACTAAAGAGTGAGTTCAGCAATGTCACAAAATAAATATACAAAAATCAACTTTACTTCTATTGTAATAACAACATGGACACCAAAATTGGAAATGCAATGCCACTGACAATCACTCAAAAAAATAAATAAATAAAAAATGAAATATTCAGGTATAAATCTAACAAAACATGTACAACATTGGTGAGTAAAGTTAAAATCTAAATAAATGGAGAACTATACCACGTTAATGGACTAGAAAACTGAAGAGAGCAAATACGTCAACTCTGCCCAAGGTGATATATAGATAACACAATTCCTATAAAATTCTCAGCAAAATTTTTGGTACATATAGACAAAATTATTAAAACATATAGAAAAGCAAAGGAATGAAGATAGCAAAAACTGTTTTGAAAAAGAATAAAATGGGAATAATTATTCTACCCAATTTCAAGACTTATTGGGCAGAGAACATGAACTTCAACCTTAGTTGTACGAAAAGATTAAGTCACCATGTTTCGGTTTTCAACATCTTGTACATTCTAAGACAGGTTTGACCCTTAACTGGCTCCAAAGAGGTAACCTATAAACCCTTAGAATATCCTGCTTAATAAGAGTGTCTTTGTTTACCTGGGGACCTTGGGTTGCTTCATATGGTCTATGCTAATAATGCGATTTATGGTGGAAGGCTTGAATCATGTGATACCAGCTTGACCTCTCAAGGACTACAGAGTAAGGTAATCCACACATGGAGTCAACCATGCCAACATAACCAAACCATAATAAAAATCCTGGACACCAAGGCTTGGGTGGACCTTGCCTGGTTAGCAAAACTCTGTATGTGCTGTCACAAATCACTGCTGGGAGAATTAAGCAGACACAATTCCACTGGGAGAAGACAATGCAAGTTTGGGCCTACTGTCTCCTAGATCCTGCCCTTTGCTTCTTTCTCTATGGCTGATCCCATTAGTATGACAGCTCTTCTGAGTTCTGTGATTCCTTAAAGCAAATCACTGGTATGAAGGGTGGTCTTGGAGACACCCAAACATACTTACTTTATAAAAATTTAACTCAAAAATGGATCATGGAATTAAATGGAAAAGAAAAAATGATGAAAATTTAAGAAAAAAATTAAGAGAAAATCTTCAAGATCTGGGACTAGGCAAAGAGTTCTTAGACTTGACCCTATAAGCAAAATCCATATAGAAAAAAACCACACTAAACATCCAATCTTATGTTTATGCAAAAGACACTTTTAGAGAATAAAAAGACAAGCTACAAAGTAGAAGAATATATTTGCAAACCATATAGCCAACAAAGGGTTAGTATCCAAAATACATAAAGAACTCTCAAAACTCAACAGTAAAATAAAGGAAATAATCTGATTAAAACATGGGCAAAAGACATGAAGAAACATACCAACAAAGAGAATAGAGATGGAAAACAAGCATGTGAAGAAATTGTTCAACATTATTAATCTTGAAGGAAATGAAAATTAAAACCACAGTGATACCACTACATTCTCATCAGAAAGGCCAGAATTTAAAAACCACCAAGGTTGAAAACCAAGGTCCCCAGGTAAACAAAGACACTCTTATTAAGCAGGATATTCCAAGGGTTTAGAGCTTACCTCTTTGGAGCCAGACAAGGGTCAAACCTGTCTTCGAATGTACAAGATGTTGAAAACCGAAACATGGTGACTTAATCTTTTTGTACAACTAAGATTGAAGTTCATTTTCTTTGCCCAATGCAGGGCACTTGGGTGGCCCAGTCAGTTGTGTCTGACTTCAGCCCAGGTCATGATCTCATGGTTCGTGGGTTCGAGCCCCATGTCAAGCTCTGTGCTAACAGCTCAGAGTCTGGAGCCTGCTTCAAATTCTGTATCTCCCTTTCTTTGCCCCTCCCCCATTTGCGCGCACGTGCACTCTCTCTCTCTCTCTCTCAAAAGTAAATAAAACAGGCAAACCATAAGAGACTCTTAAATAGTGAGAGCAAACTGAGGGTTGATGGGGGTTGGGGAGAGGGGAAAGTGAGTGATGGGCATTGAGGAGGGCACCTGTTGGGATGAGCACTGGGTATTGTATGGAAACCAACTTGACAATAAATGATATTTAATATAAAAAAACATTAAAAAATATTAAAAGAAAAATACTTAAAAAAAAACCAATACTAGCTAGAATGAAGAAAAAACTAGATCCTTCACGATGATCCATGAAATGGAAATGAAATAATCACTCTGAAAAACAATGTGACAATTTCTTTAAAAACTAAACATACAACTTCCATACAACCAGCAACTTCATTCCTAAATGTTTACCACAGAGAAATGAAGACATATGTTTATACCAAAACCTGCACATGAATGCTTATAGCAGCTTTATTCCCAATAGTTGAAACTGAAAAGTATCTTTCAGTGGGTAAATGGTGAAGCAAAATGTGGTCTATCTAATGCCACCAATGCCAAATACTACTTAGCAATAAACTATTGACATACACAACAACCTGAATGAATCGTAAAAAAAAAAAAAAAAAAATTAAAGGGTTACATACTGTATGATTCCTCTTATACAGCATTCTTGAAATGAAAAAGTTATAAAAATAGAGAATAGATTAGTGGATTCCAAGAGTTAAGGGAGATGGGGGAGCATGAGCAACACGAAGTATACACTGCGGTGATAGAAATGTTCTGTATTTTGACTGTATCAATATTCTGGTTGTGATACCATAGTGTAGAGTTTTGCAAGATATTACCATGGGTGGGGGTTGGAGGTACTGTATAAAGAATGCATAAAATCTCTGCACTATTTCTTAAAATCGGATGTGAATCTACAATTATCTCAAAATAAATAGTTTAAAAGTGAATGAGGGAAAAACTAATATGATCAGAGAAAGAATTTTGATATATAACAACACTGAACATTATTAAATATTCAAACACTAGTTTATAATTTCTTATTTTAGAACAACAAAATACATCCCTTAAATGTTCTCAATGACAACCATTCTGAAGGCTCATGTCTAAACACTAGGAATTTCCGCTCACCTTCCACGCTGTCAGAACAAGAAGTTCCAATGCCGGTGTCACCACTGTCAGAAGTTATACTATGTCTCCTGATATGATTATTTCGATGGTTGGATGGAACAGCTGTGGCCTGCCACAAGGACTCATTACCAGGTAACCATGCTGATGAGGAATAATCTGGGCCTACAAAGGAAAATATGCAAATGTTAGCATATTTACAATGTCTATGAGTAGACAGATCTTTTTTGACCTTAGAAAAAATACACATAAACTAAAAAAAAAAAAAAAAGGTTATTTTTTGTCAAATAATTAAAATAGATCAGTGATATCTAAGATTCATCAAATAAACTTACATATCATACACCTAAAAATTCAATGCTGATTTAGCAGCTTCCTCTGCTGAAGGACTCTGATTTCCCCTTACAGGTATTGAACTTTTAATTAAACACGTACTGCTGCCTTGTTAAAACTTTCAAATCAGGGGGTGTTTGGGTGGCTCAGTTGGTTGAGCATCCTACTTCTGCTCATACTTTGTGAGCTGGAGCCCCACTTTGAGTTTTGTGCAATTAGCACAGAGCCTGCTTCAAATTCTCTGTCTCCCTCTCTCTGCCCCTCTCCCACTCATGCTCTCTCTCTCAAAAATAAATAAACATTAAAAAATAATAATAAAATAAAATGTCAAATTGGGATGCCTGGGTGGCTCAGTCAATTGAGCATCTGACTCGATTTCAGCTCAGGTCACAATCCCAGGGTGGTGGGATCAAGCCTCACATGTGGCTTTGTACTGAGCATGGCACCTACTTAGGATTCTCTCTCTCTTCCTCTACCCCGATACCCTGCTCACAGTCTCTCTAAAATTAAAAATAAAAAAATAAAATAAAATAAAATATCAAATCTATCTATCTGTCTATAAATGCCAGCACTCTGCTCTGGAATATTTGATATGCAGGCATCTGTCATTCCACACAGAGGCATTAGCTGAGAATGGAGGTCCAGGGAAAGCCTAATTGAATCATACCGCATGATAATTTAAGTGCAATATGCTAATGGAAAATAAATCTTTTTTTTTTCTATTATATACTTATCACTTAACATTTAAAATTATCGTGTATTTATTTCTTTAGTTACATTTTGGTAAAAGTTAAACACCATAACATCTTGGCTCTCTGCTCTATTTTCCCTTGAGTTATACTAAATCTTTATTTTTTAGCTAACATCACTTTTCAATGTTCTCTCAGTCTTTATTTTTACTTATCTTTTCCATTTTTAATTTTTATTCGCCTTTTGTGGTTTCATCCTTCATTTTACTTTTCTGCATACTTCATTAATTAGTATCCATTACAATGCCAAAGTATATCTGTGAACCAGTACCAGTCTGTGAACTATTTATTACTAGTTTATAAAAGTTAGTATGATCTGAAAGAGCAATTTTAAATCTGTTGAATTTTATATAAAAGCTATAGAAGCACATATCTTTATGAATGGCTAACACAGTGATTCTCAAATTGGAGCCTGAAGACTTGTGGAAGTTAACAAGTTCTACATAAGAATTTGGGGCTTTCATTTCAATGCATCCTTAAAAAATTAATAAGCACATCACAGATGATCTGAGTAATTTTAATGCCCACATTTGTGTTTTATGTTCATGGGTACAGCTACTTCTAAGTAAAGAGCAAATAACACATGAGGCACTTATCATGATATGAAACAAGACATCTTCACAGAATTACAAACTGGCACAGTATTGAAACTGGCACCCAAGTGCCCTCTAGTAGTCTTTAGAAAAAATAAAGTTTTTAGATTTCAACATAAGGATCACAGAAAGATAAACATGTCCATAAAATGAATTAAATCATTTTACCACACCTTCAGGATAGCCATTCTTTATATTAATATTAAAAAATCAAAATTCATAAACAGATTAATAATAAAACCAGAACTGAAGTGGTTTCTACCAATATTAACTCCAACATTAAATCTTTAGTTTTAATAAAACATTATGTCATGTTAATATTAGTTTGAATTTCTATTTACATGTAATTTATAAATTAAATGTTTTGGTTTCATAGATGTATAAAACAAATAAGTAGCCTCGAAAACCATATACATTTAAACTAACTAAAAATTTAAAACATTGACCAGAGGCACTTCTACAAGCTTTGATGTCCAGAACAACCACTTAAAACTTTGTAGGTTCCAGACCTCTCTCTGAATGGGACTTACTTTAATTCACTTAATTAATTACTCACCTATAAAAGCACCAAGTGAAAGTATTCTGTAACCAGGCCTGTTCTCTGATCTGCCTATAATCTATACCAAAATGTTTGCTTCAATCGGCTCCTCAGGTAATATCCCCTGTATATGAACTCAAAGTCCTGTCTAAACCATTATCAAAAAGGGTAACCAGTCCACTACTTTCTCTCCCATATGCAAACCTATTGGAGAAATATTTTTCAGAAATACCCAGCAAATAGCATAAATAGGCTGGGAGTACATGTAAATGCCAAATAAAGATATGAAACAATGTCCAATCTTACTAACCGAGAAATTAAAAAATAAAGTTTTAGATTTTTAAAATTATAGTTGTTCCTTGAACAACAATGGGTTTGAACTGAGTGACTCCCCTTATACGTGGAATTTTTTAAGTAAACATATCAGAAAACTTCCTGGAGATTTGTGACAGTGTGAAAAAACTTGCAGACACACCAAGTAGCCTAGAAATAACAAAAAATTTAAGAAAAAGTTAGGTTTGTCATGAACACGTAAAATATATGTAGATGCTAGTCCTTTTTTATCACTTACTCCCATAAAATATATAAAAATCCTATTACAAAAAGTTACAATTTATCAAAACTTACATAAACATTTCCACACCATACATGGTGCCATTCAAAGAGAAATGTAAATAAATGCAAAGATGTAATAATAAATCATAACTGCATAAAATTAACTGTAGTACACAGTATACTGCTGTAATGATTTTACAGCCACTTCTTGTTGCTATTGCAGTGAACTCACGTGTTGCGAGCATCCATTTAAAAAGCCACGTGAAGGTAATCGTCTCTAGTATGTGTAGCACAATAAACTGATCTCTCATGGTTCTCACATAGTTTTCATAGTTCATGTTTTGTGCAATAACATAAACTTTCAACGCCATGGGACCCATATGAAGTATCACTGGTGATGCTAGAAATGCTCCCAAGAAGCAGAAAAGTCAGGACATTAGAAAGAAAAAGGTGAATGCTTGATATGTACTACAGTTTGAGTACATATAGTTGCTTTCTATTTCTAGATAAATGAATCCAATATCAAGACCATTGTTAAAAAAAAAAAGAAAGAAAGAAAGAAAGAAAAGGAAATTTGCGAAGCTGTTGCTGCAGCTACACCAGCAGGAGAGCAAAAATATGGGGAACTTTATGAAATTTTTTTTTCTTGATTTGAAAATACAGCTTGTAGGTGGGTGCAAAACTGCCATAAGAATGGCCTACCTATAGACTCTAGATTGATTTGAGAAAAAGCAAAGTCTCATTACAGTACATGACAACTTAAGGCAAAGGAAGGTGAAGGATATAAAACTGAAGAATTTAATACCAGCACAGGATGGTTTGATAATTTGAGAAGGAAGTTTGACTTTAAAAATGTCAAGATAACAGGAGAAGGAGCTTCTGAGACCAAGAGGCAGCAGAGGAGCTCCCAAACACCATTACAAAAATCACTGATGAGAAAGGATACCTGCCTGAACGGCAGACAAATGTATCCTACTCTGGAAAAAAATTTCCACAAAGGATATTTATTAGTAAGGAAGAGGAACGAGCACCAAATTTAATGCAGGAAGGGATAGGCTGACTCTATTGTTTTGTGCAAATGCAGTCAGGTGTATGATCAGGACTGCCCTTGTCTGTAAAGCTGCTAACCCCCAGGCCTTGAAGAAAAAAGGTAACCATCAGCAGCCAGACTTTTGGTTGTAGAACAGGCTGAACAAGAACGCTTTTTCTAGACTGGTTCCACTGATGCTTTGTCCCTGAAGTCAGGAAGTACCTTGCCAGTAAGGGATTGCTTTTCAAAGCCCTTTGGTATTGGACAATGCCCCTGACCACCTAGAACCTTATGAGTTGAACACCAAAGATATCAAAGTGGCTTACCTGTCCCTAATACAAGGTCTCTAATTCAGCCTCTAGATCAAGAGGTCATAAGGACCTTTAAGATTCATCTTGCATGGTTCCCTATGGAAAGCATTGAAAACATTATGGAAGAGAACCCCAAAAGAGAGGATATCATAAAACTCTGGAAGGATTACACCATTTAAGATACCAACATCGTTACAGAAAAAGCTGTGAAAGCCATCGACCCTGAAACAATAAATTCCTGCTGGAGAAAACAGTGTCAAGATGTTACACATAACTTCACAGGATTAACGACAGAGCCAAAGGAATCGCGAAACAGATGTGGATATGGCAAAATAGGTGGGAAATTAAGGCTTTCAAGATACGGGTCTTGAGGAAATTCAAAAGCAAATAGATACCACAACAGAGAAATTAACAGAAGATGGTTTGATAGAGATGAGTGCTTCTAAACCAATGCCAGACAACGAAAAAGACGACATAGAAGCACTGTCAGAAAACAAACTGACAAAAAAATAAAAAAAAAAAAAAAAAAAAAGAAAACAAACTGACATTAAACAATCTGGCAGAACGGTTCTGATTACTCAAGACTGCTTTGACTTCTTTTACAACATGGCCTTTCCATGATACAAGCACTAAAACTAAGGCAAATGGTAGAAAAATCACTTGTACTGTATAGAAACATTTTTGAGAAAGCGAAGAAGTCAGACCAAAATTATGATGTATTTTTGTAAAGTTATACCAAGTTTGCTTGCCTCTACTGTCTTCCCTTTCACCTCCTCCACCTCTACTACTCCTGAGAAAGCAAGACCCTCCTTTTTTCCCCCTCCTCCCTATTCAACATGAAACACAACACAGATGAAGACCTTTATGATGATCCACTTCCACTTAATGAATAGAAATAATCATCATGCCAAACAGTTAAAAAATTTACCTGTTGTATGTATGTCTTTGCATGAAAATCCAGTAACTGTATGGCAAGAACTGTGTGAGATGTTTCTATGCCATCATCATCATCACCACCTAAGTATTCACCATGTACAATATCCTGCGCAAAACCTGTATGGTAGTGGATAGCCTATCTTCACATAGGCATAAAATGAGTAATATTTAATACAAAATTAATAATGTGTTGGTTTTCTTACTGTTTTATAACTTTGCTTTCAAAGAATTACATTACCATATAGTATGCCCCTCTCTTGTCATTGAAAAAAACTGCATATCAGGCTACCACACGTTAAGTGTTTTTTAAAAATCTAACAGTTTCCAATAATATATCATGAATATGACTATAATTCTGTATGCCATTAAAATGTTACAATGACTCATTCATTAGTGTATAGGCTAGGCTACTGTGGGACAATCATATTACTGCTTCTTCACTTTCAATGCATGACTTGTTGTGTATACCTGTAATATATGAATGTGTTTTTCAGGTTATCTTTTCATTTTTGGTGTCTAGTGTTAGTTAACACATACAACACCTACACAGGCTTGTACCATTTAAGATGATATAGATACTGACAATTCATCTTATACACAGATGATATAAACTTATGGTACTGACAAACATAGTGTAGTACTGCAAATGTATTTTCTCTTATGATTTTAATAATGCTTTCTTTACCTTACTTTATTGTAAAAATACAGTATATAATACATATAACATATAAAATATGTGTTAATCAGCTGTTTATGTTATCAGTAAAGCTTCCCAGTCAACAGCAAGCTATTGTAGTTAAGTTTTCGAGAGTTAAAAGATTTACACAGATTTTCAACTGCACAGGGGACTGGTGCCCCTAACTCCTGCATTGTTCAAGGTTCAACTGTACTTCTTTAAAAAAAAAAAATTTATATTATATGCCTAGAATACTGAAGATAATTAACAAATGTCATGAATAAAACAACATTCTAATCTTTAATTTAGACTGAATTCATTCATTCTGAGGAGAATGCCATGTCTTGTCTCTATTCAAGTCAATCCAGAAGCACAAAGTAGTTAAGCACTAGAAGGGAAATATGCTTACCAGGGGATATAATAAGGAAAACTATCTTACACTATAGTTGTAAAACTCTGCTACTGAAATGGGAACTACTCAATTTCTAGGTACATGCTATGGACTTTTTAAAAAAAATTACAATGAGGCTCAGGGATCTCTGACAATAAAGTCTTACCTAGGTCCTATCATATTAAAGCAACTGAATAACTGACTGTAAAATCAGTTTTCTCCAGAACAAAGACAGAAGTACCTTTGTACGCTGGAACTTCTCTTTGGAAATGGTATTTTAAATTTTTTAACATGAATTTCAATTCTTTTAAATAGAATACTGAGTGCCCGGGAAAAAGTTACTTAAAATTATTAATATTTATCACACTGGAAATATAAGAAGGTTAGCATCAAATGAAGAGGTAACCTATTGCTACATTTTCTCTCTGAAGCACTTTTTTAATTGGAAGCAAAAATGCATACAGTATCAAGTCTTCCACAATATGTTGATATACCTATAATTTTCTGCATTTAGAATAACGACCAATCTTACTGAATTTTTTTTTAATTTAGAGAGAGAAAGCGTGTGAGTGGCAGAGAGGGGCAGAGGGAGACGGGGGTAGGGGGGCAGGAATCAAAAGCAGACTCCAACTCTCAGCACAGAGCCAAAAATGCAGGGCTTGATCCCACGACCTTGCGAACATAAGCTGAGCCAAAAGTAAGAGTCAGAAACTCAACCAACTGAGCCACCCAGGTGCCTCTTACTTAATTTTTTTAATGACAACTCTAAGCCAGAAGAAAATAAAAATAACATCACTGACAAAGCATATTTATTTTTACATAAAAAGCTGAATACAAATCATGAACACAAACTGCAGTGTTTCTCAAAATGCAGGTTATCAGTGGATCGAGACCAACCATTTTACATAAAATAAAACAAAACAGAAAATATCAAAGCACACTTACCCTTGTATGACATAAGAAGCACATGTCTCACCTTTTAACACCTCTGAAATGTTAACAAGTACAAAGTACTTTTACACAAAGTGGCCTTCAACTGCCCCAATACTATCAGTAGAAATCAACATACAACTAAGTTAAAAAGGAATAAATCCAGAGAACACAACAAAAAAGCTATTCCTTAAACACTTAAGAGTAATCAGTTTCTAAAACTGTTCAGTCCATTTTGAAAATACTAAACTGAATTAGATGTCCACCGTCACAGATCATATATTTTGGCTGGACTGCTGCAAGTAATTCCACCCAAGCTATCTCGACCCTACTACCAGAGTTCTCTTCTGAGAATGAAGTACATTTGTCATTCTCTTGCTTATATACATCTGTAGGTTCCTTCCTGCAAACTAAAGTTTGGCAAACTTCTTCACCAATTACAGCCCCATTTTCTAATGCTTTGCAACCCCTATCTCCCTTATGCCAGCTGCCCTACAAACACTCTCTAGCCACACACACTTAATCACTGCCTCCAGACAGTCGAGGTTCTTTAACAACTCCATGCTCTTTTCCTTCTCTACCTTCTTTACAAGTCCCAGTTCAGAATCTTGTTCTAAATGTCTTCTGATTCCTCCAAGAGGTATTCAGTGGCATTCAATAACTACTACTCTGTGCTCTCCCAATATATCACTCAAAATTCCAGAACAGGATTTACTAAATTATATTAACCCATTTGTGTAGGCCTTTCTTCTCCCTCAGCAAACTAAGAACAGTGAAAGACACCTTTTTTTTCTTTTTTTTCTTTTTTTTTAGTCTCTAACACAGAGCTCCAGGGCCAGGCAGGGTCTCAATAAACTTAAGTCATTATTACTACTAGGTACCAAATAAATGTTCATGGTATAAAATTAAAATTCTGGAAACATTATAATTAGGTCTAAAAAATATTCTTCCTTTTAGAAAAAGGATTAAATAGGGGTGGGGGAGCTTGTTGTCTGTTTATTTTAAAATCCAGATTTTTAACTATCCCTTGAGCTAGTTTGCATTTAAATGCCTAAAGATCAGTAAATATTTTCCAAAACAGTTAAAAAAAATAATTATAAGTGGTTTGAGGGGATGATGGCTAAAATACCTAATAAATATGAGAAAACAAGCTCCTAGGGCCAAAAAACACAAGTCACAAAAAAATTAAAAAGAACATTAAAACATAAAAAAGCATTCACATTAATAGTAACCACACATACACACTGAGAAAAAAACCTCAAACTACACTGGAGAGTATCTAGCTAAAATGAAGGACACTTAAAATAACAATATTTATGTTCTTCATTGCCATCCTCCAGTCCATCTGAGTACTGTTTGTCTCTAGGGTAACTGACTCTAATAGTCCTAATTTTTTTCTTTTATTACAGAAATAACAGTGTAGCTTAGTGGTAAAGAATGGACTGTGAAACCAGGCTGCCTGGACTCAAGCTCTATTCCACCTCTTATTAGCAGTGAGACCTTGAGTAAGTCACTTACCTAAACTGTACCTCTGTTTCTTCACATGTAAAAAGAGAAAACAAATTAGAGTACCTCTCTTATAGGGTTTTTGTGATAATTGAATAAATATGAAAAAATATTGTTTCTAAAGTGCCAGGCATAAAAACAAACACACAAATCAATGGAACAAAATAAAGGGCCCAGAATTAGGGGCACCTGGATGGCTCAGTCAGTTAAGTGTCCAACTCCTGGTTTCAGCTCAGGTCATCATCTCACAGTTCTTGAGTTCGAGCCCCGCTTCGGGCTCTGTGCTGACACTATGGAGCCTGCTTCAGATTCTCTCTCTCCCTCTCTCTCTGTCCCTCCCCTGCTCACTCACTCTCTCTCTCTCAAAAATAAATAAATAAACATAAAAAAAAAAAAAAAAAGGCCCAGACACAAGCCCACACATATAGGGTATATTAATTTACTACAAAGGAGCCAAGAATATACAATGGGAAAATGATGATCTCTTTCAATACATGATGCTGAGAAAACTGGGCAGCCACATGCCAAAGAATAAAACTGAGCCCCTATCTTCATACCATACAGAAAGATCAACTCAAAATGGGTTAAAAACTTGAACACAAGACCCAAAACCATGAAACTCCTAGAAGAAAACGGAGGGTAAACTCCCTGACATCAATCTTGACAATGTTTTTTTTGGGGGGGATTGGACACCAAAAGCAAAGGCAACATAAGCAAAAATAAACAAGTGGGACTACATTAAACTAAAAAGCTTCTATGCAGCAAAGGAAACTATCAACAAAATGAAAAGGCAACATATAGAACGGGGAAAACGTATTTCCAAACTATGTATGTGATAGGGAGTTAATATCCAAAATATATAAGAAACTCACAAAACTCAACAGCAACAGCAATAACAACAAATCAGATTTTTTAAATGGGCTGAGGACCTGAATAGGTATTCTTCCAAAAAAGATATAAAAATGGCCTACAGGTACATGAAAAGGTGTCAACATCAACATCACTAACCATTAGGAAAATGAAAATCAAAAGCATAATGAGATACTACCTCACACTCATTAGAATGGCTATTATCAAAAAGACAAGAAATAACAAATATTGCAAGGATGTGGAGAAAAGGGAACCCTTGTGCACTGTTGGTGGGAATGAAAATTAAAACTGAATTTTAAGTAATCAAAAACTAGTATTCTTTGTTTTCTTAAACATAAATAGGGAAGTTCATTAACTACTATGAATAATTTTAAACACATTACCGCAAAAGGTATAAGACTACACTCCTTCGACGTAATTCTGAAATTTCCTTATTCTCAATTCTACCATAACAAGGAAGAGTTTTCACTGGTTCAGGCTGAGATTAAAATTACCTCAATTAAATAGACACCAGATAAATAAGTGGTTTGCCTTTCACACAAAAAATATGAATTCAAACCAATAAATATATGCCAAGTACTCATTATACAAAGCAAGGAATTCAAGAGGGTTAGGGCAGCAAACAACACAGACAAGTCTATCTCCTCCTATGACAAAAATTACATGCATGTTGATGTCAATATGTAAACAGGTGGAAGTCCTAGCTTATCTTCTGGTTACCTGAAATGCTGTATTCAAAAAAAAGTATATTGGCAGCCATCTGGAATGAGGACCACATTTAATTTAATCTCTCATAAGTCTTTGTTTCAGTTTACACACTGGTAAAAAATGAAGTTTTTAATAAAACCACTATAAATGTGGAGAAAGTATACCAAGCAGTATTCCAGAGGCCCACCTTTGTCTCTCACTGTAACTATTTCATAGTACCACTAGAAAAAATATTCTCCATGGTAGCAAATTATGCCAAAACTTAGAAGGATCAACAACATCCAGGAGAAAATAAAAATCCCAATCAAAATAAATTTTCCTAAACTGTCAGACCTAATAAATGCTACTTTTAATTTATGTAGCCATTAACCTCCAAAGAAAGCTGAGTAGGCTAATTATTTCTCAATTAGCCTTTTGTTTACTCATACTTAGGAACCTAAGTGCCACACACAACACATTTAAGTGCCAAAACTGAAACAAAACTTTAGTTCTAAAACATTTCAAAATAAAGTTTTGAGAAAATTAATACATATCTCCCCAAAATTAAAGAACTTAATTTCTAGTCAAAGTTTTCAGTACATCATTCCTAAAATAAGATGTAATGCTCAGTACTACTCAGAAAGCTTCAAAAACGCTTCTGTAATGTCATGGGAAGGCAACATATATTTCTTACAGTCAAAAAACACACAATCTGTCTACAACGTAACCATCTTGTAGAAAACTTTGAACTTTACACCAAATTTAGTCCAAATATTTCATCCCATTCTCCGGCAGGATAACTAAGAACTACAGTTCATCTCTAACTCTGAATTTTAGTAATGAAAAGTAGCATCAATAAAGCAATCAGATTTATTCACTAGACATCTACTACACAGAAAAGGTATAGAACAAAGGTCCTGATCTTAAACTCATTCTTTAAAGTAATTTAAAATCTTATCAATGACTTCAATTATTTTAGCACCATGTAATGAAGTCTTAAACCATTTATCACAGGAGAAAAGAAACAAAAATAGAGAGTTACTATTTTGAGGCAGATTCTCAGGCCAAAGCATGAAATAAAACTAAATACCAAAGTCTGGTCCCCTGACAGAAAATCTACTCTGGTGGGAAGAACACTTACACTATTTGAGATGTCCTTGAGTCAAGGGTTAGCCACTGTTCAATGTAAGGCATCCCAGGAGACACTTCCCCTCCCCTAGTCTTGAAACTGAACGTCCCAGGCAAACCCAGACCATCGGTCACCCTAGCTTGAGAAGTAGTAAGGAGAAAGCAATTCAAACTTTTATTTAGCACTTATGTATCAATCTCCATGCAATAAAGAATTAAGTGGAGGGGTGCCTGGGTGTCTCAGTGGGTTGGGTGTCTGACTTCAGCTCAGGTCATAATCTCTCAGTTCGTAAATTCGGGCTCAGATCAAGATCTCTTGCTTTGTGAGTTCGCACCCCGCGCTGGGTTTTCTGCTGTCAGTGCAAAGCCAGCTCGGGTTCCTGTCTCCCACTCTCTGCCCCTCTGCAGGCGCACTCTTTCTCTCTCTCAAAAATAAACATTAAAAATAAAAAAAAGAATTGAATGGATTAGATCTCTAATCCCAGCCAATTTTTAAGTTTTTAACAGTCTCTCATGGAAACTGGCCAGGGCCACTGATCTATTCTGACTGATTTTATATGACCTCTTGGAACCACAAGACTTCAGTGATTACTCCTCCCCTCAGCCGCCTCTCTTCTAGAATATCACACTCTGTGGTTTTATTCCTAACTCACCGGCTGCTCCCTCTCAGTTTCTTTGGATTGTTCCTCTTCCTCTCCCTGACAGGAAACATTAAATGCCCCAGAGCTTGATCCTCTGCTGTATTCTCTATATTTGCTCCATGTGAACACCTTTAAACACCATTTATACACAGACATCTCTCAAAATGCCTACCTCCACCTCTCCCATCTCTCCACTGAGCTTGACTCAACGTGGTGCCTGCAACCTCTAAAAAAGCATGTGGCCAAAACAAGAACTCTTGATTCTATTTGCCTTCCTCTCTCTTCCCCTCACCTCAGGAAATAGCACCACCAAACAAAATTTCTGAAACCAAAACTAAGATACCATTTTTGATTCCTGATTCCCTCCTTTGTCATCTCCAAACCATTGGTAAATCCTCCCAGCTTTCTCAAGTATATTCCAAACCCATCCTCTTCTCCCCAAATCCGATCTTACCACTGTGATCCCAGACCATCTATTGTACGTAACCTATTAACTGCAGTATGCTATTAACTGGCTTCCCTACTTCTCTTCTTTCCCCCAACCCTCCACAATTTTTCCCCACAGAACAGCCAGGCGTGATCCATAAACACCAAGGACAGAGAATGTCTAGTCTGTTTCCCTAATGCTAGAAGAGTGTCTGCCTCAAAGTAGGCACTCCCCAGTGAATGAATAAATGAAGAGTCATCTCTCCTACCCTTTTTATATCTAGATTCCCCTCACACAGAATAGAACCCAAACTTCCTACAATGCCTTACATTATCTGGGCTCCCTCACCTCACATTCCTGATCTCCATGCTCCAGATTCACTGGCTCTTGATATTCTTCAGACTCCCCAAACTCATTTCTACCTTGGAGCTGTGTCTGTGCCCTGTGCCTGAATACTCCTCCCCTCACGTCTGGCTCCTTATCATTCTGGCCTCAGCTCAACGTTAACTCCTTAGAAAGGCCTTCCCTGACCAGCCGATCCAAAGCAGCTCTACTCAACCTCTGCCATCTCACCCAGTTTCCCTGTTTTCACAGTACTTACCAGGTGAACTCTCTTGTTGTTGGTTTACTTACAGACAGCTGCGTCCCCACTAGAATGTAAGCTCCCTGAGAGCTGGGACCTTATCTTTCTTGTTCAGTGATGTATTGCTACAGACTAGTACAATGCCTATTACACAATATTTATTGAAAGAATGACTCACAAACATTTGCCAAGTACGTATTATGTGCCAACCACTATACTAGGTAATAACAATGGATTTTTATAATTAAAGAAAAATAGAAAGTAGAAGTAAGATATTAGTATGAAAAGCTACTTGACGTTCTTTTTATGTTGACCATTTCCATTCTTTTTTTTTTAATTTTTTAATGTTTATTTTTGAGAGAGAGAGAGAGAGACACAGAGGGAGAGAGGGAGAGAGACAGTGTTAGTGGGGGAGGGGCAGAAAGAGAGGGAGACACAGAATCCGAAGCAGGTTCTAGGCTCCCAGCTGTCAGCACAGAGTCTGACGTGGGGCTCAAACTCAGAGTGATCATGACCTGAGCTGAAGTCAGACGCTCAAGGGACTGAGCCACCCAGGCACCCCGATCATTTCCATTCTTAAAATGAATACTTTATATGATAAATTCTACTTTTCAGAATATTATTTTGGCAGTGTAAAATATGAATGCTTAAGGTAGTAATAATAATTAGTATCTCACTGCAGCTTTGGAAGTTATCTAGATGATGACATTCTTCATTTTTTAATGCACATTTTACACATTAGTTCCCACTAATTAAGCCATCACTCAGTAAAATACTATCTAGGCCTCTTCATGTCATCACCATTTTCTCAGAATATGCATACAAACATTTCATCCAGTCAGAAAAATCATGACTCTAAAATTTTTCTGTTCTCAACATGCAAAAATATTCACAACATGACAATAGTGGTTGTCAACTCACCATTTATTCCCTGGCCTCAGATTAATTTACCAGCTCCATTCAAGCCAAGAAATGATCAAGTTCCAATTACTAATCAAGTTCATTTCACGACAGTCATTACTAAAGTTAAGATTCGCCCCTCACCCCGCAAAGCCTATTATAATAGAACATGTCCAAATGAGTTCAGGCAAAAGAGTTACGTTTCATTGTTACCACAGTACTTTTAGATCCACCTAATTCAGAACCACAGAAGAATACCTCAGTATCTGGTGTAATCATACCGGTTATCACTACTATCATTATGACATCACTAAACACCTTATGGCAATGCATCAACTAGGAAGAAGATTTCAAGCTCAAGGCACTGACATTTCTCCAGATCTCATGTTTTCATATTTTAGCATACTTTAAAACTATCATATCCTGCCCCCAAATGTTGTAAGGGTTGAATATATTAATATTTTTAAAGTATAATTTATAAAATGAATCAAATTCGGTATAACTAGGCAAAAGTACTCAAAACACTACTATATCATACTAGATTTTTAAAACATAAAGGAAAGAAAGGGGCACCTGGATAGCTTAGTTGGTTAAGTGTCAGACTTAATTTAGGCTCAGGCCATGATCTTCCTGTTGTGAGATGGAGCCCTGCTTTGGGCTCCAGGAAGGGCACGGAGCCCGCTTAAGAGTCTCTCTCCCTTTCCCTCTCCCTCTGATTATACATTTTGAACAGCAAGGTATTCTCAAATGCATTCAATCAAATACATAAAGACATATCACTTGTTCTATTTAAAATTAGCTTTCAACGGGCAACTGGGTGGCTCAGTTAAGCGTCCAACTTTGGCTCAGGTCATGATCTCATGGGGAGTCTGAGCCTGGCATCAGAGTCTCCACAGACAGTGTGTAGCCTGCTTGGGATTCTCTCCCACCCCCCCTCTACCCCTCCCCAACTTGTGCTTTCTCTCAAAAGAAAATTAGCCATCTAACCATACTTGCCAACACAAAAGGGGGAAAGGGGGGTGTTCTTTGTATGGAAATATATGAACATGTTCATCTTATTTACATTTATAAACGTTTACTCTATAAAGCTGAAAAACTGTAGATACCAAAACAAAATTAAATCCCAAAGCAAAGGTCAAAAGTTCAGTATTCTCCAAACCACACTCGTTATTGTTCCTATTTGATTTTACTACCATTACCTTAAAAAAAATGTTACCTTCAATATTTTCAGCCGATTCTACATTACCACTGATTTTGTCTTTAGTCCAGTTACATATTTCGATAAACAAATCAGTTTTAGGATACCTAGAATTAACCCACATACTGAAGTAGTAAACTCATTTCAATACCAGAAATTATTTACTTATCCCTGGTTTCGTATTGGCCTTGAGGAATAAAATGATTGCTGACAAATACAATCAGAAAACAACTCTTTGTTTTCACAAAATTCTAAAATTGCTCAAGTTGGTCAAAAGATATACTGAACATTATTTCAAAAATATAAATTTTCTTCAAATTCTCAGAAAGGAAAAGAAATCCTTGCATAAAGCATCTCAGAGGTCATTATCTTGACCTTCACCATCTGTTCATTTGTAAAAGAAACTACATGTAAGTTTTTCATCTAAGGTATAACTTTATAAAATTAACTAAAAAATAATTTTAAATACTTATTTGCTCAAGAATAAAGCATTGGGGCACCGGGTGGCTCAGGCGGTTAAGTGTCTGACCAGCTCAGGTCATGATCTCACGGTTCTTGGGTTGAGCCCCGTGTCGGGCTCTGTGCTGACAGCTCAGAGCCTGTTGCCTGCTTCAGATTCTGTGTCTCCCTCTCCTTCTGCCCCTCCCCTGCTCTCTTTCCCTCTCTCTCGAAAATAGATGAACATTAAAAAACATTTTTTTAAAAAAAAAGAATAAAGAAGCATAGCAAAAAGTACATCACTATTACTGTAAAAGTAATTCACTCTCGGCATATCGCTGAAAAAAAAATTTATTGGAAAGGCATGTCCTGACTTACCAATGGCTTATCACTGTCAAAATATGATAAAATATATGCTTTGTAAAGATATCCTGTCCAAATTCCTTCAACCTGGGTACTGTTTATAAATTATCTCCTTCCACTATATTCTTTGTTACAGCAAAGGTCTAGGGCCTGCAATACAACCTCAAAGTCCTTCCTTCAGTTGCTTAACTTCTGCTCACTATGAGGTTTTCTTCCTCATGAAAAACAATGGAAAAATGGATACAATGCTTGGGTGACATTATATCTCCAAACATGTTATTATTACAAATCTCTTTCAAGAGGTTAGGTTACAAAGACACTACAGATGGCTCTTGACAGGTACAGATAAATTGAAACCACTCCCTCCAATCCCTAGGGATAATGAAGTTGTCTTCTTGCTTACTGAAGTTAACTGTGACTGTAGTATTTCTAGTAGTCAGTAAGCATCGGAAACCTCTCAACTGCACTCTCCCCTTATTGGGATAAATAGTATACATCTTAGAGAAGATAATTCCCACTTACATTTTTTTAACTAAATCCATGCCTACATTAAGTTCCATTATTGCTACAAGTGTTGCAGAACCAAATTTAAGAGAATGATTTTAAATTTAACTCTGGATTTAAAAATTTACATATGTCTCCAATAAAGTACAGTATGGTGACTACACTTGATACCGTGCAATATGCTTGAAATTTGCTAAGAGGATAAATCTTAAGTGTTCTCACCACACACACACAAATATTGTAACTCTATGAGGTGATGAATATGTTAAATAGCTTGATTGTGGAAATCATTTCACAATGCATACATATACATACATCAAAACATCAAGTTGGACACCTTAAGTATATATACAATTTCTACTTGTCAATTACACTCCCCCAATAACTAGTAAAATTATATGTCTAAAAAAAAACACATCACAAATTTCTGAACTATCATAGAATTACATTATTTGAAATTTTAATAGCAACTGTGCCTGGTATACTTTAAAGAGCAGAAAATGCTACCAGAAAAAAAAATTCTCACTTCCATATGCTGTTTCTACGGTTTTTGTTTTGCAAATAGCTTTAAAAATGTCTACAAAAATGTCAGTTACAAGTGGAACTCAAAACATTTTGTGGAACAAGGTTACCTACGAGTTCGAGAACCACCTAAAATTGGAGGAAAAAATTTTACGTCTGTACATATGGCAATTTTTTCTGGATAAAAGGCCTATATAACTTTCAGCTTCTCAAAGGGTTCAAGATCCAATTAAAGTGTCTTGGGGAATCGTCAGGGTCAGACAACTTGTCACAGGCAACCCAAGTCTTTTTTTTTTCTTTAAGCCTTATCTTTTTCATCCCAAATTAGGGGAGGATTTATCCCAATCTGGTGGCTCCCACACAACTTCTGAGCGATGCAGGCATGAAATGGCTGTCCGACACAAACCGCTCCCTTCACACAGTGAACGCGGCAATCTCCAAATTTTCCCTGAAGGGGCCAGGGAGAGGCAAACCCATTACCACCCCCGCCGCTCAGAGATCGATTGGCTCATGCAGGACGTGTCCTCCCCTGACGCCAGAGAGAGCTGCGGGGAGGTGACCAGGTTTCACTGAGGGGCTGAAGTCCCCTCGGGGATCACTTATGGAGGAGATGGCATCACCAGCAACCTCCTCCCGCCCCAAAACGCCCCAAGTAGCAGCTGCGGGCGTGGGCGCAGCAGACCCCGGCCCTCCCAGGCGCGCCCCAAGCCGCCGCCGCAGCACGGTCGCAGCGACCTTCCCGCTCGGGTCCCCGTGAGCCCCGTTATCCACGTCGGCCACACACCCCACGAGGGAAAAGGGAGGAGGCCGGACAACAAAGCGCAACCAGAGGAGGCCCTGGCGAGCTTGAAGTTGGGGCGCCGGGGCTGCGGCCCGGGGAGGAGCAGGCTGGACGCCCGGCCGCGCGATGCAGGGTCGGACGGGACCGGGGACGCGGCCCGCCAGATGTCAGCCCGCGGTGCCGGGGTGTCGGCAGCCGGGAGGAAACGGGGCGGGCGGGCGCGCGGCGGCGTCGGGGAGGCGGCCTGGGGCGGGGGGGGGGAAGGCAGGCCTGAGAAGGGAAGGGAACGGCGGCAGGGTCCCGAGGCGTGGCGGTCGGCCGCGACCCCCACACCAGCCGCGGGGGAGGGACTGTCCCGTTACTTACCCGCCGGGAGACTGCGGGCTCCGCCGGGGCTGTCCCGGCCGCCGGCCTCCGGGGCCAGGAAGCGCCCCCACATAGCGGGCGGGAGGGCCGGGGGCGTACGACTCCCCTAGTCCGTCCTCCCCCGCCTTCGCCTCCTGCTTCTTTGGCGGCGGAAACTTGTGCGGAACCTGGGGCCGCGGAGGCACCAGCAGGAGGGCGGGCGGGCGGTCTGGTTAACGGCTGCTCAGAGACTGGCGGCGAGCGCAGGGGCCAGATTCGCCGCGGCGCCGGCGGTGGCGGCTGCCATGGCCGAGCCCGCTGCGCTGAGGCCCGGGCCGAGGAAGCGGGCGGCTCCGCAGTGACGGCGGCTGGGTCCCCGGCTGAGCCCAGGCTACGATCAGAGCCTCCAGGCGAAGTTGCAGCTGCGGCTTCTCTCCGCCCCCTCCGCCGGCAGAGCCGGAGCCGGAGCCGGGCAGGGTGGGGGCGGGGCCTGCCAGGGGCGGGGCCTCGGGCGCTTACATAACGCGTGCGCGGCGCGGGGCGGGAACTGCGGGCCGGTGCCGCTGGGTACCCTTACGCCGGTTCGCTTACTCCGCGACTGGTGGGTAGACTCGAAGCACCAGCTGGATCCCTCCCTCCCCATCCTTGCGCTCGGTCAGAAGAGAAAAGAGGATGAATAGAATGTGGCCCGGGGCGGTAACTTTCGGTACCGCCCTCGCTTGGGTAATCCCTCAAGCCCTCCGGGGCACCTCTCTGGAAAAGAAGAGGAAGACCTGTCTTCGCTGAGTAACTACTGGAGCTAAGAGGCTCTCCTGAGAGGGGTTGAGGGACTGCCAGTCTTATTTGGGATTGGGATTAAAGTCATCATACATTCCAGAAACATCGTTTATAAGTCGCTTTGTGGGACAGAAAAGAAGTCGTTTTCCTGAACTCGTAAATTCAGTGGCGGGGGGGGGGGGGGGGGGGGGGTCAGGGGGGAGAGGGTACCAAAATACCTACTATACAAGAATGTGCACAGGAAAAAGCAGAAAGGAAAAAGACCAGAGGGTTCAGAGAGGAGCTGTAAATTTTAATCTAGTAGCCCAGGAATTCAGATAAGCAACCAGAGAGGAATCAAAATGGTACCAAAGTCTGTAATGGGAGTAACTTCCTTACACCCTACACCTTCTTGTTCTTCCTACATTTGGTCAGTTCCCACCCTTCACCTAAACCTGGAGTACAGGAGCAAGTAAGTATTCTGGAAGGAAGCATAAAAGGGTCCACCAGCCTTTTCTTATATCTTACTTTTCATTGGCAATATTAGGATCCTTCCAATATTTAGATACAAAACAGTTCATTTAATAAATATTGGTAGAGCACTGTAGAAGAAAGTGGGTTCTACCCCTGGCTCGTAAATCAGAGACAAACTGAAAAGGAAGTCCCTACCCTTAACAAGACTTTGAGTCCAGTGATGCCTTTGTTTGTTTTAGAAGCTTGTTAGTAATAAAGGCCTCTTATTTCTACTTAAAGACTTTGGAGTTGGGAAATACTGCTTAAAACTTTTAGAGGTTAAATTACATTTACTTGTGTAGTTTATTACTTACTACATCTGTGTTGTACTTTATTTCATTGCAGTTTCCACTATTTCTCCACTATTTCAATAGTTCCACTATTTCTCCAAATCATGAGCAGGCAGCCCAAGAGTCACTTTGTTCTGAGGATAGAAAGTGACAGAAATATGAAAGAAGGATATGATTGGCTACTTTTCCTGATTTAAATGTGCATGAGCTCATTTGAATAGTTTAGGCATTCAAGTTTAGGAACTTGAACAGTTGAGGTTCAGAATGAAGCCTAACAATTAATGATAATAAATTCCAAAAAGAATTATCGGAAGCTATAGAGCTATATCACAGTATCCTTTTTTTCATGATTTATAGTTACCATAGTCTCATATTAGGTACAGTATTTGTTAAACACCAAACTTTTTTTAATACAGTTCTAAGAAATGTATGAATTGCAGATAAATCTTGGTCTTTTGTGAGTTTAAAATATGTTTATTTGTTATTCCAAAAACTGCCAACCTCCATTCAATTCTAAGTAGTATTTTAGGGAAAAAAAAAAATCACTTGCTCAAGTTTTCTACATGTTTTTTACCAATGTGAAGGGTGTGCCACTACACATGCAAAAGAACATCTGAAGCTGAGACTATAAAATATTTTAAATGCCTATTACAGAGTAAGAGGAAATAGTAAAAACATGTTACTTTGGCAGTTGGCACCAAAGATAAAAAATTTTGTGTTCCTACTAATTAAACTTGAAAGGATACAGATCTAATGCAATTAAAATAACCTAAATACTAAGTGAGAATATTCTGTATGTGAAGTAAACTGTAACCAACCATTTTTTTAATCATATAGATTGTATTCTCAGAATCTGAACTCAGATTCCCCTATATCCATATTACACCCAGTACCCATGTTTCTCCGAATGATTAAAATTTATCATAGCAAAGGTTTGAAAGCCTAAGAACTACTTAACCATTACCAAGCCTGATGTGGTAAACTGGCATATTTTTGGTTTGTTATGATAGTATGAAAAAAAAAACTATAAGGAAAATCTTATAAGCAAAGATTGAACTTAAGTATTCCTGAACTTAAGTATTTCAGTAATTGTTCTTGTAAGCAGAGATAATAAAAGCAAATAATGAAAATAGTGACCGTGTATGTTTGTGTGTGTGTATACAAATACACGTGCTTAGGTGAAATTTAGATACTTAATATCTTGGGAGGGGACTTTTAAAAAATATAAAGCAGATCACAAAAGAGTAAAATAGTACAAAACAACACCATATTTAATATCAAACTATATTAAACTTTTCATTTAAAATATTGTATTCAAGGAGCACCTGGCTGGCTCGGTTGGTGGAGCACGTGACTCTCGATCTCGAGGTTCTGAGTTCAAGCCCCATGTTGGGTGTAGAGATTATTTTTAAAAATAAAATTTAAAAAAATAAATAAATAAAATGAAATGCTGTATTCAAAAAAAGACATTATTTAAAAACAAAAATAAATGTTGCATTTGTAAATCTTTTGGAAGAGCGCCTGGGTAGCTCAGTCAGTTAAGCATTCGACTCTTGATTTCAACTCAGGTCATGATTTCATGGTTTATGAGATCAAGCCACCACCTGCCAGGCTCTGTGCGGAGAGGACACACCCTGCTTGGGATTCTCTCTCCCTCTCTTTCTGACCCTCCCCTGCTCTCTCTCTCTCTCTCAAAATAAATAAACTTTAAAAATATTATTTGGATATGAATCTCTGATCTGATTAAGTTAAACTATATTACATGTATTTTTCTCACATCAATTCATCATATTGGGCAAACAACAACCAGAGAATTGAAGAGTGATGTAACAAAGGATAAAACTGATATTTTAAAATGAGAAGACAATCTATCTTGTGCATAATATGAGGAAACTTCAAGAGAAGTTAATGTTTATAGAAACATAAAATATCAAAACCAACAAAATATAGAAAAATTAAACCATCCGATAACAATTTAAATAGCTCCTAAAGAACAATTGCCACTTTAGAGGGACAGATTTGTGGATGAAGACTAAAAACTTCCAAGGAACAGATAATTCTGGTGTACCAAGAGTGTTACAAGGACCGTGATATATAACCTCTTCCAGGTCACAAAAATGACAAGTTACTGAATTTATTATGGGTGGTTGTAATCTCAAATAATCATTTATAATAATGAAAAAAAGAAAACTAAGAAACTCGTTCTTTTAACAATGGATTTGGAAAATCTTATTTATAGTCCTAGCAGATACATTCAACTATAGAAAGGTAAATAGAAGACATAAAGGTTATTCAATCTGTCTGTACCTCACTTTCCTCATCTGTGATGTGGCCAGGCCAAGAAGGTAAGGATACCTAATCTCAACTCCATGATTCCTGGGAGATACAGAAAATGAATCCCACCTGTATCTTTGGCTCCAAAGTTGGGCTGCAATGGCCAATGAGAAAGTAGGTAAGAAATGGACCACTAAATCATGGAGCAGTCCTTTGAGTGGGAGGCAATGCTGAGAGGGATGGAATTTAAACAAAAGACAAATTTAAGTGTTCCACGGTACCATCAATGTTTACTGAAACTGCTTAGGACTGACATATTTGTGAATGGCACTTCATACATGTGTAAAGATACAAGGTCATTTAGAGTGAAGGAGGACAGCAACTTTGACAATGTACAAAAAGACAAGTTCTTCCCTGTCTTCCTGTTTAGACATCAGAAAGGTAAGTGCATGGAGTAAAGTGTGCAGTCCAAGAAAGCAGCTCATGCCTTCACTAAACACACACACACACACACACACACACACACACACACAGTCTCCCATCTAACCTGCACTAGTGGAGAAGAGGACTGTTTTAATAACTTAAAGTGGCCAGAACATTATGGATTGGATTGAGATAAATTCAGTAGAAAAGTGGGTTTTCAACAAAGTACAGTTGGTAACAGTAGTGGGACATTAGAATATATATATTTAAGTGATTTGAGACCTCTTACTAAACCAGTTAAATGTTTTATGTAATCCTCACAACCATCTGTCATCAAAACAAAAATAAAAAATAATTTTTTTTAAAGATGAACAAAAGATAGAAGAGACAGACCAAAAACTGACACTTAATATAGAGAACAAACTGGTGGTTACCAGAGGGGAGGTTGGTGGGGGATGGGTGAAATAGATGAAAGGGATTAAGAGTACACTTATGACAATGAACACTGAGTAATGCATAGAATTGCTGAGTCATAATATTGTACACCTGAAACTAATATAATACTATATGTTAGTTACACTGGAATTAAAATTTTTTAAATAAATGAATAAAACAATCTGTCATTAATAGTCAATATTAGCTCCATTTTAAAGATTGGGAGAAAAAGACCCAGAGAAGTAAGGTCATACAGGCAGTAAAGAGCTAGGATTCAGATCTAATCCGTATGATCCCAAAGCCCATGCTTTTCCCATCATGCTCTTTAATATGTTGCAAAACAAATTATAAGATTTTTCTTCACATGCCATGTGAGAAGGAAGTGCCTAATTATAGGATTTCTGTATAATGTTTAGGGTTCAGCTAAGATTGGAAACCATGTGACATTAATCTGTGGTGTTGTATGATTTTCTTTAGCTGCACCCAGCAGTTTGAGTATAGGAATAAAGAAGGCAGATAGTAGAACAGGATTTTGTGATGTGGGCACTTACGGAAAGGGGGCAAAAAATTCAAGGATACTGGCTGGAGAATGAGTGAAGTGATGGGAATCTGGGTCTATCCTATCTGGGGAAAACAGTGAAATCAAGAGACAGCTGAAACATTGACAGAAGGTTGAAGGAATAAGGGAGTGGAAGATTCCCATGAAATCGCAAAGCAAATACAATGACAATAAGGGAGTGAAGGGTGGAAAGATGGGGCATTAGGGTAAGTGGGGAGAATGTCGTGGGGCTTAAGATTTCAGAAGTGGGGCAGTGGAGGAATTAATCTATGAGGCAGCATTGGAGTTGCATGTCTGTCTCTGATCTCCCTTCAGGAAAGACTTTGATGTTCAGCCACAAGGAATGCAGTTGACTGACAGTTTCCAGCAGTTAGCACCTGAGGGAGGGATCTGCCTCAGCTTTTGAGTGGAGGCCACACTTTTCCTGGATCGCCCCAGCCTGTGACTGAACATGGCAGAGACATGCCATTCTTTCCAATGCAGAACCCTTGTAATCATCAGTTTTTGTTTTCTAGCTCTCTATTGGGTTGACTGTGACCTGGCCAGATATGCACTAGGGTCTGAGTCTTTGCAATCCTATTGCATCTTTCACAGGTGTTATCTTCCAATAAACCTCTTGCACTCCTAACTCCATTTTAACATCTGCTTCCCGGAGAACACAACTGCAACAATCTTTGAAGATATAAGGGAGTTGGATTTGTTCATTTTAAATAGTAAGGTGGGGGTTCTGTAAAGCACGATGAAAATGTTTCCAAGGGCAGAAAACAAAGGATGGGTTACCAGGAAGGCAGCACATAGCAACATGGACTGAAACTATACAATAGTATAGATACGCAAGCACCTTACATTTTGAATAGCAGACGAAGGCAGGATCAAGAGGAATGACAGTTTCGGGGGTTTTTTAAATGTTTATTCATTTTTCAGAGAGAGCATCAGCACAAGTTGGGGTCAAAGGGGGGGAGGGGCAGAGAGCGAGAGGGAGACACAGAATCCAAGGAACCATGAGATCATGACCCAAGCCCAAGTCAGACGCTTAACCAACTGAGCCATCCAGGCGCCCCTAGAGGAACAACAGGTTTATGTGGACTCAGAATGCCACTTGGGCACACAGACTCCTAAGGGAAAGTTCTGAGTAGCCCCAATTGGGCTGGGGTCCTGGCAATTGCTGCCCCAATGAGAAAGATTTGCCACTATCCAAAGTACTTCAGGAGCAAACAACAAATGTGTGAAATTTGCCGTGTTCACTGAGATTAACAGGATTTTAGCTAATTAAGAGTCATTAATTGGTCGCAACTTTGCGGCTCAAATAATTTTCAAAGGTGAACATGGTTTTCATAGTAGCTTTCTTTCTTCTAGGTAGTAGAAGAGAATTCAATTCAATAACTCTGTTAACTTTGGTAAGTTTTCATCCAAAGAATTTTCTCCATATTGCTCATACAATAGAAGAAAACAGTGATCTCTAAAATTGTAGAGTTAACAGCACTAAAACAATTCCTAGAATGATCTGGACTGATTTAAGGATCAGAACTTTTTGCTAAAATTTCAATGGAGGTCTGGAATTTTAACAAGTATTATGTTCAGAAAACAAAACACAAGTCTAGCTGCAATTTTCAGGTTTATGGAGAAACTGATTTCGTATCTTTTTTTCTGATTATAAAAATAATACATATTTTCAAAAACAGAAAGAAGATAGTATAAAAATAATCATGACTTACTCATTTAGTAAATATTTGTTGAGTACCTAAGTAGGGTAGGGAAAACTAGAGACATGTGTGAAAGATTGACTTACTTCACTATAAACTTTTATAGCTTTTAAAATTTCTATTGTGTGAACATATATATATATATCAATAAGGTAAGTGTTGTCTGAGGTTTTTCTAACCCAAATTATCTCTAAGGAAAGGTGGAGTCACTCTGTACTCCAGTGCTTACAGCCTCTCATATTATGGGTTACTCTCTTAATTATTTTGACCAACAACATATTGATTGAAGAAGTCATTTAGCCTGACTTAAATTCAATCTGCAAAATTTGGAATCTGTATTTTTTAAAAAAAAGATCAGTGAACTTTTAAAGATCACTTTAAAGTGTAGTGAAACAGGGGCGCCTGGGTGGCTCAGTCAGCTAAGCATCTGACTTCAGCTCAGGTCATGATCTCAGTTTGTAAACTCAAGCCCCACATTGGGCTCTGTACTGACAACTCAGAGCCTGGAGCTTGCTTTAGATTCTGGGTCTTGCTCTCTCTCTGCCCCTCCCCCGCTCATGCTCTGTGTCTCTCAAAAAGTAAACAAACATTAAAAAATAATAATAAGTAAAATAAAATGTAGTGAAACAATTATTACATTGTAGTGGTTGTAAATATATGTTAAATATGACAGTGGAAAAAAGCAACATATTTGAATTAATGTTAAATATATATAAATAAACTAACATTGTGTGGCTACTTATCTGTTTCACTTATATCTCAAAATTTTAGCATATCAAGTTGTCCCATTTTCAACCCATTTTTGAAAATGCATCTGGAAAAAGGACATCACCTTATATTTGAACATATCTGAACTAAATTAAAATTAATTAATTAAAATTGGCCTTTTTTTCCTCTACTTTGAGCCACAAACAAGGTATTTCTTAAACATTTCTAATATTTTCACAATGTTATGTTCAGGGAATCCATTTTTAACATTTTTAACTATCTAAAACTGAAGATGGAAAGAATAACATTTCACAGACTTTTCTTACAACACAGAAAGACTTACAAGTTTTTTAAAACCTAGCAGAATAACTAATTTATACTTTCATTACAGTAATTGAGACTTCTGTCTTTAATGAACCTTGAATCTCCAATTACTGAACTGCAAAATGAAATCACAGAAAAGCCACCTGAATATCAAACACATTCATTATCATAAGTGCTCACAGAGAATATAAGAAGAATTAACAATGAACAAAGGAACTACAATTAAATTCACTCTTCATACATGTACTATAAGTGATGACAAAATAAATTACATATACATATACATACATATGCATGTATATAAGTTATATATATGAAATTATATGACATTTTCCTAATTGGGTTATTATACAAATTTTTACATTACTTGGTCTTCATATTAATTAACTAGGTTCTTTTTTATTTTTTTTTTCATTACAGATAATTTCCTGATGAAGTTATGGAGCAAACTTAGCCTTAGAAAATTTAGGCAAGTTATTTATTCCATGAAAGATCACTGAAGAATAACTGTCTTCAACTGGGACCAAAAGATAGAGATAGCAGTTAGCATTTATTTTCATAATCTAAAAAAAAACATATGATCTCAGCAGGAGGGACCTATAGAGACACTAAAGAGGGGGATGAGTTGGACGCATTTGATCAGCATTGGGGGGAAAAAAGAGAGAAAGTCATTATCCAGAGAATTCTGCACAGCGATTGCCTGAACGCTGCTGACTTCTTTGCTCACTTTTGAATGTCAATCTGGTTCTGGCCCAGGCCCAAGAGCTAAATTTCAGATCATGGCAGGCTTAGGAGAACAGTGCAGAATGGAACATCTAATCCCACCCTGGCTTGCCCTAAAATGGCCCCTGAATTCATCCAGCTCCTGAGCCTGCTGCCTAAAGCTGTTTCTAGAAACTCAGATGCATAGAAGAACAATGCCACTTTTGCTCCAGTTTTGAGTTTGGGTTTTACCACATAATTTTTTTAAAAGAATTTTCATCTTCCCACATACCATCTTTTAGAACAGACTGCTTAAAATTTCTTAGAGGAAATGAGTCATAGCTAGCCGATGAAAGTGTGCGTCTCCATATTTCCAGGACCGAGGTAGTCATCACCCTTTAGGGTACCTACCTGCCACACGGGAAGCTGGTACCAGGCACTGGAGTTTTCCTGTTGCCTTTTCATCCAGGGACTTAAAATGAATTTCCTTAAAATGTTTCGGTACATGTGGGCATTCTCCTGCTAATACAACCTCTGTTGGAAAGTAATGTTTGTAGGCTGCAAAGTGGCTTTCTGCTGAGGTGACAGCCTGCCTCCCAGAGAAGGTGCCAGAAGAAGGAGACTTCGAGAGCCACCGTGAAGCTCATATGCCTTGATCCCTTTTCAGATACTGGCAAAGGGCCAGACCCAGAGTATTGCTACAGTGAGTAGCTGGGCGAAGTGGCAGATTGCCAGGTGACAGCCAGACTGTCATTTATAAAGTGATGGTTTTTATAGACTCCCAGTAACCCATACTGAACCCTGTGGTTTCTGGGAGAAAAAAGTACCAGATTATTCTCCTATTGGAAACAAACAAACAAAACAAACACTGGATTTAGGTTTGCAGGATCTATATTGGTCTTTTCAAAATACTTGGGTATTTATTTCAGTAAATAGCCTTTGCAGGATCATATGTCTGTAACTCACACTTTTACTGAGTCTGGGGATGCTCTTTGCTATTCCAGTTGCCATTAAAGTTCCCTTGTCCCACTATGCCCAGGGGCTTTGTAATGCTGTCTGTAGCTGCCTCATTAACTCTCACCTCTCTTGGGTTCTTTGAATCTGATTTTTTTTAATATGATAAGGAGGACGTCATTTAATGTGAAAAGTGTCAAAATATTCAAAGAAAAAAATGAGCATTGATAAACTGGGAAAAACATGATTACCATAAAATGTCCCCTTAAAATGTTCTTATAGTTGAATGTATAAACAAAACTAGTATTTATTAATGTGTCCTATTAATTCATGCAAGAGAGGATTATACTCTATATCCAGAGTACTTCTTTCGTGTACCTTGAAAAAAAATAATGAAAGTTAAGGTTTCATGAAATATGACTTATTATTCTTTTCTTATAAAATTAAATTTTTGTAAATCCTAAAGTTTTAATTTTTTTAAATGTTCATTTGAGAAAAAGAGAGAGGAGACAGAGAGTGCATGCACAGGCAGGGGAGGGGCAGAAGAGAGAGGGAGAGAGAGAGAACCCCAAGCAGGCTCTACGATGTCAGCACAGAGCCCAATGTGGGGCCTGAACTCATGAACTGTGAGATCATGACCTGAGCAGAAATCAAGAGTCAGATGTTTAACCAACTGAGCCATCCAGGCACCCCATAAATCCTAAAATTTTAATCCTACACCAGCTAACTATTCATAAATACTCAGGACCATTATGGGGTTATTTTAGTTAAAATGTTTAGGGTCAATTCATTAAAGGATGGAAATTCAGATACAGAAATTGCTTAAGATCTTTACTTTGTCTTATAAAAAAAACAACAAAAAAAAAAAAACAAAAAAAAAAACCCCCTCAGGTAAAGGAATACCAAGCCTGGAGATCTTAAATCTCTAACAATGTAAGTATAATATAATTCATAACATTTTTTGTTGTTGTTGAACTTAAGAGTACATCTAGATTTATAGAAGCTATAAATATTTCATACAGAATATTCAGAAAAAATAGAAAACAATTACAAATGAGAAACTGCGATCTATCTATAATGATTGTGCTAAAAAAGTAATACTAAAAACTACCTCCTGGGCCAACAATATTGTATCATAAAACTGCTTGTTAACTTTCAGAGGTTAACAAGAGGGCAACAACCTAAGCGTGAAAGGTGAGGTACCAGCCCCAGAGACCCAGGTTCAGACATGGCCCTGCTCCCTGCCTCATTTATCAAATGGGACTTTGCAGTATTATCCCATAAAGCTGTTGTGAGGAGCAAAAGTGATCATGTTTGATGAAGTGTTTTGCAAATTTTAGATAATTTAATCTTTTTAAGGAAAACAAAGGGCAGATAATTCAAAAGAGAAACTAGGGTGATAATGAAAAGTATTATCCAGTGCTGAGCACCGCACCAAAGATTTTACCTGCCCTGTTCCATGTAATCTTCATAACAACATGATAAAGCATAGTAGGAATGATTATTATTATCTCCATTTTATGGATGAGGAAACTGAGGCACAGGGAAGTCGAAGGAAACATGGTTTGCAACTGGCAGAGCAGGAATTCAAAGCCAGTTCTACCTGATTCTAGAACCTGAGTACTTTCATAGTAGTGTTATGGGGAAAAGTTTAACTTCATTAGTAATCAAAGATTTAACAATTGAAAGATATGGAAATGGAAATACAAAGAAATGGTAAACATCAATTCCAGTTGTCTCTGTGGAGAGAAGGAAGGAAGGAGGGGAGAAGAATTGGATAGAGGTTACACAAAGAATTTAACCATAGATATAATATTTTATTTTTATAAAAAACTGTAAAAGTATGGAAATGTATTAAGATTTGATGAAACAGGGCCATAGGTTACTATTTTTCTTCATGCTTTAAATAATTCATGGTAATGGGGTACGTGGGTGGCTCAGTCAGTTGAGTGTCTGACTTCAACTTAGGTCATGATTTCACAGTTTGTGGGTTCAAGCCCCACATCAGGCTCTGCACTGACCGTGTGGAGCCTGCTTGGAATTCACTCTCTCTCCCTCTCTCTCTGCCCCTCCCTCATTCACACTTTCTCTCTCAAAAATAAATAAACTTAAATAACTCACGGTAAAAAACTAAAACAGTGAATTAATGGCACCTTATTTTGTTTATATGAAAACAAAGTAATTCAGATGATCTGGTTAAAGTCTAGAGAAAGTAATATTCTCATACAGTTCTGGTGATATAAAATGGTCCAACTCTTTTGGAAACTAACTTGGCAATATGTTTCTAAAACTATAAAAATAAACATACTCCTTGGTTCAGTAAATTTCCTTTTGGTACACTATCCTAAGAAATAATTATCAAAATATGCATGCACATTCACATATAAATACACATGCTGGAAAAACTATATGCATAAAGATGTCAACTGTAGTATTATTTACAATAGTGGAATGTAATAAACAATATAAAATTTTAAAAATTGTTAATATTATGCAGCCTTTAAAGTAACATTTAATTATGAAGGCTATATAGCAATGTGTGCAATGGTTGTGAGGTAACATTAGTTGAAAAAAGTCAGAATATGAAATTGCATATCCCCTAGAATTAAATCAATGAAAAAATATGCATAGAATAATGTTTAGGAAGAAACACCTTATAATGATGAGTATGGAACTAGTACTAGGATGATCAGATCATGAATATTTTTCTTTCCTTTCTCTTTCAAATTTTGGGTAACAATGATCTGACATATTGGGGTTTTGTTTTGGTATTTATTTATTTATTTATTTATTTATTTATTTATTTATTTTAAGAGAGAGACCAAGCAGGGAGAGGGGTAGAAAGGGAGGGGAGAGAGAGACAGAGAGAGACAGAGAGAGACAGAGAGAGAGAGAGAGAGAGACAGAGAGAGAGAACCTTAAGCAGGCTCCACACTGCTCAGCACAGAGCCCGACTCAGGACTCAATCTCACAAACCATGAGATCGTGACCTGAGCCTAAGTCAAGAGTTGGATGCTCAACTGACTGAGCCACCAGGTGCCCCTGCCATATTGTTTCTATAATGTAAAATTATTACATGGTAAAAACTCAGCTTTGGAAATAATGAGTTATGTCTGAAAATAAACTAGAATTCAAGGGAGAGGACGAGGAGCTTCAAAGAAGACTATAAACAATCCACAGTCAGTTGAGGAGTTCAGAGGAGGGGAGGTCCATCATGCTGGGGTCTTTAGGAGAGTGTCCCAAAGAAGGAGCCACCAATGGCTTTAATAATTTGTAGAACTAGGCCTAGAGGAGGGTCTAGGGGAAGGGGGCAGGCAAGCTTCAAACAGTAGAAAGATATGAGGTAGGCAACAGCACTTCATGTTTTATTTTCAGTTTTTATCTTCTGATTCTTTTTCAGAAAATGCAATGACTTTAAAGTTGTCATGGTTGAATTAATTCCACAAAACAACTGGTTGTAGAATCATAGCAACATAATTATGAGCTGTGCTTCTGGCTCCAAATCTTTCATCTAAAAATAATCACAATGACTACATCTTGGGAAAACAAAGCCGTTACCTATTCTTGTGCTCCAGCTATCTTGGTAGTCACTTACTGGAAAATGGATCATGGGCAAAATAACTGCATGTTTTTAGAACTCTGGCTTGTTACTCTTACCTTAACTGAGTTGATTAATGAAATGATTTTTAACTTTCTGTCTACAGGCATTCTCTTAAGCATGAACATGACTTAGGAAAAATCACACAAGCCCGCCTGTGTTCCTCAAAGAACACCACCCTGGCACTCCTGAAAGGCGATGTTGTTCCTTCACGGAGTGTATTTCCTTGTGCAGAAAGGAGCCGGGAGGTCAGGGGTGGAGCTGTGGTGAGTAGGTAAGTCTCCCACAGGGGCAAGATGAATGAGTCTGTATGCTCCACTGCCCCCCACATATGCCAGCTGTTCCTTGCCCAGCTTCCTTGGGTTAGGTAAACACTCATTGAATAATATATGAATTGACGGGATGAATGATGATGGTTATCATTCACAGAAGGATTACTTTGTGCTAGGAGTTTATGTCCATGAACTCACATTGTGCTAAGAATCCTGCTGAGTATCGATCTCAAATGCCAGGGTTCTTAGGTTCTACTAACTTTAGCTTTCTTTATCCTTTTAAAAATAAAAGTGTTCCCTTGCCATCTCATACACTGGTGAGAAATCTGCTGTTCCTCCCCACTTCTCCAGGTTTCTCTTTCTCTCCTCACATTCTGTTTTCCTGCACGGGCCAGATCATCCAACTCCCCTCTACATCCCTCTTGTGTTTGCCTTCCCTTCTGTTGTATTGCCTTAGTCAGTACCGTGAACACATCACCCCAATTTTGTCACTCCCAAAGTATCACCCACATATGCCTGTGTGTGTAACAGACATTTTTTTTTTTATGTTCAGGTGAAAAGATAAGGAATGTGGTGCCAAAGTGACAACTCAATATCCGATGTTAAGACTACTACCCCAAATAGAGCTACAGACTGGGCTATTTTGCTGATTTCTCCCCTTCCTGAGGTTGATGCTTTCATCTCAAGCTCTAGGATGCTCAAAATACTTGCTAATCATGGAAGACACTTTGGTTCTCTGTCTGGGGCTTCCTTGCTCTCCTCCAAAGCAGACCCATCAGGGTGTTTTGCTACACTTAGAGTATGAGGAATCAGAAGGCTTGCAGTCTGGTGTAGTTTTAAATAGCACCCCCTCCCCCAATGCTATGCTATTATCCACATTTTATACAAGATGAAACAAGGTTAGTGAAATTAAGTGATTACCCAAGAAAAAGGGCCAGAACATGAATTAAAACTTGGCTACCTAACTCAAAACTTATCCTCCTCCTATTAAACCAGGATGGATATATGAGAGAGTCAATACTTACTGAATGTTTACAACATGCCTGGCTCTGTTCTAATAGCTTTAGGGGCATTAGTTCATGAAACCCTCAAATTAGCTACTATCAACTTCACAGGTACAGAGATAGTAGGTAATTTGCCCAGAGTCACATAGCTAACAAATGGAAAGGTCAAGATTGGAACCCAGAAAGTCAGTCTATATGGTTCTAATCATTAGCTACAGTGCTCTACCAGTTACATGCTCTAGATCCCCTCAGTCCTTTCTGTGGCTGGAAATGGGGGCAGAACTGGGTGACAGTTCAGTCTGTACCATGACAATGACCCCAGTGTGGTTTGGAAACTCACATTTTCTGAAGCCATGAGAGTGCAGGAGCATTGTGGGGTCTGAAGGTATGAACTAGATTTCCTCAGTGACAAAACAGCATGATAACCTTTATAAATGCTGCTTTTGAAAATTATAATGTAATTGAGCCTTTTCTTATTGAATGAGTTGCTAGAATTTCATTTAATTTATTTAGGTAGTCATTCAAGATTTATCTATCGTGTCTTCTGTATGTCAGGTACAGTTAGGCACTGACCGAAGAAAGATGAATCCTTCACACCCAGGTCCTGGAGTAGCTCAGAATCTTGTGGGGAACGTACAGTCTAGTGCACACTATAACATGACTCATTTGTCAGAACATTACACATTTGCTGATACTTAAAGCTTGATAAAGTCCTACTTAAGATCAATATATATAAGAAATGTCTAAGAATTTGTCTTTGGAGAAAGAGAAATGGCTCTCTCTTCAGTGGAAGCAAACCCTCCAACATAAAAAAAATAGATAAGCAGAGTCTGAGTGACCACCCACGTGGCCTCCCCACCAAGATTCTACAAAGAGCATTCAAACACATGATGACCTGAAAAGTTCTCAGCCTGGAGTTCATGATTCATATTCTGAGTGTTAAGAGGTCACATCAAAAGGAGTATTTAGATCTACATGAAGGCTAAAAAGGCAGGTTAAATGGTAAGATCACAAAGAATGTTTTTTCCAATACTGATCTATGGAGGATAGTGCTGAGATTCTAGAATTCTCTGTCAAGTTCTTTAGAGAAAAAAATTATTACTATAAAGGAGGCATTACATTGGATCATCACTGCTTGATAGTACCATTCTTCAAGAATATAGAACTTGCTTTGATTTATTTTATGCTCAAAGCTCCAATCTAAAGTTTGGTTTCCTGAGTGGACATGACCATTAGGGCAAGATGTCCCATGAAGATAACAATTAGCAATTCTTTGGACAGGAACATCTCTCATTTTAAATTAATAAATAGACATCTTCACTTATAAAATGGATCTTAAATATGAACCAAAGCAGTGGTTTTTGAGCTATATTCCTAGGGCCTCACTTGCAAACAGCAAGTTTTAAATTGCATGAAAACTGTGCATTGTTTTGTATTCGGTTTATATACTGGAGAATCTCAAGAAGATTTCATTCAAGAAAAAAAAAAGAGGTCCACTGCAAAAAGTAAACACCTCTGAAATATTGGTCCATTTCTCTATTCACAAAGAACTGAGGCCCAGAGAGCTTAAATGATTCACTAAAATGGCAGAGGCAAATCTTAAAATTAGGCCACCACTTCCAACCAATCCACTGTACAGACCTTTTATACCTTGTCTCACAAGGCACTGTGAGTCTGGAGAGCTGGAAGTCACCCAAGTCAGTGTAACTCTAGGAAACCTATGTATTTCTAGTACTGCATCAGCTAAGGATTAGGCTTCAACTGGGAAGATTTTACTAAAATACTGACTGGCCAGCCCCCATTTATTATTTATATAATTAGGTGCTACATAATCTAATTTGATCTTGACAATAATCTATTGAGTTGGACAGAGCAAGCATCTCCCCAGGGCCACCTCTCAAAGTTGTCGATTTCCTTAAGCAAACACATAGTAGATTTTTTTTAAAAAAATACTCCAAATTCTAGTTTTCTGACTTTAGAAAGTCAGGTTTAGTTCAATAGATTTTGTCCTCTTTGATCCAACTAACAAGGATTTGCAGTGCCTTGGTAGACAGGAGACCAATGATGTTACCAAATATATAGAAAACCCTAAAGACTCCACCAAATAACTTCTAGAACTGATAAATGAATTCAGTAAAGTTGCAGGATACAAAATCAATGTGCAGAAATCTGTTGCATTCTTATATACTAATAATGAAGCAGCAGAGAGTGAAATTAAGAAAACAATCCCATTTATAATTGCACCAAAAACAATACAATATCTAGGAATAAGCTTAACCAAAGAGGTGAAAGACCTGTATTCTGAAAACTGTAAAACCCTGATGAATGAAACTGAAGACAACACAAAGAAATTGAAAGGCATTCCATGTTCATGGGTTGGAAGAACAAATATTGTTAAAATGTCTATACTACCCAAACCAATCTAAAGATTTAACACAATCCTTATCAAAATGCTAACAGAATTTTTCACAGAACTGAAACAAACAGTCCTAAAATTTGTATGGAACCACAAAAGACCTTGACTAGCCAAAGCAATGTTGAAAAAGAAAAATGAATTCAAGTTGTATTACAAAGTTGTGGTAATTAAAACAGCATGGTACTGGCATAAAAATAGACACATATCAATGGAATAGAATAGAAAACCCAGAAATAAACCCACAATTGACAAAGGAAGAATGAATATACAATGGGAAAAAGACAACCTCTTGAACAAATGGTGTTGGGGAAATTGGACAGCTACATGCAAAAGAATGAAACTGGACGATTTTCTTTCACCGTACACAAAAATAAACTCAAAATGGATTGAAGACCTAAATGTAAGACCTAAAACCATGGAAATCCTTTAAGAGAGCACAGGCAGTAATTTCTCTAACATTGGCAAGGCAACATTTTTCTAGATATGTATCCTGAGGTAAGGGAAATAAGGGCAAAAATAAACTTTTGGAACTTCCTCAAAATAAAAAGTTTCTGCACAGCAAAGTAAACAACCAACAAAACTGAAAGGCAGCCAACAGAATGGGAGAAGGTATTTGCAAATGACATATCCAATGAGGCCTTAGTATCCAAAATATATAAATAACTTATAAAACTCAATGCTCAAAAAACAAATAACCCAATTAAAAAATGGGCAGAAGACATGTACAGACATTTCTCCAAAGCAGACAGACAGATGGCCTACAGACACATGAAAAGATGTTCAATATCACTCATCATCTGGGAAATGCAAAACAAAATTAGATGAGATAATCATTTCACACCCGTCAGAATGGATCAAATAAAAAACACAAGAAACAACAAGTGTCGGTGAGGATGTAGAGAAAAAGGAACCCTCGTGCACTGTTGGTGGGAATGCAAACTTGTGCAACCATTGTGTAAAATGGTACGGAGGTTTCTCAAATATCCTACAACCCAGTAATTGCACTACTACTGCTACAAAAACTACAAAAACACTAACTCAAAGGGAAACATGCACCTCTATGTTTACTGCAGCATTACTGACAATAGCCAAACTATGGAAGCAGCCCAAGTGTCCACTGATAGATGAATGGATAAAGAAAATGTGGTCTATATGTATACCACAGATATACATGTGTGTATATATATATATATATATATATATATATATATATGCATATATATATATATGCATATTATTCAGCCATAAAAAAGAATTAAATCTTGCCATTTGTAACAATATGGATAGAGACAGAGAGTATAATGCTAAGTGAAATAAATCAGTCAGAGAAAGACAAATACCATATGTTCTCACTCATATGTGGAATTTAAGAAATAAAACAAATGAGCAAAGGAAGAAAAAAGAGACAAACCAAGAAACAGACTCTTCACTACAGAGAACAAATTGATGGTTACCAGTGGGAAGGAGGTGGGGGAGTATCAGTGAAATAAGTGATGGGGATTAAAGAGTACACTTATCATGATAAAAAAAATATATTTCAGGGGCACCTGGGTGGCTCAGTCAGTTAAACGTCGGACTTCGGCTCAGGTCATGATCTCACGGTTCATGAGTTCAAGCCCTGCATCGGGCTCTGTGCTGGCAGCTCAGAGCCTGGAGCCTGCTTTGGATTCTGTGTCTCCTTCTCTGCACCTTCCCACCCTTCTCCAAAAAATAAATAAACATTTTAAAATGAAAAAAACAAACCTTTTTAAAATAAACATTTATTTATTTTTGAGACAGAGAAAGATGAGCCAGGGAGGTGCAGAAAGAGAGGGTGACAGAGGATGTGAAACGGGCTCCATGAGCCCAATGAGGGGCTTGAACTCACGAACTGTAAGATCATGACCTGAGCCTAAGCTGGATGCTCAACCAACTGAACCACCCAGGTACCCCTAACAAAAATTTTTTAAAAGAAAATTTGAAAGAAGGAATTAAGAAATATTAAATCAATCTAGACATTGTTTTAAGAGATTATCAATTGCAAATAAGTGATACTGACTTATATGATAAAACTATAACATTGTATAATATTTTCTAAAATAATTTATCATACATGATCCCATTACAACATATGAACATGATATGTATAATCATGGTTCATTTTGGAATCTAAGTACTATTTGAACAAGTTTATCAATGGCTTTAGTAGTTATTAATTCATAGAGCAAAGTTTCTCTAATTTGAAATTAATAAAAATTAAGAACTATGATCAGTCAAAAAAAAAAAAAAATTTTCATGGCCTATGGAGACAGGAGACCAATGATGTCATAAAATAGAACAGCTTCCAAAACCGACAGATATAAAAGATAGAGGACGGGGGGGGGGGGGGGGGGGGCACCTGGGTGGCTCAGTGGGTTGAGTGTCCGACTTTGGCCCAGGTCACGATCTCATGGTTCCTGGGTTCGAGTCCCACGTCAGGCTCTGTGCTGACAGCTCAGAGCCTGGAACCTGCTTTGGATTCTATGTCTCCCTTGCTCTCTGCCCCTCCCCCGCTCATGATCTGTCTCTCTCTGTCTCAAAAATAAATATAAACATTAAAAAAAACTTTTTTAAAATAAAAGATTGAGGACAAAGTTTAGATCCCAAACTATAAGTCGTGGAAATTTGCGAACTTTAAAATGATTACAAGGAGACCCATAATAGTTCCATGAAGTATGCTTATTTGTATCCTGAATAAGGTGGTTTGCATTGGTTTGTATTCCTATTCTTCAAATGAATATAAATGCTCTTTTTTCAATAAGGCATAACTTTAATTAAAAGCATTACTGAATTCACAATTGTGTGTTTTGTCCTTATATATTTTCTCCATGAATTCTACTAAAATTACAATTACTATTACATGGGGCTATGTGAATTTTTTTAGGTTAAAATGAAATCATACTTAAAAATTTGGGGACCATTTGTTTCAGGCCAAAATAAAGGGAACAGAACAAGATTAAGTTAGGAAATAATTATTTTAAAATGTATTTTGCATCTTTTCTTGTGCTTCTATTTTAAAGTTGTATAGCTAAATTGTTACTCTTTGTGTTTCATGTTGAATGGCTGCTTCTTATCTGGTTTTGTTTATTATGTATGGTCAGATCACTGATTCGCAGAAAAAACTACCCTCTAGCTTAGCCCTACATTCCTCCAAGATAATATCATCTACAGGGGTCAAGTTTCTTGCCAGGAGAGCTGATCACACAAGTAAACAAACTGGAAGTAAAACCATGAAATGTTAAAGAAGCTGTCATTCTTGGCCAGGACATTGATAACAAATACTATCTTAACTATTAAGTGTCTCTAAAAAAAAAAAAAAAAAAAAAAAAAAAAAAAGGTAATATCCGGTGAAACTGACTTACAGAATTGGAACAGTAAACAGACCACAAAAAAGGCTGTAAGCAATACCGTCTAGGAACAGTGAGGAAATGGACAGGCTCCATGTCTGCCGAGGACTCCAGGAGAAACAGCTGTTCCCTTCTCTCAAAACAAACCCTACTCCAGTCCACTTCAGTTCACTTACCATTTGAGCTCTGATCTGCTTTTGAGGAGTAAGCCAAATACATAGCCCCTGGTGATTTACCTCAGGGAGGACATTAGGGAAACTGAAAAAACAAAGGTCACCCAGAAAAGGCCCTGTTTTATATCTTTCCTCCATCTCTGGCAGTCTTCCACCCTCAGTCCACCTACCCACCCTCTAGCCCTTCCTTACATTTGATTCTTTGTCAGATGAAACATGGAGACAATGGAAAGCAACTGGGAAACAAACATTTCCTTCTGGAAACATAACCTGTTTTTAAATAACAACTCAGAGTCTAAATATTTTCGTTACAAAAACTCGATGAAAAACCAATTCCTCCAAGTCAGAACCTAGAATTTAAGGGCTCCCTTCAGTGTACTACCCAAACTCTGTATTCACAAGCAATCTAGGCTTTTACCTCTGGAAATTGAAGGTTAGGTCCTTAATCATATATCCATCTCACTAACTAAACTCCTGAAACTCCACGTAGAGCTAGGGTTTAGAGGTGGAATATCGAGGCATCACAACGTTTAGGTCAACATAGCAGAACTTAGAACTGACTTATACCAAGTCCCATAAGCTCCTTGGGCCCCAGATAACTCATGTATAAAATGAAAAGACTGGGGTGCCTGGGTGGCTCAGTCGGTTGAGCAACTGACTCGATTTCAGCTCGGGTCATGATCTTGCAGTTTGTGGGATAAAGCCCTGTGTTGAGCTCTGTGCTGACAGCTTGGATTCACGGATCTGGCTTGGGATTCTCTGTCTCCCTCTCTACCTCACCCCCACTCTCTCTCTCTCGCTCTCAAAATAAATAAATCAACAGCTAAAAAAGTGAAAAGATCGTCCTCAACAAACTTTAAGTTTCCTTACAAGTCTAAAGTTGTATGATTCTTAGAGTACTAAATGGAAAACAAAAGGTGAAGGGGTATACCAAATAGAATTATTCCCTGATAGAGAGTTACACAGCTTTGCAGTACTTTCCGTCAGAGGAAGCAGACCGTTTTTCCCACCTATTCTGTGTTGGGCTTGCTTATGTGATTTCCTCTGGCCAATTGAAGTTAGCAAACATGATGAAAACAGAGGCTTTCCACATGTTTGTCTTTGGCTTTACTTTTTTTCTTTTGCAATCTACTGACTACCCACTGGTTCAGGAACAAGGAGATGTGGAGCTGACCAAACCCTGAGCAAGAAAATCAAATGTTTGTTCTTTTAAGCCTCTGAAATTTGGGGTTGGTTGTTATGCATCACTTCGCACCAGAAATCTCACAGAAACCACAGACATCTTGCTATTTTACTTTTTTTGGTGTATTTTATCTAACAATATGCCTACCTATTTGGAAATTTCTTCAAGGCTGCTGAGCTGCATTAGAGGCATCTAAGCATTTCAAATTGACCATGGAAATGTTCTCCATATTAGGACCAACATCAGGGTAATTGTCAGTGCTAAGAACACTGCACAACTTAAAATTAGTTTACTGAGCTTTCTGTATAAAGAATTCTGTGCTTTTAACCTATATTGAGAAATAACTCCTATGAAGTTGTACTGCGTTAGTTTTAAAGATGGTGATCATTATCACTTATAGTATACTCTTCGTAACAACCTTTTGGAGAAATTTCTGTCTAGTTTCAGTAACTGGAGAAGTTGTGTTCATCCTGAGCAATTGGCTTGTTTAAATCTATAGACATCGACTCTATAACTGGTTGTGAGCAGTCTTGAAATTGCTTGGAAAAGTCAGAGCCTAACATGGGGCCTTCCACAGCAAGTGCATGTAGGTGACCTTGCCCCATAGCTTCTGTTTACCAACAGCTCTCCTGGTTTCATCTTTTTTCCTACATACATTTTCTCTTTTTATGGTTTCCTTATAACTTACTATTTTTATTACATTACATTAAGATTTGTTATATTGTATGTTTTTTCAGCCACTGTAAATCCTTTCGGGAATAGTATTGAGAATATATAAAACACTACTGTTACTAAGAAAAACATTAGTTTCAATTCATACAATGAAGATAAAAGTACAATTTCATATCATTGATCCATCAACTCTTTTGTTGTTAAAATTTACTGACAACATGTTATTTCTCTGCTCTAAATTACCTTTAAACAGTATTGTGTATAAAGCACTGATATCCATCTGTACCATTTCAAATCTACCATCAAAATAAATATAAGGATGAAAACTATCTTCAAGCTATTTGAAATATGGACGAAGCTTTTTATTTACTAAGAATTTATATATTATTACATTAATTATTCAAGTGAATTCTTTTTTTTTAGTTTATTTTTATTTATTTTGAGGGAGAGAGAGAGAGAGAGAAAGCAGGGGAGGGGCAGAGAGAGAGGGAGACAAATAGAATCCCATGCAGGCTCCATGTTGTCAGCACAGAGCCTGATGTGGGGCTCAAACCCACAAACTGTGAGATCATGAACTGAGCAGAAATCAAGATCAGATGCTTAACCAACTGAGCCACCCAGGCACCCCAAGTAAATTCTATTTTTTAAAGTTTATTTATTTATTTTGATAGAGGGAGTGTGCAGGAGAGGGAGAGAGAGAGAGAGAGAGAGAGAGAAAGGGAGAGAATCCCAAGTAGGCTCCATGCTCCAGGCTCCATCAAGCCCCATGGATCCCAATATGGGGCTCTATCTCATGAACCATGAGATCATGACCTGAGCTGAAACCAAGAGATGGATGCTTAACAGACTGAACCACCTGGGTGCCTCTCAAGTGAATTCTTTAACCTATTTGTGGAACACCTGTTATGTGCATGCATGGTGCTAAGTGCTATGAGAAATATAAAGACGAATAAGGTACTTCAATATCCTTCCAAAGCCCCTGTATGTGTGTTAGGCACTTCTATACTACAAAGACTTGGTTACTTTAAATGTAATTGGGGTTCACTATAAGAATGAAGAAAGGTGAGGCAATGTGGAAATACTAGGGGCCTCCAGCAGAAGCACAAACTGGTCTCTGATCCTTGTTCTCTAAAACATCAAGAAATCAGTCACCAAGGTCAGGAGAGGTGATGGAGGGGGCAGGAGAAGTATAGGGAACACCAGCAAAACCACAAAATAATCATTTAGGATGAGGAGAATAGGAAGCTGAACTGGCTTCCATCTAAGCCAGTAGATAGAAGCCATGAATACTCAGTAATGAACAGAGCCAAATTAGAAGCTAAAAGAAGGGCTCTGATCAAAGACATTGAGTTTACGGGTTTTAACTACTACTGAATATGTAAAAAAGATATAAAAATGGGGAATGTGAATTGGCACTTGCTAAGTGTTCTGTGTCTAGAGGCAAATGTGAGATATAGGGCAGTCAGGGAGGGACAAATAATAATCCTACCAACAGCTATGAGAAGACTATCAAATGGTCCATATAGAGCAATATCCCATGACATCCAGCTTACCTTTGGTATACTAAGTCACAAAAGACAAGGAGGAATTCTGTACTACATGGTAGAGTCTGGCCCTACCACTTTGGGCTGTAATTCTTTCCCTACTCCAACAGACAGCTGGAATTCAATTTATTAGAGTAGAACTATCATAAATCTTAACTTTTCCCTTCTCCCTTTGTCTGCACCTAGTATTTTAACAGGACCTGCAAACATTTATTTATTATTATTATTTTTTTTAGTGTTTATTTATGTTTGAGAGAGAGACAGAGCACAAGCGGGGGAGAGGGAGAGAGAGAGAGAGGGAGACACAGAATCCCAAGCAGGCTCCGCACTGTCAGCCCAGAGCCCGACGCGGAGCTCAAACTCACAAACCGTGAGCTCATAACCTGACCCTTAACTGACTGAGCCACACAGGGGCCTTGACCCACAAACATTTCTGAAAACTGTGAACTCCATGGATGGACATGAACACAATCATAAAAATGAACAAGCAAAAGAACCACCTTCTAAGTTAAAAGTTTTAATCTATAAAATGAGATTAAAAAGAGGAATAAACTTAAATGATCACACCCATGAAACAGTTAATAATACAAAAAAAAATTTTAGAAAATATCTCAATGCCAGAAACTAGAAAGATGCTAGGTTATCAAAATTCAAAAGAACATTATGCCATATGTACACCATATGCAAAATTTAACACAAAAATGGATTGTAGACCTAATTGCAAGAGCTAAAAGTATAAAACTCTTTTAAAAATGTATGTATATACATGTATGTGTGTGTGTGTATGTGTGTGTGACCTAGGATTAGGCAATGGTTTCTAAGATATGACACCAAAAGCACAAATGGAAAAAGACAAAAACAGATGAGTTGGACTTAATCAAAATTAAAAATTTTAGCCCTCCAAAAGTGAAAAGACAATTCATATAATGAGAAATATTTGCAAATCACGTAACTGAGAAGGGACCTTATCCAAAACTCTTACAACTCAACAATAAAAAGACAATCCAATTTTAAAATGATCTGAGTAGACAATTCTCCAAATAAGATAGACAAATAGTCAGTAAGCATATGAAAAGATGCTCAACATCATTAGTCATTAGGGAAATGCAAATCAAAACCACAATGAGAGGGGTGCCTGGGTGGCTCAGCTGGTTATGCTTACGCATCCCACTTCGGCTCAGGCTCAGGTCATGATCTCACTGTTTATGAGTTCAAGCTCTGAGTTGGGCTCTGTGCTGGATCCTGCTTCAGATTCCATGTCTCCCTCTCTCACTGCCCCTCCCCTGTTCACACTCTGTCTCTCTCTCTCTCTCAAAAATAAATAAACATTAAATCCCTCCCCCCTACATACACACACACACAACGAGATACTGCTTCACACCCAGATGGAAAGCTATAATATAAAAGGATGTTAAAAAGTATTGGGGAAGGGTGTCTGGGTGGCTCAGCTGGTTGAGCACCCTACTCCTGATTTCGGCTCAGGTCATGATCCCAGGGTTGTGGCATTGAGTTTGGAGTCAGACTCCAAGCTAAACTTGGAAACTGCTTGGGATTCTCCCTCCCTCTCCTTCTGTCCCTTTCCCTGGCTCCCAATCTCTTGGGGCCGGTGGTGGTGGGGGTGATGGGAAGGATTGGTGACAGGGGTGCCTAGATAGCTCAGTCAGTTAAGTGGTTAAGCATCCCAACTCTTGATTTCAGCTCAGGTCATGATCTCACAGCTGTGAAATTGAGCCCCATGTTGAGCTCAGGATTCTGTCTCTCCCTCTCTCTCTCTGCCCCTCCTCCACTTGCACATGCACTCTCTCTCTCAAAATAAATAAATAAACATTTTTTTAAAAGTATTGGTGAGGATGTGGAGAAATTAGAATGTTCATATATTGCTCATAGGAATGTTAAATGGTGCAGGCATGTTGGAAAATAGTTTGTCGGTTCTTCAAAAGGTTAAATGTAGTTACCATATGGCCCAGCAATTCTACTCCTAGGTATATACCCAAGGGAAATGAAATGTACCCCAAAGAAATGAAAACATATGTTTATGCAATACTCTATAAATGAATGTTCATACCAGCATTATCCTAATAGCCAAAAAATTGAAATAACACAAATGTCCATAAACATTTGATGAATGGATAAACAAAACTACACACACACACACACACACACACACACACACACAGATATTATTCAGCAATAATAAGAAATGGAGTACTAATACATGCTACAGTATCGATGAACATGCTAAGTGAAAGAAGCCAGACACAAAGACCACATACTATATGACTCTATTTATGTGAAATGTCAGTAAAGGCAAATCCATAGAGATAGTAGATTAGTGATTGCCAGGGGCTGAGCAGGCTGGGGAAATAGGAAGTTGTTGTTAATAAGTAAATGGGGTTTCTTTGGCAGACGATGAAGATATTTTGAAATTAGATAATGATGATGATTGTACAATGCTATGAATATATTAAAAACCACTGGATTGTATAGTTTAAAAGAATGGATTTTATGGTATATGAATTTTATCTCAATAAAGCTGTCCCTTTAAAAAATAACATTACATATATGCTAACTAATTTGGATGTAAATAAAAATAATAATAATAATAATAATAAATAGAAAAGATAACATTACATATTTAAAATGGGAACAATTTGAAATTTGAAATTAGGAATGATTTCTTCAGAAATAAGAATAGGATTGGTAAAGTTAAAAAAAAATGCAACAGAAGCAGCAAAGAGTAAAATTGGAAAATTCCAAAAATCAAATCAATGAATCTGAATATAAGCTCCAAAAATCTCTCAGAATTTGGAGAAAGTGATAAAGTAATGAATAAGATGGGAAGAAAGATGCTGTATTGGGAACAAATCTAGGATATCCAATAAAAGATTTCAAAAACAGAGGATAAGTGGCACCCAGGTGGCTCAGTCGGCTGAATGTCCGAATCTTAATTTCGGCTCAGGTCATGATCTCATGGTTCGTGAGTTCAAGCCCTGCATTGGGCTGTGTGCTGACAGTGTGGCAGCTGCTTGGGATTTTTCTCTCTCCCTCTCTCTCTGCCCCTACCCAACTCGTGCTGTCTCTCTCTCTCTCTCTCTCTCTCTCTCTCTCTCTCTCAAAATAAATAAGCTTAAAAAAAGAAGATAGAATAATTATATAACCAATTTTAAAAATTTTCCTGAGCATAAGACTAAGCTAAGATCCAGAGAATCAGATAAAAAGTTATTTGTTCATTTTATTTTATTGCTGTTATTGTTATTTCTTACAAATTATTAGCTTAAAACTTGTTGTTTGGAAAAATGTGGAGTCTCTGGTCCATGTTATATGTAGCAGAACATTTTAATGATGTTCTAGATCATTAATGATCTAATGATCTGGAAATCTGGGTCCCAGCTCTGTCAGTAACCCAACAATGTGGCTTTGAGCAAATCGTTTAGCCTTTTTGGGCCTCAGGTTGTCATCTGATAAAAACAAAGAAAAACTTGAACTAGATGACTTTAACACAGCTACCTTAAGCATATGATATGGGCCAAGGGATTGGTGGGAGGTAAAGCAAGGTTAAACAGGGAAAGATAATAAAACCCTTATCTAACAGAACTAAAATATTGGGGGGTGAGGTTAGGAGGGGGCAGGGATGTGCAAGAAATTTTGCCACTGTCCATAGTGCTGAATCATCATTGTTTTGTCTGAATACCAGTTGGAGGAGTCAGGAATTGCTTCGGTTAGCACTATGGAAATCTCAGCATTTTAGAGCATACAGTGATACTTTAAGCTCATGTATATCTGTGTATTTAACTACTACATAATATGCTAATGGTCCCCAAACTTATATGTCTAGTAGTGTCCTCTCTCCTCATCTCTCAATGCATGTTTTCAACTATCTGCCAAACATCACTTGCATTTTACTACATTGAGTTGACTTCAAATTCAACTGGTCCAAAAATGAGTTGATCATATTCACTAAGGGTCTTGTTTATTCAACTATATTTTCCACCTTGATTAATGGCACCAAAATTTATTCTTTTTCCCAAGCCAAAGACCCTGGGAGATCTTGTAGAACATTTACTTTGTCTGCCACCTGTAATCAATCACCAAATCCTGCCAATATGCCAGTGAATACCTCTTACATCCATTTCATTCTCTCTACTCCATAGTCATTGTCTTTATTCAGATTTTAAACATTTATTGCTTACATTTTTTAAAGATATTTCTAACTAATCTCTCTTCTGTTTTGTACCCTTTTAACTTACACACATGATCATGTTCTTTCCTTGGTAAAAGGTCTTTGTGTATCCAACTGATATTAACACAAAATCCAAGTTAGTTAAAATGGCATTCAATAACACTTCATAATCTGTTCAGGAAAGATGACTGTGTGTGAAACAGAGACTAGTGTTCAGGACACTTACTAGAGAATTCCTTGTGGGTCACTACTCATGGAAGGGAAGGGAAGGGAGGGAGACCGGAGTAGGCAGAGGGAAGAGTTGAGCTTTTCTGCAGTCTCAGAAAGGCCTCTCAACCTACCCCACAGGGAGCTCTGTAGCTGAAATGACCCTTCAGAATGTTCCAAGTTTGGGGGAGGGGGGAAGAGCTTTATATAACACATTGATCAAGGACTGGATGCAGGATGTTCCTGGAAGGAAATATAACCTTGAGCAATGCTACAATTTGAGGGTTGTCTTCTAGCAGCACTCCCAGAAAAAATACTTTACACATGAAGGGGAACAAGCAGCACATCAGAAAATCTACCATACTGTTGTCTACCTCTGCACATCCTTCTGTGCTTCCTTGACCTCCAGTACTCACTTTGTCATAACACTTACTACACTGTATCTTATTGCCTCTTCTCTGTGTATTTTATTAGACTGTCATCTCTGTGCAACAAATGCTTTGTCTATATAAATCACTGTTGTATAATCAATGCTTGACACATAGTAAGTCATTAAACAATTTATCAAATGAATCATGAAATGAATGAATAATGCGTATTTCCTTTCTCCCTATTCCTTACTCCCTGTGCTCCAGTCAAACCAAACTAACTGCAATTCCTTGAATCTCCCAGGCCTTCCCTTGAACTTGTGCCTTGGGTTTGCTCTTCCTTTGGCTTCAAATGCCTTTATCTAAGTTGCTCATCAGGTGAATGTCCACTTCTTTCAAGACTTAGCTCAATTGCCACCTTTGGAAAACTTTTCAGGCATTATCACAATCTTCATTCTCTGTGGTTCTATAGAACTCTGTTCCTACCATGGCAATCCTGTTACTTTTAATTTACACATCTGATCCCCTTCAGGGGATGTGAAACTGTGAGCTTCCTATCCATTTTTTGTTTCCTGGCACACAGCAAAGAAAGAATGAATGAATAAACAATAAATACATGGGTAAAGTTAAGCTCTAGGAATATTAACCAGGAAATGTGTGCAAAACAGATTAAACAGAGGAAGATGAAGGGGATAAAATTATAAGGTTATACAAGACGCATGTGACTGTAGACACTGAATTAAATGTAATTCCTTAGTTCTGAAATTAGTTTTTCCCATATGCAAAATGAAAAGCAGAATGATGTCATTAGCACAACTATTGCTTTGTCTAACATGTCTCAGTGCCATTATTTCTCAGTCTACTAAATGCTAAACTAAAGGTGTTAAATTCCAATGCCTCAGGTGCCAGGCAGCTAACCTAAATATGTGGTGAGCCTCTGGGGAACAAAATGTTCATGCAAGGGGTGTTCAACTTCAATGTTTAAATCATGTAGTCACCAAACAGAACAGGCATTTGGACCTGATGTGGTCGGCAAGCTGCTGACTTACCTCTCCGTCTACATGTTTTGAAATCAAACATACTCTGAACTACCCTGGAGCTGAATGGAGAGAGACGTGGACAACCTTTTCGACCTTGTAGAAAAAGAGGATGTTTCTATATTTATACTAAGAAGCTAAATTCTTTCTGAGATGGTTTCATAGTCTGCCAGAATATCAGAGCAGAAATTTCACTGGCAGCTGGAAATAATAATAATAATTTTAAAAAAGAATCTTTTCCTGTATACAAAATATCTTGATATCTATCCTTGGAATTGCTTTTGTTTTTTTCTAAACAAAGTTTATTTTCTAATTACAAAACAACACAAGCTCTTTGAAAAATATTTGGAAAATGTAGGAAAAAAGAAAATAACTCCTCAAAATTACACTACTGGTGAGCAACCTCTGTCGGCATTTCAGATTATGCATTAGATTCGAGGTGGAGTCGTGGACCTGACGTGCATAACATAGGTAGCAGGTAGGCAGGAAAGTAATTTAGTTCTAAGCATCTGGGAATCTGTCAGAATTTATGGCCTAACAGAACTATTAAAAACATTCTTAGGTGTCTCTCCAGTGCCTGGCTGGAACTAGATGTCTACAGAACATGGACTGATGAGGAGGGGTTGCTATTGTTGAAATGGTACTTGGTTCTGAATCCACAACAGGACTATTGTGCGTATGACATTTACTTGGAGAACTAAATTCTGGACTGACAGTAAATAAGAGCTATTTAGTCCAGTTTATAAAGAACCTTCACTTGGTTGCCAAGAAATTCAACATAGGAAACTTACTTCCCAGGAATTCAACATAGAAAAGTACAGTTGTTGACCTTAATATTGAATGCAGTCATGATCATTTAAAGATGTGGATTTCTACAAGTCAAATGTCGAAATGAAAAAGAACACATACAACAAACAGAAGCACATTTTTATAAGGAACTGTGCTATGTTTTTATTTAGAGTGTATGGTGTCCAAGTACTCTTGGATACATCTATAGAATCCTAAGATGGAGAAAGAAAGTTTGGGAAGAAAGGAATTGGACAAGACAATACTAATTATCAGGGATCTGGGGTGAAAAAACCCCCGGCATGTCCATGATTAATATAAACAGATCTAATGTTAATATTTTCAAGAAAAAAGATTTCAAAATCTTTTTGTTGAAGTTGTTCTATTTTCTCCCACTGACTATTTAAATTTTTGCAATTTTCCTTTTTTTTTTTTTTTTTTTTTGAGAGAGAGAGAGAGGAAGCAAGTGAGCAAGGGCAGAGAGAGAGAATCTTATGAGGGGCAGAGAGAGAGAAGCAGGGCTCACCCAAAGCGGGGCTTGGGTTCACCAGAAGCAGGGCACGAGCTCACCCAAAGTGGGCTTGAGCTCACCTGATGTGGGACTCTAACTCATGAACTGTGAGACCATGACCTGAGCCAAAGTCAGATGCTTAACCGACTGAGTCACCCAGGCCCCCTGATTTTCATTTTAATAGTACTTATATCCCTGCGAAACTTTCCTGCAAACTTGAGATGCTTCCACCCACATTAATATTCATTTCAAAATTATTGATCTCAGAAAAACACAATCAAAGAAATTGAAAATGTGGTTGCTTTTGAAATCCAAGCAGCTGTTTATTCAAACTAAATATCATAAACTGACCTTATTAATAAGACCTTATATTTCGTAGTCACAGTAGTTTGTAAATACATGCTTACTATTTTGTTGATTTATTTGTCAATCACGTTTTTAGTACTTTATGTACTAGGGTTATACTAGGTGCTGGGATTCAGAAACACAGACTCTCTGTATGTGAAATATGGGCTTTACCTCCAAGAGTCCACAGTTTAATTCCAAAAAGAAGTGTTAAGCACAAGGCACAGAAGTGTCCCCTCTACCACTAAGTTGTTCACATTTCTTTGGTTTGTGTTTCAGGTAGAGATGAGTGAAGCTTCAAATAATAATGTGTCCTGGGGCGCCTGGGTGGCGCAGTCGGTTAAGCGTCCGACTTCAGCCAGGTCACGATCTCGCGGTCCGTGAGTTCGAGCCCCGCGTCAGGCTCTGGGCTGATGGCTCGGAGCCTGGAGCCTGTTTCCGATTCTGTGTCTCCCTCTCTCTCTGCCCCTCCCCCGTTCATGCTCTGTCTCTCTCTGTCCCAAAAATAAATAAAAAACGTTGAAAAAAAAAATTAAAAAAAAAAAAAAGAAAATCCATAAGATTTAAAAAAAAAAAAAAAAAAAAATAATGTGTCCAAAAGTTAAGTCCTCCTACTCTTGAAATACACACACACACACACACACACACACACACACACACACACACATTTTAAGCCTTCTCTAAATTTTTGCTCTTGAATATCAGATACTCAATACTAAAATATTACTTTTGGAATTCACAGATCCAAATTGGAAATGTTTCTAGAACTTGGGTGTCTTTCTTGAATTTCAAGAGTGGTAATGATAACCACAGTAAGGACAAGGAACCCGAACAATGCCCAATAGGGAGCTATGGCCCAAATTTGAAAAGGTACAAGATTTTATCAGGCATGAAGATTAAGGCAGTTGGAATCTTATAGTTGCTACTAAGAGAAATTGTGGAGCTCCTGGAGGCCTCCAAGGAGTGATCCATCCTAAATTACAAAGGTGTGTATTTTTCTGAAGATCCTAGACAAGATGATTTTGTGGGTTCTTATACTATGGTTAGAAAAATCTGATAGTTACATTTAAATATAGTACATTAATGGGGTGCCTGGGTGGCTCAGTTGGTTGAGCATCCAACGTCTGCTTGATCATGATCTCTCAGTTTGTGGGTTTGAACCCTGTATCAGGTTGCCATGGCCAGCACATGGAGCCCGCTTCAGGTCTTCTGTCTCCCTCTTTGTCTGCACCTCCCCCACTCATGCTCTCTCTCAAAAATAAAAATAAAACATTAAAAACTTAAATTTAATTGAATATAAAAAATAAATTTAGTGCAATGTTTTTACTGTTTAGGATTACAGCAATTTGGACAACTTCATTTTGGGAAGACTTCCAAAGCAATGTTTGGAGAAGAAGCCAATCTTTTTCATGCCAAGCTGGTGGGAATTCATTCCCCACCCCCCACCTTTAAACGCCTATATGGAAAGATATGAACCATATACATTTCTATATGAAAACTTAATTTTTAAATTTTTTATTGGCTGCTTTGCCAGGAGTCACTTGGCCCAAGTGGGCATGAAGAGTAATATTCCCCAAGGTACACTGCACCCACTCATCTGTCTCCCTTCCCAACTCCAGCAGTAATGTTGGAAAATCAGTGCCACATCTGGGTGCATTTGTAGCATGGTTTGACAAAGATCACAATGTTCTCATCAACAGATAGTGACAGGTCAATGCCCATTCGTAAATTCCAATGCTTTTTCTTACTGAAAGAGGTGATTAGCACCCGGGTGTAACTGTCTACTACAGCTACCAAATTTTGTAAAGCATATAGTAAATTAAAGGGCAAGATTCAAAAGCATGGCCAACTGAGTAAAAGCCCTAAACTTAATCATATGGTTCTTACAGACTTCAACCTGTGGGGTAAAAAGGTATTTGTTGGATCATAGCCTACTTACCTTTGGGGATGATCCTTCCAAAGAACTGGGCCTTTTTTTTTTTTTTTTTTTACTCAGGGAGCCTAGAGGGTGAGGGCCACCTATTTTGCCAAAGTCCTTTTTTGCCTTGCCAAACTGATTTTCCTTTCAAAATAACTTCGTGGAAAATTCATGTTTAATTTTTGTAATAATATTTTCTCTTTGATTGTTTTTTTTTTCCAGTAATTTCATATCTATACTCAACACCCATCCAAAGGATTTACACAGGAAATGGAGACCAGGCTAAAACAAACTCACACCCTTTTCTATAGCAGCCTATTTTAAAATTAGCAGTCATAAATGAAAATATAAAACCAAACTTGTTTTGCTGAGATACTCTCCCCCTAGGTTGCATTAGAAAATTCCACCCCACACTTAAATGGAGATTTTGTTGTTTATGATCTTAGATTTCATTATTGTGGCTTAACAAGTATATGGAAGGCTTAAAGATATTTGAAGATGCAAAGAAATCTCATAAATTATGAGCAACCCACAGGAAATGAAAGCTCAGCATTGTTTCTTCCTACACTTCTCCCAATAGGGCTGAACAGCTTCTTTACGCCCCTGAATGCACTCTGCCTTGACATGTCTGTCTATATCCACCTCTCTTAGGGCAAGACATAATAGTAACCTTATTTCATAATCTCACATAACAGGGCATTATGATCTGCAGTCCTGATTGTTTCCTGTAAGCTGAATTTTAAAGGAATTTAGAATCTCACTCTTTTATTTATTTATTTATTTTTTTTATTTTTATTTTTATTTTTTAACATTTATTTATTTTTGAGACAGAGAGAGACAGAGCATGAGCAGGGGAGGGTCAGAGAGAGAGGGAGACACAGAATCCGAAACAGGCTCCAGGCTCTGAGCTGTCAGCCCAGAGCCCGACGCGGGGCTCGAACTCACAGACCGCGAGATCATGACCTGAGCTGAAGTTGGACGCCCAACCGACTGCACCACCCAGGCGCCCCAGAATTTCACTCTTTTAGATATTCATAACCAAGAAGTGAACTCTGACAATTGAGACTACTAATATTATTCCCAGAATTGTATATTTCATGTGATAGGAAGATCCAAAAATGAAGAATCTGTCTTCTGTTCCACTGACAGGGAAATTTAGTTTTACTTAGCTACATCTATGATTGTCCTTTTGCCTTTAAGAATATAACAGGAGGGGTGCCTGGGTGGCTCAGTCAGTTAAGCATCTAACTTTGGCTCAGGTCATGGAACAAATACAGAGAAAGAGTGATGGTGACAGTAAAGAAAACAGGGAGAGAGAGGGAGGTGCAGAGAGAGAGGGAGGATCCCAAACAAGCTCCATGCCCAGCACAATCCCTGAGGCGGGGCTCTACTTCATGACCCACGACTGTGTGATCAGGACCTGAGCCAAAAGAAACCAAGAGTCAGACGCTTAACCAATTGAGCCACCCAGGTGCCCCTGAAAATAAAGTTTCTTAAAACAGTTGCCAAAAACTAAGAGAAAGAAATAAGTGGGCAGAAGATGATAAAGAGATTTCTTACAGAGGAAGAGACCAACCTGCAAGTTCTGAAAATCAGAGAAATAGGGAATGTTTGGAAAATGGGGACCATCTCCTAAGAGGGAGGAAAGTTGGAGAGGAAGAAACATTAACTCAATTGACTCGCAAAGCAGACCACTGGGGACCAGGGCCACTTGCTGTCTAAAGCAAGGGGAGTTCCGAGGTGGGGCGGGGCATCGAGGGGGTGGGGGAAGTCTGTCAGCCAGTCCAATGTCTGTGGAGACCTGGGGTCTATATGATCTGAGGATAATATATTCTCAATTTAGAAATAACTATATATTTTAAGAAGCAACTTCATTGAGGTATAATTTACATGCCTTGAAATCCACCTGTTTTAAGTATGCAATTCAGTGATTTCCAGTAGATTTCACATGTTGTGCAACCATCACGGCCACATTCCCATCACTCCATTCCGGTCCCTCCTGCTCCTTTGCAGTTAATCTCTGTTCCCATTCCCAGCCTCAGGCAATCAGTAATCTGCTTTCTCTATATATAGATCTGCTTTTTCTGGACATTTCATATAAATAGAATCTTGTAATATGTGGTTTTCTGGGTCTGAATTCTTAGTCTGAGGATTTTGACGTTCATGTTGTAGCAGGCATTAATATTTCTTTTTATTGTTAAATGGCTTTCCATTGTATGGATATATGCTTGAAAATAACACATTTTGTTTTTCAACTCCTCAGTTAATGGACACTTGAGTTGTTTCCACTTTTCAGCTATTATGAGTAATGCTAATAAGAACAGTTGTGTGTAAGACTTTGTGTGGAAACCTATTATGTGTTTTAAACAAAATGTGACTGAGAGTCACTTGTTCATGGAAAACACAGATATCCAGGTTTGTTGTGTTCCATGAATACAGGGAATACAATTGCCCATGAACACTCTGCACACAGCAACCAGAGTGGATTTTGTAAAATTGAAAATCAGATCTCATTCCTTCTCTGATCAAGATTTTCTGGTGACTTCCATCTCACGAAGAATGAAGCCTTACCCCCTTGCCATAGCTAGCAGGGCGCTGCCTGACCTGACCTCTGCTGACATGTTTCACCTCATCTCTTCCTACTTCCCTCACTCTTGACTTCACCAGTGTTGCTCCTGTTGCTCCTCAAACATAAGAGCTCCTGCTGCCTTCCAAGCTCTTACATAAACTGTTCATCTTGCCTAGAATGTTCCTCCCAGACCTTCATTTGGCTTGCCCCTTCTCATTCAGGTTTCTCCTCAAATGTCATTCATGTAGAAAATCCTTCTATGACCACCCTATCTGCTATAGCAGCCATATTTCTCTCTCTCACTATTAGCTTCTGCTGTTTCATTTTTCACCAGCACCTGTAACCCAATAATCTAAAATTACCTTACTCGTTTGTTGACTATCTCCTAACCAGAATGCAAGCTCCGTGAGGCAGGTACTTTGTTTATCTTGTTCTTGGATATATCTCCAGCATGTTGCATGTGGCAAACATCCATTAAATAGGTTGAATTAACACATAAATAAGAAGCAAAACTTGGCCCTCTTATTATTTGATCTCTACAGTTTCTGAGACGTTGGTTAGATCATGATATGAATTTAGTTTGTGAATTCCTTTTTTTTAAAGTTTTATTTATTTAATCTCTACAGCCAATGTGGGGCTTGAACTCACAACCCTGAGATCAAGAGTCACACACTCCTGTGACTGAGCCAGTCAGGCACCCCTAGTTTGTGAATTTCTTTTTTTTTTTTTAATGTTTATTTATTTATTTGTTTATTTATTTATTTTTGAGAGAGAGAGAGAGAGAGGGAGGGAGACAGAAGATTCTAAGCAGGTTCTGAGCTGACTGCAGGGAGCCTGACACAGGGCTCGAACTCAGGAAGCATGAGATTATGACCTGAGCTGAAGTCAGATGCTCAACCAACTGAGCCACCCAGGTGCCCCTAGTTTGTGAATTTCTAAACCAATGGACTGAAAATCAAATACTGGCAAACCATGTATGTACCATATTTGGTCTTCACATATGTTTATTTTATATAGCAGATACTTTGGAGCCCCATTCCCATTCCCTTGGCCCATCTCTGTTTTTAGCTATTAAGTGTTAAGGTTCACCTTCTGTTGACAAGATCCTAACTCAAGCAGGTATAGAATTATTCCACTTTCGGTCTTGTGCCTCTTCCATGCCTTGGAGCCACTGGTCTTACGTATAAACACAGCCCTGAAGTGAGCTATGCTAATACTCCCCAGGGTAAATGTCAGCCATTAGCCAACGTGGGAACCATATTTCATCCTCACTTCCCTCAGATAGAAAGTTCTGAAAAAAATTCATACTTCCCAAAAGTTTCAGCCAAACTGAGTCCTTGTGCCTTCAGCAGAGACTTCAATAACACACCCTTATATTGACTTTTTCTTCTCTTGTCTCACTCTCCCTGTTTCCTAGAATTACTTCCTTAACATATGATCTGCAGCCAAGTCTTTGTCTCAGCCTGTGCTTTCAGGGAAAGCCAAATTGGGTCTATAACTTATATATATTTTTAAATTATTAATTAAAGTAAATTCATTAAATTTAAAGTTCAAAAATATTTCATGTTAAATTCTGGATATGCCTTATATGGCATTTGATCTTATATGGGATTTAGGCTTGTCTAATACTTTGGAGACCATTCTCCACAACTCTGGTGATGTAATGTTTCAGATTGCTTATGACTGAACCAGTTTTATAATTAATAATTCACAATTTTTTCTGTGTCTGACCTGCAGACCATAGCAAATTTATCTTACTATGACTCTAATAATCTCTTGCTGTTATATACCTACATCTCTAGAACGAATATTGGGACTACCATAGTGTATCTGGATCTGTCACTTTTTGAATGCCTTGAGGTTTTTCCTTTAGGAAAATACCACTCTGCCCCTAATAAAACTGCCAACCACAGGGCACTCCTTCCACAGGAATAGTTACATTATCTAGGCTGGGCAATCAGAGCCTCCATCTGCCAGTTACAGGATTGGTTCAGAGAGCCACACTGGGCCAATCAGAGCCATCTCTTAAGATTTTGATGGACCCACACCAAAAGGCAGGGATTGCATCATTCTCTTTTCATTGGGACTGCTGTAGTTTAAGGTAGATCTAAAGTTGCTAATGCCATTTTTACTAAAGTGTGGGCAATTTTCCTTGGAGATGGACTTAAAGGAAAGGAAAACAAAGAAGAATAGACGGTGGGGGAGAGTTCTAAGCAAGAGTAAGACTGAGATAGAGAAAAAGAGAAAGCACGTGAAAAGCTCTGTCAAATGACGAAAGACAGATGACAGTCATTTGAACTTCCTTGTTCGGCCCTGCCTGAAAAAGCAAGATCTGTCTTTTCAATTATCTTTGCCAAAGAATTATGTATTTTTATTAAGCAAGTTTAAGATAAATTTTTGTCACCTGCAGTTGAAAGAGGCCTAACTAATGCCTGATATGTGTGCTCAGGATAGGACTGGTAGGGTTAGGCTATGCCACTGGAGATGTCTTTTCTTCCTTCATAAAGCCTGTGGTTATTACCAGGATCAAATATCCGGGGACGGAGGCCCTCAAGTAGAAATCCAGAGCTGAGATGATGGGCGTAAGGTAAATGGAAGTTCCCATCCCTTTCTGGGTCTTAAGAGTGACAAGGCCAGCTATTTGGGGATATGGGCTTGCAGAAACAGAACACAAAACAGAAAGGAAAAAGCCCTATAATGCGTTAAAAGCTGAAGATGAGTAAGTTATACGATGTATGTTATATTATTTACTCTTATGGTCCTACTCTTAGTAATTGCCATTTCATTATATTCTAGCCTTTTGTGAAGTTCAATTTGGGTATTAAGTATCTCAGTTGAACTAAATGGTGTCCAAGGAAGAGGCATGTACCCATATATGGGACAGAGCATTGAAAGCAATCAGCCTTTGCTCCCAAAGCCAGCAGGTGATATAGCCATTAAAAGAGTCCCCAAGGACAGAGTTCAGAGCTAAGCATTGCAACTATAAAAAACAACCTCCCCGGGGCGCCTGGGTGGCTCTGTCGGTTGAGCGCCGACTTCGGCTCAGGTCATGATCTCGCAGTCCGTGAGTTCGAGCCCCACGTCGGGCTCTGTGCTGACCGCTCGGAGCCTGGAGCCTGTTTCAGATTCTGTGTCTCCCTCTCTCTGACCCTCCCCCGTTCATGCTCTGTCTCTCTCTGTCTCAAAAATAAATAAACATAAAAAAAAAAAAAAAAAAAACAAAAAAAAAACCTCCCCGCCCGTCCCACCCCAACAAGAAAAGACTCACCCTCATTGACTAATTTGAAACATCTGGGTCTTACAAAAGTATAAGATAATACATCTGAAGTAAATAAAAATATTAATCTCTCAAATGGAAAAAGCAACAATGCCCAACTTCTTTTCATCTAATAGATTTACTGAGACTTCCCACTACACTTCCATACTTGGGGCACAGATGGCAGTGAGCTAGGCCAGTACAGAGGAAATGAAACAAAGTATAGATGTATTGACAGAAGAGGGCATGAGGGATTTTTGCTGGCAGGCAAGGAGAGAAATCATTAGAAAGGAAGTCCTACTAAAACTTGAAATTTGTATCTTTGGGATGCTGAAGCATCTTTAATGCCAAGAAGCATGCCTGGCATATAGTAAGCCAAAATGTGAGGCTGGGGCTATTTAAATTCTTCTTACCTCTGATTAGCATTGGCCTGAAGGTATAGACATACAAAGATTGTGAAGGTACGAATCATGTGGCCCAAATTGTTGAGATGAGATGGAAGGAAAGCAGAGAATTCAGGATAGTTTGAAAAATTGGTGAAACTACAAGATACAGTTCATGAAAAAGGATAGTCTGATGATACATTTTAAAAGTCTCTGTGAGAGTTAAAGTTCTGCCTATTTGTTTCAGGAGCAGTAATAAGTAAAAGCTAGCACCAAAACTTCTATGTAAGGTATTGCCTTTATTTTCCATTTCCAATTTCATATTTTTCATTTAGCCCATTATTAATTTTAAATAAATTTTTAAAATTTCCATGTTTTACTCCTTAGTTATTTGTACAAGCTGGAGATTGATCCAGACAATACTACTGTAGGTGGATGAACATTTGTCTTTCCTAACTTTTTTTTTTTTTAACGTTTATTTATTTTTGAGACAGAGAGAGACAGAGCATGAATGGGGGAGGGTCAGAGAGAGAGGGAGACACAGAATCTGAAACAGGCTCCAGGCTCTGAGCCATCAGCACAGAGCCTGACGCGGGGCTTGAACTCACGAACCGCGAGATCATGACCTGAGCCGAAGTCGGACGCTTAACCGACTGAGCCACCCAGGCGCCCCTTTCCTCACTTTTAATAACATCAAAAAGTAAAACTTGCAAGGAAACACTCAACTCTGAAAACAATGATAGTGCTGTAAAAATGCTTTTCTTTTGGACCAATATCTCAAAGATCATTTGATCCAGAAGATCTATATCTGCCAGGGAACCTCACGGCAAACAATAGAAATGGACTATGACTGGTTTGGGCAGAAAAAGGATTTATTGAAAGGCTTATTGGTTAGCTCAAAAATTGTCCAGGAGAGGGCTTCCTGGGTGGCTCAGTCAGTTGAAGTGTCTGACTTCAGCTCAGGTCCTGATCTCGAGGTTTGTGAGTTTGAGCCCCACCCACGTCAGGCTCTGTGCTGACAGCTCAGAGCCTGGAGCCTGCTTCAGATTCTGTGTCTCCCTCTCTCTCCTCCCCTCCTTCCCCTCAAAAAATGAATAAACGTTAAAAACAAAACAAAACAAAAAAAACTATCCAGGAGAGCAATCCAGTTCAGAAGCCATGCAGCCGGGGATACAACCAGAATCTAACACGAAACTAGTCCTGTGAGGACATGGGTGCTGCTGCCACTTAGTGTCAGCTATTACAGCTTGCACAGTTGCCACTGTCAACACCATACTTTCTGTACTACCACTGATGCAGTTAGCAATGCTATCTTGTAAACCAGATGTTGCTACAACCAATACAAGCACAAGCGCAACCCTCTCTTTCCTTATTTTTAAAATTCTTTAAAAAGTTTTTATTTATTTTTGAGAGAGAGAGACAGAGTGTGAGCAGTGGAGGCAGAGAGAGAGAGAGAGAGAGAGAGGGAGAGAGAGAATCTGAAGCAGGCTCCAGGCTCTGAGCTGTCAGCACAGAGTCTGATGTGGGGCTTGAACCTGCGAACTGGGAGATCATGACCTGAGCCAAAGTTGGATGCTTAACCGACTGAGCCACCCAGGCACCCCTCTCTTTCCTTATTTGTAAGGCTAACTCCCATTTCCAAGTGAGGCAGATGAAGGGACTATCTTATTTTCTTTCTATCTATCTATCTATCTATCTATCTATCTATCTACCTGTATATTGAGAGTGTGAACAGGGGAAAGGGGCAGAGACAGAGAGAGAGAGAGAGAGAGAGAGAGAGAGAGAGAGAGAGAGAGAGTACCAAGCAGGCTCCATGCTGTTGGCACAGAGCTGGAAGTGGGGCTCCATCCCACAACCCCAGGATCACAACTTGACTCAAAATAAAGAGTCGGATGTTCAACCAACTGAGCTACCAAGGTACCCCTTATTTTCTTTTTAATAGATGAAGAAACTAGCACAGAACGAACCCCCCAGCAGACTTCCTGCAATGTCTTATTGGCCAAAATTGGGTCACGTGGCCTCTCATAAGCCAACCACTCGTAAGGAGATTAGATAACTGTGATTGGCTAGATTAATTGATTCACCTGGTGGGTGTAAATGTGACCAGCCTTCCTTGGAGTATAAAGTCACATGCAGGAGCCTGGGTACCTGTATAAAATTGAAGTTTTATTCACAAGAATGGATATTGGGCTGTCAGTCAATATTATGGACATGTATATGGAACCTAACTATCTTTACACATGGGCCCATTTTATGAGACCCACCTACATGCTTCTTCCCAAGCCTTTTTGTCACTAGTCCTCTGGCCTTCTTACTCTTTTCATGTCCATGTCAATCTGACTAAATCATCTGTTACTGCCTATTAACTTATCTCTCTTTCCAGGGAAAAAAACAAAGATGTCATACCTCTCAAAGTTGTACCTACTGGTAAAATTTTCCACCTTCACTTCAGTGGGACTGAGTAGGACTCAGCAATCCATTTGAAATGGTTCCAGCTTATTATGCAAAGCCATCTGTAAACTATGCTCTCTTTTTCTTTTTCTTCAGTTAACTCATAATAGAGAGTTAACTGTTCATGATTCTGTGGGTTGGTTGGTGGAGAGGTGGCAGTGTGGCATGAGTAGGCATAACAGGAAGATATCAGTGTGTGAGACTGGAGCTTTCAGGATCTGCTAAGATGCACTCACCCACATACTATTTCCACTTGGATATGTTTGACTTTATAGCTGAGTAGATCAGATAACACTCAGTTCATGATAGGTAGCTTATATTTCATAAGTACCTGGTTTTTATGGCCCAGGTATATGGCTGGCCCAATAGCAAGCGAAGTACTATTCCTCCAAAGAAGAATGGTTATTCACTGAAGGAGGTATAGCGTTGTCCTAAAACTGTGATCTTTCTGCTGTGAATCTTGCATTAAATCTTTCCACACCACAGACTTCAATTGATTTTTAATGACCACTAACCTCACTGGATCCTACAAGCCCATATGGAAAAGCTGCAGCCTGGACCACATGGAGAATTTTCCTTTGGACTCTACTCAAAGCTGACAGCCTTTCAGGTGTCTCAGGAAAGAGCTGAAGGACACACAAAATGTGATATATGCTGCTTCTAAAATCTAAACAGCACCATTAATCACAGCACTTTTTTCTAGATGTAGAAAACAAATTGTCCTTGACATTGGAGAGGATAAACTCACATGCCACACAAAACAGATCCCAAGAAACTTCACTGTATTAACATATGATTTATTTCCCACCGTCTGGCATGCCTACTTTTAGTCTAAGATACCAGCACTTTCTGCTCTCTGGAACTCATCAGCATATTATCACAAATTTAGCCCTGGGGATGGTTAGACAACCTAATTCTTGTAGACTCATTTATGGCACATAGAATAGAGAATTAAGATAATCTTGATTTGAAAATCTATTTCTGCCACTTTAGGCGAAATCAAACTACTTCTGGTATTCTCTGTGTTGGAACGGAGAAGAAGATTTGTCCAGATAAAAGCTGCAGTCAGTATGCCACAGCATATGTTGATTTGCTGCAATAAAGCAACTACACATGGAAGATCATATGTACTTGTAGTTACTACTTGACTCAGCCTATAGTAATCCCCTGGATTCTCAAAACTCTCCCATCTCCTTTTTTGAAGTAATCTCTACACCCAACATGGGGCTCCAACTTCTAACCTCAAGATCAAGTGTTGCACACTCTATCAACTAGCCAGCCAGGCACCCCAAAATTCTCCCATGTTTTGCACTGGCCCAAAGTGGGGATATGATAGGAAATACAGTAGCCTCATCTCAGCATTTTCTTAAAGAGGCAGTTAAAAAATTACAGTATTTTTAATTGTTTTTTAATGTTTGATTTATTTTTGAGAGGGAGAGAGAGAGACAGAGCGTGAGGGGGGAGGGGCAGGGAGAGGGAGACACAGAATTTGAAGCAGGCTCTAGGCTCCAAGTTGCCATCACAGAGCACGACACGGGGCTCGAACCCACAAACCACGAGATCATGACCAGAGCCAAAGTCAGATGCTCAACCGACTGAGCCACCTGGGTGCCCCTTAGTAATTTTTTTTTTTTAATTGAGGTCTGGGAGGTTGAGCTCCTGAGCTTTCACTAAACTATTCCTACCATAATATCTTTGGTAGCTTCTAATCAATAGATCAGAAGTCAATGTTGGAATTCTGCCATTTTCTGAGAGTATCTATCCCAATAATACACCCAGAAACTGAAGAAAGAATCATGGCAAGAGTTTAGAGCTCTAGTGGAATGCATCAGTGAGTGTTATGTGCACTGTACCACTCTAGGTACTTTAAGAGTTTTAAGACAGGAGATTAGGTGCTTACAAAATCACTGTAAAGATTGGAGAGGCAGGTGTCCAAAGGCCACCACCAGAACTACTGAGTTCAAGAACACATCACTAGAACTGTAACCACTAACCCTGGAGTATTTTCCATTATACAAATGAATTAGAACCCTAACTTATCATCTCTTTTGATCACTGTGAGTCTCTTACATATAAAAAACTTGCAGAAACTTTTGAGAGTTGTATCATTTTGAACACCATGCCAGCTCTATTGTTATTATGGTCAGCATGCCCACCTTGACTTTGACAGTAAGTGCCACTACTTGCCCTCTTCCATCTTAGCATTCCAATTTGAAATCAGGAGTGCTTTTCAAACGCAGAGTATTTTCTTCTTACCCCAGCATATGAAGAGCCACCAAAGTGCTTTTTAAGAAGTGGGATCTTGCATACACCTATACAATTCTCAAGCCCCTGGTATGGGAAATGTTTTCTGGTCATTTCTTCCTCCCCCTAGAAGAAGGAAACAGGGAATAGGTGAACAATTCACAGGAGATAATCTACCCAATATCTATATCTCCATAAAACTTCTGGATTTCTTCCCCTTTAATAAGAAATTTCTAGTATCACAGGTTCATTTAGAATGGGCTACTGTTGAGCACAGCTCATGAGATAATTTAGCAAATAATTTAGACAACTTCCAACTGTTTGAGCTAGAACATTAAATCCAGAATCTCCAATAACTGCATCCCTAGTGATAAATTCTATCTGATCTATAATTGTGTTCTTCCTTCCTTAGTCTGGTACTCTCAGAATCCATTTCCACACATATTCTCCATATTTTACCAACATAAATTAGCAGTCTTTCAATTCCTCTGATGGGTGTGTTTTCTCTTCTTAGATTTGCTTTAAAATGGATCTTGTGAGGCATACAGAGATCTCAATCTACTTACAGATCTGGCGATTTTGAGGGGCAATGGAGTAGAGTATGGAAAGAACTGACTTGCCTTGTAAAACCATTCCATGTGAGATCATTTAGGACTCCTCAGGTTAAACAGGAACAGCATCATCAGATAGGAAGGATTCTTTTGGCTACAGGCAAAAAAAAAAAAAAATCCTGTATGAAACTGGCCTAAAGAGTCAGAACACTTATTACATAACACAAGAATTCTAGACAGAAGGTGACATTCAGGAGCCTCAGTGTATTACCTTTGTCCTTAGGTGAGCAGTCCTCATAGTTATTAAGGTGGCCACTAGATCACAGTGTTTATGTTCAGTAGAAGAGAGACCGGGGCGCCTGGGTGGCGCAGTCGGTTAAGCGTCCGACTTCAGCCAGGTCACGATCTCGCGGTCCGTGAGTTCGAGCCCCGCGTCAGGCTCTGGGCTGATGGCTCGGAGCCTGGAGCCTGTTTCCGATTCTGTGTCTCCCTCTCTCTCTGCCCCTCCCCCGTTCATGCTCTGTCTCTCTCTGTCTGTCCCAAAAATAAATAAAAAACGTTGAAAAAAAAAATTTAAAAAAAAAAGAAGAGAGACCATCCATCTCAGAGTCATGGATTATAAGTCCTCCCATTCAGAGTGATTTGCATTCTCTGCATCAATAATGGTCACCATGGAAATGGCATGTACAAAATAGCATTCAATATTGGATTTCTGAACTGGTCATTAGGATAGAGGAAAGGAATTAACATGATGGCTCAATCTAATTAGTGTGCCTCTGTATAAAAGGGATAGGTTGAATACCTGAATAAAATTGAGGTTTTTATTAGAGAAAAGGACGGAGAAAGGTCCATATGATGTAACATCTATTGATATGGTACAACAACTATAGAAAATGAAAAATTTTCACTCAGTAGTCAGAGAAGAATAAATTTAATACAGTATTTAAAGCTTAATGCTCAATCTTAGAAAAGGCATTTTTTTCCTCTATATTTATTCTCCACATATAGCTTTGCTTTGGCATAATGTGGCTTCCGCTTTCTAGTGGAAATTCTATGCCTTTGATATCATTTTCTAGTTATACCTAATTATATATATGCCTACCAAGTTACTACCTCTTATTTGCCTAGATAAAAAATGTTGATGCAATTTCAGTTACAAAGTTGTTTAAAGAAAATAAGCGGTGGTAGGGAGGAATAGTATGTGCATTTCTCTAAGTATTCCTCTTGATATACTTACACTTTCTAAAACAAGCTGACATTTTCCAAATGTGGTAGATTAAAAATGGTCACAAAATTGTTTACAGCTCCTTTCATCAAGAGGTGGAGTCTATGTTCTACTCCTTAAATCTGGGCTGGGCTTGTGTATTAGTCTTCTGAGGCTGTCATAACAAAATGCCATAGACTGGATGGCTTATCCAATAGGAAAGTATTTTCTCATAGTTCTGGAGGCTGGAAGTCCAAGGTCAAAGTATTGGCAGGATTGGTATCAGGTGAGACCACTCTCCATGGCTTGTAGAAGGCCACCTCCTCACTGAGGCCTTTTCTCTGTGCATGCATATCCCTGGTATTGCTTCCTCTTCTTAGAAGGGCACTTAGTCCTATTGGATGAAGGTCCCACCCTTATCACCTTATTTATTCTTAACTACTTTCTTAAAGTCTGTACATCTCCAAATACAGTCACATTGCGGGTTAGGGCTTCAACATAAGAGTTTCAGAGGAACACAACCGAGTCTATTACACCTTGCTACTTGCATTAACCAACAGAATGCTGCAGAAGTGAAGAAGTGATGTCTATGACTTCTAACAAGTCCCCAGGAAGCCTTTGCAGCTTCAGCTCTTGCCTTCTTTGGAATCTCAACAATACGTGAGGAAGCCTGAGCTCGCCTGCTGGAGAAGCCATGTGGAGAACTAAGGCACCCTAATTATTAACCCCAGCTAAATGCCCACTGATTGCAATTGCAAGTAAGCCTACTTGACGCCACGGGGGGCAGAGATGAGTCATCCGGACCACACCTTGAACAAATTGCTGACCCAAGAATGGTTTTCTAATAAATGGTGTTATATTAAGCCACTAAGTTTTGAGGTAGTTTTTATGCAGTAATAGATACACCAAGCTTTTTATAATTTTCATTGCTTCTTCATGGCCTATCCTTTCACTGTCAGTTTAGTGAGATTTGAGAAAGAAGCAGACCAAAAAGTGTATTGTCGTTTAGCCATGCTTAACTAGAAATTAAAAGCTATAGATAAAAGAAGTGTTTTTGAAAGAGGATTAACTTAAAAACTTAGTCCTATTTTATATGTAGCTAATGAATAACATATAGAGTTGATAAGGTGGTAATATAAATAATGGGAGTTGATAACATAAGTAATTCCATGTATCCCTATAAAATACGAGGTGATAGCTCTGAGCAGGGAATGGAAAAATGTCATTCCACTTCTATTTACTGCAAATACCTAATGTCCCTGTTCCATGCTACCTCCTAAGTTATGTCCTGTGGTTGGTAGGTAGGTAGGCTAGAGGAAGAGTGGGGAAATGAAGGTAAGGATAAGGAGGTGAAGTTTCCATTAACAAGCAAAATAAAACCCTTAAGCAATTAAATAAAATTAAAAACACATGTATATAGGGGCGCCTGGGTGGCGCAGTCGGTTGAGCGTCCGACTTCAGCCAGGTCATGATCTCACGGTCCGTGAGTTCGAGCCCCGCGTTGGGCTCTGTGCTGACAGCTCAGAGCCTGGAGCCTGTTTCCGATTCTGTGTCTCCCTCTCTCTCTGCCCCTCCCCCGTTCATGCTCTGTCTCTCTCTGTCCCAAAAATAAATAAAAAACGTTGAAAAAAAAATTTAAAAAAAAAACACATGTATATAATTTTATCTTGTCATATTCTAATGACCCACGTATCATTGAATAGTATATGTATATTGCTTATGAATAAAAATGTACATATACTGGGAGGAAATGCTCACGATATTTTGACTTACAAGTGTAAATGGTCAAAAAATGTGGAGGATGGGCTAGGAAGCATGGTTGCCCTTTTAAGAAACAAATGTAGAAGACAAGTTTACTGGTCATGTAATATAAACAAACACCCAGGCCTACAAGATGTCATGTAACTGCCATGTCAAAGGCCCTGGGACTACATCAAGGCTTATGTATCCATAGTAAATACTTTTTTGGCCTGCTCTGTGCTATGACATTGTAATAAGATTTTGAAAGAATCAGAGATGGAACTAGGAGTTTTCTTGCCAGATCTAAAGTTTCTCCAATTCTCCTGGGGTTGCCCTTTTGGGTCAGAACTGATGTAGTGGTCTAAAAACCTAAAAGTTATTGTAGGGTTATTCTATGGGTTCATACCTATTCTAACATGCTACCAAAAAATATCCCTGGAGCTATCATACCTCCTGGCTCATCTTCTGAGTAGCCTAATCAGACTCAGTGGTGTGGACTTTGTTCTGGGCACCTTGCCTCAAGCCTACATGACCTCAAACTCAGATTCCAGGAACTGTGAGTTCAATACATGGGAGGATTTTCTTCCACCAATTAGTTGCCTACCAGCTTCCCCTGCAGATGGTTTCTTATTCTAATGGCTATTTCCATCTTTATTTCATTTATTTTTTTTCCCAAATGATTTTATTCACAGTATTCTGGTTTTTAAGTAACTACTACATCCATTTCCATGCTTTTCCTTTACTTCTCATTTCCCTCTTAGCCTTCTTCCACCACTGCATCTGCTTTCTTTCCTTTCATTTTCTCCCCATTCATTTATTCCATGCTGTCATAGCTGCTTTCCTTTGTTCAGTTCAGAACATCAGCCAGAAGCTTCCTGTTGCTAAGTAACAACATCACCAACACACACTCTTTTCCACTCTTGGCTCATTTCTTCTGCTGCTTTTGTTAAGCCCATGGGTCAAATAGTCTCTAAAAGAAAATGAAGGGTGCTCTGTCTTTTCTTCATACCAAAGAGATGCACACCAGTGCACAGTGCCCCTCTTATTACATTTTGACTTCTTGTTTTATCTGTTAATTTTCCCCAGGCTGTGAGATAACACGAAAAAACACAAAACATCCTTTCCAGCTTGGACAATTTATAGATGGGCAGCAGGGATATAATTTCTGCTAAAGGAACAATGAAGGAGAAAATGCTTAAAGTTTAGTTACAAGGCATGGCACGGCTTCATGGCGGGCTTTTGCTTAGACCTCTGAATCAAATCCAGGTTTTAAGAGGTTTCCATGAGGGATCAAAGGAGCTAGCAAGTCCTTCGTACAGACCTTGACCTTGTTGAGTTTTGTGGAAGCTACTAATGGCATGGTGAGTGTGGACTGCACCAAATAAAGGATAAAAACAATACAAGAACCCATTATGCAGTTTTCCAAATCCCCCTCCTTTTGCAGACATCAATCTGACATGATACTTGTACCAAAGGCATAATTGGAGTTGTGTCAGCCTTTCTACAACATGCTCTGAAGAGATTCCAAGTCTTCTGCCACATTTTAATAGTTTAATGGCAATGGTGACTCCATATGTCTAAACACTAGGATACAGTATCAGAGATACCAGGACCTTGAAAAAAAAAATCTTTTCACCCTTGCAATGCCATAAATAATTTCCCTCCTTGGTGTGAATTCTTTCTCTCTCCTTGGGCATTTATGTAATGCCTGGAGGCCTTCCCTGACAACTCGGTCCCACACTGTTGCTCTCAGCTCTTTGCCCACAGTCAACACCGAGCTATTTGGGGGATGCTGGAGGCTGCTTTGTTGTTAGCACCACAGCCTTTCTCTTGCTGTGTCCCTGCTCCTCAGGCACTGCTCTCTGTGAGGGAAGGACTCAGATCCTGCATGTCATGTATACTTGATAAACTGCCTTAAATTTAGTAATAATAGAACACAGATGCTTTGACAAGGCAGTTGTTTTTAGTTTCATTTTCTAAGAGGAGAAGGAACAGTAGTTTTGTTTGTATTTAAGTCCAATTTATCAGCAATCAAAGTACCAGAAATGAAGTAGATGTGTTTCTGTCATTAACTAGGTCTGCAGACCGAGCATTGCAGTAGAGAACATTTTCAAGAGCTTTATTTGTCAGGACCTGTTGATACCCTGGAAGCGGGATCCCTGTGAGACTAAAATCCACTCCAAGGTATTCTAGGAATGCCTGACCAGAACTAGAACTGGCAAGTTACTACAGTTTTCCTTCTAGAAGTGAGCCCCTTGAGATGATGCTATGTTTTCTGAGAGGTTCAGAAAACTTTTATATGATTTAAGTTTTTATCTTCAAGTAATAACAAATGATGAGACATGTATTTGAACTTCCTGGAATTTTTGTTTTATGTGCTGTTTGCTTTAAACAACCGATAATTCACGCAATTTTCACTGCTCTTCAATATTTACTCCTCTCTTTTAAGTCTTTTCTCCAACTTGAAGTATCAGTCAACACCACCTACATCATAATAATTTCTTTTCTTCACATCTCTATGTATTTAATTCCTCATCGAGGTGGTTTTGAGTCTCACAGCCCCTGCTGTCATTGTAAACGGTGGCACTTTCCCCCATAAACAGACTTACTCCTCACCTGGAACATCTACATGGTGATATATCCAGCGTCCTGGAGGCCTCTCTCTCTCTCTTTTTTTTGACCCCTCTGTTCATTCAGCCCCATACAACCTCAGCCACACCCTCAACCCACCACCCTGGACTGCTTCACCTCAGAAACCCTTAGGCAAGAATTTCTCTCTCCAACCACAATACCCTCCACTTCCAGCTCTCAGTTAGCTGGTCTTCACACAGGCCATCAGGACTATTCCAGGCCTTCACATCAGCCTTGTCCTATCTGCCCCTATTATCTCCTCCTCTCTTCACTCCTTCCCTACCCAGCAGAGATCCCATGGTCCCTCACTTTAACCACTCCCTCTCGTGTCTCAGCTCCCTTGCTCCTCATTAGCCTGGCAAATCCCCAAGCCTGAATGACTTCATCTTTATGTTTCCCTGTGTGCACCCACGCTACTGCGGTCCCCTGGAGGATAATACCACGCAGCCACGCGTGCAAGGCCAGCTCCACGTCATTAAGCACTAGTCCCTCAAAGGGGCCCAGAAACCTTCATCATATCCCTCCTCATCTATTTGTTATAAAGCATCATTCATTCACTCATTTACTCATTCCTTAAATATTTATTGAGTGCCCACTCTAGCAGTAGGCTGGGTCCTGAGAGGTAACTGTGAGCAAAGCAGGCAAGCTCTTACCCGCTGAGAGCTGAGGATCTAACCTAGAAGACTGAAACTGAAACTAGATCAGAGAAGTGAGTTATTTGGAGGCTGATGTCTGAGAAGAAGGTGAGTGGATGAAGTATTTACTATGGCAAGTGGAAGAGAAGGTGACTAGGGAAACACAGGAGGGTTGCTGGACAGCTGTGAGGGACTGCGGCCTAATGACACGGAGTTGGAGAGTACCCATGGCCTAGTCGTGTTATTTCTCCAGGACACCTCGATAATGTGGGGTGTGGTACACACAGGGAGACATGCAGGTGAACTCACTCGAGGCTGGGATCTGCCAGACTGATGAGAGGAAAGGGAGTTGAGATACCAGAGAGAAACCCTATGGACAAGATAATATTTCAGATTAAAAACTACAAATGGATTTGTAGTGTCTTCTCTTCTTTTCTTTTCTTTTCTTTCTTTTTTTTTTTTTTTTGTTTTTTTTTTGTTGTTGTTGTTGTTGCGGGGAGGGGCAGAGGGAGTGAGAGAGAGAGAATCTAAAGCAGGCTCCACACCCAGTGAAGAGCCCAGTGCCATGAGCTCATGATCTGAGCTGAAATCAAGAGACGGATGCTTAACCGACTGAGCCACCCAGGCACACCCCAAGATAATTATTTCTTTTGTAAACAGATACTAAATGTATAACTACTATCATATAACTGTCCAGAAAATTACTCAACAATTAAAGGGCATCCTTAGACTCCAAAAAGTTGTCATCTCCTTGAATATTGTTCTGAGAGACACAGAAAACATTGATTTTTGCTAATTACTAGTTATTTTCTCTTTTCATTCTGAACATTACACAAATACCAAACAACGAAACAATTTTCACTTAAAAAAAAAAAATCAAACATTATAGAAGTACTCAGAATAAAAGTGAACTCTCAAAGCATCCCTTTTCCCCTTTCTCTCTCCCTGTCCCTGCACAGAAGCCTGTTAAGAGCTTGCTGTATGTCCATACAGTGCTCATTTCTAAGGGTTTACATACAAAAAGATGTTTGCAGGCATACGCATACACACTTACATTGTGGAAACTACATAGTTAAGTCATCTTTTCGAGAGGGCAAAATGTAAACATTAGAAAGGCGTGTCTTCCTTTAAATAGGAATAAAACTTTACGGCCTATGAAGCAAATCACACGGAGCTAAACTTAAGGTACTTTCAATAAACTGATAAGAAAGCTAAATGATAGAGAACATTAACGATCCAGGGAACAAAACACAGAATTTACTTGCCAACTCATTATATTGAGATGATGATCTCAAGTAACACGGAATTCTGTGATACACTTTTATCACAAACTAAATCTAAGTTAGGAAACACAACAGAGAGGATCTGAAAAGATAGGAACTCTATTAAATGTTTTCACTACAAACACAGAATTTACCCATCTGAACTGTAAACTATCTTTAGCTATCAATATCAGAGTTTGTGAAACATGTGTCAAATAATACAGAAAGTCGTCACAGAAAGAAACATAAGATTAATAATTAATCGTGCCTCTTGCTAGTCACTGCACAACTGATTGATCCCTCAAGGAACTGACTCACTGAGTTTTCTACCTATGTTTCTTTCTCTGCCACCTCGAATTGGTCATATATTTCCCACATTATAAAAACTCAGTGAGGGGCGCCTGGGTGGCTCAGTCAGTTGAGCGACCGACCAAGGCTCAGGTCATGATCTCATGGCTTGTGGGTTTGAGCATCACGTGGGGCTCTGTGCTGACAGCTCAGAGTCTGGAGCCTGCTTCGGATTCTGTGTCTCCCTCTCTCTCTGCCCCTCCCCCACTGTGCTCTGTCTCTTTCTCTCAAAAATAAATAAACATTAAAAAAAAAACAAAAACAAAAAAACAAACCTCAGTGCATCTTTTGGAATGTGACCTAGCTTTTACAATAGTAGCTATCTGCTTGTTGCAGCGTGAGTCAAAAAATAGTTTCTCATTGTTTCTAAGATTAAGGACAAACAGTTTCTTCCACTTGTGCATTTCTAAATATACAATGTAGGGTAGTACTATGCAATTCCTCTTCTACAACTTGCTTTTTTCATTTAACAATAGGCTGAAATCCTTTATGTAGTACATGATTTACCTCATTTTTTAAAATGCTTCTTCTTGTTCCATAATAAGAAAACACCATATATCAAACTACCTTCTTTTCTTAAAACTTCAGCTTTTGTTACTACAATGCTCTTATGTTTGTAGATGGGATGTTTATGCATATATTATGCAGATGGGATGTAATAGGATACTTACATGTATATTTTTGTTTATACATTAAATATTTCTGTATGATACATATCTGCAATTGGAATTTTTAGGTAAAGAGGACTTTATACTTGTTTATATATATATTGATTTAAATGCAAACTTTTATGTGGCAAAATAGGCAAAATATATAAAAAGTTAATTCACAGAACAGCAAATCTAAATCACCAGCAAACACTCAAACTGATGAATAGCCAGGAATATAAAAATTATACTATTAAACTAGCAAATATTTAGAAGACCAATAAAACCTACTACTGGTGGAAATATGGGAGAAAATGCTTTAACTTTTTTGGAAAGCAATCTAGCAACATATATTAAAATGGGGCTCCTGGGTGACTCAGTCAATTAAGCATCCTTGATTTCAGCACAGGTCATGATTTCCTGGTCGTGGGATTGAGCCCTGTGTCGGGCTCCGCATTGAGTGCTGAGCGCTGAGAGTGAAGCTTGCTTAAGATTCTCTCTCTTCCTCTCTCTCTGCTCCTCCCCCACTCATGCTCTCTCTCAAAATAAATAAATAAACATTAAAAAAATAATACTAAAGTAAAATTAAAAATATAGAGAGACTTCAACCAACAAACTCACTTTTGGAATCCAATTCCATAAAAACAAAAAAGTCCATAAGGTCAGAATATATAAACAAAGATGTTTTGCGCAGCACTCATTTCTTTCTACAAATATCTGTTAAGTGCTGATTACGTTGCCATCACTTCAGAAATGAACAAGGCACAGGCCCTTCCTTGAACGTACTCACAGCCTATGGGGAAGACAGAGAAGTTCACAAGCAATTGGAGTTCATGGACGAGGTGCTAAGGAAGCAATCCAGACCTGGGATGGAAGGCTGCAAAAAACTCACTGAAAAGCACACTTTGCATGACCTTTTATGATACAGCATGGTTCTAAGACCTTGGATTAAGTTGTGTGGTCCAGGACAGCCGAACAGAGTAGAGATAACTGGACATGGGGAAAACACAATCCATAAACTTGCTATAAAACAAAACTGTGTTAATAAAAGTCACAGGTAATGTATTTTATTTTTTCAATGGCATTGGAGACAGAATATGAGGTGCAAAATGAAAAACAGATTTAGTTTTGGGGACTAAAATCCAGAGTCTATCCTTAAATGGTAACCAAAATTTCTATTTTATTCATAATGCCTAGTGTACTCTTAAAAGGTATTTGTGGGGGCACCTGGGTGGCTCAGTTGGTTAAGCGTCCGACTTTGGCTCAGGTCATGATATCACGGTTCCTGAGTTTGGCCCGGTGTCATGCTCTGTGCTGATAGCTCACAGTCTGGAGTCTCCTTTGGATTCTGTCTCCCTCTCTCTGTCCCTCCCCCACTCATGCTCTGTTTCTCTCTCTCTCTCTCTCTCTCTCTCTCTCTCAAAAGTAAATAAACGTTAAAAAAAAAATTAAAAAGAAAGGTAGTTGTGGAACCAATAAAGTAAGACATAGGAAGAGCACATAAAAAGGTTTAGCTAAGACTTTCTCTTGAATAGACTTTTCCTTCCTCCCTCCCCCTCCCCTCCTTCCCTCCCTTCCTTCCTTCCACCCTTCTATTCTTCTCCCCCACCATTTTTCAAAAAAAGGAAAGACTCCAGTCCAGTTGGGATTCTAATCCTGTTAACCTCACTTTGACCCTGTTATTTCACCACTTAACAACGAGGCAAAATCATCAGCTCTTACATCATGAACTTTAAATGCCAAAATAGTGCTGAGCAATTTTTAAAACACAAATGTTTATGTTAAAAAAAAAAAAAAGAATGCCTAATTATTAAAAACAAACAAACGAAACAGACAGTTCGTTAGAAACTGGTAATCTATGACAACTGGGATTAGGTAGATAATGGATTTCAGGAAAGGACTATTAGCCTGTGGAGAAACAAAAGCAGCACATCTAGGAAAAAGGTACATTTTCTCCCTAACTATTGTGATTAAAGGAAAAGACATTAGTGGGGGTTCTCTTATGGAAAGGCTGGGACTCTGCAGATTAATGAAAATGTTCCCAGTATCTAAGTGCTGCCTGGCATTGCTCCCACATCAACAGCAAAACAACTGCATAGCAACCTACATTTGCCCATTTCCTCACCCATTACTGTTTGTCCAGAGAAAACAACCCTACTACTCCCTGTCTGCCTTGTGAATTTTGTCAAACAGGAGTTGAGTCTGTATGCCAAGTTGAGGAGCGACACATGCTGGCATTTCCCAGCACATGCTGTTCACCACGTGGGTTCCTGGAGCTGCCTCTTGGCTCAGAGGAGCTCCCCTCCCCTCCCCCACTTCCTCTCGCAAAGACAACATGCAATAATGATTATCAAGTGTGTGTATGTGTGCTCCCAACTGGCCAAGAGCCCTTTAGACCCAGTGACCTGTTTTACGAATATTAGAAAAGCATTTCCAACTTGTTTTTTGCATTCTCTGGAATACACAGAGTTCACCCTACGAGCAGAATAGCAGTCACTTCTTAAACAAAGAAAACCCCCTCTAAATGCTGCTTTGCAAGAACTATTTGCCATCTGTTTATTTCCTCATGGCAGCACTGTGCATAGGGGACTCTAGCAATGGCACCAACGTACAAATCCAGACTGAAATACTTTTCCTCTTTCCAGAGGGTGTTTCCTTGAACTTTCCCATCTGCCTCTGAGTAAGATGTAGAAAATATTATTTATAAAATAAGACTAGTAAATGACTCACGGTGAATAAAAATAAATCAGGGTGCCGTTTGTCATCTTTAAGAGAAAAAGAAAAAGTAAAATGCTCCACAATTGGAGAAATAACTCACTTTTTCAAATCCCCTCAAGGAACGTCTTCAACAGATAGGCAGGAAGAGGGTTTGTGAGGGTTAAGTTAAACTCAAGAAAACTCAAGAGGCAAGAGCAAGACCCAGCCCCTCATGCATATTCATAAAAGGCAACCTGAACTGTTTGAAACCACAACGGTGACAGTGTTTCCTGCATGCACTTTGCCTCCCACACTGCCAGGAAACAGTATAAGATGAAGAACCCAGTGCCCGGCTTTGTAACATGGTTCATCAGAATGATGATTGTTCTTCACAGACTTAACCCACACATTGACTGGATTTTCTCCATCGGCCTTATGATAGCTCAAGAAGTACCCATCTGTTAGGATCCATTGTAGAGCCATCCTTGTGCAAGTGTGAATTTCAAGACTTTGGCTAATAATAAGCAAAAAGGAATATGGCTATTTATTTTCAATAGAGCTTTGGGCATTTATTATTAATAGAAATAGGTCAGTGTAACACACACAGGAAGAAAATTATAGTCTACACACTGCTTTTCTTCTAAACAGACTTTGCACAACAAAATACCCAGAGTTAGTTTGACCTGCCAGCTAACATAAACCAAGGACCTTGTTGTTCCAAGGAATTTAGGGAGGCCCGTAGTGAATTTTTCATTCATCCACTCAACAAATAGCTACTGAGTGTTACTATATGTTGAGTACTGTTCTAGGCATATGGAAAACTGCAGTGGACAAAATAGGTAAACATCCCTCCATCCTGAAGACTATGACAGCCTATTGTCATGTTCTTCTAGGGGAAAACAACACCTTATTGCATCACAGAAGGTCCTGGACCATTCTGTTAAATGTCTTTTAAGTGCCCTCGATGACTCTGTGAATGAAGAAGCTCCCGTGTGTGTTCATGTGTGCTGTATGAAAGAGAGAAAAAGAAAGAGAGAGAGGGATGGGGGGCAGAGGGAAGGAAGGAGGGAAGGTAGGAGAGAGGAAAAGACAGCAGCATTCAAATACAGAGAATGACCTGAGAGAGATTATTTTGAAAGTGATTAAAAAAAAAAAAAAGATTTACCTTTATGATCTGGTAAAAACACAAAAGACACCAGTGCTAGGAAACACTAAACAAACACAACAGAACACTAGCCCAAATGGGAAAAACTTACGGTGTTCTATGTTAGGGAGACAAAAAACATCAAGATGTAAACACTCTCTGATCTAATCTACAGTTTTGACAGAAGACTCAAAATCTTCATAATGATGTTTTGAACTAGATAAGCAGGTTCTTTTTTTTTTAAGTTTATTTACTTTGAGGTAGGGAGAAAAAGAAACGCAAGAGCAAGACAGAGAGAGAGAGAGTGTGTGTGCGCAGGAGGGGCAGAGAGAGAGAGAGAGAGAGAATCTCAAGCAGGCTCTGCTCTGTTAGCACAGAGCCCGATGCGGGTCTCGGACTCATAAACCGTGAGATCGTGACCTAAGCTGAAATCAAGGGTCAGACATTTAACCTACTGAGGCACCCAGGCGCCCCTAGATTAGCTGGTTCTAAAGAAGAAAATCTGGGGCTGAGACTAGAATGCAATGAGAGAGGGACTAATCCTATCAGATACTGAAATATAGAGCTTCAATAACTAAGAGTGTGATACTAACTGTAAGCACACAGACGAAACAATGGAACTGAATTAATGCCCAGAAATAGTTCCAAATGTATATGGGACTGTAATGTCTAATCAAAATGACACATTCCGCATAGGTCTGCTTGCCTCACCACCACTGTCAACCATGCTACATTATCCTTTGTCTCTTTCTCACCAAGAGGCTCAGTGCTAACCCGAGGCCCGTGACACAGAACAGCGAGGAAGCAGGAAAGAGTGCTGGGCCTAGATGGCAATAAAGCAAAGCATCAGTCCTACTTTACTTGTAGCTTGGGGTGACGAACCTACAGCTCAACTGCGCTGAACTTTGGTTTCATTGTCTATAACTTGAGAATAATAAAAGCCATCTCAAAGAATTACTTCGAGGGTAAAATAAATTGATATATATGAATGTACTTAATGAATTCAGTACCTAAAAAATAAACATATCCTAGCTAAATAGCTTAATAGGCCTCTTAATCTCAGATTGATTAATAGCTTGTGCAGAGGAAAATGCTCTTTAAAAATCTCAAATCCTCCTTTGTCACCCAACATTTAAATAAGATTTGGAAAAAAGAGAGAATGGTTTTAAAACTCAGCTTTTAGGACCAATGATTTCTTTACAGAGAAAACTCTTTACAAAGGAAATCAAGGTATTCAGTGGATTAAGTCTAGCAAGAGAAGTTTGGTCACATAGCCCAAGGAAGGACTTTTTGACTTCAACATTTTGAAGGAGAATGTGGAATTTTTTAAAGATGATCTTGGACTGAGATGGGACTAATAGGTCTTTGGGTGGCGGCGGGGGGGGGGGGGGGTTGGTGCCCAAGGCTTGAGTGGCATCAAAAACGGAAATTGACTCTTGCATGAAAGAAGCTGGAGGAAATTATGGAGAGGGTAGAAATACAAGCACAACTGCATGTAAAATTTTAACTTCTACCTTTAGTTGTCTTGTACAATTCAGTGCCTAAGGGATAAAAGGATGTTAAAGCAAGTTGTGGGAATAAAAACATGGAAACCATACATACCCTGGGAAAACATCAGGACAGAGGACAATCTTGAACAGTGTTGGAACACAAGTGGCATCACTTGGTGGGAAGTGCCAGGCCAAATCTTCCGCAGATATCTCAGAGGCGGAGGGCCTTTGAGGGAAGGGACAGTAACGGGTTTGTAGCCACAGTAAAGGCATACAAGACGATGAGGTGAGTAAAAGATTGATAGAATACTTGCTGAATGACCCTGACTTAATTTTGTCAGGCAAGTGATCAAAAGTGTGCTTGCTGTTGGCAAGGGTGGCTTCCATGAAGGAGGAACTCAAGGTGGGGAGGAAAAAGCTATTCCCATTGTCTAGATACGAAGTTTCGATTCAGTCTGGCTTGTTTTGGGGAGAATGGGCACAGTATATGGCTTATGGCTTTGAGAAGCCCTGTAGAGCAAGGAATCAGGAAATTGGTGATTTTCTGGACAAGATCATAGAAGGGAAAGGTTTGACAAGATTAGGAACATAGGAGGCTGGTAGGAGAATGGAGAAATTCACAGTAACAGAGAACTTGAGATCTGATAAAGGTGTATAAGGAGAACAGGGACAGAAAATAAGCCTGATTCCGTCTGTATTTACCTGTGGCCAACATATGACCCAAACTCTATTAGAAGCAGAATCAAAACTTTAAATATAATAAATTCAAAATTCTTATCAAAAGAATGCCATGCTTTTTTTTTTCATAACGAGGCTAATTTTTTCCCACTTATAATACGCATAAGAAATATTTATGGGGGCACCTGGGTAGCTCAGTTGGTTAAACATCTGACTCTTGATTTTGGCTCAGGTCATGATCTCACAGTTCATGAGTTTGAGTCCGGCATTGGGCTCTGTGCTGACAGGGCAGAGCCTGCTTGGGATTCTCTTTCCCCCTCTCTCTCTGCTCCTCCCCCACTTGTTCTCTCTTTCTCTCTCTCTCTCTCTCTCTCTCTCTCTCTCTCTCTCTCAAAATAAATAAATACTTTAAAACCCATAAAAATATTTATGAAGTTCATGATTATCACTGACCTATATCTTATTTAAGGAAAATATATATATTACAGGCACAAATAAAAGAATCTTTCCTCCTACATCTTTGATAGAGAAAATAGCAAAGGAGCACATTTTTGGCAATCTTGCTGAGGGAGGAAATATTTCACGCAACATCATCACCTCCACCATATGTTTTGTGCTAAAGTTTACCAGGTGCTAAATTAATGCATTTCCTATAGGTCATCATTTTGGCCCTTTCCTGGATACAGGTCACTGAATAGGTGAGACGTTTCTATGTCACAGAGTAGACTCCATGACAAACATCAGTGTCAGGGCCACAGTTGGCTGTGATGGAAATACAGGGTGTATATAATTGTATATGTCACAATGTCACATAAAAAAAACCTGACATCATTATTTTATCATTCACTCCTGTTTTTTTATAAGTGGATTATTCTCCCAACTCACCAAATTTGGTTTTAAAAAGTCCTCAAGTATTTTCCCCCCTTAAGACATGTCTTTAATGGGTTTTCAAAGAATTTTGAGAATTTTCAAAATAATCTATTACATTTTCAATACTTTTTAACAGAACTTTTATTTTCCTAATGAGAACACCTACATGATAGTCAATGGGGCTCCTGAATGGCTCAGTGGGGTAAACATCTAACTTAGACTCAGGTCATGATCTCGTGGCTCCTGAGTGCAAGCCCTGAGTCAGACTCTCTGCTGTCAGCACAGAGCCTTCTTCTTTGGGTCCTCTGTCCCCCCTTTCTCTCTGCCCCTTGCCTGCTTGTGCTTTCTGTCTCGCTCAAAATAAATAAACTTAAAAAAATTTTTTTAATAAATATTCAGTAGTCATGAAGATCTTTCTCAACCTAAAGTTTCAGGGATTGATGGAAAATATGTCATTTTTGGTGACCCTCTGAAGTATCTGTGGAAATGAAGTCAATTCCAAAAAAGAGCCTCGCATCTTTTGAGCACCAACAGAAAAGTATAGCTTCCCAATGAGATTGTATGCAAGAGTCAACGTTATATGGGTCTGATGTGCTTTTAAAAACATTAGCCATACCTTGTGGTACATAAAAGCACAGGCTTTAGAGTCAAGTAGACCTGGGTCTGAATCCTGATCTATGATCAGCAGGCTACTTAGCCTCTCCAAGACTCAGTTTAAATATCTCTGAAATGGATATAATAATACTCATCTTAAGATGTTGTTAGGTGAGGAAAATGAAGTAATGTGTGTAAAGAGCTAGCATAGTGCCTGACATATAGTGAGTACTCAAAAATGGTAGGCAATAACAATAATTATTATAGTAGTAACAACAACAACAACAACAACAACAACAACAACAACAACAACAACAATTGCCTTACCATATAGAGTATAATCACCACAGTGGTAAGAAGGAGCTGTGGAATTGGTAATAAGCTCATACCTAGCTAGTCTGATCTGGAATGGAATTTCTAATTCTCCTAACAGAAACAACATCAGCAAGGCATTAAGGAATCAAAATACCATCTGGGTAGGAAAGCCTCTTCAAGGGATACCTCGAGCAGGTATCTGTGATTTTTGTTAGAAGACCCTGACAGCTAAATTAGGCTATCTTCCTTCTGTCAGGATCCTGCAACATTCTTCTATAGAATAGACATTGTCTTATTTTAAGAACCTCCAGGGAAACAGATTCTGTAACTTCCCTTAACCTATTTCAGTGTTTAGTAACTGTCCCTCTTAGTAAATCTTCAGAGCTAATCTAAATCTTTTGTGTTCTAGTTTTATGCCAGCCATCCTACATTTAATTCAGATTTTATTGATACTTGTATCGGTAGGAAACCAAATTACAGCTAGAAAGATATAGACACATGTAAACATGAGCTTTTGGTATGAGCATATACTCTTGATAATCGATCGTGGTGAGTTAACATGCAGGAAAGAGTAGCATTGCTAATGTAATCAGAAACACATTAGCAGTGTTTGCTTAAAGGTGCAGCCCAAGTTCATCCTTGACAATTGTCACACACTGACTTGTGTGACATGAGTCAGAAATGAGCAGCATTTTAAAAACCAGCAGACTGAAAGGAACTGTCCTCCAACTGGTTTCTCTGTGTGGTTTCTCCAAGCAACCTCCTAGGGCATTGACTCATTCTCTTTGGAAAGTGTCACTGCCTGTTCACCTTCTGGGAGGTTTCAACCTTCTGCACAGTGTCTAGGATCAGTCAAACAGCAATAAGAACAATAAAGCCCGGGCGCCTGGGCAGCTCAGTCACTTAAGCGTCTAACTCTTAGTTTCGGCTCAGGTCATGATCTCACATTTCGCGAGTTTGAGCCCCACATCGGGCTCCGCAGCTGGCAGTGCGGAGCCTGCTTAGAATTTTTGGTCTCCCTCTCTCTCTGCCTCTCCCTTGCTCATGCTGTGTCTGTCTCTTTCAAAGTAAATCAATAAACTTTAAAACAAACAAACCCCAACAAATCCCTGAAGCCATCATCGAGGTGTGAGTGACTTTTTTTTTAAATTATTTTTTTAATGTTTATTTTTGAGAAAGAGAGAGAGAGAGAGAGCAGGGGAGAATCAGAGAGAGAGAGAGAGGGGGGGACACAGAATCCGAAGCAGGCTTCAGGCTCTGAGCTGTCAGCACAGAGCCCAAACATGGGGCTCAAACTCACAAACTGAGATCGTGACCTGAGCCAAAGTTGGACACTTAACTGACTGATCCACCCGGGCGCCCCATGAGTGACTTTTCTTTATCATTTCGTGTCAGACAAGTGCCAGTCCAAGGGCCACTACTTTGTTCAGTGAATTAGAAAAGCAGTGCTAAAAAGAGACTCAAGTGGATGAGAGCATGTGCCCAGACCCTTCAGGGCAGAGCCAGACTAGCTACCAAAGACCCCACGACTTTGCGTTTAGACCAGGTCAGAGTTCCTGAAGAGTGTTTTTTGAAACATGGTCCCTTAGGTACTCTCCCCTCCTCACCTCCCTTCCCCCCCCCCAAAAGAAAAACCGGTAAAAATTTTTCAGAAAAGATGGAGTATAGAGATGGATTAACCATGAGCTAAGAAGGCATTAGCTTTATTTGTATGGGTAACATCCAAAGCTGTACACCTGACTTATACTCATGATTTTGTGTGGTGTGGACCACACTTCCCTGGACTGCTCTGAAACCAACTTCCTCTTCTGTATAACAAGATTAATAATATTTTGCCCTCACTTAGTGCTACTTTTCTTGAAAGGGACACCAAAGAGAGCTCTAGGACTCCCAAAACTGGATCCCACCCATGACTTCATGCCAAATTCCTCTTTGGGAGATTCACACTGCTTGTTTGTTTATTCAACTAAGTCCTGAAGGAAAGCCTTCTGCTTAATTTTGTGTGATCTAATGTTTCTTCCTAATGATGGAACACAGTGACACTCTCTCTTACCCAGTGTGTAGCCTGTCACATGGGAAGGAGACAACAGATGAGTGAATTCATGGAGACCTCATGGCATGCCCTCTCTGGAGGTCTGCATGTCCCCCAATCTCCACTTCTCTAGACATTCCCTTCTTAAGGACATTTCAATGGGCAGGTGAGCAGGATTCCAGAGTCCCCATCCAGTTCCCAGACATCCATTGGAGTGGCTGTCTTTTCCAGAGGTTTCATGTCAGACCCATTGCTACCCTCAGTTAGAATCTTTCAGTTCCCAGGCAGGTGTGGCTGCTTGAGGACATAAGGAGAAAAAAGAAGTGGGAAAAATGCTAGAAAGAACAATAGCGACTAGTAAACTGTCATTATAGTTACACCAAGGAAACAAAAATTGGATGTGAATATAGTACTTAAAGAGGTGTTTGTAAATTTTTGTATAGGAGTGAAGTGACAATCATGTTTTCCTTTCTTTGTAAGCATTCTGTGTTTAGGGGGAGGAAGGAGACCTTAAGTTCTACTTTAATCTTGGGAAGAGAGGGCTGCCTTCATCTATTCATCATGCCTTTCCCAGAACCCTGATTAGGGGAGAAAGACATGTTCTTGGGCTCCCCAGTCTCCCCAAATGTAACCTACACACTGTATTCCCAAAGATCCACTTGTCCCAACCTCAGAGGAGGGACCTGGTGGGGGATGGAGACATGGAGGTCTGAGGCATAAATGGCTGACCCAATTTCCATGTATGATAGGCATGGGTCCTTGAAAAGTTTGTGGGTTTTTTTTAAAGTTTATTTATTTATTTTGAAAGAGAGAGTTGGGGGAGCATAGAGAGAGGGAGACAGAACCCCAAGCAGGTTCCACACTCAGGTTGATTTCACAAAGCGTGAGATCGTGACCTGAGCTGAAACGAAGAGTCCGATGTTCAACCAACTGAGCCACCCAGGCATCCTGAAAAGTTCGCTCTTGAAGGGTAGAAGTCCTTGTGGTGGAAAGAGGTCCTTGTAGGTGACCTCCTATAAGGAGGTCAGAGGATGGCTAGAGTCACAGCCTGCCACCTACCGCTCCTGCATAATTTCTAGCACCCCTCTAAGACCCAGTTTCCTCCTACATGTAACAGAATTAATGGGACTTGGTCTGCATCTAACAGTGCTTAATAGCAGTTGCACCTGAGCTGGTGGTGAACTGATCATCTGGGTCGACGTTGAATGTCCAGCAAGCATTAAACAGAAACCCCCTATGGGTGCTGCATGGCCTACTGCCCATCACCCAGACCAGGTCCCCTGTCATTTTCACTTCCTCCTGCTCCGATTTCACTGCACAGGTGCAGGTGACACAGCTGGAGGTGACAACAGCTAAATGCCACCAAGGCCAGCTGGCCAGCGGTGGTGCACATGCTCTCACCACAAGCAACTGCACAGGCATGAAAACTGAGGTTTGGTGCTACAGCCTTAGGAAGAGGGGATACTGATCACAGGGTGGTTTGGGTTCCAGTTTTTGAGGTTTCTGGTTTTTGTTCTTTCACCCAGGAAGGCATGTGAGTGCGGGCTTAACTTCCTGGCTGATTTCTTTTGAGTCTACCCTTTTTCTGTTCTTATCTAACTGGACTAACGTTCTTAATTTCATTTCACTTTCTCTTTTTCCTTTGAATTCCCATCTCTTCCTCTTCTGTTTTTTTTTTTAATTTTTTAATTTATTTATTTTGAGAGAGGGTGAGAGCTGGAGCGTGCATGCGAGTGGGTGTGGGGCAGAGAGAGAGGAGGAGAGAGAGAATCCCAAGCAGGCTTTGCAACGTCAACACAGAGCAGGACGTGGGTCTTGAACTCACGAACTGTGAGATCATGACCTGAGCCAAAGTTGGATGCTTAACCTACTGAGCCATCCAGGTGCCCCTCTCCGTCTTCTGTTCTGATCTCCTTTCTCCACATTCCCATCCTTTTGGCTTCCTTAATCCCCTAAAGTCCTTTTGCACAGTTGCTGCACAGACAAGCAGATTCGCTTTTCTCAGTAGTGATTAGGGGCGACTCCTCTGCAGGGAAAGCCTCTCCGTGCAAACATCTGCGGCTGCCTCGTGAGCCCCTAGATTTTTAGATGGTTTCACCGTGAACATGTATCTTACACCATAAGCCAGCACATGCGCACAGATATGACTGAAACAATCTTTATCCTAGAACACGTTGGGCACCCTGATAATCTTCATTTTTCTCTTCCTTCTTTCTTTCCTTCCATCCATCTTTTCTTCCTCCCATCCCTCCTCCATCCCTCTTGCCTTCTCTCTTCCTCCCTCTCTCTTTTTCCTTCTCTCTTCTTCTCTATTGCTGTTCTTCAACCTCTAAACTGATCTCAGGACTCATTACTATCATTAACGGAGGACTGAAACTTGTACTTTGAAAACTATTGATTTAGAAGCACTATCCACTGGCCCTGGGGGGAAAAGACCCTTGCCTTCATTTTCCTTCAACACATACTGTGTCTGTGTATAATGAGAAACCCACTCCTCCTCAAACATGAAATTTCAATTCCCCTGGGGTGAACTGAGAGACAAGGACAGAAGGAACAACAAGTCTTTAGAGAATATTGTGGAGGCATCTTGGGGTTCAGGAAATGGTGATAATTGTCCTGATGCTTTCCCTGGCTTCTCTCTTCACAATGCCCCAGCGTTTCCTGTCCCCCTCCCTCCTCTCCCCAAAAAAGTTTTGACAAAGGATCTTGTGGTAAGCAGATTAATGCCCCTTCCCAAAATGTCCATATCCTAGTCCCTGAAACCTGTGAATGTGTTGGTTATGTTATGCGGCAAGGGTAAATTAAGCTTGCAGAGGGAATCAAGGTTGCTAATCAACAGGTCTTGTAATGGGGAGAATGTCCTGGACCAGTTGGTTAGGACCAATGCAATCACAAATATCCTTATAAGTAAAAGAGGGAGGCAGGAGGGCAGAGTCAGAGTCAGAGAGATTCAATGTAAGCAAGGCTCATAGAGACTTCCGGTCTCTAGTTTTGCATGCAAGGAACTCAGAAGTTGCCACTCCATCCTAACAACACAACAAAAAGCTGAAGAGACTGGGAAATCAACATCTCTTCATAGATCCAAAAGAGAATGGAAGACACAGGGCAAGCCACTGCCCACAAGGTTAGAGAGACAGGCCTGTGTGCCTGCATCAGAGCTTCCCTGAGCAGGGATGCAAGACAGGAGACACGGTGGGAACCCGTGCCAGGGTAAAACAACCTGCCCAAAGCAGCGTGAGACTTACCTCCAGGAGCTCTACCAGGCTCCCTCAATAAATATGGGAGAAACATCCTCTCATGCTTCTGGCCAGGGGAGAGGGAAAGGAACCATTTTGAAATACACCAGAGCACTCTGTTCTTAACAAGGCCTGCCCTCAGGGGAAACTAGTTAACTAGAGCCTAACCAGCTGGGGTATTCTCAGAGCCTAACTGACCTGGGAAAGGAAATGCCCAATTCCAGCCCACTTTAGCCATCCCTTCCCACCTATGGGGCAGGGGAAGACAAAAACTGAGACACATTTGTGAGCTCACAGTCCAGAGGCACACACAGGCTCACCAGAGGACTGAGAACTGATCACGGGAGTGTGGAATGCTTCCCCATCCTGACCACCACATTACTGAAGGTCTATTTACAGTAGTTCCTTTCACCCAGTACATGATGAACAGCTACAAAATGACAAGGCATACCAAAGACCAAAAACACAGTTTGAAGAGACAGCTCAAGCATCAAAGCCAGAAATGGCAAGGATATTGGAATTATCAGATTGAGAATCTAAAACAATTTTGATTAATATGCTAATATGGTCAAAGTAGACAACATGCAAGAAAGACTCCATTAGCCATTGTTAGCTTAGAAGATGCGAGAGAGCCACAAGCCAATGAATGCAGGCAGTCTCTAGAAACTGGAAAAAGCAAGAAAACATATTCCTCCTTCCATGCTCCAGAAAGAAAAACAATCCTGCCAGCACCTTGATTTTAGCCCAGTGAGACCCATTTCAGACTTCTGACCTCTAGGACTATAAGATAATGTGTGTTGTTTTCAGCCACTAAGTTTGGAATGACTTGTTACAGCAGCAGTTGGAAACTAATACAGATGTATTCTCTGTTGATTATACCACACTATGAATTAGAGCATTTCTGAATCCAGAGTTTATTTAAAATACCTGCTTTCTGGGGCTCCTGCGTGGCTCAGTTGGTTAAGCAGCCAACTTCGGCTCAGGTCATGATCTCACAGTTCGTGAATTCGAGTCCCCTGTAGGGCTCTGTGCTGACAACTCGAGTCTGGAGCCTGCTTCAGATTCTGTATCTCCCTCTCTCTCTCTGCCCCTCCCCCACTCATGCTGTCTCTCAAAAATAATAAATAGTGTTAAAAAAAATTAAATAAAAAATACCTGCTTTTTCTTCTTCCAAGGCTGGCCCTGACACTTGGCATTGTCCTCAGCCTGGGAAAGGAATCATGAGCCGAAGTCTGGCCTCCAACAGTGGTGCCAGGGGCCAACCTTCTGAGCCACTGAGACCAGGTAGCTGGCTGAGCCCTGGAGGGTAGGGTGGGTAACTGGGATGCTGAGGAAAGTGGGTTCTTCCTCATACATCTCAGCAAAGATCATGAAATTCAGTTACCCTTCAAATTGTCATTTTACCTGTTTGTTTGTTTGTTTGTTTGTTTAGAGAATAAAGGCAGTCACTGAATCTTAGTCTCCGAGCCTAAGCTAGGAGACCACTCAGCTACAATTCTGGAGCAGAGATTTTCCCAGGCGGTGATGAGTGCTGTATGAGCTCCTGTTGGACTAGACCTGGACGTTCTTCCCCACGCCCTCTTTTTAAAAAAAATTTAGAAGTAAATGCCTTGATAAGGTTTTGTTTTGTTTTTTTTTTTTGCCTTAAATGTTTATTCATTTATTTTGAAAGGGACATAGAGTGGGGGAGGGGCAGAGAGAGAGAGGGAGAGAGAGACAATCCCAAGCAGGCTCTTCACTGTCAGCGCAGAGCCCGATGAAGGGCTCAATCTCACAAACCGTTAAAATCACGACCTGAGCCATAATCAAGTGTCTGACGCTTAACCAACTGAGCCACCCAGGTGCCCACCTATATTAGTTTTTTACATTATAATCTCCCTTTAGAAAGACTATGAACATATACTGGTAAATGTGGTTGTCTCCTTTTTGTAACTGAGATATAATTAACATATAACATTATATTAGTTTCAGGTGTACAACATAATGATCCAATGTTTGTATATATTGTGAAGTGATCACCACAATTAAGTCTGGTTGGCATCCATCACCACATAGTTACAAATCTCTCTTGTGCTGAGCCTTATGTGGATCCTCCAGTTCTCCTTATCCCCTTCACGATTGGATTCTACCCCAGGACTGCCATCACCTGGACAAGAGGTCTTGAGAAAATAAGCTCCCCAGCCTTAGTTTCCTCCTTGATAAAATGCCAGCACTGCCCAGAACAGCAGAATATTCCACTGCAAGTACTCAACCAAAGCACTAGAAGGACAGTCTGTAGATTTTTTTACTGGTACAGCTGCTTTCTCTTTGCTGTAAAGTCCCAGGTTTTGTGCACACTCCCATCGGACTTGAAATGGATTATATACATACATATAATTGAATGTATACGTACATAAGTGTCTGCTCACTAGGGCCAACAGTTTCTCTATTCAGGATCTTCCTCTCTATGAGGCCAGTTAGGATGATACAGCATTTGTCACTTACACCAGAGGAATACTAGGTATAGATGTTTTGCGAAGACTTTTCCTTCCAGCCCACAGCTTAGAGTGCTTCTACTTCAAAATGTTCTTTGTGTCATAAGTTTTTAAATTCTGACATGCTTTGTGGTCTTCAGGATGCTAGATTCTTTACTGGAGACTCCTCATATTTGAGAAGCTGCTGAGAATACTAACAGCTGCCAAAACTCAATGTCTCTAAATGAATGATTCCATTTTCTCATGATTCATCATTGACCAGTTGGCTAGCCCCCAGTCCTCATGGCCCTAACCATTGCCCTGCTCAGCCTGGAGTCAATCCTGACTTGATGCAAAAGGAGTATAAACTTCAGCCCCAAATTCTAAAAGTTAGGCTCAGTCACCCTTTCTGGACCATCTCTGTGGCAAGATCTAATAACAGGGATTCTGAGTGCTGAGAATTTTGCCTTTCCAACCTGCTAAATTGTCTTCACTTGAGGCTTGAAGCTCTGCCATACTCTGGTCAGTCTCCCTTCTGGGAACAATCTAAACAAGGAACTGCTAACAAACTTTTCCAATATCCTCTACCTATCTAAGTTCTTGTTGAACCCAAGAATGCCACCACCTGCCTAAATTCCACATTGGGACACCCTGCAACTTTGTTGTAATGGATCACCCCACTATTCATTCCTGCCCTGTGGAGTAGGCCTGCCCTGCTACCTGTTCTGCTGACTGTATTTCTTCTTGGCACCTGTTCTTGTGCTTGTCCCCCACCCCCTCCTAGACTGCCTGTTCCACTACAGTTAACTGGGTTATGCCTGGCCATATCCCAAGATATGCCAACAATTGATAGATCACACTTTAGGAGCCAGAAAATCTTATTAGACTGAAATGTTAATTAGGATAGGAACTCTTGGAATGTAGCAGCAGGCAGAGCCACCAGGGTTTGGACAGTGGGGAATGTGTAAGCATCACATTAGAGAATTACTCTCTAATATAAAATATAAAATGAGATGCCTCAAACTGAGGAAAAAAATAAATGGCTGCTGATTTTACAAAGTCTAGAAGTTTTTAAATTTTTTTGTTGTTTTTTGTTTGCATTTTAAAATTATCTGTAATTGCAGTAAAATACACTTAATGTAAAATTTGCCATCTTAACCATTTTTAAGTGCATAGCTCAGTGGCATTAGGCACATTCACATGGTGCAACCATGGCCATCATCCGTTTCCAGAACTCTTCATCTTGCAAAACCAAAACTTTGTATCTATTAAACAATAAACTCCTCTCTCCTCCCTCCTTCAGGCCCTGGAAACTGCCCTTCTACTTTCTATCTCTAGGAATTTAGCTACTCTAGGTATTTCATTTAAGTGGAATTGAACAGTATTTGTCTTTTTGTGACTGGCTTATTTCACTTAACATAACGTCCTTAAGTTTCATCCAGGTTTTAGCATGTGTCAGAATTTGCTTCCTTTTTAAAGCTGAAAAATGGTCCACTGTGTGTGTGTGTGTGTGTGTGTGTGTGTGTGTGTATATATATATATATATATATATATATATATATACCACATTTATTTATTCATCCATCCATAGATGGATGCCTGGACTGCTTCCACCACTTGGCTACTGTGAATAAAGCTGCCATGAACATGGTATATAAATAACCTTTGGATCCCTGTTCCATATTTTGGGCTATAACCCAAAATGGAATTACTAAGTCAAATGGCAATTTTATTTTTAATTTTTTGAGAAAACATACCATTTTCCATAGCGGTTGCACTATTTTACATTCCCACCACCAGTGCGCAGAGTTCCAATTTCTCCACATCCTCTTCAACACTTGCTATTTTCTTGTAGTAGCCATCTTGATGGATGTGAGGTGATATTGTTTTATTTTTATTTTTTCATAAATCATCTAAATTTCCATCCTGTGAAAAGATTTACAAAAGATTTATTCATTCCACATAACTTATTTGGCTCTTAATATGTACACTTTGTGGAAAGCATTTGTATTGCCCACCAGATATGTATAGTTCTCCTAGCATAGGATAGAATCAAACTTTCCCACCCCTTGAAGTCAGGTGTGAACATGACTTGCTTTAGACAATGACACATGAGCAGAAGTGACAATGTAACATTTAGGAGGAAGCTCTAAGAACCATTGGGTGATTCATCACCTTCCCTTCTTCCTGCTTCAATGATTATAAAATCAGTATCAGAAAGGTGTCCTCATTAGCCTGGGTTCCTGAGTGACTACAATGAGCAAAACCCCCATGCCAATCTGTGATGGCCATATAGAAGGACTGAGAAATCACCTTTGTTGTTATAATCCTCCAAAATGTGGGGGTTATTTGTTTCTGCAAAATTTGTTTCTGCAAAATAACCTAGCTGCTCCTGACCTGAATACATTTTGCTCCTGTATTTGACTGCTAATTTGTGTTTGCACTCTCTGATTGGATCCTAATCCCTCTGAAAGAAAGAACTATGCCATATAGCCCTTTGATTTCCCTTTTTCCAGTCCAGTGCCGCAAACATGTAGACACTTTATGAATGTTTGCTGATGGTAGGTGGTGGTGGTGGTGATGGTGATTATGACGATGACGACAATGGTGTTAGTGGAGAAAAAGATAAAGACATGAAGTCCATATCAAACGTACTTAGATTGTGAAGCAACAACTTTGGTCTCAGTATTCTTGATTTTAAAAAAAGTCCAGGGGCGCCTGGGTGGCTCAGTTGGTTGAGCGACTGACTTCAGCTCAGGTCATGATCTCACGGTTTGTGAGTTCGAGCCCCGCGTCAGGCTCTGTGCTGACAGCTCAGAACCTGGAGCCTGCTTCTGATTCTGTGTCTCCCTCTCTCTCTGCCCCTCCCCCACTCATGCTCTGTCTCTCTCTGTCTCAGAAATAAATAAACATAAAAAATTAAAAACAATAAAAAAACAAAAGTCCAGTTAGAAACAGACTCAAGAATGTCATGATTTTTGAACTTATAAAATATGTACATTTTGATCATATTTCCTATGTACTCTAGGAGTCTGTTCAAACAAACTTATATGTAAACAATGCTGGTTCTAGTCATATTAATTTTCATGTAAAATTTGACTGTTAGCTATAAATCATAACCAGATTGTGATTAAGAAGTAGTCTTCCATAAACATGGTTTCCACCTGTTGCTTATCTGGCTTAAAACATATTTCCCTCTTTATTTTTCTTTATAATGCCCAGTATAGTGCTGGATATTGTGCCATCTCTGTAGTGGCTTCAAGGCTACCTCTGTTCCAGATTCAATGTCCATCTGTTCTCAAAATATCCTGTTACCAAATAAAAAAACAAAGCCATCCCTGGAGTTTAGCTTTGGGTGACCCTAGATGGTTTGACCTGCCACGGATCATTTTCTCCCTGGAAACAAATAAGGGCTTCCTACATCGCATCATTTGTACAGCCTTGGACAAAGGATTATGGTAACATTTGCCACGTTTTCCTATAAAAACAACTGAGCCCAAATCTAATTTATAATTGGATCTTGAAAAGTATGATTATTCTGTTGGGACTACTTTCTTCAGATTACTTAATCTTGAGAATTTACAGGGCACATAAAGAATGAAAGAGAAATGAGGTCAATCCTCCTGTTTGCTTGCCCTCAACACGGTCTGTCATCCTCTCCCTTCTCCCCTCTGGTTCACTTCAATACCATTGATACAGGCTCTTTGTCTCCCACGGCTCTACCTTCACTTTTTCTCACAGTCCCGGACTTGGAATTTCTCCCCCTTCCTGACCTTCATCAGTATTTCAACCTCCCATCCTTTCTCCAATTACAAGGCATATCTTAAACATTGATTCCATATCCCTGTTCTCATTTTGTTTCCCTAAGTGCTTTTGAAAAAGAAGATAATTGAGGAATGTCACTAAGAGATCACTATCTTCTGCTGACACTGAACATCTCCCCAAATGGATGAATGGGTAAAGTAATGCTTAGAATAAAGACAGGAAGATGTAGTGGAAGATCAAATAGAGGAGAGATAGAGGGTGGAGTTCATTTTGTGGCGTCTGATTGGTGGAGGCTGTTGAATCACATTTAGAGTTCAATAAATACGTAATGGAGTATGGTAGAGACAGGGTTTTACTTTATCCTTGAAAGCTGGAGGAACACTAATTAAAGCTGCCATCAATTATTTGTCTCTGTAACACACTTCCTTTCACTGAAAATAATTAGTAGAACTGACCATTTATTTTTTTTTAAATTTTTTTTTTTTCAACGTTTTTTATTTATTTTTGGGACAGAGAGAGACAGAGCATGAACGGGGGAGGGGCAGAGAGAGAGGGAGACACAGAATCGGAAACAGGCTCCAGGCTCCGAGCCATCAGCCCAGAGCCTGACGCGGGGCTCGAACTCACGGGCCGCGAGATCGTGACCTGGCTGAAGTCGGACGCTTAACCGACTGCGCCACCCAGGCGCCCCAGAACTGACCATTTATTTATTACAAATAAGTACTGTATTAGTCATGATTTTCCAGAGAAACAGAACCACTAAGATGTGTGTGTGTGTGTGTGTATGGAAATTTATTATAGGGATTGGCTCATAGGATTATAGAAGACAAGAATTCCCATAATCAGTTTATTGTCCATAAGTTGGAGAACCAAGAAAATCATTGATACAATTTAGTTTGAGTCCAAAGGCTTAAAAACCAGGGGGCTGATGGTATAACTCTTAGTCTGAGTCCAAAAACCCAAGAATCAGAAGTATAGATGTCTAAGGGCAGGAGAAGATGGATGTCTAAACTCAAGAATAGAGACAGCAAATTTGTCCTTTCTGGCTTTTTTGTTCTATTCAAGCCCTGAATGGATTGGATGATACCCATTCACAGAGGTGAAGACTATCTTCTTTACTAAGTTTACTAATTTAAATGCTGATCTCTTCTGGAGCCACCCTCACAGACACATCTAGAAATAATATTTTATCAGCCATCTGAGCATCCCTTAGCCCAGTCAAACTGATGCATAAAATTAACCATCATATGGAGCAAAAATCCACACATTACTTATGAAATCCTCATTAAACTAAAGAAGTTGCAACCTGAGATGGATAGTCCCACTGTCAGCCATCCTGATGTGGGAGTGAGTTGGCCTAAGATAGAGGAGGGAAGGATCTTCTTTTCCTGAGACTATACTCTGATATAGGAAGCTGTCTGGGTATGCTCTTTGGAGGAAGCAGCCCCCTCCATGTTGAAGCCTAATAGAAGTTTCCTTTAATGCCTCTTGCTGAGACTGATTTGGGCTCATGATCCATAGGAGCACCCTTCTAGCAGCAGTGTCTGCTGCTCTGTGCTGGATGTCTGTTTATCCCCACCACAGCCTGGTCTTTGCTGAGCTGTGAGGACTAAAGACAGCAACAAGAACCTCTGCTCAGAGCAACAGGCATGCAGAAGTAGAGCAGCCTGAGGAAGCCAGACCCAAGTTAGACTGGAGGATTTGTAGACAGGATTCAGCAGATTACACACCTTCTTCCCCTAAGATGTCCAGAAAACACTAAAAAGGCAATCAGTAGATAAATGGGTTTCTTCTTGTCCACAAAATGAGAATTCATTGCACTTTGGATATTAAAGGATGAAGGTTCTTGTTTTTTAGCTGATAAGATCTGGGGATATATCAATTATATCTAATTGGGAGTATGGAGAGAAGGATTTGAGTCTCCTGTTTCTGGCATCTCAAGAGTATTTCCAATCATTCCAAGCAGAACCACAGCTGTCCCAAACATTTCTCAAGGAAAATTTTCAGAAAAAAAACGTATTCTAAAATATAATGTCATCTTCCACCTATTAAGGGATGGCAGACTGACCAACTAGAGTGTGCAATTTGTCCCATCAGAAAAACGAGCCTTCCCTGGATATAGTTTTCATCATTTGACTCTTTAGTCCCAAATAGCCAAAGGCTCCCTTCTTCCTCTAATATCAAGTTGATATTCTACTCCTCAATTTTTCCTTTGCAAAAAACCCTTCCCAACCATGGAACTTCTTACTTTCTCCCCTCATAAGCTTTCTTTCTAAAAAAAAAAAATTTTTAACATTTATTCATTTTTGAGAGTGAGAGAGACAGAGCCTGAGCAGGGGAGGGGCAGAGAGAGAAGGAGACACAGAATCAGAAGCAGGCTCTAGGCTCTGAGATCTCTGCACAGAGCCTGATGCGGGGCTAGAACCCACAGAGTGCAAGATCATGACCTGAGCCAAAGTCGGACACTCAACCGACTGAGCCACCCAGGCGCCCCATAAGCTTTCTATCCCGTGGGTGGTTTCTCTGCCTCCCTTGTTCATCCTGGCTCTTACCTCTGTTTATTTTGTTCACATCACCTAGTACTGGGTGCTGAACAATTTATCCCTTAATTTAGCCACTGTCTTGAATTATGAGCTAAGAGTTTTAATCTATTTGTTTTGATCCTTCAACTAAATGACAATCTCCTCCAGGGAAGAGTATCTCTTACTTCTTAGATATATTCCTTATTGCACCTAGCACCAGACCAGGCACCTTACACAGCTCAAACACATTTTTATTAAATCTTGAAGAAGAGGCTGGGAATCATGGATCTATAACTAGTACTCATAACTAGTTCTAAGTGCCCTTCTTCCTGAATCCCATGAAGAGTTTGTGTTTCCTAATGCCACTGTAACAACTCGTTACAAACTTGATAACTTCAAAAACAGCAATTTATTCTCTAAAAATTCTAGAGGCCAGAAATCCAGAATCAGTTTCAGTGGCTCAAAATCAAGGTGTCAGCATTTGCGCTCGCTCTGGAGGTTCTGGCGGCAATCTGTTCTTTGCTGCTTCCAGTTTCTCATGGTGGCCAGCATCCCTAGGTTAATGGCCATGTCACTCTAATCTCTGCTTCCCTGGTCACATTGTCTTCTCCTCTTCTGCGTGTCAAATGTCCCTCTGTCTCTCCTTTATAAGGACACTTGTGATTGCATTTTAGGGTCCTCTTGGTCAATCCAGGATAATTTGCTCATCTCAAAACCCTTAATTTAATCATATCCACAAAGATCCCTTTTCCATGTAAGGTAACATTTATAGGTTCCAGAGATTAGGACATGTTATCTTTAGGGGTCATTAATCATCTCCTCCAAGTTATAATTTCAACAATATTCTTAAAATTTGATGAAATAAATATAAGAACAATGGAAAAAGAGAATATTGAACAAACATAAACAAACAAACAAATGTAGTTCTCAATTCAATAAGGACCAGTTTGCATACACATATGCATGAGTTTGTATGTTAGCAAAAGTATTTCCTATTCCTTCTTCAGCTTCCCTATAGACTATCTTATTTAGAGAAAAAACAAGACCAGAATTAAAACACATGGTCGGGGCATTTAATTGAGACTGCCAGCATAACAGAAAGATTGGGTTCTATGTACAGACAGATTTTTTTTATAACTAAAGTATTTTGAAACTTCATCCAATAAAAATAGCATTTAAGGTTAATATGTGTTAAAGAATGATTTGGGTAAGTAGCCTGAGATAAGACATACTTGAATTTGCAAATGTTTCTATCAAACTATAATCTTATTCCACTATTCCTTTCTAAACCCCATGAGGAATTAAGAAATAATGGGAGATATAATTTTAATTCCCAACATTTGTATAACAATGTATAGTTTCCAAAGCTCTCGATATATCAAACCCAACTTGCTTCTCACCAAACCTGGTTAAACAGACAGAGTGAGTATTATTTCTCCCAGACTTCAGATAAACAAATAGATTCAGGGAGTAAATGACTTGCTCAAGAAAACCTGGCCAATAGTTGTCAGACGTTAACAATAACTCAGGCTTCCTTCTTTCAAGTCAATATACCTTCAGGTACACTAGTGTTTCAAGATTAAAGTGACAATAATGAATGTAATCCTTAATTAAGAAGTGTGTAAACTGATGTGTAAGAGACAGTTGTCTGCTGATAAGCCGTTTGTTTTGCTGGAACCCTGGCAGCTTTGCACTCTACCAATCTGTCTCTTCCATATTTGTCTGGGGTCTACCTCTAAACTGGCCTTAAACTAGATCCAAATCTGGGGACATTCCTGACATACAAAAGTACTGGCAGCTAGACCAGAAATCTGGTTTTTATTTTGGTTCTGTAGCTTAGTTTAATGAGCATATCTTGGAATTCAACTTTCAGTCATTCAAATGATATTATTTATTGATCCAAAAATATGTGTATGGCATTGTGTCAGATACTGTGAAGAACCTCAGAGAAGCATCAATCACTCACTCATCCTTCCATCCATACATTTACTCATTTATTCATGTAATATTAATACATCATCTTCTATAGTGAGGCACTGGGATCAAAGATGAACAAAATAGGGTTGCCACTATTGAAACTCACAGTCCAAAGAGGGGGAGAGACTTAATTGATTGGGAAAATAAGATGCCATAAATCGAACACTGGAGTTATACGTAGGGATAAGGAAGTTATTCCCAGAAGCACATCTGAAATGTATCTTTTAGAACAAGTGGAGTCAGCAGGGAGAAAGAAGAGTAAGAGAGGGGCAGAGGACACATGAACAAAGGCCCAGAGCCCAGATACAGCACAGTGTGCATTAGCCATGTTTCTGCATCCTCAGGATCAACATCTCAAATCCCATCTTTCAACCATCTGCCACTGTAGGCTACCAACCGAGAGCCATAGTCATAGGACAGGCCCTGGGCAAGATCGTTTTATTAGCTGTGGGGCCACTATGTAGTGTTTGTAGTGGATGAGATACACAGGACCATACACTTGAGTTTATAGCCCTGCTTTAAGTGGAGAGAAGAGAAGGAAGGGTCTGGCTTCTCATGCTCCACCAGTCCCAGGTTGAGTGAGGGATCAAGAGCACCAAAAGCTCACCCCAAGGAGGAATCAAAGGAAAAGGGGAGGACCCAGAAAGGTCATTCAGGAGGAAGCAAGAATTTCTAATGTCTCACATTTTCAAGCCTCCCAGCACCTCAGCTGTTTGTCTTGGACCCTTCCCAACATTCCTTTCCTCTTCCCAGTGGGGTGAGGCTGTGGATGGGGGGAAGCACAAGCCCTGGTGGTTAGAGTGTGACACTAAGTGATATGGGAGCGGGGTGCAGGCCCGGGGGGCTCAGGACTGCTAGTATTTCCTAGAACCTGAAGTGAAAAGCAGGGTGTCATAAGCAGTGAGGCTAGAGAGATAAGCCAGTGTATGGCTCTTGGGGGGTCATATCTGCTGTTTCTAGTAGTCTAGAGCAGTGCTCTTCCAAAAGAAATGAAATGCAAGCCACGTATGTATTTTTACATTTTGTAATAATCGTGTCAAAAAAAAAACAGCAAAAAGAAGCAGATAAAATTAATTTCAATAATACATTTTATTAAACTCAACATATCCAAAATTTTATCATTTCAATATGTATTCAGTATTAAAAGTAATTGATGATAAACTGGTTTGTTTTGTTTTTGTACTAAATGTTCAAAACCTGCTGGGTGTTTTACATTTACACACATCCCAGTTTTGATGGGCCACGTTCCAAGTGCTCCATAGCCATGTGTAGCTAGCAGATACCCTACGGGGAGCTCAGATCTGGAATTTTTCCTGAATGTACATGGAATCACAAAAGGAATTGTAAGCATGGCAGTGGTGAGATCATATTTATATTCCAGACATATCATTGGGGCAGATTTGAGGAAGGTAACTTAAAGGAGAGGGGACCGCAGGCAGGAAAATGAGAGAGGAGACAATGACACAGAGGTATAGGTGCGGGATGACCAGGGTCTGCACAAGGAGTGAGGAGGAGGAAGGGAAGTGTAAGGGGCACTGTTAGTTAGGATCCAGTCAGAGAAGCAGAAATGACCCTAGGTCTTTCAAAGAGAAGGAAACAGTTACAGTGAATTGATTATCTAGTGATGAAAATGATGAAAAGCCTAAGAAAGGACAATAATACCGTACGGAAGCTAGCAAAAGCACAAGTCACTGTCACCCCGAGGCTGGAAGACAAAGGGAAGAGGTAGAGTAGCCAGAGCCAGAAGCTGGGCCATCTGCTAGGAGACGGAGCTATAACTGGTCTGGCTGCTGCAAGCCGGCACAGGCAGCCCAGAGCTGTCGTGGGGCAAATGCTAGCAGAGGCAGAGCAAGAGGGAGAACTACACTGGCTTCTCCCTTCTGCCTACCTTCCAGCTTCCAATGGCTCCTCCCATTGCCAAACCTCTCAGCTGAAAGGGAAATGTGCTTTCCTGCTGAATAGAAGGCAGGCTGGGAATGGGCCTGAGCGCACATTGGCAAATAAACAGTCAGGACAAGGAGACACATTTTTTAAAAATTTTCAAGAGGCAAGTTGGCATAAGTTGAAGACTGTACGTACCTACTATGGTCCCTCTATATAATGTTTTATGTACTTATGATGAGGTAGTTTCCTCATCTGTCCTATAGGACCATATAAGGGAGAAAGAGAATCAAAGTTGACCATTAGGTTTCCCAGACTCAGCAATCCCAAACCAGTCTAATCTACCCATACATCTCTCCTTTGATAAGAGTCCTTTCCCAAGGGGACTTGTAATCCTTTGTGTAAACAGGTCTCTGAAGCAGACCCACCTTTCCAGTTGGCCTGACATGAACAACACTTGTCAAATTCCAAGCAGGGGCTCATATTTAAGACCTCACTTACTCATGTACTCTAGCTCTGGTGACAAGGTTCTATCAAATGAGAGATCAAGAGAAGCAGATCTGGGGAAAGAGACTGAAGTCTCAGTGTTAGAAACATTGGTTTCAAGGCACTTTTAGGATGAAAAAGAAAGATGACTGAGAGACATTCGGACATTTGAGCCTGAAATTCAAAGGAGGGGTCATGGCTGAAGATCTAATTTGTGAGTCCTCAGTATGCTGGGGGAGCTAAAACAGAAGGTTGATGAGATCACTCAGAGAAAGGGTATAGAATGAGAGGAGATGCAGACAAGTAAGAAACTCAGGAACAGCAGAACAGAGGGATTTATTTTTTTATTTTTTTAATGTTTATTTATTTTGAGAGAGAGAGAGAGAAAGAGAGAGCAAGTAGGGAGAGGGGCAGAGAGAGAGGGAGACACAGAATCTGAAGCAAGTTTCAGGCTCTGAGCTGTCACCACAGAGTCCCATGCGGGGCTCGAACTCACGAACCGCGAGATCATGACCTGAGCCGAAGTCGGACACTCAACCGACTGAGCCACCCAGGCGCTCCGGAACAGAAGGATGTTGACAGAAAGGATGTCCATGAAGGAGGGCTGAAAAGAATGGCCCGAGAGGAGAACCAGGAGGGTGCCAAGTCACTGAAGCCCAGGAGTGGACACTTGAACGAGTCTCCGTTCATTCATTCCACTAGTACCATTGAGCTCCTACTCCATGCCAGGCACTGTTGCAGAATGCTCTGGATACAACAGTGAACAAAGCAACAAAATCTCTGCCCAGATATGATTTACACTCTGGTGTCAGTGCAGCAAAAAAGGTCCAGCTAGATGAAGAATGAATAAAGTCCCATGGATTGAAAATTAGATAGCTTTGGTGAATAATTGGTGAACTGCTTTGGTGAGCAGTTCCAAAAGTGAAAAGCTCAGAAGACAGACTGTTATGCCCTGACCAAATGGCAAGTGAAGGATAGTGTGTGTAAACCATACTTTTAAGAAGATGCATAAAAAGGAAGGGGCAATGGGGCACCTCACAGAGGGTAGCACAAGTTCAAATGAATGTTTTCCTTTGGCTAAGAGACTCTTGCGTGCATTTACGGGCTAGCCACTAGAGAAAGGAAGCCTGGAAATTCAAAGAAGTTGAAGATGTGAAGAGGATGCTTGATGGAGCCAGATTCTGAAACAGACAGAAGGGGAAACTCTCAAAAAGCCCTGTAAGCCAAGGACATCATGAAGGTTTGGTATTTTTTCTAGTGACTACAAAAATAGCATCCCGATTCAAAAGAAACTTAAGGGTAGCTTACATGTTTCACTGAGTTTAAAGAGGGACAGAGGGAAGCTTTTTCTTTTCTCCTCCTTCAACCCTCTCTTTGCTTCCACCCTGCTCTTCCCACTGACTCCATAATATCTTAGTGGCTAACACATTTGTACAAACAGGACCCCGAATGGCCTTCCCAGCCCACTCAGAGCCCTGCTTGCCACAACTATCCACCTAATTGGGTCTTTACCTAAGAATGCTAAAGTGCAAAACTGCCCAGGCAGCAGAAGTGCTCAGAATTCTGGGAGCAGCAGCTGGAGGGGACCAGGCAGCACCCAGCCATCACTGACAGCAGAAGGAGGGACTTCTTCCTGGGGTTCCCAACTGGCATTGTGGAGCTGGGCTGCTCACGGACACAAGACAGCCCCCAGTCTCTAGGACATCCTTCCCCAAAGAAGAGTCTGCAGGCTAGTGTGAGCAGATTTAGAAGGAAGAGAGAGGGCTGCACACCAACCTTCCACCCCAGCTCCTCTGTGTCTTTCTAATGAAGACAGAACTGATTTTAAAGAACCAATGTGAGGTGGGTTTATCTTCACAGACTGCACTTTATTGACAGCAGGTCCAACAGGGAGGCCTCTGGCTGCTGGGCTCCTTTCTGAGGCGCGCTCAGCCTGTAGGGCAGAGACCATGTGGAAGGCGTCGCCCTTCCTGGCTTCCCTGGGATCAACATACCAGCATGTGCTCCATGCAGTGTCAGTGCGTCACACACTCACTGAGTTTTCCAGGACACGTTTACGAAACTCTTTCCTTCCTGACATAGTCAAAACAAACTCCATCTTCCTGGGGCGATGAGGCCAGACTCTTGCCACACACCTGAGGTTGCAAGCCAAGTCCTAAAACTATGATAGTCTAAAAGAATACAACAGAAAATCTCTAAAGGGCATATAAAAGAGAAAAGCTAGAGATTTGCACATGTGTATATGTATATATCTGCATATATCAGTTATATATATATACACACACACACACATATATATTCCAATATATGTATACATGTGTGTATATTATACACACATCTGTTTACACAGATGTGTGTATGTGTACTTCTAGCTGCAGATATACAGATAGATTCAAACACACCCACATAACTAAATAATAAATGTGCACTAGGAAAGCCAGAAAATAATAGATTTCATTCAAGTACTCACCTACATGAAACAGAATAGAAAATGGGAGTTTGGGTTTTAAAAAAATTAGTTCTAATGTAATTTGTTTATGGTTACAAAACAACCAGATGGAAAGCAGTCTGGGGAAAAATCTGTTTCATCACTGGAGTGCACAAACACAATTAGAATGCTAAAAACATTAAATCTCATGAAACTGAACAGAACAGGGACTTTTTTTTTTTCTTTTGAATGGCGATTAGATGAATTATAGCCACCTAAGCTCAGTAATCTCTTGAGACTCAATATTCCTTATAGCATCAGCTGTGGGCAAAAGAAAAAGAGCTGGCTAATTTGAAATCAATCATTAATATTCATTTTTTATCTTGCTGCAGCTGTAGTGACTGTGGTCTGTCATCTTTACTTTCCATGTGGCAATTCACTTCTTTTGAAGAAAGCAGGATTGGCAAGTTTCCTTTAGTCACTTGCTCATTCCTTCATTTGTTCATTTTCTTCTTAAAAGAAAAAAAAAAAAAAACCCTAGAGTGCTTTTCAAGTGACTTTTGAGCAACCTGAGCTGAAATGATTAGATATCCATTTATTGTGACTAGAGAATTTTTTTCTTTTTTAAGCTATGTGAGTATTTTAAGCATACTTTTCATTGATTATATTTCAAGTACTAGGAGTTTTTAAAAAGTAAAACCACAGAATAATTCTTGCCATCCATTTCAACAGAAATCTAAAATTAACATACATAGAAAGAACACTGAACAAAAATGTTCCTTAATTTTTTAATCAAATCGTATTTTTACTATCAAGTTCACTTAAAAAAATTTTTTTAAGTTTATTTATTTTTGAGAGAGAGACAGAGTGCAAGTCGGGGAGGGGCAGAAAGAGGGAGGCACAGAATTGGAAGCAGGCTCCAGGCTCCGAGCTGTCAGCACAGAGCCCAACGCAGGGCTCAAACTCATGAACCATGAGATCATGACCTAAGCCAAAGTCGGACGCCTAACCGACTGAGTCACCCACGTGCCCCTCAAGTTCACTTTTAATAAATATATTTTATCTTTAAAAATAGAAAACATCTGGTATCCTACCATACTCATATAATCACAGTAAGCATTTGAATTTTTTCATCATTTTTTCATTTGCATAGATTTCTGCTGTTATCAAGTTATATTAATAATGTTTGATTCTGCTTTTTAGACTTACTGTTAGCTCCCTGATGTTTTTCTTATGACTATATAGTTTTCCTTTTCATAACTGTGGTAAATACACATAATGCAAAGTTTACCATCTGAACCATTTTTAAGTGGACATTTCAGTGGTGTAATCACATCCACACTGTTGTGCAACCAGTCTCCAGAACTCTTCATCTTGCAAAACTGGAACTCTACACCATGAAGCAACAGTGCCCTATTCCTCCCGCCCTCCAGTCCCTGAGAACCACCATTCTGCTCCCTGTTTTTATAAATTTAACTACTCTAAGTACCTCATGTAAGTGGAATCATGCAGTGTCTTTTTGTAGCTGGCTTCTTTCACTTAACATAACGTCCTCCAGGTTCATCTGTATTGTTTCACGTGTCTGAATTTCCTTCCTTTTTATTTATATACATATTTTGTTTTCCCATTCATTGTGGATGGACACTTAGGTTGCTTCCACCCTTTGGCCACGGTGAATAATGCTGCTGTGAATGTGGGTGTACAAATATCTCTTCAAGACCCTGCTTTTAATTCTTTTGGGTATATAACCAGAAGTGGAATTGCTAGATCATATGGTAATTCCATTTTTATTTTTTTTAAGGAACTTCTATACTGTTTTCCATAATAACTGCACCATTGTACATTTCCACCAATAGTGTGCAAGGGTTCCAATTTCTCCACACCTTTGCCAACACTTGTTATTTTCTCAATTTTTTTTTTCATTGTAGCCACCCTAACAGGTGTGAGCCAGAGTATACAGTACCCTTAATGAGCATTTTAAATGACTACATAATATGTTGTCTGGTATATATCCATAATGATTTACTTAACCATAACGCTTTTGTTAAATATTTACGTTTGTTCCCATTTCCCCCCCAATTATAGATAACGCTGTGGCAAACATTTTCAGTATATACTTTTCCCATGTTTTAAACTTTTAAACTTTTCCCATGTCTCCTTTGGGTAGATTCCCAGAATTAGACTTATAGGTTTATGTTGAATAAGTCTTTATTGCTATTGATATATTTTACTTTAATAACTTTTCCTGTTAGGTATTGATTAGCTTTGAAATAATTTGCAGGGAGCAAATTATTGGGAGCCTACAAACTACATGGGAGCCTTCCAGGGGGTTTCTTTTCTTTCTTTCACCTATGTCCCAAACAACATATCACACATGGAATAGTCTGCCTAAAGCAACACTTCCTTTAGGTTTTTCATGACACTGCCACCAGAATTTCTCTTTTGAAAACACAAAGTCTGGAGCGCTTGGCTGGCATGTGACTCTTGATCTCGGAGTCGTGAGTTCAAGCCCCACGTTGGGTATAGGGATTACTTAAATAAATAAAAACTTAAAAAAAAACAAACAAACACAAAGCTCATGTAGTTATCCCTAGTGTTCTCAGAGTCAGTATTTGCGAATTTGCCCAATGGCTAAAATTTACTCATACCCCCCAAACCAGTGTTCCCAATGCTCTCAGAGACAGTCATGAACATGCACAGAATGGTGAAAAATTGGAGTCACTTGACATGCATGTTCCCAGCTGAAGTCAAGGCTCATGGTATACGTGAGTACCCTTTTGCAGTGTATTTAGTGCCACAGTTTCCACATTTTTGTGCTTTTTGTTGGTGACTTCACTGTTTAAAATGGTCCCTATGTGTAGTACTGAAGAGCTTTGTAGTGTTCTTAAACACAACAAGTGATGTGCCTTGTGGAGGAAATATGTGTGTTAGATAAGCTTCATTCAGGCATGAATTACAGTGCTGCTGGCTGTGAGTTCAATGTTATCAACCAACAATATACATTAAATAAGGTGTCTTTTACAGAAACACACACTAAACAAAGTTACGTATTGAGCGGCTGATGAATGTGTTGTGACCGGACTCACAACCCTGAATATTCCCCTAGAAGGACAAGCTCAGTATTCGCCAATTCAGCATTACCAGAGACTTCTAGAACATCACTGCCACAAACAATGAGAATTGACTGTATTTGTATGCTTCGTTTAAAAAAATTTAAAAACTCATTATTACAGTTTATATTTACTAAGTCTGTCATTTAAGGCCTACACCTTTATGCCCTAAATGAGTTCTTTAACCTTATCTTTGCCTAATCCCCAGTGTGGACTTTTGCTGCTGAGAAAGATTCACCTACAATGGTAAGAGACAGCTGCTTGAAATAAATGCCTTTAGTTCTGCCAACAGAAGGCTATCTGGTGGTAAAAATAAATTCTGCTCTCAGGGGCACCTGGGTGGTTCAGTTGGTTGGGCTCTGACTTCAGCTCAGGTCACGATCTCGTGGTTTGTGAGTTCGAGCCCCACATCGGGCTCTATGCTGACAGCTCAGAGCCTGGAGCCTGCTTCAGATTCTGTGTCTCTCCATCTTTCGGCCCCTCCCCTGCTCATGCCCTGTGTCTCTCAATAATAAATAAATGTTAAAAAAAAATTTTTTTTTTTTTTTACAAATTCTGCTCTGAGATTAAATTCTACAGCAAAAAGGCCCTTATTTCTCAGGCACCTTAGAAAAAGGCTCTTGCTCTTTTATTTCTCCTGGCAGCACCCTGTCTTGGTCTTTCTTTGTTTCTAGGAAACTGTTTTGTCATTAGCATGTTACTGCTTCATCCAGAATCCTATAGCCACATTGGGCTCTAATTTCCCTGTGGATGTGAGCTCCTGGCACACTGATGTTAACTCTGACATTCTCTTAGAGTGTATTCAGCCTCGTGGCCAGAAACGGCTCCAGAAAGCATAACTAAATAGTGATATCACAGAGTGGAGCCTTTGTGGGTGAGTCCTAACATTTTTAATCAGCTTTCAGAGGTTTCTGGCAGTAAGAATTGCAGATCATGGGATTTAAACCCGTATTCAACTCCAAGTAGATTTCTTGCTCTAACGTCAACCTTCTACATCACCCTAACCCTTCGATAGTCTGATATGTCTTTATGGCCTGCATGACGGTGTTGAGGGAAATAAAAAGAGTATGGCATCCACATTCACCTCTCAGCTGATGACAGTGTAGAAGTAGCATCATTGTGCCAAGTAGCACAGTAATCCTGGCGCTCCAGGCAGTGACCGGCAGCAGTCATTAGTAGCGGTAGGAAGAAGCAGAGTAGCGAGAGAAGCAACCGCAGTGTGGAACAGGCTCAGGAGCAGACGCAACATGACGCCCCTTTCCCAAACGTGCTTGCAGGCCCCCCACAGATCTGTGTCCTACACCATGCACAGACATGTCACTCCCACAGAAAACCACTACCCATGTGATTAAGTCCAAATTCTTCAGCCTCAAACTCATAAACTGGTGCCAGACCCCCTTCCCCCACCATTTCCTTCTACCACACCTCCCACCCTTGCTGTTCTCCAGTCCAGCACTTTCTTTCCAGCCTGGTCTACTGACCCTGTGGGGGGATTACACTTCTTTGCTCAGTGGTTAGTTCCTCTAAACTGTCATCTTTGCTGGGCCTTCCCAGAACCACTCAGATCCACACAGGGTCACCCACCCCTTCCTGGGTGCCCTATTGCATCTTCTTATCCTGACCCTAGAACCACCTGTATTGGACTATGGTTACTCATTTTTATGTCTGTCTCTTCTACCAGGCTACAGGGCTTGCTGAGAGGAGGGAGAGTCTTTCTCCTGTTTGTGTCTCTTATGTCAGCCTGGTGCCTCACATGCAGAGGTGTAAAGGGTGTCCTGATGATTAGATGAATGAATGCAGGGACACATCTTTGTGATGTTAATTAACGTACTTTGGCCTCAGGAGTCCTAGCTGGTAGCTCCCGTTAACGTTTGGCTGGGAGAAGATAAGTAGGTGGCAAGACTTGCTGTTCTAGGAAAGAAGGAAGTAACAAGAGAAATTCCAAACAGACACTAAAGGGAAGTGGAAGATCCACTCCGTCCAGTCCAGTGGAGAGAAGGAAGGCGAAAAAGATGGAAGTCCAGAAACCAAACACTTTGTCAAGTATGTTCTGACTTCTCTTCAAACAAAATTCCAAAGAAGCGGGTCCTGCTAGTTGAGGAGAAATGGAAAGCAGGGGGATCTTATGCCCTACTCCCCCATTAGAACTCCAGAAAGAGACAAGCAGGATGACCCCAAGCAAACAGCAGGCACCCACACTCAGGGAGGGTGCTCTGATTAGTCTCCGGAGGCCCCTCTCTTCCTCTGTGGCTGAAAGGTAACTGCCATGATGATCAAAGAAGAAATGGTGGGGCACAGAGGCCATGGCATGGACAACATAAACCAGAGGCCAAATGCAGAACTCAGCTAAGACACAAAGGGATTCACAGTAGCAGCAAGAGCAGAAGTGAGGTCCAGTCTGCAAGTGAAGACCACCAGGCCCTGCGAAGCCAAGGGAACAGGCCACAGATCACCAGCCTCAGGCTTCAGCTGCAGATACCAACAGAGCCCTGTGACTGAAGGGATACCTGGAGGACTTTGTGAAGTCTAAAAGGCCCAAGAGATCTATGTCTATGGGCCCAAAGCCCTCTTCCAACCCACAAAGTCACATCCATATCTGATCATAGTTACTGCCTTGGGAAGAGCAGGGACTGGGAAAGAAATCTAAAAGATGCAGTATTGATATGTAAAAGAGCAAGTTAGATCATTAAAAGCAATTAGAATATATATTTAACTGGCCAGATGGGAGTTCCCACTTCACCTTCCTCCAAAAAGTGAGAGCCTGGCAGGAGGATTTGCCCAGCTAAACAGAAAACTATATTTTGGGAGGTACATGCACTGCTGTATGCTATATGAATTTTCCAACCCTACTATCAAAAAAAAAAAAAAAAAAGATGAAGGAGAAGCAATCAGGTAGATACATCTAGTGAAAAAGGCTCCCAGCAGTGAAACAGTGATGGTGTTCTGGGGACTTCTGTGCCATTTTGTCCAACAATATGCCTCCCATTTACACGTTCACACCTTCCTCTTTTGTGAGAAATCTGTACTTCCTCAAAACACTGAGGAGAAGAAATCAAGCTACTTAAACCCGGATTCTGGGTTTAAAAGTCAGTGGCTGCTGCTGCTGCCGCTCCCGTCAGGTATAATTTACATCATGGCTGCCTCTTGCTGATACCTTCAGAAGCTCTGTGAGTGCACAGGTGTGTGCATGTGTGTGTGTGTGTGTGTGTGTGCACGCACATTCATGTATGTGTGCACACGTGCCACTCTTACTGATCTTTGGGTTGGAGGGGCCTCAGGGAATCAAAGTCCAACGTTCACAGTTTACAGTGAAGGGTGGGAGGGCTTGCCACCTACCTTGGTGTGAGTAGACAGGGGTGACTCTGACGCCGTGAACTCTCCAGTCTACCTTCAAGCCCTGCTTCCCAGTTCATACCTTTGGCTCTTCTGGCCTCTCCAGCAAGACCTCAGACTTGCTGCCAAAACCCAAGTGCAGACTCTCTCAGTTCTCTGCTCTACAGGTCTTCTCTGCCCAACTTCTGAATCTGGCTCCTACAGCCCCTGCAATCTGTGTGAGAACTCCAGAGCTGGGCTCTTTAGAGTAAGAAAGGACACTGGTTGCTTCCTTCTCCTCCAAAGCCTCTCAACTGCTCTCCTGGTAATTGCTGACTTCCCTCTGTCCAGCCCACCACCTGCCACCCTACCTGATGCTCACAGCTTGCCCTGTATCTCTCTGGCCATGACTGGCCCTGGTTGGCCCTGGCCTTCCCACACCTACTCTTAACTTTTATTTTTTTACCATTCTGAAAATTCACATGGGGATATATTTTGTTATAGTTAGGGTTACTACATACTCATACATGTAGGTACCGTGAAGGGTAACATGCACCGATTCATTTAATCCTTCAAGTGGCCTAAGATATTGCTGTTTTACTAAGGGGGAAACTGATGTTTAGGGGCATTAAGAGTTTTACACAAAACCACTCAGCTAGTAAATTGTGGAATCCGAATTTGGACCTATGTCTGCTTACTTCCAAGGCCTGTATGCTTAGCTCCACGTGAGGAGTCTTCACCCTAAAGATGGTCCTCTGGCTCTGAACCCACCTCCCAATAATTTCCAGACAAGACCCCTACTCTTTGGAACCTTCATTAATTAATTCATGCCAATGCACAACTTGTTTTGTTTTTTTTTTTTCCTTCACCTACATCTCATTGTCTAAGGACAATTTTTTTTTAAAGGGTAAAATAACGACTCTCATGTTATTATAAAATAAAAACAAGTAGTACTGAGATGCTGAAATGAACTTAACTTGCCTGCAAAACTGGTCAAGATCTGCAGGGCAATAATCAAGTGCACGTGCCACTGCTCATTTGCATTTTTACAGACAACAATCATTTGCATTATTATTATTTTCTACAACTTAGAGTACAAAATGTCTCAGAGATAATGGAAGGTGGACATAATGTGGAAGGGTGTGTTAGAACACTCAGCAGTTATTTTTACACATTTTAAGGTCTTTTGCACTTTTTGACATCCTGAACATAATATTTTATGATATGAATGTATCATAGTGTAATCACTACACACACACACACACACACACACACACACAAATTGGTCTAGATTCAACTTGTGGAGAAACATTTTCTCTTCAGAATGAATATAATATAAGCACCTAGTCTTCCAGCTTCTTTTTTTTTAAATTTTTTTTAATGTTTATTTATTTTGGAGAGAGAGAGACAGAGCATGAGCAGGGGAGGGGCAGAGACAGAGACACACAGAATCGGAAGCAGGCTCCAGGCTCTGAGCTGCCAACACAGCGCCCGACGCGGGGCTCAAACTCACAAACTGTGAGATCGTGACCTGAGCCAAAGTCGGACGCTCAACCAACTGAGCCACCCAGGCGCCCCTTCCAGCCTTCTTTAAGTGGAATCTATCAGAGATAAGAATTCCGCAACCAACCATGTATTACTCCAAAAAATTTCCCCCAATATCATAGGTTACTAACATTTTCCAAAACAATGTCACGCACAGATTGTACTAGGATAGTCACCTCCTATCTTTAACGGTGTCAGTGTTCACATGGCAGTCAATCACGGTACATTTTCACAGAGATAGGAAGTTTTGAAGACCCAATTAAATATTTTGACTAGAAATCAGCCTTTGCTTTGACAAAACATCCTAGCATGAAACAAATCTTTACCAAAAATATTCCTAAAGGAGGATATGGGTCTATCTGTAAGATAGAACCCACTAAATTTCTTCCTTCCCTAAACACCTGTTTCCTGCCTTGAGAATTGAGGTTCTTTTGGTCACTAGTAATGGCCACTTGCTGAGTAAGGACACACCTGGTAAAAGGAAAAAGCTCCAAGACGCCAGGCACAGCCACCCAGGAGGGGTTTGGCAACTGGTGTTCAAGATTCAGTATCTAAAAGTCACCTTCTTGCCTCCTGAGGGAAGCAGAATCTGAGATAAGAATTCATATGCGAATACTTTATTTGGGAGGTACAGGAAATACTTGCAGAGGAATAGGGAAGAGAATAGAGTAGTACGCAGGCAATAAAGGATGTCTGGTTAAGCCACTATGACAGCAGGTGACTGAAGCTTCATCTGGCAGGGAAACTGGAAGAAATGGTGCAAAACAGAAACCCAGATGTATCCTACCCCAGGGGCAAAGGACCTGGGGTAGTATTTATAAATTGACTCCCGGGAGCCATTGATTGAAGGCTATTCTTGAGAGGTGCTGATTTCCTGGTACTTCTAGCCTATAGATTCTGCAAATAAGGCCTTTAGACTCAAAGACACAGATACTGGCAGCTAGAGTCAGCCAGAGCCACTGAAAGGCTAGAGGGAGAAGAGGGGCTGGGGAGAGGAGATATTGCTAGTTCCTGCTACCCCTCAACAGCGGCTGAGGAAGGATGGTTTTCCCTCCAGCGCTCAGCATTAATGTGCCTCAGCCTCTCTCTTGGCCTCGGCTTTCTTGCTTTTTCTCCTGCTACCATATTTCCCAGTTTTAATTCCAGCAAGAGAGAGCATGAGAGGGAATCTGATTAACAAACTCACTTTATCATCATCCTTGGTACAGAGCTTATCGCCTTGGGCCAGTTCACAGACGACCGGTCAGCCTCTGGACTGGTTGTCCTGGGGGAGGACCCAGAGACACCTGTCCTAGAGACACCTGGCTCTAGTGTCTGAATGTAACAGTCAAGTGACACAGAGCATGAGCACTGCTCCTGGAGAACAGCCTGGGGCTGTGAGCAACACAGCACCTGGGAGCCAGCAGGCATCATGCACAGTCTGTGCCCACACAGAGATGGCACAGGCCTGCCTCTGTCGGTTCCACGCTTACATTCACCTCGCTGGGGGGAAAAGGTGGGGCTTGAAGTCATTAAAATCCCTCGCCTGAAGCTGTGCTTTTCCATATTTATGTTTTCCTTTAGAATGTAGTTCCTCTGGCTAGGCCTGATTTAAAACTTACATTCTACCTCTTACCATTTCCATCTTCTCACGTGACTGTTTTCATGAACAAAAGCCTGACGTTTGTGCAGTAGGATTTCACTGTATCAAGAAGTGCTATAATTCTTGGCTTCCAGGAGCACATAACATTTAAATGTGAGGTCACTGTATTCTAATTGAACCCCTGGCTACCTTCTTTATGCTCCCTGAGGGGCCTTGTTCTCTCAGATATATGTTCCCACCATGTTTTCTTTGTAGCATTCAGCACTCTGTACAACTTCTCTTTTGTTGGGTGTGTTTTTTGTTTTTTTGGTTTTTTTACTATGGTTTCCTGACTCCCCACATAAGCCTCAGAAGGGCAGATGCCAGAATGAGGTGTTCAAATTAATATTTGTTGACTGAAATTATCATTGAAGCAAGGACCTTAAGGTTTTGTTTGTTTTCTAGAAGAGTGTGGGGGAATTAGTTTGGACTGACCCAGTAGTATCTGTGGTTTTGTCCACAATGTGACAAGGACGTGTACTGGGCTGGCAACCGGCCAGCGGACAGAACTGAAGTTGTGGCCTGGGTCTCATCAGCATGGCTCAGGCCAGCAGAGTCCCGCCTTGGAGATGAAAATCTCGTGAGGAACCATCAGGTAGCTAGTGGGTTAGGGACAAGTGAGCCGGGCAGTGAGCAACATGGAAACATCTGGCAGCCATCAGGGCAAAGGGCAGAGGGTAACCCACTCAGACCTGCCTCTTGCCTCTCTTGGTCTGGGCGAGGAGAATTCCAAGTCAGGGAGGGAATTCACAGCAGTCACATTGCTGACAGCAGCCACCCCACCGCAACCCACACTCTGCATGCCAAAGCTCTCACAAGGCCAAAATAAACAGCTGCAGAAAATGATTCTTCGGGAGATCTCCAATGCACTGTCCTTCTGGAGATGCTCGGGGAGGTTTGCACTCACTGAGTGCCAAGAATCAGCACTTACATTTATCATCTGTGTTCTGGTCTTCTTTTCTGATTGTGGAAATTTACATTGGGTATGAAATTTTAAAAAATTTTAAGTAGATAAAATTAAGTAGACAGAACGTCAATATTTTCTATCCTGACTGCCCTGTATCCAAACAGTAAAGCCAACAATACATCAGAGGAGAATAATAAATGGCACTCAACCTTTATGTCATTCATGAAAGCTATCCTTTGGAGAAATTGAATAAATGAGAACAACTTCCCCTAGGAAACATTCCTATAAAGACTTCGAGACTGCTGTTAATTGGCTAAGTAGCTTTCAAATCAAGGGCAATGTAGGCAGAGGCTGATTATCTCCAAGTGTAATAACAGTAAAACATTGAGTTTCAGAAAGGCATGGCAATTAATTGCTGGTTAGGCTTAGAACTCACAGAAACCACACACTTGCTGGCATTGTCCTATGTCACTGAATGTATGGAGAAGAAATGGATTTCTGTGGTACATTAGGAAAAAAGTTTTATTAGAAGCTCCAGTGTAAATGTAATTGCTAAATTGTAAGAAAGGAGAAAAATCCAGATGTTCAAGGCCCTGGATCAGGATGTGAAGAATGTGTCACATTAACATGTTCACTGTTAAAAGTAAGTCTCAAGGGCAGATTATTCAAAGAAAAGTGACAGCAAAGAATTTCCCAAAACTATGAAGAATTCCCTCTCTTTAGTAAGTGCACATCTATAAATTCCCTTTGTTCATTTTCAATGCACATTATTCTTTTTGTTCAAACTGATAATAATGATATATTCTGAAATAATGTTCTTTAAGTTAAATTTAGAGCTTCAAAACAAGCAGGCTGATATTCAATCTCAAAAAGCCCTGAGGTTTCTAACCATGTTTCCAAGATTTACTGCCAAGAAAAGAGATTGGTTCTAAAACTACATGATGGTAGGGCACCTGAGTGGCTCAGTTGTTAAACATCTGACTTTGGCTGAGGTCATGATCTCATGGTTCATGAGTTTGAGACCCATATTGGGTGAATTTAAGCCCTGCTTTGTGTGAGCCCTGTTTTTCTCTCTTTCTCTCTCTCTCCCCCCAACCTTCGCTCACTTGCACCCTCTTTCTCTCTCAAAAATAAAAATAAAACTACATGTAGGTGACAGCTTTTCAGAACTCCCTAACTTCACAGTATTCTCACATCCAAAGGCATCGATTCCATTTCATTCCATTTTAGCCCTTCCTTAGCATGACCACACCTGTCCTGAATACTCCTATCATCAAGTCTGACCACTGCTCTCTGTCCTATACATTCTCCTAGTCAATCAATGCTGTATCTGTACTATAACCCCTCATTAGGAAGTCCATTCATTCAACAGTGTATTAATACCCTACTCTGTGTTAGGCATTGTTCTGACAAGACATCAGTGAACGAGGCAGACAAGAATACCTTCGGGGGTATGGTATCCCAAGGTAGATAGTAAACAATAGACATAATAATGAGTAACATGTTATGTGAGAAGGTGATACATGCTCTGGAAAAAATAGGGCACACTAAGAGGGATCAAGGAATGGCAGGGAGAGAGGGTTGCATTCGGTGGGGTGCAGCAATCATCTTGCACCAGCTCTTGAGAGTTGATGTGGCTTCTCTTTGCCAGAGCCACATTCAGCTATATCAATTCAGTGACATCACGTTGGTAACTTGAAATTCCTGAACATTTGCACCATGAAAATGTGCAAATGAGACATAGTTCAGCTTCTTTTTTCCCAGAAGAGCATCTGATAAACATTTACCAGCATACCACTTGTGTGATTTTAAATCAAATATTGACATTTGAACAAAGACATGGATGAGGTAAGGGAGTCAGCCTTGTGGGATCTAGAACATTTGAGGCCATGGAACAGCCATGGCAAAGGCCTGAAGTAAGGAGCAAGACAAGTGTGTTGTAGGAATAATAAGAAATGCAGGGCGTCTAGGTGGCTCAGTCAGTTAAGCATCCTACTTTTGGCTCAGGTCATGATCTCACAGTTCATGAGATCAAGCCCCACACTGGGCTTGGTGCTGACAGCATGGAACCTGCTTGAGGTTCTCTCTCTCTCCCTCTCTCTCTCTGCCCTTTCCTTCTCACACACACTCTCTCTCTCTCAAAATAAGTAAACTTTTAAAAAAAACAAGAAGTACAGTAAAACTGAAAGTAAAGGGAGTGGTAAAGATGAGCTCAGTGGAGTAATTTGAGACAGATTGTGGAGGATGTCATAGGTCATTGGAGGGACTGTGCTTTTTACTCGGAATATGTTGGAAAGCTATTGGAGGTTTTAAAACAGAAGAATGTCAAGATCTAATATACTTTTTATCTTAAGTTTATTTATTTATTTTTGAGAGAGAGAGAGAGAAAGAGAGAGCGCTAGTGGGGCAGGGGCAGAGAGAGAGGGAGGGAGAGAATTCTAACTAGGCTCTGTGCTGTCAGTGCAGAGCCTGACGCGAGGCCAATATGGGGCTCAATCCCATGACTGTGAGATCATAAGCTGAGCTGAAATCAAGAGTCAAACACAACCAACTCAGCTACCCAGATGCCCCACGATCTAATACATTTTCAACCATTTTGACTGTTATGTTGAGAATAGACTGAGGTGGGAAGAGATGATGGGAAGTAAACAGATACAAGCAAGACAAGATATTCTGGGTATTCCATTCTATTGTGTAAGTGAAATATGATGGCTCAGAGTACTAGTAATGGGTGTAGTGAGAAACGGTTGGCTTCTAGATATATTTTGAAAGCACCTACAGGAAGTGCCAATGGATTGGATTTACAGTATCCAAAAAGAGTAAAAGTGACACCAAGACTTTTGGATTGAACAGACGGAAGGATGGAGCTGACATTAACTGAAAAGTAGAAGACTATGGGTGGAACAGATGCAGGAGTAGGGCAGGGAGGGATAATCAGAAGTTCTGTTCTGGACAAAAATTAGTTTGAGATATCTATTATGTTGAGTGAAAGATGGATGTACAAGTCTGAATTTCAACAAAGAGTTCTAGACAGGAGATAGACATTTGGGAGGCATAGGTGGCGGTTAAAGTCTTGGGACAGGATAGCAATGCCAAGGAGTACAGATAATGAAGAGAAAAGGAATGAGGATTCAACTTTAGGATATTCCAAGGTTAACAGGTCAGGGAAAAGAGGAGGGCCGCCATAGGAGAGGGAGGAAGGAGCAGCCAGAGAGGTGGGAGAAAAAACCAAAGGTATGGTGCCCTAGAAGCCAAGTGAAGAGATTGTGTCAAGCAGGAGGAAGTGACCAACTATGTCTAATGCTGCTGATTGCTCTAGTAAAATCAGAATTGTGAATTGATTAGAGTATTTAGCTAAATGGAGGTCACTGGTGACATTGACTCGAGTATTTCAGTGGAAAGAAGCCTGACTGGAATGGGTTTAGAAGAGAATGGGAAAAGGGAAATTTAAGACAGTAAATATAGGAGACTCTTTCAAGGGCATCTGCTGCAAAGTAGAGCAGAGAAATGGGGCAGTAGCTGGCAGCGGAACTGAGGTCAAGTGTAGGCTTTGTTTTGTTTAAAGATGAGAGAAATACAGCAAGTTTGCATGGTGTTGGGAAAGAGCCAGTAAAGAGAGAAACTTCAGAAGAGGGGAACTTTAGTCCCTCAACCTCTAAGGCTGGTTTCATTTCCCTCTTTGCTTCATTTCCCTCTTTAGCCAGCCTGATCCCATGACTGGCCTTTTCTATTATGCCTTTACTAACCCCCTAGAATGCCTCCCTTTTGTTACTCCTTCTTTTCCAAGCCCACCATTTTCTTTCTTCTCTAGAACTCTTGGGCTGCCAGTTGGCTTTACTACAATAGATTTATGCTACTAACCTCAACTGAACCTACAGAGCTGTCCAAGTGTTCTTTTATTCTTATATTCTTTCATGGTTTGTTTCCTAGCAAATGACCAGCAGTGTTTATTCTAATTTTTTAAAAAATACTCTTAATCAGCATTCATTCAACACACATTTATTGAGCAACAACTGTGTTGCAGACCCTGGGGGCCTGACACCCAACCACCCACTGCTCCTCGGACTCTCAGCAGATGACCTTTACTCCACTTTACCGAAATGACTGATTGAATTTCTTCAATCTTCTCCCCTATGTTCTCAATTTGTAAAGACATCCTTTCCATCATTACTTATAAAAGATAAAGTTTCCTTGCTTATCTCAAAGATTAACTCTTTTACTTGGGCCTTGATTCTATGCCCTCTTATATTTAATACTTTTAATTTAACAATATTTAATATATTTAATGTCCTACCAATTAATCTCATTATGTCTTTAACATTGTCCCTCCCCGATTACGGTCCCCTTCCTTCCTTCCAGAGGTAACAACTATATTGACTTTTAAACAAATCATTTTTGCTTTTCCTTATGATTTTTTTCATATATATATAAAATATATATACACATATATAAATATAAATACATTCATACAATATACATATAAGATAAATATATGTATATGCATATACATACACACATATATGTGTATGTGTGTATATATGTGTATATATATATATATATATATATATATATATAATTTTTTTTAACAATACAGTGTTCACTTTTGACAAACCTAGAGTTCTGTTTTGTACTTTAAGTAAAATTAAAGGCTAGTTATGTATGGAGACAATTTTGATAATACTAGATCAGCCAAAGAGATTCTCTGGGTTATAATTTGGCTTCAGCTTCCCCTTTTGGGTCCTGTGTACAGGTCATAAGTGAGTCCTGGAAACATGGAGTTAGGGCATCTGGCAGGAAAATGGTGAGGGGTGGGGTACTCTGCATTCCTCTGCTAAGTACATCATGGCTTGTCTTCACATTAGCCTGCCTGAAGCTCTGATCACTTTACTCTCGTTATGTCCCATCTTTTTTATTATTATTATTAATTTTTTCTTATTTTAGAGAAAGAGAGCATTAATGGGGAGACGGACAGAGGGAGAGAGAGAGAGAGACAGGGAGAATCTTAAGCAGGTTCTGTACTCGGTGTGGAGCCCCAACGTGGGGCTTGATTCCACGACCCTGGGATCATGACCTGAGCCAAAATAAAAAGTTGGATGCTCAATCGACTGAGCCACCCAGGAGCCCCTATTTCTGCTCCATCTTTAATTTCTCCTGTTGTCTCCAGAATAAATTCTAAACGATCAGGACAGCATTATAGTCCTACATAAAATCCTACATAAAGTTTTCGTTACCTTTAGAGCAGTATTTTCCCCTATTCCCCTTTTTGCTTCTTATGTCAAACTAAACCACTGTAGCTGTTACACTGAATGAGCAGGATTCATAGGACACAATCAGAAGACAACCTGGTTCCTTCCCCTCATAGCCCATCCCACCTGCTCTGGGGCACTCGTCACTATCCTCAGTGAGGTTTCAGGCAGCTCACCTGTGAATAATGAAAAGTTCTGTGGTCAACAGGAGTCCTAATAATAGCCTCATTCCAGTAAACTGTTGAGTCACACATAGAACTCCAAATCTCACTCAAAGCCTCTCTTCCCCAATTAAGGCTGCTCCAAACTGATGCTATGGGAAAAGAGAGCATGATGGCTTCTTTTTTTTACTGTATCTGAGCTTCTGACCATGCCTCTCTGTCCTCTGTTCATGGGGCTAATCCTGGATCCTCACAGAAGGGGACCCAGGGAGAGACAAGGGTAGGAGCAGGACAGTTACTGCCTTCACTGGTGGCAAGGAACCTGGCACTGGTTTCCTCCAGCTGGAAGAGGTTTAAAGCTGGTATTTCTCTTGGTGTGTGTTTATGGATCTATGGAGGCTCCACCTGGAATATATCCCTCCATTACTCCTGAGACAGGGATGATTTTTTTCTCCATCCAATGTCTTCCCTCAACCCCTGGGACTTGGGAATCCACTCCTTCTGTTAAGGTCACAGCCTGCTTTAAGAAGACTATTGGGCAGACTAACTCTCTCTCCATTGTGGCCACTTCTAACCCAGGGAATAATCACTCAAGTACCCTTTGTCCCAACAACTTCCATTCCCTACACAATTTTCCAGTCATAGACTTTGACTTTAGGATTTTCCAGTCACGGGTCCAGTAGCAGCCTCTCATCCTTACAGAATCCAGTGGGCACATCTCTGAGTAGTGTCCTTAAAGTTCCCTTTTAATTGGCTCAAGAGGAAAGGAAATACTTCCAGAGGGGAGAAGGGCTGCCATAGTACTCCCACAACTTTCTCCAAAGAAATTAACCGTCAGATTTCTAATCTCTTGCCAACAATAATCTCTTGTATGTAAATTCTAATCTTTTGTACATCCTCCAATTGTGTAAGGTGCCAAGAGATGCAGAACTGGTTTTTTGCCAACCTCCTCTGAAAGTCCTATGAAGGTGGTCTGGAAACTTAACTTTGAACAAACAGGTATGTGTCATCAATTCCTTTGATTCTAACTTTTGGGAGCTGCAACTAAACTGAGACAGAACTTGTTACAGGATACTATTTTCTTCTAAAAGACTCTGGGCTTTTCTCTGGGCTCCCTCATGTCGTTTCCTCCATCTGGAATGTCCATCTTTCCCGTGTCATCTATAAGGCTCAGCTCAAAGACCACTGCCTGCAGAGAACTGTCCCAGATTCCCACAGCTACAAGTGACCTCTCCTTCCTTGCACCATTTTTATCCTTCTGAAACAGTGGTTACTCATACTCTGCCTTTGCGTTGAAATTATTCCTGAGCATGCATTTTCCCTTACTGAATATAAAAGCCTTCGCCGCACAGAATCTGCCTGTATGAGTTTGTCAGGGTTGCTGTGACAAGTACCACAGACTGAGAAACGTAAATAACAAGAATTTGTTTCCTCACAGCTCTGGAAGCTTGAAGTCTAAGATTAAGGTGTCAGAAGGGTTGGTTTCTTCTGAGGGACTCTATCCTTGTCTTGTAGATAGCCATCTTCTCTCTGTGCCTTTACATGGTCTTTCCCCTGTGTTGTCTGTGTCCTAATCCACTCTTCTTATAAGGACATCAGTCAGATTGGCTTAGGGCCCTCCTCAGTGATCTCATTTAACTGCAGTCACCTCTTTAAAGATCCTGTCTCCAAATCCAGACACTGACTGATGTACTGGGGGTTAGAACTTCAACATATAAGTATTGAGGGGACATAATTCAGCACTTATCAACACTTTATTATCTTTATACCCCAACCTGTTGTCCACCTGGTGCTTATTTAACATGTGCGTGTTGTCTTGTACTGAAGAACTCCTTGAAGCCAAAACCCCCAAGAAGACAGCATGAATTATAGTGCTTGTGATAAGAGAGTCACAGAAGGTTCTGACTCCCCTCAGAGTTGGAGTGCATTGGGGATAATTCATTCCTTTTTAATAACTGAGGCTTGGAGTGTAAAGGAACTAGTAACTGAAAGAAAAGAGGAGGAAATGGTGCTGATGGATTACACCAACGAAAGAGATACATGAAGTATCCCTGGCATGTAAAAACTAACACACCCTGGCCAGATACCTTTTTCCCTTCGATGTGGCATATTGCCTGGTAGGGACACCAAGGGACACACAGGAGAGCCTGACTGCTCCTAACATCAGTGACCTGAAAGCAAATACTGCCTCCGAGCAATGCCACTGCCTCACTTGGGATCTGTTACCTATTAATTTATTTTGTTCCCGAACATATAGGGCTTATTGTTTCCATGATAGGAAAAATAACACATACACAGAGTAAGAAAATACATCTGTAAAAAAAATAATTACACACGCTAGGAAACGAAAGTCTTTTCTTCAGGAAATCGATAGCCCATATTAGAAGAAAACACAGAAAATTGAAGTGTGAAACTTCCAGGTAGAGAAGTTTGGGGAAGGGCAACAAAATACACACTAAGAAAACAGGAGGAAAGAGCTAACAAAGATACAAGAAGAAACTAACAAAAAGAAAACAAAGATATGACAAAAATAGTCGATAAAACTAAAGCTGTTTCTTTGGAAAGACCAATAATATAAACAAATCTATGGCAATGTTGCTCAAGTAGAAAGAAAAAATATATGAAGAGTGTTTATAATGAAGAAGGGGCATAGGCACGAAGGCAGCAGATGAAAAAATTGAAAATGTGATGAAAAACGTCATGCTAAGTTTTCAAGATTAGAAGGAACGTACGAATTCTTAGAAAAATATAACAACAAATTATACAGACTCCATGTGTATCATCTATATACAGATCATATAATGTACAGAAATATCTGATATCTACATACATATGAGTAGGAGTTTGTGTGGGTTATAACATGTATCTCAAAAAGAAACACCAGGCCCAAATACTTTCGGAGATAAATTCTAGCCAGATATTCACGGAGATAATCCCAATATTAAAAAACAAATTACCCTACAGGAGGAGGACAGATAAAATGAATCCTGACCACATGCCACAGATAAATTCCAAGTGGACTAAAAACTCAGTATGACAAAATGCTCAAAATCCCAAGTTTAAAAAAAATTGTCATTTCATACCCATCATTTTGAAAAAAAAAAACAATAAAAGGCTGAGAATATCAAGTGTTGACTGATAAGGGGTTAATATCCAAAATATATAAAGAAATCACACAACTTAATAGCAAAAACACAATCTGGTGAAAATAATGGGCTGAGGACCTGAACGATAATTTTTTAAAAGAAGGCATACAAATGGCCAACAGGTACACGAAAAGGTGCTCAACATCAAGAATCATCAGGGAAATGCAAATCAAAACCACAATAAGATATCACCTCACACTGGTTAAATGGTTATTATAATAAAAGACAAGCAATAACAAGTGATGATGAGGATGTGGTAAAAACAGAACCGTGTGCACTGCTGGCGGAAATGTAAAGTGGTGCAGCCACTATGGAAAACAGTATGAAGTTTCCTCAAAAAATCACAACTAGAAACACCACATGGTCCGGTAATCCCTCTTCTGGAAAGGAAATGAAAACAAAATCTTGAAGAGATCATCTCTGCTCCTATGTTCACTGCAGCATTATATATAATAGCTAAGAGGTAGAAAACAACCTAAGTGCTCATCAAGGGATGTATGGATATAGACATATATATACATACACACAATGGAATATTATTTATCCATAAGAAAGAAGGAAATCTCGCCATTCGTGACAACATGAATGAAGCTGGAGGGCATTATGCTAAGTGAAATGAGCCAGACAGAGTAAGACAGATACTACATGGTATCACTTATTTGTAGGAATTTTTTTTTTTTTTAAGTCAAAACTCATAGAAACAGAGTGTAGAAAGCAGTTGCCAGGACTGGGAGGTGAAAGAAACAGGGAGAGATTAAAAGGTACAGACTTTCAGCTATAAGATGAATAGGTCTGAGGATGTAATGTAAATGTAATGTAAAACATCTGAATGGGCACCTGGGTGGCTAGGTCAGTTGAGCGTCCAACTCTTGATTTCGGCTCAGGTCATGATCTCATGGTCACGGCATCGAATCCCACGTAGGACTCAGCACTGACAGCTTGGAGCCTACCTGGGACTCTCTCTCCCTCCCTCTCTTTCTGACCCTCCCCTGCTCATGCTCTCTCTCTAAAAATACATAAACATTAAAGAAAAAAACTTCAAAAACCCATGCTGAATATAGTTGATAACACTGTATTATGTAATTGAAGTTTGCTAAGAGAGTAGAACTTAAATCTCATCAATCAATCAATAATAAATGTGTGAAGTAATGGATGTGTTAATTTAACCAGATGAGGGCAAGTTATCTTACAATCTTATTGGTCAATTATACCTCAAAAAAGCTGAAATAAAAGAAACTACCAAGTGTTGCCAAGGATATGGCCCAACAAAAATGCTCAGATACTGTTCTTGGGAATGTCAACCGGAACAATCCCTTCAGAGTTTGGAAGTGGATGGATGTTAATTGCCTAAACATTAGACATTTCACTCTTCTTCCTTGTCTACCAAACCCTAAAAAATTTAGGGCAGTAACATCCTGAGGCTCAGCCTATAAATAGTGTATGGTTTAAGCCGATCATAACCAACCCATATTCTTTTGCCAGACACTTGCTTTGCCATTTCCTTAACACCAAGGGGTTGCAAACCCATTCTAGCCAATGGAATGTAAAGGGAGATCTGATGAGGAACTCCTGGTTCCCAGGACATGAGAGTATCCAAGGGTGGGGCGGGGGTAGAGGTGTCACTGTCCTCCTCACCCATGTCCTCCTCCTAAGTCAAAAGCAGCCTAACCCTAAAACTTAAGAAGGTTTTTTCCTCTTTGGGAAACAAAAGCAAAAAAAAGCAAACAAACACATTTTCCACATACTCTATTCTCTTTTTTGGAACACTGAAATGAGGCTGTGATGACTAGAGTTCTAGAAGCCATTCTGTGATCATGAGGTGACAAGCAAGAGGAATAAAGCCATCACACTAAGGTAGCAAGAGTGAGAGCATTAAAAGTGGCTGGGTCTTTTGCTGACAAAATAGGGCAATTAAATCTTTTTCCTTAAACAACTGTTAGCGAGCTTTCTTATAACCTGTAATCAAAAGTTTTCCTGGGGCACTTGGGTGGCTCAGTTGGTTAAGCATCCAACTCTTATTTCAAGCATCTCTTTTATTTCTGAGCATCACCTGATTTCAGCTAAGGTCATGATCTCATGGTCCATGAGTTCAAGCCCACATCAGGCTCTGCCCTAACAGAGAGCCTGCTTCGGATTCTCTCTTCCTCTCTCTCTCTGCCCCTCCCCCACGTGTGCTCACTCTCTCTCTCTCTCTCAAAATAAATAAATAAACATTTTTAAAAAGTTTTCCTGATAAAACAGTTGTCTAATAAAGTGAAAGAAAAGCTAAAAATCCAGAAATTCTTCTCCCAAGTGTACATCCTAAATAATCCTCTCAAATATGCCCAAGAAAACATGTCCAGAAATGTTCATTGCAACACTGTTTGTAATGGTGAGAAACATCAAAATGACCTAAATATTCACCAACAGGAAATATGGATAAATAACTTGAGGTCTAGTCATACAAAAGAATACTCTAGAGAAATTTAAATAAATAAACTGGAATTACGTGAATCAATAGACTAAATCTTAACAGAACACGGAGTAAAAAGAATACAAGTTGCAAGAGGATTTATACAGTATGTTACATTTAGATAAAATGTCAAAACCTGGGACACAATAGTATATATTGTTTAAAGATGAATTAACTTATAATACACATGTAAACCATGCATGAGAATGTTAGATATCAAATTCATTATACCATTTATTTTTGTGGAGGAAGGTAAGGAAGTGGTATAGAGGACTAAATTCCACCTGCAATATAACATCTAAAGCACTCCATGAATACTAATTACTGTAAATAATAACCAGAATATTCTAAAACTTCTCTAAAGGCACAAATGCTATAGCATTTCATTACTTTATAAGATGCATCAAGTCCTCCTTGCCTTACCCTGGTCATGACACATCAAAGCTTACAGCATTTGAATTGCAAAATTTGAGGCCTATAATTAGTGAGAAATAACACACAGAATAATCTTAACGTGTCAGAGACTCCCAAGGTAATTTCTGTTGCTATCAAAATAATTCAGTGAGTCATAAGTTTCTTTGCAATGTTGGTCACAATCGTTTGCGAAGTGCAATTCATGCAACCTGGATTCAATGTTCATATAAGTATCATTCCTGCAATTACTTATTCTTGTAATCCTCTATTTTTCTAGGACAAGTTGCAAAATTGTAACAATTTCATCCTTGTCTCAGAAAGACCCTGCATTTCAAAATCACAAACATTTCCAGTGTTCTGACCTTAAGACAAATAAGAAGCTACGAGGGAATTCAAGTTTATTGGGAAAAAAAGGAGATGAGAGAAAGCGCTGTTTGTCCCAGGCAAACAAGACAGTCTTCGTTCTACATCAAAGGCCAGAAAAATATCAGATATAATTAATATTTCACTCTGGAAGATTTTTTCCAGTGTCCTTAAAAGTAATATTTCCTGCATAGACTTCAAAGTAAAATTCTGCAAAATCCTTTTAGACCTCTGTGCTAAAAGAATTACGTAGAAAAGAGTTGATGCCATAAAGGGACAAAGAAATTCCAAAGTCCTGTGTTAAGCAAACAAGAAGGGGCCAGGGCATTTTGGATAAATGAGACCAAGCTGTGAATGCCTCAACTGTAAGTTCAAGAAGTAGATGATGATTGAAGAAATAAGGTAAGTGCTCACAACAACACAGTGGGTAGGGATTGCTGGGTAAGTGACCTTGACTAGCCACAGAGGTCCCTGAACTGAGTGGCTCTGCTCTGCCTCATCAGGGTAAGTGATACAAGCATCCAGCAATTCCCTAGCCATTATCCCTTAAGAGAGGGGCACCTGGGTGGCTCCATCAGTTGAGCATCCGGCTTTGGCTCAAATCATGATCTCATCATTCAGGGTTCAAGCCCCGCATCAGGCTCTGTGCTGACGACAGCTCATAACCTGGAGCCTCTTTCAGATTCTGTGTCTCCCTCTCTCTCTCTCCCCCTCCCCTGCTCATACTCTGTCTCTGTCTCTGTCTCTGTCTCTCTCTCTCTCTCTCAATCTCTCTCTCTCAAAAATAAACTTTAAAAAAAATTAAAAAAAAAAAGAATCCCTTACGATAAATGCTGATTCTAATACAGTGATTTGCGGTCTGAGTTAAAAGGACCATAAGCCTCCAGAACATGAGCCGAAAACAAACCCATCCATCCCTTGAATCAAGAGGTTGGAAAAAAGAGTGGTACCGTATTTCAGTCCAACTGTAGTGCCCCTGTTGTAAGTTTCTGCTGGGAGAGCTGACCTGAGAGGATGGTCTGGGAGGTGGCTCAAGTCAGAGAATCAGAATGTAGGCACAAAACAGGGCTGGAGAGAAGGTGTGCAGAGGCACCAGAACATAGCGAATAAGGAGGGCAAGGATTCTGTAGGGAGAGAGGATCTATAGAGAAAAGCAGAAGGTGAGGTTAGGATAAAGAGATAAACGAAGAAGGCCAAAGATCAGAGGAGTAGGATGAGGCAGTAGTGAATATAATGTACAGACACTAAAGAAAAAGGCAAGTTCTGGTGGGCGGGATGAGGCATGCCAACTGCTCCTTCGTGTCTTGCTCAGCAGGGCTTCCATCACCCTAAGGCCCCTGGTGGTGACTCAGAGACTCAGCCTCCAGCTGCAAAGCCCCTCCAGGCCTCTGGGCTGCGGTCTCTATAACTCCACTGGGGCCCCATCCCCGCCCCCGCTGTGCTTAACTGCCAGCACAGGCACAAAGCTCCCTCTCATTTCCAGTTACTTCGCTTGGGGCACTGCCTCCTCCCGGGGCAAGTGTGGTCTCCAGTGAGTCCGAGAAACGAGAAACGTGTTATTCCCAACTTTCCACTCCTCATTCCCACTTTCTCTGCTCCCGCAATCTGACTTCCCCACCCTGAATCTGACCACTGACCTTAGGCATTCTCTCCAAAGGCCAACCTTTGGAACCTCTTCCCGTTTGGGAAAGAGCTTGCTGGCAGGTGCTCTGCGGTTCCACCTGCGCTGTCCAATAGAACAGTAGCAGCACAGATAGAGCAGAAATATGTCAGAGGGAAAGACTGAGAAGGAGGCAACATCATGGCCAACGTCTGAGTGAGCAGTTTCAGGAACACAAACTCCAGGAAACGAAGAAGGTGAACCGGAAACAAAAGCATCTCTACATGGAGCAAGGAGGCTGAGGCAGTCTTCTGACCTACTTCTGGTCTTCATTTCCCTCTTAGCCCAGGGGACTTGCTCTCTGAATAGACCAGGGAGGAAGCAATTGAAAACGGCTGGCTTAGGTGAATGTGTGAGGAAAAGAGAGCTTTTCCTTACAGCAGTTTCTGATAAGGACATACTTTCAGCTCTTGTTTGCTTACTGCTCCTTCAAAGGAAAGTTCTAGTGGCCTTACCAGTTCTAAGCTTTCAGTACCCTATCTGTCTTTTCTTGCCCTTGGGAAACAGAAAGAAAGAAAGAGAAGCTGAGCTTCTGGCTCCACAGGTCCCTGTTCTGGATCTATCTTTTCCCATCTACTTTGGGTAGCCAACTTGCTTTCTGAACGTCCTCTTCCTGGACTTCAAATCTCAGTCTGAAACAAAAGCTACTGTATGTTGTGTCTGAAAGTTGCTCAGAGAGTAAATCTTAAAAGTTCCTATCACAAGAAAAAGAAATTCATAACTATATATAGTGATGGATGTTAACTAGACTTAGTGTGGTGATCATTTTGCAGCACATACATATGTCAAATCATTATGTTGTACACCTGAAACTAGTATAATGCTATGTCAATTACATCTCAGTATAAATATTAAAGAAAAGGGGCACCTGGATGGCTCAGTTGGTAAATCATCCGTGTCTTGGTTTTGGCTCAGGTCATGGTCTCACAGTTCATAAGATCAAGCCCTGCATCAGGTTCTGCGCTGGCAGCATGGACACTGCTTGGGATATTCTCTCTCTCTCTCTCTCTCTCTCTCTCTCTCTCTCTCTCTCTGCCCCTCCCCTGCTTGTGCTCTCTCTCTCTCTCAAAATTAAAAAAAAAAAAACAAAAAGCATTGATTGTTCACATGTACCAGAGTAGTTGCTCAGTTTAAACGGTCTTACCCTAGGGTTAACCATTTTTACTATGTTTACTGAACATAGGTTTTCCATAATTATTAGTTGACCAGCTCCCTGACTGAGAGTATGTTCGTTTTCAGATGATGATAACCATTCTTTTCTCTCAGGAGTCACATGGATAAAATTAACATTCTAGGATAAAAATTAAATTTATATATGTTTATAGAATTTTTTCTCAGTCCAAATTTGACATCACATTTTGGTTTGGAGAGAAGCTTGTTGAGTCATAACTTCAAGTTTGCAAGAACTTCACAAAGGGTAGAGAAAAGCTCCTGTCCTAAATTATAGAGTTTAGATCACTGGAGTTGCTTTTGCCTCGAGAGAAAACCGAATGTTTAAGGGTAAGAGCACTTGAGCATTCCATAAAGCACTTATTACTGTATTATCACATGCTCTCTCTTCTTTCATCTGGATCTCCACCATTTGTTGGTTGGTAGTTCCTATCAGAGCCAGATAGCATGTAAGCAAGGCCTACAATTTGTATTATTTTCATCCTCATCAGTAATTGAACTTTGATTATCTACTTCCTGTCAAGTGCCATTCAAGAGACTGCAGGGAGAGACCAAGAAAGTGTGCAAAGATCTCTCAGACCCTGGAGCCCTCCCAGGAGCAACAGGTTGGTGGGAGGTTAGTGGCAGGTTGTAAGCTGCCATTACACTGCTCTTGCCATACATCAATTCAATTTCCCTTCAGTTTTTAAAGTGGCCCTAGAATCAGGACGCCTGGGTGGCTCAGTCTGTTAAGCTTCTGACTCCGGTACAGGTCATGATCTTGTGGTTCATGAATTTGAACCCCAAGTCCAGCTCTCTGCTTACAGCTCAGAGCCTACAGCCTGCTTCAGATTCTGTGTCTCCCTCTCTCTCTGCCCCTCCCCTGTCATGTTCTGTCTCTCTCTCTCTCAAAAATAAATAAACATTAAAAAAAATTATAAGTAAATAAACAAAGTGGCCCCAGGATCAACAATAGCCAAGCTATGGAAAGAACTCAAATGTCCATTGCCTGATGAATGGATAAAGAAGATGTGGTATATATGTAAATGGAATATTACTCAGCCATCGAAAAACATGAAATCTTGCTATTTGCAACAACGTGGATGGGGCTCGAGTGTATTATGCTAAGCAAAATAAGTCAGAAAAAGACAAATCCCATATGAATTTACTCATATGTGTAATTTAGGAAACAAAACAGATGAACATAGGGGGAGGTGAAAAAAGGGAGAGAGAGAAAAGCAAACCGTAAGAGACTCTTAATGATAGAGAACAAACTGAGGGCTGATGGAGGGAGGCGGGTGGGGGGATGGCCTAAATGGGTGATGGGCATTAAGGAGGGGACTTGTTATGATGAGCACTGGGTGTTGTATGTAAGCGATGAATCACTAAATTTTACTCCTGAAACCAATATTACATTATATGTTAACTAACTAGAATTTAAATAAAAATTTGGAAGAAAAAGTAAAATAAAATAAAATAGGTCAAGTTCTGGTTCCCAGAAGGAAGGTGGGTGGAGGGATGGGTTAAATAGGTCATGGGGATTAAGGAGGGCATTTATTGGGATGAGCAATGGCTGTTGTAAGGAAGTGGTGAATCACTATATTGTAGACCTGACACTAATATTACACTGTGTGTTAACTAGCTGGAATTTAACTAAAAACTTAGAAATAAATAAATAAAGTGGCCCCAGGGAATGGAAGCAGCTCAGACATTTAAGGGGAAGATCAAGGGCTTGGGGGTCTAGCACACCAAGCCTGATTCTCTGCTCAATCACGTAATAGTTGCAATCTTGGGCCAATCAATGAACTACTCTAAACTCCAGTTTTCTCATCTGTAAGATATAAGTAAAAATGTACACATACTATTGAAATTTTGCATAAATTAAATCAGTGTAGTTTAACTCGGCGAGGCCCCTGGAGTCAAACTACTTAGGGTTCAGATTCTGGCTAGACCAGGCTTTGAATTCTGTGTGTCCCTCTCTCTCTGCTCCTCCCCAATTCGCGCTCTCTCTCTCTCTCTCTCTCTCTCTCTCTCTCAAAAATAAACATTTAAGAAAATTATTTAAAAAATTCTGTCTAGACCACTTACTTGCTGTGTGACCCTGGGCTAGTTGCTTCAAGTCGTTAAGCCTCAATTTCGTCAATATTGATAAAAATGATTCCTACCTTATTGGGTAGTTGTGCCCAGCAAACGACATTATCCACAGGAAGAATGTAGCACAGTGGCTAGAGCGTCCTAAGTGTTCAGATGAAGGTTAGCTGTTCCAGAAAGCACCGCACACAACAAACTGTTTCCGGTTCTCTTAACTAGGTTGCAAATTAACAGGAGGCAGTAGTGCTAGAAATGCCTGCAGGCAGATCCTTTTCTTCACAAAGCATTTCTTTCTCGCTCTTTTTTTCTTTTTTTCTCCTTTCAAGAATGTTCTGGTACACATTAGCAAAATGCCTTGGGGGAAGGGAGCCTAGAAAGGCTTTAAGTGTCCCTATTTTCTTCACAATGAAATCCATGTGCTTTGCGTAGAAGCAGCGTTCTGGAAAGGGGCCAGTTACAGTGAGTGCCTAAGATCGTAAATAAAGTATAAAGGAAGAGACTTCATGAGTCCAGATTAAAGATAGATCCTTATTATCGTTAACATCTCCATTAACATTTTTCTACACACGCTTTTTTAAACGTAAGAATTGTGGTTGGATGAGAAACTGAATTTTATTTAAGAGGTAATTGTGTCGGTATTTCCAACTGTAGAACAATGTCCCTTTGAGTAGTAATGAAATGTGTAGTTTTGGAATAAATGTTGAGACCGAAGTTTCTGGAGGAGCCGGTTGGCCCCTGCTGCTGACCCCAGCCAGGCCACGCCTACCAGCCTGGCCTGGACCCCTCTGGGTTCTCGGGGGATTCTGCCCCTTCCTTCCTTTGTGGGAGCTTCCTCGGTGGTCAGCAGACACGTCTTCGATCGGGAATCATCTTTACTTCCTGTATGCAACGACGTTTCGTGTCCCTGGCCGATTCTGATGTTCATTCTGGGTTAGGAAAAGATGGGCAAAGTTACGGTTTTCACTACGGTAACTCTTGTGGGGTTTCGCCATTTTTCGACTCCTTCACTTTTCCTTTCTGCGAAATGATTTTTTCACCTCCGACACACTAAATGTGCTTAAAAAGTGATATTTCATGGTTACCAGAAGGGAGGTGGGTGGGGGGATGGGTTAACGAGGTGATGGGGATTAAAGAGCGCGCTTGTCCCGATGAGCACCGGGTGATGTAGGCAACTGTGACGTCACTGTTTTGTACACCTGAAACTAATATAACGCTGTAGGTTAACTAACCGGAACTAAAATAAAAACTTTTTTAAAAGGTGCTATTTCATGGTTACCAGGGGCTGGGTGGGGTGGGCAGTTCTTGTTTAATGCTTCATTCTGTTTGGGATGATTTTAAAAAGTTCTGGAAATGGATAGTCATAATGTTTACACATCCTTGTGAGTTTACTTAATGCCAATGCATTGTGCACTTAAAAGTGATTAAAATGGTGGGGCATCTGGGTAGCTCAGGCAGTGAAGCGTCGGACTTCAGCTCAGGTCATGACCTCACAGTACCTGAGTTCGAGTCCCAAGTTGGGCTCTGTGCTGATGGTGCGGAGCCCATTTAGGATCCTCTGTCCACCTGCTCTCTCTGCCCCTTCTCTGCTTGCACTCTCTCTCTCTCTCAAAAATGAATAAACATTTTACAAAATGGTGAAAATGGTAACTTTTATGTGTATTTTACCACTCTTTTAAAAAGTGCTATTTCAGGGGCGCCTGGGTGGCTCAGTCGGTTAAGCGTCCGACTTCAGCTCAGGTCACGATCTCGCGGTCCGTGAGTTCAAGCCCCGCATCGGGCTCTGGGCTGATGGCTCAGAGCCTGGAGCCTGCTTCCGATTCTGTTTCTCCATCTCTCTCTGCCCCTACCCCGTTCATGCTCTCTCTCTGTCTCAAAAATAAAACTAAAACGTTAAAAAAAATTTTTTTTTAAAAGTGCTATTTCAACATTATAGTTTCATCAGTTCTTAGAGACACAATACTTCCTAGTCAGAGTATGAAGTGGCCCAAGTTCTACTGGCCTGCCATGTGGAGATGGAAACCTGTAGTGAAAATGCAAGTGCCTCCCACAGGCAGCAGGGACCCTTCTGAGGTGGCCAGAATGCTGTGTTTCCTAATTAGCATATTAATTGCATATAATTAGATGTGCTGAAATTTGAAGGTTTGCTATTTTTGAATATTCTAAGCACCATCCTTTCAATGTCTTCACTTAAAGGCAGGTTCTCACCGATGGCTTTGTTGTCAAGTGCAGGCTAGGTGTAAGAGGCATGGCTTCCACTTCCAGTGAGTTAGTTCAGACCTCGCGTTTCAGTGAATGTGAGATTTTAACTGGAGCCATCCAATCCTGAGATTTGGTTGGGGCATTTATATTTTAAAAGCACATTAATCCTCCTGGAAAAGCATTAAAATGTTCTTGAAGTTCTGACATTTGAATGATATTAATAGTAAAATCATCTTGTGAAACTGGGATGAATTATTTTCTACTTTTCAGAGAAGGGTGGCTTAGCATAAAGATGGGGAAAGAGGTCTTGATGTACCACAGTGTGTTTGCAAGAAGGACTGTGCCTGTGGAGCTGTGATGTTCTCTCTCTCCTTCGCTCTCTCCCTCTCCCTGTCCCTCTCTGAGTTTCTTCTGTTTCTGTTTTTGAGTCTTTGCCTGGAGTTCTTTTCTCTGTTTCTCGCACGGGCCCAGTGCTATACTAGTCATACATTGCATTTGTCTAGCATTCTTTTCTAATCATTTATTCCTTGAAACAACTCTGTAAGGTAGAAGGTGGCTAATTTTATGGATTTTACAAATGAGATACAGAAAGGAAAAGTGAAACACAGCAAGGTATGGAAGAGCTGGTCATGAAACCCATGTCTTGTGACTCTGGCCTAATGCTGGTTCCACAGCTGCAGCCGGGATTCTGGCCATCCTGAAGTCCATGAAGAGAACAGGGACACAGCACCACCAGGCATATGGTTCCAGTGACTTTCACACCTGGCAGGTATGGTGCTGAGTGCAATTCATCATTAAGTTTTCCTGAAGATGCTCCCAGGAGCTATCATCCTAGCTGTTGAGCAGCCATATCCATCCATCCCTCCATTCATCCAGAATACAAGGGGGTGTAGAAGGTATTCAGTTGGGGGAGGCCAAGAGGCACATATGCCCTCTGGATTCTGGAGACTACAGTGCTGAGTAACTTGTAAAGTCAAAATTATCAGGGCACCTGAGTGGCTCAGTCAGTTAAGCATCTGACTTCAGCTCAGGTCATGATCTCATGGTTTGTGGATTCGAGCCCTGTGCTAACAGCTCAGAGCCTGGAAAAAAAGTCAAAATTGTCAACCACATTCAGCCATGTTCAGTCCAGATAGCTGGGGAAATATCACAATAAAATTATTTCTCAAAAGATTAATTCGGTTGTCATACTGAGTTATTATCTGGTTAATTCTAGCTACACAGAAACTGGATTTGGGCAACAACTTAAAGACATGTTTCCATTTCCCTTCCCTCAAAGGATCGATTTCGTTATGTAAAAATGCAAAAGATCAGCAACATCCCCTTAATATTATGATTAATTAATATCTGTTATGCTATGTCATCATAACTTAAGAACTCTGCATCAGTTTCCTGAATCAAGTCTGTATTTTCCCATTCTTATTATATTAAAAAAAGCAATCCTGGTCTGAGAAGCCTGAAAAGAAATTTCCAGTGTGCACCAAAACATTCTAGCTTTTATTCTTCATTGCTATTTGCAATCACCCAGAGAGGAAACGTTTTGTAAGAAAAATCCCACCTAGAAAAATCCCACTCAGGTCACAATTGACATTCTCTTTCTTAAGATGTCCAGCTGCGACAGACAAGCAAAAGCCAGCTCAAAGATAGATCTTTGGGGCCCCCCCTGGTGGCTGAGAAGAGTCAAGAACTCAGTGTCCTGACCCAGAAGGCCAGTGATCCTTGAGGCTTTCTAAACAGCCATCACCAAATTTTCCATTCAACATTGAAAATGCATTCAGATCACTGGGAAGAATTTGGAATCACAAGACTTGGATTTGAGTCAGAGCTCTGTCATTTACTAGCTATGCAAACCTGGGTCTGGCTGGTCAGTTTCTGAGAGTTGAGGTTGAATCTGGAATTTCTCATTGGTGATAAGAAGCAATGTCAAAACTAGAGGGATATATGATTCCATTTATGTGATATGTCCAGAAAAGGCAACTTTATGGAGATAGAAAATAGATTGGTGGTTGCCTGTGGCTGGGGATGAGAATGGGGATTAACTATAAATGGCCATAAAGGACCTTACCAGGGTGATGAAGATGTTCTAAGCTGGATTGCACACAGCTTGTACGACTTGGTAAATTTACTAAAAATCATTGCGATGTGCATTTAACATGGGTGAATTTTATGATATGTAAGTTATATCTCAATAAAGTTGTTTTTCAAAAAACAACTGGAGGAAAAAGTAGAGTGGATAACCTGTGTAAATCCAGATCAGAACTAGGAAGCCTGTAAGGTAGGGGTGAGCAGGAAAAATGCTTAAGATGGGTGCTGTTGTTTGGAACTTTATTTTTCCCACTTTACAATGTCCATAGCTTGTTCCCAGGAAGGTCACCTGAGGTTAGCATGCGAGGGGTGGAAAACACACTGCCTCCTATTGTAGTCTAGAGGCAGGGTTTCCACGGACTCTAACAGATGTTCTGATGGCATTTCTGATAGAGGGAAGACCATTAAAGCAGCCACCTTGATGCAACTACATCAAAATGACCATTTTTTTGAAATGTAAAAACTGTATTTTCTTCACAATGTTTCTCAGTATGAGGTAATTCAGTGTGGTTGGGGAATTATATGACATTAAGAAGTGGGTTGGACAGAGCATGTATTTTTTTTTAACATTACCCAGAAAACTTGAAAGTGTGAGAATTTATAAAAGTATAGGAAGCGGGCACCTGGGTGGTTCAGTTGGTTAAGTGTCTGACTTCGGCTCAGGTCAAGATCTCGCGGTTTGTGGGTTCGAGCCCAGCATCGAGCTCTGTGCTGACAGCACAGAGGCACTGCCCAGATTCCCACCTCCTTCAAAAAGGACTTGTTGCCCCAACCGTCAGCAGCTTCAAGAACTACCTCACTGCAGTCGCCTCTCCAATGTCCTACCCTCCTGAGCAGGCTGGTGGGCACATCCTGATAGAGGCAGGAACACAAGGCAGCCATGTTAGTTTAACAGAGAACAACTCTGATGGGCTACTTTCACTGTGGCTCTCCCTGTGGGGTCATCTGAGGCTGTCATCAGACCCGAAATACAGCTCCATTTCTCTCACTACCTCATTTCTCTCTCATCCCCTTCTTTCTACAAGATGCTGACCCCAGGGACAATTCTTAAGAAATGTCTTGCACGATAAACTCCATCTCAGGATCTGCTTCCCAGAAAACCTAACCAGTATTTTTTTATACCTACCCAGCAGATAAATTCTGGCAAAAAATATCCAGCAAGTATTTTATGTAGGATGGTTATTATGTTATACTTTTTGGCATTGCCTGATAATTTTTAAGTGAGTATTTATTGATTTTTGTCATCTGATGACAATAAGAAAGTGGTTTTCATTTTGGGAAACACAAAGAAAAGTTAATAGTGTGGTTTTATTCTGATCAAAATGACCAAATTGAAGTATCCATATTGAAATGGATGGAGCACCAGGGGCACCTGGGTGGCTCAGTCAGTTAAGCAGCTGACTTCAGCTCAGGTCATGGTTCCAGCCCCGCGTCACCTTGGGGCTGCCTCAAGCCTGCTTCAGATTCTGTCTCTCTCTCTCTCTCTCTCTCTCTCTCTCTCTCTCTCTCTCTGTCCCTCCCCCACTCGTGCCCACGGCATGGTCTTTATGTGCTCTGAACATTTTCTCTCCTGGTCCCCCAGTCCCTCGGTTTGCCCAAGGAACTGGTACCTGAGGTACAGGTCCTCATCATCTTAATTTTTCTCCCAGATATATACACAGAAATTAAAAATAAAAGTTCTTCCTTTTTATTTCAGCTGGAAAACCATCATGCAATTCATACTGTTATGGTCCTATGCCCCAATTCTAAACACAAGTCGGAGTCAAGCTGGCTCAAACTGGGGCTGGGCATTAGTCTAATTAAATTAACCTGCAGCACAATATGCGGGCTTGAGGGCCTCGTCAGCTCTTCAGTCACAGCCGGAAATAGCTGGCAGGTTAACACACCTGAGCTGGGGTGTGGCAGCAGTGGACAAACCACAGCTGGGTTTGTCCCAGTCCCCTGGCTAGGACTTCAGGGGTCCACACGACATCTTTAAGAGGGTTGACAAAACTCACTTTTGTAATTCTGCAGTCTGATGAACTCACAGTGTGAAGACAGCCGAAAGTGGCTTTTGAGCTTTGTGAAGCATTATTAGTTTGTGCAAATGAACCAGAAACCTAAAGCCAGGGTACTGAATTTTGAATATTCAGGATATTGAGTCGATGACAAACAAGACTACTGACTTGCAAAAATGCACTTTGTTCTTGACATTTGACAATTATAATTTTGCTTCAGTTATTTAAGATACAGCTTCTTGTGGTTGGTAAGGAAACAATCTGCTGTGAATGTGCAAAGCAGTGACATTTGGGTAACGTGGGACCTTAGGGCAGCAACCATATGGTTCATTTCTGTCACGAGCGAGATCCTTGCAAGCCTGTGTGTGAAGAAGTATAGGCATTACTGGAATTTCTGTTTTATCAAAGGATAATTAAGGAATATTACCGAGTGGGTTTTCTGTGTACCCATATTTATTAGTAGAATTCCAGAATGTATAAGGCCGTAACGTAATCATGTATTCAGTATTCTGTGTGAGGCATTGTGCTGAGTACTGATATTAAAACACTGAAGTAAATATATTTGCTCAATAAAAAACCATGACACATCCTAAAAAAAAAGAACAGAATATTTGAAATAACTACCCTAATGTGTAGTTAACTTATGTAGAGGACATAATGCCTGTAGCTATTTGCAGCTCCCAGCATTGCAGAATCTATGCAAAAAAATGCAAAATGACACACACACACACACACACACACACACACACCAGTGCTTGATGGGAACAGAGAAGGAAGCTAGGTTTCCCTCTCTAAGTGATATATTCTCTAACCTTTTAGATATTTGAAAGCTAATTTAAGCTCTGAAAATAGAGAAACTCATCTATTAAGTGATCTTTGGGATGCCCCAGGGCAACTGTAGACCCAAATATAATCATTGAAATGTCAGTATTTCTGTTCTCCTTTCTGCAGTGATACAGAGAACTCCATTGTCTATTCTCTCAGGCAGCTCTTGCTGGCAGACTCCCTGTGAAATCACAGAGGCCAATTCTCCTTCCTTGGGAATGGGCATGCTGGGGGAGGAGGACTCCCTTTCAAGTTCATCTAAAGTAAAGGGATTTTTTTTAAAAAACAGGAGACTGAAATTTATTTGCCATATACACAAGTCACATCTGACAACCGATAAAATGCAATTTACATAAAATGTTAAAGATTAAAAGTACATAGTATTTGTATTTTAATACAATAATAGGACCTCAGGATTCTAGTGAGAAGGTGTGATTCCAAGTTTGCATTATAGTGATTTGCTCAGCTACAAAGAACTGTGGTGGAGGTAATCTTTGGGAGTATGTTTCTCAAGAGTTAAATATTAATGGATTTCATATGCATGTTTTGCATCTGTAGTTTGGGTGTGGATTTTGCCTCTTAGTTCAGCTCACACAGCTCCGGCCCACTGAGAGGAGAATGGCCTTGTCTCAGGCCGTAGAGAGAGGTTAGGACACCTGAAGCTGGGGCTGGACGCTCTCTGGGTTTGCACTGCTGGGCTGGCACCAGGCGGAGACAGGGCCACCAACATCCCATTTCATTGCACCAGCCAAGCCCCTACCTCCGTGCTGAAAACCTACACTTGAGGGGGTCCTCTTGGATAACACCTGGAGATGACTGAGAAAAATTGAGTTCTGGGCAAATGGAAAGAACGTGCATGGAATGAAAGGAAGTGTTGTTTCCCCCATGTGTGTGTGTGTGTGTGTGTGTGTGTGTGTGTGTGTGTGCATGGGTGTTGAGTGTGCTGTGGAAGGGAGTGGGAGTCATAAGGGTATACTGCCAACTCTTCTGGGAGCTTGAGAGAAATCCAATTAGATTTCTACCTCACAGAATGCAACAATAAAAATGAAAAAGTTCAGGTGGATTGTATATAAATATGTATTTTTATATGAATAAATAAATAAATAAATAAATAAATAAAAGCATCAGCAGCACTTTGTGACTGATTAGATGTGGAATGCAAGGGAGAAGGAAGACTTATAACCAGATTTTGGGCTTTGGTAACTATGGGGCATGTGTCCTTCTGTTAGAAGTCGAGACAGGAGACATTGCCTGAATCACCCTCCCCCTTCCTCCCACCAACACCTGGCTGCTCTGTCACCAAACTCACAAATAAGACAGTCCCTGAATTCCTTACCAATTACTTCATTTGGCTGCTGATTGAACCAAAACTTGGGATACAGATTCCTGTGTGGTCTGACACAGGAGCAGAACTGTCCTTCCAAACAAGAAGGTAAGGTCCTTGAGATGGTTCTGCCTTTAGGACACCAAGGGTGTACTCCATGGTGGCATCTGAGATGCTAGAAGCTCTTTGGTAGTGTGTGCTCTAGGTTTCTCAAGTCATTAGGAGAACCATATCTGACCTCACAAAGGCACATTAACAAGAAGATTGATGTGGATAAATCTCAGGATTCCATAATCTTTAATTCCATACAAGTGGCCTCTAAAAGAAATCTTTTCCCAAAAGCCATTTTTAATCTCATAAAGCCCAAAGAAAGTTAGAAAGGAACAAAGCTGCTTATTTCTTTCTTTTTCCTTAGGTAAACAAAACAAAACAAAAAACAAAATAACCGTAGTGCATTTTCTTTCACTGGGCTAAAATTCCATTTGACACTGATTGGAAATTGCACGAGCAAAAGCATCACTGTAGGTTCTTCAGTGGCACTGGGAGCAGGAAGTGCCATGTTCCTTTCAGCACAGCTGAGGTGCTCTGATATACAGGTAGTGGCTTCCAAAACAGCACATAATGGAGTCTTTCTCTATAGTCCCAGGCAACTCCAGGAGCCACGTTATTTAAGATTCCATGTGAGGTTATCAATTCTATTGATGAAGTAAATAAATAAATGTTTTAAGACACCTCACCTAATCAGTGTCTTCTTTTGAGTTCTGCCTTTGGCTGTGTCTTACTGGTTGGAGGTGGGCAACACTTCCCTGTGGTGTTTCTATATGTCTTGTGACAGCTCCTGTTCCAGACTGTCTTTTTAAGATACTTATATACAAAAGAGTTTTGAAAGATGGAGATAGGGTCAGTCCCTGGGGCAGAGGACAGGTATGTTTCCTGACGAGGATAATAAAGATAATGTCTCTCTGGGAGAAAGGTTGGGTAGGTTTGCTGATGATACTGGCAGGCTGGATCTGAAGACCCAGAGGGGATCCAGCAGAATCAGCCAAGAGGGTCCTTGGCCTCGTGCAGGATAGAAATCAAACATGAGCCAGCAGGAAGTGGGAGCAGAGTTTACTGAAGATAGAGAGAGAGCAGATACAGATGGAGTGTCTGGGAGACTTGGAAAGGGAAGCAGCATGAGTCTTGTCTTTGTTTATGATCTGGGGATTTTATTGAGGATTATGGTCTGGTGTATGTGTTCTCTTAGGCATCCAAGAACCGGTTAGAACAAAGACGAGGGCCCAAGGATTATTCCTTGGAGCCAGGGGAGCCAAGGGGTCTTGGCTCTGAGATGTCTAGTGCTGGTGGTCTGGAATACACATATAATAGCTTTGGTCATTCTCACCTGGTCCTTCCATACATGTTATTTATTCTAAATAAAATCATTAACTCCTTATCCTTTACAGAGGACATACACTATTTGCATTCTGAGGCATGTGTAAAGTGGGGTGGGGGTGCAGGTCCTAGAATAGGATCAGGAAAAGGAGCAAAAGGCAAATGTTTATGGAGTCCTTCAGTTTCCCTGTCTCACAAGCAACACACTATAAGATTGGGGGTTTCCTAAATGCATGGTTCCTCAGCTGTGGCATAAACCCACTGGGTGCACAGCATCCACCTGGTCCCATCTCTGCATCACTCCCATGGGACTTGGGGTTCAGGGGGAACCTATGAGGACGTGGAGTTCATGCTGCCCGCTGTGCTGTGATAAAGTCCTTTGTCTCTACCCAGGAGTCTCACTACTTCTGCCAGCTTCAGTGAAGCTGTGATTGGCTGATTTGTTAGCTTGAGAACAGAGTAAAATTTTCAGACACTTCACAATTCCTAACATTATTTTGCTTGTCATCTCTTGGGTCATCATTTAACTTGAAGTTAAGGGAAAGGCTGGTGAAGACATGATGAGGACAACAAAGGCAAATTAAATGGCTAACGTGAGTTTAATGTTGCGCTCTCTGGATTCCTGCTAGTTTCCTCATTATCTCTACTTTTTCCTTACCCCCATCAAAGTGAGCATCAGGCCAGCGCATTACTGGGCACACAGTTATTATTATTAATCCTTTCACCATGTACTAAGTGCCTCTCTGTACCAACTGCTCTTCAATACCTGATCTTTGTTTCTTTTTTTTTTAATGTTTGTTTGTTTATTTATTTTTGAGAGAGAGAGAGAGTGTGTGTGTGCAAGCAGGGGAGGGGCAGAGGAAGAGGGAGATACAGAATCGGAAGCAGGCTCCAGGCTCTGAGCTGTCAGCACAGAGCCCCACACGGGGGTTGAACTCACCAGCTGTGAGACCATGACCTGAGCTGAAGTTGGATGCTTAACTGACTGAGCCATCCAGGTGCCCTCATGATCTTTGTTTCTTGCCACAGTTTTGAAAGTTTGGAATTATCCCTGACAAGAGACCGAGAAGGGTTAAGAAACTTGTCCGATCTCACGGAGCCTAGAGATAGAGGCAGGGTTCCTACCTGTATTTATGTGATAGCAAACTCCTGTTCCTCCTACCACAACCCATGCTATCTCAGTTGTGCAAATGAAGTTTCGGAGCAGAGCAAGAAACATTTTAGCAGTGATGGTGACCAATCTGCTTAATTTCTTCTCAAATGCTCACCATTACTCTATTTCCTAATCTGCTGTCCTATTTTATTTGACTCCTACTATTGCCAACCCACAGCAGCTCCTCAGCCCTTATCCCATTAACATCTCTTCTTGAATGTGCAGATACTAAGAGTATTTTTTCAGAGCTGCTTAGAAATCTGTGTGTAAAGAAATGGGCTAAGAAGGATTAAGTCATGCATGATCTAAGACAATAATGACAGGAAGTATAAGCTGAGCTGACCCTTGATGGCAATGAGAAAGTAATCCATGACCTCAGCTTCCAGTCCGTGGGATTTAAGACGCATCCACCGGAAACCTGAGTTGGGAGCTCACGTCTCCAAGTCTTCTCCATGGGGGCTCATTTGAGGGATGGCTGCCATCCAGCCTGTATTTCCAGGAAATGAGACTTCCATTCCTTGTGGTGTTAACTTTAAAGGAAAGGCATTTCGATGATTCTTGTAAAGAGATGAGCCTTTGAAAGAAAGCTGAATGAAAGGATAGAAAAATCCACAACTGACTTCCATGCTTAGTTGCCTGGCATCCTCTGCCACATAGATACTAGCTGTGAAATTCCCCCTGGTCTGTGGGTAGGTGGCAGGACATCTACTAAGTGAGCCACCAACACATGCATCCCCAAGCTTCTTTATTTTCCCAGAATTCACCAAATTCCTCAGCTCTGGGGATGTCTTGGGGGATGGAGGACTTGAAAACAAAAGTGTGTTTCCAAGTTCACTCTCAACCACCAGTTGCAATACTACTGTATTTTCCCAGCAGATTTTTTACTTGTGGCTGCTTTCAGAATAATTCCAAGGTAAACACATTCTAAAATATATCAGGGTTCAATAGTTTACTGTTAGTTTAAGCTATCATCAGAGCTAGAGAAAATTATACCATAAGCCATCTAGAGAGACAGAAATACAAAAAGACCAATGTACTATATAGAGACCACTATACTATAATTCCTATAAGAAGAGTAGGGAGATGCTTCCAACAGGTAGAGAATGAGAAGTATGGTAATGGGAATTACAAGATTGATCTAAATCTCTGAGGTTAATCAAGAGGGACCAGTCAAGGGCAAGATATTGGAAAATCCTTCTTCTCCCTGTTTGGATGTTTCTTTTTACTCGACTGTTTCCATTCTATTCAGGCCATGAAGCACGGCCTCTAGAACAATGTGGACGTGCAGTAGAGATGTGATGAGACCAAAGGAGGGGAGCAGGCCTGGCCAGAGCAGGTTTCTAACAGGAAAGAAGAGAAAATCAAGAACGAGTACAGATTTAAATCTGTTTAAAACAGACTTTGGCCACTTCTACCTATAGTCAAAGCGACGACAGTTTGTGGCCATGTCAGCCCAGCCAGCTGCTGGCATATCTGGGGGTTGATGTGAATCATTATTACTGCACATCTCATTCCAACTGGCTTTCCAGAGCCATCCTGTGGTTTGACTAGAAGAACACTAGAATCTCTGATCATTCAAAAACATCAAGTGTGTGTGTGTGTGTGTGTGTGTGTGTGTACGTACACACATAGATGTAGAAACGAGAAATCCAGTCTCTTCAGATTTGGCCTTCAACATTATTTTACTTTAGCTTGTAGAACAAGGTTTATCTCTTATGTATGTTTTTAACTTGCATTTTTGGTTTGTTTTTGTGTGAAAAATGTGACACAGTTTTTAAAGCAATAGTATGCTATAGATGAGGTGTAGGGTGTCATGAAAGTTGGGGTATATGACCCCAGTATGACTCTGTGTATTTCCTTTTATTTTTTTTTAATATGAAATTTATTGTCAAATTGGTTTCCATACAACACCCAGTGCTCATCCCAACAGGTGCCCTCCTCGATGCCCATCTACTTTCCCCTCTCTCCCACCCCCATCATATTTCCTTTTAATATATGTATCTCTGTCCACATGTCTATGGGCCTGGGAACATCTTCCTCTCTTTTCTCTCTGTATTGCTTCTCCTTTATTTTTTTTTTATTTTTTATTTTTTTTAAATTTTTTTTAACGTTTATTTGTTTTTGAGACAGAGAGAGACAGAGCATGAACGGGGGAGGGACAGAGAGAGAGGGAGACACAGAATCGGAAGCAGGCTCCAGGCTCTGAGCCATCAGCCCAAAGCCCGACGCGGGGCTCGAACTCACGGACCGTGAGATCGTGACCTGAGCTGAAGTCGGAGGCTTAACCGACCGAGCCACCCAGGCGCCCCTTTTTTTTTTTTTTTTTTTTTTTTTTTAAAGTATTGCTTCTCCTTTAAACAATCTGTCTCTACTTCTCTCCTCTGTTTTTGCCACTTTCTCCCTGCACGTTCCTCTCCTTTTCTTCTCATTCATTTATACAAGATTGGATTGAATGCCAGCCACTGTATTATATTGTCTCCAAAAACTATAAAATTTCTCCTTCCCCAAACTCTGAATCTGGTAGTTTTTTCATGCAGGCACTTCAGTTGATCTTATTTTCAAAACTCAGTGACATTTGAGGAGAAAAGAAAAATTGTTCTTGACCATTTCCCCTACCTGTGATGGAGTTTTCTAGGGAAATACATCATGTTAATCCTATGTTAGGCTGGCTACACAGACTGTTGATGCCCTTCAAGGCTAGTAAGAAATAAGTTGGTCAAGGGAGAACTAGACCCCTCAGGTGTAGAAAGAAATGAAACAATAATTTCTGTAAAAATTAGATATTTATAAACTTTTAAAAACTTTTTCAAACAGAAAACACATGACTGTAAAGCATGGAACAGGAAATGAAAATGTGACAGACTGGTCAAAGTTTGAGTTTTTTTCAAATCTATAAACAAGGCTTTCAGTCTTTAAACAATTCAGACTTGTGTCTGGGACACTTGCTAATTTATTTCTTAGGAAATAGACATCTAAAGGGCCTCTACTATGAGTACTTCCAGAATCCTGAACACAGTGAAGCCTCCGGAGCCACCTTGCAGGTAGTTGGTCCATGGGAGTTAAAATTCATTAGAGGAAAAAAAAAAAACACGCTGCAAATTACTTTTCCCCTGGAATACAACACTATTGCACTTTCTAAGAATCTCTCAATTGTCTATAACTACTGGAAGGCCTCATGTTTCACACCAGTAATTCCAGTGTAGTGGGAAACTCAGAAGACATAAGGAAAGACAGGACTCATTATTAATGAAAGGACTGTGCCCTCTAAGGAAACACAGTGCACTTAGTGCTCAACTTACCTCATCTTTCCGTCAATAAATCCATGCTCCCTAATTGTTTATGGCATCCCTTGGTAGGCTCACTGGAGAGGATGACAGCTAATTAACAAACACACTTTGGCCTTAATTAAGCTGCCCTTTCCTGTCTATGATACTACTTCAATATCAATGAAGACAGTTCCTGCTTTATTTTACTCCCATTATAGAAGTGAATTCCAGATTGATTTGTTTAAAACATGATCCAATTAAGCTTCACTTACCTAATGAAATGCACATATTTCGTATTTTAAATAAGGAGGGTAGTTCACTTAAAAGATTTATTTCGTTTCTCCTCTCCCTTCTCCTGCTCCTTCTCAGCTGATGGTCAATGAGGGTATCATCTGCTAGGGCTGCTGTAATGAAATACCACAGATTGCATGGCTTACACAACAGAAATTTATTTTCTTGGGGTTCTGAAGGCTAGAAGTTCAAGATCAAGGTGTTGGCAGGATTGGTGTCTTCTGAGGCCTGTCTCCTTGGCTTACAGATGGTCATCTCTCCCTGCGTCTTCATACCAGCTTCTCTCTGTACATGTCTGTGTCAAAATTTCCTCTTTTCAAAAAAATTCTTTTTTAGTGTTTATTTACTTTTGAGAGAGAGAGAGAGAGAGACAGAGCGTGAGCAGGGAAGGGGCAGAGAGAGAGAGAGAGAGGGAGACACAGAATCCAAAGCGGGCTCCAGGCTCCCAGCTGTCAGCACAGAGCCCCACACGGGGCTTGAACCCACAAACTGTGAGATCATGACCTGAGCCAAAGTTGATGCTTAACCAACTGAGCCTCCCAGGCACCCTAAAATTTCCTCTTTTGCTAAGGATACTGATCTGATTGGATTAGGGCCCATCCAAATGGACTCATTTTAGCATAATCACACCTTAAAGGCCCTTTTCCCAAATACAATCAGATTCTGAGGTAGGGAGGTTAGGGATTCTACATACGAATTCAGCTCATAACAAGTGAAGAAGAGGGGGCATTTCCAAGGAGAGGTAGTGGAGTGTGTGGAGAAGGGCACCACCTCTGGAGCAGACCGTCTGGGCCCAGATCTTAGCTTTCCTGCCTGCCACCCATGGGACCTTGCGCAAGTCAAGTAAGTTATCTGCCTGTCAGTCGTTCCATCTATAAAATGAGTAAATAATCAGGCCTACCTCAGAGGACTTGTATAAAGGTTAAATAAGTGCTTTATACCTTGAAAGCCCTCTGTAAATTGTATAATTATTTCAAGCTTTTCCCTTAAAATGTTTGAAAAGTGCTTATACATTTTCCTCATTTCCACAGAATGCATGCTGTGTCAACATAGTATAAAAATGTGATGAACATCTTGACCCCTCTGGTCAGTGAATTGAGATGATGATCTTTTTATTTTATAATCATAACTTTCTTTTATATTCAAAACATATTCAAAACCCTTATATTAGGGCATGAAACGGATTTGGGCCATATGTCACAGATTTCAGTCAAGACTAAATCCTGCCCCCCTATTTGCCCTTGTTCTCTATCTTCTCCCTCATTGAACCAAAGACAGGTTGCAAATGCGTACCTAGATATACCTGAGCAAACCTGGTCCAAGATCAGGGGTTCTAAATTCAGATGTCTGCATTCATTTTCACAACAAAATCCTCATTCTGGACCAATGTCCTTCCTTACTGCTATATACCAGTAGCTAAATATTTCTGGAGAAAATCTGATGAGCATGTGGGCTGGCTCCACTAAAATATCATGGTGTCCAGCCTCTTCTGAGCCCTCTGCACCCCTGAGTCTTTTTTCTTACCTCTGGTCCACACTGTCTCCTGTTCTTCTAGGCAGCTATTCCCAACTCTTACTTCACATCAGTCCTGTACCCATGACAACTTTCTTATTCTTCACTAGGAATACAGTGGTCCTAGCAACATCAAACTGTGTAATTGCATATATCCTGTGTTGAATCTCTCCTCTTGCACAAGGGAATGTCTTCTTTCCTCCCAGTCTCCTCCACCTTTGTCTGACTTCCTCTTACTCTTCTTTGAAGACTTGGCTCAAATATGGCATCCTTGGGAGTGTCTGCGTAGCTCAGTCAGTTGAGCGTCTGACTCTTGATTTTGGCTCAGGTCATAATCCCAGGGTTGTGGGGTTGAGCCCCATGTTGGGCTCTGCGCTGAAGTGTGGAGACTGATGAAGATTCTATCTCTCTCTCCCTCTGCCCCTTTCCCTAGCTTGTACATACACACACATGCATGCTCTCTCTCTCTCTCTCAAAAAAAAAAATAATATATATTATTTTATATATTTATATTTTATATCTTAATATATTTTATAAATATATTTATATTTTGTATATTATATATATTTTTTTGAGAGCGTGCACGTGTGCATATTATATATGTGTATGTGTATATATATATATATGTGTGTGTGTGTGTGCATATTATATATATATATATATGGCATCCTCTTCACCAAAGCCTTCTTTATTTGGCATTCCCACCAGCCCTTACCTGGTCTGTATGCCTCCTTGGTGCTCCCACCATACCCTGTGCACATCTCTAGCTTTATCTTTACAACATTGCTATACCATTATCTGTTGATGAATCTGTCTCTCCCAATAGACTGAATTCCTTGTGGTCAGCAATGCTGTGTGTTCACTACTGATTCTCACTGTCCAGTATAGTAGATGCCTTCAATGTATCTTATCTTTCTTCCATCCCATGGACTGTATTGAAATCATTTGTATACGGAGCTCCTAAGAGACAGAGGTCAGGATCTTATTTGTTTTTCCTCTTGGGTCAATTGGGGTTCTTAGCTACATGGAACAAAACCTATCTGTGTTGATTTAAGTACACAAGGATTTTGCTGAAAGGGATTGGGTAGCTCACTGAACCAGTAAGATCAGAGAGTTGAGTTTGAAAATAGGTGTGAAATGCAGCCATAGCCACATTCAAAGCCATACCACCAACTGCTTTCCCACTGGCATGCCAACTGTTGCTAGAAACTAGAGGTTGTTACAGCATCTGCTATAGTCCTCCCCTTTGGATTGTCCACCCTCTCTACTTCCTTCCTACTTCCTTTGAGGCCTCTTTGACTCCCAAATCACACTGAGGTACATGTATCTGATTGGCTAAGCCTGAAAGTACCAATACTCTGAATGCAAGAGAAGCTGGGAAGGTGAGTAGCTGATGTTTTCAGCCTGTTCAGAGAAGGTGGGGAATTCCTCAAATAAAGAAGGTGAATCAGATAATGGCGGTCAGAAAAATATGACAACATCCATTATAGATCCCTCAAGCTTAGCACAGCCTGGCAAATAGCTAAGTGCTAAGTAAAGGCAGATACAATGTAAAGTATGAATGAATCTCCTCTTTGTTTCTAGAAACCCACATTGCCAAGGGGGATCTTGCCCTGGCCCTACAATCTCTATATTTGAGGAAGAAGAGACAGGAGGGAAAGAATGGGAGAAAATAAGTAACATGTATTAAGTGCCACAATGCAGTCACATTAGATAAGTCCCTACTGGTGAGATGATCTTCATCACAATGTAATGTGCAAGAGGCAGGGACCAGCCATATCTGTGTTATCTTTTATCAGATCCAAAGGGCCTAGCACAATGTCTGGCACACAGTAGGTCATTAAATAGTTGTTGGTGCTGAGCAGTCCTACAAAGGAGATACTCTGCAATTTTGTTGATGTTCAGATTAAGTACTCTGGCAGTCGCAAATGTTCTGATGTTCTTTTCATCATCACACCTATATGGATGCTAAATATGGATCAGTCAGTATGCAGGCTACTGGGATGAGTGACATCAGCAACATGACCGCATAAGATTTTTGTCTCCTTTAACATCTAGAGTTTGGCAACTATTCATAACTCTGCTTCTGCGGGAGTTGTGGGGCCCAGCACCATACACCAAAGGACCTGGGAGAGCCTCACCCACCTGTGCATTGGGCAATAGGCAGACAGACCCCAGTATGGACTGTGGAACTGCCAGCAGCTTGGAAACTGGCTCTAACTCTTTTCAACAGGCTGTAATCTGGGAGCACCTGGAAAACGGTGACTTGGGCAGACAACCCACAGACAAGAGAGACTATGCAGAAGTCCCAAGTGTCTAGAGGAGAAGTTCAGCACTCTGTCGGAGCAAAAACAAAACAAAACAAAACAAAAAGAGTTTGGATGCATTTGAGTGGGTAAGAGGAACTTTGCCCACCTTACCCTTCCCCCTAAGACAGCACAGCTTAGAGAAAGAGGAGGCCAAGTATCCTTTCCTTGGGAGACAGGGAGGGCAGTGAGTGAGCTCCTGGGAGGGGGTGGGGCAGTTGGCACAATAAGTGAAAGGAATTAAGAGGTATAAACTTCCAGTTATAAAATGAATAAGTCATAGGGATGTAATGCATAGCACAGGGAATATAGTCAACAATATTGTAATAACTTTGTCTGGTGACAGATGGTAAGTAGACTTATTGTGGGGATCATTTCAGAATGTAATAAAAGAAAAATAATCTGATTAAAAAATGGGCAGAGGAACAGAATAGATATTTTTCCAAAGGAGACACACAAATGGCCAACAGGTATGTGAGAAGGGGCTCAACATCACTAATCATCAGGGAAATGCAAATCAAAACCATGATGAGATATCATCTCACACCTGTCAGATGGCTGTTATCAAAAAGACAAGAAATGTTGGTGAGGATGTGGAGAAAAAGGAACCCTTGTGCGCTATTGGCAGGAATGCAAACTGGTGCAGCCACTATGGAAAACAGGATGGGGGGTCCTTAAGAAATTACAAATAGAACTCTGTATGATGCAGCAATTCCACCAGGGTATACACCAGAGGAAATGAGAACAAGATCTTGGGGAAATACCTGCATTCTTCCTTGCGGCAGTATTCACAGTCTCTGAGATACAGAAACAACCAAAGTGTCCATCAACAGACAAATGGATAAAGATGTCAGATGTTATATATATAATGGAATGCTATTTGGCCATGAGAAAAGAGGACATCCTGCTATTTGTGACAGCATGGATGGACCTTAAGGGCATCATGCTAAGTGAGATTAAGCCAGATAGAGAAAGACAAATATTGTGATGATATTACTTATATTTGGAATCTAAAAAATCTGAACTGGTAGAAATAGAAAGTTGAATGGTGGTTTGCAGGGACTGGGGGGCTGGGTGAATTGGAGAGATGTCGGTCAAAAGGCAAAAACTTGCAGTTAGAAGATGAATGAATTCTGGAGATCTAATGCACAGCATGATGATTATAGCTAATAACACTGTATTATACACTTGAAAGTTTCTAAGATACTAGATTTTAATTGTTCTCACTGTAAAAAAGAAATGACAATTATGTGACATGATGGAGGTTGTTAGCTAGAGTTACAGTGGTAATCTTAGTGCAATATGTAAATTATCAAATCAACATGCTATACATTTCATACTTATACAACATTATATGTCAATTATATCTCAATAAAATATTCAGGCTATTGCTTTTATGCGATTTTATGAAAATTTTTTAAAGCTTCTGATGAGCAAAATCTTTCTGAGGATCTTGTAGGATTGGACTCTAACTGCTTGCTCCCCACCTTCCCCCACAAAATGACATTATTGTATGAGCATATTCTTTCAGATTATAGACTTTTATGAAATGGACTCTGATTTCGTGGCTCACAGGGTTTCAAAGCGCAGTTACACCCTGGTTCTTTAGGTCGGCATTTTCAGCATCTTCAGAAGATGGAGCAGGATTTCTGTAATGACCAAATGGCAAGCCCCCTGAGTCACCCTCGCCATTCTGCTCAGGTGGCCTGTGTGGCTGCTGCCAAGTGCCCCAATGAGACTGGTTTGGGAAGAAATGTTTTCATCGTGAGAGGTGAATGCAGGCAAGCCTCCAGCTTTTGCCGGACAATTTACACGTTCCAGCCTTTTTAGTTCCTCTATCAGAGGTGCTTCGTGCCCCCTAGTGGTGTGAGCGGCAGAAAGAACAAGCTGACCTAGATTCCCTGCCACCAGCCTATTCACTTGTGAGAGCGATCATTGTCCATGGCAAGCAAGTGCAGGAAACGAACAAACAACCCCCCTCAGGACAGTTGTCCAGGGCCCAGCAACTGAAAACATTTAATGAGGAAAATTTCTTCATGGAAAAAAAATATTTGCACACATTTGATGAAAATAAAAAGGAAACTTTGGCAGGGCCACACCTTGCCATCCATATGTGGACGGTACCTGGAGCCCAACACGCTGCGAATGGCCTGGCTTGGTGTGGCACGGGATGGCCACCCTGCAACGTTCCTGAGTTTCAGAGGTGCTGAACCGAGGCAAGGCATTGAGGGTTCCCCTGTTTGAACCACGGAGCAGCGGCCGAGGTCTGCTTTTAGCGGGGAGGAGACCCGCCCCCAGCCCAGCATCCTTGCCACAGCTCAGTGACCATCAGGAAAGCGCTGTGCCACGCTTTTCTTTCTGGAAGTGCACAATGATCGAATGGAAGATGACTTTGGCCTTGCCCTGATGCAGTCACATTTCTTGTGGGAGCTGTCCTGATGTCGTTGATGGAGCACTGGCTTTGGAACTGAACAGTTCCTCCTCCACCAGATACCATTGGTTAGCTGTGTGCTCTGGAAAAATTAACTTAGTCCCTCTGTGTTTTCATCTATAAACAGGGTTAATGAAACATTTCTCACAGAACTCCTGTGAGAACTAAATAAATGATCTACTATCTATCTATCTATCTATCTATCTATCTATCTATCTATCTATCACATGTATAAAGGGTCTAATATGATGCCTAACACCCAGTAGGTGCTCAATACCAGGCAGTTCCCTCATCCTTCCAGATTTTTTTAAAATTTTTTTAATGTTTATTTATTTTTGAGAAAGAGAGAGAGACAGAGAGTGAGCGGGGGAGGGGCAGAGAGAGAGGCAGACACAGAATCTGAAGCAGGCTCCAGGCTCCCAGCTGTCAACAAAGAGCCTGAAGCGGGGCTTGAACCCATGAAACACAAGATCATGACCTGAGCCAAAGTCGGCCTCAGTTAATCAACTGAGCCACCCAGGTGCCCCTCATCCTCCCATATCTTCACAATCATATGCTCTTCTCAGATCTCCCTGTGCTTGATGGAATTCCATCAACATCCCTACAGTCTGCATCTATGGCTCCTGCTCCTGAGAGGGGCAAGACAACCAGACTCAGTTCACCTGCTTCTGAAATTCCTTAGGTCTAAAATTTTTCTTTACTCCAGTAGAGTTAACACACAGTGTTATATTAGTTTCAGGTGCATAATATAGTGATTCAACAATTCTATACACTACTCAGTGCTCATCATGATAAGAGTACTGTTCATTCCCTTCACCATGTCTAAATTTGTATTAGGCAGGCTTGTTTTTATTTTATTTTGAAATGACAATGGAGATCGGAGGCTTGGGACTTCTGTCATCTAGCCTGGGTAGGACATAAACAATCTAAATTTTTCTGGGGCGAATATGAGTTGACTTTAACGTACTGAGATTCTTATCTGACCCAAAGACTCCCAAGTTCCCTTCACCGGCTAAAAAGAAGTTAGAATTTGTTGTGGGTGCAAAAAAGGTAGGGTGTGGTGACAGCGGGCCCTGCAGTGAGGAAGGGACTTACCAGAGTCAGTGCCCGGCTGCTCAGGCCACATGCTCTTCCAGCATCCCGGGCAAAACATCAGCTAGCCCATACCCAGAAGGTTCTCTCTACGTACTGACACCAACCTCAGAGCTGCCCCAGGATCCTGATAGGTCTCACAGGGACAGAACACAGGAGAGGTGGACAGCCTGCTGCCCATGACATTTTCCCTCTGCATCAAGGTTTTCTATTCAACTTTTGGCCCTGGAATTCTAAATCCATCTGTACTTGGGGGTGGGAGGACAGGCAGGGCGATTTTCTAGGATCAACAGAACATTCCTGAAAACTTTCTAATAATTACGTAAGCTAACAACTAATAGTGTGGTTAGTACAGAGACGTGCACTACATATATATCTTAGATCTGATGATGGAATCAATTAAGAAAATATTTTTAAACATGCCAAAATTGACTTTTGTAATTAAATACATCCTATTTTTGTCAGGTGCTTCCCCTAAATTGTACCTAATTCCCTCCAAGTCTCCTGGCTCTAAGGTGCAGGCGGCCTCTTGCATACATTCAACACTAGTGAACAAACACTGAAGGAAAAAAAGAGACAGAAATATGGAAATGTAGATTAAATGGTCATTCGTCTCTCAAATGTCTTAAATGTCTCATTCAATAAGTATTTATTCAACATCTGCTATGTTGTGTGTTTAGAAGTGTGCCTAGAACTCTTCTAAAGTACCGGGGACACATCAGTGAGTAAAACAGACAAAATCCCTGCTTACCTCATAGAGCCTACATTCTAGTGAGGGAAGACAGTGCCATAAGCTAAGCCATACTGGAGCCCAAGGAAAAGGAGAAATCAGTGACATTGATTCCTGACTTTAAAGTTTTGATATTTTGCTCATATCATGGATTTTTTTTGCATTTTCATTTTTAAAATATTGCATCAAAATATTTATCTTGCTTATATTTGGGGGGGGGTCCCATTGAATTTTGTGCCTGAAGCAAATCTCACTCCCCTCACTAGCTCTGGAAGACAGATGCTAAGACAGATGCTGGAAGAAGCATCTAAGATGCTGGAAGAAGCATGGTAGGGTCTGAAGAGTGCCACCCACATTTCCCCTTCAAGACCTCGGCACCCATTGTACTCAGCTGCTGAGAGTGTTGACGGCTCACAGCTGAATCCCTGCCCCTACAAAGGCCAAATGACAATGCTTAACCATCAGAAGCAAGGCGGGAGCAAATATCTCACTGAACAGCAAGTCAGAGCCACAGGCAGAGAGACAGATGCACAGAGAGCTGGGGAAATGACTGGAGTCTCTAGACACAAGATCAATCTGTGCCAGTAATTCTCAAAGTGTGATCCCCTGTCCAGTGGCATCAACATTACCTGGATATTTGTAAGAAATACCAATTCTCAGGCTACAGTCCAGACCCACTTGATTAGAAACACTGGGATGGGGGCCAGCGATCTATAGTTCATTAAGGCCCCAGGTGATTCTGATGCACTGATCTATACAGTCAAGAGAAAGGATCACGAGGAGGCTAAGGGCAGCTGTGCCAACAAGAAATCAAAATTCTTTGACAAGCTTTGGATCTGAACTAATTTTCAGACTCAGAGCCCACTAACTAACGGGAAGGCCAGGTCCTCAGGAAGAAGTATCCTGTAACACCTTGGCATGTCTGCATGACAATGACTACCCCAGTCCTTCCCCAAAGGGACCAAAAGATATTTACTTGGGTAACCATACCCTGGGGAAAGGAAATAGCCCAAGATTTTAAGAACTGTTGAACATAAGGTCTGAGTTGACAGTGGTAACCAGTATGATACAAATCATGGTCTTCTGGCAGAGTAGATGTGTATGGAACCAGGTAATAAATGGACTCCTAGCCCAGGTCCACTTCACAGTGGGTCTCTTCAGTCCAGGGACCAATCCAGTGGTTATGTCCCTGGTCCCTGATGTATAATTGAAATAGACAATTCTTGGAAGTTGACAAAATGTCCACATGCATATATTAGTTCCTTGGCCTGTGAATAAAAGCTATCATATTGGGGAAGGACAAGTGGGAGCCTCTGAAGCTTCCTCTATGCCCCTCCTGAGGACAAGACTGCAAATTACAAACATCCCAAGGCAAATGGCAGAAATTAGTGCCACCTTTACGACCTAAAGGAAGCGCAGTGGTAATTCCCATCAAATCTCCATTTAACTCATCAGTCTGGCCCCTACCCACCCTGGAAGATGTCAGCAGAGTACCCCAAGCCCCATCAACTAGCAGTGCCAACTATAACTAAGAGCATGACAAAGTGGTACGATCCACGGCCCCCCACCCCCCCCACCCCTCCCACAGCTGATCTGGAGTCAGTACCTGAAACTCATGGTCTCTTTTCTCTACCATCCATTCTAGATTTCCCTCGCCCTTGGTTAGCACCTGTGACAGACAATACAGTAAGTGAATAAATGTTATGTTATGTTAGATGATGAAAATGCTATGAAAAATTGGGAAGGGAGAAATGTTTTGCAATTTTGAATAGGCTATGGTAGGCTTCACTGAAGTGACATTTGAGCAAAATCTTGAAGAAGGTGAGGGTGATCACCTTCAGGGAAAGGGCACTTCACAGATAGAACAGCAAGTGAAAAGGCCCTGAGGCCTGTTCATGTCTGGAGAATTACACAAACAGCAAGGCTGGTGGTAGCTTGTGGCCGGAGGTTGTAGGGCTTTAGATGTCATTATTATAAGGACTTTGGCTTTTACCAGGAATAGGATGGGGAGCCACTTGAGGGTCTGGGTTAAGAGGTATCATGACCTGACTTTACTTATTAATAGGATCGCTCAGATTACTATGCTGAGAACAACCTGTAGGAAGGGTGAGAGAGAGAGAGAGAGAGAGAGTGTGAACAGGGAGCAGGGGCAGAGCGAGAGAGAGGTAGAGAGAGAGAGACAGACAGACAGACAGATAGAGAGTGAGAATCTTAAGCAGGCTCCATGCTCAGTGTGGAGTCCACTATGGGGCTCAATACCATGACTCTGGGATCATGATCTGAGCTGAAATCAAGAGTTGGATGCTCAACCAACTGGGCCACCTAGGCGTCCTTGGATATTTTTAAAATAGAGAGTCCATAGGATTTTCTGCCAGATGGGGTATGAGATACAAGAGACAATAAATTGTCAAGGATGACTCAAATGTTTGCCCCAAGCACTGGAAGGATAGAGTATCCATTTAATTTGCCAAGATGGATAAATCTGGGAAAGGAGCAAATTTAGGGGGACAAAATCAGGAGTATGATTTGGAATATGTTGAGGTTCAGATGTCTTTTAGATAACCAAGGAGATACATTGAATAGGAGTTTGATACCAGTGCCTAGAGATCAGGAATCATCAGCTAACAGGTAGGTTCTGTGAACCCTAAGATTTCGTGAAAATCACGGGGATAGAAAAGAGCCTGGGCCACGCAAACATTAAAGGTCTACAAGAGGAAGAGAAACTAGGTAAGTTGCAAAAAGACTGAGGAAGCCAAGAAGAAGTTAGTAAGGAAAACCACAGGCATGTGTTGTCCTGGAGGACAAGTGAGGAAGGATTTCAGGGAGGAGACAGTAAGCAGGTCTATCAAATCAAGTAAGATCAGGGCTTAGAATGAGCAATGAAGGTCACCTTGATAAGGCTTCTCAGAAGCAGCATTAAGGCCAAAAACTTCCACTGGAGTGGGCCAGCAGAAGGGACGAGAACTGGAGATGGGTATAGACAACTCTCCAAAAAAGTTTTGCTAAGAGGGGAAACAGACATAGTGAGGAAAGTAGAGTCAAGCAAGGTGTTTTTATTGTTTTGAATCCGTGGTGGAAATGATACAGTGGGGAGGGGGACTGCTAAGGGGTGAGGGGAGGATGCTGGGGCCGTGTTCCGAAGAGGCAGGAGGGGCGCGATCCAGTCCAGGTGGAAGGGCTTTCTTTGCATAGGAGTGTGGATAGTCCCCTCTGTCACAGGACAGAAGGCAGGGCACAGGGGGGCAGGTGCTAGCAAAGGTGTGCAGGGGGTGTGAGGTGGACTAAGAGCATGACAAAGTGAGGGGTTTCTTCTGGGTAATACTTTCCTCTCTCATTTTAGGAATTAATACAGGCATCACATTGCTAACTCTTGTAGGGGATCTCGGTCTACAGCAGAAGGGAGGGTATGAAATGGAGAATCTCATTCAAGCGCCTCAGAAGGACAGAACTTAAGTACTGAGAGCCTGACTTCCTGGAAATGCCTAATTTACAGAAGACAGAGCCTTCCCTCCTGACCAGCGAACATATGCCAAGAATCTCTCCCCATCCTCAAGCCCATGACCTTGCTTTTTGAACTCTGGCTTTTACTCCTTGCCCATAAATACCCCAAACCCTCAACGGACTCCCTGGAGCTTGCAATAGCATGCATTTTCCAAACTGCAATTCCTCAGCTTTTCCCACATAAACTAGATTTCTGGAAATTCAAGCTTGCCTCAGTTTACCTTTTTATTTAGGTTGACACTAATGATGTAACTTTGGTCAGGTTATTTAGTGTCTCTAGGCTATAGCTACCTAGTTTGTAAAACCAGGATAACAATACTACCTATGTTATAGATTGCTGGGAGGATAGAATGAGTTAATACCTTCATCTAAATATTGAAAAGTGCCTAAAAAATAAGCACATAGTAAGAAATATAAATAGATAATTTTTACCCTCGATCAATAGATATTATTTTTAATGGGGCAATAAAAAGTAAGGGGAGTTGAGAAATATGTTCCAGAAACTAATCTTTCAAATAAGGAATGTTAAAGACATTAAAAAAAAATCACTTAGGGGTGGGTGCCTGGCTGGCTCAGTTTGAAGAGCATGAGACTGTTGATCTTGGGGTTGTGAGTTTGAGCCCCATGTTGGCTGTAGAGATTACTTAAATAAACTTAAAAAAAAAAAAAAAAGAAAAGAAAAAGAACACTCTTAAAAAAAAAAAAACCCAAACATCTCTTCTTTAAAAAAAATTACTTAAATGTCTGAGGTTTCCCCCATTTGTAAAAGTATCACCTTCATTATGAATAGTATTGATGTGAAAATCAAATGCCATGTGTTGTGTTTTGAAGAGTAAGTACTAATATTATGATGATTGTCATGTTGTAATTAAAATCTCATTGAAATAAATAAGCACTTAAAACCAATTTAGAAAAGTTTCAGTTGCTATGAATTTAAAATTTAACTTTGGCTCAAGGTTTCTTTGAAACTCAGTTTATTTTAGCATTTTTTGAGAAAACAATTATAACATCCATATATCTAATAATGAAATTAAAATTTCTTGGTTTTTGTAACCTTCATGAACACATAATGATATTGGGAAGCAAAATGACTGGACCGTGTCTGGCAGGTAACTTCCCATTCAAGGATAGGTTGTGTTACACTATTTTGTTCATCTTTACCAGTTCTTAGGGGCAGAGTATATAAATGGTGAGGGGGGGGGGGTGGTCTCCAGGGGTTTACCGTACTCCAGGCAACTTGTCATTCCCCATCACATGGAGGCCTCTCAAAGGCAGAAAATCAAAGGTCTCCAATATGCTGGATCCTTCAAGGCAGCTTTGGGCTCCCCTTCTTACAAAGTAGTTTAATTTCCCAACAATGGTAAAATAAGATTAGAGATCAGTATATGTATGAATCCTCAATTTAAAATTATCCTGGACTATGTAATTCTAAAAGGACCCAAGTAGGCCTGAGACACATGTGTCTTCCTCTCTTCACAGTGGATCTAGTCCCTGCTTTGTTGGCAATTATAAAGTTGAAAATTTGGAAAATGTTAAAATATATCTTAACTGCAGACATTATTTCTAAAGTATATTTCAGATGTCTTTTAATGCTCCTATATATTTTGATTTTCATCCAAGTATTTCTAAACCCTATAACGGAGTTATGATGAGAAATTTATGCGCAGAAAAATGGAAACTTAATAACCAGTGACAAAACAAACAGCGCCCTCGGTGGCCGGTAGCCTGAACTGCACTTCCAACAAGCCCAAAGTGGCTCGCAATCCTTGAAAAACACCTAGTTGCTGTCGGGCAGGAATTTACAAGGCTCCCTTAGGAAAGATGATCCAACTACCTTTAGAGGCATGCTGTCTCAACTCAGTAACTGTAACAGAAACAAAAAAGGTTACAGAATTATAAAACTTACAACCCAAAAACCCTGTGAAGACAGAAGTTTGATAGACTGGCCAATCACGGCCTCTCACCCCATTGTTGGGGATGGACTCCACCCACGGCTCCGGATGCTGTTTGTACCATGTGGCCACTCACTCCCTCACCCCCCACATCCTCTTGAACCAAGTGAACACTGAGCCTGAATCTGTAAGATGAAGATAGGTGAGTCCTCCGGAAAGATCAGAGAAAGGAACAGCAGGGAGCCAGGCCTCAAGGTAGATCAAAAGCTGCAAGGCACCAGAGAAACCCCAAGTTAGCACAGAGAACAGGGCTGCAGAGAGGGACAGTACTTGGGAGCACGCTCACCACGAGAAGTGGCGATAAGGGACCTTGAGAACCCCAGAGAGGCTGAGAGAACTTTTCAGTTCCAGGGTCATGTAGGCTGGTTAAACTTTGTTTCCTGCCCTTAATGAGATTCCCCGCCATACCCTTGCAGTGAACCTTTTATTTCAGCTAGCCTCTGAAGTTTTCCTGTTTTGTAACTCAGTAGTACCTGAATCAGAAATGCTTAATCCTCTTTTATGGACAAGAGCCTTGTAGACAGCAAGGTCATACTGCTGGCTACTGATCACTCGGTTCTAGAAACCAATTCGCCTGATTCTCAATTTGCTAGGCTTCCTGGTCTTCTTTATGTACCAGTAGGTACTGAAGAAGTCAGATCAGATGTGTTAAGTAGTATTACCATACTGGCTTGGTTTATTATGAAAGTCCTAAATTAAACCATGTTTGCCCCCACATAAAAATGCACCTGATTCAAACGTTTGCTTTCTGGTGGTTCAACTTGGCCAACGCTTAAGGTTCTAACCAAACATACAGAAGAGTGGCCTAAAAACCATTTGTGCCCGGAGATAAATAACTTATCTCCCCCTACTTCCTGGGGGAGATCAGGCCCAGTGTATAAATCCTATTTCCCTTCTGAGACTTTATTTTGAATCAGAGTATTTACATAGACACATCAACAATTTAGTTAAGCCTAACTTGACAGAAATGTCAAGTTTCAAATATGAAATACAATATTTAATACATTAACAGTAATGTTAATATTTAATAAAAATTTAATACAAATATTAAATTTAGATGCATTTTTAAGCCTTTAAAAAGGGAACTGATATAAGAACAACAGAAAAGTGTATCACAGGGAGCAATTTCTATAGCTTCCTGTGCATGTCTTCTGAGAAACAGTGAAGGGGGTATGTGGGTAATGGCTCCCCATATACCTGGGGGGGCTATGGCACTTGTTGCATGGGACATAGATGGCAAAACCCCTATGGGAGTACTAACGTGAGCCAGGAGCCTTCTTTTATCTTCTTGAATGTTAACAATGGGAGATATTATTCTGAACACTGAGGAATTTGCACTGGCCTCGTCTGCCACCCTGTGAGTTCGTTAGATTTGGAAGGAGGCCGTCTGGAAGGTTAACCTGGCTGGCAGGTAGGCCCTAGTGACCCAGACTTTCAGTGTGGGTTGGTTCTGAATTCCCAAATGTTGTGGACTGGCTAAAAGTGACCTCAAGGTATCCTTGACGTATCCTCAAGGTATCCTGGTTGACCCGCGATTTTCCCTACAATTGTTCTTGCAATAAGTCTACCAGCGAGGCAGCTTTAGCACTTGAGGAAAACATAGAAATCAGGTACAGTGTTTGTGGGAATTCAAATTTGGCAACCAAGAGGAGATCTCTATTATTAAAGTTTTGGTATAGCTTCTGAAAAAGTTTAAAGCTTAAGCCGAACAGTTAAAGATATCAGAATAATAAGCTTATTCTGTCTGCATTTCTGAGAAACACTAAAAATTATAATAAAATCCCTACTAGAAATTTTAGACTACCACATATACACTGAAGACATTATCTTTTACAGGTTCAGAAAACTCCTCTCTTTTACATAATTATAAGAGAGTTAAAATTCTGGTTTGGTCTCACAAATTAGGTGTAATTCTACATTACTAAAATGTTTTAAAGGAGTTCACTGGCCTGAAATAAAAGTATTCTGACATGTTGATGCAGAATTAAGGGTTATTTTTATACTTTCCCTTATTGACCAGAAATATGATTTTTGAGACTGTACATACTCCCCCAAGATGCCCATGTGCTTCTTTGGTACATGCTAAATACCATATAAGAGAAAGTCTTGTGAAATCACATAGTGTAAGAAAAACAGGACACAGCAGGATAGAATGTGACCTCACGACATTAGACATTTTCAGCTCTAAACTATTATAGGGAGCAAACAGCAGTGGTAGTACTTTTGACCCTGCATACCCTTAAGACCATGAGTTTGGCCTGTAATACCATCGGCCTATAAAGGGAATACACTGCCTTAGGGGGTAGCTGATTCTAAGACTAGAGGCAGGAAAAAAATCAAAATGTGTCTGGAACGTGCTGTTATTTTCAGATACTACGGATACTTTTAGAATGTCAGAGTCCTAAAAGGACATCGGCATCAACATAATGGGACTTCCTATTGACCAAGTTGTCAGATTTTGACCATCAAACACAAGCACAGCAAGGTAGTCGTAACCCGAAAGCAGGCTGTGATACAAGTTTAATTTTTTAGTAAGTAGGGGAATGTTCATATTGAACATATTTTATTCCTTCTAATAAGTTTGTCTATTTACAATATTTACAAAGTTATTTCTAACTGGGTAAGCATCAAAGAAATACATGGAACCTGTAATTTAGCCAAATGATCCTGACAGAAGAAGGTGCTAAAATAAAAAATAGGGTGGATTTATTAGCATAAATAATAGGATGCATGGTGGGTACAAAGAATAACCAGGTAGCAGGTGGCACAGGTGGTCATATACAATAATTAAGGAAGAGAGACAATTTAACACTGTATTTTAAAACATGAATTATTCAATGTCCTGAAGAGATAAGTACATAAATCCCTCATTACCAAGAAGTGCAAGCTCTAGAATCAAGATTCCCAATAAGGAACACAGCCATTTTAAATAATGAAAACAGAACATATCAAAATACCCTAGTGACAAAGCCAACAGGTTACGTACTGCCAGCCATGCAAAGCTTTAATACATCGTTACTGCAAGAGATACCAAGTTTCAAAGACAAACATTTATAGGAGGAGGACTTAAAAGTTTACCACAAAAACAAAAACCAAACCCAAAACAACAGCTCGGCATGGTGACTCAGTTTCAATTGTCCCAGTCTACACAATCAGACTAGACTGTGTCTAGACCAAGATTCAACCTGTCGATAACCCAGATCCTCTCTCTTTCCCTCATTTCTAGTCAGACTATTGAAACTCAGGAAAGTACTAATACTGAGACATTAGGGACAGATCACATTAAGAATCATACTACACTGGGAAGTTATTAAGTACAGAAGGAAGAAGAAATTACCTAAACTATAATCTTAATGTTTCGGAATAAGTTGAGGTGAATGTGCAATAGTACATTTTACAATCACTGCTTATTTATGTCTCTCGCCAGCTGTTTAAGGTGTTATTTCAAAAGACTCATCAATTTGTACTCACAGTTTAACATTTTTCAGAAAATGTAATTAGTCAATTTTGAAATTAATGTTTAAATGCTCAAGAAAATTTGAGGTTCCTTAATATTTTGGTATGAACTTAATGAAACAATCATTAAACAAAGTACAGGTAGTTTTGGGTACTCTTTACATCTAAAAGCCCCTCAGACAATGGAAGCCTCTATTAATTATTGTTTTAAAAATTCATAATTCAGAAGAGAAAGTCTGTAATTAAGAAATCCTAACAGCTCCTGCTAGAATCCAAAGGAAAAAGTGATTTTAAAAGGACTTAAGAAAGACAAAGCTTGAGATGTCTATTCCTACCAAACACAGCCATCATTTGCTTGGTTCTAAAGACAAATGAATCATAACTTAGTAGGAATCATATTTCCATATTAACCACTTGGGTAGATGCCACGATACATGATTGAGATTACTACACGCTCTCCTAACCACAGGATTTAAGTTGTGTTGAAGGTAGCCACCCCCACCCCGGCCTCCCCCCCCCCCCCCCCCCCCCCCCCCCCCCCCGCCAATGATACAAAGAATCTGAAGCACAAAATGTTAGCTCAAGACAACAGGGAAAACTCAAAAGGTGAATACTTCAGAAAGCTACTGTTTGACCAGTTGCCAGATCTTTAAGAATACCATGGAACTGTAAGGATGCCTCCTAAAGAAGGAAAAGCATTAGCACATCTAATTTGACACATGAGAATAAACACAAAAATATTAGAAAAGTCACATCATTTTGGCAAATTACAATATTCATCACACTCAGCACATCTTGGGTGAAGGAAAAAAAAAAAAGAATATTGTTCACCTAACCTGTTAACTTTATGAGGGCTACCTTCCTGGCATTTGTTCCTAAGTAAATGAAAGAAATGATCTCCCGAAAACCCAACCTCCATTAAAACAAAACAAAACAAAACAAAAAAAAACAAAAAAAAACAACAGAACAAAACCAACAAAAAACCAACCCAAAAGAAACAGAAACATCTTTGGGAATACAAGTATTACATTTGCAAAATTAAGCACAATTTCAATTAATTCAAGTGCTGGTATGACACTGCCCGACTGCCAGACACTGATTATATGACTTTTCAAGTCATGAAGGTAAAGCTGAAATTATAAAACCTGTCGGGGGTGCTGGTATTCTAAATGGAACTCATTATGGCCAAGAGTTTTTGTTCACATATAAACACCACGTCAATATCCCAAAGGTGCCGTGTTGAGCTGGGGAGGCTGAAATTTGACCTGAAAGCTTTTCATGATTATGGTTTTTTTCTCATTTCTTCATCCCAATCAAAATCCAATGCTTCGTCATCTAGTTCTGATAAAGTAAAGAGAGATTTTTTGGAAAGAGCCAATCTCTCAGTGGACCCGTCTAGCTGGAAAGTTCTCCTCTTCTTGCCAGGCACTGGAGCTGCAGTCCCAGGAGGAGGGCTTGGGCCTCTCTCTCCCTGGTTCACACTTTCAGGAGGAGGAAGGGATTCCGGTTTGGATTCAGAGGGGCAAGTAAAGGAGAAGTTTGCCAATTTGGCTAATGTGCAGGAGTGAACCTTGCTGCTTTTGTTACTGCTTGAGACCTCTTCCTTTCTGTCTCTTTGACAAGTAAGATGAGAATGCTCAGTCTTGTTCTCAAGTTCTACTTCAGGCTGGATGGTTCTCCTTTCAGGGATATGTTTGCTCTCCTCTCTTGACCTGTCTTCCTCTGGTGGCTTCCGGGACACCTGCTTTGCCTCATTCTGTGGCTGGTTTGAGTTCCTGCCTCCTGAGGGAGAGGCCAACTTTTGGGGACCCTTCACAGGCGAGGTTGAGTCTCTGCTTGCAACGTGGGGAGTTTCAGGACCTGGGACGGCTACTTCAGTTGTGCCCAGAGACACATGACTGTGGTCTTCAGGGGAATGGATCAGTTTCGACTTTGGTTTGAAAGTAAATTTTGCTAGTTTGGCCAACGGGGGACCTGGACTCTCGGCATGTTCAAGTTCAGGCTCTTCCCTCTGAGCAAGGGATTTCTGTCTCGTTCTTTTGGGAGTTTCCCACGCTCCCTGTAGGCTGTGTACAGGACCAGAGTGAGGATGAGGAGAACCTGTGGGCCGTGAAGGCGCCCTGGAGGGATTCCTGTACAGCTCCTGGGCCCTCGCCTTGTGCAGCGTGTGCAGTTTCCTGGAGACATGATGCATCAGTACCGAGTCCGGCTCACCAGCAGGCACTGCCATTTCAGAAACCATTGCTGCCTTTTTTGCCTCTTTACCTTCCACATTATCTGGCCTTGATGGAGCTTCTGCCTCTCCTGGTGCTAGAAGCTGTCCAGTTTCCAATTTGCTCCTTTGGCCTGGCTCATTCCTTTCCTTACCCTGAGATTTGTTCCGGAAGATTTTCAAAGCCGTTTTCCCCCCAGTTGTTTTGGGAGACACAGGAACAGTGTTTTTGGGCTCAATCTGATGAGCTGCTATGCAGTCAAACCAGTCCAAACTCTCATCTTTGCTGTATTTGTGCTCAGGTAAATGTTTTCTATTTGTTGATGTATTAGGCCCCAGGGGGGAGAGGGGACCGGGAAGTGGGCTTCCCTCAGGACTGCCTCCAGCAGAGGACGTCAGCATGCTACAGTTCACTTCCTGCCGTGCTGACCAGATTCTGGACTTGCATTCTTCTCCTGGATCATTTTTCAAGGATCCTGGGTTAGTCTCTGCCTCCACTGCCTGGGGCTGGGATTGGTACGCACTCTGATTCTGTAACCTGTGGCAGAGATAAATAAGGAAAACATGTATTGAAGAGAAGAGAATTTTTAACCTTTCCATTTCTTTAGTCTCTGAGATGCCATCTAAAGACTTCAGTCCAACATAATTCCAAGTTAATACCAAATACAGTCTCTTAGAGCAGCAGAAGGAAATTATCCTTTCTCAGCAGTATAGAATTTAAGTGCTTTGATCATCATTTTAAAACTGAAATGAAATAAAGGAAATGAAGTAACAGGTTTGTCTACATCTTTAGATCTCTCTGAAAGTCCATTTAATTCATTTAAGATTGCTTGAAGATCAGTGTAAAATGCTTGTTCTTATCTCTCCTGTTACATGTTCCACTACAACACAGGCTTCTAACTATCTGCACAGTGGACGGGTGCTGATCGGGTGGTTCTTTCGTAGGCAGTCTGCAGGTCAGAAACAGAGTGGAAGCCCAGAGATTATGATCTCCTCACATCTCTTCACCTGAGTACTGAATTTTAGTGCACCTAAAAGTCCCCTTCCTTGGGAGTAGAGACTGTGATCCCGCTGGCCCTGTGGCATCACATTCATGGCACACCTCCCCCAAGCAAGTGTGACATCTTTCCTGCAAAGTGTAGCCATTTCAACACATGTTCTGGGCAGCTACTCTCTATCCAGCTGACACAGAGGTGAAACCTACTGACCTTCCAGAATGAAGGGTCTGATCAGTGATAGTCATTTTCAATCTTGGGCATGCCAGAAATGGAAATAATGCCAGAGGATCAACTTCCAACAGAGATGACAGTTTCTCAAAAGGAATAGCTTCGCAGTATAAGGGGCAACATGATCCCACTTCCATGTGTTAAATATGAAAAGAACTAAGCCAAAGAGCAGACGAGTAAGTTATTCTAAAAATCATGTGTAATCACAGAAAAAGGTATAGAAGAAAATACATTATATTTAAATGAATTTTAGATTTAAATAGATTTAAATACATTAAAATGTTAATGGTAGGCCTCTCTGGGAAATAAGATTATATGTGATTTTTATCTTTTTAATTTATTACTGTTACTTTTCAAAATACTCTATTAAGAACATGTATTACCTCTTATGATCAGGAAAAAAACCCACAAAAAATTATGATAAAAATACTGGGTTATATTCACTCACTATAGATTTGGACACATCAATACAGCAAAATCCATATTCACCACAGTCACAGCCAAACAAAAAAAAACCCAAAATAGCTTGCAAAATTACTGCTATCAAATATACATCAAATTGGGGTCAGAGATATTCATAATTGTTAAAGCTCCATAAAAAATGTTCTAAAAGACAGTGAATTTAAGGCTAGAATAATTTGGCCCTACCATTTTAGTCTGATTCTGACTTTGGGAATTAAATTCTCCCCTACATAAAATGTTTCCAGTTTTACTATACCTTCCTAAAAGACAATCTCTTTTCATATGAATAGAATGACCACCATTTGAGGCCGGCTGTCACTGGTAGGCATTTTCCAGAAGAAAAGTGTGATAAAAGTACAATAGTTTGATGAGTCATATATGACCACTTTAAGGAATAGACAAGTCTTTCCTGAGGGGATAAACCTATATGCTACGTGGGCTTTTCTCGCTTAACAAAATTAGCCTTAGACGTGCCTTGGAGGTCATGCACTGTCATTTGCAGGGCAACCTGGTTTTGTTACTTTGAGGATCAACACCGGGACATGCCCCTGCATTACAAAGATGTATCAGAAGAAAAGGATATTTTAAGGCAGAATCCTATTTTTTTAGATCATTACCTACCCTTCTTCTTCTTTCCCTCCAGGAGGGTCATTTTGAATTTGGTAAGTTCAACCACTGTTTTTCTATCACATAACACTGATTCTGAGCTTCACATTCCTTTCCTTCCTGAATCCAGCATATGACAGCTTTTGGTAGTCCAAATGTCCAGTTTCTGCTCAGTCAAAATGAGCAGCCTTTCCAAAAGCCAAGCTGGGCCCAGGGCAGGTCTAAAAAGGATCAGCTACATCAGACCATAAAAGAACCAAAGGAGTATCTTTCATCTTAACACTAGGCTCTGGATCATTAAAAAACCAGACCAAGAGAAAAGGGGGTTGATTTTATACAAGGGCACTAGGTATTAGCAACACAAAGCCAGTCCCCAAACTTCCCCCAGGAAGGCTGTGCTGGGGTTTTATGAATTTGAGAGAGAATGCTACTACATGAAGGCAGTGAGTGAAAGGAGAAAAGCCAGGGAAATAATTCTCAAGGTTATACTTGTTCGGTCAACAATCCATCTCAGTCTCTAAATTCTCCTTCAGCAGCCGCTCTGCTTCCACGGGAACTCCTTTCACCAGCTCCCAGCTTTGAGGTCAACGCCAGCTGCCAGACTCAGGGCAATTATTGAGCCACTCACGCTGATCATGAAGATACCCAAATGGATACCTCTGCCATCACTCACTCATGTGTCACAGGTACACCCTCAAAGTCTAGCTTTTTAGAAGCTCATGTATGCAGGGAGCATGCAAACATTGAAGTCTGGGCAAAAATTCTCTAGGTAATGCACATGACATGTTCCTTCCCACATTTTAACAAATCATTACAAAGCTGAGTTTTGAAACATTGCTTTTGTCATTCTTGAGTTGTTACCCTGTTGGAGGAGAAACAGGTTTCCCTCTTTAACAAAATACATCATTCTCACTGGAGACTTTTTGTCTGTTAAATATGTGAAATTTTAAAGGTCATGAATCTGCGCATGTACGGAAGGAAAATGATGATGCTGAAGGGAGGGTCAGAGCTGTTGCTAATGGACCAGGAGGGCCTTTCACAGGTAAAGGTCACTACTAGTTATCTCCACTTCTCAAACTTTCAAAACATCCTATTCGGCTGGCTCGAAAGCAATCTGGGCCTCAGTGTTCTACCTGATTTTCTTTCACCAGGGTTACATAAAGATCAAACATTTGTTATGCTTGGAAGAGAGCTTTAAAACCATTAAGAATAAAATTAAAATATTAATAAACACTATGATTCTTCATGTAAACTCCCTTGCACATGGTCCTTTCCTGGCAAGGAAAAATGATAAAGTCAAATTATGATAATATTTTGTGGCTGGGTCTAGCCTGGGGTAGACTGACCTCCTGGAGTTCAACTTCCTCTTTCTTAACAGCATTCCCAGCCACCTTTCTAAATGGCACCGCTCTACCTATATCGACCCAAAGAAAGAGAAGAGGATGAAGTAGTGGTAGTGAACAGAATAAATCCCATTTACCAAGGCTTCTTGATTCCATGGAAACTGCATGTCTTGGGTGTGAACTGTGAGTAGCCAACCTTGGTGCTTCTCATGTAATTGGGAACCGGTGGTATAAATTCAGTAAATTAATACACAGTTTACCATATATAGTAAAGAACCTGCCAGTGTTCTCCATGAGGCTCACCAAACCAGCAAGCCAAGGAAATGTAGCTACGGAAGGTGGTCTCCAAAGATGGCAGCCATCAATTCCCCCATTCCTGTATGTCTATGTCACTCCTCCCATCAAGAGGTGGTGTCTATTTTCCCCTACCTTGCATGGGGGCTGACCCTGTGTCTTGCTCTGACCTATAAAATGTGGCAGAAATGATGCTGTATCAGTTCTGGCCCAGCTCATAAGAGGCCTGCTGGCTTCCATTTTTGCTCTGTTGGAGCATTAAGCTACCATGTCAGAATTCCGACTCCCCTGTGGTAAAGAGAGCCCCTGGCCATTTAAGCCACCTCCACTAAGGCACAACAAATGTGAGGGAAACCATTCTGGATGTTCCAGTTCCACCTGAGCTCCCAGCTAAATTCAAGTATATGAGTGATCCCAGCCGACACTATGTGGAGTAGAGATAAACGAATTTACGACTCTCAGAAAAGTGAGCAATAAAATGGTGGTAGTGGTGGTTTTCTTTTTGTTTCTTTAAGCCACCAAGCTTTGGGGTAGTTGATTATACAGCAACAGACAACTGAAACAATCCCCTACAGATAGTACAGACAGATTTTCCACTTAATTTCCACTTCCTTCATTTCACTAAGTGTCAAACAAGGATTTTCCATTATAAGCCTTTTCTTGGATTTCTCTTCTCACCTTTCAAGTCTTCTTAGCTCTTCACTCAAGAGGTTGTGCAGCTCCAGCTTTTCCAGAATGAGTTCACACTGCCTCTGGTACTGCTGCAGAGGGTTTTCAGGAAAGGAAGTGTGAAGTGCATTCACACCTCCTAGCAGTGCACCTCCCTGAAGGGGTATCGAGAAAATGGAAAATACCAGAGAGAGTCAACCAGTCAGCCTGCATAGAGGAAGCATACGCTGGAGGCCACTGATCCCAGATCGGCCCTCTCTACTCCCATCCTGACTGTCAGTCAACTGGGCCTTTTGCAAATTTCAACAGTTCTCTCCCTCCAGTTCCTGGTGGCAAGAACTGCTCCAGGAAGCACACTGTCACTAGTGGGACCATGAGCGCCCCTCAGACGTGTTGAGGAAAAAAGAGTGACACCCACTGCTGCACACTAGTTGGCAAAAGCAATGCTACTGACGCAAAGAATGCTTCCACGACCATGTTTTCCCCTTCTTTTAAATGGTTTCCTTTGGATATATTTCCTGAAATTATTAGATCTAGATTATGATCACTTTTACAACTCCTGATATGCTATAAATTGTCTTTTTTTTTTTTTTTTACATGCTTATAGTTAGAGTTCAAATATTAGGTGCAAAATACCCTTACCTGCATCGAGGATTCCATTACTGACACTGCTGTAATAGCATCTTCCAGAGTCACAGTGTCACGAAACATCAGGCGAGCATGAGCTAAGAAAATTATGAAGACAGAAATTTTTTGATGCACATCTGAGGTGATAAATGTAATACTTTACCTGACCCCCTGAAAAATTACATTTTATGAATGAGCTACTAGTACCAAATTCATTTTACTAAAACAAGCACAAAAGTCTAATTTATTTCCTTCCTCCCTTCTTCCCTTCCTTCAGTAGGCTCCACACCCAGCCTGGAGCCCTATGCGGGGCTTTAATCACAACCCTGAGATCAAGACCTAAGCCAAAATCAAGAGTCAGACTCTTAACCAAATGAGCCACCCAGGCACCCCACAGAAGTCTAATTTCAATTAGTTTTAAAGTTGTTTCTCTAATGATGGGCCTAATCTTTCACAGCCCATGTCAATTCTGGGTATTTACATGAAAGTACTCTGGGCTCCAACAAAGAAAGGGGTTATATAAGCATATAGCTAATATTCAACAACTTTTAATCTCCATTTAAAAAAATGTTTATTTACTTATTTTGCAGACAGAGAGGGAGAGAGAATCCCAGGCGTTGTCAGCATAGAGCCCAATGCGGGGCTCAATCCCACAAACCATGAGGTCATGACCTGAGCTGAAACCAAGACTCAGACACTTAACTGACTGAGCCACCCAGGTGCCCCATTAATCTTCATTTTCTAGTCTATTATAGAAATACACAATATTAAAGTCATTTCTCATCTCTGGCACTTCTCTTTATCTGTGAGCTTTTCAAAACTACCAAACTCACAAGCCTGCGTTTGGGATACTTGTCTGAATATTAGCTATAAATCCTTGACACAGTGAAGTGTATTTGTTTTATAAAACTTTTTATTAAGTATATATTCTGTCATCATATGATACAGCCAGTTCACACAGAAATTTTTTTAGAATTATTTTAACAAGGGCTAAATATAAAAGCTAGTATTAGAAAAAAAGTCTTGATGTTTGTTTATTTATTTATTTTGAGAGAGACAGAGTGCGAATGAGGGAGAGGCAGAGGGAGACACAGAATCTGAAGCAGGCTCCAGGCTCTGAGCTGTCAGCACAGAGCCCAACACTGGGTCGAACTCACGAACCGTGAGATCATGACCTGAGCTGAAGTTGGATGTTTAACCGACTGAGCCACCCAGGTGCCCCTAGAAAAAAAGTCTTGAGATACATGTTAGTTGTATGTATGCATGTAAGTCTCATGCCTTAGGGTTGGGGTCATCTGTTATGTTAGTGGTAGCCTGTGAATGGCAATTAATGAGAAAAAACCAGATATGCTTCACCGGAAACAACTCTAAACAAGGAAGTATTCCACCGAAAATGCTAACAGACCACCACTGAGAAACAAACGTTAGTAAATAAGACTTTCTAAATGAATCATGTCACCAAGAGTCCTCTTAATGATGCTACACTCTACTCAATACTTATAATCTGTCCTCAGAAGAATGCAGGTTTCATAGCTCAGAGACTTTACTTTTCAAGCAACTATGAACACCTTAGAAAATCTTCTTATTCATCTTTGAATCATGGTGCCAAGCTCCATGCCTTGCACGTATTGGGCACCCAATAGAAGTATTATTTGTTGAAAGAAATAAACCTTCTGCCAATCGGATCAAGCTTTCCAGCAGGCGGATGGTGGTCCGGGCAGCGTTTCGGGAATCACTCTGCCTCTGCATCTGGTAGTACCGGAGAAGAACCTGATTACCCACGTCAGACAGTGTGGGCTGTAGATTTCGAATCAGGCAGAAATAGGTTTTCATCTTTTCCATGCTCCAGAGCTTTTCTGATTTGCTTGGGTAACCTGTAAATATTAGGTGCTAGGTCAGCAATTTCTAAGAACAGGCAAACATCTCACTTAAAGGGTTTTGATAATGTTCTTGTGTTCATCTTTAAAAAAGATAACCTTCGGGGCGCCTGGGTGGCTCAGTCGGTTGAGCGCCGACTTCGGCTCAGGTCACGATCTCGCGGTCCGTGAGTTCGAGCCCCGCATCGGGCCCTTGTGCTGACAGCTCAGAGCCCGGAGCCTGTTTCAGATTCTGTGTCTCCCTCTCTCTGACCCTACCCCATTCATGCTCTGTCTCTCTCTGTCTCAAAAATAAATAAACGTTAAAAAAAAAAAATTAAAAAAAAAAAAGATAACCTTCAGGTTTGTGGCCACTGAAACCTAGACCTGATTCTGCATGGCATATAGTTCAAGAACAAGCAGCCTTAGGATCTAAGCTTAATTGAAGGTAAACTTCCTACAGGCGCTAAAATTATCCAGAATAATTCTGGTCTGTCCTATAGTAATACACAGTATTTGAATAAATCTAATTTAATTTAAAGAGAAACACACATTTAGAGATTTCTGTTTCATAATTCAGTCCAGTTTTCTTTGCGTGCAAGAGGTGAGTGGTAACTATTTACCATAAGGTGGCCCTCTTTTAATCACAAAGAACATATTTACCAACTATAAGATCATCAGCAGACCCCCTTCTTTCTGCTCATTAATCTGGGCACACTCAATGGCTCCTCTTGCTGCCTTCGGTCTAAGCATCTCTCTGTTGCCGGTTAGGTAGGTACCTTGAGTATTTACTTAATTTTCTTCAAAGAGAATTTCATTTGGTTATGTCTACTTTTTCTCCACCAATGTAAATGATTTATCTCCACATACCTTTGTTTTCTAAGATAAAGGATGAAATTATACGATCCCAGTCTTCATTCTTGGTATCAAGCAAAACCAGGATCAGATCAAATCGACTTAAGAGTGGGCTGCCAAGGGCAATGTTCACGGACACGGACTCGTGGGGGTCATACTGGCCTTTGGGGTTAGTTGCTGCCAGAATGGTGGCCCTTGTGTTCAGCTTGCACACGAGGCTATTAAAAGAGAGGGTACAATTCACTGACTGCTGAGATTCAAATAAATAGCAAAATTAAACTTGTTAATAAAAAGAAAATCTTGTTCCTTGAAAATCTAGAGAAACTGTGTGGAAGAGAATATGGAATGATACAAGGAGGTATCACAAATGCCAAGTTCAAAGGAAGTATATTAAAGCAGCGTATGCTGAAGGAAGTTATTGTTAAATAAATATTTCTTATGCCCCTACTATGAGCAGATCCCTCTGCTGGGTGCTAAGAGGTGTACAAAATTAAATTAAACATAGATACTATTCTTAAGGAGCTTGTAATCTACCAGCTATAATGGTAAGACAGGGCAGACTATGATATGTTCTGGAAGGATAAAGTTCCCAGGGGAAGTAAAGATGATGTGTATCCATTTCTATGGTTGGAAGAGATGATTAGAGAAACAATGCAAGGTAGCTTTTGAACTGGGCCCTTCACAACATCTGGACTTTTAAAGTGGAGATTATGTATATATATATATATATATATATTTGTGAGGGAGTGAAAGTAAGGGGTAAGGGTGGCTTTGGAGAATGCTGAGTGGTTAACCAAAAACTTCCTGTGTGCTCACTTCTTTTGATTTTTCTAAAAGTGAAAGAAACAAGAGTCGGAGACACAGAGAGAGGGATGGAGGGAAAGAGGAGAAAGGAGGAAGGGGAAGAGAGGGAGGGAAAGGAAATTAGGAAAAATAAGGATTGATCAGCATTACTGTTTGTTCTGAGCATAGGTGACACACAATGTTACATTAATTTCAGGTGCATAACTTAGTGATTTGACGAGTTTATACATTATGCTATGTTCATCACAAGTGTAGCTACCATCTGTTCCATTACATCACAATTACAATATCAATGACTGTATTCCTTCTGCTCTGCTTTTTATTTGCATAGCTTACTCATTCCATAACTGAACTGTGATTTACTCATTCCAAACTGAACTTATTCCCTCTCCCTTTCACATATTTTCCCCAAACTCCCATTCCCCTCCCCTCTGGCAATCATCAGTTTGTTCTCTATATTTATAGTTCTGATTCTGCTTTTTTTTAATTTATTTTTTTAGATTTAATTTATGAGTAGAATCATACGGTGTTTGTCTTTCTCAGTCTGACTTATTTTACTCAGCATAATACCCTCGAGGTCCATCCATGTTGTCTCAAATGGCATGATCTCATCCTTTCTTTATGACTGTGTAATATTCCAGTGTGTGTGTGCGCACGTGTGTATCTGTGTGCGTGCACACGTGCACACACACACATTTTTCTTATCCATATGTATACTGGTGGACACTTAGGTTGCTTCCATGTCTTGGCTATTGTAAATAATGCTGCAATGAACACGGGGGTACATATATTTTTTTGAATTAGTGTTTTTGTTTTCTAACACTGGAATTACCAGACCTTATGGTATTTCTATTGTTAATTTTTTGAGGAACCTCCATACTGTTTTCCATAGTGGCTGTACCAATTTACATTCCCACCAACAGTGCACAGCTGTTCCTTTTTCTCCATATACTCACCAACAGTTGTTGTTTTTTGTCTTTTTGATTTTAGCCATTCTAACAGGTAATATCTCATTGTGGTTTTGATTTGCATTTCCCTGATGATTAGCGATGCTGAGCATCTTTTTATGTGTCTGTTGGCCATCCGTGTATCTTCTTTGGAAAAATGTCTATTCAGTAAACTGAGGGTTGATGGGGGGTGGGAGGGAGGGGAGGGTGGGTGATGGGCATTGAGGAGGGCACCTGTTGGGATGAGCGCTGGGTGTTGTATGGAAACTAATTTGACAATAAATTTCATATTAAAAAAATGTCTATTCAGGTCCAGAAAATCCTAAATAATTCACCAAAAAACTACTAGAAGTAATAAACAAATTCAGTAAGGTGGCAGTCTACAAAATTAGTACCAAGAAACTTATGGCTTTTCCATACACTCGCAATGAAGTTGCAGAAAGAGAAATTTTAAAAACAACAGTATTTACAGTTGCAGTAAAAAGAATAAAATACCTGAGAATAAACTTAACCAAAGAGGTAAAAGACCTATATTCTGAAAACTATAAAAAAAACTGAAGATGACACAAACAAATGAAAAGATATTCCATGCTCATGGAATGGAAGAACAAATATTGTTAAAATGTCCATACTACCCAAAGCAATCTACAAATTCAATGCAATCTCTTTCAAAATACCAACAGTATTTTTCACAGAACTAGAATGAATAATACTAAAATTTATATGTAATCACAGAAGACCCCAAATAGTCAAAGCAATCTTGAGGAAGAAGACCAAGCTGGAGGTATCACAATTCTAGATTTCAAGATATACTACACAAAGCTGTAGTAATCAAAACAACATAGTACCGGCACAAAAATAGACACATAGATCAGTGGAACAGAATAGAGACTCCAGAAATAAACCCACGATTATATAGTCAATTAGTCTATGACAAAGCAGGCAAGAATATACAATGGGAAAAAAAAAACACTTTTTCAATAAACGGTGCTGGGAAAACCGGACAGCTACATGTAAAAGAATGAAACCGGACTACTTTTCTAGTATTATGCACAAAAGTAAAATGCATTAAAGACCTAAACAAGAGACCTGAAATCACAAGAATCCTAGAAGAGAACACAGGCAGTAACTTCTCTGACATCAGCCATAGCAATAATTTTCTAGATAAGTCTCCTAAGAGCAGGGAGATGAAAACAAAAATAAACTATTGGGACTACATCAAAATAAAAAGCTTTCGCACAGTGAAGGAAATCATCAACAAAACAAAAAGACAACCTACTGAATGAGAAAAGATATTTATAAATGATAAATCTGATCAGGGGTTAATATCCAAAATATATAAAGAACTTATACAAATGAACACCCAAAATACCAAACAATCCAATTTAAAAATGGGCAGAGGATCTGAATACTTATTTTTCTGAAGAAGACATATAGATAGCCAACAAATATATGAAAAGGAGCAGATATATGTTGAGGAGCAACAGTAAAGGGAAGACTGAGGAGGTCTGGGCACAGTGGGCAGGTTAGATGGACAGGACACATGGAGAAGATCAGAGCCATGGTCCAGGAAGAGGCACACAAGTCCTGAACAGAGCAGTGGCGCCATGGGTGTGTGGATATGACATAACTTAGATATTGTTGTTAAATTTATCATTGATGGGCAAGTCCTCAAAATAGCATGGCATATTCATTAATAACAAATATAGATTCTTTTTTTCTCTGTAAATTTGTATGCTCTCCATTCAATGACTATTTTTAGTTATAGTGGCATATCTGCCTCCGAGTAGTCACAGCCCTGTGACATCAGCAAACATGTGCTACATTTGTTAATCTCTAATCTATTTCCAGTTGGCTCCAGTGACCAGCTCATGAGACTGAAAAAGTTTAAGAGTCTTTATTTGTAGTAAATGGCACAAGAAGACACTCATTAAGGAGAAACACAAACAAGGCACTAAATCCCCCTTTAAAATGAAATCCCTTTTGAAATTTTACTGAAAGGGGAGCACTTGGGTGGCTCAGTTGGTTAAGCATCCCATTCTTGATTTCGGTTCAGGTCATGAGGTAGCAGTTCGTGAGTTCAAACCCTCCGTTGGGCTCTGTGCTGACAGTGCACAGCCTGCTTGGGATTCCCTCTCTGCCCCTCCACTGCTCACTTGCTCTTTCTCAAAATAAATATTTAAAAAAAATTATTGAACGGGGAAAATTCTGAATAGTCTACATCTTATAACTTATGTGCCAAAATGGCTTTGTGAAGGCAGTTGTTTAGGCCATGGAATCCAGTTTGCCAAAAGAAAAAAAAAAAAAAAGGTAGTAAATTGTTCCTAACTAATCTCACAAAGCACATTTAATCCATACTGAAGTGAGGCTGTTTGCATTTATCATAGAAAAGGAATATTACTGAAATACTGGCAATGAAACAAAGTACAATTGCATCGAAGTGATTTTTTAAAAAATATTTTCAATATGAGATAAAACAGACTGTTCATCCTCTCTCTGATCTACAAATATTTATAATACATTTCCTGTGTGCAGAGGACTATAATGACAATTCAGGAAGGTATACAGTGGTCCCTGCCTTCAGTTAGTTTCCAACAGAACTGATGGAGGAGGGGGAGGTTCTACACAGTGCCTGCCAGACAATACGTGAGCCATGGATGATGGCGTCCCTGTCAGCATTAGCATCAGCAAGGAGACACTTCTGTGGAGACTCCTGCGTATCTGTAAGGTACATAATCTTAAAACTACCCATGATGTGAGAAGGGAAATGAACAAGCAAAGACAGAAAGAAGGAGGTGAATTATTCCTGAGGTAACTGGGGGGGGGGGGGGGAGGGGGAACAAATAAGTTTAAGGAAGGGGGCTAAGGACAATTTACATGTGAAGAAAAAAGGCTGTCTAATGGACAGTTAGTGAAAATGTGAGCAATGAGAAACAGAAGAGTCGTTTCTAGTCATTTGAAACAGGGGAAGGCTATATACACACCTGGTGGTTGCAGATCTGTGACACAAACATTGCTGCATTAAAAACCAAATGAGGTTTTGGTAAAACACACACACACACACACACACACACACACACACACACACACAGAGAGAGAGAAAGAGGGGCTAATCCTAAGTACTTTGTGCATAGTGATGGCTCACTAAATATCTACCGAATGAATGAACTCATGGATTAGTGTAGGGTAATAATCATTTTTCCAATCTAGTATGACCTCCACCTTCTTCAATAACAATAATACCGTATTTGTAATACCAAGCATTGTGCTAGGTTTTATGTATATACACTGTTCCTAATATTCACAAAAACTTAACAGGTAAGATAACATATCACCAACTTAGAAATAAGGAAAATAGAAGTTAAAGGTGACAGAGAGCAGCAGAGCTGAGCTCCCATTCAAACCCAAACCTGCTTAGCTCCAAAACCAGTGCTCTTTTACCTGAAGACTGCCACTGTAGTGTGACATCTTAAACAGTTCCTGTGTGGTCTTTAAATGTTTCTGTGTGTGTGTGTGTGTGTGTGTGTGTGTGTGTGTGTGTGTGTGTGTTTATGTTTATTCATTTATTTTTGAGAGACAGCACGTGTGCACACAGGGAGGAGAGAGAGACAGAGAATCCAAAGCAGGCTCCATGCTATCAGCATGGAGCCCAACGTGAGGCTTGAGCTCATGAACCACAAGATCATGACCTGAGCCGAAACCAAGAGTCAGACGCTTAACAGATTGGGCCACCCAGGCGCCCCATCCTGTGTGGTCTTAAAGAATCTGCCTGAATGGTTTAGACATTCATTGACTTACCTTATCTTTTTCCTACTTGATTTGATCTCCTTGAAGGGCTATGACTTATTGTTACCATGCTCACATGCCTGTCACATATTAAATGCTCAATAAACATTCACAAAATACATGACAAAAAAATCTTCACTTAGTTCAGTATTTCTAAAATTCAGAGCCATTTTATACTTACAGGCTTCAACAGTCATAAAATAATCATGCTAATATGTGGAGTTTTTTCTACATTAACCCCAAGGAGTGAAAACATTCCAGTTTTTGAAAAAGCTACTTTTCCATTTTTAATCCATGTTTTCACTTTCCTAAAAACACAGTGGTAACTTTTCTATTCTAAAGTTAGGTTACACAAATTATTTGTATTATTACAGGCCCTCTAGATAGTGCCCTTGATTTTGCAATGCTCTCCCAGTAATCCCATTACATCCTTTACGGGGTGATCCCCATCTCCACTCATGGCTTTAATCACCACCTATGTGCTGATATCCATAAATTCAGTTCTCACCTGTGGCACTGGCTGCTATGTGCTCACCAAACCTTGTTTCCCCTTCGCCCCAGGCACAGACCAGACCACGTTTCCCATTCTCTTTTATGGGTGAGTAGAACTGTGGTAAATAAGTTTTGTCAATGGAATGGGGGTGGAGGAACGTATGCCATTTCCAGGTTGGGCACCTACGTCCCTATGCAACCCTCCTCATCCTCTCCCTCTGCCAGCATAGACCAGGATAAGGCCCAGAGTCAGAGAGCCACCTGAGGGACGAAGCCTGGGCCCTGGATGAGTGTGTGGAGCAGAGCACCCCACCCTCAACCCACATGAGACTGTGACATAAGCAAGAAAAACTTCCTTTGGCAAAATATTGCAGGAAAGAGATGAGCACAGGAGAGAACTGATGAATTTTCAAGGAGTAATGAAGAGAATACACAGCTCAGAAATGTGAAGTTTTGAAAGGCTGGAAAATGCAACTGCTTCTAGACCTCAGAGAGTAAGAGCAAGAAAGGGCTTTGAACAACAGAGCCCCAGTAAATTTTCCTAGGTGTACAAAATGACCCAGGTTAAGAGTGAAACCTTCAGTTTAGATGCCCTGAAAGCAGCCAACATTAGGGTGAATAAAAGAGGAATGGAAGCCACACTCATGCTCACAGTAATACTGTTCTCAAAGGCCCAGAGGTGGAAGCAACCCCAGGGAACATGGATGCACAAATAAACAAAAGTGATGTACGTATAGCTATATATACATGCACAATGAAATATTACTCAATCTGGAAAAGAAAGGAAATCTGCTACTCACTACAACAGGGACGAACCTTGAGGACACTATACTAAGTGAAATAAGTCAGTCACAAAAGATAAATGCAATATGAATCTACTTATATGGGATTTCTAGAGTAGTCAAACTTATAGCCACAGAAAGTAAAATGGTGCTTTCCGGGGATGGGGGAGAAGGGAAAATGGGGAGTTGTTTAGCGGGTACAGAGTTCTAGTTCTGCAAGATGAAAAGGGTTCTGAAGATTAGTTGTATAACAAGGTGATATGGATATACTTAACATCACTGAACTGTACAATTAGAAATAATTAGGATGGTAAATTTTATGTTATGATTTTTATTTACCCCAATAAAAAAAAAAAGGAGACTACAATGGACTGAATGTTTGCGATTCCCCCAAATCCGTATGTTGAAGCCCTAACCAGCAATGTGATAATATTATGAGTTGGGGCCTTAAGGAGGTAATTAGGTAAGATGAGCTCATGAAGGTAGTGCTCCCATAAGGGAATTAATGTCCTCGTGTGAAGAAGAGGAGCTCTCTTCGTGCTCTCTCTCATGCTCTCTCTCTCTCCCACAGATACATACCTGAACACGCACACACACACCAAGGAAAGACCTTGTGAGCACACAGCAAGAAGGCAGCTGTTTACAAGCTAAGAAGAGGGTCCTCACTAGGAACTGAATCTGTCAGCACTTGATCTTGAACCTTCCAGTTTCCAGAACTGTGAGAAATAAATGTCTGCTGTGTAAGCCACCAGTAAATGGTATTTTGTTATAGCAGCCCACACTAAGACAAAGGCAAAGAAGGAAAGAAAACAAAAACCCAGCAAACCAGACTTGAGATATCCATGAAGAAAAGAACTCTGGATACCAGCACAGGCATTTGACTGGAAGCAAAGGGATGAGAGGCCTATGATTCCAGGAGATCCATGCTGCCAAAGAAACATAACCTCGCTCTAAAGAAAGCCTTCGTTGCTTTCAAGTTGTAAAACAACCTGTGGCGGTCATGACACCAAAAGCACAAGCAAAAAAAGACAGATAAAATGGACTTCATCAAAATTAACAACTTTGTCCTTCAAAGAATGCCATCAAAGAAGTGAAAAAAAACCTCACAGAATGAAATTATTTGCATATCATATAGCTGAGAAAGGACTTTATCCAAAAAATATAAATAACTCTTAAAACTCAACAATAAAAAGGCACATAATCCAGTTAAAAAATGGGCAAAGGATTTGAATAGATGTTGCTCCAATGATGATACACAGATGACCAATAAGCACATGCTCAATATCATCAGTCATTAAGGAAATGCGAATCAAGACCACAGGCAAGATACTAAAGACACACTAGAACTGTTATCATCACAGACAACTACAAGTATTGGCAAGGATATAGAGACATTAGAACCCACCTACACTGCTTGAGGGACTGTACAATGGTACAGTGGCATTGCAAAGGTTTGACGGTTCCTTAAAAAGTTAAATACTGTTAACATATGACCAAGTGATCTCTCCTATTACATACCCAAGAGCAATGAAAACATATATCCACACAAAAACTTGTATGTGAATCTTCTTTTTCTTTTTTTTTTTCAACGTTTTTTATTATTTTATTTTTGGGACAGAGAGAGACAGAGCATGAACGGGGGAGGGGCAGAGAGAGAGGGAGACACAGAATCGGAAACAGTCTCCAGGCTCCGAGCCATCAGCCCAGAGCCTGACGCAGGGCTCGAACTCACAGACCGCGAGATCATGACCTGGCTGAAGTCGGACGCTTAACCGACTGCGCCACCCAGGCGCCCCAATGTGAATCTTCTTAATAGCATTGTTCATAATAACCAAAAAGTGGAAAGCCCAAATTTCTATCAATTGATAAATGGATAAACAAACTGTGGTATATTCATATAATGGAACACTATTTGGCCATGAATAGAAAGCTATTGGTGGTACATGCCACAGCGTGGATGAAACTTGGGAACATTATGCCAGTGAGGACACTTGAGGACCAGTCCCGAAGGCTAAAGAGCTCTGTGATGGAAGGGGCCGGGGTCCTTGAATGATTTCATGGGCTAGAACAACTCCTCTTCCACACATTGATGAGCAAGACACAACCTTAGATTGTGTTAAGCCACTGTTTGCTATAGCAGTTAGCCTCCCCTGAGTGATATCCGGCAAATCTCTCTAATGAGCTCTAGATCCTTTGGCTATAGCAAAGACTACTCCAATGTTTGAGTGGTTTCCTCATGCAAAGAATCAGGCCAAAAAATAGCCTGTGATGTCATACTCACATATCTGCTTCTAGATTATCTAACACTTTCAGAATAGGGCCCCAATTAAAAACAACAACAACTATTTAGCACCCAAAAAGTGGGGTAAAAAGCCTCACAAAACTATACAAAATAAAAATATTTTAATGATATTCTCACAATCCATGAATACGTATTACAAAACTGTTAAAAAATAAGACTGATAAAGTTGACAAATCACCTTTTGCTGCAGACTGACTCAATGAAGGGTAACAAGAGACAAGACACAGGCCAGGGCAGCCCATACGGAACATCTAGAAAGAACAGAAACTCTCAGAGTGCATGGCATGAACTTACATTTTCACACCCTGGTGGCATACTTGGATGGCTGTAAGGGATATGTCTCATCCTGTTCCAGAGCCTCCTCAGCACCCCCAGGAGTCAGAGCCATCTCAGTGGGGTTGGGGAGAAGGATTTGTTCCCTGTCTCCTCGCCTTAACCTGAGGCTAATCTGAGGAGGATGTCACCAGAGATGCAGCTTCACAAGATCTGGAGGAAGGGACAGACAGGTTGTCTGGTGTGCAGAGAATCTTACCTGGGAGCAGTGGTTCCTAAGTCTGGCTCATCAATGAGGGCCACGGTTGGTTGTAATAACAGAGATTCCCAGGTCCCACCTCTGAGATTCTGACTGGTAGGCCTGGTGTGGGCTAGAAAACTGAACATCGTCGAGTGACTGGTGCTGTGGCTCTTCTATGGCTGTTAGAATCACATGGACAATAAATGACTACTTGTCTGTCTCACTGCAAAGTCTGAGTATCTTGGGACGCCTGGGTGGCTTAGTCGGTTAAGCATCCAACTTCATTCAGCTCAGGTCATGATCTCGTGGTTTGTGAGTTCTAGCCCAGTGTCGGGCTCTGTGCTAACAGCTCAGAGCCTGGAGCCTGCTTCCGATTCTGTGTTTCCCTCTCTCTCTGCCCCTCCCCCTGCTTGTGCTCTGTCTCTGTCTCTCAAAAATAAATAAACATAAAAAAAAAAAGTTCTGAGCATCTTGAGAACAAATGCCTTGCCTTTTCATCTTTGTGGTGTGAGTAGCAGACAGCAAGACGTTGTTTAGTGCTCAAGACAGGTTTATTGAGCAAAATGATAAATTGCCATCATGCTTGTTTTTACTTTTTAATTATTTTTTATTTCTTTAAAGATTTTTAAAAATATTTTTTATTTATTTTGAGAGAGCGAGAGCATAAGTGGGAGAGGGGCAGAGAGAGCCCAATGTGGGACTCAGACTTATAAACCACAAGATCATGACTTGAGCCAAAATTAAGAGTCAGATGCTCAAGTGACTAACCACCCAGGTGCCCCCATCGTGCTTGTTTTTGAAATTTAGATTGTGCTTCCTACCTAGACTTCTGAGTATAATTTAGTAGCACCAAATATATAATTGCAACATCAAATTTTCTCCTACAATGCTATTTCTCAGCAAATAGCAAAAGTATCCTTTATTACTTAAGAGTCAACTGATACCCTGCCTTTGAACTCTAACTCTGTGCAGTGTATACAAAGTGACATGTTTCTTATTTTTTTTTAACGTTTATTTTATTTTTGAGAGAGAGACAGAGCACAAGCAGAGGGAAGGGCAGAGAGAGAGGGATACACAGAATCCAAAGCAGACTCCGGGCTCTGAGCTGTAAGCACAGAGCCTGACACAGGGCTTGAACTCATGAACTGTGACATCATGACCTGAGCCAAAGTCGGATGCTTAACCGACAGAGCCAGCCAGGTGCCCCCAAAGTGACACATTTAAAAACACACACACAAACTCTGAGAAATTCCCTGCAGCCTTGGAGGCCAGCCAGATATTGTGATTCAATGATTCATACTATATCCTTAAGCTATAATTCAAATTAAAAAATCCTTCACAAAGCAATCAGACTTTAGTCACTTGAAATGAGAGAGAAAACAAAAGAACACACATTTAAGAATTCCTAAAAATGACACTGTAAAGTGTCAAACACCTTAAAGAAAAACTTGAAGTGTTCTTAGAGAAAGAGCCCAGAACGTCTGGATGATGACGGCCTTTGTATTGCTGGCCAAATTTAGATGGCTTTGAAATGAGGAGTGAGGAGTAGGTAAGGCGTTTTAAGGGTAAAATTCAGAGTATTTTTATTTTACTTTGGTAGAATACATGATTAAGTATTTCCTTTTCATACTTAACCCTTCTGATCTGCTTACTGATTAACAACCGATGCGCTTTATGTCTCTGGAGACATTTTCTCAAGAGTTCTGAATTTGGCAAATAACTGTATACTTTGCATTAGGAAGATTAACAGCCTCCTAATTAGGGACAGAATGAACTTAGGATTCTGAAAACTGTTACCCAAAAAATTTGATGAGCTACTGTTGGAGACAGACCCAACTCTTTCTTGAACAGTAGAGTGACACACAGAGAAAGTGCCATGAAAAATGAACATGAGCTATGGTGGAACTTAAAGATGTTTTTGTTGTTCCCACTACCAAGCAGATGATCTGTAAAAACTGTGCCCTGAAGGCACACTGAACAGCCATCCCAAGAGCAAAACCAACGTGTACTATTCTTGCACTGTTCTACAAGTGATACTATGTCAAAATAAAAATTTTTTAAATGTAAAAGGACAACTCCTCCAGATGGAGGGAGAAAAATATCACAGAATTGGTGGTAGATGTGGTCTGGGGAGAAACCGTAAAAACTACTGCAGAGCCTGACCAGGAGTGACTCAGTGCTGTCTTGATAAACCCCTGCCATCCTTTTTGTTCATCTCTTTGAAACCCACTGAGCTCAAGACTTTTCTCATCAAGAGCCACCTGCTATTTAGATTGATTCATCAGGCTATTCTGTCTGTCTAAACTATTGCTCCTCAGCACTGACAAATCCACAAGCACGGACGACTGTTGTATTGCTTACGTGATTCTTTCATCCTCGTTATAGTGCCGGGCAGGCCAACCACTGGAACATCCACCAAGCAGGTAACTCCACAATCTCCTCTTTGTAAACTGCCACGTGGGAACAGCAGACTGGACTAGAGATTGGAAACTGACTAAGGGCAGTCACTCATAAACCAGCCAGAGACGTCTGAGGTGCTGTTGCATAAATCTACTTGGGACAATCTAATTGGCCCTCCTTTAAGGGTATCTGAAATAGACACAAGAGGGAGAACTGAACTACTTCTACAGAGAGCTGCACGAATCTGAAGGCCCACAAATACATATTCACACAAACAGTCACAGGAAAGCACCTGAGTCGTAGTAATGGGAGAGCAGGAGTGGCTGCTATTTTATATCTACTTGAAGCAAACTTCCATTCTCCAAATTATGTTCCAGTCACCAAAAGAAGCAACTTCTTTTTTTCTGTTCCTCAGTTTCTGCATTTGTAAAAATGGGGTTATAATAAGTGCGGTCTGCTATCAACTATTCTGAGAAATAAATGGGTTATTACATGTGCAAGATTTAGAATAGAACCTGGCACCTAATAAGTACTAGATAAATACAGATAGCCCTTATTACCTAAACTCCTGTTTTCTGTAAGGAAATTTGAATATATCAAGATATATGTTCCTAGGAACTTGAATATATCAAGATGAATTTTCTGATACATTCCTTGCTATCCAAATTCAGGAACAAAATAGATTTAGCTAGAGAGAGATACTTGCGTTACTTGTTATAGTTAAGTACCTCATCATGTGCAGGACACTACGCTGTGTGATTTACATGTAAGAGTAAACTAACCTTTTTTTTTTTTTTTTTTTTACAAATTAATTTTTTTTTTTTAACCTTTATTTATTTTTGAGACAGAGAGAGACAGAGCATGAACAGGGGAGGGGCAGACAGAGAGGGAGACACAAAATCTGAAACAGGCTCCAGGCTCTGAGCAGTCAGCACAGAGCCCGACTTGGGGCTCAAACTCATGGACCGCGAGATCATGACGTGAGCCAAAGTCGGACGCTTAACCGACCAAGCCACCTAGGCGCCCCAAACTAACCCTTTTTTAACTGAATTATATTTAACATGTAACATTGTATAAACCTAAGGTATATAACATGTTGATTGGATACATTTATATATATGGTAATATGGTTGCCATCGAAGTGAAAACTAACACTTGTATCATGTTATGGAATTACCATTTCTTTTTTATAGTGGGAATGATTAGTCTTTTAGCATGTTTGATTATAATATTGTTGTCTACATTCACTATGCAATCATCAGATCTCCAGGTCTAGTCTACTAGCTGCATGTTTGTATCCTTAAAAAATATCTTTTCCTTCTCCCTCAACCTCCAGGCCCTGGCAACCACTATTTTACTCTCTGTTTTTATAAGAGTTTGACTCTTTAAAAAATTTTTTTCTTTAGTGTTTATTTATTTTTTTAGAGGGAGGGACAGAACATGAGCAAGGGAGGGGCAGAGAGAGAGAGAGAGAGAGAGAGAGAGAGAGACAGAATCCGGAACAGGCTCCAGGCTCTGAGCTGTCAGCACAGAGCCCAACGCGGGGCTCGAACTTAGGAACAGCGAGATCATGACCTGAGCTAAAGTCAGACACTTAATCGACTGAGCCACCCAGGTGCTCCTGAGTTTGGCTCTTTTAGGTGCTATATATAAGTGATATCATACAGCATTTGCCTTTCTGTCTGACTTATTTTACTTAGCATAATGTCCTCACAAGGTCCGTCCTTGTTATAAATGGCTGATTTTCTTCTTTCTCAGGCTGAATGTACTCCATTGTATATACACATACCACATCTTCTTTATTAATTCATTTGTTGACAGGCACTTAGGTTGTTGCCATATCTTGGCTGTTGTGACTAATGCTGCAGTAAACATGGGAGTACAGGATATCTCGATATCCTGTTTTCATTTCCTCTGGTGTATACCCAGAAATGGGATTGCTGAATCACATGGCAGTTCTTTTTTAATTGTTTGAGCAATCTCCACGCTATTTTCCATAGTGGCTGAACCAATAATACATTCCTGTCAACAGTGCACAATGGTTTCCTTTTTTCCACATCTTTATCAGCACTTGTTATCTCGTCTTCATGATGGTGGTCATTTTAAAAGATGTGAGATGGTATCTCACTGTGGTTTTGATTTGTATTTCCCTGATGATTAGTGATGTTGAGCATCTTTTCATGTGTCTGTTGGCCATCTGTATGTCTTCGGGAAAATGTCCATTTAGTTCTCTACCCATTTGTTAAATCAGATTTTGTTGTATGAGTTCTGTATATATTTTGGATATTAACCCCTTATCCAACATATGGTTGGCAAATATTTTCTATTATGCAGGCTGCCTTTTTAAAATTAAATAAGTTATTATTTTAGAAAGAGAGAGTGCACAAGCAGGGGAGAGGGGCAGAGGCAGAGAGAGAGAATCCCAAGCAGTCTCCATGCTCAGTGCAGAGCCACATGTGGCGCTTGAACCCACGACCCAGGCATCATGACCTGAGCCAAAATCAAGAGTCGGCCACTCAGGCACCCCTCTAGGACTGCCTTTTGAAGATACTGTTGCAGCAAGACACATTCTACATGGTTGAGCCGGAGGCAGGCATGCAATCCCAGACCAAGTAGAAGCACGTGCTCCTCTTTGAGCAAACTGTCACCTTTAGCAAACTACTCAGGAAGGGGTCCTTCACCCTGAACTTCATGTTCAAAAGGAGCATGAAGATGAATTACTTGGCCCTGGAGGAGAACACAGACAACGACCCCAGCAACTCTTCACTCATGAACAGGGAGACTTCTGAGCAGATCATTCTGCAAGCCGCCAACACAGACATCCAGCAAGCCCGGACACAGGACACCAATCAAGTCTCAGAAACACAGTGAGACTCCTTAAATGCTGCAGTGGGACCTCAATCATCAAAGATTACTAAAGGAGAATGAACCAAGGTGAGGTGGTCCAGGTCCTCATGGTCAACAAGCAGGACATGTGTCTCACGTTATCAGCCTGCCAGCAACCATCCTTCCACAGCTGAGGGCTGGGTTCTAGGCAGCAGGCTGGTGTCCCTCACCAAAGCCAGGCTGGAAGCAGAAAATAGTGACAGGAGCATTAAATAAATGCCTCATTGGCTTCCCCAGAAGAGGAGTGTGTGGATTTAGAAAAGTGAAAAACAAACAACACGAAAGCATAAACACGTGGTAAGGAATTACTGCTGCCTAATCTCAATGGTGCCACTGGAACCGATGTTTTGAGTGTTGGAACCACATGCAGCACGTCATCCAGGGTGGACCTTTCCGATTTTGTGGTTGTTGGTAGTGGTGGTTTCTCCTTCCTCTTTTTCCCCCTACCTCATTAAGAAACCTCCTGAAACCCTAGGTGATGCAAGGCCTGCCTTCTGTTGTTCTACTGACTGACTGCAGGATTCACTGAACTGGACTTCTATTTTTATTGTTAACAAGTTACACATACACACACACACACACACACACACACACACACACACACACGAAGATGATTTTTTCCCCCTTCAAAACAAAGAGTTTAGACAACAACTAAAGAAGTAAAATGAATCATACAGCATTAAGCATCAGTATGAGCATTTACATGGGAGAATTAAATTAAGTGCAACCACTAAGGAGAGCTGAACAAGTCTGAAAGACCCACAGACACACACACACAAATCAGTCAGAGAAAGTATCTGAGTCACAATGATGGGAGAGCAAGTTTGAAGGTGAATACACTTCTGATGCTGAGGCGGAAATGAAACAATACAGCTGCTATTTTAGATCTACTTTGAACAAACACCCATTTTCCAAATTATGCTCCAGTCATCAAAAGATGCAGCTTTTGCCATCCCGGGCACCCTAGCAGGCCTAGCTTAAGGTGCCCTTCAGGTAACGTGAGCTTTTCTCATTATAGCTTTAAAAGGCCTTTACAGTTATCATCCACCCTGCAGCAATCGAGGTTTCATCCTGGAGCACAATCATGTTCTGGCTCACTGATCAAAGTCCCTGGACACATGCAGGAGCCAGGTGATGATGGTGACAACAGTCCATATTCATTTATCACAACTTCAAAATCCAAAAAGTTCTGAAAAAGCGAGTTAATTGTTAATTAAATTCTTAATAGTTAATTTGGCAGGAAAATCTGACCTGAATTGATGTGTCTTTATTCCATTTAGTGTGAAGTTTTATAGCTTCACTGCAATACGATTAAAATGTTTGATTACAGGTGCTGTCGCAGGCACTGCTGGTAGCTTTCATAATATAGGACATATGCACTGTATTACTTTCCTAAAATGAAAACCAAAAAATCTGCATTCCAACATGTATTTGGCCTCAGGGGTTTCTAAAAAGAATTGTAGGCCTATAACAGTTAACACTTAACTAGCATTTATTATATGTCAGGTTATATCATAAGCACTTTATATGGATTAACTCATTCATTTTCATAGTAGCCCTATGAAATGGAGTGATTCTCACCATCTTACCAGTGAGAAAGCCAAGGCACAGAAAAGTCCTGTAAAATGCCAGTAATTAGCTAGTAGGTATTGGAGCTGGAACCTCAACCCAGCCAGATTAGCTGTGGAACTCTTTTCTTATTATAATTCTTTCAATACCCAATGCATTCTTGTGGTCACTAAAAAAAAAAAAAGGTGGAGCTCTTGATGCAGTTTCCTGAACTTGTTCCACGTCTAGCACAGATCATGTTCAATATTCCATGATATAACGTGAAGCCATATTTTATACATGTACACATTCTGCAACAAACCAGCCAGCAGATGAATTCATTTGTTGGCTTAGGTTTACAGTACCTCATAGGTGGTACCTTGAACATTATCCGTTTACTCATTAGATGCTTGAATTCCTTACACAAATGTTTCCTCGTCTACTTTGAAGGCCCCTATAACCATGCAGGCAGTCTGCCTGACAGTTGAAACCTCTAAGAAGTCTTCCTTGTACTGATTCTAAATATGCTTCCCTGAACTTTCTAGCCATTGATTCTAAAGGATACAGAAAAGTTTAATTCCATTTCTATATATTTGATCCTTTAAAAATAATTGTAGGTAACTATTTCTCCAATTACTCTTTCTAGAAATGGTTCAAAGAAAACATGGGTAATGTTTTAAAAATACAGAGAAGTTGGTATGGTAAGTTAAACAACAAGAAAGAATAACTTAAAAGTAAAACGTTGATGGCATGCCTGGGTGGCTCAGTCAATTAAGCGTCCAACTCTTGGTTTCAGCTCAGGTCATGATCTCATGGTTCCTGGGTTTGGCCCTGCATTGGGCTCTGAGCTGACAGTGTGGAGCCTGCTTGGAATTCTCTCTCTCCTTTTCTCTCTGTCCCTCCTCTGCTCATGCTTTCTCTCTCTCTCTCTCTCTCTCTCTCTCAAAATAAACATAAAATAAAATAAAATAAAATAAAATAAAATAAAATAAAATGTTGATTTCTAGGTTTCCAGAGGATAATGGCAGCTGCTTATATCCACATCTCTCCACATATCCTTCAGAGATGTTACAGATAAACAAGGAGAGCAAATAAACCCATAAAACAAAACTAAAAAATAAAAGTGAGAGAGAATAGTACAAACTTCAATTTACATGGAAATCAACAAATAGACATTAGGAACCAGCAAAACTGATCTAGAGCCCACAATGGAATGGAAAGATCAGTGGAGACTAAGTGAAAAGGAGAAGAGACCAATGGGTTCCTCACGATGGTAGAACATAGACAAAATCACCCTTAGAAGGGGAGAGTCCCACATGGAGTGGGGAAACATTGAGAAAAGGTTTGAGACCTTGTGGATCAAAACACTCACTACTGGGGAACAGAAAGAGGGACTTGAAAGTTCTTGAGACCTTCTTGGGAAGGGTCCTGGACTAGATGAAGGTGACCAGCAAGGGGCGGGAGTCCCTTGGAGTCTTGGTGATCAGAGTAAGGGGGAGACAAGCAGTGGATATTAAAGATCCTACTAAACAAATAAGAAACACAAAATCAGAAGACACAGCAACCACCCTCCCCTTACCTTTAGAAAAAACACTATCTGTTAAGTAATATGCACTCAGCTAACATTACTCTGAACTAAAAACTAGCACACCATCCAAGCTTCTCACCATCACAACAGAGTAACTATTATTGATTTAGTGAAGGATAAGATATTTTATTTTCTTCTTCTTCTTCTTTTTAATTTAAATTCAAGTTAGTTAACATACAGTGTAGTCTTGGTTTCAGGAGTAGAACCCAGTAGTTCATCTCTTACATATGACACCCAGCACTCATCCCTAAAAGTGCCCTCCTTACTGCCCATCATTCCCCACCCAACACCCCACCAGCAACCCTCAGTTTGTTCTCTGTATTTAAGAGTACCTTAGGGTTTGCCTCCCTCTGTTTTTTTTTTTTTTTTTTTTTTTGTCTTATTTTTCCTTCCCTTCCCCTATGTTCATCTCTTGTGTTTCTTAAATTCCACATATGTGTGAAATCATACATTTGTCTTTGTTTGACTGACTTGCATCACTTAGCATAATACATTCTGTTTCCATCCACGTTGTTGCAAATGGCAAGATTTCATTTTTTTTTTTTTTTGACTGTCAAGTAGTATTCTATTGTATGTTTATAAATCACATCTTCTTTATCAATTCATCAGTTGATGGACATTTGGGATCTTTCCATAATTTGGCTATTGTTGATAGTGCTGCTATAAACATTGGGGTGCATGTGCCCCTTCGAATCAGCACTCCTATATCCTCTGAATAAATACCTAACAGTGCAATTGCTGGGTTTCAGGGTAGTTCTATTTTTAATTTTTTGAGGAACCTCCATTCTCGTTTCCAGAGTAGCTACACCAGCTTGCATTCCCACCAGCAGTGCAAAAATGTTCCCCTCTCTCTGCATCCTTGTCAACATCTGTTGTTTCCTGAGTTGTTAATTTTAGCCATTCTGAGAGGTCTGAGGTGGCATCTCATTGTGATTTTGATTTGTACTTCCCTGATTATGAGTGATGTTGAGCAAAAGATAAGACATTTTAAGAGTAGTGGAAACATATGCAACATCCATACAAAACTACAATAAAATCCTTTATCCAATCTCTTGCCATAAAACCCACAAAGCAAAATAAATCTGTATATAATATGCTCACTTGAATTAAATATCCTTAAACAAATATTTGCATATATAAAAAACTCTCCAAATCAGAAATTCAAAAACTCAAAACATAAATGTACAAAAAAGATGTATATCCAGAGATAACTCAGGGAAGAAAAGGAGGAGAGAGAGGAAAACAAAATAATTTTTGAAATGAACATTCAAACCTGAGATGCCAAACAGACAAGACACGGGGCTAGAAATATAAATAAGGGTGCTAAGAAGAGGAATAAAAACACCATGAGAATAAAAACAAAATACAAAACAGCTAAAAAAGTTTAAGACAAAAACTGGTTGCTACAGAATCTAGGCAAAGAAGACCTAAACTACATGTAGCTAGAATTTCTGAAAAATAAAAACAAAGGACAGATATATAAAACTATCATTCAGGAAAAATTTTCAGAAAGAAAAGAATTCTATATTTCAAAGGACTCACTAACATCTAGACAAATGGACTAGGAATCAAATGAGACACAGCCTAGTAAAACTATTGCAATTAAAACAAAAGAAAAAAAATCCTTCTGGGCCTTTAGGCGAGAAAATCAAATTGCCTATAAAGTAAAAGATACCAAAATGGCATCAAATTTGTTAACAGCAACACACAAAGCAAAACTGTAGGAAAGAAAGTGTAAAGCTAGGTCTTTATATCCAGCCAAACTGTTTTCAAGTATTAAAGCTATGAAAAATAGTTTGAAACCTGCATAGATTCAGTACAGCACTCAGGAGCCCTTTCCAAGAAATCTGTTAAGGGGATGAGTTTCATTCAAGCAAGAAATGTTGGCGATGCTCTGGCAAAAGGACTAATGGTTAAGCAATAAATACATTTAATATTAGATCAAAGATGAAAGCATTGGGAGGGATAAAAGTAGAAAATAATGTGTTATCTGTACTGTACAAAGTATTCTGTACAAAGTATAAATAATACAACCATTTTTTTTTAATAGTAAAGAGAAGGGAGTGGGGGGGGGGAGTAGAATAAGCTCATTGGTTACCACATGGGTAATAGAGTAGAGTCAAAGGTATTACTTACACCTCCCAACTGAAAATAAAGGAGCTATAGGCATTATAAAAGGTATTTTTTATTTATTTTTTATTTTTTTTAATTTTTTAATGTTTATTTATTTTTGAGAGAGAGAGAGAGAGTGAGTGAGTGAGCAGGGGAGGGGCAGAGAGAAAGGGGGACACAGAATCTGAAGCAGGCTCCGGGCTCTGAGCTGTCAGCACAGCGCCCGACGTGGGGCTCAAACCCACAAACTGTGAGGTCATGACCTGAGCTGAAGTTGGATGCTTAACTGACTGAGCCACCCAGGCGCCCCAAAAAGGTATTTTTTAAAGGTAAGTCCTACAACAGGTGTTGGCAAACTTTAGGCGACAGGTCAAGTCCAATTCACCTGCTTTTGTAAATAAAGTTTCAATGGGACACAGCCACATACATCCAGTTACATATTGTCTATGACTTTTGTTCTGTCTACATCATAGACAGTAATGTAGCCAAATTATCCAAATCAACAGAAGTGAGTAGTTGTAAGAGATAGTATGGCCCTTAAAGTCTTAAATATTTATATCTGGGTCTTTATAGAAAAGTTGCCAATGCCTACTATATAACAAAAATACAAACCTTCCTAAATGCCAAACATATAGAAAAGGAAACATAGTAAAATTTTAAAAAATGAAACAGTTGACACCATTCATATAGGTAATACCAATAAATATAAATGTGCTTAATTCACACATTAAAAGAAAGAGATTTTTCAGGTCATTCATAAAGCAAAATAAAATAAAACCAACTGTATGCTCTATCTAAAAGAACAAACTGAGGCACCTTTTTTTGCCCACAGGTCCTGTTCCTATGATATAATGAAAGCATTTTATTTTATTTTATTTTATTTTATTATTTTATTTATTTATTTTTAATGTTTATTTATTTTTGAGAGGCAGAAAGAGATCGAGTGCAAGTGGGAGAAGGACATAGAGAGAGAGGGAGACATAGAATCCCAAGCAGGCTCCAGGCTCTGAGCTGTCAGCATAGAGCCCGACAGAGGGCCCAAACCCACAAACCGTGAGATCATGACCTGAGCTGAAGTCAGATGCTCATACGACTGAGCCACCCAGGCGCCCCAAAAGCATTTGAAAAATAAAAATACTAGGGGGTTGCTGGGTGGTTTAGTCAGTTGAGTATCCAACCCTTGATTTCGGTTCAGATCATGATCTCATGGGTCATTAGATCAAGGCCCACATCAGGCTCTCCACAGAGCCTGCTTAGGATTTTCTGTCTCCCTTTTTCTCTGACCCTCCCTGCTCCCATGCACTTGCGTTTTCTCTCTCTCTCTCTCTCAAAACAAATAAAAAAAAAAAAAAAACTTTAAAAATGTAAAAAAAAAAAACCCTGAAATCTTAAGATTAAACATGAAGGAATGAAGAAAGATGTATTAGGCAAATACAAATAATATGAAATCAGGAGTTATGATCTGGATACCAGGCAAGGCAACATTCAGACCAGAAAGCTTTAAGACAGAGAAATATAAATGCCAAACCCACAGCAACTATGACCACACAAAGAAAGGAATTAATTCAAATAACCTCTGAATATGCACTCTGACCATATATGGCCTTAGTGAAATATATTCTAAGCACACACACACACAACCACAAAATACAAACCAAACAAACTGCAGAGAAGGCTTGAATATCACTAAGTTTTTTGGTTGTTTTTTTTTCTTTCTTTCTTTTTTTTTTTTTTTTTTTTTTTTTGGTGGTTGTTACTGGCAACAGTGTTGGTATTGTAATTCTGAAACTATTTTTGCAGACTCAACTGAGTTCAGGAATACAAGGAGATTTGTGAACACTTTCATATACATAGGAAATAAAATAATTTTGGAAAGTCACAAGTATCTTCTAGCCCTGGCCTAACAGGAGTGGCTAGAAAACACAGTTTTTTTAAAAAGTACATAAATAGTTGTACAGTAATTTGAATCTACTTAATATTGAACTGTATGCTTAAAAATGGTTAAGATGGAAAGTTTCATGTTATGTATATTTTACTATGTGGCAGGCACTAAGTCAGGATATTGACATATATCAGCCCTAACTTGAGACTATCCCTGAAAGAAGGGTATTGTTATTCGCCTTTCAGAGATGACTAAACTGAGGCCCAGAGATGGGAATAATGTCACACAAGATCAAAAAGAAGTAACAGAGACTAGACTTGACTATGGGTCTCTTTAATCCCAAAGCTTATATGCTCTTTCCACCATAACCAACTGACTTTTCAAAAAGAATATTAACAATTAAGTTTTACTTTATTTTAAATGCAGGGACATATACTAATTTTGTAATTGTTGCATATTTGTTGTTACTGAGTAGTGACAGTGGCAGTTTTAAGTAGTTTTACCAAGAATTCACCAGACAGGAAATAATTCTAGAGGAAAGGTGTTTGGTCTCTTAGATAGTAACATCTGTCCTTACTAAGGATTATTATTACAGGTCATATCCTCTGCATGAAAAATATAGAACCTAACAACTCCAGGTGGAAGAGATTCAAATCCAAGTTATATGTCTAATCTGTGTTTAAATACAGTTTTAGGGACACCTGACTGGCTCAGTCAGTAGAGTATGCAACACTTGATCTCAGAGTTGTGAGTTTAAGACCCACATTGGGTTTAGAGATTACTTAAAAATAAAATCTTAAACAAATAAATAAAATTTTAAATTTTTAAATAGTGTAAAAAATGTTAAGTCTAATTGAAATATATTTTTGGGCCAGCATGCATTAGCAACATTATGTTCAGAAGCAAAAGCAGTGACTCCTAAGTGCTCATCAGCATGTGGTGGCCCTGTTATCCCTGGGAATTGCCGTTTAGTAAATTCAGAGACCACAAGAACCTAAGTTCTGTTAGTACAAGGTAATTAAAAAATATCTTCACAATTACATTGTTCAAGAAACCCTTTCAAGAAGATGGAGAAATTAAAAAAGCAAACCACTGAATATCATTACATAATAATACTGTTATACAGTATTTACAAACTATGTCTTAAAATGCATGATAAATATTAAATAGTATAAATGTCTTTATGAATCTAGAAATAGTTATGTAGGGTGTGAAATACATCATAATGCCACCAACATCCAAACCTGACAGTCCATGGATAAGAACTAGTGTAGTGATAATAACTAGAAGAGAACAAAGAGCCTTTTAATTCCTGGAATGTGATAAATTATAGTAATCTTTAAATATACATGCCAAAGTGCTTCCATAAGTAAAAATCCTTACGTAAATGTAAAGAAGCTGAAAGACAAAAATATCAGTCATGATCCATACCACAGTTCAAAGAGGTATTAAAATCTGGATAGTAGCCAAGACAAAAGAGAAACATTTGAAGAATTTTATTTCAAAAAGATAATCATACAAATACTTAGCATAATAATAACTTATATTAATGCCTACTATGGTATAATGGTCAAAAAAGTAAGCCCTTGAGAAGTTTTCTTGTTTTGTTTTGTTTTGTTTTTGAGAAAGAGGAGCAAGTGAGTGAGGGGTAGAGAGAGAGAGAGGGAGAGAGAGAGAGAGAGAGAGAAAGAGAGACAGAAGAGAGAAGTAGGGCTCACTTGCGGCTAATGGTTTACCCGAAGCAAGGTTCAAGCTCACCAGATGTAGGACTTGAACTCACAGACTGTGAGATCATGAACTGATGATCTCATCAGATGCTTAAAAACTGAGCCGAAGTCAGATGCTTAACAACTGAGCCACCTAGGCACCCAAGAAAAGTTCATTATATCAGAGCATTCAGAGGTGCTTCTCATGCAAAACTCCTTTCAGCATATATTACATATTTGACAAGTGATTTAAAGGAGAAACAACTAAAAACTGACAGTAAATATGAGTAGCATGTCTTCTAGCTGTAAATTGTGTCCTTTCCCAACAAATAAAAGAAATCCAACCTGTAAATTATTCATTAAAATTATTTCCTTTATATGTCACTACAAATTAAAAAGGGTTTTACTGATAAATGTATTCTCTTTCCTGGCAGAGTTGTTCCTTTCCATCCCCTTCCCACCTATCCTTATGTGGTAGCTTTACTATTCAAGTCCACCATCAGCAGTCAAAGCTTGGGCCTTGAATTTGTACCTGTTCATATATTGTTACCAATCAGGGAAGAGATAAGTACAGAAAGACTAAGTTTTAGAAGTTTCGACAGCAATTTGACAGGGTAATTTCATGTATGTTGAATCTAAAAATAAGATATTTAGAAAAAATATATAGTACATAGTATAGTATAAGTACATATAGATTTATATATTTTTAAAATTAAGGATTACTGTGGTATAATTTACATACAGTAAAATTCAACTTTTTTGGATGCCCCTCTAAAGTTATCCCTTCTCCTAATGCCCAGTCCCTGGCAACCACAGATTTGATTTCTCTTCTTCCAATTTTGCCTTTTCTATTATTTCACATAAATGGATAATAAACTATGTAGTCATTTGTGTCTGGCATCTTCCACTTCACATAGTGCTTTTAAGATTCAGTCATGTTGTTGCATATATCAATAATCTGTTCCTTTATATTGCTAGTAGTATTCTGTCTGAATTTATCAAAATGTTTACCCATTCACCAGTTGGTAGATTTCTGGGTTATTTTCAATCTTGGGTGACTATGAATAAAGTTGCTATAAGCATTTATGTACAAGTCATTTTTTGGAAATGAATATCCAAATGTTCTAGCACCATTTTTTTGAAATGACTATCCTTTTTCCATTGAATTATCTTGGCATTGTTCTTAAAAATCAACTGACTTTATATCTGTGGGTCTATGTCTAGACCTGTATTCTCTTCCACTGATATATGTCTACCTTTACACAGTGTTACCTTATCTTGATTCCTATGCCTTTACAGTAAATCTTGAAGTGAAAAAAGTCCTCCAAATTTGTTCTTTTTCAAAACTGTTTTGGCTATTATACTTCTTGCGCCTTTCCATAAAAAATTTAAAATCACCTGTCAATTCTGCAAAAAGCCTCCTGGGATTTTAATTGAAATTGCATGGATTCTATAGATTGCTTTGAGGAAAACAGGTATTTTAACATTGTCTTCTGATGAGTGAAATTTAGTCTATGTCTCTACTTCCTTAGGTCTTCTTTAATTTCTTTCACCAATGTCTGCAATTTTCACTGTAAAAATATGGAATATATTTTGCTAGATTTATCCTTAAACATTTCATATTTGTGGATACTATTATAAGTAGTATGTTTTATTCTAGTTTTTAATTGCTCATTGGTAGCATACAGAAATACAATTAGTTTTTATACGCCAACCTTGCATCCTATAACCTTTTAAAACTTATTAGTTCTAACACCATTTTCATTGATTCTTTAAGATCCTCTATGTAAACACACATTTATATAGAGAGTTATAACTTCTTCCTTTCTAAACTGAATGTCTTTCATTTCTTTTTCTTGTATTACTAAATTGACTAAGACTTCCACTACAATACTGATTAGAAGTAGACTGGACATCCTTGACTTGCTCCCATGCTTAAATGGAAGACATTCAGTCTTTCATCATTAAGCATGAAATGTTTCTTGTAGGTTTTTCATAGATAACGTATAAATAGGCAGATGGACTTCTCTTCCTGTTTGCTGACAATTTTTATCATTATTTTATCCAATATGTTTTATGCATCTATTGAGATGTTTTCTCATTTATTCCTTAATACTGTGAATTACATTAATTGATTTTCAAATGTTATAATAACTTTGCACTCCTGGATGATCTCCAATTGGTTATAATGTATAATCTTTTTAATATACTGCTGGATTTAATTTACTAAAGTATTGCTAAGAATTTTCATGTCTGGCTGGCTCAGTTGGTAGAACATGCGACTCTTGGTCTTAGGGTTATGAGTTCAAGTCCTACATTGGGCACAGAGCCTACTTAAAAAAAAAAAGAATTTTCATGTCTTATGTTCGTGGGGGATATCGTTCTGTAATTTTATTTTCCTATAACGTCTTGGTCAAGGTTTGGTGTTTCCATGGAATATTTTGTTCCTATCCTTTTCACTTACTTATATGTTTGAATTTAAAGTCAGTTTCTGGAGTTAAGATGGCAGACATGCAGGGGGACCAGGATTTCCCTCAAACACAGTTGTATTGAGGTCAGAACACTTGGAACACCTAAGAAATCTATCTGCAGAATGACAGAAAAATCTCCATAGGTGGAGAGAGACAGCCTGGCGGGACAGAGGTGTGTGTATGCAAATTGGGGGAGATAAAACAGCATATCAGAGGCACACCGGAAGAGAACAGTCCCCTCCGTTGAGTACTGTGGAAAGAGAGTATACTGCACCCCCCCACCCTGCCCTGCAAGGACAAAAGACCCTGAAGGCACCAGCCATATTAGCAGGGTGGAGTGGCACCATCCCAGAACTTGGTCCCCACGGTGAGGGATCCTTTAAGACATCGGGTCTTGAATCCCAGCCAAGTGCCTAGGAGGCACAGGAAACTGTGGAGCAGGGCAAGCTGACTGCCCACGCCACTCTGTGAGGAACAGTGTGGTTTGAGACACCTGGTCTAGGAAGGGAGACTGCGGTGTCACCATTTTTCTCCCCATCACCAACACTGTGGGGCTTTAGGGAACAGCACAGTGGCCCCCAGTGGGGGCAGTACCAGCCTACCCCAAACCCCACCCCTCTGTGCCTGGCACTTGCTTATCTACTGGAGCGGGACTGACACTGAGGGAACAGACAGCCTCTCCTCCCAACCAGCACAGCCACCAGTCCCAGGCACCAACAGACAACTGTCCTGTGGTTTTGTATGTTAGTCTGTTCTCTCTCTCTCTTTTGCCCTCTTTTCCTTCTCTTCTCTTTTCTCTTTTTCTTTCTACCCTCTTCTTTTTTTCCCTTTGGGATCAGGCCCATAGTTTCTGATTTGATTTTTAGTCAATTCTTATTAAATACATAAATATTTTTTTTCTTTCTTTCTCTGCTTTGTCTGTTTAATTGGGCATTTTTACTTTATTCTTTTACCCCTTTTCTATATTTCCTTCTTCTTATTTTCCATTCCCTCTCTCTCTGGATTAAGCCTTATAGTTTCTTTGATTCTCTGCTTGGTCTTTTTTGTTGCCCCTTTCATTCTTCTCTTTGTGTGGGATCATGTCCCCTGCCCTTTCCTTTCTTCCAGGGTTACTTCAATGAACAAATCAAAGCACACCTGGTGGAAGGTCTAAACAATCCACCACTACAAGTAAGGAGAAGCTTTGTAGAAGACTGACCAGTGGGATAAAGCAGTAAAATACGCAACAAAAGAGTGCAAGAAACACACTCTAAAAACACTTGCTGGGGGCGCCTGGGTGGCTCAGTTGGTTGAGCATCCGACTTCGGCTCAGGTCACGATCTCGCGATCTCACGGTCCATGAGTTGGAGCCCTGCGTCAGGCTCTGGGCTGATGGCTCAGAGCCTGGAGCCTGCTTCCGATTCTGTGTCTCCCTCTCTCTCTGCTCCTCCCCCGTTCATGCTCTGTCTCTCTCTCTGTGTCTCAAAAATAAATAAACGTTAAAAAAAATTTTTTTAAAAACACTTGCTGAAGTGCCAGGCCCTGGAGAGTCTATGACCCCTTTTTAATATAGTAGTTCTCACAGGTGCAGGACACACAACAAGCTATTAAAACAAGACAGAAACCTAGCCAAAATGACAAAACGGTAGAATTCTCCTCAAAATAAATTCCAAGAAGAAATGTTAACGAATTGCTCAAAACAGATATAAACAATATGTCTGAATAAGAATTTAGAATAACAGTCATAAGACTAATAGCCAGGCTTGAAAAAAGCACAAAAGACAGCAGAGAATCTACTGCTGCAGAGATCAAAGACCTAAAAAATAGTCACAATGAATTAAGAAATGTTATAAAAGAGATGCAAAATAAACCAGAGGCACTGACAAGGAGGATGGGAGAAGCAGTGGAGAGAACAGGTGAAACAGAAGATAAACTTATAGAAAAAGATAAACTTCCTTTTCCTTCCTGAAAAAGGAAGAGAAAGGAAATTACTAGACCATGAGGGGAGAATTAGAGACCTAAGTGATTCAATGAAATCAAATGATATTCGTATCATAGGAATTCCAGAAGAAGAAGAAGAGAGAGAAAGGGGGAGAAGGTTTATTTGAACAAATTATAGCTGAGAACTTCCCTAATCTGGGGAAGGAAACAGGCATCCAAGTCCAAGAGGCACAGAGAACTCCCTTCCAAATCCACAAAAGCAGGTCAACACCATGACATATCATAGTGAAACTGGCAAGTTACAAAGAGAAAGAGAGAATTCTGAAAGCAGCAAGGGACAAACGGTCCTTAACCTACAAGGGTAGACACATAAGGGTAGTAGCAGAACTGTCCACTGAAACTTAGCAGGCCAGAAGGGAGTGGCAGAAAATAGTCAATATGCTGAATAGGAAATATATGCGGCCAAGCATCCTTTATCCAGCAAGGTTGTCATTCAGAATAGGAGAGATAAAGGCTTCTCAGACAAATAAAAACTGAAGGAGTTCACGACCACTAAACCAGCCCGCAGGAGATCCTAAGGGGGAATCTGTGAGTGGAATGCTGCTAAGACTACAAAGGGCCACAGACATCACCACAAGCACAAAACCTACAGATAACACAATGAAACTAAATCCATGTCTTTCAATAGTCACTCTGAATGAAAATGGACTAAATGCCCCAATCAAAAGACATAGGGTATCAGAATGGATTAAAAAAACCAAGATCCATCTCTATGCTGCCTATAAGAGACTAATTTTAGACCTGAGGACACCTGTAGATTGAAAGTGAGTGGACAGAGAACCATCTATCATGCTACTGGATGGCAAAAGAAAGCTGGAGTAGCCATACCTATATCAGACAAACTTGATTTTAAAACAAAGACTGTTAACAGGAAATAAAAAAGGGCATTATATTATAATTAAAGGGTTTATCCATCAAGAAGAGCTAACAATTGTAAATGTTTATGCCCCCAATGTGGAAGAAGCCAAATATATAAATCAATTAATCACAAACATAAATAAATGTATAGATAACAATACTGTGATTGCAGGTGACTTTAATACTCCACTTAGAGCAATGGACAGATAATCTAGGCAGAAAATCAATAAGGAAACAACGGCTCTGAATGACACATTGGACCAGATGGACTTAACAGATATATTCAGAACTTTTCATCCAAAAGCAGCAGAATACACATTCTTCTCAAGTACAAATGGAACATTCTCCAAAATAGATTACATACTGGGTCACAAAACAGCCCTCAACAAATATAAAAGGATTGAGATCATACCATACATATTTTCAGATCACACCGCTATGAAACTTGAAATCAACCACAAGAAAATTTGGAAAGCCCCCAAATTCATGGAAGTTAAAGAACATCCTACTAAAGAATGAATGGGTCAACCATGAAATTAAAGAAGAAATTAAAAAATATATGGAAGCAAATGAAAATGAAAACACAACAGTCTAAACCCTTTAGGATGCAGCAAAGGTGGTCCTAAGAGGAAAATACGTTGCAATTCAGGCCTATCTCAAGAAGCAAGAAAGGTCCCAAATACATAACCTAACCTCACACCTAAAGAAACAAGAAAGGCAGCAGCAAAGAAAGCCCAAAGCCAGCAGAAGAAGACAAATAATAAAGATTAGAACAGAAACAAACAATGTAGAATCCAAAACAAAAACAAAAACAAAACAAACAGTAGAGCACATCAATGAATCTAAGAGCTGGTTTTCTGCAAGAATAAACAAAATTGATAAACCACTAGCCAGACTTCTAAAAAAGAAAAGATAAAGGACCCAAATAAATATAATCATGAATAAAAGAGATCACAACCAACACTAGAGAAATACAATTATCAGAGAATACTATGAAAAATTATATGCCAACAAACTGGACAATCTGGAAGAAATGGACAAATTCCTGACTCTCACACACTACCAATACTCAAATGGGAAGAAATAGAAAACTTGAACACACCCATAACCAGAAAAGAAATTGAATCAGTTATCAAAAATCTGCCAACAAATAAGAGTCCTGGGCCAGATGGCTTCCCAGGGACTTTCTACCAGACATTTAAAGCAGAGTTAATACCTATTCTTCTCAAGCTGTTCCAAAAAATAAAAATGGAAGAAAAGCTTCCAGACTCATTCTATGAAGCCAGCGTTACCTTGATTTCCAAACCAGAAAAAGACCCCACACTAAAAAGGAGAATTATAGGCCAATAGCCCTGATGAACATGGATGCAAAAATTCTCAATAAGATACTAGCAAATCAAATCCAACAGTATATTAAAAGAATTATTCACCAAGATCAAGTGGGATTCATTCTTGGGCTACAGGGCTGGTTCAATGTTTATAAATCAATAAACGTGACACATCACATTAGTAGAAGAAAGAATACGAACCATACGATCCTGACAATAGATGCAGAAAAAGCAGTTGACAAAACATAGCATCCTTTCTTAATAAAAACCTCAAGAAAATTGGGATAGAAGGAACATATCTTGATGTCATAAATGCCATATATGAAAGGCCCACAGCTAACATCATCCTCAATGGGGAAAACCAAGAGCTTCCCCCCTGAGATCAGGAACATGACAGGGATGTCTACTCTCACCACTGTTGTTTAACATAGTGTTGGAAGTCCTAGCATCAGCAATCAGACAACAAAATGCAATAAGAGGCATTCCAAGCAGGCAGGGAAGTCAAATTTTCACTCTTCGCAGGTGACATGATACTCTACACGGGAACCCTGAAAGACTCCACCAAAAAGCTGCTAGAGCTGATACATGAATTCAGCAAAGTCACAGGATATGAAATCAATGTACAGAAACTGGCTGCATTTCTATACACCAATAATGAAGCAACAAAAGAGGTATCATGGAATCAATCCCATTTACAATTGCACCAAGAACCATAAAATACCTAGGAATAAATCTAACCAAAGAGGTAAAAGATCTATACGCTGAAAACTATGAAAGTTTATGAAAGAAACTGAAGAAGACACAAAGAAATGGAAAAACATTCCATGCGCATGGATTGGAAGAACAAATATTGTTAAAATGTTGGTACTGCCCAAAGCAATCTATGCATTCAATACAATCTCATTCAAAATAGCACTAGCATTCTTCACAGAGCTAGAGCAAACAATCCTAAAACTTGTATGGAACCACAAAAGGCCCCAAATAGCCAAAGTAATGTTGAAAAAGAAAACCAAAGCTGGAGGCATCACAGTCCTTGGCTTTATAAAGCTGTAATCAACAAGACTGTATGGTACTGGCACAAAAAAAGACACACAGACCAATGGAACAGAATACAGAACCAAGAAATGGACCCACAAATATATGGCCAACTAATCTTAGACAAAGTAGGAAAGAATATCCATGGAAAAAAGACAGCACTGGGTGTTGTATTAGTAATGAATCACAGGAATCTACTCCTGAAGCCAAGACTATACTGTAAGTTAGCTAACCTTACAATATAAATCAATCAGTCAGTCAGTTTCTTGAAGAGAGCATTTAGTTGAGTCTTACTTTTCTATCAAATGTGACAATCACTGCCTTTTAATTGTTTACATAGCTATTAATGTAATTATTGATATGGTTGAATTTGGATCTACCATCTTGCTAACTGCATTCTGTTTGTCCCATCTACTATTCTGTTTCCTTTTTCTTCTCTTCCTGCCTCCTTTTGTATTATTTCTTATAATTCCATTTTATCTCTACACCTGGTTTATTAGTTATGCACTCTTTTATTTTCTAGGGGCTGTTCTAGAGTTTACATCTTCAAATAATATTATACCATTTCATGTGTAGAGATGGCCTTCAGTGTCTGTAAGGCCATGACAGTTGATCTGGGTAGTGGCCTTGTTGTTATCTTTACCTTCAATGCACCAGAGATTTCAAATTTGGTCACTGTTGAGTCGCCACAATTTTGTGCATCTAGATGGGGGTTGTAGTGCAATGCTGGAAGATCATTCTCAGTGTGTTTACTCTACCTTCAGCTTTCAGCAGTCACTGTACACCCACACCACAGGGGGTGTCTCTTTCCATACTCCTGCACCTTCCCCAGTGGCAGACTGCTAATTACCAGGTGTTAGGCTTATTTGGGAGCCAGGTTGGTTCTTGGGTCTCCTGGTCTGAAGCAGGGTTTGTGAACCCGCTTTTTTTTTTTTTAATTTTTTTTTTAACGTTTATTTATTTTTGAGACAGAAAGAGACAGAGCATGAACGGGGGAGGGGCAGAGAGAGAGGGAGACACAGAATCGGAAGCAGGCTCCAGGCTCTGAGCCATCAGCCCAGAGCCCGACGTGGGGCTCGAACTCACGGACCGTGAGATCGTGACCTGAGCTGAAGTCGGACGCTTAACTGACTGAGCCACCCAGGCGCCCCTGTGAACCCGCTTTTTGATGGGATGGGCTGGAAAGCTGTAAGCCTCTCTGTCCCTCCAGCCTGGTGGCAGCAGAACCCTGACATGTATCTGTGCTGGTCCTTGGGCAGGAGGAATTGTTCTGTCCCATTTCCCAAGGAAATGGATGCTTTGCCTTGGTTCAGGATCCTGGACCTGATGAGTGTTTCCTGCCCTTCCATCAGAAGAAAAAGGCTTTTGCTTCTACCCTTTCCCCAGAAGCAGCACCATTTTGCCTGGCTCCTGTGGGAGGGAAGGAAGGTGCTCTAACCTCTTCCTGAAGTACCGTGTTTTTTGTTTTGTTTTGTTTTGTTTTGATCTGTTTTCCTGCTCTATCCCTCCCCTAAGAGGCCCTGGGTTGGAGACTTGTGGAGAAGGGCTTGCAGGAGAGAACTCCCTTTGTGTTTGGATGTGAGTTATTCTACACTGACATGCTAGCTCATGCTTGGAGATCAAGGAATTTTAAAAACTTTAGTCATTTTTCCTTATTTTCTTCTATGGCAGCCACCTCTTCCTCTCACGCTCTGTCAAAAGTGAACATCATCTCTCCTCAGATGGGCCTGTCACACTTTAGAATTAATTCCCTTGATTTCCTTGTAAATTCAGCTCTCTGATATGTTCAAGGAAAGTTATCATTTTTGTGGGCTATCTGGATTTTTCTTGTTAGGATGGGAGTGACATGCTCTTACACCTTTCCACATTCTGGAAGGGGGAGAAGAACTTAGCCTTATGTTCTGTATGTCTTTGCTTTTTTATTTCATTTTTTAAGATAATTTTTTTTTTTTAATTTATTTTTGGGACAGAGAGAGACAGAGCATGAACGGGGGAGGGGCAGAGAGAGAGGGAGACACAGAATCGGAAGCAGGCTCCAGGCTCCGAGCCATCAGCCCAGAGCCTGACGCGGGGCTCGAACTCACGGACCGCGAGATCGTGACCTGGCTGAAGTCGGACGCTTAACCGACTGTGCCACCCAGGCGCCCCTAAGATAATTTTTATAGGGGCACCTGGGTGGCTCAGTCGGTTGAGCATCTGACTTCAGCTCAGGTTATGATCTCATGGTTGGTGAGTTTGAGCCCCACGTTGGGCTCTGTGATGACAGCTCAGAGCCTGGAGCCTGCTTCCGATTCTTTGTCTCCCTCTCTCTGCCCCTCCCCCACTCACACTCTGTCTCTCAAAAATGAATAAACATTAAAAAAATTTTTTTAAGTTATTGTATTTTATAAAAATATTGCTTTGTGGGACACCCGGGTGGCTCAGTCAGTTAAGATTCTGACTCTTGGTTTCAGCTCAGGTCATGATCTCATGGTTTGTGAGTTCAAGCTCTGCACTGACAGCTCAGAGACTGCTTGGGATTCTCTCTCTCTTTCTCTCTCTCTCTCTGCCCCTTCCCTGCTCATGCACACGTGTGCGCTCTTTCTCTCTCTCAATAAACTTTAAAAAAGTATTGCTTTGTGATGAATTGAAAAAGATAAAACTGGTCCCTCATCACAGTGTAAAAAGCCCTGTTTCAGTGCATAAAGTATAGTAATGACAAGATCGTCCAACCTATGGTTGCCATAACTGAACTGTTTAGCTATAGAACATTTCTTTTGGAACTTATGACACATTTATGGATAGCAAAAAGATTCATACTAATTCACATCTAGCAGAGAGTAAGGTACTAGGAGTGATTAAGCAAATATTTTCACTTTAAAAAGTTTACTCTGTAGCCTATCATATAGCTCTGCTAATCTTCTCCCTTTCTAAAAATAGATTTAAAGCATTTGTTCAAATTTTCCCTGATGTAAGGGTAAATTTTTAAGGAATACTTCAAAATGTCCCAGATTTTCTCTGGAAAAGGCATATCAAAATAAACTACAAATCCTGCCAACCAGCAAAGGTGCTAACTAAATGGAGACATAATGAGAAGAGAAAGTAGCCTTGAAGATATTTAGGAAACTATATCTCTAATTTCCCCCTGATAAAGAGTTTAGAAGCAATAATTATTTTAAGTATGATCTCATATCACTTTTATTATGAACTTATCACTTTCGTGCTCTTTTGTTTATCTTCCCCAACAAAATAGCAAACACCTGAAGAATAGTGCTGTATTCATCTTTGTACTTCTCAGTGTCTAGTTCAGTGCCTGGCACATAGCAGGCTCTTAATGAATATATACAGAGTGAATGTACATCAAGTGAAATGAATAGATCTGGTAATGGTTCCACCTAGCTTTTTCTTGTGTCTTTTTCCTATGGGCTATATCCTCTCATCTCCTCCCTTTCTTTTTTTTTTGCAAGTGCATAAAATTAGATCTCAGAGAATCTATACACACCAGCATCTGTCTTTATACCCACTGCTGTTTGAAGACTCTGCTGGCAGTCCTATCTGCCTGATCAGCTGGCCTCACATCTATAACAGTAGCATTAGGGCTGAGATAGTTCTAGCTCTGTCCTTTTTTGGATGACCCAGCAGCCTACTTGGTGGTCAGCCTTTGTAGCCAGAGAAGTTTCTCATAATCACCTCAGGGCCTGAATGAATGGATTTCTATCTGACCTGCCTACTTTTCCTCCTCAGTGGTCATATGCCACCAGTGACTCACATACCTCAACCCCTAAACCTTTTGGAGTCACAAACAGGCACATCATTTTATGTTAATATATTTTATTATTCAGTTTTCCACATGCTGTGATCACCTTCTATTAGGACAGATAAGGAGAATGCCATTGAAAAGAGAAATTATGCTATTTTTCTTTTTGAATCTTTTAAATTTCCTAACATAGTAATATGCCCACAGTAGATACACATTATTGAATATGCATATACTTTAGTTTTTCATTTCTTTGTCCCAAAACCTCATTTTTACTTCCTCATACACTTCCAAGGGGATGCTAATGTGTGTCTTGATGAATGTTAACTGATAATACCTGATAAGACCAAACATACCTTGTAGTTCAATAAGGTTCATATTTTTTCATAATCACATATTAACTAATGTCATTATTCCTATAGATTTTAAAGAAAAGAAACTCTTACCCAGCCTTAGCAACACTTATGGTTTGTTGCTCCATTGCCTCATGGATACTGGTTCTATCATGCTCTTTGAGACTGTTAAACTCATCGATACAGCAAAGGCCCGCATCTGCAAGTACTAATGCTCCAGCCTCCAAATTCCATTCTCCTGAGTCTTTCACAGCAGTTACCGTCAGACCTAAGGAAACAAGCAAGCTATGTCAGCTTTTATTTTCAAAAGCATATCTTATATCTATGAGGGCGAAGTACCTATATTTTAAAGGGAAGGGCATAGAGTCAACACTTTTATTTCTATTCTGTATAGAAAGGATGGCATCAGACAGAGAGCTGGTAGTTCCCAAGGGGAGGCAGGTGGGAGGATGGGCAAAGCAAATGAAGGGAATTAAGAAGTGTGAAATTATTTGTAAGTCACAGCATGTAAAGTACAGCATAAGGAATATAGTCAATAATAGTGTGATAACTTTGTATGGTGACAGATGGTAACTAGACTTATGGTGAACATTTCATGATGTATATAAATGTCAAGTCACTATGTTGTACATTTGAGACAAATACAATATGGTATGTCAAGTTTACTTCAATTTAAAAAAAATGGATGGCATCAGGACAACTATTTCAGATATCCAGACACTGGAAGGCCTCAGAAGATCCTATGTTCTGAAACTGTAAGATATGTTATTAAATATTTTGTAGCAACCAGAAGTCCCCAAATTTTCTGTCTCTCCTTGGTGGGTACCCTCACTGAGTGATCTAAACTTTTAGAAGGAGCAAACAGAGCTCTGGAGACCTTATGACATCTTATCACAAGATGTTCTGTATTATATGCTGTTTACAGAGAGGGGTCCAAAGACAGAAAACAGTAGATACTACGGTCCAATGATAAAAATGAAGAGTTTGCTCCCAGTCACGCTGTGAGGGCAAAGACTCCGTTATATATCTTCTCTGGTTTTGATTTGTCCTTTGTACCAGTCAGTAAAGCACAGTGGTCAAAACAAAGGCTTTGTAGTACACCAACTTGGATCTGAATCCTGGATCCGTCATTCTGGCTGTCATACTATAGGCAAGTTTCCTAAGATGTCCAAGCTTCTGTTTATTTGTTTATAAAAGGGAGTAACAATGGAATGTATCTTATGGAGTCTTAGATATTCAAATAGAATATAATAAAGCTCTTTAAAAGGTATAGGACACATAACGAGTATTTATAACAACTACTGTTGATAAAAATCGGTAAGCCTCTGGCTAGAATGACCAAGAAATAAAAAGACGAGGGACAAGTTACAAATATCAGGAATGATAGGGGGAGATTACTATAAACCCTACAGACACTGAACTGATAATAAGGAAATACAATGAACAACTCTATACCCTAGGTTTGATGACTTAGATGAAATGGTCAAATTCTTTGAAATATATAAACTGCCAAAGTTTATCTAAAAAGGAACAGATAGCTTGCATACCCCTATATCGATTTTAAAATTGACCATTTAGATCAAAATCTTGCAACACAAAAATCTATAGACTGAGATGACCTCATGGTGAATTCTACCAAACATTTATGAAAGAGCTAATACAAATTCTACACAAAATTTTAAAAATACAGAAAAACAAGGAACACTTCCCAACTCATTTACTGCAATCAGCATTATCAAGATACCAAAACTAAAGACATATTAAAAGAAAACTACAGACCAGTATCTCTCACATAGACGCAAAAATCTTCCAACAGTACAAGCAAATCAAACAATACATAAAATAATGACAGATGATAACCAAGTAAGGTTCATCCTGGGAATGCAAGGCTAATTTTTTAATGAAAATTAACCAATATAATTTACCATATAAATAAATGGAACAAAAAGCAAATGACCACTTCACTACATACAGAAAAAAACACTTGATAAAACTCAACAACTATTTATGATAAAAAAAAAACTCTCAGAAAACTAGGAATAGAGAAAACTTCTTCAGTCTTATTTACAAAAATTATACAACTAACATATTTAACAATAAAAGACTGAATGTTTACTCCCACCATCACCCTCATCCCCCAAATTAGAACAAGGCAAGGAGATATGTTCTCATCGCTCGTATTCAAAATCATCATGGGGTTCTAGCCAATAAAATAAAGGAAAAGAAGTCAAAACCATCAGAACAAAAAGGAAAAAATAAAATTATTTACATTTCAGACAACATAATTATGTTTAAAATTCCAAATACTTTACCAAAAAATCTACTAAAACTAATAAGTGAGGGTAGCAAGGTTGCAGAATACAAGTCAATATACAAATATCAGTCACATTTCTATATATATTAGAAAACATTTAAAGTTGAAATTAAAAAATAATACAATTTATAATAGTACCTGAAAATATGAAATACCTGGGTATAAACCTTCAAAAATGTACAAGTTCAAGCCCCACTTTGGGTGTAGAGATTACTAAAAATAAATAAATAAAACATAAAAATGTGCAAGATCTGTAAGCAGAAACTACAAAACATTGATAAAGGAAGTCAAATACAACCTAATCAAATGAAGAGATATTCCATGTTCATGAAATGAAAAACTCAGTATTTTTATTTTTTTTTCCAGTGGACTGTGTTTTGTTTTGTTTTAATTTACATCCTAGTTAGCATATAGTGCTATAATGATTTTAGGAGTAGATTCCAGTGATACATCACCTATGTATAATACCCAGTGCTCATCCCAACAAGTGTCCTCCCTAAAGCCCCTTACCCATTTAGCCCATCTACCCCACCCACAATCACTCCAGGAACCCTCAGTTTGTTCTCTGTATTTAAGAGTCTCTCACTCTAGGGGCGCCTGGGTGGCTCAGTTGGTTAAGCGTCCGACTTCGGCTCAGGTCATGATCTTGTGGTCCGTGGGTTTGAGCCCCGAGTCGGGCTCTGTGCTGACAGCTCAGAGCCTGGAGCCTGTTTCAGATTCTATGTCTCCCTCTTTCTCTGACCCTCCCCTGTTCATGCTCTTTCTCTCTCTCTGTCTCAAAAATAAAGAAATGTTAAAAACAAATTTTTTTTAAAAAGAGTCTCTTATGTTTTGTCCCCTTTACTGTTTTTATATTATTTTTGCTTCCCTTCCCTTATGTTCATCTGTTTTGTATCTTAAATTTCACATATGAGTAAAGTCATGTGATATTTGTCTTTCTCTGCCCAATTTCACTTAGCATAATACCCTCTAGTTCCATCCACATAGTTGCAAATGGCAAGATTTCATTCTTTTTGATTGCCAAGTAATACTCCATTGTGTATATATACATATACGTATACATATACATATACATATACATATATATATACCCCATATCTTCTTTATCCATTCATCTGTCGATGGACATTTGGGCTCTTTCCATACTTTGACTATTGTCGATAGTGCTGCTATAAACATTGGGGTGCATGTGCCCCTTTGAAACAGTACACCTGTATCCCTTGGATAAATACCTAGTAGTGCAATTGCTGGGTCATAGGGTAGTTCTATTTTTAATTTTTTGAGGAACCTCCATACTGTTTTTCAGAATGGCTACACCAGTTTGCATTCCACCAGCAGTGCAAAAGAGATCCTCTTTCTCTGCATCCTCGTCAACATCTGTTGTTGCCTGAGTTGTTTACTTTAGCCATTCTGACTGGTGTGAAATGGTATCTCATTGTGGTTTTAATTTGTATTTCCTTGATGATGAGTGATGTTGAGCATTTTTTCATGTGTCAGTCAGCCATCTGGATGTTTTTGGAAAAGTGTCTATTCATGTCTTTTGCCCATTTCTTCACTGGATTATTTGTATTTTGAGTGTGTTGAGTTTGATCAGTTCTTTATAGATTTTGAATATTAACCCTTTATCTGATATGTCATTTGCAAATATCTTCTCCCATTCTGTCGGTTGCCTTTTTAGTTCTGCTGATTGTTTCCTTCTCTGTGCAGAAGCTTTTTATTTTGATGAGGTCCCAGTAGTTCATTTTTGCTTTTGTTTCCCTTGCCTCCGGAGACGTGTTAAGTAAGAAGTTGCTGCGGCCAAGGTCAAAGAGGTTTTGCCTGCTTTCTCCTCTAGGATTTTGATGGCTTCCTGTCTTATGTTTAGGTCTTTCATCCATTTTGAGTTTATTTTTGTGTATGGTGTAAGAAACTGGTCCAGGTTCATTTTTCTGCATGTTGCTGTCCAGTTTTCCCAGCACCATTTGCTGAAGAGACTGTCTTTATTCCATTGGATATTCTTTCCTGCTTTGTCAAAGACTAATTGGCCATACATTTGTTGGTTCATTTCTGGGTTCTCTATTCTGTTCCATTGCTCTGAGGGTCTGTTTTTGTGCCAGTACCATGTTGTCTTTATTACAGCTTTGTAATACATCTTGAAGTCCAGGATTGTGATGCCTCCAGCTTTGGCATTCTTTTTTGGGACTGCTTTAGCTATTTGGGGTCTTTTCTGGTTCCATACAACTTTCAGGATTGTTTGTTCTAGCTCTTTGAAGAATGAGGTGTTATTTTAATAGTGACTGCATTGAATATGTAGATTGCTTTGGGTAATATTGACATTTTAACAATATTTGTTCTTCCAATCCATGGGCATGGAATATTTTTCCTTTTTTGTGTGTATGTTTTCAATTTCTTTCATAAGCTTTCTACAGTTTTCACCGTATAGATTTTTCACCTCTTTGGTTAGGTTTATTCCTAGGTATTTTATGTTTTTTGGTGCAATTGTAAATGGGATCGATTCCTTGATTTCTCTTTCTGTTGCTTCATTATTGGTGTATAGGAATGCAGTCGGTTTCTGTGCATTGATTTTATATCCTGAGACTGCTGAATTCATGGATCAGTTCTAGCAGTTTTTTGGTGGAATCTTTTGGATTTTCTACATGGAGTATCATGTTGTCTGCAAAGAGTGAAAGTTTACTTCCTCCTTGCCAATATGGATGCCTTTTATTTCTTCGTGTTGTCTGATTGCTGAGGCTAGGACTTCTAATACTATGCTGAGTAACAGTGGTGAGAGTGGACATCCCTGTCATGTTCCTGACCTTCAGGGGAAAACTGTCCCCATTGAAGATGATATTAGCAATGGGTCCTTTGTATATGCCTTTTATGATCTTGAGGTATGATCCTTCTATTCCTAGATTCTTGAGAGCTTTTATCAAGAAAGGATGTTGTATTTTGTCAAATGCTTTCTCTGCATCTATTGAGAGGACCATATAGTTCTGGTCCTTTCTTTTATTAATGTGATGTATCACGTTGATTGATTTGTGATAGCTCTGCATCCCAGGCATAAATCCCACTTGGTTCTGGTGAATAATTCTTTTAATGTATTGTTGGCTAGTATCTTGTTGAGGATTTTTGCATCCATGTTCATCAGAAAAACTGGTGTGTAGTTCTCCTTTTTAGTGGGGTCTTTGCCTGGTTATGGAGTCAAGGTAACACTGGCTTCACAGAATGAGTTTGGAAGCTTTCCTTCCATTTCTATTTTTTGGAACAGCTTCAAAAGAATAGGTCTTAACTCTTCTTTAAAGGTTTGGTAGAATTCTGCTGGAAAGCCATCCAGCCCTGGACTCTTTTTGGGGGGGAGATTTCTGATTACTAATTTGATTTATTTACTGGTTATGGGTCTGTTCAAATTTTCTATTTCTTGTTTCAGTTTTGGTAGCTTATATGTTTCTAGGAATTTGTCCATTTCTTCCAGATTGCCCATTTTATTGGCATATAAATGCTCATAATATTCTCTTATCATTTGTATTTCTTCCATATTGGTTGTGATCTCTCCTCTTTCATTCTTGATTTTATTTATTTTGGTCCTTTCCTTTTTCTTTTTGATCAGTCTGGCTAGGGGTTTATCAATTTTGTTAATTCTTTCAAAGAACCAGCTCCTGGTTTCATTTACCTGTTCTATTGTTTTTTGTTATTGTTGTTTTGTTTTTGTTGTTGTTTTGTTTCGACAGCATTGATTTCTGCTTTAATCTTTATTATTTCCCATCTTCTGCTGGTTTTGGGTTTTACTTGTTCTTTTTCCAGTTTTTTAAAGTGTAAGGTTAAGTTGTGTATCTGAGACCTTTCTTCCTTCTTTAGGAAGGCCTGGATTGCTATATACTTCTGCCTTATGACTGCCTTTGCTATATCCCAGAGATTTTAGGCTATGTTATCATTTTCATTGGCTTCCATGTACTTTTTTAATTTCCTCTTAACTTCTTGGTTAGCCCATGCATTCTTTAGTAGCATGTTCTTTCCAATATTTGTTATCTTTCCAATTTTTTTCTTGTGTTTGATTTCAAGTTTAATAGCATTGTGGTCTGTAAATATGCATAGTATGATCTCGATCTTTTTGTACTTGTCGAGGGCTGATTTGTGTCTCAGTATGGGATCTATTCTAGAGAATGTTCCATGTGCACTCGAGAGAAATGTGTATTCTGCTGCTTTAGGATGAAACGTTCTGAATATATCTGTTAAGTCCATCTGGTCCAGTGTGTCATTCAAAGCCATTGTTTCCTTGTTGATTTTCTGTTTAGATGATCTGTCCATTGTTGTAAGCGGGGTGTTGAAGCCCACTACTATTATTATCAGTGAGTTTCTTTATGTTTGTGATTAATTGATTTACATATTTGAGTGTTTCCACGTTTGGAACATAAACGTTTACAATTGTTAGATATTCTTGGTGGATAGAACCCTTAATTATGATATAATCCCTTCTTCGTCTGTTGTTACAGTCTTTATTTTAAAATCAGATTATCTGATATAAGTATGGCTACTCTGGCATTCTTTTTGGCGACCATTAGCATGATAGATGGTTCTCCATCTCCTTACTTTCAATCTGAAGATGACCTTAGGTCTAAAATGGGTCTCTTGTAAACAGCATATAGATGGATCTTGCTTTCTTATCCATTCTGTTACCCTATGTCTTTGGATTGTTTTGTCCATTGACATTTAGAGTACTGAAAAGATATCAATTTATTGCCATTATGTTCCCTGTAGAGTTGGAATTGTGGTGATGTTCTCTGGTCCTTTCTAGTCGTTGTTGCTTTTGGTCTTTTTAAGTTTTTTTTTTTTTTTTTTTTTTTCATCTTTTCTCCCACCACAGAGTCATGCTTAAAATTTCTTGCAGGGCTGGTTTACTGATCACGAACTCCTTTAGTTTTTGTTTATCTTGGAAAATTTTTATATCTCCTTCTATTTTGAATGACAGCCTTGCTGGATAAAGAATTCTTGGCTGCATATTTTTCCAATTCAGCACACTGAATATATCCTGTCACTCCTTTCTGGCCTGCCAAGTTTCTGTGGATATGTCTGCTGTGAACCTAATCTGTCTTCCCTTGTAGATTAGGACTTTTTTTCCCTTGCTGCTTTCATGATTCTTTTCTTGACTGAATATTTCGTGAATTTGACTATGATATGACTTGGTGATGGTTGGTTTTTGTTGAATCTAGTGGGAGTTCTCTGAGCTTCCTAGATTTTGATGTCTGTGTCTTTCCCCAGGTTAGGAAAGTTTTCCACTATGATTTGCTCACATAAACCTCCTACTCCTTTTTCTCTCTCTTCATCTTCTGGGACCCCTATGATTTGGGTGTTATAAGTCACTGAGTTCTCTAATTCTTATATTGTGTTCTTTTGCCTTAGTTTCTCTCTTTTTTTCTGCTTCATTATTCTACAGAATTTGCCCTTTATATCGCTGATTTGCTGCTCTGCCCCATTCATTCTTGCTGCCATGGCATCCATTCGAGATTGCAGCTCAGTTATAGTATTTTTAATTTCATCCTGACTAGATTTTACTTCTCTTATCTCTGCAGAAAGGGATTCTGTGCTTTTTTTTCAACCCCAGCTAGTATTATTATTGTGACCCTAAAGTCTGGTTCAGACATCTTGCTTGTATCTGTGATTAAGTCCCTGGCTGTCATTTCTTACTGTTCTTTCTTTTGAGGTAAATTCCTTTGTTTCATCATTTTGAAGGAAGAAAAAGAGTGAGTAAAGTAAAAAACAAAAAACATTAAAATTAAAAAATTAAAAATAACACAAAAAATGCTAGTTCCCAGGTGTGTTTTGGTCTGGTTGTTGAAAGCAGCTTGATAGAATAGAGAAAAAGGGAAAAGAAAAGGAAAGGAAAGGAAAGGAAAGGAAAGGAAAGAAAAAAAGGAAAACATTTGAAAATTTTTAAAAATGAATACAATAAAATAGAATAAAATTAAATGATGAAAGTAAAATTGAATTTGAAAAATTTACAAAAAAGTAAAGATATAGTAGAAAAATATAAGAAAAATTTTATAAAAACAGAAAGTAAAAATAAGTTTATTCTCTTTCTGTATTCAAGAATAAGAAAAAGAAAAAAAACTGAATAGACAGACCAGCAAACAGAATGATATATGACTGAAATTACAGTTTCCCTTAGAAGTCAAACCATGAAGCATTTTATACTCCATAAACTAAGCAGGAGGAGAGATTTGTGGTGTTCCACTAGAGTGTGGTGGCCCAGTGTGTGGGACTTGGTGTAGCAGTTCTGTTCTCCACTGGATGGCGCTACTTACTTCATTGGGGTGGATTGTTGTGGTGGTGTAGGTGTGTATGTGCATGCATGGGAGGGTGAAAATGGCATCACTCAGCTACCTTGCCTCTAGTATCAGAACTCTGTGCTCTCACTGACTGGCAATGAAGCACCCCTTCTTTGTTTCTGGCTCCTGTCCACTCCCCACTTCTACAAAGTCCATGACCAAGCCATCTTGTCAGGAGGTACCTCCTTCCCAAGTTTTATCTCAGATGGGACTATGTTTCCCAACCCCTCACTTCTTTTTTATTTTTTTTATTTTATTTATTTTATTTTTTTTTAATTTTTTTTTTCAACGTTTATTTTATTTTTGGGACAGAGAGAGACAGAGCATGAATGGGGGAGGGACAGAGAGAGAGGGAGACACAGAATCGGAAACAGGCTCCAGGCTCTGAGCCATCAGCCCAGAGCCCGACGCGGGGCTCGAACTCACGGACCGTGAGATCGTGACCTGGCTGAAGTCGGACGCTTAACCGACTGCGCCACCCAGGCGCCCCCCAACCCCTCACTTCTGAGGGCCCTGCAACTTTGACCCACTCAGACCCTCTAGGGGAGGGTCTCGCTGAGAAATGGCTGGGTGCTGGCCCACCCCCTGGAACATTCTTGGGGCCATGCTACTGCAGATGCCCAGGGACTGTGGCCAGGTGCCAGTCCACCCCAGAAAAAATTCACATGATCATGTAGCAGCAGCAGCATTTCAGGGATTACAGTAAATCACAACACCCATCTGGGCTCCAGGCTTCAGTGAACCCTTAACATCCTTGTTCCAACACCAGTGAATGTGGCTGTTCTCCGGGGTCCACTGGAACTTTGCCTGTGGGGAGGCTGCACAGCCTCTACCAAATGCCTTCCCAGCAGGGAAACTGCCTCTCTCCGTGTGGCCTGAGGACCCCTTGGACCTTGCTGTCTGCTCTTGGGGATTTGCCTTTCCCACCAGAGCACCGCCAGGTATCGAGCTGTGGAGTTTCAGACTCTGCACTCCCGCTGTTTATAGAGTCTTAATGGAATTTAAACCCTCTCCTTTCTCCCTTTTTTTGTTCAGTCCCTTGCAGTCCCTTTTTCCTTTCTCCATTTTTTGTTCAGTCCACTCTTTCTTTCTTTCCAGCCGCTCTCGGGGGGCGGGGGGTGCTTTTCCTGTACTCTCCCCTGTCTCTGTCCTCTCTCCACTAGCAAAAACAGCTCCCTACCCTCCGCAGCTTCTCTCCTCCAGTTGACCTCTCTGTTCCACGTACTTGCTGAGTTCTGTGGTTCAAGTTGTACAGATTGTTGTATTAATCCTCAAATCAGTTTTCTAAGTGTGCAAGATGGTTCAGTGTTGATCTAGCTGCATTTCAGGGATGAGAGACCAATACTCAGTATTTTAAAGACGCTTCCCCAAAGTGTTCTGAATTCTCCCTAAACTGGTCTATAGATTCAATGCAATTCCAAACAAAATTCTAATGGGATTTTTTAAAAATAGAAATTGACAGGGTGATTCCACAATGTATATGGAGAAGCAAAGGAAACATAAGAGCAAACCAAGAAACAAAATAGAAGGTCTCATATGATCCATTTTCCAGATTTACTACAAAGCTATAGTAATCAACTCAATGACACTAGAAAAAGGATAGACAGCAAGAACAATGGAACAGAGTCCAAAAATGTGCCCAAATATATCTGGTCAAGTGAGTTTTGATAAAAATGCAAAAGCAGTTCAACGAGGGAAAGATAATCAGTTCCACAAATGGTGCTGTAATAATTGGATAGCATTATGCAAAAAGAAAAAAAAAATCAATCTTGATCCATACTTCAAATCTCATACAAAAATCAACTCAAGGATCTAAATGAAAATGTAAAATTTATAGATGAAAACTCATAGCAGAAGATGCAGGAGAAAATCTGTGTGAGTTCTTCTGTTCTCCAGCCCAGCATTTCAAGGGCTCAGAAGTTGCCACAAGTTGCCACCTCTTTAATAATAAGTAAAAACTTGACCAAACTGAAAAATCAATAATTCTTCTAAGATGCATTAGAGAAGTGAGGTCACAGGGCAAACCAATGCCCCAAAATTAGAAAGACAGAAATACAGAGAATCACACCTTACCAGGGCAGATACCTCTATGGGAACCAGTAATGGTATAAGAAAACTTGAACTGTAATTGATGTATTGCTGGAGGCTCAGTGTGGATGACTCTGAGAATTAAAATCTCCATTCATAGGGGGACCCTCACACTTTTGTGAGTTTTACCTCCACGAGCCCTCCCAGGTTCTCCCATTAAACATCAGCAATTTTTCTCTGATACTGTGAGCAATGAGTTGGAAAGTCTAAAAAAAAAAAATTCTAGAGATCAAAAACACTGAAAAAGAAAGGAAGAATTCCTTTGATGGGCTCATTAGCAGACTGGACAGAGCTGAGTAAAGAATCTCTGAGTGTAAAGATACTTCACTTTACTACTGAGTGTAAAGGTACAGTGGAAACTTCCAAAGCTGAAAAGCAAACAGGAGAGAAAGTGGAAAATAACAGAGCAGAATATCCAAAAACTTCCTGACAACTACAACAGGCGTAACATACATGTAATGGGAAACCAGAATGAGAAGAAAGACAGAAAGGAACAAGAGTGATATTTGAAGATATTTGACTAAAAATTAGTCATTAATTGATTAATTAATGTCAGACACCAAACCATGGATCCAGAAAACCCAAGGTAACACTGGGCAGGAAAAATGCTAGAAAACAAAACAAAATAAAACCCTCCAAAAAACTTACATGTAGGCATGTCATATTTAAACTTCAGAAAATAAAACATAAAGAAATATCTTGAAAGAAACCAGATGAAAAATACAACTTACCTGTAGAGAAACAAAGATGAAAATCATATACAACTTCCCCTCAGAAATCATGCAAGTAACAAGAGTAGAATGAAATATTCAAAATATTGAAAGAACAAAACCTATCAGCCTAGAATTCTGTACCCTGTGAAATTATCTTCAAAAGTGAAGAAATAATAAAGACTTTCTCCATAAAAAATTTTTTTGAGGTAATTTGTTGCCAGCAGACCTGTCAAAGGAAGTTCTTTAGAGAGAAGGAAATAACATAGGCCAGAAACTCAGAGCTATATAAAGGGCCCTGACTGGCTCAGTTGGAAAAGTGTGCAACTCTTGGTCTTGGGGTGGTAAGTTCATGCCCCACATTGGGTGTAAAGGTTACTTAAATAAATAAATAAACTTAAAAAAAAAAAGTCAGATCTACATAAAGGAAGAACAACAAAGAAGGACTAGATAAAAGAAAAACTTCTACTTTTCTTATTCTTAGTTCATCTAACTGATAGTAGTTTGTTAAATATAATAGCAATAATGTATTCAAGTATGTATGTTTATATGTGTTTATGTGCAAGTGAAATGAATGAGAGAAATGATAAAAGGGATGAGAGGGAGGAATTAGAAATATTTTGCTATTTATAATACAGTGCTATACTTGCACTGTATAGTGTTATTTGAAAGTGGACTTGGATTAATTATAAATGTATATTGCAAACTCTGTAACAAACAATTACAAGTTAAAAAGAAGCGCGACTGATATACTAAGAAAGCTGAAAAAATGGAATCATAAAATGCTCAATTAAAACCATAAAAGGCAAAAAAAAAAAAGAGTGGAAGATAAAAACAAGAACAAATAACAAGGACACCAAATAGAAAATGCTAACAAATATGGCAAGTATTAATCCAGCTATATTAATAATCACTTTGAACATCCATGGTCTAAATACACCAAGTCAAAGACCAAAATTACCAGAGTTGATTAAAACACACACACACACACACACACACACACACACACACACACACAAAACCAACTTATATTATGTATAAGAAACCCACTTTAAATATAAATACATACAGATTGAATTTTTTAAAAAGAGAGAAAGATATACCATGCTAACACTAATCCCCCCAAAATGGAAGTAGCTATATTAATTTCAGACATAGCAGACTTCAGGACAAGAAAAATTGTCATGGAGAAAGGGGAGCATTACATACTGGTAAAATGGGGTCAACACTCCAAAATGACATAATAATCCTCAATGATTATGGACCTCAGAATAGGTGAGGCAAAAACCAGTGGAATTCAAAGGAGAAATAGATGAATTTGTATTATAGTTAGACTTCACCACCGCTCTATCAGAAATGGGCATATCCAGCAGCCAGAAAATCAGCAGGCCATAACTGAACTTGATAGTACCATCAATCAACTGAATATAACAGACATCTATAGACAACTTCATCCAACAGCAGCAGAATGTAATTTTTTCTCCAGATCTCATGGACTATTCACCAAGATAGACCACATGCTGGACGGTAAGATTAACAAATTTATTAGACAAATCATAAATCTTCCCTCAGACTAAAATGATATTAAACTAGAAAGCAGTAACAGAGAACTAGAAAATTCCAAATTATGTGAAGATTAAACAACACACTTCTAAATAACACATGGATCAAAGAAGAAAGCTCAAGAGAAATTTAAAAATGTTTTGAACTAAATCAAAATGAAAATACAACTTATCAAAATGTGTGGGATGCAGTGAAATCAGTGCTTAGAAACTTACAGCACTAAGTGCATATATTAGAAGAGAAGATATAAAATTAATAATCTAAGCTTCCACCTTAGGAAACTAGAAAAAGAAGATCAAATTAAATCCAAAGCAAGCAGAAGAAAGGAAATAATAAAAATTACAGCAGAAATCAATGAAATTGAAAACAGGAAATCAATAGAGAATATCACTGAAACCAAAAGCTGTTTTCTTTGACAAGATCAATAAAATTGATAAATTAATTAAAAAAGAGAAAAGACACAGATTACTAATATCAGAAATGAAAGAGGGAACATCACTACTGATCCTACAGAAATTAAACAGATAATGAAGATTATTATGAACAAGTTTATGCCCATCAATTTGATAACCTAGATGAAATGGACAACTCCTTGACAGGCACAATCTGCCAACTCACAAAAGAAGAAACAGACAATCTGAATAGGCCCATATCTGTTAAAGTAATTGAATCAATAATAACCTTCTAAATAGAAAGTACCAGGCCCAGATGCCTTCACTGGTGAATTCTTAGAGATATAAAGAAAAAATTATAAACATTCTCTATAGTTTCTTGCAGAAGACAGAAGTAGGGGAATACCTCCTAACTTATTCTATGGTACCAGCATTACCTTAATATGAAAACCAGACAAAGACATTACAAGAAAACTATAGCCTATATATTTCATGAACACAGAAGAAAAAATCCTCAAATAAAATATTAGCAAACTGAATCCAACAATAAGAATTATACAAAAAGAATACCCAAAAGAATTATATATCATGACTTAGTGGGATTTATCCCAGGTATCCAAGGCTGGTTCAAAAAGTGAAAATCAAATGATGTTATCTGTCACATCAACAGACTGAAAAAGAAAAAAAAATCACACAATAGATTCAAAAGTCCATTAACAGTAGAATACATTTTAAAAATGTGGTATATTCATACTGTGGAATAACACAACAATAAAAAATAAAGTACAGCTAAACACAGTATAGGTGAAATATTAAAACATAATATTGAGCAAAAGAATACATACTCTACAATTTCATTCATGTAAAGTAAAAATATTAGGCAAAAACAAATTAGTGGTAACAGAACTGACCTACAAGAAATATTAGGGGAATCTTTCAGGCTGAAATGAAAGAACACTAAGACAGTAACTCGAATCCACATAAAGAAATAAAAAGCACCAGTAAAGTTCATAAGGAAATATTAAAGATGTATCAATGTAGGTTTGTTTGTAACTCTTTCTCTTCTGATCTAAGAGAAAATTGAAGAAAGAAAAAATTATAAAATTGTGTTGATCAGCTGGTAATGTATAAAGATGAAATTTGTATTACAATAGCATGAAAGAAGGTAGAGGAAAGATGGGGCGCCTGGGTGGCTCAGTTGACCAGCTCAGGTCATGATCTTGCAGTTCGTGAGTTTGAGCTCCACACTGGGCTCTGTGCTGCCAGCTCAGAGCCTGGAGCCTGCTTTGGATTCTGTGTCTCCCTCTCTCCCTGCCCCTTCCCTACTTGCACTCTGTCTCTCTCCTCTCAAAAATAAACAAACATTTTTAGAAAATTAAAAAAGAATGTAGGGGAAAGAGAATTATATTGAAACAAAATTTTTATATACTATTAAAATAATCTGAACTGGATTGGTTTCACGTTAAGATGTTATAATAACCCCCAAAACAATCACTAAGAAAATATCTAAAAAAAAAAAATAGAGTAAAACAAACACTAAGATATTAAAATGATACACAAGAAATTACATTAAACACAAAGGAAGGCAGTAATGGAGGAATATTGCAACAAAGAAGACATAAGCCATGTAGAAAACAGAGTGGAAAACAGCATTTATACAACCTACCCCATCAGTAATTACATTAAATGTAAATAGGGTAAACACTTTAATAAAAAGCAGTTTGTAGAATGAATACAAAAACATGATCCAACTATGTGTTGTCTATAAGAGACATACTTTAGACAGTAACCAAAAGAGGGTTGCAGTGCCTATGCTAATATCAGACAAACACTTTAATACAACTTAAAAAATGTTAATGTGACAACAGTATTCACAAGTGAAGATTCAATCACACTGGCTTCTGTGCTAGTTAGATAACATCTAGAGCAGGAGTCAGTAGACTATGATCTGTGGGCAAAATCTGGCCCAACCATTTGTTTTTGTAAAAATACTTTTTTTGGAACACATTCATGCCCATCATTTACTTATTGTCGATGGCTACTTTCACACTACAACAGCAGAGGTAAGTAGTTGTGACAAACACTGGCCTTCAAAATCTAAAATATTTATATGTGGCCTTTTACAGAAAAAAGTTTGCTGACTCTTGATCTAGAGTATTAGTGTTTACTTTGAGACATCACATTTTAAAAGAAATACTAATGAAAAGGGAAGGGTAAAAATATAATAAAGGACAAGGAAATAATGCAATTTAAAGAATAGTTTATGGCATAGAGTGTGTTTAGCCTGAAAGAAAGATTTGGTGAAGAAAAAATAATTTTTATATATTTAGAGAACTAACCTATGGAAAAGGAATTAGCCTAATTGGGGGCAGCTTCAAAAGAAATAACAGAGACCAACATGCAGAGTTTTACAGGGAACTAGAGGAACACTTGAGGTGTTTAAAATGGAACTGGCTGAGGCACCTGGGTGGCTCAATAGGTTAAGCATCCGACTTTACCTCAGGTCATGATCTTGCAGGTTCCTGAGTTCCAGCCTGGCATGAGGCCCTGTGGTGACAGTGCAGAGCCTGGAGCCTGCTTTAGATTCTGTGTCTCCCTCTTTCTCTGTCCATCTCCTGCTTGTGCCCTGTCTCTCTCTCAAAATAAATAAACATTAAAAAAAATAAATAAAATGGAATTGGCTACTCTGCAAAGTACTAACTTTTCATCAAAGTAACTATATAAGCAAAGGTGGAATGTCTACTTGTCAGAGGCAGTGTAGAAAGGCATATGTGCAATGAATAAGTGGCTGTATAAAAAAGGAATTAGACCCCACATTGGGTGTAGAGATTACTTAAAAAATAATAAATAAATAAATAAATAAATAAGGAATTAGAAAATACTTTGAGAGGTAAGAAAATTAAAACACAACATACCATAACTTATGGGATGCAGTTAAAGCAGTTATTATAGGGTAATTTATAGCTATAAATGCGTACATTTAAAAAGAAGAAAAATCTCAAATCAATAGTCTATGCTTCCACTTAAGACACTGAGGGGGTGGGGGGAAAGAAAAAAAGAAAAGCAAACTAAACCCAAAGTCAAATAAATATTAGAGCATAAAACTGAAATAGACGATAGAAAAACAATAGAGAAAGTAAAACCAAAAGTTGACAATCCTTTTTTGGTAACTAATCCAATAAGAGAGAAAAATCAAATTACTAAAATCAGGAATCCAGGATGGGACATTATTAATGACTTTGGAGAAAAGAAAAGATAATAAGGGAATACAATGAACAACTATGTGTTAACTACTTAGATAACCTAGCTGAAACTGATGAATTCCTAGAAAGACACTAACTACCAAAACTGACTCAGGAAAAAAAGAAAATCTTTGTAGACCTATAATAAGTGAAGAGTTTGAGTTAGTAATAATAACATACTACTCATCCCCCTCCCCCTACACATACAGATAGCTACACTGATGAATTCTATCAAACATCTGAAGAATCAAATACTAATTCTTTACAACTCTTCTTTAAAAGTAGAAGAGGAAGGAATCCTTCCTAACTCATTCTATGAGACCCATATTACCCACATACCAGAAAGCAAAGACATCACGAGAATACTAAACACCAGTATCTCTTATGACTACAGATACAAAAATCCTCAACAAAATACTAGCAAAACAAATACCCAAAATACTAGTGAACCAAATTCAGTAATATAGGAAAAGAATTCTACACCACAATTAAGTGGTATTTGTCTCAGAAATATAAGATTGATATAACATTTGGAAACCAATTAATGTAATATTCCCATATTAATAGAAGAAATGACAAAAAGCATATAATCATCTCAACAGAGGCAGGAAAAGCATTTGACAATTTAATACTCCTTTAATTTAATTAATTAATTTAATTTAATACTCAATTTAATACTCCTTCATGAAAAAACACTCAACAAACTAGGAACAGAGGGGACTTTCTCAACCTGATAAAAGGCATCCACAGAAAACCCACAGCTAAACATCATTCCTAATGGTATAAGACTGAATGTTTTCCTGCTAAGATCAGAAACAAGGTAGGGATGTTCACTCTGACTATGAACACTGTACTGGAGGTTCTGGAAAGGGCAATTAGGCCAAAAATGATATAATAGGCATCTAGAGGGGAAACAAAGAAGTAAAACTAACTCTATTTGCAGATAACATAATCTTGCATACAGAAGATCCTACGGAATCCATTAAAAATTTATCATAACTAATAAATGAGTTCAGCAAAGTTGAAGGATACAAAATCAATTTTTAAAAATTTTTAATCAATTTAAAAAAATCAACTATATGTCTATACACTTGCATTGAAGAATATAAAATGTAATTAAGAAAGTAATTCCATTTACAATAACATCAAAAAGAATAAAATACTTAGGCGCACCAGGGTAGCTCAGTCAGTTAAGTGTCCGACTTGAGCTCAGGTCATGATCTTATAGTTTGTGAGTTTGAGCCCCATGTTGGGCTCTATGCTGACAGTCCGGAGCCTGGAGCCCGCTTCGAGTTCTTTGTCTCCATCTTCCTCTGCCCCTTCCCTGCTTATGCTCTGTCTCTCTCTCTCAAAAATAAATCAACATTAAAAAAAATAATAAAATAAAGTACTTAAGAATAAATTTAATAAAAGAAGTGTGAAACTTATACTCTGAAAACTACAAAACATTGTTGAAATCAATTAAAGATGACTTAAACAAACAAAAAAATTCCCATGTTCACTGACAGAAAGACTTAATATTGTCGAGATGGCAATATTCCCCAAAGGGATCTACAGATTCAATGCAGTCCCTATCAAAATCTCAACTGTCTTCTTTGCAGAAATTGACAAGATGATCCTAAAATTCTTATGGAAATTCAATGAATCTCAAATAGCCAACATAACCTTAAAAAAAGAACAAGAAAGACTCACATATCCTGATTTCAAAACTTACTACAAAGCTACAGTAATCAAGACAATATGGTAATGGCATAACGATACAGACCAACGGAACAAAACTGATTGTTTAGAAATAAACCCATAGATTTATGATCAAGTCATTCTTTTTTTTTTAATATTTTTATTTATCTTTGAAAGAGAAAGACAGCCCATGCATGCCCTTGTGCACCAAGTTGGGGTGGGGCAGAGAGAGAGAAAGAAAGAGAAGGAGACACAGAATCCGAAGCAGGCTCCAGGCTCTGAGCTGTCAGCACAGAGCCCAACGAGGAGCTCGAACCCACGAACTATAAGATCATAACCTGAGCCGAAGCTGGATGCTCAACCGACTGAGCCACCCGGGTGCCCCTATGGCCAATTCATTCTTGATAAGGGTTCGAAGACAATTCATTGGAGAAAGAATAGTCTTTTCAAATGAAACTGCTGGGAAATTGGACATCCACATGCAAAAATAGAAATTTGGACCCCTACTTCACTTCATATACAAAAAATAATGCAAACTGGGTCAAAGACTTAAATATAAGGTGCTGAAGTATAAAACTCTCAGAGGAAAACCATCCAGCAATTCTATTCTGGATATTTATCTGAGGAGAACAAAAACATTAACTAGAAAAGATACATGCACTCCCATATTCACTGCAGCATTATTTACAATAGCCAAGACATGGAAACAACCTAAGTGTCCATTGACGGATAAATAAAGAAATTGTAGTACATATACACAATAGAATTTTATTCAGCCATTAAAAAAAAAATGAAATCTTGCCATTTGCAACAACATGAATAAACCTTGAGGGCATTATGTTAAGTGAAATAAGTCAGACAGAGAAATACTGCATGATGTCTTTTACAAGTAGAATCTAACAAAGCTAATAGATATAGAGAACCAAGCTCATAGATACGGAGAATAGATTGGTGGTTGCCAATCTATTGGTGGGGAGAGAGAAATGAGAAAACTGGTTGTGTTTTTTTTAGTTCAAACAAATTGCATAATTTATAATAAAAAAGTTTTAAAAATGAAACCATTAAAATCCTGGAAGAAAACAAAAATAAAATAAATGTATAAAACTCTTAGAAGAAAATGCAGGTGTAAATTGTGATGACCCCTGAATCAGGCAGTATTTTTGGGTTTCAGACTTTTTGAAAATTAAAAGCTTCTGGGGCAGCAAAGGCCACCACCAAAACAAAACAAAACAAAACAAAACAAAAAAACCCATGAAAACAAAAAACTGTCTCACAGAATGGGCGAAAAAATTTCCAAGCCTGATAAATACAAGACTCTGAAAGTGTCTGATCAGTGATTTGTGTTTAAAATATATAAAGAACTCTTACAACTCAGTAAGAAAAAGACAAACAACCCAATTTTTTTAAATGACCAAAGGATCTGAATAGACATTTCTTCACAGAAGGTATACAAATGGCCAATAAGAAAATGAACAATGCTCAACATCTTTAGCCATCAGGGAAATATAAGTCAAAACCACAATGAGATCCACTTTGCGTATCACCCGTGGCTATAACCAAAAAGGCATAACAAGTGGGTTGGTGGCAGTGTGAAGAAATTGGAATGCTCACACATTGCCGGTGGGAATGTAAAAGGATGCAGCCACTTTGGAAAACAGTCTGGTAGTTCCTCAAGAGGAGTTACTATATGACCCAGCAATAATTAAGCGTAAACCAGAGAAATGGAAACACAGGTCTTGTACAAAAATTTGTAAACAAATGTTCATAGCAGCATAGCTGTTATTTAAAAAAAAAAAAATCACTGTGTAATCATACTGAGGTTCTGAGAAGTGGATTCTTTGTATGCTGGATTCAAGGCTTTGGCAGTCACAGATTCTAGCAACCTAAAATCTACCAATTACCTAGTAGCTCATTTGTGAAACCTTTCCCCTTCCTATCCTTCCGAGTATTTGGCCTTTTCCACATGATCCTGCATATAAGGCCTCCAATCTCATGAAGCATCCTTGCCTAGCTTCCGTCAAGTGAGTCTCCATCTAATGCCGATTGTCTCTATAGTAACCAGCTAGAAACGCTGCTATGCTTAGCAGTGGCTTTGTGCAAGCAGTGCTCTAGCCTAGAGAGGTTTTAAAGATTTCAGTCCTCTCTCTACTTATCACACATTTCTCCTGGTATCAGGAAAAGAAAGGAGCCTCTAATGAACAAGACAGGTGGAGGGTTAAAGAGAAAAGGACTGAATGTAAAACAAGAAGGAAGATGGATGAGTGGAGACTGAGTTCAAGAGGAAAACGAGTTTAGAAGGATCTCTGTTTATAGGAGAAATGAGAACACATGGTAAAAAAAAAAAAAAAAAACAACTAGATTCAAGAAATGGACAATAATTATTAAGCATTTTCATTCATATTCTTCTGGTCAGAAACAATATATCAACATCAACAAATGTCAACAACAAATATAATTATGGTGCTTCAGAAAGCTAACTGATATCATTGATAGCTATCCAAAGGGTGTTTCACAGTAGGGTCCATTTATGGATAAGGGATCAGATATAGTTTATATCTTCAACAAACTTGTAACCTAATGATGGGTAGAAATGAACACAAAACAGCAAAACTGCTATTAATGAGGTGGAACACAGAATGGGGGGTGGGGACATACATTATGTAACAAATATGGAAATCTTACAAAAAGCATAAGGATGCATTCCAGGAGGGATAGCTCTATCCTCCCCCCAGATATCCCTTCTGCAACAGGAGGCTTGACACCTGTGGTGCCTCAAGGGGGAGAGGCCCATAGTTTTGCATTGGCTGGGCTTCTTCTCACAACTAGTATATACCTGGGCTAATCTCATTCATGGAACTTTGTTCCTCAAGAGTTCATTAATCAAGACATTACCATGGTGTCTGCCAGCCGGATACAATTGCTTTTTCTACACATAAAGGCCACTTTAAATATCGGACACAGAGGAGAGAGAATAGAGAAGCAAGGTCAGCAAATAAAGGAACGAGTTTATTTTTTTTAAGTTTACTTATTTATTTTGAGAGAGGAAGAGAGAGAGAGAACGAGAGAGAGAGAGAGAGTATGTTCACATGCGAGCAGGGGAGGGGCAGAAAGAGATGGAGAGAGAGAATCCCAAGCAGGCTCTATGCAGTTAGCTAGGATCCCAACACAGGGCTTGATACCACGAACTGTGAGATCATGACCTGAGCTGAAGTCAAGAGTCAGACGCTTAACTGACTGAGCCACTCAGGGGCTGGAAGGAATGAGTTTCTGAGCACCAGTGTCCTTATTTGTTATGTGGAAATGATAATACCTTACCCTCCTACTATACCAGGATGTTTTGAGGTTCCAAAGCAGATCATTTAAAAGTTCTTTACAAATGGGAAAGCATCGGGGCTGGTGGGTGGCTCAGTCAGTTAAGCACCCAACTCTTGAGTTGGTTCAGGTCATGATCTCATGGTTCCTGGGATCAAGCGCCATATGGGGCTCCATGCTGACAGCACAGAGTCTGCTTGGGATTCTCTCTCTCCTTCTCTCTGCCCCTCCCCTGCTTGCATGCTCCTTCTCGCACTCAAAATAAATAAATAAACATTAATAAAAAAAAAGCAAATGGTAAAGCATCATACCATATATAGATATACATACATACCATATATATATCATACCAAATATACGTACACATACTATACACATGGGCACACACACACACAGCCTTTATTTTGATACCATATTTTGCCTCCCACAGAACTTTAACAATAACTGGTTAAAGGTACATAACACTTTCTATTCTGTACCATACAGACTTGATTACACAGTTATCTTTCCTGCCAATAAAGTCTATGAGGATTATGCCCCTGTATGTTTCATCTTTGAATACTCTACAGAGCTGAGCACAATAATTTCACATAATAAATGCTCTCTATATGATAAATTATTAAAATCATTACAGTAGAATTTATTCCTTTTAGAAATATCAACTCTAGCAAATCTCAACATTCTACAATTATACACAAAATCTTATCTAAAACTATTATTAAATTTTGACATTCTATAACTAATAAATAATAAGGAGCCCTTTAAACTAACTAAAGAGCATACTACGACAAGCCTTAAATTAGAACTTTTTTTAAAAGATGGGGACAATATCTCTTTAGAGAGTGTTAAACACAGGACTAATGTAATTACCCCAGGTGGAAATCCAGGATTTGAACAAAGGCAAGAGGTTAGCACTTCCATTCCTATAACTTCCGCAGCAGGCAGGAGCTAAGACTTGATTTATATCTTAGTTATAATACATTTTAATTCAATATATTTTCAGTTAATTCAATCTAATACTAGTTCATTTTAATTCACTCTTTCATCTTGTTTTGTGTGTGTCTTCAATTTAACTTCAAGCTTAAGATTTTTAGAAGCCGTCTGTAGAGGAGGCAAGCTGCATCTTGCCCCTTCAGATTTTAAGCTATATGCCCGACACCAATAGGTACTTCTCTGAGTAGCTACAGGAACCACTCCACACCCCACCACAGCCTACTGGCATGGCTAAATGACCACTTCATTTTACACCACAGAAAGGTGTGATAACAGACCAATAATTGGATTAAAGAAACTCAGATTGTCAAATAAGCCTAATTATGTGGACAAAAAAATTATAGCTGTATTAGTTTGCAAGGGCTGCCATAACAAAATACCAGTCTGGGTAGCTTAAGCAATGTAAATAATTTTCTCACGGTTCTGGAGGCTAGAAGTACAAGATTAAGGTGTCCGCAGGGTTGGTTTCTTTGAAAGCCTTTCTTCTTGGATTGCAAGTGGTTGCCTTCTTGCTGTATTCTCACATGGTCTTTTCTCTGTGTATGTGTGCCCTTTGTCTCTTTTCATGTCCAAATTCCCTCCTCTGGGATACCATTTAGATTGGATTAGGGCCCACTTTCAGGAATTCATTTAACTTAACCACCTCTTTAAAGGCCCTATCACTAAATAAAGTCATATCCTAGGTACTGGAGAGTTAGTGCTTCAACATATGAATGGGCGGGGGGGGGCACAATTCAGCCTATAACAATATCTAACTAGGTTCATTTATCTCTGTCCTTGGCACTAGTTTAGTCTTTATTGATCTTAGAGTCCAAACAATCTCCTTCAGCCATCCTTCCTCCATACAGAGGGAATTTACACGGAGGGAAGCAATTTTGGGGATTATATTCTTTGCAGCCCTCCAAGCATCAAGTGGGCCCCCTTTGGTACTTAATAAATGAAGATACTCATGGTGACCCATCTGTTACAATATGATCAGCTGCTTGAGAGTCACCAAAAAGTTGTCCAGCAATCTTATAGATTGTCTCTGAAACTAGAGTGATGCTTTTAGAATTTTTTTTTTCCCTCTGTGAAATACCAGCTTATTTAGAAATATACTAGGGCACATCTGGGAACCCCTTTGGCCTTTCCTGTAAAGTACTGTAAAAGGTGAAGAAGGAAACTATTGGAAAAGATGCTCAAAGGCTCTTTAATGTTTATGAAAGGCAATAGTAAAAGAGTTAAGGCAGGACACACAACATGAGAGGCCTCGAGCCACTATTTGCGGTTTCCAGTGGCCTATTAAAGAAGGTCACTTTCCCCTTAAATACTGTTGTACATGACATGTTAAACAAACAGTTTTAAAGAAAATAAGCCAAACTAGTGGTATCCAGGTAGATCTCTTCAGTTCTTGATGCTGCATATCCACCAAAAGCAAGTTTTATGGTATAAGGTATACCTTATTATGACACACCTATGGTCAGACTGCAAAATACACTTTATTTTACCAAGCTTATAATGTCATTTTTATAAAGCAAGTGAATTAGAATCTCCTCTTAAGAGAGCCTGCAATAATCAGAAAACTGCATATACCATTCTCAAAGGACTCATGTTTTAATCTTCTATGGCCATTTATCTTACCTATCTAGTGTATCTTAACAGCATATAGCAATTGACACTTTATCTTGGCTAGTGTTAAGACCAGCACTAATAGAGTGAACAGAGAATATAGTTTATCAGTCACAGTAATTTGCATCTATCACCACACTAAGGCTCCTAGTGTAACATACACAAACAACTGGGCTTGAGGAAGCCTTTTCTGGTAGGTCCTATTTTACTGTTTAATCCATTAACAATAAAATGAGAAACCCCTGCTCCAGTTTTTCTAAATATGGGGAGGCCTGGTATTACCTTTTCCATATTAACTTTCAAAAGACTATCTATCAGATAAAGAAGCCTCATCAACAGCAATCTATTTAGTATGAAAAATGCCCAAAGAATGAGAACTCAAAATCCTGGGCACTATACTAAGAAACAACTCTTTCAGCACAGATGATACTTAAGAAGTAATACTTTTCTGAATTTAATTAGTCAAGATCAGTGGTTTCACTCGAAACACTTAGGGAAAAAACTGATGGTTTATGAACAGCAGGTAATAAATCATTATGGCACTCTTACTAGGTAAACAGAAATTGTTCAACAACCCCACAAACGTGTTAAAAGCTCTCCCTTTCCCCACAGTGGTAGTTAAACAGCAGAAATGAATCCACACGAATGACGACGAATCAAGCCGACTCCTCAAAACTTGTTTGTGGTGCCACAAATTTTTATTTACTAGCGGTTTGGGTCATAAATTTTTTGAAAATCACATGCCCTGGTATGCCGCTGTCTTCTTTACTCTTCCTTTCCCTTTCCTATCATATTTTTTGCCCTTTGGTTTCCTGACACTTCCATTTTCTCTTTTTATGTTCCTGTTATGCTCACGAAACGGCAGAAAACTGGGGTGTAACTGATCACATCGTTGGTAATCTTTTTCTTATTCTGGGGTTTTCCAGATTAGAACGGGAAGACGACTCAGGTGCAGCCCAAATATTACCTATTTAGATTTTTCATGCAAAGTATGCGTGGAAAAGCCTCTCTCTTTGCCCTTCATTTTGTGTCTATTTAACTAACGGCGCTGTAGTGCCCAAACGCAGATATTGACCAAGAACTAGATTTCCAAAATGGCTTTGCTCCGTTCGAGCTGGCACTGGGTCTATAAAATACAATTTATTTCCACTGCAACCAACCCTTTCTACCCCAAATGTACCCAGTACGTAGGAAGCTGAATCTAACCGAGTGTAGACAACCAAATCACATCTATTAAATTCAGTAGAGAGACTGCACAGCAGTTGGACTGATGTTAAAAGAGAGTTAAAAGAGAAAAAAAAATACCCAAAAACCACACGAAGCAAACCCGAGGGGCGGGCGTCGCCCAGAATCGCGCCCTCCCGCCGCCTCGCCGGCCGCGAGCACGCCTCCCCGCCGCGGCCACGCCTCCTCCGACCCCCGCCCCGCCCCGCCGCGGCCACGCCCGACGTGAGACGCGGGAGCCGCCGGGCCGGGGGCGGGGCCAGCGCCGCCCCTCCCCCCCGCCGCCGCCGGCGGCCTCCGCGCGGGCCTCCCAGCCCGTATTCCACTCACTTTGTTCTCCGCCTTTGTCCTAATCCACACCAGCAGGTGGAGCCGCAGTTAAAGTTTCCGAGTCCATTCCGGGAGCGGGAGCCCATCTTGCTCACCGCCGAGGCCCTCGCTGGAGGAGGAGGGTCAGAGCTTGGGTGCAGCCAATCGCGGGCAACGCTGCTAGTTATCAGAGCAGAATGGGCTGTAGTTTAGTGAAATAGGAAAGCTGCAAAACACTGTGGAGTGCTCCCGTGTAAATAAAAAGAGGAAAAAAAAGTTTCTCAAGTCGCCGCTGCACGACGTCGGGCAGGCGCCGGGGCGGGGGTCTGCGCTCTCCCGAGCGGCCGCGCGCTGGACTTTATTGTGCCGCAACAAGCCCCGTTCCCATTGTTTGTGTTTTTTTCAAAATATGGCAAAGGTTCAGGTGAACAATGTAGTGGTGCTGGATAACCCTTCTCCTTTCTACAACCCGTTCCAGTTCGAGATCACCTTCGAGTGCATCGAGGACCTGTCTGAAGGTGAGTCGGGCGCTCGCCCGCCGCCGGGCTGTCAGTTGCGGGCTGCAGACGTTGAAAGTTTCCCGGGCCCGGCCTCGCGCGGGCGGCCGGTGCTCGGCGCCGGACGGGCGGCAGGCTCGGCTCTGCGGAGGGAAACTTGAAGTTGATGGACGACGGCCGCCGAGGCGCGCGCGGCGTTCGGCCGCAGCCGGGGCGCCTGCCGTGGCTCAACTTGCGAGGAACTTGTTCGAGCGGAGGTAGCCATGTTGTCAGCTTTGTCTGGCGGGCGGGAGGTTCGCTAGACCCGCACTCGCGCCCGCGGCGCCGGCCGGGGGTCGCCCCGGGCTGGCCCCGCGCCGGGAACGGCCTCCGCGGCCCCGGCACGAAGGCTGGGAAGGGAGAGGCATGTGTGTGGTCGCGCCGGCGAGTTAGCAGCGGAGCCATCTTACCAAGAGTAGAGAATTGGGCCACCGACCCCGGCGTCACTACGCCTCCTCTCCGCGCCGCGGGTGACGAACACGGCGCCCCGCCTGCCCACCTTCCTGCCCCCGAGCGAGAGGCAAATCCATTTTTAGAGCTTACGCTGGAGTTGCCCTACTCTCCTGGGTGGCCGTGCCCGGCCGCCCCGGGGAGGAGAGCGAGGCTGTCCTCGCGCTGATTTCTGGCTCCCTGGACCAACCAGCGGGGGAGGCGGGCGCAGGCTCGGCCCCTCGGCGCAGCGGGCCGGGCGCCGGCGCTCCCCGGGGACCGCGGGTGCTCCCCGGCGGCACTCCCCGGCCCGCGCCCGGGATGCTCGGGGCACCCGGGGATGCTGGCGCGCAGGCTCGCCCCGACCGGCGTGGACTCCTGTTCCGTAATGACTGAAACCTTCTCTCCTCTCGCTCAGAAGAAAAATATTGCTAAGCTATAAAGTTACATTTAACCCAAGAGCAAAAATAAGTAAAACACTTAAATTCCCAGGACTTAAAATCACTGGCTTCTCAGTAGTCTGAAAGACTTTCTTCAAGAACGTGTTGAAATCTAATTAAAATAACTCATCCAAACACCCTGAGCATAAAATACAAAAGTGGGCCAGGAAATAAAAGGTAAAGTTCTAATGGCAATGCAAAAATTTTTACTACTTTTTTCTAAGTCTGTATTAAGGTCTCCAAAAATATTTTTATTATATGCAGTAACAAATATTTAGGAAGCTAAAACTTGTCAAGGCTTTTTTTTTAATATTTGCTCGTAAATTTTATTAAAATAATCCAGTGCTTGACTTTTCAAAATTTGAAAAAAAAAATTAGCTTCATCAATGGTCATTTTACAATTAAACAGGACATACTTATTTGAACTTACAAGTATATTTAGCGAAATGCATTTAAAATTATGCAAATAATGGCATATAAAGCAATTTCACTTTAAAAATTAGTTTTTAATATCCACAAAATGTATTTTATGTAGGGTGTTAGGTTTTCAAATTATAAAAGCAATACATGCTCATTGTAATAAACTTTTTAAAAGTTGTACAGGCGTATATAAATTAACAGTCCTCTGTACTCAGTGCTTTCCACCATCTCCTGTAATTATAACACTTTAATCTGTGCTCTTCAGTAAGTATTAATGAATATATAAAGCATATATGCACATATATAATATGTAGGTCCCATTTTGAAAGACCATTCATTTATTAAAATTAACTTCTAATAGATCACTGATAATAAAATTAAAGGGGATTTTTCTTACTACTCTGAAACCATTTGATTACTTTCCCAGAGTGCTACTGTCACCATTTAACTACCAGGCCAATTTTTCTTATCCAACCAGTTGGTAATCTTTCCTTTTTTTGCCAATTGTATATAAAAATTGGCGAATGCAAGAGAAACCATTGATCATTCCAACTTATAGCATTTTAAGCTTAAGTTATTCAAAGTACAGGTATTTCTCAAGTGATGCCTTCCATTTTAAGAGCCAGTTTTGGACAAGGGTGATAGATGATTCATGATGTTACAGGGCTTTGGCATTGGATGGTTGAAACTCACCATTCATGGAAGCAGAATTACGTTCCATTTTTACCTGGGACCTAATCAGAACTCAGCTGAAGGACATCAGAGTTTTTAGGATACTAGTGTCAACAATACGCTTACTTCCACTTGTACACTTTATCCCAGAGCACTAAGACTGGTTATTTAGCATTTTTAAAAAGAGTTGAAGCTGAGTCATACTGAAAGCTGCAAAGGAATCTTTCAAAAAGGTGCCATGCTTGTGTACTCCACCTAGAGGCTATGTGGATTAAGGAAACTGAGTTTACTTAGCAAAAGCTTCTTACAGGTTCCATACTTTTATATTGCGGATCTCTAAAAAATCTATTCTTAAAATGAAACTACAGAATATTCTGAAGGGGAATTTTCACTTCATAATTTTGTCTCAAGTCCCACACCAGACGTTGGCCACCATTTTTCATACTTTAATTTGATTAGGAGACCCAGGATGTGTTTGATCTGGTGGTCCCAAGTCTGTACACGTTTTGATTGACCTTCCTGCTAATCTTTGTTATGCCCTCTGTGGACTACTGATTCTTTCTCTACTGAATGGAGCTTTCTTTCTTTCTTTCTTTTTTTTTTTTTAAGTTGGTCAGTACCAATAATTCTAGCTACTATTAGTCGAATACTTACAATGTACCAGAGTTGAACATGGTGTTTCATGCTTTTAAACTTCAGGCTTGTTCTAATTCCCAAAGATTACATACTTTCCACTAGATCACAGATCGTCCCAAGCAGTGTAATTAGTTTAAAATTCACTTGGTTACTTCCCTCACTCCCAACCATAAATGCAGATACTTGCAGGCCGGGATTTCCATGATTAGATGAAACAGTTAACTTTTTAAATGATTAAACTACTTCAGCAGATAACCTGTGCATCTGACTCTATCCCTTCCTCCTTCAAATACAAGGGACAGGAAAATGAAAGCAGAGTTAAAAAAAATAGTAAGAATAAAACAATTGATGCTAATTTATAAATAAGTACTGAGCATTTTAAACTCAGTAGCTATAGCAAGGATTCCATCAGATAGAAATCAAGGTACAGGTGTTCCCTGAGTTACAGCCTGTGCTCCTTAAGGGTAGATCATCTTCCTATAGCCTCTGGTCTCACCCATCTCCCCCCTCCCCCCCACAATTAATTTCCTTTATTCCACTATTCATTTGAGAGCAGAAATGGAAGAATGCATCTTCCTAGTTTTGGTTTTGGAAAGAGCCCAGGCTTTGGAGTTGCAGAGACATAGTGTAGGTTCTGATTCCTGAGTTTGCTAGCTGTGTGAATTTGGGTACATTACTTAGCCTCTCAGGGCCTCAACTTTCTTGTTTGCATAATAGTATAATTAAATCCATATGATAAAGCTGTTGAGATTTAAATAACAGGTGTGAAATTGGTAAGACCAATGCTCAGCACATAGTAGGTATTTTACAAAATAAGTTTATAAATTCTGACTATGTTTCCATGCCAGACTACAAATGCCAACTTTCTACCAATTAGGAGGCCAAGAGCACTATATGTATTAGTACAAATAAATACATACAAAATGAACAAAATATGAAAACCTTCGTGTGAGAGTTCCCAGTCTTACTCGCACTTGACTAAGTTTAATAGCTTTTATACCCCTTTCTTAAAAGTTTCTCCACTTGGCTTTTGGGTTTCCTATGTCACTAGGCACTAATTTTGTAATTTTATTAGGTATCTATCTAGTAGATATCTCAAATTTAACATGTCCAAAAGAAATTCCTGTTTGATTTCATCCCCTACCCCCTGCAAAAAAGGATTCTTGCTGCCTTTATCTTCAAGATTTATCCAGAGTGTCCTTGCTCTCATCCCTATGGCTACATGTGGTCCAAGCTACCATAATTTCTTGCCTCAGTTGTTAAAATACCCTGTTTCTTGACCCTCACAATCTCACAATCCATACTGAACACAGGAGCCAAAATGATCCTTCTAAAATGAAAAGTGGATCATGTTATTCCTGTAGTCAGAACCCTCCCAATAGCTTCCTGTGCCACTCAGTGTAAAAGCCAAAAATCTTTACGATGACCTTTAAAACTCTGCATAATCTGGGGCACCTGGGTGGCTCAGTTGGTTAAGAGTCAGACTTCGGCTCACATCGTGATCTCACGGCTCATAGGTTTGAGCCCTGCGTTGGGCTCTGCTGACAGTTCAAAGCCTGGAGCCTGCTTCAGATTCTTCATCACCCTCTCTTTCTCTCTGCCCCTCCCCTGCTCACACTCTGTCAAAAATAAAAAACAAAACCAAAAACTTTACATAATCTGGCCATGCCCCTCACACCCAAGCTAAGGGTCAGTTATTTTCCCCTTTATTCAGTCTGCACCAGCCCAGCCTCGTTGCTTCTTCAGCAGATACTTGCTGTTCCTTCTAGCTAGATACTCATATTGCTTCTTTCCTCTTTTAATCTTTATCAACAAATAGATGATCTCGTGAGATGTCAGATGCAGGACCCTGCATCTGGAAATGTGCTAGAAGACAGAAATGTAAGTGGTCTAGAAGAGAGCCATGACTTACATAATAGGTCCTCAGAAAGTGCTGACTTAGTAGAACTAGATTCTCAGTGACCTAGAAACACCCCTCTGGGAGTGCTGTAGTCGCAGCGGAAGTGAATCCAAGGGTGGGCCGCACTGTGCTAAACACCCTCAGGACCAGGAGGGCTCGGGTAATCTGTATTTGCAGAGCTGTCTTCTTCCCCCTACTAAGCAGGAAGCTCCTTTGAAAAAGCAGTCATTTTACCCACCTCTGGGTTCTTGCTGCAGAGCACACTGTAGAAGGTGCTCAATAAAAGCTGAATTACATGTAACAGTTGAATTACAGAAAATGTCTTGGGTTGCACTTCAGCGTGTCTTATTCCTCCTGATGCTTGTTCCCACTGTATATAGTCTGTTGTATAAAGTGGCACAAGGATCCTTGGTTTCCTCTTCCCAATTTAAAGAATATGACATGAAGAGGGACCATGAGGAAAAACCCTGACTGGTCCCTTTGACAGTTGATGAGCTGAAGCCCCTTCTAAGCCACAAGGGAAGTTTGTTAATAACTTTTCCATTTTGGAGTTCTTTGGTGATTTGGATCTGTGCAATATAGTATGGGGCAGCCCTTCCAAAGTGTTTAAGTAGGTTGTTAAGAGATAACATACGAAAAAAAAGTGGGGAGGGATTCCATAGCCAAATAAACTTGGGAAATGCTGAATTAACGTTACTGGTGTTCTTGACCGAAGGAAGTTCCCGAACACTCTGCCAGTGTGCTTTATTTATGAATCCTTAAGACAAGGTTGTAGCATTTCCCAAGTTTTTGGCCATGTTGGTTTGTTTATGAGGAGCCCTGCCCAGGAACTAGTGTTTCACAAAAGAACATTTTGAGAAACTCTGTTAAGAAATGTAAGAATTTTATAAGGAGCAGTTCAGTGCCTTTTTGGACTTTCTGCTGTGAGAAGTCAATTTCAGCAACCAATAATTGGCTTAAGTGGACATTAAAATAGGGTCTTTGATATCATCTCATAATGTAATTACTGAATATGAAATAATGTTTTGGTTTTTAACCCTAGACTTGGAATGGAAAATTATCTATGTGGGCTCTGCAGAAAGTGAAGAATACGATCAAGTTTTAGACTCTGTTTTAGTGGGCCCTGTTCCTGCAGGAAGGCATATGTTTGTATTTCAGGTAAGATTGTTCTTGGTAAATATGTATGCCAAATACGTTTCTAAACTATATATCTCATGGTCCTCACTCGTTTCCTTTTGGGTTAAATCACTCTGCTTCTGCTGCGCTCACTTTTTATCTGCTTCTGTTGTGTTTTAGGCAGCCTCTGTAGCATAAAGGAATGCTACCTCTTGACTTTGTGTGCTGAGAGGTTAATGTGATGTTTACTCCAGAGTGTGCACAGCATGCAGTAAAGCTTATACTGTGTCATGGCACACGTTGTGGTTAACTCGGGGCTCTTCCTGTGGACAGTCCGACAGTATCAGACCTGTGGCTGTCCAGCAGCCAGTACAGGGGTTGAATGCATACTACTAACTGGTATAGTTAGTAATAGGCATCTTGGTTTCTGGTTTCAGCCACTAGGAGTACTGACCACAGAAACAACTTTATTTCAGCACACTCCATGATTGAGCTAGGTTAGTTAGGTATGCTACTAGAGAGATCTGCATAATCTTGGATCATTGGAATTAAAGTCCAGTGTTTTACTAAAGCATCTAATCTACACATTTTATGGAGAATTACTGTTACAAATCTACTACTGTGTTTATTATTTGTGAGGGGAAATTCCAATACAAATTATGTTCTCAGATACCACTGACAGTATTTGGGTCTGTACCAAGGCTTCAGACACTGTCTTCTGTATTCAAAGTGTTACTTCTTTTAATCTATGTTAAATGGTTGTTTAAAACTATTCAGTCATTTCCCAATTATCCATGCTTATTACAGGGAGATATTTACAATAGCCCAAAGAGTAACTACTCATAGGTTTCAAAAAGAAAACTATTAATTTTCTTACAGGTATTTATACACAGCAGAGTCCCATCAGTTAATGTAGAACCCACTGAAAAGACCTCATCCAGAAGGACATTAACTCTTTCTACCCCTGATGTCCCCCCCCTTTTTTTTTTTTTTTCATTTTCAATTTAAATGAATAGTGTTGGTCAGATAATCCCATCTGATATGGGCCATGAATCTGGGCCATGAATCATGTATCATAAACATGGTATCTATAGAGTTGCTACCTATCCTTCCCTTCTCCTAAATACAGAATCAGAATTGTAGTCTCCTTAGTGCTTTTTATTAAAAAGCAACAAATAATTTACTGTATCTAAACAAATAGTTAAGAAAAGCTCAAATATATTAGTTCATATCTATTCATTAAAAGTGCTGTTGACCTGAGTCATGTGAGTGCATAACCTTGGTGAAAGACATGGGTAGGGGGAGGCACTGCAGTTGACAGACTGCTTCACATCCTGCCCCATTGCTTGTAACACACTTGTGTCTTAAGTTCTTGAAATTATTACACAAAGAAGTATTTGCTTTGACCCGTAAGCTTGGAAAACCCATAATTCACTGATGATAATTCATGATGTGGTTAAGAAACCTGGATTGATTTGTACTGGTAGACCTTTTTATGCTACTATAAAACCTGCAAATAAATCTTTTGGCTTTGAAACAAACCCTTAAATGATCTTTTCTGTGTGTTTATGTTGTTAAGAACACTGTTAAGCTTTTGGCTGGAGTGAAAAATATATTCAAAGATATTTCCCTCCAGTGATTTTCCAGTAGTTTTACCTTGGTATCAGTGTTCATATTGCCAAAAAGGACAGAGAAAGAGCACCATGCAATGTAAATCAGACTGTCACCCTGTGTATTTAAAAAAAATTCACCATTATCAGCAAAAAGGGAACTAACCTACAGTTTTTGTTTTGTGTTTTAAACAAACTACATAGTATTCCCCTGGTCTGCCATGAATAAACATGCCTTTCTTATGAGTGTCAAAGGCTGGCAGGAAGATGTCCAGACATCTATGTACTACTGCTGGTTGACGTTAAAAATCTCTACCTATCACTTCATCTTTTTTTTCTTACTGTTTGTTTATTTTTGAGAGAGAGAGAGAGAGAGAGAGAGCATGAGCAGGAGAAGTGCAGAGAGAGAGGGGAACAAAGGATCCGAAGCGGGCTCCATGCTGACAGCAGAGAGCCTGGTGCAGGGCTTGAACTCAGGAACCCTGAGATCATGACCTGAGCTGAAGTCCAATGCTCAACTGAGCCACCGAGGCACCCCTCTGTTATTTCATCTTAAGTGATCTGAGAGGACTGTGAGTTTTTCTACTTGAATTTGGATTTGCTCAAGTTGAATTCTTTGGCAATCAAATTTTAAAACACAAACATGGCTAGAACCAATCTACTGAGGGAATGGGAAGCACTATGGGAGGAAAGTTTCCATAGCAGTACTAAACTACCTCTGTTTCCCCATTCTCCACAAACTTCCAGAACATTAGAAGCTCTTTGGGTACCCTGGAAGTAACCTAACCCCTCTCAGTAGGGGTACACAGGATCTGTAAGACAAACAGCATATTCTCAGGACAGGCCTTCATACCCCTGCTGATATCTCTCTAAAATGATCATAAATTACTTTAGGTCAGGCATTGAGTTATGCAGGAATTTCAAAATACTAATCATATACTGTGCACCCAGAGCTGTGCCAGACATGGAATTATAAAGATGAACTGGACAGGATTTCTGCCCAGAACAAAGCTTAGAATCCCAGCAACAACTGAAAGATAAACACATTTAAATTATTGGACATACATTAAAGAGAGTTTGTGTCAAGTAATAAAGTACAAAAACAGTACTATTAATTCTATCTTCTGAATTAGGAAGGGCTTCACTAAAGGATACATTTTATGCAAACTTAGATGAATTTTTTAGGATGTTAGGGAAGAGACTTACAGGCCAAGGTAACAGTATACGCAAAGCACAGAGGCATGAAAGATTACCAGTACATTTAAAAGAACTCTGATTCTAGAACAAGAGTAAGAGGTGTGGAAATAAAGGGAATGTGAATGAGCTGTTGGTTGGAGACAAATTGTGAAGGGCCTTATAAATGAAGTTAAAGAAGGGATTTTTTTTCTCAGAAATGGGAGTAATCATCAGGAATTTTTAAAATTAGTGAAGGGATAGGAATGGATCTTTGCCTAGCTAATGCTGGCAACAGTGCAAAATAGCAAGCGAGCTAGGGGAGAACAGTTAGAAAGTTGCAACAGGATTCCAGAGAAGACATGAAGACACGAACTGAGACTTGAGAGATGAGAAGTGTTAGACTGGCTGGATGTGGGAGGTAGGGAAGCAGAAGGTGACTTAACTTTTCGGCCTAGATAGATGTTTTAGACTAGATAGATATTTTATGCTTTTTTGTGTCATCTACATGTAATAACTATACAATAATCATTGGTCTTTGATAATTCAAACAGCCTGATTGAGAATGCTGGACAGGGGTTTTCCCAAGCCAAGGCCACGGCTGAAGTGTTCACCAGGCTCAGGGATGTTCGTTAGTGTCCTGGCAAGAGTAAGCTAATCTGCTGGGACAATCTATCCATTTACCATTCAGAATGGCTGCCTCAGGTCTGTGTCAGTGCCCATCAGTCTATGACTCCTTCCAGCCGTACGTAGCGCCACAGGGCCCTAGCCTTTTCTCATGCTGTCCACCTCCTCTAGCTCACTTGCTTCACCTTCTGCACTCAAGATTCAGCAGCTGGATTTAAAACAAGGTCATTGAGTATGTCTGCTCAAACCAATTTTTACCTTCATTGTATTTCCAGTGTGCGTGGTTTAAATAGTACACTATATTTTAGTGCCTATCAAAGTCATTCACAGTAGTTTAATATTTTTGAGAATCTGCTGAATAGCTATTTCTATTCCATTTTCAATTTGATATTAATTTACTATTAGAATATCTGTGACAGGTGGGAGAGTGGCTGTGTGTCCTGGGTATAATAGAGAAACTGGTATAATAAACATTTGCTGCCAACAGGCTATGTGGAGATCATTGAATATTTACTAATTTAGGTTTGAAGATTATGACTGGAGGGGTGCCTGGGTGGCTCAGTTGGTTAAGCATCTGACTCTTGATTTCAGCTCAGGCCACGATGTCACGGTCATGGGATTGAGCCCTGCACCGGTCTCTGTACTGGGCATGAAGCCTGCTTAAGATGCTCGCTTCCTCTGCCCCTCCCCCACTTGTGCTCACTCTCAAAAACAAAAAGAAAATTATGACTGGAAAAGGGTAGAGTCAATGAGACTACTGATTTAATTATTTGCTATATTTTATAAAAGGTTTTATAAATGAATATTGCACAATCCCTCAGGAACTACCACACAGTGTAGCTAGATTTATCTTCCTATAGAAGTAGTGAAGCTTTCAGGTACCCAGAGTAATTACGTATACCATGGAGAAATATTTGAACTATATTTTCTGGCTTTAAGTCAATCTTAAAAATGAACATTTGCCTTCCCAGTATGATGTCCCTAAGTTTTTGTTGCTGTACCCTTAATTCATGATGCTCAAGGTAACTAAAACTCCAGTCTTGCTTGCCTCTTTGTGACGTGTGTTTCTTTTCTTTTTAAATTATTCTAGGCTGATGCACCTAATCCAGGACTCATTCCAGATGCAGATGCAGTAGGTGTAACAGTTGTGCTAATTACATGCACCTATCGGGGTCAAGAATTTATTAGAGTTGGCTATTATGTAAATAATGAATATACTGAGACAGAATTAAGGGAAAATCCGCCAGTAAAACCAGACTTTTCTAAGGTAATGTTCTGACTATTCCTCTTTCATTACTTTTACTATTAAGCAAGTGCCAATTCATACTATATTATGAAAATACCTTTGAGACAAAATAAATTTGAGGTCTTTGTGCTAACTGGGCAAACTAATTGTTCCATTACCCATACTTGACCTCAGACCCTACCTCCAAGTGAATCATGAGTAATTAATGTTGGTCAGGCACCTTGAGAGTCTCTGATGATTTAGAAAATTGAAAAAATCCTCCTGTAAGAAACAGTTGTTTACAGCTGCTGCATGGCATTTCCCACACATCATAATTCTTTTCATTTCAGCCTTTACAACATAGAAATTCATGATTATTCAATGATATTCTTGGACTGTAACTCTTCCAAAAATTGGCGCGCGCGCGTGCATATGTAGGTTTTCCTTTATCTGCTATTCTTAGAGGTTAACCTAAAGGTCTTAAATATTTCTGGTTATGGAAAATGGCTTCTGAGTGAGAATCTGAAACCTGTGATTCAGAAATACAGATTCTCTGAAATACTTAGTATTTCATGATTTTTCTTGGGAACTGTAACAGTTTTAGTAACTGATCATTTATGTGAGATTGAACACAACACCCCATCTGCTGGATCATGCAAGAAAAATTACATGGGAGTAAAGTGGAATGTTTTTTCTGGTAATAAGGCCAGAATGCTTAATCCTGGTATGAGACCTTACATTGACTCCGTGTATTAGTTACTTATATGGCACCTTGTATAGCAAAAAGAGAAGAAACTAGAATACTGATTCTGAGAGTGAACCATAATAATTAAAAGGTAGGAAACCACTAATAATGAGATATTATATTTGAAGAAATTTTTCATTTTCTTTGAAAATATTACTGAAGATACCACATCAATCTACAAAGCATACTAGTTTGTGAGATAAAGCATTCTATGAAGAATTCATCTGCAAGAAAAAGAAGAGATTCTCTCCCTTTTAGGAAACAAGTATAAAGGGGTTAGATATTTTATTGGTTAATAAGAGATCTGGATGAATTCTCTCAGATTCTCCATATCCTGTTTCCATTAAGCTAAAATAATAATGTCTGCTGTAGGCCTGGTCCTTGTGTGTTGGGTTAAGGTGCTTTACTTAATTAGCCTTTGTATATGAATTTGGCCCTTTAGGAGTACTAAGGTAAAGAATCATTCTATTAAGTTTCTATTTGTATGTAGTATCTAACTTTCTTAGTGTTTACTATTTATATATTTCCTTCTTCCTTCAGCTTCAAAGGAACATTTTGGCATCTAATCCCAGAGTTACAAGATTCCACATTAATTGGGAAGACAACACAGAAAAACTGGAAGATGCAGAGAGCAGTAATCCAAATCTACAATCACTTCTTTCAACAGATGCATTACCTTCAGCATCAAAGGGATGGTCCACGTCAGAAAACTCACTAAATGTCATGTTAGAATCCCACATGGACTGCATGTGACCATCTGCCATCCCTTTAGTACAAATTAAGCTATAAAAACATACAGAACTATTTCCCTGAAATTCCGTAAGTACATAGTCAAGACACAATGTGAAGAATTTGTTTAAAAAACATCCTGTAGAAAGTTTATAAGAAAACCAGTATTTGAGCAAATTGTGGAATATAAATACAACTATTTTTAAGTAATTTTTTTCTCTAATGTGTTATTTTATTTGTTCTGAAACTAATCTGATTAAAACATATATATTATTTTCTTCTCCTCTATATGTAATTAAAGCACTTATAAAGAAAAAATATAAATCATTAGACCAGGCTGTAAAGCTTTCTTAGCCTTTTGGACAATAATCTTTGGACCACTATTTTACTGGCCTTCAAGAGAACAAACTTCAAGTAAAATGTTTCTTCCTGTGATAGTTTGGTTTAATGTAAGGGGCAAATTTCCATTTTTTTTTTGTCCTATCCTTAAAGAAGGGATTTGAAGTCAAGTATATGCTACCAAGAACTTCAGGACCTGATTTTCCAGGCCACCTTGAAGCCTCTTATGGCTGCTATTACATGGAATGTTAGATAGCATTCAGTTTGGTTTCTAAGATGACACAAATGTGGTTAATTGTTTATAAGGTCCTCTGGCTCTGGTTTTTGTTTTCTAACAGTTTAGGACATCAGAATATTCCTTGAATGATGTATCATTATTACCCATTGAATTCAACATGTCAAGAGCAGATACAAACTCCCTAAGTTTAAGAACAGGATATTATAATGACTTAGATGTTTTCATTAGATTTATAGAAATGCTATGAAATTTTCAAAACTGATTTGATCATCTGTTGTTGGCAGCATTTATATAAAAACAGTGTATTTGGGAAGGTGTATTTAGCTTTATCGTAAGAGATAAGTCACTATTTTGGAAATATATATATTTTCACACATGTGGTACTCTTCTCCATATCCCTGGACACTCATGCAGAATAAGATAAGGCATATTTGTGGTTGACATATTCTAGATAGCCTTTCCAGTTAAGTTTTTTTAAAAGCAATCTTGGAAAGGAATCCATTAAGTGGGCCAAAGGGTTCTTTTTCTTTGATGAAAGCTAGGTCCTTCCTCAAAGTTTCTTATGCTCCATTAAATTAAGTGTAGAATATTCTCATTACTCTTGCTGCTAAGCAAGACATTAGCCATATGATGCAGAGTTATGCAGTGCCTTCATATCTAAAACTTTTATACTGCACTTTTTAAAGCTTTTATTTTGAGGAAGGGAAAAGGGCATTTGTCTGAATATGGATTCTAAGTTGTATATATTTCCTGTCATTCTAAAAAAGTGAATTTGTGAAGCAAAATTTTGCTAAATGTTAAATTTTGAAATTTAATATACCAGGTGATTAAAATACTGTCCATTAACTAGTTCATAGACTTAAAATACATCCAACTGTTAAAACTATATGAAGAAAATTTCATTTTTGTCTAATTGCAATTAAATTTAAGAATATGTTAAAATAATTAAAATGAAAATAAAAGTAAAAATTTCCAACAAAGAGCTCAGTGATTAATATAACAGGAAAAAGATATGTGCTTGTTAGAAATAAAGCATATATAAGCCAAATAACCAAATGAAGCAATTTGCTGCTGAGTTTTTATTCTAATTATAATGATTGATTTTGTATTGACACCAAGGGTTAGGTTTTTACATCAATTTGTAAACAGCTAATTTTCACAGAAGGTTAAGACTTAAAAACTATGATCTCTTACTTAAAATTTTTATGATTCTGTAATACTTAGAATGCAAACATTAGGAGCTAAGAAGCTATAGCATGTGGGTTTTATTTTTCCCCTGTTTAGCCTCATTTATAGACACTATCTGAATTATACCTAAAATGTTTGGAACAGTTTCTCTCCTTTTTGATCACAGTAAATTGCTCTGTCATGAGAATATACACAGGAACAAATTACCTATACCACAGAAGAGAGAGGCAAATAGATTGGAGGGAGTGAGGATATCATTTGAACTGAGAAAACATTCAGGAAATCTGAGGAGCATGCATGCATTTGTTCATTTATAACCTTCTATAAACTTCCATGTGGTCTTATCCTCTGGTTTAAGATTTGGGTTTCTGGTTTTACCAAGAAAGTCTATGGCAGCGGTTTTCAAAACTTTTCACTGTAATCCATAGTTAAAAAACAAAGTATGACCCTGTAATGCAAGTTTTTATAGTAATTTTCATGACAGTGCACCCTTATAGTGCATCTTTATGTGTGCAATATATTCTGGTACCTTTTATTGTATTTCATTTTTTAAAGTGCTGGTTTTGACTCACTGAACTTGGCATTTATGACTCTAAGTGGTTGCAATACACAGTTTGAAGAAAGGCTAATCGGGCCCTTTGAGTAGATGAGAAGTAGCAGTAACTTTCCTATAGTTCTAAAATTCATATTCCCTATACCTGTCTCTTCTGTCATATTTGGATTATGATCTTTACATTTAAAAAAAGAGGGAGGGGTGCCTGGGTGGCTCAGTCGGTCAAGCGGCTGACTTAGGCTCAGTTCGTGATCTCGTGGGTTCCTGAGTTCGAGCCCCGCTTCGGGCTCTGTGCTGACAGCTCAGAGCCTGGAGCCTGCTTCGGATTCTGTGTCTCCCTGTCTCTCTGCCCCTCCCCCTTTCACTTGTGTGCTCTCTCTCTCCCTCTCAAAAATAAACAAATATTAAAAATAATAATAATAAAAGAGGGAAAAGTGCTAGTGTAGTGTGAATCAGCAGCCATTCACTTGAAAACTGTCCAAATATTCTGAAATTACTAGTAGCCTAGCAGATAGCTTGGACTCATTTCTTGGTACTCTATACAATTAACTTAGGAAACATTCCACATAATTACTTGGCAAACACTTTTATTTGTTTGTTATTGATATCATTTTATACAGGATTCTAGAACACCGGGTCATAGGAAGTTTTAAATGCACATAAAGTGTTCTTTATATATTCTTGCTTACTACCCTTTCCAGTATGCTGCACCTTGTTTATGCCTCTCAATTTACAGATCCCTTCTCATCAATGCTTAATGTACTAATCAGTTATATTTCAAAATCTGAGAGCCCCTTAGAATGGGGCTCTCATTATGTAGGACCATTAAAACAGCTTTTGCTGCTTTATGATAAGTTTTATAGTATAATTTCTCCTAAGAAATTTCAGCACAGACCATGGACATTAGGCTTCCCTTAACAGGTAGCAAATAATATTGTAAAATGTGTGAAACCAAGAGCCTATAACAGAAGGACAGGAAAGCTATTTCCTAAATCAAAACAGTATAAAATACAAAATGGCATCAAAACATTTTAAAAAATTTTTCCTAAAGTTACTTTATAATCAAATCTTGACATTCTATCTGAAAAAACTTTTGTATGTACTTGTTGAAGAATCATTATAACATGAGTGAAGCTCCATGATGTAATGATGAAAGTATGCTTTCCACATATTAAGACAAATTTCCTACCTAAGAATTTTCAGTAGGAGCTACTGTTGCCCATGAGATCTAAGAGCACAAAAATGCCTCAAGCTCTATGCCACTGATCTACTTTTGTAAAGTGAGATTTCTCCCATTTATCTCAACGTTGTGTTTTTTTTCCCCCCAAATAGGATCTTTCAAAACTCAGATGCAAAAAGATACATGGGATGAATTTTAGGAAAATAACTTTAAGTGAAGGTGGAGCTTTTAAAATATCTTCTCAGAGCTACAAAAGTACTGCTACATATTTCCATTTTGGGCAGTAACTCAAGAATTAGCTTGAAATTTATCCTACTTAAGGTACTTTTTCATAAGAAAAAACCCACTGTGTTAGCATCTGTAATAAGGTTAAACTAATTGAAATTGTCAAGTAAAATACCTGCACTAGTAGATCCAATCCCTGTTGTGAGCACAGATCTCGGTGTAATCTTTGCTGCATACTTGAGGAATTGAGATTTCCCTGTGCCAGGATCCCCAACCAATAAAAGATGAGATTCACCTAGAAAAAAGTTAATAAAGTTTTAAATTTCTATGAAAGGACCCATGAATAAGTATAATTAATCAAAAGGAAAATGGCCCACTTGGAATGCCATCGTGATTTGTATTTTATGTTTTTGCTGTATACTTAAGGTCATTTAAGGAAGGATTTAACTAGATATCCTTAAAAATTAGGTTAACTATCATAAAATAACAATCTTTAAGTGATTTCTGAATGTGACATTTAATATCTAAATTAATAGACTTTGTGCTATTTCCAGATGTTTAGGCGTATGTTTGACATTTAAGACATTTTTGGCTTCTAAAGCTGCTGATTTTATTTAATCTATTTTTAAATAACAAACTACTCGATTAAATCTTTCCATACAAGCCATACAGGTATTTTATTCCATTTTTATTTAAGTATTTTTAAGTGTTCAAGACTTTATAAGTGCTTTATAAGTATCACTTATGATTACAACAGTTAAGTGAAGATGTTTTCCTTTAATGAAAATTTTAATAACTTAATATCTCAAAGTACTTATTTTCAAATGTAACATAAATGAATATGTGACTACCCTGTGGTATGTACTGTCTCAGTGATCAAAAAGATTTATTCAGAAATATTCAAGTGTTTCCTAAATATATTAATAGGAAACTCCCTATTTAAGCTCCACATTTAGCAGAGTGCCTTGCAAATAGTAGGTGATCAAAACATAGAATACATACACACGTTATTATACTATCCTATATTGTACCATGTGGTTTTAGAATTCTTATTAATGGCCTTATATATGAACAATGTCCTTTTAGTCTTTGGTTATTATGACTCTCATGTGGCCTATGTGAGGGCCATAATACACCTACTCTATGCCAGATTCAGGTCAGTTAAATGTGTTAGCTGCAAAAGAGCTTTTTGCCATTTGAACATAATTATATACTTAGAGTAATCTTTGCTTGAACGTGTGACCTCCAGCAGCACCTCAGGGCAGACTGCACATTTGCTACCTACCGGCAGAAGGGGAACCAGCAGGCAGATGATTGTAAGCAGCAGTCTGAGAGAAACACACTGACAGTCACAGATGGAGAGACACTGACTTGGAGATATTAAAAAGCATTATTTCTAATCTTTTCCTCTTGAAGAAAGACTGGGGATCCAATGAAAACACAGTAATCAAAATGTAAAGATTTTATTTTGTGGCACCCTTATAGGTTAGAGCAAAAATATATATTCATCAAAAAAACTTAAAAGATTTCTTTTAGTCTTTGGAATTCTAGAAATTACCTTTTGATATACAGATACTGGCGACGAAGTATTAGATAGACAACTGACTGTCATTAGGGTTGAAAGATTATGGTTAGAAAATAAAGCTCAACAAGCAATTTTTATTCAAAGAAAAATTCTAGCTTCTCACCTTGTATGTATTAATATTTCTCCGTTTTAAGTAGGTACTAACCTCTGACCCGTGTTCCTGTAGCATCAGTCCTTTGAATCCCACCAGCCAGCACCATGGCCACAGCAAGCTTCACTAGATACATCCCAAAAACTTGAGGGCACAAGCTGGCCAATATTTCATTCCTTCCTAGGAAAGGCAGTAAGATCAGTATTACCAACAGTTTTCAAGAAGCCCCATCTGAAATTTCCCTTCCAACTTCCTATGAACATACTCTGCCATCTAAAATGATCCATGAGGACCATTTCCAAATGCCTAAAAGGAGTGAATAACTTTGACTTGGTTGTAAAATGCCTTCTTTTACTAATGCCATGATATGAAAAGTCTGCTTTTCATTCCTTTTTATTTTCATAGCTTAAGTTTCCATAAATTTGTCATACTTTGCAAGGGACAGAAAGGAATCTCCTTTACTCCCTTATTAAGCCAACATTATCCCTTTAAAATACGACTACACTTTCTGTGTAGTAATTTGAGTAAAACTACTCCACTGCCTAAATAAAATGAAGGTACTTGAACTCAAACAAGAAGTCAGATTGTAGGAGCCAGTAATCTTTAAATACAAGAAGTACCTGGGGCTCATGGAGCTTCTGCAGAGATGTAAGAGAAGTAAAATCAATCCACCCTAGAAGTCAATTCAGCATTTACTCTGAAAAGTTTGGTAAAGTCTGTTTTACCTAGAATAAGGATATCAGAGTATTTAAAAGATCATTATAAACTATAATTCTAGCAACTCAAGCCGGAAGTCTTGGATTCTCCTGATCATGTGCTTTAAATAAAAGAGTATCACATTTGAGTTTCTGTTTTGAGAAATGTCAAAACACCAAATCTGAGAATCTGCCTATCCCACCTGTAAGTAAAGTAGGTATGTTATTTGATGACTGGCATAATCAACCAGCAGGGGCTCTCAGAACCTATGACATCCTAACAAGCTTGTCCTCAGCTTGTCTTGTGTGGAATTCACTACTGTGATGGTACGCTGTATGTATACAGGCTGGAGCTAATATGTATGTTTCAGGATTTCCATGTTTGTACTCATGTTTCAGAGGTAGGTCTTCTGACGAGGAAAATAATTGTGTAAGTACTCCTTTAGCTGATTATTCCAGTTCCCGAAGCTTTTCTGCCAAAGCATGAAGGGAGAGGAAAGGGGCTTCCTCCACAATTTATGGCCCTATACACAAAGGCCGCTTTTTGTAACATATCAAAATTGATCCAGTGGCAATTAAGGTAGGGTGATATGACCTGGGATGGCAGGAATGGTGAAGAAAGAAAACCTTTTAGTAAAATGGGGATCAGAAAACAGAATTAGTAAATTCTGGAAGGGGGCTCATTAACTGCTAGAGGGAATTCCTCCCTTTCCTGAGGTAGAAAACCCAGAGAAAAAAGATGAAGGAAGGTTTGAGATCTAAGCAAACAAGACCTTACAGCATATAGGTAAATTCTGACCAGAATCTAGAGATTACACATACAAAGGAAGAAGGAATAGCCCCAACAGGTAGGTTTCGGAGCAGGCAAACTGACCTGGGAGACTCCTACACCAAAACCTAAAGTGCCACTTCTGAATAAATGTGGATTCGGTGATTGATGTGCTGATGCAAAACCTATCCCAGTGGTGAGGAGCACAGGCTCTGGGGTCAAATGCCTGGATTCACATCCCAGTGCTATTACTTACTACCCATCTGACCTGGGCAAGTTTCTTAACCTCTCTGCTTCTATTCCTTACCTGTAAAATGGAGATGATAATGGTATCTCATAGAAGTGTTGAGGATCAAAGGAATCAGCAAGTGTATAGCACACAGAGCAAACAACGCCTGACACACTTAACTGTTAAACTATTATATTACCTGTATTATTTGTGCTTATTTCTGATCTCAAGATTTCCTCACAATGTAGTTAACACAAAAGGTATACTATAAAGGCAGGTCTGAAGTACCAGAGAAAAATAAAGGGAAAGAACGATTCCCTTAAATTTGTTGCCTGAAGTTCCTTGAATCATGGCAATAGATGCTCCCATGGCTGAATCATGGAAGAAAATTGATTAGAGTGAATACTACCTGCAAACCTATCTCCCTCCCAAATTTCTGGTTCTAGACCATGTTAATAGTGTGTCTACAGCCAATTACCCCACTCTTGTGGTATGGCTCTCCATTACCCTGATGAAGAGAACCTCTTAGATCTAAGATAACGGAGTCACCTCAGCTTGGGCCCCAGAGACCCCAATCCCTATATCTTGGTTTCTACCCAGCATCTAAGCACCAGGCTCTGAGGATCCCTGAAGTTACTATAGACTAGAATAAAGCCTTCAGCTCCTCCTAGACCATACCCACAGTATGAGGTCTTAATGAAGCAGATCCACCTCCGAGGGAATCTTTGGCTTTAGACTAGCAAAATGAAGACACCCTCTGGATACACTTCCCTCTCTTCATGCCCTCAACTAGCACACATACACTTTGAAATGGTAAAATACAGTGTACTGGTACTTAGGAAACTAAGCAGAATCCATTCAGACTAAAAAAAAAAAATGTTGCCTCATTTTCTGTCTTCGTTTCTCACAAGGTCATTATATTTACTTCTTCCTCTTATCTAGTAAATAAATTGTATATCCATAACTTTCTGGTTGAAATAGACTCTTTAATCACCAGCACAAATCACTTCTCATGGTCTGGTTATAGAGTGCTGTATGATGCCCTTCCTTCACTGTTACAGGAAGAGCTGAGCTGTGGCACTGCGATTAATAAGAAATGACTGTGGTCCAAGAAAGAGTTACGGATTTTTTAAGGACCTGATCCTAAGAAACCATTTCAAATTTTAAAAATTCATTTAAAAATACTCCTTATAGGGCTTGCTTCCTAAAGCCACAATGTGGAGAATTTAAGTTCTTTCTGTACAGATCCAGTAAAAGAATGATCAGGAGCCACTACATTACATGCTATATGCAGAAGCAAAAAAAAAAATCATCCCACAAAACAAAAGCAAACTGCCTAAAGTTAGGCAAATAAGAATTCTATTTTGTGAAATGGTATCTGTCCAGTATGTGACTTAAGAATAAAGTAATCAATATGTATGAGATTTGAGGTGAAGTTTATTAGAAATAGTCTATCACTGGCTTCAGTTTATTTTTCTCAGAAGATGCCTCCAAGGAAGAATGCAAACAGACATTTGAAGGTTTAATTGGTGTTTTATACTTTTGGAATTTTTAAATAAAAAATACTCTATGAACCCAAAGGCTTGTGTGATGTTTTAGTCTATGTAATTATATTTTAACGTCACAGTCATAAGTGTTTACAGTGATGACAAAGCTTATTTTTGCATCTTTCTATCTCTCATCAGCTCTTTCTACTTAATGCATATTTAAAAATCTTCAGCTAAAATAGCATGAAGTTGTCTTAATTATCTAAGGTACATCAGAAAAGAAATAAGGCTTTATTAGGATGAGGGTTCATAATAAAGTGAGTTTTGCCTACTTAAGGAGGAACTGTGTATTTGGTGAAAAAGGGAGAAAACTGGCAGTATAAGAGATGTCTGAAAGAATAGAAACGGAAAATTTTTTGTAATTAACTCAGCCTTGATTTTCCAGGAAGATCTCTAAATAGAAAAGACTACACGAGAAAAGAGCTCAAAGGGAAATTATAGCTAGAAGTACTGACGAATGCTACTACCCTTTGAATTCACCCATTGAGTTATGCAGCATGTAAGGCTGCCTCCTGACCACAGACTTTATATTTAACTACTGAATGAAATGCCATTAATAATTATCAGCTTTATACCCTTAATCACAAACCTGCAAAGGGATCACTCTTATAGGATTCCCAAAAATCTTCAAATTCCTTTTGGACCTCCTCATCCATGATGATCCCTGTAGACTGCTCATTATTTACTTGGACATAATTGGCTTTCAGGACTATCTCCACTTCACAGCGTACATCTTGCTGGAAGGGCTTCCACCGTTGCATTACGACTCCATAAATAGTGAGGTCATCGCCTAGGAAAGAGCACCACATAGCAGCAAAGTCCAGTAGTACCACACTGCTTGCTGGGCACAGACTTGCATGAAAACCAGAAATAAGAAATAAACCACTCTTGGGTTAACCACTCTCAGTTGGTTAAGTGTCCGACCAACTTTTGATTTTGGCTTAGGTCACGATCTCACAGTCCCGAGTTCTAGCACTGTATTGAGCCCCTGCTGAGCGTAGAGCCTGCTTAGGATGTTCTCTTTTCCCCCACTCTCTTTCAATATAAATAAAAATTTTTTAAAAAGAGAAAGAAATAAACCACTTTCCTACCAAGTTTAGAGTGGTAAACACTCGTCCAGAAAACAATTTGAAGCCAAAAGAACACCACAGATTTCGTACTTTTTTCTTTCTTTTCTTTTTTTTTTTTTTTTTTTTTACAGGCACTTGTATCTGCACAGCTAAAAGCTAAAGTGAGCATTTTTCTTTTTGTGAATCTGCTACACAATAATCACACCAAATTATTACCCTTCACTAGGAAAACAGTTTACTGGATGATTTATTCATCATTATATTGGGCAAAATGTTCATCTTCTCAGAATCCCTAACCATATAGTTCTCATTTAAAGAACAGGTGGGAACTGCAGCTAAAATGTGAAACTATCATCAATCTGGTGTCAGGAAAGGAGACAATCTTGTGATAACTGACACTAGCTTTAATTTCCTAGATACTAATTTTTACTTACCATATTAATTAGTATTTTACTTACTGACTTAAAAAAAGAACGAACTAAGAAATGAGGAAATTACTGTTACACTTCAAAGCCCTTTTCCCTAAACTATGAAAACACAAGATACAACCCTGCTTATTCTTTCTTGGTTGGTTCCTTCCCACCTGAGGAAACTCTCCCATTCCTGGTGAGAAGAATATTAAACTTTTACAGATATTCCTAACAGGCCTTGGGTAGTTTATAGGCACATTCTCCAAACACTGACATCTGGATTATTACATACAATTCAATGCATCAATTAACAGGTATACATGAATGAATGGTTGGAATTCAGTATTCTGGTACTGCAGAAAAGGGGACCAGAAGAATAGAAGATAATCCTAGTCCTCAAAATCTTGTTGAATATAAGATGTTGGACATACCCCAAACCAATCTGGTGGTATTTATAACTTGCTCAACAAATAGTGTCTCTGAACTAACTGGCAAGTCTTCATATCTAAGCCTGTGTCAAATATACGGTATTTGCTCATGCAAAATGCCTTTTACTCTCTAAATTTCAATGTGTAATCTGCAGAGCTTTTGATTTTCTGAAGAAAAATGTTCTGTAAATGCTAAATGCATGGAACTGGTAGCAGCAATTACAGAATAGAGAGCATATTTCTAGCCAAAGGCAACTTCATAATAAATGGTGAAAACACGTTTTCAAGAGCCTTCCTAAACCACAGCTTGGATGTTTTTCAAACCCAGTCAAAAAACGATCATTTACTATACTGTCTGCCCTCAATTTTTAGATGAAAATGACTGGGGCAACTTTGTACGAGCACTTGGAACAGTCCTTTACTGTGGTCATTTTAATAGATTATGCTTAGGTTGTTTCTAAATTAGTCAAACAAGGAACTTAACTTTTAGATACCGCACCCGTAAGTAACCTGATTTCACTAAGCAGTGACAATGTGGAAAATGTGGAATACTGAAGAACGGCCAAGAGCACTGATTTTACCCAATTTGGATTCAAATCCCAGCTCCACCACTCACTGGCTACGTCCTTGGGCAAATTACCTAACTTTGCTGAGCCTATATTTTGACCTAGAAAAATGGGAATAGTTACATTTATATCTCAGAACAACAGTGAAAATTTAGATAACGTTTATAAATTACTTCATACAATATCTAGAATACAGGAAGTGCTCAACTGGCAAATATTAGCTATTATTATACGAAACCTTGTTATTATACTTAAGTTTTCCCACAATAAAAATTACAAACAGTGTTATTGTCAGGAGGCTCAAGCTCTTACTTTCTATAATCCCAGCTCTTTGTACCGCTCTGTCTTCTGCAGCTTATTTCCCACTGCAGCCACCCCCAACCAGACCCATGTCTGACCTCCCACTGCACTGGCAGTTCTCAGGACACAAACTCCAACTTTATTACTCTGCATGTGTCAATCTGAGGTTCCCAACCAGACTGTAAATTCCTCAAGGGCAAGGATTATGCCATATATCTTTTCATTCCCACAGAGATTTGTAGCTATGGATAAATGAAAAAAGAGCTGCTGACAGACTGCTTCCATCCATTATTGTTAGTGACATGTGAAAGAAAAATAGCTTCAGGTTTTTTCAGGGCAGAAAGAATTCAGTTTAGATGAACTGCATGAAAACATCTTATTTTTTTTTTTAAAGAGGGTTTTTAAAGTATTTATTTATTTATTTTGGGATGGGGCGTGGAGAGAGAGGGAGAGAGAATATCCCAAACAGTCTCCTCTGCATTGTAGGTATGGAGCCTGACACGGGACTTAAACTCACAAACTGTGAGATCATGACCTGAGCCGAAATCAAGAGTCAGACACTTAACCGACTGGGCCACCCAGGTGCCCCAATAAAGAATTATTCTTGACTCTAGATACTGAACTCTTCTATTTCCATAGTGTTTGCCTTATAATTTTAATGAAACGGCAGTTCAGTAAATATTTTATACATGAAGCATCTGGAGATATCTAGGGTTAAAGAAAAAGAGAAATGGTGGAATTTGCAGAAACGAAGCACTTTTGATCTGTCTGGTAGGGGAGAACAAGGATGTGGAATAAGAGGTCAGATATACTTGTTTCTGTCCAGGGGATACACTTGTGTTATATGTTTTCTATTGAGATTAAGGGTGAGTAAGATTAAGGTATGAGTGAGAACAGGAAATACTTAAAACAGGGAATGTTGAGGTGAATCAAGAAACAATTTTTGACACCAGGCTAAGGTTTACCAACCATTTCCATTTTTTGGCCCACTTTCAATGTAACTTAAATGTCAAATAGCAAGTGGAAATCTCTAGGCAAACAGTAAAAGCAACAGTTTTTAAGTTATTTGGAATAAGAAGAGGAAAGAGAAAGAATAATCTTGTGCCGTTCTCACAGGCAAAAGTCTGGTCAAGGCCTAGGAATGTGTGTAGGGAGCAGAGCTGCTGACTTTTAGGGAGACAGGTTGCCACCTGCCTTTTCCAGGGCTGGAAGGAGAAGCCTCAGAGAAGCTGACTAGGACAACCTTTTTTTGAGATTGAAAGTCTGTAAGTCCAAAAGACTTTTAAACTGTATACTAGAGTTTTTAGTGCCTGTCAGTTCTGGGAAGAAGAGACAGTGAGGGAATAGGATAGATAAGGATACTGGTGCCAAAATACGGAAAACGTCAGTTACTTCGGTTAGAGAAAAAGGTTTTGATTAAAACTGTTAGATTATACATTTGAATGCAGTCTGCTTCTGAGATCTCTACCTTTAGCTGACAGGGCCATGTAAATTTTACAGCCCTAGCCCCTACTAACAGCTGAAAACAATCCCCTTTATTCTCCTTCTTTCTTTTTGCATTACATATGTAGAATAATACATTTGTTTAAAAAAACATATCAAATTTTATTAAGAACATCTCATGATACTTAAATGTGGTTACTACAGAAAATAATATTTACTCTCTCGAGCAATACTGACTTACAAAACCTCCTAACATCTTAATTTTTCCAATAAAACTCTTCCCTACCATTTTTTTTTTGTAAATACAGTCATTTTAAATTTTAATGTAGAACACTTCCATTCTACACATGTGGGCCAATATTAATCCTTGCCCTCCCACTAATACTTTTAAGTTTGATTCTTCCCAGGCTCCCCATTGAGCAGAATAAGAGGGGCAAGATGATTTCAGATGGGGCAAAAAAGAGCTTAGGAGCTGTCTGGTTAGCCTCAAGATCAAAATATAACCAAGAATGACATCACAACAACCCCTGTGAAGTCCTCCAATTTCCAGAATAGCTCTGAGGTTGTCTTTGATTTGCCTGGAACACTTCAGATCATCCAGATCAATGGCCATCATGAGGCCTAAGTCACTAACAGATGTTGTACACCCTCTGCTTGACTGTCGCTGAGAAAAGAAACCATCGTCTGATAAAATCTACCTTCCTGGAGCTTCAGACTACTCAAACTCAATATTAATCTCCTCTGTAGATTGTATGACATCTGTATGACAGATGTATGACAGCTTTCCAATTAACGAAAAGTGAGCTGTCATGTCCTTCCTAAGGCTTCCTCATGCTAAACACCCACAGTTCTTTCAGCATGGTTTCAAATTCCTTCTCAATTTGGGCAAGTGGCCAACGGAAACACCGAGAACCCTCAGAGGACAAAATCAATGTGACTCCTACTGTGGTGTCACCAGCACAGAGGAGAGAGGAACAATCACCTCCTTTCTTCTAGATACCAGTAAGAGTACAGTAGTATCTGACAGAGTCATACTGTCTGATCCACTAAAGCCACTACAATTTGCTACTGTTAAGCAAGGATGTGCTGAAGAGACTCCTGGACGAAAAGTCAGTGGATCTGGGTTCATGTTCTAGTTCTGCCACTTAACTCTCCATGTGACCTTGGGCAAGTCAGATTCTTCATTTATAAAACAGTGGCTGGACTGGACTAAGCTATAGCTTCTTTCCTGCTGTGTATCACCTCCCACCTCCATGCCAGTTTCTGTTCTCTAGGTGAGCAATTAAGCCTCCACACTGAACTTCACAGTGTTCAGGTGAAAATAAAAAATGGCTTTTTCCTAGTCAGTATTTTAGGACCTCTTATAAAAGCCAGCAAAAATTCTTACCAGATTTACAACTGTCTACTAGGTCATCTTCCAGGATAACCTTCATAGATCGTGGAATACTTCCAACAGATAGCCTTTGAACCTAGCAAGGAAAAGGAGACACATACTAAGTATGCTTAAATACATGCTAAGTATTCAGAAGCCTAGCAGTTCTTGAATTACTGTTTCTATTTCCCTGGTATTATCATATAATTTAATTGTGATGGGGATTTATAAAGTTTTCTTGAAAATTGTACCTACTATCTGTTTATAAACTCACTAGAGTAAAATAAAAACACCAATATGGAAAATATCTCCAAATATAATCTACCTTGTGAATGCTCAAAATAAACACATGCTCCACCTATTAAACATAATACCAAAGTTATTTACCTACAAAAGACATGCAGTTCTTTCCTGACCTTTAGTCCTAAGACCTGGGCAAATCACTCTGTTCCTCTGATCATTCCTTAGTGACAGAACCCTGGTTTTATTTCACATGGATATGTACCCAGTAAAAAGACTATTTCCTAGGCTCCCCTGCACATGGAATATGGTCATATGGCTAAGCTCTGGCCAATGAAATGAGTGGGCATGCCTTAGACTTCAAAGAGGACTACTTGAATGGAGACTTGGCTCGTGCTGTTGCCCGTCCCTCCCTTTTCCTGCTGTCTGACTAGTATACAGTGGTGAAAGAGTTGTAACTACCATCTTAGATTATAGAGAACCCTAATAGAGGTCACATGTTAAGAATGGTATATAGAAAGACAGGAGTTTGAATCCTTGACACTGAATATACCTTTGTGTTTCAGCGGCAAGGAAAACCTGGCACACTGTCCCATATTAAAGAGTGTCTATGTATATATACCTCATTTGACACAGCAAATAAAATTGGGCCTAAACCTCAAATCCTGAATACTCCAATGTTTAACAACCACTTAAAACCATTTAATTTTTCTCCTATCCCTTAAATACAACTAGTTTGAACTTCTTAAATATTCCCTTAATTTTAATATAATTATTAATTATGTTAAATATACTACCACCTGCGACACATAAAATCAACAGATGACCGAGTAAACCACAAAGCTGAGTGATAAAGGGAAGGCAGCATAATGACCAGAGTCCTACAGTGTTAGAAGGCTACTGCCTTTTTTAGTTAGGTTCAGAATTTATTAACACACAAATCTGTTTCCAAGCCTTGAATTACCTCGAGGTTTACCTACAACATCGTTTTACCCTTTAAAAAACTTATGTTTTCACCATTAATCAACAGGCAGCTTAAAAGCTACAAAATGCCAAAGAAAATTCCTAGGCAGAAAGGGCCATTCTCATGTTTGGGTGCCATATGCCAATGCTCTCTATACAGAGATGATTACTGCATGGTCTCTAAAGACTATATCCTGGTACATGTGCAACCATACTGTGTGATGACACAAATCTCATTTGTAATCCTTCATGTGTTCCCCACTCTTGGTAATTTGACCACTGCTGAAAAAAAAAAAAAAAAAAAACCTTCTTCAAAGTTGTGATTTCTCTCATTTCTTTGATCATTTACCTGTTCTTGAATTTTGATTTCCTGATAATCTCTACACCTGGTTGGAGATGAAGATAAGCCTGAGAGGCAAGTGAATTTTGAAGAATCACAGCTTTCCGAGCTGGGACAGGAGGACGGCCGGCAGAAGGTATAGTACAGCTCAAAGTCAGCCTTGACCACAAATACATGCTTGCATTTGTTACACATGTAATCCCGCTCAAACTCCAGGATCTTCACCACACTTGTTCGAATCACTGTCCCAGTGACAGATAAAAAGTGTCCCACATCCTTGGTTTTAGGGATGTGCTCCCTCACCAGCTCAGGACAAACGGGCAACCCTGATGGAGAAAAACAACAAAAAAACCACATCAACTTATGTCTTGGGATTTGACTCTATGGAATATATTCCTCTCATATTTCCTGGAGTAGAAGGTATAACTTCAGAAAAAAAATTTTGAGTTTTACTTCAGAAAAAAATCAGATCAATTCAATTAAGAAAACAGAAAAAGATCATTTTAAATAACAATGATCAGTGGACTCTTTTTAAAAGTACATATCCAGATGACATAATAACCAGGATTTTAAAAAAAGGATCGATTCTCGTAAGAGGGCTACCTCAGTAGAATCTAAATACATTATGTAATTATAACCTCATTCAGTAAAGAATATACTACCACCTGTGACACATAAAATCAATAGATGACCGAGTAAACCACAAAGTTGAGTGATAAGGGGAAGGCAGCATAATGACCAGAGTCCTACAGTGTTAGAAGGGTACTGCCTTTTTTAGTTAGGTTCAGAATTTATTAATACACAAATCTGTTTCCAAGCCTTGAATTACCTCAAGGTTTACCTACAGCATCGGTTTATCCTTTAAAAAACTTGTGTTTTTCACCATTAATCAACAGGCAGCTTAAAAGATTCAAAATGCCAAGGAAAATTCTTAGGCAGAAAGGCCCATTCTATGTTTGGCTGCCATACATCACTGGAGTAGAGAGATGCTAGCTGTGATGGTCAAAGGCTGCCTTCTAACAGACTGCCTTCTAACAGGTTTACCAAGGTAGCATTTGTTTCAGTGGATCATGCCCAATGGTCCACTGGTTCATGCCCAATGGTCTTCAGAATTCAGCAACTCTGAAATCTGGAAAATGTGCACACTGAAGATGGATCTATAGGATTTGTCAAGTCATGAGAAATAACCGTAATAGCTATGATTATGCTTTAGGTTTCTATGGTCAGCACACTTTCTCCCTGTTGACAGATCTACTCTGAAAGCCAATTGATGATAATAATGAGGTAGTTTGGGAAGTATGAAATTAACAACAACAACAAAAAAGGCAATGAGTTATATGAACTGTATGTATGCTTAAAGCACCAGGTTACATTAATCTGGTGTTACAGGTTACAACTCTATAGACTTAAATTTTCTCTGCTGCTGGCTGAGACTCTATGTATACTGTATACTGTATAAACAAGAAAGGTACTGCCAACATTTGCCACTATAACTCCTTTTTCTGTCCAAGGCTGACCCCAGAGCTGACAAGTGTGCTATTCTATGGGCAGGAATAGACAAGAGAAGTTGGAGCTGGATCAAAGTAGGTATTTTATCCATTAAAAAAAATATGCATGCTATTTCTCATTGTTGATTTCAGGCATCTGTTAATTCAGCTGTGTATAGCTAAATGTCGAGCTACCAAGAACATACGGATATTTCTAGTTACAACCAGGTAAAAGCCATACCAACAACCAAAGCTTCTCATTTAAAACAGGTCTTGTTCTCATGTCTACATTGCTTATATTTTGGAAGTACCATGTCCTTTTTTAGTTTATACCCTAATGTTAAGAAAGAAATGACTACGTGGAGATTTCCCTTATTTGGCCTTAACTGGAATGAATGTATATTATGGCAACCCTTAACACTGCTTTACAGATTCTCAGTTACTTTTGTTTTGCTCCCCACATGAATACTTTTTTCAAAACTGAGATAAAGATAAAGATAAGAATAAAACTCACATTTACTCTTTTAAAGTATATAATTCAGTGGTTATTAGCATATTCACAAAGTTGTACAACCATCACTATCTAATTCTAGAATATTTTTATCACTTCAAAAAGAAAGCCTGTACCCATTAGCAATCACTCCCCATTCCCTTACCCCTAGCCTCTGTCAACCACTAAGCTGCTGTCTCTATGGTAAATCTACTCTGGATATTCCATATAAATGGAATCATAAATAAGTGGCCTTTTGCGTGTCACTTCTTTTACTTAAGCATAGTATTTCCAAGACTCATTTATGTTGTAACATGTATCTGTACTTCATTACCTTTTATGGCTAAATATTCCATTGTATGGCTATACCACATTTTGTTTATCCATTCATCAAATGATAAACATTCGGGTTGTTTACACTTTCGGGCTATTATAATACTGCTACAAACATTAATGTGCAAGTTTCTGTTTATCTGTTTTCAATTTTCTTGGGCATATACCTAGGAGTGGAATTGCTGGGTCATATGGTTAAATATATTTTTTGAAATAATGTTATTTTTGTGTTTGCAAAAAGTCACTAGTGTTCTCTAAGTATACAGAGGACAGGAAAATAGTACTATTCAAGTGGGAAATAGGATTATTAGTCCAATTTCCTTCATGAAGTGTAAAAAAAATCTACCAACAATTATGAGCAAGGTAAAAAGAATAGAAAAAATGGATTAAGAAAACTCATTTTAATAACGCCTTAGATTTTTTTAGTATCCATTCTCTCTTCCATGGCCCCTAAAAGATATCATTTTGCATCCTATTTCTACTCATTCTAGTTCTGCTTCAGATGCAAACTGATTGCTCAGTATAAGTTATATTATCAATATATTAAAAGTATCAATATATTTAATATCAACATATTAAAACTCTAGAAGAGATACAGAAGGAAAACTAAGATCACAAGAACTAGTTATGGGAAGTGTTGTATCACTCTGATTTCTTTCATAACTGCAGAATACCGAGGAAAACTATAGACTGCCCAGTATAATTTATCAGACTCCTTGGATATTTCATATGCTAACGTCACATGTAGCTGATGAAGTCTTACATTGTTATTTAGATAGATATTTGCTATTTCTGGCTTATGAACAAATTTTGGTCTGAAAACAAAAGTAAATGTAATTTTACTATAGTTTTCTCCTAGAAAGCAATCTTTAATTTGACAGTATCTTACTGTAAATAGCACCTTAGAATAGAAGAATAAAACACCATACCCTCCATTGCTTCTACAGTAATCCAGGAAAGAAATAAAGAATGCCTAAGTCCAAATCTCCTCTTCTTATAACCTTTCCATGGCTGCCCACAGATCTAAGAATAAGGAACCAAGTCTGGACTGGACTACAAGGCTTTCCTCTCATACCAAGCCCTCTAAGCACTCAAACATTCACATATAGTGTCCCCTTTGCCTCAACACTCTCCTCCCAACTCTGATCCTCAAAAGAGTCCACACTAAGAAGCAACATAGAAGTTGAGAAAACAGATTCTGGAATCAGACTACGTGGTTTAAGTCACAGCTCTATTACCTACTAGCTGTGTGATCTTGGCCCAAATTATATAACCTTTCAGATTTCCCTTCTGTAAAATGGCAGTAACAACAAAACCTACCTCAAAGGGTCATAAGACTAACGTAATTCATATATGTGACATTTCTTTGGACAGTACCTTGCATATAGCAAACACTATTTATTATTTATTTTTGAGAGACAGAGTGTGAGCAGGGGAGGGGCATAGAGAGAGGGAGACACAGAATCCGAAGCAGGCTCTAGGCTCTGAGCTGTCGGCACAGAGCCCTACAGGGGGCTCAAACCCACAAACTGTGAGATCATGACCTGAGCCAAAGTTGGATGCTTAATCCACTGAGTTACTCAGGTGCCCCGAGCAAACACTATTCAAATGTTAGTTCTTATACGTGATATTTTCATTTTTCCTCCTTAAAAGATCAGCTTAAATATCCTTTTCTAAATAAAATCTTTCCTTAACCCACCTCAGGTTGAATTTTCTTTTTTATGAGCTTTAACACACTGTTCCTCTCTTTCATTCCACTTATTGCAATTTAAATAATTATTATGCTTCCACACTTGAATATAAATCGCACAGGAACAGGACAGAGGTAGATTTTATTCACCATGCTTTCTAAATAGTAAATGTTCAAAATATACTTGAAAGAAAGATGAACGGCAAGACTAGGAAGTAGGGGGTAGATAGGAGAGATATTAAGGATACTACGTTGACTTTGAGATATGTAGAGATAAGGGATCAGGAAGAAGGTGAAATGTAGAGTGACTCCCAGTTCTCTGGTTCCCTTAACAGGGAATTCTGCAAGGCACACAGTAAATATCTACAACAGTAGATCTACAAACAAATATCTACAAACAGTAAATATCTACTGAAAGAATAAATAAGGAAATACCATTTTCACTTGGAGTGGGACACAGAGTAGAGAAAAATCCCAAGTACACTTTTTGATACACTGAGTTAGCAAGAAAATATCTAGTGTGAAACCTCTGATAAGCATGGTGGTATCTGGATACAGAGCTTGAGAGACAGATTTTGGCTAAAATTGAGAAAAAATGTAGAGGTGGTATTTGTTTCTACGTATGCGGCAGCTGAAGCTCAGGTCCAGAAACAGGGGCCACCCTATGAGAGTGCAGGATCCAGGAGAATACGGCCACATCTGAACCTAGCACATACAGTTCAGGTAAAGGAAGGGGCTCCAAAGAGGAAGGAGAGAAGCCACAGCCAGAAAGAAAGGAAAGGGCAAGAGGGTGCTGCCAAGTGAGGCCAAGGCTGGAATTTCGTAAGGTGGGAGGAGTCAACTGTATCAAACCCAGCGGGAAATAAAGGAAGAGAAATACTGAAAAGTGACCCTCAGTTTGACCATGAGACTGTCACTAGCAAGGCTGGTGAGGGTGGCTCCTGTGTGGTGGAAGTAAAAGTAAAGAAAGTAAAAGGATGAACGGAAGAAGGAATGTATTCTGTCAGAACATTTACTTGTGAAAAGGAAGAGTGCATGGAGAATGAAGGGGGACACAGAGTTGAAAGACGAGTCTTTCTCCTTCTACAAAATGAGCAAAACCCGAGAGAGAAAATTCAGATATAACTGCCAAAAAGGATTCACCATCATCCCTCTCACCCCCTACCACACTCCACAGATTCCATGCTCCCCGGGGGGTTTGGCCTGACCGGGTGACTGACTTCATAGCACATGGTTTACCCACCTCCCTACCTTGGGTTCCTTTAACCCAAGGGAACTTACACTGACAATATCCTAACTGACCTCATGTAAATCAAGGTTCCGGATTAGGAGACATGGCTGGACTTCAGGAAAGCTCTAAAATTCTTGAAATTCAGGCAAAATGTTATGTATATACACATACCTGCACCTGCTGGAGAGGGTCCATATCTTTCTCAACATTTAACCCTGAAGAACTGACTTAAATCCTCCATCCCATAATTCTACTGACTTGCATACGATTCCCTCTAAGAACAGAAGGAACTTACACTGTGGCAACAGTCACTAAATTTCCCTCCCCTCCTCTAATTTAACAGTAATGCCCTAACCTCTAGCATGTCCTACTCAGGCCCCTGGTCCTACATCACATTCAAGAAGATCTCTTCCAAATGCTGTAACAACATGACAGTGACATTCATAATCACTTACTGACTGTACCACTCATTTAGGGTCTTAATCTCCTATTGCTCTGCGTTGTTTCTTAACCATTCTATATGTGGAGGGGACAGTCACCTCTTGAGATCCTTTTCACACCCCTGTGCCCAATCCAGTGCTTTAATAAGCACTTTTCAACAAGGAGAAAATTAGTGAATAGAAGAGAAGGGGGAACGGGCTTTCCCTCTCTCTCTCTTGCCTCACCTTTACCATATATGGCCTCAAATCTCCCAGTCCAGAACAAAATGCTTGAATTTTGTGGTGCTTACAGGGGCTTCTTACCTCCGTACCTTTCCTTAGGCACTTTACTTGGTCTGGCAAACTCTCCCCAGTTCACTCAGCCATGAAGACTGCATTCACGTTTTCCCTTCCACAAGAAAATTTCCCTAAGTCCAGGCTAACACATGCACACTCACACAAATGGAATATGTAAGCAAAATGGTCAAATGAATGCATCATTGTATAAACAATGCCTTTCATGTCTAGAGAAATCTTCCGTCAGGAAGAGTAAAAAGGAAGAATCCAGAGACACCTTCCATTCCTTGTAAATGATAACCCAGGCCTCATGATAAGTCTACACAAACTGGTTTTATTTCAGTCAGCATAAGGAGATGTACTGGAGAGATATTACACAGGGAATATTAGAGGGAAGCAGGGTTCACTTCTAAGCATCCCGCATATGCCAACCCAACCTTTTCTGTATTCCTCTACAAGTGTAGCCAGGATGAGTGAATTTCCTACAGCTATGTCTAACACAATTACAACATCTCTGAAGAAAAAACTATGTAAAGATTACAACAAAATTTTCTAAGAAAATTAGCTTTCAATTACCTTCTATACTTTTACAATACCGGGCAATATGTAATCTTTAATGTTCTTACATTGGAAACAAAAGAGCAGTTTACATTTACTGAATCATGTATATGGTGCCTGTTTGCTTTTTTTTTTTAGAAATTCTGAGCAAGTTTGTTCAAAATATGGCAGATTAAATGCTTATTTTGTATAGTAAAGTAACTATTATTTTAAGAAAAAGATAATAAAGGTGAGTATATTTCATCTTCAGATTCTTTTCATTACAGATTATTATGATTTTTAAATAAACTTATAAGGGCAATATGATGTTAAGCCAAACTGACCATACACAATCAAAATCTTAGTGCTAAAAAGGTGCTAAGAGATGGTGTTTGGACAGAAATGACAATTTATTTTCATCTTCCTGTCTTACTATATATGTTACCAAGTAACTATACATGTTAGGTATAACATATGTATCTGTATGTGTTACTAAGTAACACAAAAACCTTTACCATTCTCTGACGAATTCAGTGAGAAAGAACAAAAAGAAATTTTGGAAATAGACAGCGATAGGTTCCTCTCTGTGCAAGAGAGAAGTCCATATCAATTACTTCAGGTCCCTGGTTTTCAGCCTGCAGTTCCCCAAACAATAGCATCAGCATCACCTGGGATCTGTTAGAAACGTAAATTCTTGAGCCCCAGGCCAGACCTCCTCAATTAGAAACTCTGTGGGTGGGGCCTAGCAATCAGTGCTTTAACAAGCCCTACAGTTGATTCCCATTGCCATTAATGTTTGGGAACCACTACTTTAAATAACACATGAATGCTATTTTTCCTTCTCATTTACTTTGATGCTATCTTTGTATTACAAGACCTTTCATCAAAACCACTGGAAATAGCAAGTAAACTGTAGGCTAATAAAAATCCCAGAAGATAAAGAGCAATGCATATCCTGGAAAAACAAACTGGAAAATGTCTTAGGTTCCTAAGGAGTCTGAACCACAGAGGCAACCTATGTTTTCATAATCAAATGCCTTGCCTGGAGTCCAAGATGAAGCTGCAATATACTTAAAACCACTCTATTTCCATCCCTGGTTCATTCTGCTTGGGACACCTCTATCCCTGCCTTACCTTCTCCTCTTGAAATCTCCAGTGAATTTCTGAGAATTCTCTGAGAATTCACTCCCTGTTCTATGAAGAAATATATCTTGCACACACCTTAAATGAGGCATGCATCACATAACATAATAGCTGCCATTAAAACTCCTTTACAATTATGTTTAATATGTACTTAGGCATGTATCTTTGAGCATACAGACACCATTTGGTAAATATTTGACTATACAGCTATCTCCTCTACAGCCTTGAACTCCTTTAGATGAGGGGCTATACTATAGTATTATGGTTTCCCAAGAGACTAGCAAATGCCTACACATGATACGTTTGTAGAAGGAATGCTACCATGGTAGTAACATAATTTGCAATTTACTTTTTCAGAGAACTAGAAAAAAAACAAACAAACAACAACAGGCTAATTTATCAGAAACCAATAGGGTCACCCACCTAGGCAGACAAAATTTTGGTATTTAAACTGAGCATGGAAAAACATCTGAATGTAAGGACAGCCTAAAACCATTCCTAAATATATTTCAGTAACATTAAAGCCTCTTCTAACAATCTTTTCACAACATTATTATAAGGAAACATTTGTTCTTGAACCTACCAAGAGATTATCTAGTGTGCTGATACATAAAGATGTATAATATTCATAATTTTATTCTAGATAAAATACTATTTTTTTCAATTAAATCAAATGCATGCTCCTTGGGGGAATCTTATTTTCTCCAAAAATTTCTACCATACTGACTCATCTCTTTCGAATCACAGCAAGTATTTTTGTTGATTATAAATCCCCACCTTTCTGAAATGTACTAAAAAACTACTTATTTTTAAACAAATGGTACGTGTGTTCTCCAACTTAATCACAGACTACAGTGATTCAAAGATACAGCTTTGCCACCAGGGGCTGATTCTTAAAAATTAAGATACTTAATCTGTCATTCATTCAACAAAAGTTGAGTGCCTAATGGGTGGCCAGTATAGTGCTAAACTTGATATATAAAAATAATAAATTTCCTAAAATAGTTTTGAAGATCACTAGATAGAATCTGCTACTTTTCTAATTCTTTGTATTATCAATTCTTTTGTTAGTCACATAAGCTCATAAGGCTGCTCTGAATTATAATTTTATACACACATATCCACATGTATATATGTGCACACTACCATACTGTTGTCTCCACACATTCTCTTTCCCCTTGATTGGAATGGCTAGTACCCCAGCCTTCTAATATCCAGTATAAAATCAATATTCTGCTCTGAAACTGACCATCAACTACACAATAGATATATTTTTAAGTATAAAGATCAACTGATGTTCTTATATCATTCAATTCTTAGTGCTCTGAATTATGTATGTGTTGGGATTTCTCAAAATGTTCCTAGAGAATAACATGGCAGTAAAATCCTTAAGTGATTCACCTGATATCCTGGCATGAAGATTCTGCTTCATAGAGGCACCCTCAGGCTGAGAAAGGGACTGGAGAATTGTCAAGGCTGATCTTCGCAGAGCACTATCAAAAATTGTTAGTACTTCATTGGGGAATGTGTTGAAATACTCCCCAATTTCCATGTTGGTCTCAAAAAGGGTCATGGCATTAACCACAACTGGATAATGAGCATCTTCATCTCTTTCCTTCAGGATTAGAAGAATATCATTCTTATGGTATTCCGAAACATAGGATTCAAACACTTGCCCAACCAGTGTAACTTGATCACTATTCATCTTGAATCTAGGTGACTAAAGAAAAAGAAAGGACCATATTATACCTTTGGTATTCAGACTTAAACACAAGTTAAACAAAAACGATTGGTTGTAAATCATCCTGACTTTGGGTCACACTATAAACTCAAAATATCATTCAAATTAAAATCTTAAGGGGCCCCTGGGTAGCTCAGTTGGTTGAGCATCCGACTTCGGCTAAGGTCATGATCTCGCAGTCCGTGAGTTCGAGCCCCGCGTCAGGCTCTGTGCTGACAGCTCAGAGCCTGGAGCCTGTTTCAGATTCTGTGTCTCCCTCTCTGACCCTCCCCCATTCATGCTCTGTCTCTCTCTGTCTCAAAAATAAATAAAGGTTAAAAACAAAAATTTTAAAAAAAATTAAAATCTTAATTAGATTGGAATTACTTGTTATAGTCACTTAGTAAATGCATTTTTTGAGAAAGTGAAGCTAAACCTAACCAAAGAATTATGTTGGTACTGATTACTGAAATCCAAAATGGTCCAATGCCTTTCCTGTATCTTTTCCCCAAACTATCTCTTATTAACTCTATGGTAAAAGGCCTTCCCTTTCCTTTAACGACAATTTGTATATACATTTGCTCTCAAGTATATCTTAAATAGCAGTCTTCTGGCTAAAGTTACTTCTGGTAGAGTTTTTTGCATGTGTCCTGGTTCTAGGTTTTATTCATATAAATAATGTATCCTCTCTTATCACACACACACACCATATTCATGTGTATTCGGCTACATAAATGGAACGTACATGGATAACCAGGGTTTTTAGAAATTTTCTAATATTTATTTTTGAGAGAGAAAGAATGAGGGAGGGGTGGGGAAGACACTATCCAAAGCAGGCTCCAGGCTCTGAGCAGTCAGCACAGAGCCCAATTCGAGGCTCCAGCTCACAAAGTGCGAGATCCGGACCTGAGCTAAAGTCAGACACTTAACCAACTGAGCCACCCAGGTGCCCCCGTGGATTGCTACTTCTGACTTGAATAGTTAACAGATTCGCTTTAGAAATTTACATTTTGGGGGCACCTGGGTGGCTCGGTCAGTTAAGCGTCCGACTTCGGCTCAGGTCATGATCTCACAGCCCGTGAGTTCGAGCCCTGTGTCGGGCTCTGTGCTGACAGCTCAGAGCCTGGGGCCTGTTTCAGATTCTGTGTCTCCCTCTCTCTCTGCCCCTCCCCTGTTCATGCTCTGTCTCTCTCTCTGTCTCAAAAATAAATAAACGTTAAAAAATTAAAAAAAAAAAAAGAAATTTACATTTTGAGGTTAATTTGTTTCCTATTTTCTCTTTCTAGCCTAGGAAACGTACTGGCCTCAGCAAAAACAGCTATCAAGAATATAAAGAAACTACATAATTAAACTGAGGAAAGGAAAATTGGTCTTTAAATGATGAATAACTAGGACTGAAAATAAATACACTATATTACATTACCTCACCTATCACATTCCCCTGGCAATGTATTTTTTTGAAAATTTGTATCTACAGATTAAAAGGGCCTACCCCCATTCCAAGTTCATGTATACAGGCAGATATCTATCATGTTCACAGTACCATGCTGGGAAATAAAAAGCACAATAAAAGATCCTCAATGCCCTCAGGGAACCAAGGGACAGATCAAATGAAACAGTGCTCTGATGGTGGTAAAAATACAATATGAATAGGAGCACAAAGAAGAGAAGGATTAAATTTCAAGGGGGTGACAATCCCAGACGTGGCAATGGGCAGTTAAAATAAACTGTTGAAATTGATCATCTAAGAAAATCTTATTTGGTTTGGAAACAGTACTGGAGGACAAATGTACTTTGACTTATTTAAGCAACATTTATTGTACTCGGTTCAACAAACAGAAAGATGATAAAAGACAACTTATGAAGTTCACATTTTAGCATCCTAACTATGTGTTACAATGCTATTTATTAGCATTATTTTGCTTCTTCTGGGAACCTACTATTCTAGAAGGTGTGAAAGGAGTTAAGATGGGGGGGGGGGGGTGGTTTATGTTACAGGCCAAGAATTCTAACAACTACAAATGCCTGAGACTGACAGATAGGCATGTGTATACCCAGGAGAATGAGTGAGAGCAAATTATGGCCAATACATCAATAAATAACTTGTTTTTATTAGGTAATATTAAATTCAGCCAAATATAAAGCAGAAAAAAGCACTTGAAAAGTAACTCATCATACAGTATTTCCAGGACGTGGCCTTTGCTTAAAACAAACAGAGAGGGGCACCTGGGTGGCTCAGTTGGTTGAGCGTCCGACTTCGCCCAGGTCATGATCTCGCGGTCTGTGGGTTCGAGCCCCGCATCGGGCTCTGTGCTGACAGCTCGGAGCCCCGAGCCTGTTTCAGATTCTGTGTCTCCCTCTCTCTCTGCCCCTCCCCTGTTCATGCTCTGTCTCTGTCTCAAAAAATAAATAAACATTAAAAAATTTTAACAAAACAAAACAAAAAAAACAGAGAAACTGTACTCCCAAGAGTTGCTACAAGACAATCTTTAAGATTCTGTAAATACATATTAAATTTGGAGTCACAGTTTAGCAATGTAAAAGACAGCTCCACATAGGGCAGAGAGGGGGTAGCTGCAGAATGCATGGTTCAAATTAAAGTCAGATTAAATTTCTCCTAGTCTTTTTTTGAAATAGCATGTTTTCTGAAAACAGCATTCCCTTTCAAAACCTGCGCAAAACTATTCAACTGTTTCTAAGCAGTTTGCTAACCCTATAAACATGCCCACTCTTACTGTTCTACAATTTTCAAGTTCCCTTTCCTTTCACCTATTGAGTAGCTCGGGGCAAAATACAACCACGTGCTACTTCATCCTCTGGACCAAGTGAAGCGCAGGCAAGTGCCAGCAGGGCGAATCAGCGGCGGCTTGCAGCCAGACCACCGGGAATCCCCGCCCGCCGAGAAGCCGCCGCACTCACCCGGAGCCACGCCCCCTCGTCGGTCCCCGCTGCGCCGCGTCCTAAGACCCGCCCCTCTCGCCCGCGGCCCGCGTCTTGTGGGCGCCTCCTCCCCGCCCGCCTGCCCCGCTCCCCGTGTGCGCTGGGCGAACACGGAGCCGGGTCGTACTCAGAGGACTGCTTTCCATACTTCCGTCTCTGGACGCAGCCCTTGCCCTACAACACCTCGGCAGGTCTCTGACACTGCCTGGCTCGGCAACCGGGCACCTCGGTCGCCCGACAAGTCCCGGAGTTGAATAGTTTGGGAACTAACCAGATGTGGGAGAGACTTGGGATGAACTGCGGGAGAAAAAAAAAATAGTAACGGTGAAACGAGGCAGCAATTGTCACTTACTGGCGGACATGCAGTGTTAGAAGTCACCGGGGACGCGCTGCTCCCAAGGCTGAGGGTCGCGGAGAGCTCGGGCCTGGCGGCGGGGGGCGCGAAGAGGCCGCTGGGGGCGGGGCGGGGCGCGTGCGCCGGCCGCTCGAGGCGTCGCCGGCCGCGGGGGCGCGCAGGCTCCGACGGGCCCTCCTGGCGCCTGGGTGAAGTAGGCGCCGCGCCGGCTGCTTGGCGGGCCCGCGCACCAGACGGACGCCGAGCCGCGCGCCACCTCGACTTCGCCGTTCAGGAGGCTCTTCCGGGTGGAGAAGCGGGAGGGCGCGCACCCCGCCTGGTGCCGCGGGACGCGAGACGGTGGAGCTGGGCGGGCTGGGAGGGGCCAGGAGGGCCGAGGCGGGGCCCGATGAGTTCCAGGGCGGGGCTAGGCCGAGCCTCCCGCCCCAGGTGGAGTGAGAAGAGGGGGGCTCTGCGAGGACTCACATGGCCTGTATGGGTCGTGCTTTTGGTCTAAGAACTGGCAAATACAAGGTTGCAACGATTTTCTGCCGTGTTGTCTTCTAGAAGTTTTAGGATGAAGGTTTTATAGCTTAGGTCTATGGCCCTTTTGAGTTAATTTTTGTATATGATGCGAGGTATGGATACTAGGTAACATTTTGCATATAGATATCTAGCACCATTTGTTGAAAGAGCTATACTTATTCTACTGAAAAGCCTTTGCACTTATGTCAAAAATCAGTTGATTTTGTTTGTGCGGGTCTAAGACTTTTCTGTTGCCAGATCTATGTGCCTACTTTACAATAACGCTATTTTATCTGCATCATTTATGCTTTATAATGAGCCTTGAAATCAGAGTTTGGCCTCGATTTTTGTTCTTTTTCAAGTTTTTTGGGCTCTTGTGTTTCTCTGGGCGGGGGGTGGGGGCTCTTGTGTTTCTGTATGAATTTTAAAACCAGTTTGTCATTTTCTATTAAAAAGCTGGGATTATTGGGCCGCCTGACTGGCTCAGTTGATGGAACACAGGGCTCTTGATCTTGGGGTTGTGAATTGGATCCCCATATTGGGTGCAGAGATTACTTTAAAAAATAAAATCTTTAAAAGAAAAAAACTGGGATCTTTATTGGGGTTGCACAGAATATGGGTCAATATGGGAAGAATTTACATGTTGATGATATTGAGTCATATGACCTTTGAACAAAGTAACCTCCATTTATTTGCCATATAATTTCTATTCATGTAATTGATATAGCAGTTGTAGCTTCTGGGATGGGCATGCCACTGGCTGGGCTGTGCCTTCTGGACAACAGAGCAGGTTCAGTTTTCATTTGGGTGCCTGGGCGGCTGCCATTGAATCTGTAGCATCAGTGACAGCAAGAGCAAGAGGATGCCAGCAACCAGTGGGGAGTGGACACTTGGCAAAGCCTACAGTTTCAGAAGCGCCACCTCAGCCATGGTCCCAGTCAGAGTGGGTCGCCATCCTTTCCATGATGGTTTTTGAAGGGGAACCTGGGAACAAGGTGAACCTAACACAGTTGTTCAAGGGCAAGAAGAGAGTGCTATTTGGAGTCCCTAGGGCCTTTTCACCCCCTCCCCACTGCCCCCAGATGTTCCAAGATCCACCTGCCAGGGTTTATGCAGCAGGCTGAAGCTCTGAAGGCCAAGGGGGTCCAGGTGGTAGCATATCTGAGTGTTAATGATGTCTTTGTAGCTGAAGAGTGGGGACAAGCTCACAACTCAGGAGACAAGGTTAGGCTCTTGGCTGACTCCCTTAGGACCTTTAGGAAGGAGACAGATTTGTTACTAGATGATTGATTCATTGGTATCTCTCTTTGGAAATCCACTGCTCAAGAGGTTCTCCATGGTGGTAGAGGATGGTATAGTGAAGTCTCTGAATGTGGAGCTGGATGATAGAGGCTTCATCTGCAGCCTGGCACCCAACATCATCTCACAGTTCTGAGGCCCTGGGCCCAGACATATTCCTTCTACCTCTTTCCTGCCCAGCTCTGGACAGAGGGCCCCAGTCCACCCTCAATGGGGGCCACCAATGGGGAACTTTGCCCAGATTTCTGCAATAAAGATTTGTGGTTTGCAAAACAAAACAAAAAAACAATAATCTTTTGTTACATCTGTCTCTAACTCAGGTTTATGCTTAAACTCTTGGGAAGCGGGAAATCATAGTTTTTGATGCTATGTAAATGATATTTTAAATTTCAAATTTTGATTGTTCCTTTCTAGTATATAGAACTATTGATCTTTTTACATTTATTATTTCAAACAGTCTTAAAAATTAATAAACAATTTTTAAGAGCAGTTATGGATTCACAGGAAAATTGAGCAGAAATTACAGGAAGTTCCCATATAACCCTTCCCCCACCACCCCTAAACTATATTCCCCACACCCCCCCACAGCCTCCCACACCATCAACATACATACTGTTACCAGAGCGGTGCATTTGTTACAATTAATGAGCACACACTGACACATCATCATCACCCAAAATTTCATTGTTTACAGTCTGGTTCACCCTTGTTGTTGTACATTCTATGGGTTTTAACAGATGTATTATAATAACATGTATCCACCATTGCTGTATCATGCAGAATAGTTTCACTGCCCTGAAAATTTTCTTTGCTCTATTCATCCCTCTCTCCTACCTAATCTCTAGCAACAACTAATCTTTTTATTACCTCCATAGTTTTCCCTTTTCTAGGATGTCATATGCAGTTGACCCTCAAATAACACAGGTTTGAACTGCTTGGGTCCACTTATATGTGGGTTTTTAAAATAGTACTGTAAGTGTATTTTCTCTTCCTTATGATTTGCTTAATAACATTTTCTCTAGCTTTATTATAATAACACGATATATAAAGCATATTCAAAATATGTGTTGTTTATGTTATCAGTAAGGCTTCTTGTCAACAGGCCATTAGTGGTTAACTTTTTGGTGAGTCAAAAGTTATATGCGGATTTTTAATGTCTATGGGGGAGTCAACCCCAACCCCTGTGTTGTTCAAGCGTCAACTGTAGTTGAAATCATACAGTAGTTAGCCTTTTCAGATTGTCTTCTTTCACTTAGTAACATACGCTTAAGTTTCCTCCATGTCTTTTCATGGCTTAACAGTTCATTTCTTTTTGGTGGTGAATAATAATCCATTATCTGGATATACCACACTTTATTTGTCCATTTACCTACTAAAGGATATCTTGGTTGCTTCCAAGTTTTGCCAGTTATGGATAAAACCAATATGTACATCCATGTACAGGTTTTTGTGTAGGTATAAGTTTTCAGCTCTTTTGGGTAAATACCAAGGAGCATGATTGTTTATTGAATGAATCCTATGGTAAGGGTATGTTTAGTTTTGTAACTACCCCCAAAATGTCTTCCAAAGGGCTCGTACAATTTTGCGTTCCTGTCAGCAATGAATGAGGGTTTCTGTTCCACTTCCTCTCCTACATTTGGTGTTGTCTGTATTTTGGATTTTGGCCATTGTAGTAGGCATGTAGTGGTATCTCATTGTTGTGTTAATTTGTAATTCCCTGATAACATACGAAGGTGAACATGTTTTCATGTGCTTACTTTTCATCTGTATATCTTCTTTGATGAGGTGTAGGTTCAGGTCTTTGTCAATCTTTAAATCAGGCTGTTTGTTTTTCTTATTGTTGAGGTTTTTTTCTCCTTTTTAAGTTTGTTTATTTATTTATTTTGAGAGAGAGAGAGGAAGAGACAGAATCCCAAACAGGCTCTAACCCTCAGCGCAGAGCCCAACATATGGCTCCATCCCACAAATCTGATCATGGTTTTGGATTATAACCTGAATCAAAGTCAAGAGATGCTTAACTGACTGAACCACCCAGGTGCCCCGACTTAATTGAGTTTTAAGAGTCCTTTAGCAGATGTGTCTTGCAAATACTTCCTCCCAGTTCGTGGCTTTATCTACTTTTTCTCTAGACATTGTCTCTCACAGAGTAGATTTTTAATTTTAATTATATCCAGCTTATCAATTGTTTCTTTCATGTGTTGTGCTTTTGACATTGTATTTAAAAAGTTATCACCATTCCCGGAGTCATCTAGGTTTTGTCCTGTGTTTAGGACTTTTATAGTTTTGCGTTTTACACTTAGGTGTGTGATCTACTCTAATTTTTGTGAAGGGTGTTAAGACCTGTGTGTGTGTATGTGTGCATGTGGATGTCCAGTTGTTCCAGTAACATTTGTTGAAAAGACTGTTTTTGCTATATTTGTCAAAGATCTGTATTGCCTTTGCTCTCTTGTCAAAGATCAGTTGACTATATGTGAGTCTATTTGTGGGCTCTCTATTCTGTTGCATTGATCTATTAGTCTGTTTTCCACTAATAGCACACTGTCTTGATTACTGTAGCTTTATAGTGAGTGTTGAGGTCGGATAGTGTCAGTCCTCCAGATTTGTTCTCCTTCAATATTGAATTGGCTATTCAGGGTCTTTTATTCTCCATATAAACTTTAGAATCTTTTTGTCAACATCCACAAAATAGCTTGCCGGGATTTTGATTGGGATGGGGTGAAACTATAGATCAAGAACTAATGTTTTGACAATTTTGAGTCTTCTTATCTATGAACATGAAATATCTATCTCTCCATTTATTTAGTTCTTTGATACCTTTCATCAATTTTATAGTCTTCCTCATATAGATTTGGCATGTATTTTGTTAGATTTATACTTAAGTATTCCTTTTGGGGGGTACTAATGTAAATGGTAGTATGTTTTTAATTTCAAATTCCACTTGTTCATTGCTCATATATAAGAAAGCACTTGACTTCCACATATTTGTATCCTGCAATCTTTCTGTAATCACTTATTTGTTCTAAAAGTTTTATATGTAGATTCTTTCAGATTTTTTACATAGATGATCATGTCATCTGCAAATAAATAGTTTTATTTTTTCCTTCTCAATCTCTGTGATTTTTCTTTTTCTTTTTTTATTGCATTAACAGTGCCTTCTAGGATGATGTTGAAAAAAAGGGGACACTCTTGCTTTATTCCGGATCTTAGTGGAAAATCAAGTTTCTCGCTAATAAATATGATGTTAACTGTAGAGATTTTTGGTAGATGTTCTTTATTGAGTTGAGGTAGTTTCCCTCTCTTTCTAGTTTGCTGAGAATTTTTATCATGAATGAGTTAGATTTTGTCAGTTGCTTTTCCTGCTTCTCTTTATATAATCCCATGATTTTCCTTCATTAGCCTGTTGATATGATGCATTACAGTAACTGATTTTCAAATGTTGAAAACAGCCTTGCATACCTTGGATAAATCCTACTTGGGTATGGTGCCTAATTCTTTTTATACATTGTTGGATTCAATTTGCAAATATTTTGTTGAGGATTTTTGCAGCTATGTTCATGAGAGATATTGGTATCTGTTTTTCTTGTAGTGTCTCTGTCAGATTTTGATACTAGGGTAATGCTGGCCTGAAAGACTGAATTAGGAAATATTCCCTCTGCTTCTGTGTTCTGCAAGAGATTTTAGAGAGTTTGTATAGCTTCTTTCTTAAATGTTTGGTAGAATTCACTGGTAAACTCAAGTATGCCTGGTTCTTTCTGTTTGGGAAGGTTATTAATTGTTGATTCAATTTGTTTGATAGATATGGACCTATTCAGATTATCTATTTCTTCATCTGTAAATTTTGGCAGATTGTATCTTTCAAGCAAATGGTCCATTTCTTCTGGGTTATCAAATTTATGGGCATAAAGTTATTTGTAATATTTCATTATTATCCTTTTAATTAACAGGGGATCATTAGTGATAGCCTCTCTTTCATTTTTTTTTTTTTTATATTAGAAATTTGTGTCTTCTCTCTTTTTTCCCTTAGTCTGGCTAGAGGCTTAATGACTTTATTAATCTTTTTAAATAAGCAGCTTTTGGTTTTGTTGGTTTTCTCTTTTGATATCCTGTTTTTAATTTCATTGATTTCTGCTCTAATTGTTATTATTTCTTTTCTTTTGCCTACTTTGGATTCAATTTGCTCTTCTTCTTTCTGTTTACCTAAGGTGAAAATCTTAGATGACTGATATTAGATCTTTCTTCTTTTTTAGTATATTCATTCAATGCTATAAATTTTGCTGTAAGCAGTGTTTTTGCTGCATCTCACAAATTTTATTTTTTTCTTTATTTTTTTTCAATATATGAAGTTTATTGTCAAATTGGTTTCCATACAACACCCAGTGCTCATCCCAAAAGGTGCCCTCCTCAATACCCATCACCCACCCTCCCCTCCCTCCCACCCCCCCATCAACCCTCAGTTTGTTTTCAGTTTTTAAGAGTCTCTTATACTTTGGCTCTCTCCCATTTTAACCTCTTTTTTTTTTTTTTTCCTTCCCCTCCCCCATGGGTTTCTGTTAAGTTTCTCAGGATCCACATAAGAGTGAAAACATATGGTATCTGTCTTTCTCTGTATGGCTTATTTCACTTAGCATCACACTCTCCAGTTCCATCCACGTTGCTACAAAGGGCCATATTTCATTCTTTCTCATTGCCATGTAGTACTCCATTGTGTATATAAACCACAATTTCTTTATCCACTCATCAGTTGATGGACATTTAGGCTCTTTCCATAGTTTGGCTATTGTTGAGAGTGCTGCTAGATATCTATTCTTTTAAATGTGTTAAAGTTTGTTTTATGGCTCAGAATGGGTTGTGTCTTGGTGAATGCTTCATGTAAGTTTGAGAAGTAACAGCAGAAGTAATCTGTTGCTGTTGGATACAGTAGTCTGTAGATGTTCATCATGGTTTTACTGATTTTCTGTGGGCTGGAGCTGTCCATTTCTATAGAGGGATGTTGAAGTCTGCAATAGGATACACCCATTTCTCTTTGCAGTTCTCTCAGTTTTTGCCTCGTATATTCTGAGGCCCATACACATATGTCTTCTTGGAGTGTTGACCCCTTCATTGTTATGTAATGCCTCTCTATATCCCTGATAACTTCCCTTGCTTTGAAGTCTGCTCTGTCTGAAATTAATATCGCTACTCCTGCTTTCTTGTGATTAATGCTTGCATGGTATATCTTTCTCCATCCCTTTACTTTTTTTTTTTTTTTTACTAAAACAATTTTTATTTATTTATTTATTTATTTATTTATTTTTAAATATAAAATTTATTGTCAAATTGGTTTCCATACAACACCCAGTGCTCATCCCAACAAGTGCCCTCCTCAATGCCCATCGCCATCCCTTTACTTTTAATCTATAGGTCTTTACATTTAAAATAGATTTCTTGTAGATAACATATAGTTGCATCTTGTTTTGTTTAATCTGCCCTGACAATCTCTGCCTTTAATTCATATATTTAGACCTCTGATCCTCAAAGTGATTATTGATATAATTGGATTGGAATCTACTATATTTATTAATCTTTTCTGTTTGTTGCCTTTGTACCTTTTATTGTCTTCATATTTTTTCTGCCATTTGTGGCTTTAATTGAGCATTTTATGTGATTCCATTTCTTCTCCTTTCTTAGCAAATCAATTATGCTCCCTTTATTTTTTTTAACTTTTTTTTTTGTTGTTGCCCTAGCGTTTGCAATATGCATTTACAGCTATCCAGGTCCATTTTCAAATAGCACTATATCATTTCTAGGGTAGTGCAAGTACCTTAACTGTGACAAAGTAATCCTATTTCTTCCCTCTCATCTCTTGAAGAATTGCTAGTCATTGATTTTGTTTATATAAGCTTTTAAGACACAAGCATACACAAATACATTGTTTCTATTATTATTTTTAACAAACTGTTATCTGTTAGATTAAGAATAAGAAAAATAAAAGTTTTAGCGGCACCTGGGTGGCTAAGTCAGTAAAGCGGCTGACTCCTTGATTTCAGCTTGGGTCATGATCTCATGGTCGTGAGATCCATCCATCCTCTCTCTCCCTCTCTCTCTTTACCCCTCCCCCACCTGCCACACACACGCATGTTCTCTCTCTCACACAATAAATAAATAAACTTTAAAAAACAAAACAGTTTTTATTTTACCTTCACGTAGCCCTTCTTCAATGCTCTTCCTTACTTTTTATAGATCTGACTTTCTGAGCTATATCATTTTCCTTCTTACTAAAGAACTTCTAACATTTCTGACAAGGCAGGTTGGTGTGCAACAAATTCTCTCAATTTTTGTTTATCTGAGAACGTCTTTATTTCTACTTCACTTTTGAAGGATAATTTCTCAAGGTACAGAATTTGAGGTAGGTGCGGGCTTTTTCTCAATACCATAAATATTTCACATTCCACTCTTTCCTTGCTTGCATGGTTTCTGAGGAGGAGTTGAATATAGTTATCCTCTATAGGTGTTTTTTCTCCTCTGACGCCTATGAAGAATTTTTCTTTATGATTGACTTTCGATAGATTGAAAATGATATGCCTATGTGTAGTGTTTTGACATTTATCCTGGTTGCTATTCTCTGAGCTTTCTGGATCTTTGATTTGGTGTCTGACTTTAATTTGGGCAAATTTTCAGTCATTATTTCTTCTCATATTGCTTCTTTTTCTTTTTGTCTTTCCCCTCTTTTTGGTATTCCCATTACATGTATGTTACATATATTGTAGTTGTCCCACGGTTCTTAGATATCCTGGGGGTGCTTTGACTTTTTTCTCTTTTCATTTTTGGAATGTCTATTGACATATCCTTAAGCTCAGAGATTTTTTTTTCCTCAGCTGCATATGATCTACTAATGAGACCATCAAAGGCATTCCTCATTTCTGTTAGAGTTTTTAATCTCTAGTATTTCTTTTTGGTGCTTAGAATTTCTATCTCTCTGCCTATGTTTCCTGTATGTTCTTGCATGTTCTCTATCCATTAGAGCCCTTAGGATATTAATCATAGTTATTTAATTTATTTATTTATTTGAGAAAGAGAGAGGGCACAAGTGAGCAAGGGGTGGGGTGAGAGAGGGAGAGGGAGAGGGAGAGGGAGAGGGAGAGGGAGAGAGAGAGAGAGAGAGAGAGAGAGAGAGAGAGAAAAGCGGGGCTCATCCGGGTGTTTTTACCAGAAGTGGGACTCGTGTTCACCCGAAGCAGGACTCAAGCTCACGAACTGTGAGATCATGACCTGAGTTGAAGACTGATAAAGCTTAAGGACTGAGTCACCCAGGCACCCCAATCATAGTTATTTTAAATTCCCGGTCTGATAATTCCAACATCCCTGCCATACCTGAGGCTGATTTTAATGCTTGCTCTGTTTCTTTTCAACTCTGTGTTTTTCGTTTAGTATGTTTTCTAATTTTTTGTTGAAAGATGGATACGATGTGCTGGGTTAAATTGCCGTAAATAGGCCTTTAGTAATGTGGTGGTAAGGCATGGGGTGGGAGGGGGAGTGTTTGATAGTCCTATAATTAGGTCTTGGCTCTAGGTAGCTTTTTGCCTCTGGACTGTGAACTTCACTTGTTCTCAGTCCCCACCTCCTGTAGGTGGGACAGCATGGTTACAGTGGGCTGGAGTTGCGTATTTCCCTGCCTTCCTCTGAAAGGCTAGAGCCAAGTGGAGTTGAATGTTTCTTTTCCCCCAGGTCAATTAGGCTCTGATAAACCCCAACAGGTTAGGCTCTGGTTAACTAGTTTCACCTAGGGCAGGACTTTTTCAGAAAACAGAATGCTCTGGGGTCTTTCAAAATGGTTCCCTTTCCCCAAACCCCGTTGGAAGAACAAAGGGATTTTTCTCCAATATTCGCTGTGAAAACCTCATGAACTCTTCGATGTAAAACTCTCAGAAGTGTGAGTAGACCCCTCTGTAGTTTATATCTTTTTGGACTTGCCCACACTAAGCCTCCAGTAATTCATCAATTACAATTGAAGTTTACCTACCCTGGCATCCATTCTTGTGGAGGTTTTCAGCTCAGTTTCTGCTCTGGTAAGTTGTGATTCTCTGTGTCAGCCTGTTGTTTCTCCAGTTTGGGGGGCAGTAGTTTGCTCTGTGACTTCACTTTTTTTTATGGATCTAAGAAGAGTTGTTGATTGTTTTAGCTTTTCATGTTTTTACTTTGTAGGATGTAGTGGCAACTTTCAGGCTTCTTAAATGCTGACCAGAAACTGAAGGTCTCAATTATCTTTTAGAGAGAGTTAAATAACGAACAAGAAAGTAATCATGTATATTTACTGATGTAGTTATGATTTCCAGTGTTCTTCCGTTATTTCTTCGAATATTTTCTCTACCTCTCCCCTTTGGTGACTTCAGTTACACATGTGTTTTTTAATGTAATTTTCTTTTTTTTTAAATGTTTATTATTTTTATTTAATTTTTTTTAACATTTATTTATTTTTGAGACAGAGAGAGACAGAGCATGAACAGGGGAGGGTCAGAGAAAGAGGGAGACACAGAATCTGAAACAGGCTCCAGGCTCTGAGCTGTCAGCACAGAGCCCGATGAGGGGCTCGAACCCACAGACCGTGAGATCATGACCTGAGCCAAAGTCGGACACTCAACCAACTGAGCCACCCAGGTGCCCCTAAATGTTTATTATTTTTGAAAGAGACAGAGTGCGAGTGGGGAAGGGGCAGAAGGAGAGGGAGACAGAATCCAAAGCAGCCCCCAGGCTCTGAGCTATTAGCTCAGGGCTTGAACTCACAGGGCTTGAACTCACGAACCATGAGATCATGACCTGAGCTGATGTCAGACACTTTAACTGACTGAGCCACCCAGGTGCCCCATTAATGTAATTTTCTTTTGTCTGTCTGCCATTGATATTTCTTCTAGTAGAGGTATTTTGGTGATGAATGCATATAGCTTTTGTATGTCTGAAAATGTCATGTATATATTTTTTTCTTATTGAGGTATAATTGATATATAGCGTTATATTAGTTTCAGGTATACAACATGATTTGATATCTAGATATAACATACATCCTTTTAAATTATAGTTGACACACAATGTTATATTAATTTCAGGTGTAAAACAGTGATTGGACAAGGCTGCACATTATGCTATGCTTACCACAAGTGTAGTCTATTAACATACAATGCTATTACAGTACCATTGACTATATTCCCTATGTCATACCTTTAATTCTATGACTTATTCACTCCATAAGAGGATGCCTGTATATCCCACTCCCCTTCATTGATTTTGTCCATCTTCCCCACCCTTCTCTTCTCTGGCAACCATCAGTTTGTTCTCTGTATTTATGGATCTGTTCCTGCTTTTTGTTTGTTTATCCATTTGTTTTTTTATTTTCCACACATAAGTGAAATCATATGGTATTTGTCTTTCTGTGACTTATTTCACTTAGCCTAATATTGTCTAGGCCCATCCATATTGTTGCTATGTGTGTGTGTGTATACACACACACATATATACACATATATACACATATACACACAGACACACAGACACACACACATATACACGCATACACACACACACACACACACGTCTTTATCCATTTGTCTACGCGTAGACCGTTAGCTCGCTTCCATATCTTGGCTATTGTAAATAATGCTGCAATAAACACATGTGTGCATGTATCTTTTTGAATTAGTGTTTTTGTTTTTGGGGGTAAATACCCAGTAGTGGAATTCCTGGATCATATGGTATTTCTATTTTTAATATTTTGAGGAACCTCCATACTGTTTTCCATATGGTGCACCCATTTACTTTACCATGACCAGTGCTTAAGGGTTACTTTTTCTTCACATCTTTGCCAATGGTTATGTCTTTTGTTTCCGATTCTAACTATTCTGACATGTGTAAGGTGATACCTCATTGCAGTTTTGATTTGCATTTCCCTGATGATTAGTGATTTTGAGCATATTTTCATATCTCTTTTGGCCAGCTATATGTCGTCTTTGGAAAAATGTCTATTCAGGTCCTCTGCCTATTTTTAATCAGATTATTTGGTTTTTTGGTGTTGAGTTTTGTAAGTACTATATATATTTTAGATGTTAACCCCTTATCAGATATATCACCTGCAAATATCTTCTTCCATTCAGTAGGCTGCCTTTTCATTTGTTGATGGTTTCCTTCAATGTGTGAAAGTTTTTTATTTTGGCGTAGTTCCAATAGTTTTTGCTTTTGTTTCCCTTGCCTCAGGAGATCTGTCTAGAAAAAAGTTGCTAAGCCTGATGTCAAAGAAGTGGTAACTCTTTTCTTTGAGGGGTTTTATGGTTTCAGGTCTCACATTTAGGTGTGTAATCCATTCTGAGTCTACTTTTATGAGTGGTGTGAAAAAGTGTTCTAGTTTCCTTTTACATGCAGCTGTCCAGTTTTCCCAGCACCATTTATTGAAAAGACTAGCTTTTCCCCAGTGTGTATTCTTGCCTCCTTTGTCATAGACTACTTGACCACATAAGCATGGGTTCATTTCTGGGTTCTCTATTTGGTTGTATTGATCTATGTGATTTTTTTTTCATTTTGAGAGACATTTTTTATTCATTTTGAGAGACAGAGGATGCAGGAGAGGGGCAGAAAGATAGGGAGAGAGAGAGAATCCCAAGCAAGCTCCATCCTGTCAGTGCAGAGTCCATTGCAGGGCTTGATCTCACGAACTGTGAGATTATGACCTGAGCCGAAATCAAGAGTCGGGCACTTAACTGACTAAGCCACTCAGGCACCCCTATGTGTCTGTTTTTATGCCAGTACCATGCTTTTTTGATTACCACAGCTTTGTTAGATATAACCTATATTTTTGAAAGACACTTTTACTGAGCATAAAATTGTAGATTAACTGATTATTGTTACTGTTTTCAATAGACCTTGCTGTATTGTCCTTTGTCTTGCACTGTTTCCAGTGACAGGTCTGTTGTCATCCTTATTTTACTTTATTTATAGATAACAGCCTTCTTGGGGTGCCTGGGTGGCTCAGTTGGTTAAGCGTCTGATTTCGGCTCAGGTAGTGATCTCATAGTTTGTGAGTTCAAGCCCCACGTTGGGCTCTCTGCCATCAGCACAGAGCCCACTTTGGATTCTGTGTCTCCCTCTCTCTCTGTGCCTCCCTCGCTCATGTGCGAGCACATGCTCTCTTTCACTCAAATAAATAAACTTTAAAAAATGTAAATAAATAACACCCTTCTTCTTGGTTCCTTTGGAAATTTTCTCCTTATTACCTGTTTGAGCAGCTTATGATTTGCCTTGGTGTATTTTTCTTCATATTTTTTGTGCCTTGGATTTGTTGAGTTTCTTGGATCTCTGGGTTCATAGTTTTCATCAAATTTGGAGAATACTTTGGCTTTTATTTCATCTACTATTTTTTTCTACCACTTAAACCTCAGTCCTTTGGGAATGCTCAATTATACATGTTTTTATCCTATTTGACATTGCTTTACAGACTCGGGGAGAATTCCGTTAATTTGTTTGGACTCCTTTTCCTCTTTTATTTTGGAAAGTTTCTATTTCTATGTGTGCATGTTCACTAATCTTCTGCAATGTCTACTCTGCTAATCCTAATCCGTTTATTTTACATCTCAGCCATTGTAGTTTTTATCTCCAGAAGTTGAATTTCGGTCTTTAAAAATTTTTCTATCATGTCTCTACTTAACATGTTTTTCTACCACTTGATCCTTCATGTTGTTAATTTTGTGGTTTTGAATCCTTTACTTGGTTTTATGTCTATAAATTTCTAGTTGTATAGTTGGAAATTATTTTACTGTATTATAATAGTTCTTTCTGGTTTTGTTCTATTTTGTATCTTCTTGTATTCCATTTTATCTAATAACTCAAATTCTGCTAAAATGTGAGCAGGAATCTTTGTTACTTTCAAAGCTCTTAAAACACTGTCTTTCACATAGTAGAGACTGAATGTTTGTTGTATTAAATTTTTGTCCTATGACTAAAATATTTCTTTATGTAACTTTGCTTTAGTCTTTTATAATTTTTTTAAGTTTATTTATTTATTTTGGGGGGGGGGATGAGAGAGAAAGAGAGAGAGAGAGACAGAGGGAGGGGCAGAGAGGGAAAGAGAGAGAATCTCAAGTGGGCTCCATGCTGTGAGCAGGGAGCCCAACCCAGGGCTTGAACTCACAAAACTGTGAGATCATTACCTGTGTAAAAACCAAGAGTCAGGCACTTGACCAACTGAGTCACCCAGGTGCCCCTGCTTTATTCTTTAAATATCTTTTTAAGCTTTTAAAACTTGCATTAATTTATTGCATATCCTATTATTCTCTTCCTGTGCTCACTCCAGTACATCAACAGTGCTCTTCTTCAGATATTCCTGGTTCTCTTCTGCCTTAGCACTTTGCATTTTCTGTTACTCCAGCCTGGAATGGTTCACATCCCCATGGCCTACTCCACAGCCGCACTCCCTGCCTTGTACTCCTTTCTACCCTCCTTTATTTTGCTCCATGGAACTTATCACTCCCATATGACAATATACATTCATGCTTTTTCCTTATTTTTATCATATATATGCATGTGTATAACATTTTTACAAATATGCACACATACTCCCACAAGAATATAAGGTCCATGGAGCACACAGAGCAGGGATTCCCCTTCACCCCCACTGGTATATCCCTAGTCCTAAAACAGTCCTCAGCACATTGTATGTGTACAGTAAATGATGGAAACATTGCTGTCTTTATAATATTTTTAACAATTTACTTGTGACTTTTGATTTTACAGTTTTTATAGTGAGACTAGTTCACAAGATTCACATGACCTCTTTTCAGTGTTTTGTGCTCTGCAAACTTAAACTCTGCTGCCTAAAAGATTCTAGCTGTATTTTCAGAAAAGAACTGGACTCTATTTTTTTAAGTTTTTATTTTAATTCCTGTTAACATACAGTGTTATATTAGTTTTAGGTGTACAATATACTGATTCAACAGTTCTATACATTACTAGGTGTTCATCATGATTAGTGTATTCTTTTTAAAAAATGCTTATTTACTTTGAGGGGAGGGGGAGAGGGGAAGAGAGAGAGGTAGACAGACAATCTCAAGTAGGTTCCATGCTCATCACAGAGACTGTTGCAGGGCTCGATGTCATGACCGTGAGATGATGACCTGAGCTGAAGTCAACAGTTAGATACTTAACTGACTGAGCCACCCACGTGCCCAAGATAAGTGTATTCTTAATCCTCATCACCTATTTCACCCATTCCCCCCAACCTCCTCCCCTCTTGTAACCATCAGCTTGCTGTCAATAATTAAGAGTCGGATTCTTGGTTTGTCTCTCTCTCTCCTTTTTCCACTTTGCTCATTTTGTTTCTTAAATTCCACATATGAATGAGATCCTATGGTATTTGTCTTTTTCTGACTTATTTCACTTAGTATTATACCCTTTAGGTACATCCACGTCATTGTAAATGGCAGAATTTCATTCTTTTTTATAACTGAATTATATTCAGGGTAATGCTGGCCTCATAGAATGAATTTGGAAATTTTCCTTTCCCTTCTATTTTTTAGAATAGTTTGGAAAAAAATAGATATTAACTCTCCTTTAAAATTTGGTAGAATTTGGGGCGCCTGGGTGGCTCAGTCGGTTAAGCGTCCGACTTCGGCTCAGGTCACGATCTCACGGTCCGTGAGTTCGAGCCCCGCGTCGGGCTCTGGGCCAATGGCTCAGAGCCTGGAGCCTGCTTCCGATTCTGTGTCTCCCTCTCTCTCTGCCCCTCCCCCATTCATGCGCTGTCTCTCTCTCTGTCTCAAAAATAAATAAACGTTAAAAAAAATTTAAAAAAAAAATAAAATTTGGTAGAATTCATTTGAGTACGATTCTGCTTCTTTGTTGGTTGTCTGTTCAAGTTTTTTATTTGTTTCAGTTTTGATAGTTTATATATTTCTAGGAATTTATCCATTTTTTCTAGGTTGTCCAATTTGTTGGCATATAGTTTTTTATAGTATTCTAAGTGTTTGTATTTTTGTGGTGTTGGTGCTTATTTCTCATTTGTGGTTTTATGTTTTTAAGTCCTTTTTTTTTGCTTGATAAGTCTGGCTAGAGGTTTATCAATTTTATTGATTTTTTTTTTTTTTCAAAGAACGAGCTCCTGGTTTCATTGATCTGTTCTATTGTTGGTTGTTGTTGGGTTTTAGTTTCTAACATTTATTTCTGCTCTAATCTTTATTCTTTCTGCTGGTTTTAGATTTTGTTTGTTGTTGTTGTTTTTCTAGCTCCTTTAGGTGTAAGGTTAGGTTTGAGATTTTTCTTGCTTCTTGGGGTAGCCTGTATCATTAAAATCTTCCTTCTTAGAACTGCTTTTGCTGCATCACAAAGGTTTTGAAGCATTGTGTTTTAATTTCCATTTATTTTCATGTACTTTTTAATTTCCTCTTTGATTTCTTGGTTGACCTATTGTTTAGTAGCCTGTTATTTAACCTCCATGTATTTTTCATCTTTCCATATTTTTTCTTGTGGTTGACTTCTAGTTTCATAGCATTGTGGTCAGCAAAAGTGCATGGTGTCTCTTTGATCTTCTATTGTTGAGGTTTGTTTTGTGGCCTAACATCTGTTCTGGAAGATGTTCCATTTACACTTGAAAAGAATGTGTATTCTGCTGCTTTAAGATGGAATGTTCTGAATATATCTGTTAAATCCATTTGTTTCAGTGTGTCATTCAAAGCCATTGTTTCCTTGTTGATTTTTTGATTAGATGATCTGTCCATTGATGTTATTAGGATATTAAAGTACCCTACTATTGTTTTACTATCAACTAGTTCCTTTATGTTTGTTATTAACTGCTTTATATGTTTGGGTGCTCTCATGTTGGGTGCATAAGTATTTACAATTGACATTTCTTCTTGTTTGATTGTCCCCTTTATTATGATATAGTTTCCTTCTTTGCTTCTTGTTGCAGACTGTTTTAAAGTCTACTTTGTGTGCTGTAGGTGCTGTTGCTCTGGCTTTCTTTTGACTTCCATTTGTATGATAAATATTTCTCCATCCTCTCACTTTCAACCTGCAGGTGTCTTTAGTTCTAAAACGAATCTCTTGTGGACAGCATATAGATGGGTCTTGTTTTTTTATCCATTCGATCACCCTAGGTCTTTGGGTTGTAGCATTTAGTCCATTTACTTTCAAAGTAATTATTGATAGGTATGTACTTATTGCAATTTTGTTACTTGTTTTGTTGTCTCTGAAGATTTTCTCTGATCTTTTCTTGTCTTTCATGGTTTTCTGGTTTTCTTTAGTGATGTATTTGGATTTCTTTCTTTTTATTCTTTGCATATTAGTGATTCTTGATTTGTGGTTACCATAAGTTTTATATATTAACATCTTCTACATATAGCAGTCTATATAAATTGATGGTCATTTAAGTTTTAACCTGTTCTTTACTCCTCTCCTCCCCACATTTTAGGTATATGGAGTCCTATTTTACATCCTTTTATTTTGTGTGTTCCTTTACTGATTTTTTTACAGAAATATTCATTTGTACTGCTTTTGTGCTTCTCCTACCTTCATTCTCTCACTTTTGGACTCTCCTTTCCATTCAGAGAGTTCCCTTTAGGGGCGCCTAGGGGGCTCAGTTGGTTAAGCATCCTACTTCATTTCAGGTCATGATCTCACGGTCTGCCGGTTCAAGCCCCGCATCAGGCTCTGTGCTGATAGCTCAGAGCCTGGAGCCTGCTTCAGATTCTGTGTCTCCCTCTCTCTCTACCCCTCCTCCACTCACACTCTGTCTCTCTGTCTCTCAAAAATAAACATTAAAAAAAATTTTTTTTTTAAAGAGTTCCCTTTAATATATCTTGCAGGGCTGGTTTAGTGGTCATGAACTCCTTTAGTTTTTGTTTGGGAAACTCTTTATCTCTTCTTCTATTCTGAATGTTAGCCTGCTAGATAGAGTATTCTTGGCTGGAGATTTTTCCTAATCAGTACTTTGAATGTATCATTTCACTGACTTCTGGCTTGGAAAGTTTCTGCTGAAAACCCCCCAATAGCCTTATGGGGTTTCCTTTGTATGTTTCTATCTTCTCTTTTAAAGAGATTTTAAAATCTTTTCGTCACTATATTTTGCCATTTTAATTACAATATGTCTTAGTGTGGATCTGCTTTTGTTGATTTTGTTGGGAGTTCTCTGTGCCTTCTGCATCTGGATATCTGTTTCCTTCCCCAGGTTAGGGAAATTTTCAGCCATTACTTATTTAAATAAATTTTCTGCCCCCTTCTCTCTCTCTCTCTTCTGGGACTCCTATAATATGAATATTATTACTTTTGATGGAGTCACCGAGTTCCCTAAGTCTTTTCTCGTTTTGCATAATTTTTTTCTCTCTTTTTGTCAGCTTGATTACCTTCCGTTACTCTGTCTTCTAAGTCATTAATTCATCCTCTGCTTCTCCTAGTCTGATGTTCATTGCACAAGAGTGTTTCTAATCTCATTTATTGCACTGTTCATCCCTGATTTGTTCTTTTTTTATTTGTATTGAGGATCTCACTCATGTCTTCCATTCCTTTCTCAATATCCTTATAATCATTGCTTTAAATACTCCATCAGTCATGTTACTTATATCTATTTCACTAAGATCTCCAGCCATGCCCTAGTCCTGTTCTTTCATTTGGGACAAATTTCTCTGTCTCTTCATTTTGTCTAAGTCTCTGTGACTGTTTCTCTGTGTTAGGACAGTCAGCTATATCATCTGTTTTTGAGGGTAATGCCCTATGTGGAAGGGGTTCTATAGTGCTCTGCAGTACAGTGTCCCCTTTTCCCCAGGACCTTGCACTTCTGGGAGTGTCTCTGATGTGTGCTGCATGTGCTCTGTTGTTTTCTCCTGGCAGTTTTATCCTTCAGACCAGTCATCTGCAGAGTCTCTCCTTGCCTGTTGTGGGTAATGTTTGGTCCCTGGCCTGAAATGTGGCACATTTTAACTAGGTATGCTCTGGTCTTTTGTGAAATAAGACCTATCGTCACTGCTGCCAGAACCAAGGCTCCACAAAACTCTGGGATCAGGGGATGTGGGGGGAAAGGTTGTGTTGGTCTTCTTGGGGAGGGGGCCTGTAGTGCTGGGACTGAGGCAAGCATGACTGGGAAAGGAAGTTCCACCAGAGTGTGGTGGGCAGGTCTTGGTGTAAGCATGTTAGGTAGTGAGTGTCTGCGTGGTGCTGGTTCCTCCAGGTGACCGTGTGCCTATGCTGAGACACTAGGGAGGGAAATGACACTGGCCAGTTCCTTTGTTCCTGGAAGCGTTTTTCTGAATGTTGCCTCTCTAGGATGCACTCTGAGATGAGCAAGTGACCTCCCCACTATGTGCCACAGGTGCTCTTCAGATCCACTCTTTCCATGCTGTATGTCTGTGGACAGTTTGCCCTGCCTTCTCTTTAAGGGCAGCCCCAATGCCTCTGGGCTCTCCCCACACCATGCCCTCTGACCTTTAGTACTCCAGGCTTTAAGCCCCACCATTGCCAGAACTCATGAAATTTGTTCCCTCTCACATTCCAAGCCAATTGCTATGAGGAGTTGTTGTCCCCATGTGATCCCCTGTATGTTCGACTGACTTCCTTCTCTGTGACTGTGCTCCCTCCCTACTGCAGTGACCACAATCTATTTTTCTCCCAAATCCCACCTCTGCACTTCCCACCTTCTTTGTTGTGGCCTCTTCTTTACCTTTAGTTGTGGAATTTGTTCAGCCAGGCTTCAGGTTGATTTCTGAGGTATTTAGGATGATTTGATAGTTTTCTAGTTGTATTTATGGGATGAGGTGAGCCTAGGGTCCTCCTGTTCCATGGCCATCTGTTCCTTCTCTAGGACAGGCCTCATTAAACTCAAGGAGTATTAAGAGGACCATACTGAGCTTACAGATTCATTCTCACTAGATTTGGTTTCCCAGCAGGGATATTAGTATGCTTAATGTTTACATCCTTTCTTCCAGAGGGCACATTTATTGCTTTGATGCTTGTTCTTAATTCAACAGTGATGTTCATATTTATCTCTGGTCATCTCAGTGCAAGGGTAGGCAGTGGTGTTGCTAAATCCTTTATAGAATGTGGGTTAGAAGAACTTTTCCCACGGATCACTTCTCAATGAACTAAAGAGAAAATTTTAGGCTCTAATTCTATTATTTGAAAAAGCAAGTTATGGAAGTCTTAGAGAAACTTTTGTTTGTAGTCTTGAGGCAGTAATGTTCAACCTCAGGGGGTGTGCAAGATGAACCACTGTAATGCAGAGACATTTATTGGAACTTCTATTTATATATATTCTTTTTTTTTTTAGTTGAGAAGGTATATATTCTATTTTTGAGTCTAAAAATAAGACATTTAGGATTTATTATAAAAATTATCACTGGATCCTTGTCTATGTCACATACTTATCAGGTACAGTTCTTGAGTTCTTCTAAGGAAGGAGAGAGAGGTCTACAATGAAAGGGTTAGACAGTAACTCTATAACTCAATTTCTTTTGTTTTCTGTTGGGAATGTTTTGTAGTTTGCATATAGCCCCTACAGGTTATATATATTGTTCAGATATATATATTTAATTAACAAAACATGTTGATATATTGGGGCGCCTGGGTGGCTCAGTCAGTTGAACGTCTGACTTCAGCTCAGGTCATGATCTCACAGCTCGTGAGTTCGAGCCCCACGTCGGGTTCTGTGCTGACAGCTCGGAGCCTGCAGCCTGCTTCAGATTCTGTGCCTCCCTCTCCCTCTGCCCCAACCCACTCACATTCTGTCTCTGTCTCTCTCAAAAATAAATAAACATCAAAAAAAATTAAAAAAAAAATGTTGATATATGAATATATAATTATTCAGATGTATGTTAAGTCACCCTACAGATTATATATTTTTCTTTTTTTTTAAGTTATTTATTTTGAAAGAGAGAGAGTGCTGGAGGAACAGAGAGAAAGGGTGAAACAGAGAATCCCAAGCAGGCTCCACACTATCAGTGCAGAGCTCAACATGGGGCTTGAACCTATGAACTGTGAGCCACTCTTTGTTGTGGTTCACAAGTGCCTGCTTGAGTGGCTGCTCAAGAGTGGCAAGAGTGGCTTGCTTAACTGATTGAGCCACCCAGGTGCCCCAGAGATTATATATTTCTCATTTTAACTAAATTAGCATTGAAAAACTTAGATTTTATCATCCACTATCATTAGTCTTGAAGTATAAAAGCCATCAGCATAGTAATGGTTTATCTTTCTACATAATGACTTCCAGTAGCATGATAGATAGTTCTCCATCCCCTCACTTTCAATCTGAAGGTGTCCTCAGGTCTAAAATGAGTCTCTTGTAGACAGAAAATAGATGGGACTTGTTTTTTTTTTTATCCATTCTGATGCCCTGTGTCTTTTGGTTGGAGCATTTAGTTCATTTACATTCAGTGTTATTATTGAAAAATATGGGTTTAGAGTCATTGTGATGTCTGTAGGTTTCATGCTTGTAGTGATGTCTCTGGTACTTTGTGGTCCTTGCAACATTTCACTCACAGAATCCCCGTTAGGATCTCTTCTGGGGCTGATTTAATGGCAATAAATTCCTTCAGTTTTTGTTTGTTTGGGAAAACCTTTATCTCTCCTTCTATTCTGAATGACAGATTTGCTGGATAAAGGATTCTCGGCTGCATATTTTTTTCTCTTCATCACATTGAAGATTTCCTGTCATTTCTTTCTGGCCTGCCAAGTTTCAGTAGAGAGATCGGTCATGAGTCTTATAGGTCTCCCTTTATATGTTAGAGCACATTTATCCCTAGCTGCTTTCAGAATTTCCTCTTTATCTTTGTATTTTGCCAGTTTCACTATGATATGTAGTGCAGAAGATCGATTCAAGTTACATCTGAAGGGAGTTCTCTGTGCCTCTTGGAATTCAATGCCTGTTTCCTTCCCCAGATTGGGGAAGTTCTCAGCTATGATTTGTTCAAGTACAACCTCAGCCCTTTGTCTCTCTCTTCCTCTTCTGGAATTCCTATGATACAGATATTGTTCCGTTTGATTGCATCACTTAATTCTCTAATTCCTCCCTCATACTCCTGGATTTTTTTTATCTCTCTTTTTCTCAGCTTCCTCTTTTTCCCTAATTTTATCTTCTAATTCACCTATTCTCTCCTCTGCCTCTTCAATCCATGCTATGGCTGCCTCCATTTCATTTTGCACCTCATTTATAGCATTTTTTAGCTCCTGATGACTATTTCTTAGTCCCTTGATCTCTGTAGCAATAGATTCTCTGCTGTCCTCTATGCTTTTTCAAGCCCAGTGATTAATTTTATGACTATTGCTCTAAATTCTTGTTCCATTATATTGCTTAAATCGTTTTTGATCAATTCGTTAGCTGTCGCTACTTCCTGGAGTTTCTTTTGAGGAGAATTCTTCCATTTCGTCATTTTGGATACTCCCTGGAGGGGCGTGGAACTGCAGGGCTCTTCCCCTGTGCTGTCTGGAGTAACTTGTGTTGGTGGGCAGGGCCGCAGCCAGACCTGATGTTTGTCCCCAGCCCACCTCTGGGGCCACAGTCAGACTGGTGTGTACCTTATCTTTCCCTCTCCCAGGGGCAGGACTCACTTTGGAGTGGTGTGGCCCCTGTCTGGGCTACTTGCACACTGCCAGGCTTGTGGTGCTGCTCTGATGGGATCTGGCGTATTAGCTGGGGTGGATCCGCAAGGTGCACAGGGCAGGCTCAGCTCTCTTTGCCATGGGTGGTCCCCTGCGGAAGGGGCCCTGAGGCACCTGGAGGGAGGCAGACCCGTTGGCAGGATGGATCCACAGAAGCACAGCCTTGGGTGTTTGCGTGGTGCATGCAAGTTTGATGACGGGAACTGGTTCCCTTTGGAATTTCGGCTGGGGGATGGGAGAGGGAGATGGCGGTTGCCAGCACCTTTGTTCCCCACCGAGCTGAGCTCTGTCTTCTGGGGCTCAACAACTCTCCCTCCCCGTGTCCTCTAGCCCTGCTGCTTTCTGAGCAGAGCTGTTGACTTTTAACATTCCAGATGTTAAGTCCTGCTGGCTGTCAGAACTCACAGAGTCTGGCCCCTCCGCTTTTTCGAGGGGCTCTGCCTTGCCCAGCAGGCTGCCCCTCCACTGCCCCGGCTCTCTTCCACCAGTCCATGTAGGTGTACCACCTATCGCCCTTCCTACCCTCTTCTGTGAGCCTCTGGTCTATGCTTGGCTCTGGAGAGTCTGTTCTGCTAGTCTTCTGGTGGTTTTCTGGATTATTTAGGCAGATGTGGGTGGAATCTAAGCGATCAGCAGGAGGAGGTGAGCCCAGCGTCCTCCTACGCTGCCAGCTTCCCGAAAGAAGGATCTACATAATGTATGTATCAATACAGTAATATACGTATCTATATAAGTTAGTTACTTTAGCTACTACTTTGATATTGTGTGCTCAGAAATGTTTTTGCTATGCGAGTGTGATAAAACATTGCTCTAGACTTTGCTGTAGGGTGAAAATTTATGAAAAAGCCTGTCCCTTTTTTTTCTATTATTGAGGTATACTTAGCATACAATGTTATATTAGTTTAAGGTGTACAATAGTGATTCAACAATTCTATGTGTTATATAATGCTCACCACAATAGGTGTAATTACCATACAATGTTATTACAATATTATTGACTATATTGCCTATGCTGTACTTTTCATCTCTGTGATTTATTTTGTAACTGAAAGTTTATACTTCTTAATCCTTTTCATCTATTTTGCCTGTCCCTGCACCCACTTCTCTTCTGGCAAACACCTGAAGAGTGTACATGGGTGTATATGGGTCTGTTTGATTTTTGTTTGCTCATTAATTTGTTTTTTTTTTAGATTCCAAATATAAGTGAAATCATATGGTATTTTTCTCTCTCTGTCTGACGTATTTCACTTAGCATAATACCCTCTGGATCTATCCATGTTGCTACAAATGCCAAGATCTCATGCTTTTTTATGGCTGAATAATAGTCCATGGAGAGTTAGGTTCTTTCCATTATGTTGTCTATTGTAAATAATGCTGCAGTAAACACAGGGGTGCATATCTTTTAGAATGTGTTTTCATTCTGTTTGGGTAATACCCTAGTGGTAATACCCAGTATTGAATCATATGGTTTTTCTATTTTTAAGGAACCTCCATGCCATTTTCCACAGTGATTGCACCAGTTTACATTCCCACCAACCACAGTGCATGCGAGTTCCCTTTTCTTCACATCCTTGCCAACACCTGCTATTTCTTGTCTTTTTGATACTAGCAATTCTGACTGATGTGTGGTGATATCTCATTATGGTTTTCATTTGCATTTCCCTGATGAGTAGTGATGTTGAGCATCTTTTCCTGCATCTGTTAGCCAGCCATATGTGTTTTTTGGGGAAAAAAATTCTACTTAGGTCCTCTGCTTATAATATTATTGTTTTTGGTCTTGAGTTGTATTAGTTCTTTATGTAGTCTGGATGTTAACTCCTTGTTGGATAGGTTATTTGCATATGTCTTCTCCCATTCATTAGGTTGCTTTTTTTGTTTTCTTGATGATTTCCTTTGCTGTGGAAAAGCTTTTTATTTTTGTGTAATCCCAATAATTTATTTTTATTTTTGCCTGAGGGGATATATCCACAAATATGTTGCTGATAATGATATCAAAGAAGATACTACCTGTGGTTTCTTCTAGGCGTTTTATGGTCGAAGTCTCACATGTAGGTGTTTACTCAATTTTGAGTTTATTTTTATTTTTATTTATTTAAAAAAATTTTTTTAATCTTTATTTTTGGGAGAGAGAGAGAGACAGAGACAGAGCATGAGCAGGGGAGGAACAGATATTGAAGGAGATCAGAATCAGAAGCAGGCTCCAGGCTCTGAGGTGTCATCACAGAGCCTGATGCGGGGCTCGAACCCACAAGCTGTGAGATCATGACCTGAGCCAAAGTCGGATGCTTAACCAACTGAGCCACCCAGGCCTCTGGCCACCCAGGCACCCCTTCAGTTTATTTTTAGATGGCATGAGAAAGTGGTCCAGTTTTATTCTTTTACATGTGGCTGTCTAGTTTTCCCAGAACCATTTATTGAAGACATTATCTTTTTCTCATTGTATAGTCTTGCCTCCTTTTGGTAGATTGTCCAAGGTAGAGAGATGTCGGTTTGTTTCTGAGCTGTCTATTCTATTCTGCTGATCTATGTGTCTATTTTTGTGCCACTACCATGCTGTTTTGATTACTATAGCTGTGTAGCATAACTTGAAATTGGAGATTGTGACACCTCCAACTTTGTTCTTTCTCAATTTTGCTTTGGCTATTTGAAATCTTTTGTTGTTTCATATAAATTTTAGTATTATTTGCTCTACTTCTGTGAAAAATGCTTTTTATAGGGGTTGCATTTAACTTGTAATTGCTTTGGGTATTATGGACATTTAACAATTTTAACTCTTCCAGTCCATAAGCATAATGTACCTTCCTATTTATGTTGTCTTCAATTTCTTTCATTAACGTCTTACAGTTTTCAGAGTATAGGTCTTTCACCTCCTTGGATAAATTGATTCCTAGGTATTTTACTCTTATTGGAATAATTGTAAATGGGATTGTTTTCTTAATTTTTGTTTCTACTAATTCATTATTAGTGTATAGAAATGCAACAAATTTTTGTGTATTGATTTTTGTATCCTGCAACTTGACTTACTTCATTTATTCTAATAGTTTTTTGGTGGTGTCTTTAGGATTTTCTATACATAGTATTCTGGTATCTGCAAATAGTAACAGTTTTACTTCTTCCTTATCAACTTGGGTGCTTTTTATTTCTTGTCTGATCACCATGACTATGATTTCCAATATTATGCTGAGTAAAAGTGGCATCAGTGGACATCCTTGTTTTGTTCCTGATCTTGGAGGAAAACGTTTATCACCATTGAGTATGATGTTAGCTGTGGGTTTGTTATATGTGGCCTCTATTATGTTGAGGTATGTTCCCTCTAAGCTCTCTTGTTGAGAGTTTTTACCATGAACAGATGCTATATATTGTCCATGATTTTTCTGCATTTGTTGAGATGATCATATGGTTTTTATCCTTACTCTTTTTAATGTGATCTATCACATTGATTAAATTTTAAAAATAGTTAACCACCCTTGCATTCCTGGAATAAATCTCACTTGATCATGGTGAATGCTTTTTTAATGTATTGTTAAAGTTGGTTTAGTAATATTTTGTTGAGGATTTTTGCATCTGTGTTCATCAGGGATATTGGATATTGGCCTATAGATTTCCTTTTTTTTTTTTTTTTTTTTTTTTTTTTTTGTAGTCTTTGGTTTTGCTATAAGGATAATGCTGGCTTCTTAGAATGAATATGGAAGTTTACCTTCCTTTTCTATTTTTTGGTATAGTTAGGAATATTAGGTATTAATTCTTTAAAGGTTTGTAGAATTCACCTGTGAAGCCATCTGATCCTGGACTTTTATTTGTTGGAGGTTTTTGAGTACCTATTCAATTTCATAACTACTAATTGGTCTGTTCAAATTTTCTTTTCTTCCTGATTCAATTTTGGAAGACTGTGTGTTTCTAGAAATTAATCCATTTCTTCTAGATTGGTTGTATTTGTAGGTCTTCTCTGTCCCTTTCTTATTCTCTTGGTCTCTTCCCTTGTGGTTTGCTAGTTTTCTTTATTGTTATATTACGTTCCTTTCTATTTTTTTTTTTTTTTTTTTAATTTTTTTTTTTTTAACGTTTATTTATTTTTTGAGACAGAGAGAGACAGAGCATGAACGGGGGAGGGTCAGAGAGAGAGGGAGACACAGAATCCGAAACAGGCTCCAGGCTCTGAGCTGTCAGCACAGAGCCTGACGCGGGGCTCGAACTCACGGACTGTGAGATCATGACCTGAGCCGAAGTCGGACGCTTAACCGACCAAGCCACCCAGGCGCCCCTCCTTTCTATTTTTTGTGTATCTGTTTTATGTTTTCAATCTGTGGTTACCACTGAGTTCTTCTATAACATCTTATATGTGTAGCCATCTACACTAAGTTTATAGTTGTTTAAGTTTGAACAAATTCTTTTTTTATTCTTTATTTTAAAAAAGTTTTTTTAACAAGTCTTCTTGCCTAGTGTGGGGCTTGAACTCACAACTCTGAGATTGAGTCACATGCTCCACCAACTGACCCAGCCAGGCACACTGAACACATTCTAAAAGCATTAATTTTTTACTCCCCTTTTCCATTTTTTGCATATGGTGTCATATTTAGTATCTTTTTATTTTGTGTAACTCTTGACTAGTTTTGGTATATACTATAATTGATTTTACTATTCTTGTGTTTTAACCTTCATGCTGGTTTTAGAAGTGACTGATCTGCCACCTTTACTGTGTATTTGCTTTTACTTTTGATCTTTGTTTGAGTTAAATAATTCCCTTTAACATTTTTTGTAAGGCTGGCTTAATGGTTATAAACTCCTTTAACTCTTGTTTGAGGAGCTCTTTATCTCTCCTTGTATTCTGAATAATAACCATGAGATCATGACCTGAGCCGAAGTCAGATGCTTAACTGACTGAGCCACCCAGGCACCCCATAAATTTAAATCTTTAAAAAAAATTTATTAAGTAATCTCTGTGTCCAATGTGGGGCTCAAACTCAACCCTGAGATCAAGAGTCACATGCTCTACCGACTGAGCCAGCCAGGTGCCCCTGTAAGTTTAAATCTTAATACCAACTTGTCAGCTTCAACATTAACATGTAAAAGAAATGGCCTTGAGAGGGTACAGACTTGCCTGGATTAATAAAGATAATGTAGTTATTAGTTCCCAGTGTACATCTTTTGAATGAGTTCTTGGTTGCAAGTAACAAAATAAATCAAAATAGCTTAAACAAAATTATTGTAAGGATGGAGCCTTTTATGGAGGAATGAATTCAAGCCTCAGGGAAGGGCTTAACCAAGGAATTGAAAGCTGTTAGGGATCTCTGCATTCCCCCTCTTCCTTGTACTTATCTGTTCTATGGTTTTCTTTACTCTCAGTTTAGTTGGAGTTGGTAAACTCTAAGGCTTATATTTTACAGGTGCAGCTATCTGATAAAACTAACTCAACTTTTTTTGTACCCAATTCCAAATTCTTAATGAGAGAATTAGATTTGTCCAGTTAGAGCTCTGTGTTGATCTTTGGTCCAATTAGCTATCCTTAGGTTGGCCAAGTCATACAGTTAATGATGGCTGCCAGAGGCCAGCCCTGTCGATCAAGGAGTGTTTGTAGGGAGTGTTTTTAGAGAAAACAAAAGGGTTATTGATTTTCTAGGTGGGCACAGATCTAAGTGGGTTAATTCTCAGGTGCCTCCAAATGTCTGTAATTTTGTCGGGACTAGATATCCACTCACTTACCCAATTCTGGGGCCTGAAACTCCTCTTGCCATAATTTATTTTATTAAATTTTATTTAATTTTTTATTAAATATCCAAATGGAGCAAATTACAGAGTAATGATCATTTATTGCTTAAACACTTTAAAACCTATTCTGATTGCTGGATTATCTTTCTGGATGTATCAACCTGATACATGGCTAGCTGTCATAGTCAGTAAAAGCACACATTTGCCATATTTGCTGATAATGATTTTTTTTTTTTTACCTGGGATAGTTTATTTCTTTATTTTTTATTTTAATTCCAGTATAACATACAGAATTGTATTCATTCCAGGTATACAATGCAGTGTTTCAAGAATTCTATGTATTACTCAGTGCTCAGCATGATAAATATATTCTTAATCCCCTTCACCTGTTTCACCCATCCCCCCTCCCACCTCCCCACTGGTAACCTTCAGTTCTCTATAGTTAAGAGTCTGTTTTTTGGCTTTTCTCTTTTTTCTCCTTTGTTCGTTTGTTTTGTTTCTTAAATTGCACATACGAGTGAGATCAAATGGTATTTGTCTTTCTCTGACTTATTTCACTTAATATTATATCCTCTAGATCTATCCATGTTGTTGCAAATGGCAAGATTTTATTCTTATTTATGGCTGAATAGTATATATGCCACCTCTTTGTTATCCATTCACCTGTTGATGGATACTGGGTTGCTTCCATAATTTTGCTATTGTAAATAATGCTGGAGTAAACATAAGGGTACATAGATCTTTTTGAATTAGTCTTTTCATATTCTTTGGGTAAATACCCAGGAGTGGAATTAAGGATCATATGATAATTCTACTTTTAGTTTTTTGAGGAACCTCCATAGTGACTTTTCCAAGTTTGCATTCCCACCAATAATGCATGAGGGTTCCTTTTTCTCCACATTCTTACTAACACTTGTTGTTCCTTTTTTTTTCGACATTCTGACAGGTGTTACTTCATTGTGTTTTTGACTTGCTTTTCCCTGATGATGAATGATGTTGAGCGTCTTTTCGTGTATCTGTTGGCCCTCTGCATGTCTTTGGAGAAATGTCTGCTCATGTCTCCTGCCCTTTTGTAATCAGATTATTTGGGGTTTGTAGAGTTGTATAAGTTCTTTACATATTTTGTATGCTAACCCTTTATCAGATATGTCATTTGCAAATAGTTTCTACTATTTAGTAGGTTGTCTTTTAGTTTTGTTGATTGTTTCCTTTGCTGTGTAGATTTTATTTTGATGTAGTCCCAATAGTCTATTTTTACTTTTGTTTTCCTTGCCTCCAGAGAGAGATCTAGCAAAATGTTGCTATGGCCAATGTCAGAGAAATTACTGCTTGTGCTCTCTTCTAGGATTTTATGGTTTCACACCTCACATTTAGATCCTTAATCCATTTTGAGTTTATTTTTGTATATGGTATAAGAAAGTGGTCCAGGTCCATTGTTTTGCATGTTGCTGTTTAGTCTTCTGAATAACATTTGTTGAAGAAACTTTCCCATTGCACATTCTTATGCTTTGTTGAAGATTAAATTGACCACATAATCATGAGTTTATTTCTGGGCTCTCTATACTGTGCCATCAATCTGTGTGTATGTTTTGTGCAAGTACCATAGTGTTTTGATTAGTACAGCTTTGTTGTATAACTTCAAATCTGGCATTGTGATACCTACCTCCAATTTTACTTTTATTTTTCAAAACTGCTTTGGCTATTTAAGATCTTTTATAATTCCATACAAATTTGAGGATTGTTTGTTCTAGTTCTATGAAGAACGCTGCTGGAATTTTGTAAACAAATCTCCTTCTGTATACCCCAGGCATTTTTCAAACTGCTACTTCTATGCTGTATCTCAGCTGTGCTGTCTCTTTAAGGGTGGGGACTCTACTTTTATGGTTCTCTTAGAGCTGAACGCGTTGATTTTTAAATTTCCAGATATTAAGTCCCACTGATTGTTAGGCCCCTCTGGTTTTCAGAGCCAAATGTTATGGGATTCATTCTCCTGTGCCTGGGGTGCTGGGTGTGTGGATCTGCTCCTCTCCCCTCTCTGCACCTGCTAGTCCTTCCTTCCCACAGACAGTCCCATGAGTCCATTTGGTTCCTAACCACATCTGGTTCTTTCTATCCTCTTTGATGTGGCCTCTTCTTTACATTCAGCTGTGGTGAGTCTATTCTGCCAGTCTTTGGGTCACTTTCTGAGTTATTTACACTGATGTGGGTGTTCTCTAGTTGTATCCTTGGGACAAAGTGAGCTTAGGATCCTCCTACTCTGCCATCTTCTGCAAAGGTCTCTCTGATTTTTAGGAAAAATGAATTGTGGTCCTATTTTTAAATTATTAGTAGGAAAACGTGGCTCAACCCCAACACAGACAGTAACTGACACATAAAGGTTACTTAATGAATTTATTAACTGAAAAATAAAATCAGTGACTTTTGCACAATACATAGTTGGTTTATAGCGTTGCCACACAGCAAATTGAATTTTAGTTTTCTGGAAAGACATTTTGTAGTTATACACCGGGAAGTCATGAAGCCCTAAACAGATGCTTTAGGGATGCATGACTGAGGCTATTCTTTGGCTATTGTGGGTGAGACCAACAGCTGCTTTGAAAGCATTCCAGCCAAAATTATTTCAGCTATGCCTTATGACATGGCACTCTGGAATTCCAGTAAAAGGTGATTTTAAGAACTAAAATAGATTCAATTAAGAGCAGCTTATTGAGGAAAATTTTCATTTTGCTCAAAATGAAATGGCCAGAGGAGGTAGCCATAACATAGTTTATCTCAGATTTCAGGATTTGATGTCCGTTCTGCCATTTCCAAAGCATATGGTTCTATCATTGGTCAGAAATAAAAACTAGCAGCATTCCAAGTCTTATCAGTAGTAGCTTTTGTCAGATTATAACCTCCTCCGGCTAGCCAAGAGCCTACATGAGAAAAATGGTATTTGAGGAACATTGTCTGAGGGACTTTTCAGTCTTTTATTCTCAGTTCTATCCTAGGATCAAGTTGTGGAATTTCTTACATTGAGTTATTCTTAAATACTAGAATTTTCCTTTTTATCAAAGTTTACTTCAAGAGAACGGTTTTGGGAAAGTCACCTGTTTTGTTGTAATAATAATTTAGAATATCATTTGCTTCTTTATCCAATTGTCTTTTATAATGAAGTTCTGTGAAAATTCCTTCCACAATTCAAGGTTAGGAAAGTTTTTTCTCCTCCCTGGAAGCATTCCTCTTTTCTGATAATAAAAATCAAATAACCACACATCTTATCAGTCTAGTGTAAAGATGCATGAGGCAAGCACTGAAGCTTAAGTCATTATATTGGCCTTCAATTCCATGTTTCTATTCTCATTTAGTCCTGACTTTCCACTCCTATTTAATTAGTAACTTTAATAAAGAATAAATATTTTTATCCTATGTCTTCTTTTCAGTCACGTCTAATTACTTTTTTAAATGAAGCAGTGTGTGTATATACTTTTAACATATACATAAATGAAATATAAAATAGCAATGAATTTAGAATGTAGAAGAATTTATGTGTATGTACAACCACACACGAGTGTGAATATATGGATGTACACAGAGTTCGTAAATACAGACCTATTTCATTTAATTTATTTGATAACCGACTAGGAGTTTGGTATTGTACCAGAAGGGAAAGGCCAAAGATAAATTATATGGTAATTGACTTTAAGACTATTTGGGGAGACTGAGAACAGATCTTTGCCCGTATATCATCTTTTAACGAGGCTCACCCAGACTATTCTGTTTAATACTGAAACATGCCCACCTTTTCCCATCTCCTGCACTGACACCCTACCATCCTTTTACTCTTTTCTGTATCACTTACCACTTTCTAACATTCAGTGGTTTTATTATGTTTACTGTTCATTGTCCATTTCCCCTGATTCTGAGTTCCATGAGGACAGGGATATTTGTACATTTTGTTCAATGACATATTTATCCCAATCACCTTAAGGAATGCCTGGCACATAGTAGCTACTTAATAAATATTTGAATAATTGTAATATAAATGCTATAGGTAGACATAGAAAAGAATGTCTAGTTCATTGTGAGGGCCTGAAAAAAACTTTCACAGAAGAAGTGACAACAGAGTTCTGTAGAAAGGTATTTCAGGCACAAGCCCAGAAAACTCAGGGATAAGAAGAGTAAATGCTTTGGTAATACTAAAGATAGAACTCATGTGTTGGTCTGTACGTGACCTCCTAGCATCTCAGGTAATCTTCGGTCCTTCTCCACTTCTCTGACTGTATGTTCTAAGCATCTTCTATTCATATATTGAGATTTAAACATATGCTGAGGTGCCAAAGGGCACAACATTCACATAGAAAATGGCATATAGAAAAAAGCAAAAGGAATGAATCTTTATTTTTTTTTTAATTTTTTAATATGAAATTTATTGTCAAATTAGTTTCCATACAACACCCAGTGCTCATCCCAAAAGGTGCCCTCCTCAATGCCCATCACCCACCCTCGGCTCCCTCCCACCCCTCATCAACCCTCAGTTCTCAGTTTTTAAGTTTTCACCATATATATACAAATATCTGCATTAATGCAGAGTCACTGGGATAGTACTGAACTATTTAGTCTTCATTTTTTTTTCAATATATGAAATTATTGTCAAAATGGTTTCCATACAACACCCAGTGCTCATCCCAAAAGGTGCCCTTCTCAATACCCATCAACCACCCTCCCCTCCCTCCCACCCCCCATCAACCCTCAGTTTGTTCTCAGTTTTTAAGAGTCTCTTATACTTTGGCTCTCTCCCACTCTAACCTCTTTTTTTTTTTTTTTTTTTCCTTCCCCTCTCCCATGGGTTTCTGTTAAGTTTCTCAGAATCCACATAAGAGTGAAAACATATGGTATCTGTCTTTCTCTGTATGGCTTATTTCACTTAGCATCACACTCTCCAGTTCCATCCACGTTGCTACAAAGGGCCATATTTCATTCTTTCTCATTGCCACATAGTACTCCATTGTGTATATAAACCACAATTTCTTTATCCATTCATCAGTTGATGGACATTTAGGCTCTTTCCACAATTTGGCTATTGTTGAGAGTGCTGCTATAAACATTGGGGTACAAGTGCCCCTATGCATCAGTACTCCTGTATCTCTTGGGTAAATTCCTAGCAGTGCTATTGCTGGGTCATAGGGTAGGTCTATTTTTAATTTTCTGAGGAACCTCCACACTGTTTTCCAGAGTGGCTGCACCAATTTGCATTCCCACCAACAGTGCAAGAGGGTTCCCGTTTCTCCACATCCTCTCCAGCATCTATAGTCTCCTGATTTGTTCATTTTGGCATTTAGTCTTCATTTTTAAAGAAATTAATTGAAATTGAGGTATAATTTTCATATAACATATTAGTTTCAGGTATACAACATAAAGGATTTGATATTTGTATATATATGGTGAAATGATAACCACAACAAGTCTAATTAATTAACATCTGTCACCTTACATAGTTACAAATTTTTTTATGGTAACTTTTTAAAAACATTTGTTTAACGTTTATCTATTTTTGAGAGGAAGAAGATAAGCGGGAGGAGCAGAGAGAGAGGAAGACACAGAATCTGAAGCAGGCTGCATGCTCTGAGCTGTCAGCACGGAGCCTGATGCAGGGCTTGAACCCACAAACTGTGAGATCATATAACCTGAGCTGAAAAGTCAGATGCTTAACTGAGTGAGCCACCAAGGTGCCCTTCTTATGGTAACTTTTAAGATCTACTCTCAGCAACATTCAAATATGCAATACAGTATTATAAACTAGTTACCATGCTGTACATTACATCCCCAACACATTTATAACTGGAAATTCTCAACTTTTGACCTCCTTCACCCATATTTCTCCCCCCATATCCCCTTTTCCACCCGTCTGCCTTTTGTAACCACCAATATGTTCTCTGTATCTATGAGCTGGGTTTTGCTTTTGTTTTTGCTATTTTATATATATATATATATATATATATATATATATATATATATATATATATATATATATATAAAGTTTATTTATTTTGAGACTGATTAAGTGCACATGTGAATGGAGGAGAGGTAGAGAGACAGGGAGAGAGAGAATCCCAAGCAGGCTCCATGTTGTTCGTGCAGAGCCCCACACAGGGCTCAGTCTCATGAACCATGAGGTCATGACCCAAGCTGAAATCAAGTCAGACACTTAACCATCTGAGCCACCTAGGCGCCCCTGTTTTTGCTATTTTAGATTCTATATGTAAGAGAGATCATATGTTATTTGTCTGTCCCTGTCTACCTATTTCACTTAGCATAATGCCCTAGAGGTCCATCCATTTTGTGACAAATTGCAAGATTTCATTCTTTTTTTTATGGTTGAATAGTATTCTGTTGTATAGTGTGTGTGTGTGTGTGCGTGTGCGTGTGTGTGTGTGTGTGTTCATTCACCCACTGAGGGAGAGTTAGGTTGTCTCCATGTCTTGGCTATTGTAAATAATGCTGCTATGAACATGGGGGTGCATATATCTTTTTGAGTTTGTGTTTTGATTTTCTTTGGATGAATACCCAGAGTGGAATTATTAGATTATTTGATAGTTCCATTTTTTTTTAATTTTTTGAGGAACCTCCATACTGTTTCCATAGTGGCTGCACCAATTACATTTCCACCAACAGTGCATGAGGGTTCCCTTTTCTCCACATCCTTGCCAATATTTCCTATTTCTTGTCCTTTTGATAATAGCCATTTTGACTTGTGTAATATCTCTTTGTGATTATGATTTGCCTATCCCTGATGATTAGTGTGGTTGAGCATCTTTTCCTGTGTCTTGGCCATTTGTATGTCTTTGGAAAAATAAAAATGTCTATCCAGATTCTCTGCCCATTTTTTAATCAGATTTTTTTTTTGCTGTTGAGTTGTATGAATTTTTTATATATTTTGGATATTAGCCCCTTATCAGCTATATAATTTGCAAATATTTTCTCCCATTCAGTAGGTTGCCTTTTTGTTTTGTTGATAGTTTCCCTTTGCTGCACAGAAGTTTTTTTTAGTTTGATATATAGTCCACTTATTTTCCTTTTGTTACTTCTTGTTTAAAAAAATTGTGATAAAATCTGTATAACATGAAATTTATCATTTTAATGAGTTTAAGTATACAGTTTGTGGCATTAAGTATATTCACAATGTTATGCAACCATCACTACTATCTTTGGAATTTTTTATCATCTCAAATTTTATACCCATTAGACAATAACTCTCTTTTACTTCCTTCTCTTCATTTCTGACAAATTCTGATCTTTTTTTCTGTCATTGTGAATTTATCTATTCTAGCTTCCTCACATAAGTGGAATCATAACATTATTTCTTCTTTTGTCTGGCTTATTTCACCAAGCATTTTTTTCAGGGTTCATCTGTGTTGTAGCACATGTCAGATTTTCACTCCTTTTTAAGGCTGAATAATATCCCATTATATGTATGTAGCACATTCTGTTATTGTAAGATAATAAAAAAATATATATATTGGTCTCTGCCCCAGATTCCTGGGTGCAAAGCTCCTAAACTCTTGTAATTTCCTAAATTATAAGAACACTATGAGCAATCTTGTTTTAATATTTGGTCTTTGACCTCATCTGTGACACAGGGCTCCTAAAACTCTTTTAAGTTCCTCAGTGATAAGAGCACCACCTCTTGGTCTACTAAGGTACCTTTAGGTGGGCTCCTGGATAGAGGACTGGTCACCAGAAAGACCAAGCCATGATTAGAGGCTTGGAATTTTCAGCCTTACCCTCCATCCTCCAGAGAGATGAGAGGGGCTTGAAATGACATTAATAATTGATTATGCCTATGTGAGAAAGCCTTCTTAAAATCCCAAAAGTATAGGGTTTAGACAGCTTCCAGGTTGGTGAACATGTCTATGCTAGGAGGATAATGCACCCCAACCCTATAGGGACAAAAGCTCTTGCATTTAGGAACATCTAAGACCTTGTCCTATGCATCTCTTCCTCTGGCTTTTTATCCTTTATCCTATCCTTTAATCTGGTAGACATGTTTCCTGGAGTTCAGTGAGCCACTCAAGCAAATTAACCAAACCCAGGGTCATTAGAGCCTCCAATGTATAGCTAGTTGGTCAGAGGCACAGGTGACAACCTGGACCTGTCCCTGGCTTCTGAAGTGTGCATATGTGTAGGGAGTGAGTGAGAGGAATGGCCTGTGGGACTAAACTCTGAAGTTGTGGAAGCCAATGATGTCTCTGAGTAGATAGTATCAGAATTTGGTTAAATTGAAGGACACTCAGCTGATGGCAGAGATTTATTTGTTGTTGGCTGGGGAGGGGTGGGGAGGGGAAGAAAACACACACATTTGTTGGCCAGAAGTGTCAGAAATGAATGTTTTGTATGAGGAGATAGACTGAATTGAAGTATTTCCCTACAACAGAAGGGAAAGATTGGGTTTTTAATTTTAGTTATCTGTTCATCCATTGATGGACATTTGGATTGTTTCTACCTTGTGGCTATTGTGAATAATGCTGCTATGGCCATGGGTGTGCAGGTATCTGTTCGAGTTCCTATTCAAAATTTTGCCTTTGAATGTATACCTACATGTGGAAAAGCTGAATCATATGGTAATTCTCTTTAATTTTTTTGAGGAACAGCCAAACTATTTTCCACAATGGCTGTATCATTTTACATTCCTACCAGCAGTGCCAAAGGGTTCCAGTCTCTCAACATCCTTGCCAACTTATCCCTCCCACCTTTTTATTTTTTTAAATTCCATTATAGTTAACATGCAGTGTTATATTAGTTTTATATGTACAATATAGTGTTTCCAGAATTCTATACATTACTCAGTGCTCATCAGGATAAGTGACTCTTAATCTCCTTCACCTATTTCATCTAACCTCACTCCCACCTCCCCTCTGGTAACCCTCAGTTTATTCTCTATAGTTAAGAATCTGTTTTTGGGTTTGTTTCTTTTTGTTCATTTGTTCATTTGTTTCTTAAATTTCACATATGAGTCGGGGCACTTGGGTGGCTCCGTCAGTTAAGTGTCCAACTTCCACTCAGGTCATGATCTTGTAGTTTGTGAGTTTGAGCCCCATGTCAGACTCTGTACTGACAGCTCAGAGCCTGGATTCTGCTTCAGAATCTGTGTCTCCCTCTCTCTCTGCGCCTCCCCCCCTCATGCTCTGTCTCTGTCTTGGTCTCTCTCTCTCAAAAAACAAGCATTAATTTTTTTTTAATTTCACATAAAAGTGAAACCATATGGTATTTGTCTTTCTCTGACTGACTTATTTCACTTAGCATTATACCCTTTAGATCCATCCATGTTGTTGCAATTGCCAAGATTTCATTCTTTTTTTATGGTTGAATAATATTCCATTGTATATATACTACATCTTCTTTATCCATTCATCAATTGATGGACATTTGGGCTACTTCCATAATTTAGCTATTATAATACTGCAGTAAACATAGAGGTGCGTATATCTTTTTCAATTAGTGTTTTGTGTTCTTTGGATAAATGCCCAGTAGTAAAATTATTGGATCATAGGGTAATTATCTTTTTAATTTTTTGAGGAACCTCCATACTGTTTTCCATAGTGGCTGTACCAGTTTGCATTCCCACCAGTAGTGCAGGAGGGTTCCATTTTCTTGGAAAATCACATCCTTGCCAACACTTGTTTCTTGTGTTTGTTATTTTAGTCATTCTGACAGGGGTGAGGCGATATTTCATTGGGGTTTTGATTTATACTTCCCTGATGATGAGTGATCTTGAGCATCTTTTCATGTGTCTGTTGGCCATCTGAGTGTCTTCTTTGGAGAAATGTCTGTTCATGTCTTTTGCTCTTTTTAAAAATGGGAGTGTGTGTGTGTGTGTGTGTGTGTGTGTGTGTGTGTGTGTGTGTGTTGAGCTGTATAAGTTCTTTATATATTTTGGATGCTAACCCTTTAGTGGATATGTCACTTTCAAATATCTTTTTTTCCATTCAGTAGTTTGCCTTTTAGTTTTGTTACTTGTTTCCTTTGCTGTGCAGAAGCTTTTTATTTTGATGTAGTCTCAGTAGTTTATTTTGCTTTTGTTTCTTTTACCTCAGGAGACATATTTAGAAAAATGTTACAACTGATGTCAGAAATTACTGCTTGTACTCTCTTGTACTCTTGCATTTATTTTTCTGCTATTCTGTGCCATTGATCTATGTGTCTGTTTTTGTGCCAGTACTGTACTGTTTTGACTACTACCGCTTTGTAGTGTGACTTGAAATCCAGATTTGTGATATCTCCAACTTTGTTTTTCTTTTTCAAGATTGCTTTGGCTATTCAGAGTCTTTTGTGATTCCATACAAATTTTGTAGGATTATTCTAGTTCTGTGAAGAATGCTGTTGGTATTTCAATAGGAATTGTATTAAATCTGTAGCTGGCTTTGGGTAATATGGACATTTTAACAATCTTTGTTCTTCCAATCCATGGGCATGGAATATCTTTCCATTTGTTTGTGGCCCTCCCACCTTTTAAAAATAAAAGTCAGCTTAATGGGTATGAAGTGGTATCCCATTATGGTTCTAACTTGACTTTTCTAATGACTAATGATGTTGAACATCTTTTCATGTGTTTATTGGCCATTTGTATGTTTTCTTTGGAGAAACATTTAAGTCCTTTGTCCATTGTTGAATTGGGCTTTTTGTTGCTGTGCTGTTGTGTTGCTGTTGAGTCTTAGTAGTTATTTATATATTCTGGCTATTAATCCTTTTCAGATATATGCTTTGTGAGCTTTTTTTCCCCTTTTTGAGGGATTGACTTTTCACTTTGTTCATAATTTCTTTTGATGCACAAAGGCTTTTAATATTGATGAAGTCCTATGTGTGCTTTTGTTAGCTATGATTTTGGTGTTATAGCCAAGAAATCATTGCCAAATCTAATTTCATAAAGGTTTACCCTCTTTTCTTATAAGAGTTTTATAGTTTTAGCCTTTATGTTTCAGACTTTGATCCACTTTGTGTTAGTTTTTGTATATGGTGTAAGGTAAGGGTTCATCTTTTTTTTTTTTTTTTTCTTGTGGATATCTGGGTTTTTCAGTGCTATTTGTTGAAAAAAACTGTCCTTTCCCCATTGAATGGTCTTGGCACTCTTGTCACAAATCATTGGACTATATGTGTGAGAGTTTATTTCTGGGCTATTTTATTTCAAAATTTTGAATACTAATAAAATTAAAATTATATTGTTAAAATTAAATATAACTACATTCAGAAAATTAGAGAGATATCGTAATTCCAAGGATTACCAGAGGTGGTTCATATGTAGTAACCTTCCAAACCAAAATTAAATGGTAGAGTCCATTGTCACAGTGGTATCATGTAATAGAGAATATTAGAAAGTTTGTGATAACATAAAGGAAGTTATGCATATCATTATTTTAAAAGAATATGTCTATTCCAAAATATGTTGTTGTTCTCCATTTCATATATGAAAATAATACTTAAGAGACTTCTATAGATAATTTTTAGCTGGATCCAAAGCAATATACTGCTCTCAATATTTTTATATGCTTTTATCTGAATATTTAACTCAGAAGCTTGTTTGTGATATATTTCCAAATATCTTATTTGTATTGTTTTTCTTAGAAAATTTTGCATTTCGTTCCTGTGAACATGAATAAAGCATTCCAAGCATGTTATATTATAAACTTCTCCTTCTCTACCCCCTAATCCACATTAATACTCTCTACAACATGAAGAAAGACACAGCAAAAGAAACCAATCATGGTTCAGCTGTTCAAGAAGCACTTCTCACAGCATGCCATATGTGTGCTCATGCTCTCTCTCGCTCTCTCATTTTCATTCATGTGCTCTCTGATTCTTTGTGATTCTCCCTGTAGGACCTATCTCTTTACTCCAGATTTAAAATCAGTGTTGGGGAAAAGCTAACAGCTAGAAGCATACTGTTTGATGATGAAAAGCCTTAAGTAAATATGTGAAGATATTATGTTAGGAACAGAAACAAGAGTTTTAATCATACCTACATACATGATTGGTTATGAAGGAAGTGACCAAATGAGATAAAAACTAAATATCTCAACCTGTATGTAAAAATCAGCTTGACCAAAGTAAAAGTGATATTGTGATTTATAATAAGAAATATTTGACCTTTGTCCCATTTCTGGCACAGAGCCTCTACAACTATTGGAATTTCCTAAGTGAGAAGAGGGTTGAAGGTGTCTTTTGTTATGTTAATCAGGTGATGTTTAGACCCCACCTAAGGATGGGTGCTCTGCCAGGGAGGCCAACCCTGTGATTACAGGGTTGGAACCCCTAGGCTTCCAGGGAGGGAAAAGGAATTGAAGATTGAGGTCAGTCACTAATGGCCAATGAAGCCTCCATAAAAACACAAAAGGACAGGGTTCAGAGAGCTTTCCGGTTGGGGAACCAGGACACTTCCATTTGCCATTGTGCCAGGCCCCAAACCCCAGGATCCCAAGAGGATCTTGTCCTATGTATCTTTTCATCTGGATGTTCATCTATAACCTTTAATATCCTTTGTAAGAAACCAGCAATCTAATGTGTAAATAGGTTTCTTGAGTTCTGTGAGTGGCTCTAGCAAATTAATTGAACACAAAGAGAGGGTTGCAGGCACCTTTGATTTATAGCCAGTTGGTCAGAGGCACAGATAACAACCTAGCCTTGGGATTGGGGTATAAAGTGGAGAGCAGTCTTGTAGACTGAGCAGTTAACCTGTGGGATCTAATGCCATCTCCAGGTAGTTTCAGAATTGTAGGACACACAGCTGGTTTGGAAAATTGCTAAAATATGTGGGACAACCCCATCCCTATCCCTGACACATATTGGAAATTGGCGATCAGAACTGTTAATAAGGCAATTGGTGGTATATGTCCACTGTGGTTTTACTTCTAAACTCCTGGCATAAAAATAGTGTTAACATAATAAATAGCATTTTTATCATTGTTCTCACATCTCTGCAAACACTCTTCCTCCTTTGACCTCCCTCCTGTTGTACTTACCTAACAAAATCCTAATCCTGGTGAAGTATAATTTACCCATTCATATAAACCTGTATCCAAGTAGCTGAAGATGGCCAAAGAGCAAAATCATGCTGATGGGTTTCAATATATAGCCTCTGATCTCAGTCACTTCTTGATAATCCTTTTATTCTTTAGTATATTTGCTCTTCTACTTTCGAACACAACTATTTACTCACCTATCATAATTTATATCTTTCCCAAACTATCTCATATTATCTTTGCAGGAAGGTAGGGTAGAAGGTATTTTATTACCCAGACCTGAAGACTGAGTCACAGAGGTTCTTTAAGATACTTGTCAGTGGCAGAGCCAGCACCAGGGAGCCTCAGAGGAGGTGAGCTTCCTTCACTGGAGTATCCAAGTTCAGTCAGGGTTGTTATAGGGGAGATTTAAGCATTCTGTCAGAGATTAGAACAGATGGCTTTTAAGGACTCTTCCAACTCCAAGATTCTAGGATTCCATGTTGCTTTTTCTATCAAAATAAATGTTTTGCTAAAACTGTTTTTCTTCAGTGATAGGGTTAACCCCATCTGTGGGGTGGGGGGAGAGCAAGAGAGAGGTAGAAAGGCTTTAATCTCATCCTAGGGTTCCTGTCACTCTGGAGACCAGACCTCAGAAAGGGAGGGCAAATCCAAACCCTATGTAGGACCTCTTTGGCAGAGTATCATGGTGGCATAATAATGGCTCTAGGTATACGATCAGCAAGGACAACATTGTCACTGCAGGAATGACAGGCAGTTCAACGGAGGTTTCCTGGACCTACCTTCCTTTGAGATGCAGTCCTATTTTTTATTTTTATTGTTTTCTAAGGAAAGTATTTATCTAATGTTTTTATTGGTGTATAGTTGATACACAATGTTACATTGTTTCAGGTATGCAACATAGTGATTTGACAAGTCTGAACATTATGCTATGCTTACCACAAGTGTAGCTATCATCTGTCACCATACAATAAACATACTATATTCTGGCATTACAATACCAGACTATATTCCCTACGCTGTACCTTTCATCTCCAAGACTTAATCATTCTACAACTAGAAAACTATCTCCTATTTCCCTTCCCTTTGTCATTTTGCCCATCCTCCCACTCATCTCCCTCTGGCAGCCATCAGTTCTCTGTATTTATGGGTCTGTTTCTGCTTTTGGTTTGCTTATTTATTTGTTAGATTCCACATAGAAGCAAAATCATATGGTATTTGTCTGACTTCTTTCATTTAGCATGATACCTTCCTAGGTCCATCCATGTTGTCACAAATGGTAAGACCTCATTCTTTTTTATGGCTGAGTAGTATTCCATTGTGTGTATATATGTGTATATGTATCATATCTTCCTTATCTCTCCATCTACTCATGGACATTTAGGTTGCTTTCATATCTTGGCCATTGTAAAAAATGCTGCATTAAACATAGGAGTGCATAGATCTTTTTTAATTAGTGTTTTTGTTTTCTTTGGGTAAATACCCCGTAGTAAAATTATGGGATCATATGGTAGTTTTGTTCTTTATTTTTTTGAGGATCCTCCATGCTGTTTCAGTAGTGGCTGCAGCAATTCACATCTCCACCAACAGTGCACAAGGGTTTCCTTTTTTTCCATACACTCACCAACACTTGTTTCTTGTCTTTTTGACTTGTGTGAGGTAATATCTCCTGGTGGTTTTGATTTGCATTTCCCTGGTGATTAGTGATACTGAACATCTTTTTATGTGTCCGTTGTTCATCTGTATGCCTTCTTTGGAAAAATGTCTATTCAGGTTCTCTGCCCATTTTTAATCAGATTATTTGTGGGGTTTTTTGGAGTTGTACAAATTATTTTGGATGTTAGCCTCTTATTGGATATGTCATTTTCAAGTATCTTCTCCCATTCAGTAGGTTGCCTTTTTGTTTTCTCGATTGTTTCCTTTGCTGTGCGAAGGCTTTTTTAATCCCAATAGTTTATTTTTGCTTTTGCTTCCCTTTCCTGAGGAGACGGATCTAGAAAAATGTTGCTAAGTCTGATGTCAGTTATTGCCTATGTTTTCTTCTAGGAGTTTTATGGCCTCAGGTCTTATTACATTTAGGTCTTAAATCCATTTTGAGTTTATTTTCTTATATGGTGTAAGAAAGTGGTCCAGATTCATTCTTCTGTATGTATGTAGCTGTCCAGTATTCCCAACACCATTTATTGAAGGAGGTATCATTTTCTCATTGTATATTCCTGCCTGTCTTTTCATTGATTAATTGACCATAAAGCATGGACTTATTTCTGGACTCTCTAGTCTGTTCCATTGATCTCTTTGTTTTTGTGCTAGTACCATAGTGTTTTGATTACTACAGCTTTGTAGTATATCTTGAAATCTGGGATTGTGATACGTCCACCTTTCTTGTTCTTTTTCAAGATTACTTTGGCTATTTGGGTCTTTTGTGATTTCATACAAATTTTAGTATTGTATGTTCCAGATCTGTGAAAAATGCTATTGCTATCTTGCATTGAATCTGTAATTGTTTTTGTGTACATTTAAACAATATTCTTTTTTAAAAATATTTTTTAATGTTTATTTTTGAAAGAGAGAGAGAGGGACGGAGAGGGAGGGAGGGAGGGGGCAGAGAGAGAGGGAGACATAGAATCTGAAGCAGACTCAAGGTTCTGAGCTGTCAGCAGAAAGCCCCATTTGGGGCTCGAACTCACAAACTGTGAGATCATGACCTGAGCCGAAGTCAGATGCTTAACTGACTGAGCCGCCCAGGCACTCCTAAACAATATTCTTCTAATTCACGAGCATGGAATATCTTTCCATTTGTTTGTGTCATTTTCAATTTCATTCATCACTGTTTTAGTTTTCAGAGTTCTTTCTAACTAACCTCCTTAAGATTATTCCTAGGTGTTCTTTTTAAGATTTTATTTCTAAGTAATCTCTACATTGAATGTGGGGTTCAAGCCCACAATCCCAAGATCAAGAGTCACATACTCTATCAACTGAGCCAGCCAGGCACCCCTATTTTATTCTTTTTGGTGCTATTGTAAATGGGATTGTTTTCTTAATTTCTGTTTCTGCTACTTATTAGTGCGTAGAAACACAACTGACTTCTTTGTATTGATTTTGTATCCTACAAGTTTGCTGAATTCAATTATTCTAAGTTTTTTGTTGGTGTCTTTAGGGTTTTCTATGTATAGTATGTCATCTGCAAATAGTGAGTTTGATTTCTTCCTTATCAAACTGTATGCCTTTTATTTCTTGTTTGATTGCTGTGGCTATGACTTCCAATACTATATTCAATAAAAGTGGTGAGAGTGGACATCCTTGTCTTATTCCTAACCTTAGGGAAAAATCTGTTTTTCATCATTAAGTATGATGTTAACTGTGGGTTTTTCATAAATGGCCTTTATTATGTTGAGATATGTTCCCTCTAAACCTACTTTGTTGGGAGATTTTGTCATGAATGGATGTTGTACTTTGTCAAATGGTTTTTCTGTACCTATTGTTGACATGATTTTTACCCTTTGCTTTGTTAATGTGATATATCATGTTGATTGATTTGCTAGGTTGAACTACCCTTGCATTCTTGGAATAAATCCCATTTAATCATGCTGTATGATTTTTTTTAATGTCTTGTTGAGTTTGGTTTGTTCATATTTTTTTGTGGATTTCTGCACCTGTGTTCATCAGAGATATTGGCCTGTAGTTTTATTTTGGAGTGTCTTTATATAGTTTTGGTATCAGGATAATGCTAGCCATATAGAATGTATTTGGAATCTTTGCTTCCTTTTTTTTTTTTTTTTTTTTTTTCAGAATAGGTATTAACTCCTTTAAATGTTTGGTAGAATTCACCTGTGAAGCTAATTAATCCTGGATTTTTATTTGTTGAGAGTTTTTGATTACTGGTCAATTTTGTTACTGGTAGTTGGTCTGTTTCAATTTTCTATTCCTGGTTCAGTTTTGAAATGTTATATGTTTCTAGAATTAATCCATTTCTTCTAGGTTATCTAATTTGGCAATGAATTTTTCACATTATTTTCTCACAATCCTTTGTATTTCTGTAGTGTCAGTTCTTTCTCCTTTTTTCTTTCTTACTGGATTTACTTAGGTCTTTTTTTCTTGATGAATGTGACTAAAGGGTTATCAATGTTGGTTTCATTGGTCTCTTCTTTGTATTTCATTTATTTCTCCTGTGATTTTTATTACTTCCTTCCTTCTCTTAACCTTTGCTTTTCTTCTTCTTTTTCTAGTTCCTTTAGGTGTGAGATTAAGACTATTATTTGTTTCTTCAGTTAAGCCTGTATTGCTCTAAATTTCCCTCTTGGAACTGCTTTTGATGCATCCCAAAGATTTTGGACCATTGAATTTTCATGTTCGTTTGTCTCCATGTATTTTTTTATTTCCTCTTTCGTTTCTTTGTTGAGCCATTGGCTGTTTAGCAGCATGTTATTTAGCATCCATGTGTTTGTGTTTTTTTCTAGTTTTTTTTTTTTTTTTGGTCTTGTGTTTAACTTCTAGTTCCATACTGTTGTGGTCAGAAAAGATGCACGATAAGATTCTAATCTTTTTAAACTAATTGAGATTTGTTTTGTGGCCTAACATGTGATCTGTCCTGGAGAATGTTCCATGTGCCCTTGAAAAGAATGTGTCTTCTGATGTTTTGGAATGGAATGTACTGTATATGTCTGTTGAGTCTATCTGATCTAATGTGTAATTTAAAGACACTGTTTCCATATTGATTTTCGGTCTGGATAATGTGTTCATTGATATAAGTGGGGTGTTAAATTCCCATGCTATACTGTCAATTTTTCCCTTTATGTCTGTTAATATTTGCTTTATGGTTTAAGGGCTCCAATGTTGGGTGCTTAGATATTTACAATTATTGTGTTTTGCTGGATTGATTCCTTTATCATTATGTAATGTCCTGTTGTTTTTTTTTTAATCTCCTGTTACAGTCTTTGTTTTAAAGTCTATTGTTTGATAGATGTATTGCTACTCTCATCTTTGTTTTTATTTGTATGGGATATCTTTTTCCATCCTTTCACTTTCATTGTCTGTATGTGTTTTTAGGTCTAAAGTGAGTCTCTTGTAGGCAACATATATGTAGGTCTTTTTTCTTTTTTTTTGCAGCCAGTATGGCAATTTAAAATTCTAAATCAAATCATGCTATTTATTACATGCTCAAGATTCTAGAGGATTGAGTTGAATTCCTTACTAAGCATTTCAGGCCCTTTGTAGCACAATGGAAAGAGCACAGGTTTTAACCTTTACTAGTTGTATGCTTGTGTTTTTCATTTGAGTTGTTAATTAAAAATGTTGAATTCTAATAAAAGGCTAGATGCTCAAGGAATGGTTGCTCTCTTATGCCATGTTCTCTAGCCCTTACACATTGGACCCATAGGATTGCACTTAATTCTCTGGATGTAGCTGGCCTGTTCTTTCTTGACACTTGTACTAGTTTGTATGTGAAACAACCCCGTCCCAGGTCTGGTTAATTCTTACTCATCTTTCAGTATTACAGCTGGGCACCATTTCCATGTCAAACTTTCCATGTCACCACTTAGGTAGAATCAATGACTTCGTCCTCTCTGTTCTCATGGTACACTCCATAAATCTTATTTGTGTGCCTTCTGAGGTTGCTTAAAAAAGAAAAAGTGGTCCTTGGCTATTTCAGCAAGTATATGGTTAGCTCTTTGAGAACAGATGTTCATCATCTCTGTATATCTGTGTCTAGCACAGTCACCTGCATGAGTACTAATCATCAATTCCTTGGTAAATAATCTCCAAATAGCAGATATATACAAGTTAGGTATGGGAATAAGTGCTTATAACTAGATTTGTTTTCTGAAATAAGCATTAACCACTTTTCTTAGAAAATTTATTCTCAGTTGAAGAAAAAAATTCAGAGCAAGTATTTTATATAAACTTTTTTTTCCAGGATAACTTATAAGAACATGCCAACTGTGCACACTCATACACAGTGGTTTGTTTCTTGAAGATTTGGTGAAGATTAAATAACATGATCTTTCTACTGCCCCTGAGCACAGTGTCTGACACATAGTAACCATTTAAAAAATTGGTCTTTGTTGTTGTTACAATCATTCATAGACCAGGTATTTATATTTATCTTGTTCACCCAGATTTTTCTAAAATCTACATTGCTTAATCAACTAAATTTGGCACTCCAGTTGTTGAGTAGTAGTTGAGTCCATGTGTCAGTAACAAACTAATTCCTAAGACAAATTACGATAGAACTGTCTCTACCAAATAGCCTTTGGCCATAAATATTAATCATAGATACTAACTGTATTAGAAGCTCTAGATCCCCAACTATCAGAGTAGTAAAATACACTATAAATAAGTCAGCAGTATTTTCTATAGTTGAAAATCTACAATTTCCACAAGTGTTTTCATTATAGTCTTGTAAATTTAGAGGACACAGTTTATATTACACATGGTAATGGAACAAATCAGTAGATTTACCTATCCTGATTTTGTTTTGATTATTGAAGTCAAATAATTTGATATTTTGTTATTATGCAGGAAATTTTTTTTCAGAAAACACTTTTTGGGTAAGTCTTACCTAGAATTAAAAAATACTTAAAAACTCAAACTTACTAGAAAAAAATGAAAAGCACTGTTTGTTCTAACAAAATTTATTATGCAGTAATTACAAAGGTTAAAGACTCTTCCATCTCAAATAAAAATAACTGTTATAATTACACACATAATATAGTAGAGTGATTCCAGTAAATATCACAGGAAATAGTGTATTTGCAAATTGGAGAGACAAATACTTTCTCATTCACAGTGTCTGACATAGGAAAGCCTGTTCACATAATGGTCTGTATAAGGTCATGCTCTTAGGAACAGTCCACACAGAGCTGTTGCCAACACTACTCTTTCAGAACGTGAAGTACCGGGCAAACCATTCCTGGCGCTGGGGATCGGGAGAAGCCACCGGGGAAGCTTCACTCTGAGGAGGACTGAATTCATAAAAAAAGAGAGACATGTAACCCAGCATTAAGCTGTTTTGCAAAACGAAGGGAAAAGCACAAAGAAACACCAGTGTAGATGACCACAAGTGGTTCCCTGCATTAGATGTGTTTTGTAGACCCCTCTACACTAGATTGGGTTCTCCACTCCATGAGAGCGTGAGAGTGCATCAGCAGCTCAGATGAAGTCAGTTAAGGAGGAGCCACATCAAAACAATTACAAAAAATTACAAAAAACCCCCCAAAATCCAGACAGTTGAGAAAAATAATGTCACCTTCTTTGAATAAAGAAAATTCAGGAGGAATTGTCAGAAATATGAATAAGATAACATTCCTCTTTTTCAGCACCTTTTCTTCTAGTTAATTAAAATTTCAGAATCTGACAGAAGCATTTGGTTTTTACAGATGTATCCTCAAATATAACTAACTTAAGTAACTAAGCCATGGTTCAGTATTTTTACTACATGTATATTTATATTGAACTATCATAATTCCATAAGCAAATACTCTAGGGGGAAAGGAGTACCATTCAGAAGCCAGTTTCCCCTCCATCTTCAAAGTTCAAATTTATACTTAATTCTAACTAAAGAGTCTTTGGGCTAGTTGAGAAAATAAAAGAATCCCTACCGTCTTTGGGGGAAATTACAAGGCACGCAACAATGTGTAATGGAAACTCCAGTAGTCATGTTCCTTGAGCTCATGCACATGCATCTTACTGATACCTGAACATACCCATGCACAAGGGAAAATAAGCAACACAAAATATTTAGCAGGAGACACATTCAAAACGTATTTGACTATTTTCATTCTTGCTATTTTTTCTCTTTAAAATAATTTGTCATTAACTATGTAATCACTTACCCTAGAAAAAGATAGTCTACCTGTAAGGCTATTACTGGTGACACAGCTGAGATTTAGTAGGAATAAGTTAAACAGTAAATTTAAAGCAGCACAGAATCAGTAATAGTAAGGTAAACATTTACCAAAAACCAGTACTTTCTGACTTTACTTAATGGATAAACAATTGGGTTTCATTCAAATTCTCCTTGTGAATGCATTTAATCAAGTCCGAGTTTAACTTAAAATTGGAATGTCAATGGTAAAAATTTTTTTTTATTTTTTGCTTACGTAGATCATGAAGTTCCCAGAGCTTACATATATTTTATTTTGGCAGTAAGCATATATATTTGTAAATAAGCCTGGCAAACGAGAGTGAAAAAATATAACAGAAATAAAAAATAATTTAAAGTTCTGTAATAAAGATGATTAGTGAAAAAATTGGCTACAATACTCAAAATGAAGCAATTATCCATAAATATTAAGAATTAGCACTTCTTTCAGTATATAGAAAAACTGACAAGAAATTTTAAAAAATCTTAAGAGCCAAAAAGAAGTTCTCTAGAGAAGTGATAAATATATTTTGAAAAGATTTCACAGTAATATGTTTTTTTCCCTAGGCTGTCCTTAAAGTAGTGAATTTCTGCAATGTAAGAAGGTAAATTTCTCAGGTTAAAAAAGAAAAGAGAAAAAAAATCATTGGTGAGACGGGGCTCACCTCAAAAATGTCTTGGGCTCTTTAGGTGGCACTGGCTGTGGAAGTGGTTTGCTGCTGTTGAACTCGGTATCGTGGACTGGAGAATTAGGAATGGGAGCCAGGCGGTTAGGATGTCCGTTGCCCACTCCACCAGATTCCAGAGCACTTAGATTGGGAACACTCACAAACCTGTTTGTTGGTGATTTATCATTCTTCTTCTTTTGCTGCATTAAAAATAATACATGTGAGGATAGTCCCTGTATAAGGACAAATGAGAAAATAGGAATAGTAGAAGATATAAATTTGGCATGGAAAATTTTCGGAAGCTTTACGTTAAATTGGGATGTTAAAATGAACCAGTGTCACCCAAAGTGTGGTCTGGGGATCCTTGGAGGTGTTCTTTATCTACATGGAATCCTCACAGACAGACATGCTCCTGGGCCAGAAAAGAATGAGGATTGGTGTTCATGGGGAGGGGAGGAGATGGAAAGAATGCCAAAGGGTAAAGAATACTGTGAGGAAATGGGGAAGGAGCAGGTCTTGCAGATACCACAAGGCTAAACGGATTTGGGCTCAAATTAGGAGAAGAAGGTATAAAGTTAAACAGTTTTAAAGAGATGTCCGTGAACTTTAGCCTTCTGTCAAAGGGAGGCAGTCCTTGTCTGGAAAAAAGAGGAAGTGAAAAAATACTTGGCACAATAGTTTGAGACATATTCCACATTTCCACTTAAGACCCAAAGCTGCCTTACGAGAGAAAATTAAGTCTGCATAATTAAATCTCATTTCCCAGTTGGTAGTATCACTAATTGGCTCATAATCTTTTAAAAGCATTTAAAGGATATAAAACAAAAGTGATCCATCTTTTTTTATTTTCTAGTTGGTCTTTAAAAGCAGATAGCAAGAGGAATATAATCGCAGAGTATCAAAACCTATCAGTTTACAAATCATTAACTTAAGTCTCTATTTTATTCGCACTCATCTTGCTGTGCAGAATAAAAATTCACAAGCTGCAAGATATTTTTAATACTCCCATCTTTTACTAAATGTGTACTAGTTAAATTTATGAACTATTTTTCTGCAAAATGATTCGAGTGTTTAAAAAAAAAAAAGCCTAATTGGCCTTTTTCCTTTATTTACAAAGTAATGATCTTGCTATCTACAGATTGCCCTCTGTCATATTCTGTCAGTCATGGAGTCTCTGACAAAGAGTCTTTAGCATAACTGAAAACAGAAAGGATATCTTCTAGAATCACAATATTAGTGAAAGGTGAAGTCATTCAAAAATTAACAAAGATGTGTGCATTTTCTTGTTCTGGTCACCAGAGGGCATTAAATAAACCCATTTAAGGTTACTATTTGAAGAAATAAAAAATATTATTATTATAAAAGTGTTATTGGTGTTATTATAAAAGTATTATTATAAAGTTGTACGGTAATGGTTTTATAGCTAAAACTGTAATTCCGCAAAATATATTAGAAATATTTTCCTTTTTATGATCTTGTTTCAGCAAGTCTCATAATCTTGCTCTCTAATTAAAAGCTTATTTCACCCTAAATTATGGACTTAAAAACTGAAACTAACTATATTAATTCATTCACCAATTATTTACTGAGAACCTTCAATGTGCCAGGCAGTATTTTAGGCTCTGAAGCTATATGCCTCCCTACTTTAGTCATTCTGTTTCATAAAACATTTAAGTCACTCTATGTTAAAGGTTTAAGTTTAAAGTTTGGAGCACTTTAACTTGTGAAGGAAGGATAGAATCCCATGTTCTTAACAGAGAAATTTTTATGAGCTTTGAAAGCAAAAGTTTCTGGCTAAGGGCCTAATACAAATTAGGCATGATGGGCAAATTAATTAAATCTGAATCAAAAGACAGCTTTACCACTAGTACTTTATTTCTATTACTGATGTCTTCCAGAAGATATATAAGTTCCTGTGAAGCCAATATAATTATTTATTCTTATTTGCTTTATTCACTTACCTGTGGTAGCTTATAGAATATGTGATAAAGTTTGCAACTGAACAAATATTTATTGATTACCTACTATACCCAAAGCACTATGAGGGGAGCCACAGGAAGCTGGGGTACAAAGATGTGTAAGACTTAGCCATGCCCATCTCATTTGTCTACAAGGCTCTTCTATCTGTCCTAAGAGAGTAACAAAGATGGCCCAAAAAATGGGTCATCTTCAATTTTAATTGTCATGAGAGGTCCTAAGACTGAGAGAAGTAAAGCCTTTTTCCAAAGACTAGTAGGCAACAAAATACATGTCCAATGCAAGGTCCATTAAGATGGCAGGCCTTAGGCTTTACGTTAGGGAGCGCTGTTGTGTATACAGGGCTGGAGTACCTTTAGGATCCCACAGAGAATAGTGAACACCAAGAAAATGACAAGAAATTATCCTGAGGAGATTTAAAAGTTAGTTTTCTTTGGAGATATGAAAAACAAAATGGTAGAAACCAAGGGTTTATAATTAATAAAATGTTTTAAGGAATAAGAATTCTCAACAAAAATATTAGCCTCGTTCAGTGAAAATGTATACATAAAGAATTCATAGATTTTAGTCCTAAATATTAAATTGAAAACATTGTTTGTAAGCTTTATCCTATGCTGCTCTAAATATTAAAATTTTTAAAGCAAGTTTTAAACTACATCCCTATTTTATGGTGTTTATAGCACATACCTTAGTCAATGGATTAATAACACCAACAGAAGGGCTTGAGTTAAACATTTTGTTGAAGTTAGTTTCTCGATTGACTAATTCCAGCTGATAAAATTTATTATCCTCCTATGCAAAAGAATTATAAACGTCACTTAGACATTTTCTATTGAAAATTTAAAACTGTAATGTATAAATGCCATTCCATTCAAAATTTAATATAAAACCTGAAGATTTATATACCTTGTTCATCAAAGATTAAAAAAAATTTTTTTAATGTTTATTTTTGAGAGAGAGAGAGAGCGAGCATGAGCAGGGGAGGGGCAGGAGAGAGGGAGGCACAGAATCCGAAGCAGGCTCCAGGCTCTGAGCTGTCAGCACAGAGCCCCACGTGAGGCTCACTCACAAACCGTGAGATTGTGACCTGAGCCAAAGTTGGACGCTTAACCGATTTGGCTACCCAGGCACCTCAAAGGTTTCTAAATCTGATTGCCAGTGTCTTAAGGACTGCTGGTGGGATGGTTATCAAAACCTTTCAATACCCTATGCTTTGAGACTCTTCTCTACCCTTTCTTTTTTATTTTTTTTTTAAATATGGAACGCTTCACGAATTTGCGTGTCATCCTTACACAGGGGCCATGCTAATCTTCTCTGTATCGTTCCAATTTTAGTATATGTGCTGCTGAAGCGAGCACCTTCTCTACCCTTTAATAACTTTTCCCTTCAAGATTGGATCGAAATGGTTTCCTTGGTCCCATCTCTATTCCAAACTGCAGGCTGTGCAGTTTGAACATGCTTAACTTACATTCATGGAGTTGTGTGCATGGTTTTGTTGTTTCTATAAAGGTGATACTGATACAGCATTACCTTCAGTACTGCAAATACATTTCATTTTGCTTAATCTCCTCTCTGAAACCTCAATGTTCAGTTAACTTTTGAATAATACAGGTTTGAACTGTGTGGGTACATTTACACACTGATTTTTTTTTATATAAATACAGTATAGTACTGTAAATGTATTTTCATAGTGACATTTTTCTTTCTAGCTTACTTTATTATAAGAATACAGTAATGATACATATACAAAATAAGTGTTAACTGACTTTGGTATCGGCAGGGCTTCCAGTCAACAGTAGTCTATTAGTAATTCAGTTTTGAGGGAATCCAGTTATATGTGGATTTTCAACTGTGCACAGAGTTGGTGTCCCTAACCCCTGCATTATTCAAGGGTCAGCTGTATTACAGCAATGGTAATCACTGACCAGAGAAACAGTGACCTACATAGAGATAAATCTTTGCCTTTCGCGTGACCAGTATATGTCAACTGAACAACTAAACTTTAGGAAATAAATACATGAGTGTGAAATGCAGGACTGTGCTCTAGTAGAACTAGATTCTTCATTCCCTTCTTAGTTACCACTACCTTTTGTATCATTAATCTCAGCCCACGTACTTCAGAGTCCACAGAATCAAGGTATAGTGGAAAGCATGTAGAACAACCCTTAGCTGGATTCCTAGTCTGTCACCAACTAGGTGTTGCTTTGAGTTTGTTTTATTCTTTGAAGTCTGATACCTATCCTGTTGTGAGGATAAAATACAACTATATCTGTGACGTATGCTCACTAAGAACTGGAAAAGCTGTTTCTACCATGGATGAAATATACTTAATATATTTGCTAATAACTTCATGTGTGGAATGTAAGGTGATCAAAGCAATCTATGAGGGCTGTGCTCATGTTCACAATGCCTGGGAAATCTTGCCAATGTCTGCTCCTGGCTCCATAATGAACCCCAATCTATGACCTGCTGCTTTTGGCAGGAACTTCTAGTCCCAGCCAACAGGATAGCTTTCCTAGATGCTAACATAGATAAGTTAAAGAAAAAGGACTTCAGAAATAAATGCTTCTAGGCTCTCTTTTCATGCTAATGTCCATAGTTTTCAGTTGAAGAGATCAGTGAGCCAATAGAGTGATTAGCATTCTATTTTTAGTTTTACTCTGAAAGATTTTTCTTTTTTAGTGATAGTAAAAAACAATACTTTAATTATGGATCAGAAGACTCTAAAATGTTTCATGAATTATGAAACATTTGTGTATTTCTTATTCTTGAAGAATAATAGCTTCAATGAAGGCAGTCTATTTATTGTTAAATCTGTGTTTTCTTCCCTGATGGACTGGTCAGAGACCCTAACACCTCAGTTTGGACCGAGACTCTTAAGAGAGAGCCTGAAGCCTTTCTTAGAACCCTAACAAAATGGAACCCTTTTCCCATGGAATATCCCTTTGGATCAGGGTAAGTTAACATGACTAACTGGAAGTATACGGTACAGGATGATGCATGCATGTGTTGACTCTTCTTTCCTATCCAACTCTAATTCTACATGAACAATATGCATATTGTTCATATAGTATATTAGCTGTACATTGTATATAATTTCAAACGTATACTAACTGTACATTGGCAATGACATATTATTTAAACATATGTCCTAAAAAAGACTCGTAAAAAAATACTGAAAAGAAGCACAATCCCTTTACCCTAATACCAAATTTAAAATTTTTAATTACTTTGTATTTCTTAATTCATGAACATTTTAATAAACTTTCAATCACAATGCATATAGTTTATACTTTCAATTTTCACTTAGCATTACTTAATACTTTTCCATGTTTTGCCAACCCACAGTCTATTGATTACTAACATGGTTACAACCTCCCCCTCCCCCCACAAATCTTACAATTAGTTTCTTTATGACTTGGTCTCTTTCTGTAAGCATGGCTTTTAATTCTGTAATCATCTGTATATCTTCTGGTTTTGATTCTCTCATTAGATATTTTTCTTCCATTTCTTCTAGTCTGAAAACAAGAAACCTTTAGTTCATTGATAGGACTCAGACACATCCTTTTTAATACCTGCAGTTTTCAAAATAGTCCAGCTGAACACATACAAAATTTAAAACCAAACTTTTTTCCTTAAAACTTTTCAGAATAACATGGTTGCCTCAATAGCTTATTAAAGCTATTAAAGCTAAAATATCTTATTAAATAGCCTTATTAAAGGCTCTACAGGGTAGAGGATGTTTATTAAAGACTTTGCAGGTTACTTTTGGAAGAATTCACTCATTGTAAGTCATTCAACAGTGTGTGGGGATGAGGTGAGGTAAGTTCTGTAGAAGAAATGATATATTGAATAATACCTCTAAATACAGGTTTGATGCTGGAATTGTAGGCTCACTATCAGGAGAACTTACCAAAATTATACTCCTGTGTGATGACATAAGGATTGGTAACATATCGAAAAGGGACAAGGGACAAGAAAAGATACAGAGGAAAGGGAAACAAAGGACACATATAATAACATCATTCTTTTCCGGTTTATGGGAAACTCAACCTAAAAATTCTGTATTATCAGCTAATACATTACACTCCAAAAAAGGTACATCAGATAATTTCATTTTTCCCTTTTTCTGCCCTGAATGAGACGAGAAGGCAACAGGAATGAATGCCACTGAAGACTCCAGGATAGAGGCTACCCTTTATGAGCAGAGGCTCCACAGACCATGCAGGGTCCAAAAATATAAGACAAGGCAGAATGAAGAGGATGCAAATGGAAACTGCTACAGAAGAAGTACTTTCAATTTTAGAAAATTTAAGTAGAACGACTTAAAAATTCACTCCTTTGAAAATAAAAGGATAGAAATTAAGCTCAATAAAATCATGGTGGATGAAGACACACAGAAAAACTTATTCACTCAACAAATACTGAATAACTTGTAGACAATCTGTCTTCTAGGATTCTGTGATCTACTCCCACCCCCTAATTCTAAAGGGGTACAAGAATCTCTGTGTACTTTAGGAATTTTAGTAAACTCCTACACTAACTCACTCCAAGCTAAAGTTCTAATCTAGAGGGTTTAGGGAGGTGTGTGGGTGAAGGGAAGTGTGGGGTTAGGAAGGGGCAGTCTCAGAATCAGTTGGTCTTTGTCAGTTCAGTTTGAGGTTAGTTTCACTGTCTTTACTTTTGTTCTTTTGTGACCATGCAGACTGAGTGAAAGATGTGATTTCACTGGGCTCACATAAAGGGACTTGCATTTTATAGTGATACGGTGTTTTAAGGGCAACAGTTTTAAGAAGCTTGAGAAACAATAATCCAGTCAAGGAAAAAGGCATTGGGTTTAACACTGGAGTAGCCACAAGATGTCACTGTAGAACTTTATCATTAAACACAAAATACAAGATTTTTGAACTGCTTCCTGCAGCTAAACAAGAATACTTGGCAGTAAATGGTCACTAAAAAACTCAACTTAACACCTTATTTAAAACTATTATGGAAAAAAAACCCCAAAACAGAACAAAATTAAAAAAAATAAAACTATTATGTCTATTATTTTAGTTCTAGTACAATGAGAAGTTAAGGAAAAGTGAGTCTAAATCACTTACAACCCGTGACCCATCTTTTTTGCTCTGAGCCTCAATTCTAGTGTAAGTTCTCATTTAGGTTAAGCATGCTTTACCTAAAAAACTGTCATCAGTTAATCCTCTGACAAAATGACTTTCTCTCTCTCTCTCTCTCTCTCTCACACACACACACACACACACACACCTTTTAAAAGATACCTGGATATTAAAGGGAAAAAATAATTGATTAAATTGAAGAAACCATTCATATAAATATAAATGGGAAAGCATTAAAGGAGAGAACAAGTAAAATGATCCAGATTTAACTTGCAAATATATTTCCAGAATTACCAAGTCTTTCAAAATTCTAACAGGAAGAACCCTCGGTGTTACTCTGATCCATTTCAAGCCAACGCTGGTCAACAATCTCTTTCTTCAGTTGCCCCTGTGACCTCTAGGCCAGCACTGCTTAAAGACTAGGTGTGAACAACTGGTGGTACAGGAAATGATCTTAGTTTATTCTCCTTTAATCTTTCTGGTCACAAGAAGGAAAAAAGTCACAGTTTTGTTCTATGTATCTTAAATGGCCTTTATAACATATGCTTATTACCCTACTTCATACCACTTGGGCAGACCTGCAGCATCAAATAGCCAGCTAGGATCTAATAACATTGTGGTATTTTCACAGAATTTATATTTGTATAATTATAGCCTAGCTTCTATTTATTTACTTATTTTTAAAGTTTATTTATTTTGAGAGAGAGAGACAGACAGACAGACAGAATGGGTGGGGGAGGGCCAAACAGCTCTGCACTGTCACAGCATGGAGCCCAATGTGGGGCTCAAACTCAAGAACCCACAAGAATGGTAAGGATGCTTGACCAAGTGAGCCATCCAGGTGCCCCAGCCTAACTTCTATTTAGAAAAATGGATACGGGGCGCCTAGGTGGCTCAGTTGGTTGAGCATCCAACTTCAGCTCAGGTCATGGTTTGTGGGTTCAAGCCCCCTGTTGGGCTCTGTGCTGACAGCTCAGAGCCTGGAGCCTGCTTCTGATTCTGTGTCTCCCCCTCTCTCTGCCCCTCCCCTGCTCACACTCTGTCTCTCAAAAATAAACGTTTAAAAAAAAAAAGAAAAATGGATACGATTTTTCAGTAGTGATAATGGTTTTACTGCAGAAATAATCAAGTTTTCCTGTTAAATTTTTTAAGTTATAATGAGTCAATTAAAAATATGAAAACCGTATCAAAGGTAGCTGGTAGCCAGAAATGACCAAATTCTGAAAGGTTAATAAAGCCTGGGAAACACTGCCTTGAGGGGAAATGTACAAGTTTGTATAGTCTTTTACTCAAAATACAGATTCACATTAAAAGTAATACTGAGAACAGAAGACTATGGGGGAGGAGAAAGGGGAAAAAAAAGTTAAGGGAGAGAGCCAAACCATAAGAGACTCTTAAAAACTGAGAATAAACTGAGGGTTGATGGGGGGTGGGAGGGTGGGTGATGGGCATTGAGGAGGGCACCTGTTGGGAGGAGCACTGGGTGTTGTATGGAAACCAATTTGACAATAAATTTCATATTAAAAATTTTTTTAAAAATTAAAAAAATACTAGAGAAAACAGAATTAAAACATATATAATTACTAATTAGGTCACTGTTGGATTCTCCCCAGGCATGCATGCCCTGATTTTTTTTGGCTCTGAGAATATATAGGTCAATGTCTAGGGTTCATGAACAACACAAACCAAAAATATGAATACATAAAAAATCTGTATAAAACATATAAAAAACTTTTCAAGGTGGCAGTACTCCTATGCTTTATAAAAATAATTGACAAAGTCAGCAAATTGAGATTATAGGCCAAACAGTATTGGCACACATATATTTTAGAATCTTAACTATATAAAAATAAACTCTATTATACCATCCTTCTCTACAGTTTAAGGAAAGGAAATACAATAATTGAAGAAGTTTAATGTTGAACCTTTCTTTCCCCATAATTTATGGGCACAGACTACTATCTCCTTACCTCACAAAACTTATGAACACAACCTGAATGGTAATTTAAAAATCAAACAACAACAACAAAAGATGATTAGAGTAGTATAGATAAAAGAACTCTTTTATCAACAACTTTTAAAGAGTGGTAATTCCAATATGGTGGAGTGTTTTTTCAATTAGGGATTACTTACCTACTTAAAGGCCCCATACAGAAAACTCTGCTTCCCCCAAGAAGAAACTCTTTTTGTTTCAGTACAGTGAGAAGTTAATGTAAACTTAATCAATAATAATCTCTGAACTCCCCTTTTTGCATAATAAAGATGTCATGACCCCATCCACATTCTATATAGATTTAGATTTGGCTTAAAGTTCTTTAAAACAGCCATTCTCTCATTTGTTTCTAAAACAAACAAAAACTATGACATATTAGACACAAGGGTTTTACTACTATCCCACTCAGGAAAATAAAATAGTTTCTATGGAATATCAGGATATCTAAGACTTGAGTACCTAGCACTAGAGAGGGGGTTTTCTAGTAATCATTCCATAACTACAGAACTCATCACCATTTCTACAATGTTTAGAGGGTACCTTTCCATTCTTTAAATTTCCATTCCCCTCTTCCCTGAAGTCCAAACAGGGTTTGGGGCAGGAACAGAAATAAAGCTTCCAGCTGCTCGAGAGGCCCTTCCACTTCAGGCTTCAGCCTGACCCATAATGCTGCAGCCCTTCCACTACCACCCACTTCTATGATTCCACAGGGCTTTTCCAATTTCAAAGACTTAAAGTTAGCATGCAGTTGATTAGGAACTTCAGTAAGGTGTCCGTAGTCCTTTGCAACAGGCTAAGAATAGTTCAAATGTTGTCCCCCCAGCTCCTTAACCTGGAATGCAGTCTCCCTGCTCACCACCACTGATGAAGGCATTCAGCAGATCCAAGCAGGCTGCATTTAAGGATATAAGGCAGAAATATCTCAACTGTCTAAAATTGTGCTTTCCAGGGGTGCCTGGGTGGCTCAGTTGGTTAATTGTCTGACTTTGGCTCAGGTCATGATGATCTTGCGATTTGTGAGTTCGAGTGTCGCATTGGGTTCTGTGCCAACAGCTCAGAGCCTGAAGCCTGCTTCGGATCCTGTGTTTCCCTCTGTCTCTATCCCTCCCCTGCTTGCAAACTCTGTCTGTCTCTGTCTCTCTCAAAAAAACAAAAACAAGAAACTGTGCTTTCCCAATATGGTAGCCACTAGTCCATATGTGGCTATTTACATTTAAATTAATTAAAATGAAATTAAAAATTCAATTCCTTGGTGGCACTAGCCACAATTCAAATGGTCAACAGCCATTGTGGCTAGTAACAACCGTACTGGGCAGAGCAGATACAGGACATTTTCATTATCGTAGACAAATCTGGGCAGCCCTGGTCTAAATACATTTATTTGTGTGTGTGTTTGGTTTCAACTAAAAGAGTAAATACCTAAACTAGAGACTAGTTGTATGATAGCAACTAGTCTTTTTCTGGTGGAAAAAGAAATACAGTTGGTTAACATGGATCTAGCTGAAGTATAAAACAAATGGTAGACCTAGAAAAGCAGATAAAATATTTGACTCATGAGTAATACTAATTCAATTAAAAATTACCATAATTAGCAAAACTAAGTTATTTACTATCTACTGAAAATTCCTAATGTGTAAAACCCTATAAAACAGAATAAAGTAGAAACAAATCTTTAATCTTTGTAAATTAACATTCCTAAGGAGACAGGACACACGGATAGACACAGGTTATTTTTGTGAGCATGTTTTTTCAGACTGTGAAGAGGGAGATACCAGGATTTCAGCCTCTGCCCAATGAGTAACACTGAGGCCAGGAGAAGGGAAAGCCAAAAGTGGGGTTTACTGTAACTAATTTTTGCAAAATGCCTAAGGTGATGGATGCACTCTTCTACATGGAAGATACCTGAGCTCTTACTGTAGCTCAAAAGGATTTAAATATTACCACAAAACCAGGAAACACCAGAAATCATCATGACTGGGAAAATGATCTCACAGGTCTCCTCATCATTTCAAGTATAACTTCATAATGTGATAAATGTTAGAATTCTCAAAAAATGCATTCAGGAAACATTCAAGTGCCTACTAATGCGAAAATCCTGTGTGTCCATTGCAGAGTACCTCACTTCAGAAGCCACCACTGAAGTAAATGCCAACAACTGGGGTCTGTTTTTTGTTTCAGCTGAAGTGAATGTGGTTGTATATGTTACATATACGTAATAGCAACTATGAAGCTTAATCAGTTAAATGAATAAAATGTGAGGAGATATTTAGATGGGGATAGGTAATCGGGTAGTAACAACAGATTATTCTAGACTGTAGAGGAAACATAACAATCTCAGAAGGAAACTGTCAGTGTGGTGGACACAGGTGAATAAGGCACAGTGACACTAGGAGTTTAAGTTTCACTTTGAGACTAAGGTTAACGGGATTAGTCACTATTTTGACTTTACTGAACTATGTGGAGATATTTACATATTTTTATTCAGCATTTTAAATTGACTGGAAGAAGATAGACTAAAGGTGAATAAACCATTTGCAGCCGCAGCAGTTTAGAGTAGATTAATTAATTCTAAAATAATTTAAGTTGGACCAGGTTTTAGGGCACAGAGATGGAGTGAATGTTATTTGCACATTGGCTATAAGAGTTTAGAAATGTGGAGAAAAGAGAAAAGCTATTAAATACTTTCTGAAAACATTAGGCAACAGTGATAAATCTTGGTTTTAACAATACTGGAGTTACTATGTATGAATAGTAACTATCTGTGATGTTTAACTTGCACTAATTTTTCAAATCAATATTAAATGTTTGTATGAATTCCAACAATCTCTCTGTAGAGTATAAAATATTTTTATAGTTTTTGCTCTTCCCCACCTCCAATACCCTGTAATCCATTCTCTAGATGGAAGTACTGTCATTAAAATTCTGTATTTGTTTTTCAAGATTTTTTGATATTTGTGTATAAAATATGTATTATTAGTTTATGTATAGGATCATAATATTCCTTTTGGCCACAATATGCCCTTTGTATTTAATATTATATAATGGACATCTTTGGAGTTTTCACCATGGCATGTCGGTTCAAGATCCTGAGGGACAGGCTTTAGGCAAGGACTGTCCTAGCAGAACCAGAACAGTGGCAGCTGAGAAACAATCATTCAATTGCCTTATGCTCATTAAGTAAAATATCATACTGCAATTACCATCTGGAATATAGCACTTATGTTTTCTTTTTTAAGTATCCCTTAATTAGATTTAAAAAGAATAGCTAATCTGAGGTTAGACACAGTCTCCTCAGTTTATGTCCCACATACGAATTTTCTTTAATATAATATGACTTACGACACTTGTAAAGCTGCATTTATTTCCTTGAGTAGCTCGTTAGTCTTATTAAAATCTGCCCGCATGATATTTTTCTCTCTGAGGTGGTCTGCTGTCATGACATCCAGCTCTTTTTCAAGTCTCTTGTTTAAATCTTGTTCATGCAACCTGTTTATTTTTGGTTAAGAAAATGTTATTCTGAAATCAAGCTTTCAAAACTTTCTATATTCTACAGATTTGAAATGGTTTTATGTATAATATAGAGAAAATTAATGGAAATAGTCTAAAATAACTTACTTTGCTCCTATCTTCGAGTTTGTTAAAGTTGTCTCCTTTAATGCTTTTTAAATTACATTTTATAAAGATTTTAGTTAATTGTATAGTTTCCAAAGTTAATGAATACATACCTATTATTCAAAATACCAACATTTTATCTATGTTCTAAATTACAGCCATCAACAAATAAAGGAGTGGTCTTCAATATCTATGAGAAGGCAGTCTAGTCATAAAAATAAGCATGTATTGCTAACTACTATTATAGCAGTCTTTCAGGTAACACTGTATATTATGTCTGTTATGATTAATGACATACCTCATCTGTTGGTTAGATTCACTTCGTATTCTGAGAATTTCTTTCCCCTTAAATTCCAATTCTTTGGTTAGGGCACTTATATTTTCATGAAGGTGCTGTACCTCCTTATCCAAGTCTGAGATGTGATGCTCTCTGTGCCTTAATTCCTCTTGTAGATCTGTTATTCTACACATATGTTCCTTACTCTGCAAAATACAAATAATTATTTTTTAAAGTAAGCTCTATGCGGAACTTGGACTCACAACCCCGAGATCAAGAATTGCATGCTCTACCAACTCGGCCACCCAGGTACCCCTACAAATAATTCTTAAACGTATTCTAGTATTTGCTTTCTGCATTTATCTAAAGGAAAGAAAGTGACATACTGGAATGTCAAATGTAATGACACTGCTTCGAAACAAACTGCTGAAAAAAATCTAAAGGCTCTTCTTTTTCCATATATATATGAAGTGTTTATATGGATACAGTTTATATGGATAATATCAGGGTGACAAGAGGCCCAAAAGACCATAAAATGCAATTTCCCACACATTTTACAGACAAGGAAACCAATACCCAAGAGATACCTGTTCAAGGAGGATGTATATGAATGGCAGAGCTGAAATTAGAATGCAGGGCTCCTACATACTCACCAAGTTACATGGGCTTACAGTAAAATGCTGGCACCACTGTCCTTTGATCTAAAAATTCCCTGCATCTAGGGAGGCCATCCCGACACACACATATCATATGGTTTAGAAAGCAGACTTTGTCTGCTTTGTGCTGATCTAACAGTTACCTTGTCTGAAAGATAAGCTCCCTTCCATATTCCTAGAAGTCACTGTTTTTCACAATGTCTACTAGATATTGTCAATTTCAGTGTTAGCATAGTTGAAGATAGAACTTCCCTCCATGATTATAAGGTGGCTCATTTAAAACTTCATAGCAATGAAGAGAAAATTTGAGCTGATCATTTAACATAGCTAAAGACTAACAAAGTAAAAGTCTTAAGTCTAAAAAATAATGGACTTCATTACACTATGCCTAGAAATCCATCCACCTGGATAGACATATATTCAAGATCATAAATTCTCTAATTAAAGGAAGTATACTTCATTAAAGAGCAAAGTTTAAAAAGCATAAATATTACCTGTGCTAGAGTGGTATGGAAATATCTTTTTTTTTTTTTTTTTTTTTTTGAGGACCTACTACTTCCCTAGCTATGCTATCCAGCATGACTATTTAAATTCAAGTTTAAATGATTTAAAATTAAACAAAATTGAAAATCCTGGTCCTCGGTCACACTAGACATATTTGGCCCATGTGGCCAGTGACTATCACAGTAGATAGCAGATACAGAAGAGGTTCGCCTATAGACAATGCTGTTTTATAGTATTCTGTCTTCACTCTTTGTGTTATTCATATTTCATTGATCGCTTTCTCAGGATGCAAGTAAAATTCAATATATTCAATTAAAAAGTCATAAAATGTAATTTTATGACCGATATAATAAGTCAAATTACCTTATTTCCCTTTAAAAATAAAGCTCTTCAATATAGGTAGCAAATAGTAACTAATGTAAATACTAGTTATTACAAAATTTTCAGAAAATTGTGAACATTCAGATCTATCCACATTTAGGGAATCATCACATAACATGTTCTTCTTTACCTGTCTTCTGCTAATATCTACGCTTCGCTCTAATTCCATTTTAGCAGCTGCCAATTCTTGATGATGACTGTGCCGTAACAAATCAATTGCAGCCGCATGTTGATGGTTTAGTTCTGATCGTAAGGAAGCTGGAATCCGAGGGAAAAAAGAGCTTTAGTATATTGAAAAATATTACTGATACTTTACGTAAAAATTATAAAGGTCACAGAATATTATTTTTAAAATTAGGACACTTGTATATGCCCATTAAAATATCATAGACTGTCATAGAATGTCATGAATTTAAAGGTCATCCAGCTTTGATAAGAACAAGAAAATTTTCATCTGCTCAACAGATCAAGGAATTTCCATATATGCTTTGAGTTTGGCAGTAAGGTGCTAATGGAAATGAAATATTTTTAACTTTTCTCATTCACTACTGGAATAACATCATTTTAAAGCTGAATAATACCACAACATATATTCATTTAGGAAGCAACTTCCCACCCAGGTAAGAATTCTTCCACAATATTTCTGAAAGATGTTAAGCACTGGCTGGTGAGTGCTCTTAGTGATTTGTAAATCATCATTTTTATTTGAATTTGAGATTATTTGATACAATCCACATTTACTGAATGTCAGGTACTATACTAAGGGAGAACAAAATATGACCCTGTTCTAATAACTGCATAGGCTACAGGGAAAGGCATCATGCCAGGGAATTAAGTGGAATATCAGAAATGTATATTAGTTATAATGAAAGCACAGCAGTGGAAGCACCATTTCCTAGGAGAAGGAAATTAGGAATGCTATCACAAAGGAACTGTCACAGGGCCTCAGTCTATAGCACTGAGTAGGGGTTCTCCAAGTGGAGAAAGAGAAAAGCATAAATGAGAAAGGGATAAGATATGCAAAAGCAGAGAGAACCTAATTTATCAGGTAAACTATAGGAAGATGGTGTGGCAGATGCCCACAGAACATGTGGTCATACTGGAAAGAAAATGGAGCCCAGTCTGAGAAAGTTGTAGCATAAAATGCTTTTTACTTTATGTTTAGGTTCATGGTTCTCAGTCTGGGATACGTGTGGCAGTATATCTGAGCGACTTTTAGGGTATACAATATCATCATCTGAAACATGAACTGTACTTAAAGATTTAGGGGAAAGTCATTACTTTCATGTTAATACAAAGGAGATGTGAGTAAAATGCAAATTATATATTCTAAAGCTAAAACATAAGATGACTTCAAAGAAATGCTGTGCTTGTAGCTAGTCAATTTAGGCTCTTCCTGAGGCCTCCACATAGGGCATAAGTTTAGTCTCCCCTGTATGAAGGGCGGCTTCAGTGGAAAAACTTGACAGGCAGTGAGGTGGTACATGGGAATCAGTGAAGGATTTAAAGTTGGGAAGTTACATGGTGAGATTTGAGTCTTACACAGATTAGCCAGACTGGAGTCTGAAGGATGAACTGAAGGAATAAAGATCAGCGAGAAGGTTATGACAATAACCCAGGTGAAAAATGATATGACTATGAAAAGTGGAGGAAATAACAGAATGTGGAAGCAAAAGAAAATAAGTTCTCCTAGCTTCCTGGCTTGGGCAACTGGGTAAACAGTGACACTCTTAGTTAAAATGGAAGGTACAGGAATGGCAATACACTTTGGACTTCAGAAAGATGGTAAGCTAATATTTAAAAATATAGAATATAATTTGCAACATCTAACTTTCTAATATGCAATTTGAAATAGAAATCTAATTCACAAGGAAAGGAGTTCGGTCTCGAAATACATATTTGGAATCACTAGCACAATAGATAGTAGTTGGAGCCATAGCTGTGAATCCAATCAACCGGGAAAAGCCTGAAGACTGAAAAACAGACCAAAAGGCTGGGGACTAAAGATTGGGAAACAGCCATATTTAACAGATGCACAGAAAACAGGACCAGCAAGTGAAGATTCTTAAAAAGCAGAGGTCAGAATGCAGTGCGGTGAGTATATGATCATGGAGACCAATGGGAAAAGAAGATTCAAGAAGGTCAAAGAGGTCAAATGATGCAGAAAGAGCAAATATGATGAGAGCTAGTGAGCATATATGAATTTGGAATTTCAAAGTTCAATGGTGACTTCAGGGACAGTAATTTTAATAGTATAAGGGGTGCAAAATGTAGACCTGAAGGATCCTGACAAAGGACTGGTACCTAGAATACACAAAGAACTCCCAAAACTCAACAGTAAAAATACAAACAATCCAGTTAGAAAAGATATACAGATGGCAAATGAATACCTGAAAACATGTTCAACATAAGTAGCCATTAGAGAAGTGCAAAGTAAAATTCACAATGAAGTAATACCACACTCCTATCTGAATGGCTAAAATACAAAACAGTGACATCAAATGCTGGTAAGGATGTGAAAGAAACTGTCACTCATTCATTGCTGGTGAGAATGTGAAAAGGTACAGCCACTCTGGAAAACAGTTTCTTAACTAAACCTACAATCATCATATGATCCAGCAACTCTCCTCCTAGGCATTTATCTCAGAGAAATGAAAGCTTACTCTTACACAAAACTGAAAACACCAGATGTCCTTCAATGGGTAAAGAATAACAATTGTCCTTCAGCAATAAAAAGGGACAAACTATTGATACATACGACAACCTGGATGAATCTCCAGAGAATTATGCTGAGTGAAAAAAAAAAAAACAATCACCAAAAGGTGATATCTTATTCCATTTATAACATTTTTTAAACGACAAAATAATAGAAATGGATAACAGATTAATGGTTACCAGGCATCAAAGGTGGGGAGGAAAGGGAAGTAGGTGTTGCTATAAATGGGATCCTCATGGTAATGGGAGTGTTCTGTGTCTTGACAGTATCAATGTCAGTATCCTGGTTGTGATATGAACTACAGTTTTGAAAGATGTTACCACTGGGGGAAACTGTCTAAAGTGTTCAGAGGATCTCTCTGTATTACTTCTTACAAGCTCGTATGAATCTATAATTATCTCCAAATAAAAAAGTTTAATTAAAATCACAAAAAGTCCTTTTGTCAACAAAGAGGCATTTAATCAAGTTTCAATGGACTAAACAATAGTGCTAACACTTGGCCTGTTTCTACTTCTTTTCATACAGTTGTGGAAAGTTTGTGCTTCCCTTGGGCCAGAATTCTCCAAAGGCTACCTCTGCATTGGACTGTATGCTCCTTGTATGTAAAGACAGATCAGCAGTTTACTTTTTAGTTCTCCTTGCTCAGCAGTTTCTGTAGCATGTAAACAGGTATTCCACAAATGTTTGATAAACATTCTCACTATGATTTTCACCCTGGCTATCGCAGTGTCTTGTCACAGAGGAAGAGGAGAGAACTATGACGACCTGGCCTAGGACTCCCAGCAATAATAGAGATGATGTATTGGGTCAAATGGCTTTGCCTTTGAGGCCTAAAGTATTCACAACACTTTGGGCTTCTCTGTTTCCAATTCCTACTTGGAAAGCATATGCCACTGAAATGTGACAACATACAATAAAAACTTATATTAAGAGATTTTGGGGAAAAAAACAAACAGAAGGAAAATGAGATGGTAGGAATAAAGTTACCAAACAACACCAAATCCCCCACCCCCAAACTCTTTAAATACCTATGCAGTATTTCTTCAAAACTCAACTGATCTCTTCATAAGAAGGGTAGTGATTTGAACACTTCAAAGATTAAAATCCCAATAAAAAATATCTGAAAAATACCTAAACAAAAAGTCAGACCTAAAGAGTTTTCTCATACAAACAAAATCCTGAAGTGGAAAAAACAAAAACAAAAACAAAAACAAACAACCCATATGACTATCATGTCTAAGGACGTGTGCCTCCATACTTATCTACTCCTTTCGGTCACTGGAAAGTCAGGGCAACTCCTTTTAGTCTCTTAATAGGTGGAAGCCCCAGTGAGTGCTGCTTACATAGCCAGAGTACGGAGAAAGGTGAGGGGACCTCACTTCATTGTGTTCTATCCATTCTACTCCTCCATACTCACCTCTTCATCTGGTAACTTCAAATATGCAAAACACTTAGATACTCATTTTGGTGTGTCAAAAATTAAAAATAAAACTTTGTCATTTCATGTTGAATTTTAAAGACGATACAAATAAATATGACAAGATTATAATCCTTTCAAAATACCAAGCATAGCCTTTCCTTCATCTTCTAATTCAAACCGAAGAGTCTGAAGTTCCTGTTCCATTTCTATCCGGAAGCCCTCCATTGACTCTCTATGTGCATCTTTTAATGACTGAAGCTCTGCAGAATGTTTTTGTTGTAAATGATTTTCAAGAGCCTAAAACAGGAGAAATGTATTCAATTTATTATGTTAGAATACAGGAAAGAAAATGAAAGCAAAATAAAAAATTGTGGGGGGAGGCAAAAAATAAATTACTAAAACTCAGTTATTTAAGAAAAACAAAGCATTTTTAATTCATCTTTAAGGATATTTTATATATAAGATAACAACCATTAGAAACTAAATTAATAGGGTCACTTCAGTAGAACAATCCTTATGAAACCAGTTGATCCAATGTATTGTGTTTAAATTGGGATGTCAGCCCTTTACCTAAGGTAGTTTTCCACTAAAGTCATTTTCTGAAGTTGTTGAGGGGTGTAAGGCACCTAAATGAATGAATATTTCCTCTGTGTGCACAAACTTAGGAAGAGAGGAGGAGGGCATTAACAAGAAAAGATCTCCTTCTGATCAGGAAAAGAAAGATGACAGATGGCTTTTACAACTCCAACCTTATCAAATATTTTGTAATGACTTTCTACAGGCATTTGGGAACAGAAGAAAATCTGTGAGAGTAGGGAACTGGAAAAGTAAACAAACCTCTCACATGATTAGTTCTAAAAGCCTAACCAGAGAAAATAGACTACATATATGTGGCTAAAACTAAGAGAAGTTATGTAGCCACGGGAGAAAAACAGAGCTCAGCGTACCTCAAGGATACAGACTGAACTGACAAGAAGGGTTTTTCTTACCATATCTGTAACATGAAAGGTTTCTGAGAAAGATACCATGTTGTAACTAGGGCTATATTTCCCTAGCCATTACTCTAAAATCCTGTTTTTATAAGTTAATATTTGGCTACTTATGCTCACTGTTTCTCAAGTGTTTTATTTCTGAAAAATAAAGCACAGGTTTCTTTAAATATAGTAAAATATGGAACTTTTAATCTAGACAACTTTAGTTACTTAGGTAGCTTAGCTACCTAGTGATGCACAACTTTTGAAAAATGATTAATGTTCTAAAGAGACTGAATGTGTAAAATTAAAGTACTGATACAAGAGGTTATATGTTATTCTCATTCACAAATGATACCAACAAAAAGATTATTTAACAATCAGGTCTAATTGTGTGTGTGTGTGTGTGCATGCGCACGCACATGCACCTTTGTTAAGGTACAGATAACATACAATATTAGGTTCAGATACAACATACTGATTCAACATTTACGAACACTATGAAATAGTCACCAGAAGTGTAATCACCATCTATCACCATACAAAGTTATTATAATATTACTGACTATATTGCTTATATTGTACTTTACTACATCTCCAGGTCTTCTTTTATAATTGGAAGTTTGTACCCCTTAATCCCCATCACCTACTTTGCTCATTCTCACCACCCCCATCTCCTCCCATCTGGCAACCACAAGTTCATTCTCTGCATTTATTAGTCTGTTTAGGTTTTGTTTGTTCATTTGTTTTGCTTTTTGTTCACTACATACAAGTGAAATCCTACAGTATCTGCCTTTCTCTGACTTATTTCACTTAGTATAATACCCCCAGGTCCACCCATGTTATCACAAATGGCAAGATTTCATTCTTTTAATGGCTGAGTAATATTCCAGTGTGTGTGTGTGTGTGTGTGTGTGTGTGTGTGTGTGTGTGTGTGTGTGTGTATCTTTTCATACACACACACACACACCTTTATCCGTTCATCTACCGATGGACACTTAGGTTGCTTCTATATCTTGGCCATTTTAAATAGTGCTGCCATGAATACAGGAGTGCAGATATCTTTTCATTTTCTTCAGATAAGTACCCAGAAGGGAAATTGCTGTATCACACAGGAGCTCTATTTTTAATTTTGGGGGGAACCTCCATACTGTTTTCCACAATGGCTGTACCAATTTACATTCCCTTTTCTCCACATCCTTGCCAACACTTGTTATTTCTTGTCTTTTAATACCAGCCGTTCTGAGAGGTGATATCTCATTGTGGTTTTGATGTGCATTTCCTTGATGATTAGTGATATTGGGTATCTTTTCCTGTATCCATTGGCCATTTGTATGCCTTCTTTGGAAAATGTTTATTCTGGTCTCCCACCTGTTTTTTTTTAATCAGATTGTGGTTTTTTGGTGTTGAGTTCTATAAGTTCTTTATATATTTTGAATAGTAATTTTTTATTGGATAAATCATTTGCAAATATCCTCTCCCATTCATTGAGTTGCCTTTTTGTTTTATTGATGGTTTCCTTTACTAGCAAAAGCTTTTTTACTTTTAATTAAAAAATGTTTTTTTTCTTTTTTCTTTTTTTTTAGAGAGAGAGCAGGAGAGAGGGGCAGAGGAAGAGAGAGAGAATCTTAAGTAGAATCCATACCCAGCACACAGCCTGATGCAGGACTTGTTCCCATGACCCTGGAATCAGGACTGAGCTGAAATGAAGAGTTGTATGCTCAACTGACTGAGCCACCCAGACGCCCCAGGTCTTTAATCCATTTGGGGTTTATTTTTGTATATGGTATAAGAAAGTGGTCCAGTTTCATTCTTTTGCACATTTTTCCGAGCATCATTTATTGAAGAGACTGTCTTTTTCCCATTATATATTCTTGTAAACTAATTAACCATGGGTTTATTTCTGGACTCTGTATTCTGTTCCATTGGTCTGTGTTTTTGTGCCAGTACCATACTGTTTTGATTTCTATAGCTTAGTAGTATACTTTGAAATTAGGAAGAGTGATAGCTCCAGTTCTGTTGTTCTTTCTCAAGATTACTTTGGCTGTTCAGGGTCTTGCAGTAGTTCCATACAAATTCTTAGGATTATTTGTTCTAAATCTGTGAAAGATGCCATTGCATTTTTAAAAAATGAAATTGCTGTTTATTTTCAATTCACATTATATACACAAATATTAACTTCTGGGGAGAAGGGATTTTTTTTATTGTTTATATTAAACACTCAGTGCTCATCATGACAAGTGAATTCCTTAATCCCCATCACCTATTCCACCCATCTTCGAACCCATCTACCCGCCTCTGGTAACCATCCAGTTTGTTCTCTATACTTATGAGTCTGTTTCTTGGTTTGCCTCTTTCATTTCCTTTTGCTCATTTGTTTTTCTTTTCTTAAATTCCACATATGAGTAAAATTATATGGTATTTGTCTTTCTCTGATTGACTTATTTCACTTAGCATTATAGTCTTTAGCTCCATCTATGTCACTGAAATAGCAAGATTTCATTCTATTTTATAGCTGAATAATATTCCACTGGATATATATACCACATCTTTATCCATTCATCTATCAATGGACACTTGGGCTGCTTCCATATATTGACTATTGTAAATACTTCTGCTATAAATATAGGGGTATATGTATCCCTTTGAATTAGTGTTTTTGTATTCTTTGTGTAAATACCCAGTAGGGCAATTGCTGGATTATAGGGTAGTTTTTTTTAATGTTTATTTTTTTGAAGAGGGCATGGGCAGGGGAGAAGGAGAGAGAGAATCCCAAGCAGGCTCCATGCTGTCAGCGCAGAGCCTGATACGGGGCTCAATCTCACAAACTGAGATTATGACCTGAGCCAAAATCAAGAGTCAGATGCTTAACTGACTGAGCCACCCAGGCGCCTCAGGTACTTCTGTTTTTAATTTTTTGAGGAACCTCCATACTGTTTTCCATAGTGGCTGCACCAGTTTGCATTCCTACCAATAGTTCAAGAGGGTTCCTTTTTTTAAAAAAGTTTTTACTTACTTATTTTTGAGAGAGAGAGACAGTACAAATGGGGAAGGGGCAGAGAGAGAGGGAGAGAGAGAATCCCAAGCAGGCTCGCACTACCAGCACAGAGCCTGATGCAGAGCTCAAATTCACAAACCATGAGATCATGACCTGAGCCAAAACCAAGAGTCACTTAACCGACTGAGCCACCCAGGCACCCCAAGGGTTCCTCTTCCTCCACATCCTTGTCAACACCTGTTGTTTCCTATGTTACTGATTTTAGCCATTCTGACAGGTGTGAGGTCATCTCTCATTGTAGTTTTGGTTTGCATTTCTGTGAAGATAAGTGGTGTTGAGCATCTTTTTATGAATGTGTTGGCCATCTGTATGTCTTATTTGGAGGAATGTCTGTTCATGTTTTCTGCCTATTTTTAATTGAATTATTTCTTTTCTGGGTGTTGAGTCATAGAAAGTTCTTTTTATATTTTGGATACTAATCCTTTATTAGATATGTCATTTGCAAATATCTTCTTCCATTCAGTGTTTCCTTCACTGTGCAGAAGCTTCCTTTTTTGATGCAGTCCCGAGCTTATTTTTGTTTTTGTACCCCTTGCCTCAGGGAACCTTTCTAGAAAAAAGTTGCCATGGAAAGTTGTCAAGAGAATTATTGCTTGTGTTCTCTTTTAGGATTTTTATGGTTTCAGGTTTCATGTTTAGGTCTTTAATTCATTTTGAATTTATTTTTGTGTATGGTGTAAGAAAGTGGTTCAGTTTAATTCTTTTGCATGTTGCTGTCCAGTTTTCTCAATACCATTTGTCAAGGAGATATTCTTGGATATTCTTTCCTGCTTTGTCAAAGATTAATTGACCAGAAAACTGTGGGTTTATTTCTGGATTTTCTATTCTGTTCCATTCATCTGTATGTCTATTTTTGTGCCAGTCCACACTGTTTTCATTACTACAGCTTTGTAGTGTAACTTGAAGTCTGAAATTGTGATCACTCCAGTTTTGCTTTTCTTTTTCAAGTTTGTTTTGGCGATTTGGGATCTTTTGCAATTCCATAAAAATTTTAGGACTGTTTTTTCTAATTCTGTGAAAAATGCTGTTGGTAATTTGATAGGGATTGCATTAAATGTGTAGATTTCTTTGAGTAGTATACATATTTTAACAATATTTGTTCTTCCAGTCCATAAGCATGGAATGTCTTTCCATTTCATTGTGTCATCTTCAATTTCTTTTGTCAGTGTTTTAAAGTTTTCAGAGTATAGATCCTTCACCTCTCTGGTTATGTTTATTCCTAGGTATCTTATTATTTTTGGTGCAATTACAAATGGGATTATTTTCTTAATTCCACTTTCTGCTGCTTCATTATTAGTGTATAGAAATGCAATAGATTTCTGCACACTGATTTTGAATTCTACAACTTTACTGAATTCATTTTCTCAGTTCTAGCCTGTGTGTGTGTGTGTGTGTGTGTGTGTAGTCTTTCAGGTTTTCTCTGTATAGTATCATATATATCATATCATATCTGCAAAGGATGAAAGTTATACTTCTTCCTTACTAATATGGATGTCTTTTATTTCTTTGTGTTATCTGATTGCTGTGTTTAGGACTTCTAGTACCATGCTGAATAAAAGTGGTGAGAGTGGACATCCTGGTCTTGTTTCTGACCTTATAGGATAGGCTCTTTTTTCCCCATTGGGGGTGATGTTAGCTATAGGTTTTTCACATAAAGGCTTTATTTAGTTGACGTATGTTCCTCTAAACTGAGTTTATTAAAGGTTTTTATTATGAATCAATGTTGTACTTTGTCAAATGCTTTTCCTCCATCTCTTGAAATGATCATATGTGATGTATCACGCTGACTGAATATTGAACCCTTGCAACCAGAGAATAAATCCCACTTGACCATGAGAATGATTTTTTTTACTGTATTGTTGGACTCAGTTTGTTAGTATTTTGTTGAGGAGTTTTGCATCTATGTTTCATCAGAGATACTTGCCTGTTGGTCTCTTTTTTAGTGGTGTCTTTATCTGGTTTTGGTATCAGGATAATGCTGGCACCATAGTATGAATTTGGCAGTTTTCTTTCCCTCTCCATTTTTTACAATACTTTGGGAAGAGTAGGTATTAACTCTTTAAATGTTTGGTAGATTTCACCTGTGAAGCCATCTGATCCTGGACTTTTGTTTGTTGGGAGTTTTTTGATTACTGATGCAATTTTTTTGTTGGTTATCAGTCTGCTCAAATTTCTTTATTTCCTCCTGTTTCAATTTTGGCAGGTTACATGTTTCTAGGAATTTATCCATCTTTCCTAGGTTGTCCAATTTATTGATATATAGCTTTTCATAATATTCTCTTATAGTTGCTCACATTTCTGTGGTGTTGGTTGTTATTTCTCCCCTCTCACTTCTGGTTTTATTTATTTGGGTCCTTTGTCTTTTTTTCCTTCATAAGTCTGGCTAGAAGTTCATCAATTTTATTCATTTTTTTTTCTTCAAAGAACCACCTCCTGGTTTCAGTGATTTTTTTTTTAGCTCTATTATCATTTATTTCTGCTCTAATCTTTATTATTTCCTTCCTTCTGCTGGTTTTAAGTTTTGTTTGTTCTTTTTCTGGTTCCTTTGTTGTAAGGTTAGGTTGTTTATTTGAGATTCTTCTTGATTCCTGAGGTAGGCCTGAAATGCTATAAACTTCCCTCTTAGAACCACTTTGCTGCATCACAAAGGTTTTGAACTGTTGTGTTTTCATTTTCATTTGTTTACATGTACTTTTAAATTTCTTCTTTTATTTCCTGGTTGACCCATTCATTGTTTAGTAACATGTTATTTACCTTCATGTGTTTGTGGTCTTTCCAGATTTTTTCTGGTGGCTGACTTCTAGTTTCATAGCGTTGAGGTCAGAAAAGGTACATGGTATGACTTCATTCTTGTATTTTTTGAGGCTTGTTTTGTGGCCTAATATGTGATCTATTCTGGAGAATGTTTCATGTGCACTTGAAAACAGTGTGTATTCTGCTGTTTTAGGATGGCATGTTCTAAATATATCTGTTAAATCTCTCTGGTTCAATGTGTCATTCAAAGCCATTGTTTCCTTGGTGATCTTCTGTTTAGATGATCTATCCTTTGATGTAAGTGCAGTGGTAAAGTTCCCTATAATTGTTCTAGTATCGATTAGTTCCTTTATGCTTGCTATTAACTACTTCATGTATTTGGGTGTTCCCATGTTGGTTGCATAAATATTTACAATAGTCATATCCTCTTGTTGGACTATGCCCTTTATTATTATGTAAGTATCCTTCTTTGTCTCGTTAATCTTTCTTCTAAAGTCAGTTTTGTTCAATATACATATTGCTACGCCAGCTTTCTTTTGACGTAACATCCATTTGTATGATAGATGTTTCTCCAACACTTTCAACCTGCAGAGGTCTCTAGGTCTCAAATGAGACTCTTGTAGAATGCCATTGCAATTTCAATAGTGACTGCATTGAAGCTGGAGATTGCTTGGGTAGCATGGAAATTTTAACAATATTAATTCTTCCAATCCAGGAGCATGACATATCTTTCCACTTATTTGTGTTATCTTCAATTTCTTTCATCCATGTCAGTTTTCAGAGTACAAGTCCCACCTCCTTGGTTAAATTTATTCCTAGGTATTTTACTCTTTTGATGCCATTGTACATGGGATGGTTTTCTTAATTTCTCTGATAGTTGTTATTACTGTATAGATATCCAACAGGTTTCTGTATCCAACAGGTTTCTATATATTAATTTTGTATATTGCAACTTTACTGAATTCATTTATTCTAATAGTTTTTTGGTGGATTCTTTAGGATTTTCAATGTATAGTATCATGTTATCTATAAATAGTGACAGTTTTACTTCTTCCTTATCAATCTGGATGCCTTTTATTTCTTTTTCTTGTCTGATTGCTGTGGCTGGGACTTGGAATACTATGTTTAACAAAAGTGGTGAAAGAAGGCTTCTTTGTCTTGTTCCTGGTATTAGAGGAAAAGCTTTCAGCTTTTCTTTGTTAAGTATGATGTTAGCTGTGGTTTTGTCACTGATAGCCTTTATTATATTAGGGTGTGTTCCATTTATACCCACTTTGTTGAGAGTTTTTATCATAAATGAATGTTGAATTTTGTCAAATGCTTTTCCTTGCATCTACTGAGATGATCATGTGATTTTTATCCTTCATTTAATAATGCAGTAAATTACACTGATTTGCAGATATGGAACCATTCTTGTATCCCTGGAATAAATCCCATGTGATCACGATGTATGGATTTCTCTAAATGTATTGTTAATTTTGGTTTGCTAATATTTTGTTCACAGTTTTTGCATCTATATTCATCACGGATAATGGAAATAAGGCCCAATTTTTAACCAATGAAACTTCCTTAACTTTCCAGATAAGATCGATAGACTATAATTTATTGGAGAGGCTAGTCAATTGTTTTTAATGGAATGTGATTTTGTTTTAACAATTTCTTTACAGCCTACTACTTCTTAAAATAGTTGCCTGCACCCAAATAAAGGATTGAAAACAACCTATATTGGGGCGCCTGGGTGGCTCAGTCAGTTGAGCGTCTGCCTTCACCTCAGGTCATGATCTCACCCTCCATGAGTTCGAGCCCCATGTCAGGCTCTGTGCTGACAGCTTAGAGCCTGGAGCCTGCTTCAGATTCTGTGTCTCCCTGTCTCTCTCTGCCCCTCCCCTGCTCATGCTCTGTCTCTCTGTGTCTCAAAAATAAATAAAAACATTAAAAAAATTTTTTTTAAAAATAAAACAACCTATATCATTAATTTACTATATATGGTGCAAATTATTCTTAGTAAAACTGCATTTTCTATCAAATGTTTTATCTTAATTATAAAGTCCTTAGAATAAAATGAAAAATACAGTGTTAAGAAATAAACTGAACCAAAATTAATCACACTACGACATGTCAAACTAGTGTCTTACACAGAAGAAGAATAATGTATCTATTTGATTTAAATCTCTTTTGTATGATCTTTCTGTATCACTACTTATTCACATAGCCTTTGGGGAGGTATACAGGGAATTGTACTATTTTAATTTCATTTTATTGTGAATTTTTTATAGGAGGGTCAGTAGTCTGAGGACAAAAATATGGGATAAAAAATATAAATTCCTTAGGTATTTGTGCCTTTTGTAGATCCAACCTGAGAGAGAAAACTGAAAAATTTGATGAAAGGCAATTATAAGTTCAAAACAGTATTAAGTGATTACAGTGGTTACAGCTCAGTAGGACCATGCTAAATTTATTTAACCACCATCAATTATATGACAAACCAGATGGTGTATCGGTCATAGCATGAATTTGGCATTATGGTGGGAAACAGAAATAAAATGTTGGCCCTAGTTTAATCTGTGTAACTAGTGTGTATGCTTAATTATTCTGACCCCCACAAGAAAAATTCTAGAAAACACAATGAAATAAAGCAATATATAATTTTTTGGAGGCAAAAAATGAATTCTTAAGAACATGAAGGCTTATAATAATATATTAGGCTGTAGGATACCTCAGAACATATATCACATTAAACTTACTCTTTGTTCCTTTTCCTTTTCTTCTTCCATAGTTTGAAATGCAAGGACATGTGCTTCTTTCAAAGATTTATGTCTCTGTTGATGTTGTTCCTCTAATTCTTCAAGCTCTTGTGTAAGTCGTTGTCGCTCTTGTGTGAACTGGGCTTGCAGTTGCTGCAAAGAAGTCTGAGACTGGGAAAGCTGCATCTCCAGATTCTGTTTCAGCAAGGAAATCTATGCCACAGAATGGTACACAATGAAGAATAAATACAAGGCATACTTCACAACAAATTTCCAATCTAAGGGAAAAAAGCATTTCCAAGATATTAACTAAAGTAAAATAATTGCCTTAAGTATCCACTTAAAATGTTTTGCAATATATTATAAATATTTAATATTTAGGTATCACCACTTGTAATTCTATTTATAATATCCTAAAAATAGACAGTTTTATTGGTATTTAGTTTGTGGACTAGCTAAAGAACACCCGACATTTAGAAATACAGTGAACACCTGTGTTATAGTGCGATAAAAATTCATAATATGAAATAAAAACAGGACAACTAATGTTAATGTATTTATTAGGTTACAGTCCTTCAAGGAGATAGTATAAATAGTTAAACTGCTGATTTGTGAGGTGGTAGAATTGAGTAGTTAAGAATGGGGGCTCTGAGTTAAAATCTTAGCTCTGTCACTTACTAGACCAATACCTCACCAGGCCGTGTGAGCTGAAGTGTGTTACTACACATAGTTCACTTAGAACAGCCCCTGGCATGTAATAAGTGCTCAATAAATGGTAACTAAGATTATGTGAGGATTTAAAAAATTACTCTTTATAAAAGATTTTTCCATTTATGGTTTACAATCCTTATGTAAAAAAAAAAAAGATGTTCACTTTTGAATTTTGATTTAATTCAAACAATTTGTAAACTTCAAGCTTTTTAAAACCACAAACATCCCACAGTCCTCTATTTATATCCTCACAATGTCAGGTACTTTTCTTTACTGATGGAAAACTGATTTGTCACTCCTTTTGAAACAGACATCACCCTTAATGTCTGCATTGCTTCTGAGTCCCTTTTAAAGAATAAAAGCACAAACGCATGTATACACATATATACATATTTCATTTGTTTGTTTGATATAACCATTTAATTTGATCTATTTCTCTTCTCATACACAGGAAAATCTAACTTGGAACTAGATAACTCAACCATATTGTAATAGAAGTTTGAAGCTAAGGAACATAGGAGAACCAGACAAAAAGTTGTCAATTGTATTCCATTAATTTAAGATGCTATATGTGTTTATATACAAGTAAAACAGTTTCTGTGGCCAAGAAGACTAAGGGAGAGAGGAAAGTGAGTTTTGTAAATGGGATAAGATATTCTTTTGACTGATGAAAGGCAGGTATAGGATGCCTCACATGTCTCACAAAGGAAAAGGGACCTGGGAAAGAAAAAGGGTGGAGAATCATCAGAGATGCAAAAAATAAGGAGAATGTTACAACAGCAGCTAAGGACATACTTGTAGAGTAGGAAGACTAAGACAAATTATACCATGTGACTTCTCACCATTTTATGCAAAGAAAATCAGGATGAAATGAATATTAAGATGAATATTAAGGACAGTCCAGAAAGAAAAAGTACATTACAAAAGGGTAAAATGCGTTGTTTGTGAACACTAACGTGTAATTGGTAGTCATTTTCTTCCCAGCTAGCTGGCCCTTGAAACAGAAAAGGCACCTACCTGCCCACTCTCTTTCCAAGTTCAACCCTTGTCTCATACCCAGCATGGGGACCCAGTGACACCCTTGTCTCTAGTGATAACTTATTAGAACATATATGGAAATGTTAGGAAAAGACCATGTTACATGTAGAATAATGACTGATATTTTCAAATCGATTAATTGGCCCCTGGCCAAGTAAGGACCAGTGAACAAACTGCTCACTAAGCTATCTGCCCTCGTATGCATCTGCATACACTCAAAGAAAGTGGGCATGTTTTTCAAACTTGCACACAGGTACCATATGGACTAGTAGTAGCCCTGGGTCCAGTCCTTTAATTAAGTGTGCACTTAGATTAGTAAGAAGCCAATCAGTTCATAGCAGTGCATCTTATTTTCTGCAATACCCACTTCAAAAATTCACTGCATCAAAAAGAGCTCTCCCATATGTTAATTGGACTAAAGTGGACTCACACTTAACTATTTAAGGATGAAACTTATGAAGAAATAGAGTATTTAAACTGAGAAACCACAGTAATAGAACAGTAACATATTTAAAATCTAAGGACACTTTTGGGGCACATGGGTGGCTCAGTCAGTTAAGCATCCGACTCTTGATTCTGATTCAGGTCATGATCTCTCAGTTCCCGAGTTTGAGACCCATGTTGGGCTCTGTGCTGTGTAGAGCCTGCTTGGAAGTCTGTCTCCCTCTCTCTCTTGCTCTCAAAAATAAATAAAGTTTAAAAAAAATTATAAAAGAAAAAAAAATCTAAGGACACTTTCAAACCTCTCTAGCTTAAATGAAATACATTTAAATATTTTACAAAATAATATAGTTTACCTTGAAAAAATTCCAAAGTATTATTTTTCATTTTGGGATATAAGATCAATTTTTGTTATCTATATTCAATAAAATATAAAGTATATGCAAAAGACATTATCATGCAATTTAGTGTTCAAATATACTTAGATATTCTGTATTCTTAACTTTAAAAGCACACCAAAATAATATTAAGGCTATATAAAATCTCTAGATTCATGCTCAATACCATAAGATGAATTATATGCAGAAAGCCTTTATCATGCAGTGCAGCATCAAAACTTATTTCGCTCATTTTATAAATAAGTTAGTAGCATTGCATTAAATTATCAGCCTTTATTCAACGTGACAGTGACATGGCACTTTAAAACACAGAAATAATGAGCAAAGCAATGTAAAATGAACTAATGTTTTATGTATAGCTATAACTTAAACAGCTGAGTATATTTTATGAAAATACATAATTAATATGAAACTTCATTAATTCAAAATAAAAGAGAACAAAGATAGACTTCACATCAAATAGTATAGGCAATCTTTATCAGTACTTTTATTACAGAATTATAGAAAGCCATTTCTCATAAATGAATGAGAATGGTTCAAATTATATATTCAAAGTATCTAGTCATGTGGTATTAGTTTATTTACATGTGTTATAATTTTAAATTTTAATGCTTTTTGCTTTGTTGGTTTTAAATAAACCAAAAGAATCCTTATTTCAGAAAAGAATTTTAGTAATTTAAAAAATTCTTACCACAGGAGTTGGATATGAATTATATAGTATATTCTATTGATTAATAGCTACGAGATATTTTGCAAACAATTTTAAAAGCCAATAGAAATTGCTACCCTCGGACCTGTACCACTTAAAACGCTGATATCTTTTCAAATATAAAGTGTTGTAAACTTTTCAAAAAGACTAAAATTAAAAACATATGGATACATTTTTCTGGAGAATGGAAAGTTTTATCTATTTCCTAGGGGCAATTTCACAAGGATTCTGTACCTTCACAATGGTGTATAAAAAAACACCCTCAAAATAGAAAATGAATCAAATCTGAAGTACTGGATGTGATAGGATGTCAACATGGGATATGGAATTATGTTAGGCCAAAATACTTAACAATTTTGACAAGAAAAGTCAACACAAATTATAAGAAAGTCTAAACCATATGATATCAGTTCAATACTTTCAAATATATAAAGCAACATTAAAAACTGCTAACACAGGCTTAGAGAAGACTTATTACTATATCAACAACTTCTATAAATGTTCATGTAAAACATTTGAAGGTCCCTGAATATTTTAACTCCTTTTTTTGTTTGTTTTTAACCACTAATTTGCTATTTTTGAAGAGTCTAGCTAAAAAAGTAAATTTAAGCTTAGGAAAATTATGACCATTCTGAGAAAATTCTCAATTGTTCATAATTTCTTGGTATTTTTCTAAGAAACCCTATAAACTGAATTTATCAATTAAGAACCCCAAAAATGCCTACTTAATGTCCTTAAGATATTTCTGCAGTATGTTCCCAATCACTCTTTCATTCTTAGTTGAAAGAAAGTAGACAGCTTTTATAAAGGACAAAGGTCTCAATAACCACTTGTCTTTTAGAACAAGACAGTATATAGCAGACAACTGTTTGCATGGAAGGCTGGGCAAGAATGTGTGGAGGGGGTGGGTAGGTGCTCACTCTGCTGAACAACACTGACACGGTCATGTTTTGTTTGGATGAGGACAACTTAGAAGAGCTGATCCTCAATGACTGATGTTACCAAAGGGAATTAATTAATGGGGATTTCATTGTGTCACCAACTCCTTTTACCTTTTATATGGATGAATCAAGGCATTCTCATTCTAGTTACTAATTGATTTAACTTCAATTTAAGGTTTTTCCATTTATAACTATTTAAGTAAAGATGACTATGTTGTCACAAGTATTCTGAAGTACAATTCTGACAATAATCTTACCTTATTTGGGTTCTTATCTCTATCCCAATCAGTATATTTGTCAAAAAGACTGGATTAATATAGTGATCATGCCCAAATCCTTATTAGGTTATATGTGAATTTCTAACTGTAGTCTTATTTCACCAACATTGGGATAAATATCTTTGTTGCTTATTTTTACATACATTTTTTAGTGGCACTAAGGTAGCTCAGTCGGTTAGCATCTGACTATGGCTCAGATCATGATCTCACAGTTGGTGAGTTCAAGCCCTGTGTTGGGCTCTGTGCTGACAGCTCAGAGCCTGGAGCCTGCTTCAGATTCTGTGTCTCTGCCCCTCCTGTGCTCATGCTGTCTCTTTCTCAAAAATAAATAAACATTAAAAAATTTTTAAAAATATATTTTAAAAATGATGTTCAATGTATTCATGTATTTCTAATTATGTTTTAGGTAGAAAGCAAAGTTTAATTTTTTTAACTTTCTATAATTTATTTATTTTTTACAATTTATATCCAAGTTAGTTAGCACATGGTGCAATGATGATTTCAGGAGTAGATTACTTAAGGCCCTTACTCATTTAGCCCATCCCCCCTCCCACATCCTCTCCAGCAAACCTCTGTTTGTTCTCTATATTTAAGAGTCTCTTCTGTTTTGTCCCCCTCCCTGTTTTTATATTATTTTTGCTTCCCTTCATGTTCATGTCTTTTGTATCTTCAAGTCCTCATATGAGTGAAATCATATGATATTTGTCTTTCTCTAATTTCGCTTAGCGTAATACCCTCAAGTTCCATCCCTGTAGTTGCAAATGGCAAGATTTCATTCTTTTTGATTGCCGAGTAACACTCCATTGTATGTATATACCACATCTTCTTTATCCATTCATCCATCAATGGACATTTGGGCTCTTTCCATAGGCAAAGTTTAATTTTAAAGGTAGATAAAGTTGTCTTTTCTTGCATAGTAGAAATAATTTAGAAAGGTATGAGGAAATAGTTTCACTCCAGAAGTATCAAAATTTTATAGGACATCTCTAGACTCAAGCTTTGAGTCCTCTAGGACAGGAGTTGCCAAACTGCAGCCTGTTGTAAATTAAGTTTTACTAGAACACGGCCACACAGATATGTTCACATATTGTTATGGCCACTTTCATCCTACAACAGCAACAGAGTCAAGTAGCTACCAGAAAAACTGCAGGGCCTACAAGGCCAAAAGTATTTACCATCTGGCGCTTTATAGAAAAAGTTGGTGAACCTCTGGCCTAGGATATCAAAAAAATATTCAAAGATCTTCAGCTCTGTTTTTTTTAAAGAACAATGTTGGGAACGGTAAACATAAATTTCATTTTTTCTTTTCATATTATATATGAAAATTTTTTAAAGAGGTGCTTATATTGGAATATTACTTTGAAGCTTAATTTCTGCATATTTAAGTAAAAACAATAGCTTTGGCAATTCCTAGGAAAGGGACTTACTTCATTTCACTTAAATCTTTTCATAATTACAACATCAAAATATAAAATATGTCCTGAATCTCATGAACCTTCACAACTAACACCTGTTAATTGATATTACTTTTTCAAAAAATAAACTAGTTTACCAAAAGAAAAAATATATTTACACTTATTTCCATTGTTTTGACAGTCAAGTAGTTAACAGTTTTCAAAAATATTTTTCAGAGTAATTTAAATAACGAATTCTATGTTTGAAAGGTAAAATCTTGCTCGGCTTTGTAATAAAAATTTGCTTATTAATACAATGTGGTAGAGGTATGCACATACACAAACAAATGGCTGAAAGTTAGAAGCTTTTGTTACCCATATATGAAACATAACTTATTGAATACCGAAGTGTATTTTTTATATTGTAAGTTAAAGCTGTAAAGCAGTGATGATATTTATGCAAAATCAAAAGTGCAACATGCCCTTGTGTACAAATTGTAAGTGCCGTTCACTTACATTGTTGATAGATTTATGCAAAGCTTCACCCAGAGAGTGCCGCTAGGAAAAAAAGATCAAAGGAATAAAGGGAAACATTCAGAAATCAACTAAGTGAAAGAAAGAGGAATATAAAAGGGAGAGTAAAACACAGAACATTAGTTATAATATGCTCAAGAAAAAATAAGTTGAAAACAGTTTTTCGGAAAGGAATTAGACCAAAAAAATTAAGACACACAATCTAAATTATCTGTAGTCCCTTAAGACAGTATCTGATGTTTGTGGGATGGCAGACTTACCTATGCAAAATACTGAAGGCCAGTACATATAAATCAGAATTCAGTTGGAAAGAGAATGGTTATTGAAGGACGTAGAAGAAATCTTACTGTTCTAAATTCCTCCCAGAAATCTACAATATAAAATGCTTCAAAGCATTATACTCAGTACTGATATAAGCTCATGAAAGACTTCTCAAGAGAAATGAGCAGATGAGAACTGAAACACTAACTTGATTGACTATATAATTTGGGGGCCAAAAATAAATATGAGATAATCATTAAAAATGTGAACATTTACTAATAATCTGATTTTATATTTAGGGGAAAGAAAGAAGAGATGCTTTTATATCTCTTCAGTCCTATTTTCTAGGATATATTTGGCAAAATTATTTATGATCTGGGTTCATTTTTCAGAAGTTCATTGAAATTTTCAGTGATATAAAACAACTGGAAATACCCACACCCTCTCTTTCCCCAAATATGAGAGAAAATGTGATTTCATTTTCAATTGCCTCATTTTTTTTTGCTTTCTAAAAATACAAAATAGTATTTTAAATTTATATTAGTAATTTAAATAAGTGCCTGTGGAATACTTTCTACTTTGGACACTATAATTAAATTTTCAGACAGAAAATAATTCTCTCTTTCATAATGTGATTATTCCTTGGTGTGTCATAAGCTAAAACTAGTTTTTATTTGGTAAACAATTTATTTAGACTAATATAAGATACAGTTTAAGATACAAATATATCAGAGTTATAAAAATAAGCTGAGAAAAAAAAGATTAATTTCTATTTAGTTATTCCATAACTGATCAATTTAAAGTTTCTCATTGATTTAATACATAAAATTACATACAGAATACATAATATACATAATACATATTTTGTAAATGCATATATACTTTCTTTTATATACATGTCATATTAATTTTATTTACTTTTTCTTCACGCTTTCTCATACTCAATATTCTTTATATACTAAAAAGACACTTCTCCAGACTTTACAAAATTTACAAAAAGCTAAGGGACGTTTAATTGTTTTTCTTGTTTGTTTTACTTCTTTTATTTCTCAGAAGTGGTGTTCTAGTACTAGAAGTTAATCTAAAATGTATGGCATTTACTTAGGAAGTAGATTTGATTTTTCATTCTTTAAGATATCATCAAACAAAAATATGTATGTTATTTAGGATTCCTGAACTAATTGATAAGCTAGGCTAACACAACATATCAAAATAGCATGCCAGGTCTTCCCTTAGGAATTCTAGACTTTAGATTCTGTACAACAGAAGTGTATTTGAACACTTGGAATCTAAACTCACATGGGTACTGCCTCTGTCAACACACTGTTACAGGCAATGGAAATATCTAAACCAAAAGATATGGTCCCTGAGCTGTGACCTGGGGTGACCTACACCACAGACTTGGCTGCAGCAATGGGGAAACGCACTAGTGCTATTGGGTCACAATACCCTAATTGGTTAATACATAAATGAAGATTAGTTTTTCAACTAAAAAATCTTTATTGGGGTACTATTAAATTCCAGGAAATAATCTTAAGTACAGAGTGATATAGAGAGTTGAATAAGACCATAAAACAAACATACAAAAAACAAATTCAAAAATAAGAAGTTGATGACATTGTAGTATTCTACAATAAAAAAAAAAAAAAAGATTGCTGTGATAGGAAATGACTGGAAGTGATATTGGGTAGATGGTAAGGAAAGATCTTTTGAAAGAAGTGAAATTTGAACTTGAAATCAATGAAAAAGGCAGCCACAAAATGAGATAACTGATCCTGGGGAAAGTGTGTCCAGGCAAGTGGATTAGCTAGCACAAAGAGCCTGAGGTGGAAGTGAGCTGTGAGTGACTGGATGTACATGTGTATATGATATGTGTGCCGGGGGGAAGGTTTGTGAGGATGACAAAAGATGGGTGATTTTTCAGGGGCCAGATGTCTTAGGGTCTTATAGGACAATAAAGGAGTCAGAATAAGAGCCTTAATTCAATGAAGCGCCTCGAGAGAATTTTAAGGAGGGGAATAACAAGATCTGACTACATCATAAAAGACTGCTTTGAGTACTTCTGAAGAAAAGTGACATTGGGGAGGCTGGATAGGAAGCTTGGCACAGTATTTACTAGGGTAGATAAAAGCTGATGGTATGTTTTAGAGGTGGAATAAATAGGATTGACAGATTACATGAGAGATAAAGCAAAGAGAAATCAAGGATGACTCTTCGGTTTCTGTTCTGAGCCACAAGCAGTGCCAAGAAATGAAGATGATGGGTTGGCAGACGGAGATTGGGAATCAGTATTTCTGAGTCAGGCAGGTGAAATTTGAGATGCCAATTATCCAATCAAATGATTTTGAGTTCAGGTGAAGATATCAAGGCTAGAGATTTAACTTTGGAAGTCACTGACACATAGATGGTATTTATGCCACAACACAGATGAGATTCCCCAAGTAAATGTCTGCTTGAAAGAATATTGGATGAACTAAAAGTCTGTATGCAAAGATGTTACTCAGCAAGCATTCTATATAAGCAAGATCCATGTTGATAAAAACTGATGCCCTATATAATAGTCCATTTGTTTTAAAACAACTTAAGCTTCTTGTTAGTTTTTGAGATGAGTAAAAAGGGCCTCAGGACATCCTCTTCCGCTGATAGCACTCTGATTTCTCAACATCGAAAGTACTGAATGTGTTTCAGAATTTCTTTTCTTGAAAGATGAATATAATCAGACTTTCAGATAAGTGAGAAAGAAAACAAAATAAAAAGTTGCTGTGCTTAATAAGAAATTTAGAGCTTTGTATGTAAGAAACTATGCTCTTAGGAGTCATCACATTTATTCTAAACCTGAGTTTATTCATTTAGAAAATAGCACAAGGTTTTACATGTTTGCAATTTGTAAACATATTGGTATATAAATATTAAAATCCACTGAATTACAGGCTTTTGGAGGACAATGACTGTCTTATTCACAGTTTGTATCCAAAGTGCCTAAAGGTATGTGGCAAAATGTAAATGGATCAATGAATGCTTATTTAAAGACTGAATGATATGGAATTTTATTATTTAGTTTTTGCTACTCTCTACCTTACTTTTCCTTTCCCCCATAATAACATAAGCAGTAAAAAGAAAGCTTCAAAGCTAAAAAGAAAAAAGTTATTTAGAAAAAATACATACATCCAAATCATGCAGAAATCCTGTTGACAGAGGCCAAAAGATTCTAAGACTTCGAAACGTATCCTCTCACAGAAATGAACTAGTGAGTATACCAAATATACTATTTGTCCTCAAAATATTGATCAAAACAAAGACCGACAAGAGGGAACGATATTTGTTGAATGGCACCTAACTTGTCCCACTGTATTCTATTCTCCATTCTGCAGAATTTTGAAATTATAATACTTGAATATTTCATACTCCTGATTAAAATCTTCCAACAGCTCCTCATTGCTCTTTAGATAAACTCCCAGCCTTGGGGATCACAAGACCCCAAGTGATCCAACCCTGCTTACCTCCCCAGCTTCCTGGCTCTCTACTCTCCAGAGCAAAGGTGTTTGGGGGCTGCCTGAGGGCCTTTGCACATATGTCCCCTTCTGCTTAGGATGCTGTTCTTTTCCTCTTTCCCTGATTCCTGCCTCTCTTCCAGGTCTTAGGTAAAGGATCCTATAGGCAAAGAAACCTTCCCCAAGTTTCCAGACTATGTTAGGTTCCCATGGTACACATGTGTACTACAATTATAATGAGTTAATGTATCCAACTGTTATTTCTATTTTCCTTCCTTTCTAGATTATAAGCATTGGGAAGGCAGAGATTATTATGACTCCATTATGGGTCTAGCACACTACATGGTGTTATCAGCACTAAATTTTTGACAGATGTCAAAATGTCATCAAATGTCGACAGAATAAAATTCTCATTACTAAAACAAGAAACGTCATTTATCAAATTTTTGATTACCTTGAAACAATAGGTACAATGATCTTACACTGCAATTCAAGTAAAATACGTTAAAGCCTAATGAAATGTTCCAAAATTCAATATTTAATATATAATATGGTAATTTTTTAAAGCAAATTATGTAAAGTCCTTTTCTAATATTAATTTCAAGTTTTACTAATATCTACAGAAAAGCAACCAACAACCTTAAGTTTTAAGAGTGAAAATCACAACTTTAATAATTATCCTAGGGGTGCTTGGGTGACTCAGTCGGTTAAGCATCCGACTTCGGCTCAGGTCATGATTTTGTGGTTCACAAGTTCGAGCCCCTCATCAGGCTCTGTGATGTCAGCTCAGAGACTGGAGCCTGCTTCAGATTCTATGTCTCCCTTTCTCTCTGCCCCTCCCTTGCTCGTGCTCTTTCTCTCTCAAAAAAAAAAAAAAAAAAAAAAAAAAAAAAAAATTAAAAAAATAATTCTCCTAAAGCAAAAAATTGAAGAAAAATTCATGAATAATTGTTCAGTATTTAAACTAAAGTAGTAATAACAGGCACACAATAAATGAAATTAAAGTAGAGACAAGCTAATGTTAGATAATTTTTAACACTTTCCTCAGAGATTATCTTAAATAACTGTATAATCATATACCCATTGAAATTTTTCAGATCCAAAATGCTTTTTTTAGTACCTTGTCATATGAAATACAAATATATTAAGTTGATTTGTTACTACAGTGCTATCTCAATGTTCGTAAGTATTTTTCAGATGTGTTCTGGGTCCTGCTACCTCTGAAAGAGGCACAAACTGCTCTGCATTTCATCAAAGGTCTTACTATGGTATTTTGCAGAACTTATATATATGCTTAGTACACATTAATCACTACCCAGTATTTTAAGCATCTCTTTTTAAAGCCAGGTGTAGGCATCATTGTTCCATCTCTTCAGTCTCTTCTCCTAAAGGTACCAATTTAAGAACTGGATAAACTTCTAAAAAGGGAGGTTTGGGTAGGGAAAAGAAAATGAAACATTTTTAGATTTGCGAATTAATTCAGAAAACAATTTAGTACTATTTATCTTGGAAAAAAAATCTCAAGATGAAGAACACTAACAACTTAAGTCTGATAAAAGAGGATATAATATAGTTAAAATAATGTCATTATTATTTTTTTTTAAAGAAAGAGAGGGTGCAAGTGAGCAACAGGCAAAGAGAGACAGAGTCCCACGAGGGGCAGAGAGAGAGAGAGAGAAGCGAGGCTCACCAAAGCAGGGCTCGTGTTCACCCACAGTGGGGCTTGAACTCACCCTGTGTGGGACTCGAACTCACAAACCATGCGATCATAACCTGAGCCAGTCAGATGCTTAACTGACTAAGCCACCCAGGGACTCCAACATCATAAATTTTTTTGACTGAAGAGAAATGAAGAACAAGCTTCCATATTTACTAAAGAAAAGACTGCATATTAACTTTGAATCCAGGAACTAAAAGTATGGAAGATAATGGATGTTGGCTGGGTTTTGGTAGACTTTAATTCCATTGCACATTTTCTGAGAAAGCAAAATTGGGTCCTGCCTGCTATTCTCACTCTCTATTCTAGGTGGCTTTTCTCTATGTTTTATTACACTTCGGTCTTCTGCTTTTTCCTTTGACTTCCCTTTTCCTTACTCCAGTCATCTCTTCTCCCCGGGCTCAAGCTAGATCTCTGATGTTTTTCTAAATAGTTTCCTGCTCTCCTAATTTCTAGGGAGAGGGTTCAGAACCTTCAGGGTCAGCTTCATTGATGTCCTATCACTGCTCAGGGCTCTGTCAAGGTCTTTGAGCTAGCTGGGAAGAGATGATTATTCCAGCTCTCTTTCTAATCTCTACCTCAGAAACTACTTGTATCTGTTCTTCCATTAAAAGGCAGTATTGTTATTCTTTTAAAACAAACATAAGGGGCGCCTGGGTGGCTCAGTCGGTTAAGCGTCTGACTTAGGCTCAGGTCATGATCTCGTGGTTTGAGTTTGAGCCCGACATTGGGCTCTGTGCGGACAACTCAGAGCCTAGAGCCTGCTTCGGATTCTGTGTCTCCCTCTCTCTCTCTCTCTCTCTGCCCCTCCCCTGCTAGCACTCTGTCTCTCCCTCTCTCAAAAAAATAAACATTAAAAAATTAAAAAAACATAAAAACTGATGCAAATATAATCTTTTTTTCAGTAGGCAGAAATGCAGTTTTTAAAGAGAATTCCTTCCTAATGTAAAACTTAATTTAAGAGTTAGGAGATGGAGCTAGCAAAATGAGCACTGAGCCAAATTTACTTTGAATTTTTGATCTAAATAGTCTAGACCATTGCTGTCTAACAGCATTATAACTGAGAGCCATGTGTGTAATTTTAAAAGTTTTCAGTAGCCAGAGGCACCTGGGTGGCTTAGTAAGTTAAGCATCTGACTTCAGTTCAGGTCATGATCTCACAGTTTGTGGGTTCAAGCCCTGGACTGGGCTCTGTGCTATCAGCAAGGAGCCTGCCTTGGATCCTCTATCCCTCTCTCTGTCCCTCCCTTGTTCTCATGCTCTCTCTCAAAACAAACAAATAAATGTTAAAAAATTAAATTTTCTTATTAAAAACAAAGTTTTCAGTAGCCATATTTTTAAAAAGGTTAGAATTATTTCAGGGTGCCTTGGTGGCTTAGTGTGTTAAGTGTCCAACTTCAACTCAGGTCATGATCTCATAGTTCATGGGTTCGAGCCTTGCATCAGGCTCTGTGCTGGCAGGTGGAGCCTGCTTGGGATTCTCTCTCTACCTCTCTCTGCCCCCCACCCTCCAGCTAATGCTCTCTCTCTCTCTCAAATAAATAAACAAATAAATTAATTAATTAACAAATTAATTAATAAATATCAGAACACAGTCTGCAACAGCCATAGGAAGCTGGCTTCTCAGTTGTTCTTGATCAACAGCACTTTTTTGAAATATTAAAAAAAAATTTTTTTTTTACCTTTACCAAAGTATTCCATCAAATTACATGTTTTTTTTCTTTATAGTTTCCCTTGTGTTCTCAATGAAATAAACTTAATTCAGGTCCTAAATGGGTAGAATTATTTGTGCTTCATATGTTTGACAAATGCCTCTTCAGTAGCCGTGTCTGTTTTTGTTCACTCCATCAAACAACTATCAAGTGCTTGCTATATGCCAGGGAGTTTAAGCATCTGGGTGTGCAACAGTGAATAGCACAGATAAAGGCCCAGCTCTCATGGAACTACATTCTAACAGTGTAAATAATATGATGCTATACAGTAATAAGTGTTTTGAAGAAACACAAAGCAGAATAGGAGGACACAGAGTGATGGAGGATGCTATTTTAGAGAAAGTGGCTAAGGAAGATCTTTTTGAAGAGTTAAGATTGAGCAGAGAATTGAACAAAGTGAAAGAAAGCCATAAAGATCTAGGGAAAACGGGTTCCATGTGGAGGCAGGGGCAAAGGCCCTGAGATGGATTAAGCTTGGTGTGTGTGTGTGTGTTCCAGGAATTCCAAGTCTTCCAGCAGGACTGCAGAAAAGGAAGGGAAGGAATGGCAGGAGATGATGTTGGTAGGGGACAAATCATAAAGCTACTACAGGCCACAGTAAAAGTGTGGATTATAATCTGATGGTGGAAAGTGTGAAGCAAGAGAGTAACATGATCCAACTTAACATTTTAAAAGCATCACTCTGGCTGGTTGGGAAATAATATGTAGGCGGACAAGAGAAGCAGCAGGAAGACCAAGTGCAGATTCCATTTGCAGTGTAGGAGAGAACTGCAAGTGGCCTGGACTAGCTGGTAGGGGAGGGAATGCTGGGAAATGATCAGATCCTAGGTGTACTTTGAAGGGAGAGCAGCAGGAAATGCTGATGAATTGATTGGCGGCACAGCACGAGGAGTCAGAGATGGCTGAGCAGTGAATGGACAGCAGAGTCTAGGAGGAGGAGTCTGGTTTCCGTTGAGGGGTGATGGTTGGGTGCATCATGTGTATTCAAGAGTTCTGTTTCAGACACTGTAGATTATTGAGATGTTTCCATTTCATCCTCACTTCAAAATCACAACCACATTAAGCTTCCTAAAATGAAATTTTCAACATGGTACTCTCCTATCCATAAACCTTTGACAGAATCCCATAGCTTACTGAGTGAACTCTGAACTCCTATGCTTGGAAGTCAAAATTTTTCACAATGACCTATCTCCCCAGCTGTCCACACCTCATTTTTCTGTACTCCTTATACACTGTGCTTGGGAAATAATAGTATATTCAATAAAACATAGAATGAGTAAAAATATTTGTGTTCATCCTTTACCGTATTTGAAAGTCACATTAAAGCTGACCTCTTTAATGAAAATTTTCCCAATCACTTTGGCTATGTCACTCTTTCTCTACTCCATATTCCCACCAAGCAGTAAGCTGATAAGGATGTAGGCTCTCTGAAAAATAAAGCCCTGATATGTAGCACATGCTGATATTTGTGGTGTAAATACTCCCAGCCACCAACATGTCCCAGAATATGGAGCTGAGAAGGCCTGTACACAATCACAACTATGTGAGCTGGTAGGAGCCAGACCCAGCATATCATTGCTCCTATAGTACAGACTCTCCAGACCATTTATAGTCACTCACTGCAGTGACTTTTACTGTAGGTATCTGTATACAAATCTTCCTCTATTACACTGTAGATATGTGGAGGGTAAAAACTTTGTCATATACAATGGTGGCTATCACCAGCTAAATAACGTTGGGGCCTCAAAGTTCAAACTGGAGAGTCAGACCCAAACAACAAAGTTCCACAGTTCTATGTCTGAACAGTCCATGTCTCTCCCAAATTTCTCAGTCCACTGATCTGAATGAGAGAATTGGAATATAAAGTCATCAAGTTGGACCCCAAATAAAATCTGCCCTGAAAACAAGGTGAAATAAATATATCACGACATTTTAGGATCACAAATAGAAAAAATATGATCACAGATGACTCTATATAATTACTTTTCTTTACAGTTGAAGAGTAAATGTAGTTCTTTTATTTTAAAGGAATTTAAATGTACACACTGATTAGCCCAGGAAGCATACCTAGTTTTGGACTAAGGTGTAATCACTGGACAGAAAAAAGAACACCATGAAATATTAAAACTAAAAATATGAAATTAGAGCACAGAATAAAAATAATAGCTTTGAGAAATTTTGATAAAGTGAAAAACATCTGAAGAAAAGTGAAATTCTTAGGCCTTTCTTTACCCATTTCTTGATAAGTTTAAATCATATTTAACTCTCAAGAGACTAAGTTCACAGGAAAGAAATTATTTCTTCTTTGCTCTAAGCAAAATGAAATACAGGTAAACCATGGCACAAAAATACTTATTTTCAGTTCACTCAGAAATAGTTAAAATATGTGAAAACACAGATCTCTGATACTTTTCACAATATATGTTTCTGCCTAAGGTCTGGCTGTTCCAATTCTGTTCCCCACTCTTACTCTTTAAATGTCACAAACCCCAAGGTGGGTCTGTTTTCCCTAAATGCAAAAGGTCCTGGCAGTGCTAGGGATAAGGGGATGAGTGAGGCCCGCAGAATGAAATGGCTGTAGGGCTCAGGGCTGGGGGTGGAAAGTATGAGGAACAGGGCTTGGTAGGATCAGGGACGGGGAAAGCCGTAGAGCAGGTGTAGGGCACAGGCTCTAGGAATCCATCCAAAATAACCAACAGAACAAGATCCAAAGGGCCAAGAAGGAGGAAAAGGTTCTTTTGTCCATAACAAAGTTCCATTAAAAAGCCTGCTGGTCCTGGGGCGCCTGGATGGCTCAGTCGTTAAGCATTACAACTCTTGGTTTCAGCTTAGGTCATGACCTCACACTTCATGGGATTGAGCCCTGGGTCCAGCTCTGTGCTGACAGGGTGGAGCCTGCTTGGGATTCAGTCTCCCTGCCCTGCCCCTGCACTCTCTCTCTCAAAATAAATAAATAAACTTAAAAGAAAAAAAACAACTTGCTGTTCCTGCTAGAAGTTTTTGTCCTCCCACATAGCTGGAAAAAATGCAACTTTGATAGCATAATACCATTTTCACTTCAATGTAGAATCTTTTGTTCAATTGTTTTCTTAACTTTCTTCAGGCACAGAAGATCCTGAGCTGCAACAGCCATTTGCCAGTTTTACCTAGGGTAATGTGTATGCCCTTTGTATTTTAGAAGGGGGGAGAGGGGAAGACATTATAATTTTGGAAATGGACCGATGGCATAGAGCAGCACAGATCAGTTTCACCTTTGGAGGCAATTAATTCCTGGTTATATTGATATTTATGGTTAATCTGCTTTGAAAATTGATCAAAAAAATTCTTTCTGTAAAGCTGGCAAAAATTGGAGCCATTATGTAATAAATTATTTTATGATACACAGAACTAAAACCATATGCAAAGCATTATTTCCTTTCAGGGATAAACAACGCAGACCAGATATCGGGGTGCGGGGAGGGGAGAAAAAAATGTCAGAGAAGCATGCATGAAATATGATAATTATAAGAGAGATTATAGGAATAATAAAATAATAATAGAAAACAGGTGGGAGAAGTGGTAGGTCCTCTTTACATTGCTAAACCCAGCCAAAAAATGTCTATTAGTCAATACTTTGTGATTGAAAAACAAGGCAGACTTTCAGTGGGGGGGTTATTTTTTACCATATATTTGAATTAATTGCATCTTTTTAAGTAGAGAACATCACAGAGGGGTAGTACCACTGTACCCAGAATCTGTCCTTCTAGGTCTCTAAATAGGGATGTAAAATAAGTGTACAGAAGGTAGCCTAAGCAATGCTAACATGGTGCCCAACTTCTAGTGAGAGTTGTTTCCTTCTGAGTTTCAAAGGTTGCAAATTTATTCACAAAAACTCATAAATATTCATGTATATACTCCCTTTTTAAAGTAACATTACTAATTATTATGAGAGAACAGACACAAATTGGCAGGCCCCAAGAACTCTTGAAAGATACTATATGTATGTACCTATGTAATAAATTATCTTACAGAAAGCCTTTCCTGTTTCTTGTGAAATTCATCATGATCACAAATAGAAAGATAATAGTAGATTTCTAGCACTAAATTATGGAGCTGCTTCTCGTCTAAGCTCTGCACTTGCTTATCAACTGGTGACTCATGCAGTCAGTCTTATTTAATAACTGGCTTTGCAGGAGAATGCTAAGAATTCATAGTTAGAAGTTGTATAAAATGAGTGAAAATGTGCACATTCGTTTAATTATAGTTAAAAATGGAAATAAGTGAGCCTGACATAAGAAGATAGATTTAGGAATATCACTACCTTTTGTTGATAACATTTTGAAGCGTAACAGGCAATATCCTTTTAGTGAGAAAGAAGGAAATTGCTCACTTCTGGTATGGTTTTAGGCAATCAGGATGCATTTAATAAATTTTACCTTCCGGGACCCAAATGATATCTGATGGCTTAAAAACATTTTTTATACTCTCAAAATATGGGTAACCTTCCCATTTAAAAATTCCTGATGTGTTCAGTTCAAATATTAAACCAAAAACATGAAATTCTTTTCAGAATTTAGGGCTCCCGATGTAACATTATTTAACACAACATTTCACAAGTTAACGAATATGTCTCCTTGATTTTATACATTAAAAAATTTTTAAATTTGCCCTATAGAAAAAAACCCAAAATACAATGAAATTAACAAACAATATTTTACAATATTTCCCTAGCTAGGGAATGTCAAGGAAATGAACTTCCATAATGTAGAGACTATTGATTACCTGGTTTAAGAGATCTTCTACTTTCTTCTGCCATGAATCCCTGGCTGCATTTTTCTCTCTCTCTTTTAATTGCAAAAGTTGAGACATTGCTGACTTCTTATCCTCTTCATGTTGTAGTCTTAACTCTTCACGAAGTTTAGAACACTCTTGTCTAAAATAAAACAAATACTTTTACTTTTTAAAGAGAATTATTCCTCTCAATAGCTATAATACAGTTGTTCGCAGGTTTTCTACATATTTAATTAATCCTCCTCAAAAGTCAACTCAGAATAAGAGTTACTAATGATTTTAGTCAGGCTTACAGGACTATACAGCAAGTTGGTAACTTACCCATGATCATTGATTTGTCAGTTAACAATGGCAGAACAGGTACTAGAATAAGATTTCTGACTTGAGGTTAGTATTTTACATTCAGGAAAATAAAATGAGAAAAAGTATTCAAGCAGAAAAAAAGAGTTCCAATTTCTCTGCATCTAATCATGAAAAAAATTCATTAAAAATACTGTCCCTATGATTTTAACAATAAGACAATGTAAGCCATATAACAGAAAAACATCTTTGCACATTGTTTTGTTTTTTTTTTTTTTTTTGAGAGAGAAAGCGAGAGAGAGACAAAGCACAAGCAGGGGACGGGTGGGGGGCAGACACAGAATCCGAAGCAGGCCCCAGGCTCCAAGCTGTCAGCACAGAGCCCGACGGATCATGACCTGAGATGAAGTTGGACGCGTAACTGACTGAGCTACCCCAGGCGCCCCTGCACATCTGTACTGATTAGATTACATCACAGAGTAAGAAATGTACCTAAGGTTTTCAGTCCATTTTACTTCCAAGTCATGGGCCATTCTGTCCACTCTGAGCTTCTCTTCCTCTTTCATGACAGCAAGCGTTTCTTCATGCTGTTGTCTTTCTTGTTCTAGCTCACCCTGAAAAATAAAAATTTTTCAATGAAAACAAGTGTTCAAAAGCAAGGTTATTGCTGGTTATTTCAAATAAGCAGCGTGCTTGCATTATCACTTTTAAATTCTTACAGCACAATAACTGATAGTGCCATCTATAACAATTACTCAAGATTTTCTGACAGTATGTGGCACACATTTTATATTTTAAATGTCCTTGTGCAAACTATGTTTTATCAAGGCTTCTAATTTTACAAATTATTTTAAATAGCTTAAAGTTAGCATAATTAATAATCTTTTTAAAAATGTTTATTTATCTACTTTGAGAGAAAGAGAGAGCTGGGGAGGGGCAGGGAGACACAGAATCCCAAGCAGGCTCAGTGCTATGAGCACAGAGCCTGATGCTGGGCTCATACTCACAAACCATGAGATCATGACCTGAGCCAAAATCAAGAGTCGATGCTTAACTGACTGAGCCACCTGGCACCCCAATAATCTTAACTAAACTTTCCATATCATGGGTATCTATTATCTTCATATATGTACACGTTACATAGATACGTTCTTCAAATTCATTCATATTTATAATCAAAAGTCTGCTATTTATCCAAAGCTGAAGCATTACAATTATACTTCACTGACATGATTAAAATAACTATAAGACATTTTGGCTACTATTTTTATTATGTAACTTCAAAACAGTGATCCATGTGTTTAGTGTTATGGAAACATAATATGCTATATATGAAATCCCTGCAGATTAGCATCAATCAAGTGGCTCTCCGGAGCCTAGGGCTAGACTGTTTGGACGACACTGGCAACCATCAGTCCCCGCCAGCAGTGGAGCTGCTCTCTGCCTCCCACAGAAGAGGAACAGATGATGGTGCTTCCTTCTGTTCTAACAGTGACCCTTCCTGGATCACCCCCTTACTAATGGCATGTGCTGTAACACTGCTGAGGGGCATGTCCAGATTAATGGGAGAGAAGCAAGTCAATGTTGAAACTGCCATTCTACACTGGTGACCTGGCTTATAGCAGTAAATTCTGAAAATTGGGTTTGGCCATCTTAGCCAACCTTCCTTTTCACTAAGTATTCTGCCTCTAGGAACTACTACTTTTTCCACCACAGGCAGCATTAAATGAGGTAGAAGTACTTAAGAAGTATTTCTTTTACTGACTGCAAAGTACTTTATCAGACATTAGTGGGGTAAGAAAAGAAGTAAAGAAAATACTTGCTTTTTTCCCCCAACTGTTTTCACATCCATCAGCTCATGGGATCCTCATAGCAACATGGGGAGGTTACAGGTGAGGAAACAGGCTCAGAAAGATTGAGTAATGGGAGAAACTATAAACTCCCAACTACAGATTTACAAATGTTAAACTAATATTATCATCACTGTCATCAGAATCTTACTCCTTATTTCCCAACTGTGGCCTAAAATGTCCTAAGTGCAGAGAGTCATGCCTTATCCGTGTCTGGATCCCTCACAGGTTATCAACCAACAACTGGACATATACTCAGGGATCAATATCCATTTTATGATGGGTTCATTTATGTAATACACAACCGAAACTCAGCAGGGAGGAGGGGAAAAAACTCACATCCAGAGAAAACACCTGCTGTTGAAGAGCTTACCTAAAGCTGAAGTAAACTGTGATGCAGTATCTGTATTTTCTCAATCAAAACTGTCCAGCAGAACAAAAAAAATGGACAGTTGCTAAGGTTTTGCTTACAACACTTAGTATATTCCACTACTTGATAGAAGAGCAATGTAAATATGAGCAAGGACCTTAGAGAAATGAAACGGATTCCAATACTAAGCTACAAAAATTAAATTTGAAATAATATTAATAAAAGGCAATGTTTCCTGAATGCTTGATATTTTACTAAGCACTGTGCTGTAAATGGTTTACCTCATTTAATTATTACAGTAGTGGTGTGAGGTGTATTATTACCCTCTCCTGCAATATGCAGATGAGTAAATTGAGGCTTAGAATAAGTAACTTGCCCAAAGTGACACACTAAGCGATGGATCAAGAAATCACACCCAGCCAATCTGACTTCAGAGCCCACACTCTAAATCACCTCTCTGAAGGAAAAGTAAGAACTCTCTGGAAACTATACGCTTAGTTGTTATGGATTCTTTTCTCCACTTTCTGAGGGAATCTAAATATTTGCTCTGCTCCGTGAGAATGGAAGGGAGCAGAGCCTTTCAAAATTTGTAGGTGACAGAGCATTGTTTAGTTGCTACATATGAGAGTTTGAATGCTTACCAATAGAAGAATTGTGCATCCTGATTGTTATGGGTTGAATTGTGATCCTGAAGAGATATGTGGAAATCCCAACCCCTGTACCTCAGAATGTGATCTTATTTGGAAATAGGGTCAGTGAAGATGTAATTCCTTAAGAGGTCATAGGGTGAGCCCCTAGTACTATGTGATGGGTAGCCTCATAAGAAGAAGATGTGGGGCAAAAAGGGGGGAAGCCTGGGTGGCTCAGTTGGTTAAGCATCTGACTCTTGATTTTGGCTCAGGTCATGATCCCAGGATTGTGAGACTGAGCCCTGAGTAAGGCTCCATGCTGAGTGTAGAACCTGCTTAAGATTTTCTCTCTCTCTCTCTCTCTCTCTCTCTCCCTCCGCCCCTTCCCCTGCTTGCGCTCTCTGAAAAGTAAAAAAAAAAAAAAAAAAGAATATGTAAGGACACACAGGAAGAATGCCACTGAACACCAAGGAGGAAACTGAAATCTGACACAAGCCAAGGAAGGCCTGGGGCTACCAGGAGCTGGCAAAGGTGAGGAAAGACCTGCTTTCTAGGTTGAAAAGGAAGAATAGTCTTGAGAACACCTTGATTTTGGACTTTCAGCCTCCAGACGGTGAGAGGATAAATTCCTGTTGTTTTAAGCCACTTAGTTTTAGTACTTTGCTAGGAAAGCCCTACAAAACTAATATACTATATATAATGTCTATTTACAAGAAACTTTAAGCAGAGTAATTAAATTATATTTTTACCTTGCTAATGTTTATAGCAGGACTATAAAATTACCTCAACATTCAGTAGCGCATCCTTGGTCTCCTTCAGCCTGCCTTTAGTCAAATCGAGCTCATTTTGAAGTCTTTCCTGGGAGTCCTGAAGACTAGCAATGAGTCCTTCTGCAGAGCCAAGACCTTGTTCACTTTTCCTTACCAGATCTTGGAGGCGGCCAATCTGCAAGTAAATACAGTACTTTTAATATACCTCACTGTTATCGATTAGCAAAAGTCACGTTTGTTTTCTTAAAAGTCTTTTCTTTAATGGTAGTGTTACTGAATGGGTCTTTTTTGATGAATTTGGAAGAAGCACTTAAATAATCATGATAGACTTCATCTGTTGTTGTTTTTTTTGTGAAGACCTCCATATTTATGATTTCCCTTTTTTGTGACAACCATGGAAATAGGTGGATAATTCAAAGCCCTGTTTTAACAAAGAGAATTCCCAGTTCTATCAAAGGAACTGAACCAAGATGATTACATCAAAGACAGGGGAAAAAAGTATTTTTTTTAGATAAAAAAGTACTTTTAAAATTTCTCTTCAAAATTCAATCATTTATACTTCATTTGAACCCAGTTCTCCTACCATTTATAAAGTGACTGATTTAGGTCAATAGTGATAAGCTGGTAAATGTGTATTAGAATAAATTGTGATTTCTTTGTTTCCATACAGTATCTATAATTGTTAAGAGTTGATTTATATATACTCTTGAAATTAGGAGTTAATAAGACTATTTGTTGATTAGGAAGATCTATATCCTCGAGTTATGAGAACTAAAATCAATAAATGAAATACTTTAAATTATCTAGGAAACCAATATGAAGTAAAAATCTCATTTTATAAAATGGCCAAGCTGATCAAAACTCGACAGAAATGAAAACTGCTAATTTAAAAATAACACCTGAATATTTCTCATTGTAAATACAGACACCATAAAGAAAATTATAAACATTTTCCTTCAACCTCCTCTCAATTCAGCACCCCTTTTCCTGTCCCCTTTCCACACAGATGTTTATATACTGGACAATTCTGGTGATGGATACCAACTTCATAAAATGAGCTGGGAAGAAGCTTCTATTTTTTTCTGTACTCTGAAATATTTTCATAGTTAAGATTTATTTGAAATTTTAAGTTTGTTTATTTGAGGTGGGGGAGGGTCAGAAAGGGAGGAAAAAAGACAGTGCCAAGCAGGCTCCACACTGCAGCGTGAGCCCAATTAGGGGCTTGATCCCATGAACCATGAGATCACAACCTGAGACAAAATCAAGACTCAGACCCTTGGGGCACCTGGGTGGTTCAGTCAGTTAAGCTTCTGACTTTGGCTCAGGTCATGATCTCGTGGTTCATGGATTTGAGCCCTGCATCAGGCTCTGTGCTGACAGTTTAGAGCTGGAGACTGCTTCAGATTCTGTGTTTTCCTCTCTCTATGCCCCTCCCCCACTTGCACTCTCTCTGTCTCTCAAAAATGAATAAATGTAAACAAAAAAAATTTAAAAGAAAAAAAAGACTTGGATCCTTAACCAAATGAGCCAGCCACCCAGGAGCCCCTCTGTTTCTTAAAATTTTTAATGAAATTCATCCATTAAAATCCTCTGGGCCTGGTGCCTCTCTAGATACATGTTGGAAGTCTTTATTTCGTGGTTATAATTAGTTCGGTCAAGTTAATCAACTACTCTGAGTCATTTCAGAAATTTAAAATTTTATACAAAGTCATCTTTTTTCCTAATTTAAAGAATAGAATATGATATTCATTCCATGTTTTAACATTTTCTCTGTCACTGAATTTATGCCTCCTTTCTCTAATCAATCTAGCTTATTTGTATCTTTACTTTTTGTGTTGATCCGGCTTGCCAAAAAAATTTTGTTTCACAATCCAGATAATTTTCAAATGAATAAGAGTTACATGCACAAATGGAATACATGAAAAAAACTGATAGGGATGCTTGGATGGCTCAGTCAGTTAAGCATCTGACTCTTGGTCTCAGCTCAGGTCATGATCTCACAGTTTGTGAGATGGAGCCCCACAATGGGCTCTGTGCTGATGGTGCAGAGCCTGCTTGGGGTTCTCTCTCACCCTCTCTCTCTGCCCGTCCCCTGCTCACATGCTCTGTCTCAAAAATAAATAAATAAATAAATAAATTGCAGAAAAGAAAAAGAAAAAAGAAAAAACTTAGTATTGTAGTTATTACCATAAAGAATAGAGAAGATCTGTTCAAGAAACTAAGAATATAATTAGACAGAATTGATATGTTTAAATGGACAAAAACCTTAAAATGCTGCACAATTAAACATTAGAAATAAATAATAACTGTTTATGGTTCACCAAGGCATTATAGCTTGTATACCAATATGACCCTACTTATACTAATCTTCATACCCATACCGTCTTTCATCATTCTTACAGCTGGAAAATTTACACCCACCTTTCAAAGACTACCTCCCATACCACATTTAAAAATTCTCCAATATCACATTCTCCAGAGTTTTTATGAACACTTAATGGTAGAGAATCACTCCCTCCTCTGAACTTTAAAAATACATTGTATTTATCACCAATTCATAACAGTCACTTGAAACTATGAGTTCCTTGACATTTTGTCAAAGTATCCCTACCATCTAGAAGATATCATGTAGTCAATAAATGTTTCCCAAATCATAAAAGATATACAATATTACTGATGTCACCGGACTGTAGTTCCAACTTTTCTGGAGACCAATTTAGTAATAAATAACTTGACGTATAACATTATTCCTACTCTGACCCAGTAATTTCATTGAGGGCAAGAGTTACACAAAAAGGAAGTAATTTTTAAAAATGAACAAAAGTATTAATAGAACTGATAATTTATCCAATTACCAGTAAAAATAAGACACTGATAAACAGCATTCAGAGAAGTCTTCTCTAATACCCCAGGCTCCTCAGGGTTTCAGGGCTGATGGCTGAAATACACCTTGGTTGGTCACTGATGAGGACAAAGTACTGGCCTTAGGAAACCGCAATCCTGCCATACTGGCCATGGCCTTTGCACGATCATCCTTTCTCCTCAAGTTAAGAGGGAGCAACTCCTTAAAATTATCTTTATAATAAAATATTTAAAACATTCAATGCTCAACAAAGAAAATGTTTAAGCAACTATGGTAAAGATATATAATGGAACACTATATGAATATTTTAAATGACTAACATGTAGACAAAATTAAATGTAAATATTTATATGTAAAAAAGTTTTATAAATCAAGTACACAAAGTACTGTGAATATAGATTGCAACCATACTAAAATGCACATACACATATTAAATACCATTAGAAAATCTGGAATTCTGAAAACGTTCCTCATGTTCTTACTTTTTTTTTTTTTGTAAAATTGCTTAAGTTCATAAAGAGCAATGTTCAAAACTTTAGCACGTACCAATCAGTGCCTTTGAAAGGAATATATTATGGATATTCCAGAACAGACTTTAGAAACTCAATCCTGTTCTCTAAATCATCACAATAAATAACCTGTTTGTCTTCTATTACCTAAATGCTAGTGTAGCCACTACAGGAGCCAGAGAAATTAGTTATTTGTGTGTTGCAGTAGGCTGAATTCTAATATGACCCCTCTCTGACCCTCACTTTCCCTGGGACTTAGGCATATATGATGGGATTTGCTCCCATAATTGTATTATGTTATTTAGCAAAAGGGATCTTGTAGATATAATTAAGATCCTTAACTGTAGTTGACTTTAAGGTTATCCAAAAAGATACTACTCTAGGTGGGTCTGACATAATTGGGTGAGCCCTTAGGAGAAACCAGAGAAATTCAAAGCCACTGAAGTTTTCCTGACAGCCTTGAACAAGTAAACTGCTATGTTATAAGAGGAGGCAGTCATGTTGCAAGGGCTTGAGGGGGGCTTTTAGAAGTAGAGAGCAATTTCTGGTCAACAGCTATCAAGAAACAGGGACCCCAGTCATACAGCCACAAAGAAATGAATTCTGACAACAACCAGTAAGCTTAAAAAAGGATCCTGTACCTCAAATGGGACTGCAGTATGGCTATCACCTTGATTTCAGCCTTGTGAGATCCTGAACAGAGGACCCAGCTAACCCATACTTGGACTCCTGACCCACAACACCATGAGGTAATAAATATGAGCTGTGTGATGCCACTAAGTTTTTGGTAATCTGTTACACAGCAATAGAAAACTAATAATCTTATTTATTATTATTAAACTAAGTTGACTTAGTTTTCAATGAGTTTTATTCATTCAACAAATATTTCATTTGCAAATACTGATCTCTTATGTGTCAGGTAGTGTATCATCTGTGATACAACATTTTATAATAAAGCCAAATGATTTTTATTGTAACAAACTACTGTATGTATATGCTTAAAAATCTTATGTCCAGAAGAAAATCTACAACTTACATCAGAACATTTAAAAAGACTGTAACAGATTTTATTGACCAGTCTAGTATTTTGTCCTCAAAGGTGACCCCAAATAACATTTGATAGGATAACAGGATTATCCTCCCCCTGAGATTTTAGACTCACTAGCTTCCCTTAATATATCTTCATATGATTTGGGCATTCATGAATTTATCACTGAAATCCCTAGCCGACCTACTTATGTTTTTAGGTTTTATCAATTCTAAGAGTATCAAGATCCATCTTATGAAGATAATACATTCATTAATTTTTTTTCTAAAACAATCACTCTCAGTCTTTATGAAGTACCCCTTAATTCTTTCCCCCTATCTTTCCATAGATATATCTACTTTCCATACAATAAATGTAAATGGAATAAAATCTCTATTTAAAAGGTACAAACTTCAGGTGTGCCTGGGTGGCTCAGTCAGTTGGGCATCTGACTCTTGATTTAGGCTCAGGTCATGATTCTGCTGTTGTGGGATCAATCCCTGTGTTGGGCTTTGTGCTGAGTGGAGCCTACATGGAAATTTCTCTCTCCCTCTTTCTTTCCCTCCCTCATGTGCACTCTCACTCAAAATAAATAAACTTTAAAATAAAGTAAAATAAAATAAAATAAAACAAAATAAAATAAAATAAACTTAAAACTAGATAAAATGCAGCTATATGTGGTTGGCAAGAGGCACATGTAACCATCAGTAGATGGAAAAAGATATACCAATCATAACAAACCAAAATAAAGCTGGTGACACAATATCAAACAACACAGACCAAACCACAAATCATGATTCCATGATTTGTGTAACCATGAGGATGCAGAAAAACAAAGGGTCAGTAGATGGAAAAAGATATACCAATCATAACAAACCAAAATAAAGCTGGTGACACACTATCAAACAACACAGACTAAACCACAAATCATGATTCATTAAGTAGCTAAAAAAATTTTATATTTGTATGCACATAACAAAACTTTTAAATATTTAAAGCAAAAATTGAAAGAATATAAGAAATAAATCCACCATCAAAGTATCAGTTTTTAGTAAATGATATATAAAAAAGATAAAATTCAAAAAGAATACAATATTTGGAACACAGAATATTGAAGAAAATAACTTAAAATCTTGTTTAATGAACTGGGATACAAGACTACATTGAAAAATTGGACACACCCAGAATATTAAATTTCTTTGATGAATTTAAAAATTTAAAAATTGCTTTCATACAAACAATATTTAACCATGATGCAGTTAAAGTTTAAAAAGCATGTCAATCTCACACAAATCTCCCATAGAACAGAAAAGGATATAAGTCTTTCATTTTAAGAGGCTAATAGGACCTTGATTTCAAAACTAGAAAGGACGGTATTAAAAGGGAAAAGTACAAAGCAATATTAGTTGAACCTAGGCTTAAAAAACTCCCAAAATGAATATTAATAAACTGAATCTAGTTATTATACACAAAAAGATATATAGAATCTATTATGACTACCTTGGGCTTACTTTAGAAATCCAAAGTTGATTTAATACTTGAAAATTAATACAAGGTACCACATTAACAAATTAAAGAAAAAAAGTATGATCTCGACAGATGCAGAAAAATCAACATCAATTTGTGATTTAAGTTAGGAAACTAGAATTATAAGAGAATTCCTAAACCTGATAAAGAACATTTACAAAATAAAATTTTAGAGAAGCATGATAACTAACTATAAAATCTTGACATCCTTCACTTTAAGAGCAGGAAACAAAACAAGAAAACTTATTATCTCTAGGCATTTTATCCAGCAAAGTAGGACAAAAAAAAAAAAAAAAAAAAGATGTCCAGGCTGAAGGAAAGGGTAGGTACATACAGAGGGATGAGCCAGGCAAATTCTTGGGGAGTGGTTCTTTTTTTATTTTATTAACTTAAATACAAGATAGTTAACATAAAGCATAATAATGTTTTCAGGAACAGAATTTAGTGATTCATCACTTACATGTAACACCCAGTGCTCATCCCAAAAAATGCCCTCCTTAATGCCCCTTGCCCATTTAGCCCTTCCCCCTATCCAACACCCTTCCAGCAACCCTCAATTTATTCCCTATATTTAAGAGTCTCCTGTGATTTGTCTCCCTCTCTGTTTTGTTTTATTTTTGCTTCCCTTCCCTTATATTCATCTGTTTTGTATCTTAAATTCCACATATGAATGAAATCATATGATATTTGCCTTTGACTGACTTATTTTGCTTAGCATAATACACTCTAGTTCAAGCCACATTGTTGCCAATGGTAAGATTTCATTCTTTTTGATCATTGGATAATATTCCATTGAATATATATACCACATCTTCTTTACCCATTCATCAGTCAATGGACATTTGGGCTCTTTCCATACTTTGGCTATTGTCGATAATGCTGCTATAAACATTGGGGTGCATGTGCCCTTCGAAACAGTATACCTGTATCCCTTGGATAAATACCTAGTAGTGCAATTGCTGGATTGTAGGGGAGTTCTATTTTTAATTTTTTGAAGAATCTCCATACTTTTTTCCAGAATGGCTATACCAGTTTGCATTGCCACCAGCAGTGCAAAAGATCCCTCTTTCTCTGCATCCTTGCCAACATCTGTTGTTGCCTGAGTTGTTAATTTTAACCATTCTGACAGGTGTGAGTTCATTGTGGTTTTGATTGGTATTTCCCTCACGATGAGTAATGTGGAGCATTTTTTCATGTGTCTGTTAGCCATCTGGATGTCTTCTTCGGAAAAGTGTCTATTCATGTATTTTGCCCATTTCTTCACTGGATTATTTGTCTTTTGGGTGTTGAGTTTGGTAAGTTTTTTTTTTTTTTATATAGATTTTGGATACTAACCCTGTATCTGATATGTCATTTGCAAATATCTTCTCCCATTACATTGGTTGCCTTTTAGTTTTCCTGATTGTTTTCTTCACTGTGCAGAAGCTTTTTATCTTGATGAGATTCCTATTGTTCATTTTTGTTTTTGTTTCCCTTGCCTCTGGAGACATGTCAGGTAGTAAGCTGCTGGTAGAATTCTCCTGGAAAGCCATCTGGCCCTGGACTCATGTTTGTTGGGAGACTTCTGAGTACTGATTCAATTTCTTTACTGGTTATGGGTCTGTTCAAGTTTTCTATTTCTTCCTGTTTTGATAGATGTTTCTAGGAAATTGTGCATTTCTTCCAGATTGCCCAATTTGTTGACATATAATTGCTCATAATATTCTCTTATTATTGTTTGTATTTCTGCAGTGTTGGTTGTGATCTCTCCTCTTTCATTTGTTATTTTATTTATTTGGGTCCTTTCCTTGTTGATAATTTGGCTGAGCGTTATCAATTTTGTTACTCCTTCAGAGAATTAGCTCCTGGTTTCATTGATCTGTTTTACTGTTTTCTTGATTTCGGTATCATTGGTTTCTGCTCTACTCTTTATTATTTCCCTTCTTCTGCTGGTTTGGGCTTTATTTGCTATTCTTTTTCCAGCTCTTTAGGTGAAAGTTTAGGTTGTGTATTTGAGACCTTTCTTCCTTCTTTAGGAAGGCCTAGATTGTTATATATTTCCCTCTTGTGACAGCCTTTGTTGCATCCCAGAGGTTTTGGGCTGGTGTGTTTCCATTTTCATTGGCTTCCCTGTACTTTTCAATTTCCTCTTTAATTTCTTGGTTAACCCATTCATTCTTTAGTAGGATGTTCTTTAAGTATTCAAGACCTTTCAAAATTTTTCCTTGTCATTGATTTCAAGTTTCATAGTGTTGTCTGAAAATATGCAAGGTATGATCTCGATCTTTTTGTACTTGTTAAGGCTTGATTTGTGTCCCAGTATGTGATCTATTTTGGAGAATGTTCCATGTGCACTCAAGAAGAATGTGTATATGCTGCTTTAGGATGAAATGGTTTGAATATATCTGTTAAGTCAATCCATTCCAGTGTGTCATTCAAAGCCTTTGTTTCCTGTTGATTTTCTACGTAGATGATCTGTCCATTATTGTAAGTGGGGTGTTAAGGTCCTCTATTATGGTATTATTATCAGTGAGTTTATGTTTGTGTTAATCACACAATTATAATAAAACATACGTAAGTTTATATATAATGTAAATATATAAATGTGATTTATATATTTGGGTTCTTCCACATTGGGACATAAATATTTACAATTGTTAGATCTTCTTGGTGGATAGACCCCTTAATTATGATATAATGCCCTTCTTCATTTATTGTTACAGTTTTTATTTTAAATCTAGTTTGTCTAATATGAGCATGGCTATTCAAGCTTTCTTTTGATGACCACTGGCATGATGGATGGTTCTCCATCCCCTTACTTTCAATCTGCAGGTGTTTTCGGTCTAAAATGGGTCTCTTGTAAGCAGATATAGATCGGTTTTGTTTTCTTATTCATTCTGATACCCTATGTCTTTTGATTGGAGCAATCAGTCCATAGACATTTAGAGTGAGTACTGAAAGATATGAATTTAGTGCCATTGTGGTGCCTGTAGACTTGATGTTTCTGGTAATGTTCTCTGGTCCTTTCTAGTCTTTGTTGCTTTTGGTCTTCATGGTTTTGTTTCATCTTTTCCCCAAAGAGTCCACCTTAAAATTTCCTGCAGGGCTAGTTTAGAGGCCACGAACTCCTTTAGTTTTTGTTTGTCTGAGAAACTATTTCTCCTTCTATTTCAAATGACAGCCTTGCTGGATAAAGAATTCTTGGCTGCATATTTTCCCAATTCAGCACGTTGAATATATCCTGCCACTCCTTTCTGGCCTGCCAACTTTTTGTGGATAGGTCTACTGCAAACCCGATCTGCCTTCCCTTATAGGTTAAGGACTTCTTTCCCCTTGCTACTTTCATAATTCTTTCCTTGTCTGTGTATTTTATTTATTATTTATTTATTTTTGAGAGACAGCGTGTGTACAAGCAGGGAAGGGGCAGAGAGAAACAGAGACAGAATCTGAAGCAGGCTCTAGGCTCCAAGCCACAGAGACCTACACGGGGCTTGAACTCACAAACTGTGAGATCATGACCTGAGCCAAAGTCAGATGCTTAACCAATGAGCCACCCAGGTGCCCCCTCCTTGTCTGTGTATTTTGTGAATTTGACTATGATATGCCTTGGTGATGTTTGGTTTTTGTTGAATCTAATGGGAGTTCTCTGTGCTTCTTGGATTTTGATGTCTGTGTCCTTCCTCAGAGTAGGAAAGTTTTCCACTATCATTTGCTCACATAAACCATCTGCCCCCTTTTTCTCTGTTCATCTTCTTGGCCTCCTATGATTTCGGTGTTATTCCTTTTTAATAAGACACTGAGTTCTCTAAGTCTTTTATCATGTTTTTTCACCTTTGTTTTCCTCTTTTTTCTGCTTCGTTATTCTCCATAATTGTGTCTTCTATATCACTGATTTGTTGCTTTGTTTCATCCATCCTTGCTGCCGTGGTATCCATTCAAGATTGCATCTCAATTATGGCATTTTTAATTTCATCCTGACTAGATTTTACTTCTTTTATCTCCAGAGAAGGGGATTCTATGCTTTTTTCGACCGCAGCTAGTGTTCTTACTATAGTGATTCTAAATTCTAGTTCAGACATCTTGCTTAGATCTGTGTTGATTAAGCCCCTGCCTGTCATTTCTTCCTGTTTTCTCTTTTGGGGTGAATTCCTGCTGAGTTCTGTGGCTCAAGTTATGCATATCATTGTGTTAATCCTCATATCAATTTCCTAGGTGTGCAAAATGGTTTGGTGCTGATCTACCTGTGTTTCAGGGATGAGATGAGCTGAGGGTCTCCATGCTGCTCCACCATTTTCAATTCTTTCCTCTTGGGGCATATTCTAATATGGTACCAAAACATTACCAGGGTACTAAAGCATAATTGAGAAAGTATCTAAAAGGAAAATCAATTACATGTTTATTATAGCTCTTCTCAGTGAGATTACAGTGTGTAGACTGCAGGAATGCTTAAACCATTTGCAACTGAGAGGAGACCCTGGGGGAGCTTAATGAGAAACACAGATGGTCACTAAACTGCCTTCTAATGAGAGCAGGACACCATAACTGCAAGGATCATATCCTGCCAAGAGAAGTATACAAATATGGAGCAGCAGTGAATTATCTTGGACAAGAGAAGAGAGGCTGACCTAATCTAATATAGCTAAAACACCTGCTTTTTGAAAGTTCATTTTATGCTACTTCACTTTCACAAAATACCTACAGTAGTACCTATTTTTGCTAACAGAAATAATCTGGAGAGATTTTCACTTTTACAAAAAAAAAGGCAAAAAATAAAATAGCATTCAGCATCTGTTTTGCAGTGAACCCTCACAGAAACAGCACGCACCCCAGGAAGTGAGAGGGCCCCACCTAGTTCCTTCCTTCGGAACCGCACTCAGCATTTCAGTATCACACTACCATAGCTTTGAACTGTGTCTGTGAGCATCTGTGCAGTTGCTGGATATTTTTTGTGTGTATCTGTTAGCAAGATGGGTCCTAAGGTATCAGAAAAGCCTAAGAGAGGTTAATTTTGGGGTCTTGGAATGCTCAATTTTCCATATAAATTAATCATAACTGCTTATTCACCTTACACTATTTCAGCTTACAAAAGGTTTCTGAGGACACTCTACCTACAGATAAGCAGGGGAAACCTGCAACAGTCTTAATTCTATCATTCCCAAATACAGTGATTGGTGCCTTCTCTGAATAAATGTTTAAAGATAAGTAAAGAAGACTGGGTGCAAATGATTAGCATGCCCAGGGGCACTCCTGTGTTGGCATGGTTTCTGTGAGCAGCAGCTGAGTGATGAGAAAGCAGGACTTAGACAATCTTGGGAGAGATGACGCTATTGAGGCAGGAACAGCTGACAAGATGAGAAATGTCAAGACAAGAACTTGTCTTAGGAAGAGCACTCTGCAAGACAAGACTGTCCACACACATGAAGGATGAACTGGAATGGAAGGGAAAAAAAAGACAACAGGTGTGGCTATTCTAGGGTACAGGTGAACCTGGGCTACAGAGAGAAAGGAAAAGAACAAACAATATTAGAATTTTTAAATTGTCTTTACATTTATTTTATTCACAACAGAATTTGTGAATTCACATTCTTTTTATACTCTTAGCCTTTTCTAAGCTAAAGAATACTATTTTCTTATAGCATTTAAAAATTATTTTAGATGTCACTCTCCAGATGTTATAAAATCTCTCTTTTTAAAATGGAGATACAGTGTAGAGAATACTAAGTCTGTGTTTTACAAAAGGGTGTATAAACCTTTTCAATTATCTTTCATATGGTGACATTATCCTTTGTTTTGCTTTTCCCCACAAGAGCACCTGGGTCTAATGTTTTGGGTAGTAAATTTTTACCTGGTAAGATATAACCAATGTATTATGAAAAATTCAGCATGAAGCAAAGTGATTATTTTTACTCTAGATATTTTACCATCTCTGGTACAACATTACCAAATAAGGATGTTATGGATAAAACATAACACAGGTGATAAGGCTAAAGAATTCTTGCCTCTTGATTGGCTGTATTCAGCTTGTCTTCCAGCTCTTCCTTCAAGTTTTCCAGCTCTCGTTGAAGTTGACTTTTATCCTCTTCCAGGTTTAGTTTCTCCTTTTTATACTGTTCCTCTAATTCCTTAGGAAGAGACATTTTTAACCATTAACAAAATTGCAAACATCGTATACCTCAAAGACCTCAAGAAAAAGACTACTATTCTGTTTTATATTTTGATATTTTGCTCTTCAAATTAGCCTTATTGTTAATTAATAATATTGGAGTTATTAGTCAACCTAACTAATCCTAAGGGATTAGATTCTGTCATTCTGAATCACTTATGATGTGGTTAAATAATTATTTTTTTTAAATGATAAGAATATTTGACTTGTCTAGATCAAGCTGAGTCAGTAACAGGAATGTATGCTATATGTGATAATGTGGGGAGATAAATAAAAATTCTAACTATCTCTTGAATACAGAATTTTTTATATTTATATAAAAAGAGCCAAAATCCAGTAACATTTCTGGAACACGAGAACATAGTCAAGAGTTACCAAGTACAAAATTAAGGCATCTAAAGAAACAATGCCAGTAAAACTGATACTTACTGAAGAACACCTACTATCTGGCATGCTACTTGGGATGTGTACTTGGGATACACAGGTATTAACACATGGGGCCTGCCCTTAATAAGTTCAAGGTAACAAGCAATTAAAGAATATGTGATTGGGGCGCCTGGGTGGCTCAGTCAGTTGCGTGACCGACTTTGGCTCAGGTCATGATCTTACAGTTTGTGGGTTCAAGCCCCGCATCGGGCTCTGTGCTGACACTTCGGAGCCTGGAGCCTGCTTCCGGTTCTGTGTCTTCCCCTCTCTCTGCCCTCCCCTGCTCATGCTCTGTGTCTCTCTGTCTCTCTATAATAAATAAACGTTAAAAATATTAAAAAAAAAAAAGAATATGTGATTAAAATTAAATATCCATAGGGACTACAGGAGTGCATGGATGGAGAACTGGTAAATTCTATCTTGGTGAGGAAACCTTCACAGATAATGCAATTCCTAAGTAGAGTTTGAAGGAGTGTACTAGTTAGGAATAGAGGTGAAGCAAGGGGGAAATATAACATGTTCAGCAGAAGAAACCCGTGCAAAAACCATGGAGGTACAAAAGAGCCTGGTATGTTACAAGCAGTTCAGTATTTCTATAGTGGAAGGTGAGAAGAGTAATAAATGCAGTTCTGTGGAGCTCCCAAAACAAACTCTGGGTTTGATGATTTGCTGGGATTACCCACAGGACTCAGAATATAGTTGTCCTCACAGTCATAATTTACTTTATAGTAAAAGGATACTAAGCACATTCAGCAAAGGAAAAAGGCATATGGGGTGAAGCCTGTAGGAAGCCAGGTACAAGCTTCCAAGAGTCCTCTCACACAGGACTCTCTAGCAAGTTGTGACAATAATGTGAAATGTTGTCTTCTAGTAAAGTTCATGACAGACTCATTGCCTAGGTTTTTTATTCGGGGCTAATCACATAGGTACTTGATTACCATGTGCCAAACACCCAGACTTCATGAAGGAAAGCGGACGTTCAGCAGAAACCATATTGTTTGCATAAACACCTTAGGCATATGAGCTGTTGTTATCAGGGAATGGTGGAAACCCTCCCGAAATTCAAGTTCCCAGATACTAGCAAGGGCCAACCTTGCACCATGTGCCTTTCTAAGGATAGCAGCTTCAGGCCTGCAATGGTAACTCTTTTCTGCATGTATTCTCTATATAGTCACTTTCAAATGGGGTTGGTAAACTCAAGTTATGAAAAAAAATATAATCCTTTTTGATAACTAAGTAATAAGGAATGAAGAAGTCACCTTTAGGTAAATGTTCTTTAAAAGATAATGTGACATGAGGCGCCTGAGTGGCTTAGTCATTAAACAGCCAACTTCAGCTCAGATCATGACCTCGCAGCTCGTGAGTTCATGTCCTGCATCAGGCTCTCAGATGACTGTGCTGACAGCTCAGATGGAGCCTGGAGCCTGCTTCAGATTCTGTGTCTTCCTCTCTCTCTGCCCCTTCCCTGCTCACACTCTGTCTCTCTCTGTCTCTCAAAAATAAATAAACATTAAAAAAATAATAAAAGATAATGTGACATTGGAGAAAGACTATTCTAAAAGGAGGCTGGTCTGAGCTGAGGCTCAGACATGAGCTAGCTAGGCAAGAGAGGAATGAAACAGCAAGTGATGAGTTATTTTGAGAAAAGGGAAGGGGATAGATAAAGCTATCATGAGTTTTGACTATGTTCACACACAGGAAATGCATGTCATGTGTTTTATAGCAACCACATTTTAAAGAAAGATTGCAAGAAATGTAAGTAGCTTAAAGCAGATTTTTAGGTGGCTCAGAAATTGAAATTCAGTGGGCAAGGGTATAATTAAGAGAGAAGTAATGAGGTAAAAATGATATTGATGAAAGATGCCTAGATTCTAGCACTTAGAACTTAATATAGAGGAGTAAAGAGAGGCAAAAAGCAGAACACCTGCAGGTTAAATATCACAATAAGGGAGAAGGCTAAGGTGAATAAGGGATGTAGAGATGAAAAAACAAAACAAAAAATAGCTATGGAAGAGCTTACTGAAGCAGCAGTTACCACTGAATACTTCACTATAAATCCCTGAACAACTGACACAGACATACAGAGTCAGTAAGCATGTACATGCACCACGTAATTAAAGCTGTACAAATTCGTTCTGGAATAGTGAGCTGGCACACAGAAAATAACAACCACAATTTTGAGAAATAACATGTCATTAAGATTTGTCTCCAGCTACATAAACATATAGTAGCAGGTTTAGACAGAAATAACATTTTAACAGGAAGTTTTATTTGAATTTTTAATTAAGTTCAAGTGTTGAATATTTTTTCCAACTAGTTGTGTCACAAAAGGAAGAGACATAGAGGTGAATCTCTCAATTCATATCCTGCTTCTTCTATATACTAGGTTGGTGGCACTGAATACATCATTTAGGTTTATTAAAACTATTTCACCACCTGTATAATAAAAATGACATTAATCTTCAAGCCTTAAGTAATGAGGAGTATACAAGAAAGCTCTTAATAAACTCTAAAAAGCTATTATGTAAAACATACAACAATCATCATTAATACATGCTTTTATGTGGTGGTTAAGTGCCTTAGAGTTTGACATCTGAAACCTGAGTTCAAGACCTGACTGATTCTTACTAGCTGCATGTGACTGAACAAGTGTTTCACCTCTTTCCTCTATCTCCTCTTCAGTAAAGCGGGTGCAGCAATTAAACCTATGAGTGTGGCGGGAATGAAGTAAAAAAACAGATGGAAAACACTATTGCAGCGCCTGGCACACTATAAGAAATACTAAAAACTAACATTTATTTATCACTATATGCTAGGACATGTCTGAGTTCTTAACATTTTATTTCACTTAACCTTCACAGGAACATTATAAGATGGATCTCCTCTTCATCTGTCACACGAGGACAGGCATGGTTTTTGAGGCCCAAATTTAGGCAGCCAGTAAACAAAGAGCTCAGTGTAAATCCCAGATCTGTCAGACACCTTGTTTCTTCTACTATGCGAAAGGAAACATCTACAGGAGCGTAAGTGCTTCAGCTAGTTGAGGCTTCCCGAGGAGCACACTTAAGACAGTGTCTCATGAAGAAACAGCTCAAGATCAAGGGAGTATTACCATGGCTCATACAAAGTAGGAATGCCTCCTATCAATCTACACACAGGAGATATCAAGAATTTTTAAGTATATTACTCTCTGAATCATGATTTACAGATTATGAGAGAGCAGCCATCAGAATGAAGTAACTCATTACTCTACAATATGGGTCATACTGGATCATTACAGAAACCCTTCCAGTTCACGATGCAATGCTACCTTGAATTTATACTCACCGCTTGTAGTTTTTTCTTATCCTTAACTGCATTACTGTGGACAGCTTCAATTGCCATGTGGTGCTTCCAAGCTAATTCTTCCAAAGTCTTAGAATGAGCCTCATTTAATTGAGCAACCTCTCCTTCCAATCTATTTTGCAGATTTTTTAGCTCCATCTCATAATATTCTTGCTGAGTTTTCTTTGCTTCATTTACTTTCTAAAATTAAAGCAAATAAAGATCAATAATTACACCTGCTTTTTTCATTACTGCTATTAGTATTCTGAAGACTCAATAAATACATACATTTGAATGAACTGAGTACTATGGAATTTAGACTTTGGACATGAGATTACATCATTGGTGTTCTCAGAAAATGACAGGGTAGCACAGAAAAAATTAATAATTTTAACACAAGTAATAAAACAGGCTAGGTCAGAACCAAGTGTGAGTTAGCACATCTGTGAGCTTAAGACAGAAAGCCTTCCTGTATGTCAAAGCTGTACACAAAATGGCTTACCAATTTACCACTCAGATGATATTCAATACAATTTCACTGAGTGCCAATTATATGCCTTTTAAGCAGTCACAGTCTGGAAAAAGGCAAAAGACAATGGAAATATAATTTTATACATTCTATGAAAGGAGTGTACATCACACATTGTAAGAGTATACAGGAAAGGAGACTAACCTGGATGGGGTGGGAAAGGGTGTGTGTGTGTGTGTGTGTGTGTGTGTGTGTGTGTGTGTGTGTGTGAGAGAGAGAGAGAGAGAGAGAGAGAGAGAGAGAGACAGAGAGAGACAGAGAGAGACAGAGAGACATACATACATACATACATACATCAGGGAAGGCTTTCCAGAAGAGAAATCATCTAGGCTGCTGATGACACGTTCTCATTTAATTCTCACAAGTCCATCAGGAAATGAAAGAGGAGAAAATTTCAAACCTAGATCTGGTGTCAAAAACCTGCATTCAAAACCATTTCCAGCATTTTGAAAAATGAGCAGTAGCCAGCCTGGTGATGAAGTTCAGATAAGATAGGAAGACCATGTAGCTGAGCGGTGTGGACGGAACAGCAGATATGAGGCTGGCAGTGGTAAGGAATGGGGCTCAGCAGGGGGCACGAATCAAATGATGAAAAAGGGTCTTTTATGCTAAGGACTCTGACTTTTATTCTGACAGGAATGAGAAATCACTGCAATTTATGTAACTGACATATTTTTAACAACAGTCATGTTGACAGTAGGCTAGTGAGCTGAGGCAGGGAGAGCACTGAGGAAGCTGTAACTGAAATCCAGGCAACAATGATCTAAACCTAAACCCAGAATCCGCGAAAGGGTATGAAGGGATATGATGGAATAAAAATATATTAAGGGAGCAAAAAGCCAAGAGGACTCCATAACAGGTAAGAGGGTTAAGGAAACAGTAATCAATAACGACCAATTTACCAAGCTACACACACAGTAGTGCTATTGGTTGAAAAAAGGAATGGGGAAAAAAAAAAAGTACTTCTGAGGGGAGAAAGTTCTAGGCATGCTGATTTGACACGTTTGTGAGAAACCAACATATCTTGTGGGAGTTAGACACACACGGCACAAATTTAGGGAAAAGATGGGGCCTAGGCCAACAGATTTGGGAGGGATCACTTAACAAGTGACAGCTGATGTTACCAGAATGGAAAAGCATATAGAATGAGGTGAAAATGCTGGGGAACGTAAATGGTAAGGGAACAGACAGAAGGAAAGCTCACAAACAAGACTGCAAGGCCGGGCAGGCAGGAGGAAAATGTGGGAGAATGTGAAATACCAAAAGGGAGATGTTGTAAATCAGAGAGAAATAAGTAACACTGTTGGATGAGATTCATCAAGTCCAGCAACCAGGATGTCCCCGGAGGCTGGGGCAAACACACATTCTGTGGAGTCGTCGTAAGAGAAACCACATGGCACTCAGGTAAGGCGTGAATGGGAGGTGAGCAAAGGGCAAGGAGATCGGACTTATTTTTAATATGCCTGGTTGTTGAGGGAAAGAAAGATTCCAAAACTCCCACTTGATATCTGAACAACTGCAATAAATATTCAGCAATTACTCTACAAATGATAGGTCTTATTTGTTTAATCTAGAAATTCAATATGTTGGTATATGAATTTTCAGAGCTCAATGATTGCCAAAAGTTTTACCGAAATTTCCTAGGTGTATAGGCAATAATACATTTCATCAGTACAAAAACATATGATCAACCACAATGTACATTCCACTGAAATAAGAGTTTCACAGTTTCTGGTTGAAATACGTTGAAATGTCTTAAGTTTTTACATTATAAATTGTTAATAATATTCTGAATACATGGGAATGCCAGCTGGTGCAGCCACTCTGGAAAACAGTATGGAGGTTCCTCAAAAAACTAAAAATAGGACTACCCTACGACCCAGCAATTGCACTACTAGGCATTTATCCAAGGGATACAGGTGTGCTGTTTCAAAGGGACACATGCACCCCCATGTTTATAGCAGCACTATCAACAATAGCCAAAGTATGGAAAGAGCCCAAATGTCCATCGATGGATGAATGGAAAAAGAAAATATGGTATATACAGATACAATGGAGTATTACTCGGCAATCACAAAGAATGAAATCTTGCCATCTGCAGCGACGTCGATGGAACTGGAGGGTATTATGCTAAGTGAAATTAGTCAGAGAAAGACAAAAATCATATGACTTCACTCATATGAGGACTTTAAGAGACAAAACAGATGAACATAAGGGAAGGGAAACAAAAATAATATAAAAACAGGGAGGGGGACAAAACAGAAGAGACTCATAAATACAGAGAACAAACTGAGGGTTACTAGAGGGGTTGTGGGAGGGGGGATGGGCTAAATGGGTAAGGGGCACTAAGGAATCTACTCTTGAAATCATTGTTGCACTATATGCTAACTAATTTGGATGTAAATTTTTTAAAAATCTGAAAAAAACATTTTGAATACATGTACAATAGATAGTCCAGCTTTATATCTTTTTCCTCAAAATAAAGACAAAAACTTATTAGAATTAAGAAATGGACTGTTATTGGAGCTCCTGGGTGGCTTAGTTGGTTAAGCATCTGACTCTTGATTTTGGCTCAGGTCATGATCTCACAGTTTTGTGAGTTCAAACCCCATGTGAGCTGCTTAGGATTTTCTCTCTCCCTCTCTCTACGCACCACCCCCACTCTCTCTTTCTCAAAATACATAAACATTAAATAAAAATTGACTGTTACTGTGAAGTAGAAGTAAACACTTTTTAAATCAAATCTGAGAAAACCGAACTTTTTTTCTTTTCCTTTCTTTGTTGTGGGACAGCGGGTGGGGGGCAAACTCTACTGCTTTTTACCTTCTCTAGTTCCAAAATCTGCTGCCTCTGCTCTTCATCCAGACTCTGAGTTTTGCTTTGCAAAAAAGCTCTTTCTTCTTCAAGCTGAGATAATCTCTCGTTGGTTCTTGATTTTTCTGATTCTAGATCTTTAATTGTAACCTCTTGGGTCATCTGAGTCGCTTGAAGCATTCCAATATGACCTATACCCCAAAAAGAAAAACTCTGCAATTTAAAATTTGTTGCACTGAGTGTAAAAGTTTATATTTAATGACACAATTGTACTTAATACCAGAGTGAAATAAATAGTCTGCATGTACAAACAGTACTTTGGTTTGTTCACCGTATAAAATGGAAATATTTACCATGGGAATGTTTCTTATCCAAGTAGAATAATTTAAACGAGGAAAAGGTCTATTTTCACATCACTACATCACTGTACCCAGGACCCTTTTTTAAGATTGCACACTAAACAAGCTGAAGTAGAAGCAACTCTCAGAGATGCATGTAAAAAAAAGCCTTGGGAGTCAAACAAAGAGGATGGCACTACAGTGCCAAAATGAGCAATTTGTTCTTTTCTAATCTCTTTTTTCAAATTCTCACATAAAGAGAAAGAAATTTAGGGGCGCCTGGTGGCTCAGTCGGTTGAGCATCCAACTTCGGCTCAGGTCATGATCTCACAGTCTGTGAGTTCGAGGCCCGCATCAGGCTCTGTGCTGACAGCTTGGAGCCTGGAGCCTGCTTTGGATTCTGTGTCTCCCTCTCTCTCTGCCCCTCCCCCACTCATGCTCTGCCTCTCTCTGTCAAAAATTAATAAACATTAAAAAAAAATTTTAAAGAGAAAGAAATTTGTACACGGGTAGTAAATATGGAAGGCAGTGGTTTGGTTGAAACTGAATTTGTTTTAGACAAGAAACCTGATAAAGAACTAAGGTGGATTAAGAGATTAAGTCAGCAAGTTATCAAAGAATAAATAAATGACAACAACAAAAAAGGGGGACGGGCAATAAGAGAGACAGAGAGATGAAAAATGAGTGTGAGATAAAGGTCTCAGAAAGCATGTGTTAGGTAGGCCAGTGGTTCTCAAAGTGCCCTGGACCAGCAGACCTGGGAACTTGAGCCCGCAGTGAAGATCATCTCAGACCTGCTAAATCAGAAGCTCTGAGGCTGGAGCCCAGCATCTGTGGTTGCACAAGCCCTTTGGGTGATTTTCATACACACTAAAGTTGAAAAACTACTACTTAGGAGAAAGGTCATCTGGGAATTCACAGATGAGCCAATCAAATCAAATGACATTCTCAAAGAATTACTTCAAATGGCTTCATCTGGCACACTAAACACTTGGGCAAAATGTAACTTCAGAACTGACATGAATCACCCACTTCCTCTAGTACAGGTTATAAAATGAGAACATTAGCCATATTAGGATAGGCAACTCAGCTTTAGTATGTAAATGATCCTTATTAATAAGCCAAATGAAATGAGGCACTATAATTCACATATAGTTCCACTAATTTAAATACTTTAAAACATGTTTTTAAAGAACAAAAAAACTTCTTAGAATGCTTCTTTGTTCTTTTAGTGAATGATTTATTGGTGATAAAATACCTGCTCTTAATTTTTGTATAAAAATATATATCTTAAAAATAAGTTATTATTTGCTTATCTTACGATTAAAAAGAAATTAGAGTCCTTTAAAATATTTAGAATCTAGGGGCGCCGGGTGGCGCAGTCGGTTAAGCGTCCGACTTCAGCCAGGTCACGATCTCGCGGTCCGTGAGTTCGAGCCCCGCGTCAGGCTCTGGGCTGATGGCTCGGAGCCTGGAGCCTGTTTCCGATTCTGTGTCTCCCTCTCTCTCTGCCCCTCCCCCATTCATGCTCTGTCTCTCTCTGTCCCAAAAATAAATTAAAAACGTTGAAAAAAAAAAAATTAAAAAAAAAAAATATTTAGAATCTAAATAATGTTAAAGTATGAGAAGAGAAGGCAAATTTTGTCTTGAGTAAACATTTTAGTGTTGGTTTTAGCTAAGGAATACACCAAGAACTGTGGTCACACATACTAGCTTTGAGGACAAGGTCTGAAGCCTGTTGTTGTAAACGTTCTCTGGCCGCTGCTAGCTCACTTTCCACTTCCTTGTGCTTGCTTAGTAAGTCCATCTCTCCCTCCTTGGCATCATCAAGCTGTTTTTGAAGAACCTAAGAATGATCAAATAGCCATTACTAATATGCAAGAATGATGCGAAGCTAATTAGCTAAGCTAATGATGCCAATTCACTTAAATTACAAGCATCAACTTTCTCATATTCAAAAGTTGCAGTTAATGATACCTAGTTTTAAATCTGTTTTGATAGCACTTAGAACTTACCTTCATAAATCATATGACCCAATCATGAAAGGCTATTCAACCTTTTTTAATCCACTCAAATGCTACAGATATTAAAAACAGCTACGAAATTTTCTATACCTATTTTCAGGTTTAGAAAACAAATTTTTGATCACTGTGCAGACCATTATTAATGAAGGTAAAGGAGAAAACATAATTAAAACTAAAGCCCAATATTTTAACTCTCCCAAGTCACTTGTGAAAAATATCAACACGTTATTTCAATAGAAACCTTTCTTTATCAGGTTTTAAGTTATCTTTATGGGCCTTTAGTATTTGAAATTCTAGTAGTAGATAATAACTACAGAGTAGTAAAAATTGCCCCTTTATTGATTTTTCTCACAAAGGAAAAGCAGAAGAAAGCAAAATGGAAAAAAAAAAAGTTAAAGTAGTCTAATTGAAAAGAAAAAGACAAAACTGGGGAGGGAGAGAGAGTGGGTATCCATAGGTTGAAAGTGAGAGGCTTTACTTACCTGAACATTGTTCTCTGCTGTAACAAGTGCTATCTGAAGCTTTTGGCATTTGTCGCGAAGACTTCCAGCTTCATCCTGTACCATCTGTAACTCTGTCTTCAATTTTCCTATAGTTTTTCTTAAAATTGCTTCTTGTCCCTGAAATTCTTTTCTAAGATCAGCTTCCTTTTCTTTGCTAGCCTGGAGGCTTTCTGCTGTAAAAAGCTGTGACCTTTTCAAAGTATCAAGCTCGTGCTCATAAAAGGACTGAGCTTTATTCAACTTGCCTTCATAATCCTCAATTAGCTTTTTCCGTTCAAGTCTTAGCTCCTCCAGTGTTTTGTTTAATGTCTCCACCTCCACCCTGTGCAGTTCCTCTGCCTTCTCCTGCCCTTTACTGACCGAGGCACTGTGATCCTGCTGGGACTTCAACAGCTCTTGGATTTCCCGTCTATGAGCAGTTCGCAAATCTTCCAATGCCAACCGTTTGTCTTTTTCAAACTGTACTTGGAGTTGCCCAAAACTCCGTAATCTTTCCTCAAATTTCCTTCTGATCTCTTCAACCTCTCTAGACATGGTTACTATGCGTTGGACATGCTGGGCTTCTGCACAAAGTTGTATGTCCTCAACTCTGTGCTTATAAGCTTCAAATTCTGTCAAAGCCTGCTGCTTCATTTTTATGTGGTCTTCTAATGATGCTTCTAAAACCTGAATCTTTCTCTTCAGGTCTAACTCCTCTGTTACTTTGCTTTTATATTGCAATATTTTTTCTCTTGTTTCTGCAAGAATCTGTTGGATTTCTTCTTCATGAGCATCTTTGAGGGCCTGAATTGCAGATTCATGCTCATCATTTTTAGTATTTAAAGCATATATTACCTGCATAATTTAAAAAAAGGGAAAGAATTGAGCAAACCATGTTCTGTTCTTACTGGAAGTTAATTCTTCCATTTGGATTGATATTTTTCAACACACAAAATTGGGTATGGTAAATACTAAATACTGAGCTTCATGCATTGTTTTAGATTCATAGATTGATTTACGTAGCAAAGTTTTACCTTAGCACAACCTGAAAAGTTGCATCTGAAGATTCCACTATAAATGAAACAGTGAGGAGAAAAGAGACAAAGGAAGCCTAGAAGAAAGGAGTTCTCCATAGGGTCCAGTCTAGTTTGGGGTGAGGATCAGCAGAAAAGCCTCAAAGTATCTGCCTTACTCTAGTGCTTTGCAAGAGTGGAAGTTCTAGGCCTTAAGTCTTCTTAAAGGCTCTTTCATCTGTTTAATGTCCGGTACGTTCTAAATTTAGAAATTTCCTCTTCTAATTCTCCTATGGTCAGTTTTTAAAGCTGATCCTCTTCTCTCCAAGTTCCTAGAGGTCTCCTTACAAAATCCAGTTAGTACTTTTCTGCTCACATATTAAACACTATAGTTTTACTCACTGCCTAATTTTCCCTCTGAATCCAGGCAAGCCAGGTTTCTAGAGCCAGAGTATCTGGGCAAAGGTCTTTATTTTCATTTTAGTCCTTGGATTTTAATGATTCCATTGACATTTCCCCAACCTTAATTACAAATGACAACATACTCCCTTTGTAGTGATGCTCCCATTCTTGTATGTTCTTTGATACCCTCCATCATACCACTGTGGCCAAACAGTACAATATTCATGACTATTACTTAAGGCTTACAGGTTCACCCACTTTCTTCTGAAGTAAAAAGAAATGAACACTCTCCAATCCAAAAATCCAGAAGCTAAAAAATCAGTGTCCTGGAGCTTTGCTCGTTTCAATGTGATCTTATTCTGGCTTTAGAAATGGATTCCAGCCCCAAAAGTCAGAGGCAATTAAGATGCAAACGTGTTGCAATTTTTGTAGAGAACTTGTTCATACAGCCTGAGGCAACAGAAACAAACTACCTGGCTCTTCACACATCCTGGTGACACCAGATGCTATTGCTAAATCTAGGTGGTCACCTGCTAGGCCTGTAGCTGTACTTGTGGAAGGAGAAGACACACTGGAGGCTTACCCCACTGAAGACACATTGGAGGCTTACCCCACTGCAGGGGCTTCACTCTCTCCACACAGGGCTTTGTCTTCCAGAATCAGGCCCCCATTCATATACTCACTTGGTCTGCTCTAACTATTGAGAGATGTAATCATAACAAAGGTGAAAAGATTGAGAGATGGCAGGACTCCATTTGTCTTGCCAGCTACTTCACCTGCTAGCTACTGCCAAAGGGAAATATGTGCACAGAACAGAAATAAATGCTCACTTCCAGTTTCTCCTTTTTTAAATAACCCTAATTCCAAATCCCAGGTTATGTCCCTAATGAGCTAGACAAGATCACCATAGAGGACTCCTTTCATTTACACATTTAAACCTAAAGGTAGCCTATAACCCAAGAAAGTTGGTAGACTCCTACAACCTTCCTCCAGGGTCTTACCTACCCATCATGTTGATGCCCACAAAAGACTGAAAGAGGCACTAAGGGAAAACAATGCCAACTACCTGGAGAGAAGTCCATTTGTAGAATGCTTAGAGCAGAGCTGGTGTAGGCCACAGGTCTCAGACCTTCCCAGGGAATCTGCACAAATCCCCTAACTATCTTACTAAGCACATGGAAGGAAGAGAAATGATACAAGAGATGGAATCCCTAGAGAATAATAAGTGACACTTTTCATCATTTTATCCCAGGAAATGATCTTGAAAAGGACCACTCCATGGTGGGATTTCATATAACAAGGGATGAAACACTATGGGAAGATGTGAGCTTCCCCTTGTCAACAATTTCTCAACAATACTCTTCTCTTTTTTCTAATACTTGATTTCCCTGCAGTTTTTGAAGCATCAGCTCAAGTCCTGTATCCTTTAATAAGGCTTCCAAGACCACCCAAATTCACGGGAGTCTATCTTTTCTTTATATCCAGCACCTTCATTTCCTTACCACTATTCATTCTTGTAAATCAGTAAATGTTCAACTGGTTAAAAATGGGGGTCTTGACAACAATTTTGGCAAGCTGGGTTAGGATGTTAGAGAGCCTAGAAAAGTAGCTGAAGATATAAAAGCACAGTAACATACAAAAGTATGGATTAAAAGGTGAAATTAGAATAGAATTTAAGAAAAACAAACTAAATGTCTGACCAATAATAGGGAAATATGGTGAGGAACTCTATTTCACTTGATATTCTATTCCAGACGTCAGCAAACTATGGCCTGCAGGCCCAATATGGCTGCTGCTGGTCTTTGTAAATAGTTTTACTGGAGCACTGCTCTGCCCCTTTGTGTATGTGTAGTGTACAGCTGCTTTCCTACTACAACAACAAAGTTGAGTAATTACGGAAGAGACCTTAGTAGTGACTCCTGTTGTGATGTACACTTGACAAGTCATCTTTTAAAAAAATTTTTTTAGGGGCGCCTGGGTGGCTCAGCCAGTTAAGTGTCCGACTTCGGCTCAGGTCGCGATCTCGTGGTCCGTGAGTTCGAGCCCCGTGTCGGGCTCTGTGCTGACAGCTCAGAACCTGGAGCCTGCTTCTGATTCTGTGTCTCCCTCTCTCTCTGACCCTCTCCCCATTCATGCTCTGTCTCTCTCTGTCTCAAAAATAAAACATTAAAAAAAAAAATTAAAAAAATTTTTTTAAATGTTTATTCATTTTTGAAAGACAGAGAGATACAGAGCACAAGCAGGGGTCGGGGTCGGGGGGACACAGAATCTGAAGCAGGCTCCAGGCTCCGAGCTGTCAGCACAGAGCCCCACACAGGGCTCAAACTCATGAACTGTAATATCATGACCTGAGCCAAAGTCAGACTCTGGACCGACTGAGCCCCCCAGGCGCTCCGCACTTGACAACTCATCAGCCAAAGTTGGCAGCCAAAAATAAAAAATATTTGCACTAGCTTTGTTTACCCTCTAATAAATAGTCCAGGGTTCTTACCACTACAGCTTCTTAAGACATTAAGAAAACCAATTATTTGATTCTGAAAGTATAAATATAAAAGAAAGAAAATATTATACTGGCCATATAATAGTATCTTCCAAGACAGCAATGTTAAAATAAAGTTTCTAAAATCTTAAAAAACAACAATAACAAACTAATAGTGTCTTTAAATAGCCATTTAAAATACACCACTATAAATGAGAATGCTATATATGAATTTTCAACTTGACATTAACAAGATATCCCCTGACTGTTCACTTTTCTACATAATTACAAAGGTAACCATTTTAAAGTATCTTTCTCTGATTAATTACTCTTTCTCAGACCAAAGAAATAGAAATATTCTATGTTCTTTGAACACACAGAAAATATGACTTGAAGTAACAGAACTGATCCAAACTGGATTTCTCATTCTATGTAAAATAACTTAATTTCTCCAATTTCTTCAAGTTTCTCAATATTAAATAGAGATCATATTTATTCTATCCTAGTGACATCATTATTATAAGATCAACCTATCACTGACATTTAAAAAATGATACTATATAAATATTTTTCAAAAAATATAAAGCACTATGAAATGATAAATCTTTTTTTATTCATTGTATCATTTATTTATGGAGAAAATGGGAATAGCTTTAAAATTTGTCTTTAATGTTTATTCTTTTTTTTTTTTTTTTTTTTTTTTTGAGAGACAGAGGACAGAGCACCACAAGGGCAGAAAGAAAGGGAGTCACAGAATCTGAAGCAGGCTCTAGGTTCTGAGCTGTCAGCACAGAGCCCGACGCAGGGCTCAAACTCACAAACTGTGAGATCACGACCTAAGCCAAAGTCGGACATCTAACTGAGGCTGCATTTAACCTGAGCCGCCCAGGTGCCCGAGAATAACTTTAAAAGAAACTTTGGTGAGTGATCATAATCACCCATAAAATTGGCTATTATTTTCCACATGGGAAAAGGAAACTCTCTAATATCTCTTTTCATAAAGTATTTTTAAAGACATTAAGAGCCATTTGCAGTTTTTCTGGGACTATAAGCACTCAGAGAATGGGAGAGCACAATTATTACCACAATTTCATGTAATTTCGCAGCTCCAGCTTATGCCAACAATGCACGATTTAACTACATATTCCAGGGTGAAAAAGGAATAGTCAGTAATTTTTACTTTTTCTATGAAGATTTTCAAATAATCTTACCCACTAATAAAATGAGAATAAGTCTAGATCTACTCTTTAAAATGCTACTTAGGTAACAACAAACAGTCTCTGAAATAGTTCTTGTTGTTGGCTGCTATAGACTGTATTGTGTCCCTCTCCTTCCCCCAACAAAATTCATCTAACTGAATGAAGCCCTAACTGCCAATATAATGGCATTTGAAGATGGGGCCTTCGGGAGATAATTAAGTTTAGACAAGATCATGAGGGTGGTGCCCTCATGATGGGATCAGTGCCTATAAGAGACATCAGTGAGCTTGCTTCCTCACTCTCTTTTAGCCATGTGAAGATACAGTGGAAAGATCTACAGTACTTTGTTTTGGCAGACTGAAACAATACACTGGCAATATAAAAATATATTCCCACTAAAATCTAGCTCATTAGCAATAAAGTACATTCATTGAAAAGTATGTGTGTATTAGCTTAAAATATGTTAAGCTAAATTGTTGCATATTATACCACCAGTTTTAGCAACATTAAAGTTGCTAAGGGAATCATTGAATAAATGATGCTAAATTCATACAATGTAATATAATGAAACCACTAAAAAGCACATCTCATTTAGGAGAATATTTCATAATATAAGAAAAATCTTGTAAGAGAAGACAAATACACAATACTATATCAACAAGATCCAATCTTACAGAGAGAAAAATGTAAGTGTGCATGTGTGTGCGATACATACTGAAGGTATATAAAGAAATAAACCAAAAAAAAAAAAAAAAAAAAGAGAAAGAAAGAAAGAAAGAAAGAAAGAAAGAAAGAAAGAAAGAAACCAAACTTTAACTGGGGATATTCAGTATTTCTAAACCTTCTATAATGAATGTATGTTACTATTACAGTCAGAAAACATTAAGCCCTTTTAAAAGATTAACACTAACAATATTAAAAAAAGAATATTCAAAATGCCTTCATTTTAGGAAAAAAACAATCAAAATTCAAAAAGAAAATTAAAGGAACATTCATTAATTACCAACAGACACCCTGAAAGTTTCCTTTAAAATCACTCAATAAAACATTTATAAAAATCACACTAAATATTTTAAAGAATTTTACTTATGAAATAATTTTACTTATGAAAAAGATCACATATTTTGAGAAAAAGTTTAAAAATCTAGTTACTTAGTTAAAATTTGATAACATACTGGCAAATCTATAATGGTCAATTCCTACTTCATTTATTCTTCCCTTCAGCAAAAATATATTGCACACCTGCTATGTGCCAAGGTCTATAACTGGCAGAGTAAACACAACTGTGAGCTGGATGCATATACATGGTATCTATTCTCATGCAACTTGGTGGAGACCAATCTTAAACAAATATTTACTCCATTAGTCAAATAAAATTTTGATAAGTTACACAAAGGAGAATAAAGACAAAATGAGTTTTTGCAAGGGATGGGAGTGACAGTGGTAATGTAGGGGTTTCCCCTTATTCTCAATGAAATGCTTACTTTATCTCAACCAGAATCTCTTCATTTAGTCAAAATGTTATGGATAAAGTACAGAGAGAGAATTGTGAGCTGAGGGCTAAGAGTAGAAGGCACAGAAATGGAAAGCACAGGATTCTGTGAGGGGAAAAATGGGTTCCAGAGCTACAAAGGTAGACATGCAACACACTGCAGAGGTACTTGCATTGTAGCTGTTGCTCTGGATGGGATCCAGAAGGGAGAAACTACTTAGAAAGAGTGAAAAAGACTGAGGACAGGCCTTGGGCAGGGTTCAGGGGCAGCAGGGAGGATGAGGACCCACAGACAGAGGCAACATGCTGGACAGATGAGTAAGAGTGGAATGGAGGCAGAGCATCAAGGTCTAAGATGAACAATACATCTTGTCAAAGGCTGAATAAAAATCAAGAAAAATGAAGACTCAAAGACCCTGAATTCAGAATCTAAATCTCAGAAGTAGGTCTTTGAGAGCACATTTGGTAGAGTGGTGAGGGCAGAGCTGGAAGAAAAATGGCAAAAGTGGGTGAGTGGATGGTAAGTGAATGGAGGCAGTCCATTAGTAGAGAAAAGCTCCAAGAAATGGTGGTAAAAGAAAGGAAACAACTAGGGACAACTAGGATAATGGCTTAGGAGGCATCAAAGTCCAGGGAGAGTACTTTTCTTAAAAGAGAGGTTGAAAATGTGACCCAGAAAGGGTCAATTGTAGAACCAAAGTCATGAAGAAAGTCTGAGGCTGGACTTGCCTGACGCAGTGGAAAGACTGGTGCTGGCTGACAGTAGGAAAAAGTCCTCCCAAGAGAGCAAGGCTGAAGACCGAGATCTTTAGGTAAAGAGGGAAGATGGACAACCTCTGTCTGACTGAGTCATAGTTCTCCTTAATAGGGAGATGAAATTATCCTCACAGAGTGCAGTAGGGGTGCTCTTCTCCACTGGACATAAACAATGCTGCTAATGTTCGCTGCTGAGGCCAGCCCCAGCCTTCTCAGCATGTCCCACTGAAGACAGCCTCAGACACACAGCAACCATGTGCAGACCCTTCTCATCACTACTCCTCCAGATGTTTCCCAGCCAATCTCAATCTTTAGTTTTTGCTTATTTGAAATTTCTGGGAACTTGTTCACTTTCCCTTTCTTATCAATGTCAGAGACACATAGACTAATAGCAGAGAGAGAAAGAGAGAGAGAGAGAAGGAGGGAGGAAGTGTGGATTTACCCTCAAGTACACAAGTACTATATGAGGCACAAGGGAACTTACAAAGTAATAAAGGAACAATCTCAGATTCAATATTTTTTTTAAAAAAGATCCTGTATAAGGAAGAATAAAATATATTTTTACTATTAAACACTCAGTCCTTCTAATTGAGCTACTCACCAAAAGGTTACTTTGGGCCTTAAAGCACCAAACTTAAAGAATATTGAAAAGAGACACTCTAACTTCTCAAAATTAGTGGGTTATTGACCTCTGCCATGTAGGTTCTATTGTATCTGTTCTAGAGCAATAACACAGACCATTGCTTTAAACCATAACTTATATTCAATAGTACTCACATACCAGTCTTATAAGTAACATTTTCACATATTATCAAGTAACATTGATGAGCTCTAGGTGGCTTACCTAGGGAATCTAATGTTTCTATGAAATGGTTCACCTTTTTGGAGTCGGTATAGTATTAGCATACTTGCTACATAAAAGCATGTTAATAAAATGTGTTTAAAACATTTTCTTAGAATCTTGGGCTCACCTCCTCCAGGACACTCTTGATATAGCAGCTACATATGTGCAACTAACTCTGAAAACTGGAAGAACAAACCTTCCACAACTAATCTTAGAGAGGAAGCCACATTGAAAAGGGTAGGAGGGGCATAGACATGACTGGGAACCAAACTCCCTGTGAAACTAACCACAAACAGGAGGGACATCATAAGCACAAAGAAGCAAGAGGATAGACCCCACACCAGGCAGCCTAGGCACTAGGGACCTGAACTAGGAATACAAGTCCCCATAACATCTGGCTTTGAAAACCAATAAGCCTTAACTCTGAGAGTTTTAAAAATCAGTGGGGTTAACTCTAGGAAATCTGAAAGGTAGTAGAAAACTGAGTCCCCACTCTTAAAGAGCCAGCATAATAATTAACTCAACCAAAGACACAGGACCTAGGATGTATGTGTAGATTTATTTACTAATCTCAGAATGTGCACTGGAGCAGCAGGAATATTCAGATATCTCCAGGAATAATAGTACTGACAGGCACCATTTCTCTTCCCCTCCCCAGCCTAGATAGCTGGACACTTGATGGAGTCAGAGCTCACACTCTCCATCTATGTTGCTAGCACTACATTCTCCTGTGAATCCACCTTAGCAGGCATCCTCCAAAGCAGCTTCTGTCCCACCACTTCCTGCAACCAGCCCCAGCAGGGACATGTGCCACTCCAAACTGACTCTTGCCCAGAGGAGAAGGTGAGATAACCCAGATCCAGCAGTTGACCCTTTTAGCTGGCTGCACAGGGAGCAAGCCCTGTTATTCTATGCACCTGTAGTTATGGCAGAGAGGCTGACTGCAGATAAACAGCCTGACCCCAACCTCGCCCACCAATGAGCCCTAGGCAACCTCAGAGAGACCTCTCAACAGTGCAGGGAGCAGACCCTGCCCAGTACACCCACAGGAGGAAAAGCAGGTCAGTGCAGCCAGCTCGGCTGCAGGCAAATATGGCTCAGTCACAACAGCAGGGGGAACGTAGCCCACACAAGAGATACCCAGTGGAACACCTGGTTCTGGTCACCAGGGGGTAATGCATTACTGGACAACACAGGACCTCTTTTACATAAAGCCACTACTTTCAACACCTGGAGGTGTAGCTGACCTCTCTAATACACAGAAACACAGAGAGTAAGACAAAATGAGGAGACAGAGGAATACTTTCCAAATAAAAGAATAAGACAAAATCACAGTATAAGAACTAAGTGAAATGGAGATAAGCAATAGGCCTGATAAAGAATTCAAAATAATTGCCATAACAATATTCAGTGGACTTGAGAAAAGAGTGGAGAATCTCAGGGACAACTTCAACAAAGAGAAAATATAAAAAAGAACCTGTCAGAGAGAAAGAATTCAGTAACTGAAAAAATACACTGGAGGGAAAAAGCGGCAGACTAGGGGAGGCACAAGAACGGATCCACAGTCTGGAAGACAGGGTATGGGAAAAATCAAGCTGAACAGCAAAAACAAAAAAGAATGACAAAAAATGGAAACAAGGTAAAGGAACTCAGTGACAACATCAAGCATACTAACATTCACTTTACAGGGATCCCAAAAGGAGAAGAGAGAAAGAAGGGGTAAAAAAATCTATTTGAAGAAACAATAGTTGAAAATACCCTAATTGGGTGGAAGGAAACATTTAGGTCCAGGAAGTACAGAGAGCCCCTAACAAGAGGAACCCAAGGAGGTCCACTTAAAATGGCAAAAGGTAATAATAGAGAATTTTAAAGCAACAAAAGAAAACAGTTACATACAAGAGCAATCCCAAAGGCTATCAGCTGATTTTTCAGCAGAAACTTTGCAGGCCAGAAGGGAGTAGCAAATTCAAAGTGATGAAAGGAAAAAAGCCTGCAACCAAGAATACTCTACCCAGCAAAGTTATCATTCAGAATAGAAGGAGAGATAAAGAATTTCCCAAACAAAAGTTAAAGGAAACCATCACCACTAAGGCAGCCTTACAACAAACATTACAGGGTATTATTTGACTGGAAAGAAAGGGCCATAACTAGAATAAAATTATAAAGGGAAAAATCTCACAGGTAAAAGCAAACACAGAGGAAAGGTAGTAGATGAATCACTTATAAATCCAGGATGAAGTTTAAAACACAAAAGTAGTAAAATCAGTTATGTCTACAAAAATTAGTCAAGGGATACAAAAAGTAGAAAGATGTAAAATATGACATCATATATATAAAATGTGGACAGTGGGTAGTAAAAATTTAGAATGTGTTCAAACTTAAGAGACCATGAACTTAACACAGACTGCTATATGCATAACATGTTATATACAAACCTAACGGTAACCTCAAACCAAACTCTGGTAGTAGGACATGCAAAAAACAAAGAGAAAAGAATCCAAGTGTATCACTAAAGAAAGCCAACAAGCCATGAGATAATAGAGCTAGATAAGAAAGGAATACAGAAGAACTATAAAAACAACCACACAGGGTACCTGGATGGCTCGGTTGGTTAAGCATCCAACTCTTGCTTTCAGCTCAGGTCATGATCCCAGAGTTCTGGGATCAAACCCAGCATGGGGCTCCATACTAAGTGTGGAGCCTGCTTCTCTCTTTCCCTCTCCCTCTGCCTCTCCCCCATTTGTAAGTATATGCGTGCCACACGTATGCTCTCTCTCAAAAAAAAAAAAACAAAAAAAACAGAAAACAACTAACAAAATGGCAGTAAGTACATACCTATCAATAATCACTTTAAATGTAAATAGACAAAATGCTTCAATCAAAAGACATAGGTGACTGAATAAAAAAAAAAAAAAAAAAAAAAAAAAGACCCATCTATATGCTGTTAACAAGAGACTCATTTCAGACCTAAAGAAATATACAGACCTAAAGTGAAGGGACAGAAAAACATACATCATGCAAATGGAAGCAAAAAAAACAAAATAAAAAAAGGTGGAAATACTTATTTCAGGCAAAACAGACTTTAAAACAAAGACCGAAGCAGGAGACAAAGAAGGGCATTACATAATGATTAAGGGATTAATCCAACAAGAGGATATGACAACTGTAAATGTCTATGGACCTGAGATAAGAGTATCTAAATACATAAAGCAATTATTAATAGACATAAAGGTAGAAATTGACAGTAATACAATTAATAGTAGGGATGGTACATTTACATCAATGGATAAATCATCTAGATAGAAAATAAATAAGGAAACAGTGCCTTTGTTTTCTTTTTCTAATTTTTTTTTTTTTAAGTAGGCCTCATACCCAATGTGGAGCCCAAACTCACAACCCTGAGATCAAGACTTGAGCAGAGATCAAGAGTCGGACACTTAACCGACTGAGCCACCCAGATGCCCTGGGAAACAGTGCCTTTGAATGACACATTATAACAGATGGACCTAACAGATTAATGTATAGAACATTCCACCCTAAACAGAAGAATACACATTCTTTTCAAGTGCACCTGGAACATTCTTCAAGATAGATCACATGTTAGGCAATAAAACAAGCTTCAATAAATTTTAAAAAAGTGAAATCCCATCAAGCATCTTTTCCAACCACAAAGGTATGAAACTAGAAATAAATTACAAGAAAAAAAAACTGGAAAGAACACAAACACATGAAAGCTAAACAACATGCTACTTAACAACCAAAGAGTCAACCAACAAATCAAAGAGGAAACCAAAAAAAAAAAAACCCAAAACATGGAAACACACGAAAATGAAAACACAATGGTACAAAATCTTTGGTATGCAGCAAAAGTAGTTCTAAGAAGGAAGTTTATTTTTTTTAAGTTTATTTATTTATTTTGAGAGAGAGAGAGAGAGAGAGAGAGCATGCACATGAACATGGAGAGGGGCAGAGAGAAAGAGAGAGAGAGAATCCCGAGCAGGCTCCATCCTGTCAGTGAGGAGGCCAATGTGGAGCTCGATGTCACCAACTGTGACCTGAGCCAAAATCAAGAGTCAGCTGCTTAATGAACTGAGCCACCCAGGCGCGCCCCATAAGAGGGAAGTTTATAACATTACAGGCCTACTTTAAGAAACAAATCTCAAATAAATAACCTAACCTTACATGTAAAAAGAAGAAACACAAAGGCCAAAGCTAGGAGAAGAAAGGAAATAACAAAGATTAGAGCAGAAATAAATGAAATAGAAACTAAGAAAAACAATAGAAAAGATCAATGAAACCAAGAGCCAGTTCTTTGAAAAGATCAACAAAATTGACAAACTTGTAGCCAGCCTCATCAAGAAAAACAGATAAATAGATAAAACAAATAAATCAGATACAAAGGAAGAGAGGTAACAACCAACACCACAGAAATACAAAGGACTGTAAAAGAATATTATAAAAAAGTATATGCCAACAAACTGGACAATCTAGAAGAAATGGATAAATTCCTATAAACATACAATCTTCCAAAACTGAATTAGAAAAAAACAGAAAATCTGAACTGACCAATTACTAGTAACAAAATTGAATTGGTAACTAAAAATTTTCCAACAAACAAAAGTCCAGGACCAGAAAGCTTCACAGGTAAATTTTACCAAACATTTACAAAAGAATTAATACCTATTCTTCTCAAACTATTCCAAAAAAATAGAAAAGGAAGAAAAAGTTCCAAATTTATTCTAAGAAGACAGCATTACTTTGATAGCAACACCAGTACAAAAGAAGAAAACTACAGGCCAATAGCTTTGATGAACATAGATGCAAATGTCTTCAAGAAAATATTAGCAAACAAAATTCAACAATACACTAAAAAAATCATAAACAATAATCAAGTGAGATTTATTCCAAGATGTAAGAGTGGTTCAACATTTGCGAAAGTGATCAATGTGATATATCACATTAGCAAGAGAAAGAATAGAAACCATATGATCATCTCAATAAATGCAGATAAAGCATTTGACAAAATTTAACATGCATTCATGATTAAAAAAGAAAAAAAAACTCTCAACAAAGCAGGTTCAGAGGGAATATACCTCAACAGAATAAAGGCTATGTATGACAATTCCACAGCTAACATCATACTCAATGGTGAAAAACTGAGAACTTGTCCTTTAAATCAATAACAAGGACATCCACTCTCATCACTTTTATTCAACATAATACTGGAAGTCCTAGTCACAGCAATCAGATGAGAAAAAGAAGTAAAAGGCATCCAGATTGATAAGGAAGAAATAAAACTGTCACTATTGCAGATGACATGATACTATCCATAGAGATAAGACCAAAAACCTACTAGAACTAAAATATGCATTCAGTAAAGTTGCAGGATACAAAATTAATACACAGAAATCGGTTGCATTTCTATATACTAATCACAAAGTAGCTGAAACAAAAATTAAGAAAACAATCCCATTTACAGTTGTGCCAACAAGAATAAAATACCTAGAAGTAAATTTAACCAAGAAGGTAAAAGGCCTATACTCTGAAAACTGTTCAGACACTGCTAAGTGAAATTGAAGATGACATAAACAAATGGGAAAGTATACTATGATCATGGGTTGGAAGAATATCATTAAAATGTCCATAGTACCCAAAGCAATCTACGGATTCTATACAATACCTATCAAAATACCAATAAGTATTTTTCACAAAACCAGAACAAATAATAGTAAAATTTGTATAATACAAACAAAAGATCCCAAATAACCAGGGCAATTTTGAGAATGAAGAACAAAGATGGAGGTATCACCATCCCAGATTTTATGATACACTCAAAGCTGCAGTAATCAAACCAGTATGGGTCTGGCACAAAAACAGGCTTGTAGACTAATGAAACAGGATAGAGATCCCAGAAATAAACCCATACCTATATGGTCAATTAGTATAGGACAAAGGAGGCAAGACTACACAGTGGGAAAAGACAGTCTCTTCAACAAATGGTGCAGGGAAAACTGGACAGCTTCATGTAAAACAATGAAACTAGACCACTTTCTTATACCATATACAAAAATAAACTCAAAATGCATTAAAGACTTAAATGTAATACTGAAACCACTAGATTTCTAAAAGAAAACATGCAGTAATCTCTTGAACATCAACCTTAGCAATGTACTTATAAATATATATTCTCAGGAAAGGAAAACAACAAAAATAAACTATTGGCATTATACCAAAATTAACAACTTTTGCACAGAAAAGGAAACCATCAACAAAACAAAAACATAACCTACCAAATGGGAGAGGATATTTGCAAATGACATATCTGAAAGGGGTTAATAACCAAAATACATGAAGAACTTATACAATTCAGCACCAAAAAACAAACAATCCAATTAAAAAATGAGCAGAGGACCTGAGTAGACATTTCTTCAAATAAGACAGACTGATGGCCAAGACACAGAAAAGATGCTCAACATCATTTGAATCCTCAGGGAAATGCAAACCAAAACCACAATGAGATATCACTTTAAACCAGTCAGAATGGCTAGTATTAAAAAGACAAAAAATAAGTGTTGGTGAGGATGTGGAGAAAAGAGAATATTTGTACACTCTTTGTGGGACCGTAAATTGGTGCAGCCACTGTGGAAAACAGTACAGAGGCTCCTCAAAAAATTAAAAATAGAAATTACATATGATCCTTTAATTCTACTATTGGGTATTTACCTGAAGAAAACAAAAACACTAATTTGAAAAGATATATGTACCCATATATTTACTGCAGCATTATTTACAACAGCCAATATACATAAGCAATACAAGTATCCACTGATAGACAAATGAATAAATAAGATGTGATATATGCACACAATGGAATATTACTCAGTGATAAAAATGATTAAGATCTTAAGATCTTGCCATCTGTAACAAGAATGGACCTAGTGGGTATTGTGCTAAACAAAGTAGTTATACTATATGATTTCACTTAAATGTGCAATCTAAAAAACAAATGAGGGCACCTGGGTGGTTCAGTTGGTAGAGCATGCGACTCTTGATCTCAGTATTGTAGGTTGAGGCCTATGTTCGGTGTATATTACTTAAAAAAATTAAATCTTAATAAAAAAATACTAAGAAACAAATGAATGAACAAACAAAAAACAGACTCAATACAGACAACAAACTAAACTGGTGGCTGCCAGAGAGGGTAGAATGTTAGGTGGATAGACAAAATAGATACAGGGGATTAAGAGGTACAAACTTACAGGCATAAAATAAATAAGCCATGGAGATGTAAAGTACAGCATAGGGAATATAGTCAGTAATATTATAATAATATTGTATGGTAACAGATGGTTAAGTACACTTGTGGTGGGCACTGAATAACGTATAGGATTGTTGAATCCGAATGTTGTACACCTGAAACCAATATAACATCATCATGTTAATTATACTTCAATTTAAAAAACTTTTTCTTTTAGAGGTGATGAAATTGCACAAATCCTTCCATATTTTCTGACCTATTCTGTTGGTAATCAATAATAGCATGTATTTTTGCAACCTAGACAACAGGATTAATCATTGCAATGTAAGAAAACAAACAGTTTAAAAATAAATTCTAGGTTTCTAGAACTCAATTCAAGAACTCGTTCCAAGTAGCTCCACACTAGCAAAATGGACACAAGGGAAAATAACAATTAGGAAGTCACAAATGAGCACGCATCCTAAAGAAAAGAAAGCAAGAGGCAAAACCCACAGGACATCACTTAGCGTAAAACAAATGTATGAAAGAGAAAACCCCTCTTTCAGCACTAAGCACGTGCACTCACGTATGTGTGCATACACACACCCACACACACCCACCCCATACATTTTCTTTTCTTAAACCATCTTGAAATAAATTGCAGATATCAGGACTAATCACCCTTAAATACTTTAGTATATATTTCCCAAAATCAAAGACAACAGCATTATCACACCCAAGAAATTTAACCTAATGAAACACACAACTTGTATTCAAGTTTACCAAATTATTCCAATAGTGAAATTTATAGCAGCCTTTCTCTACGGATGCAGATTCAATCAAGGATCCCACATTGTACTGAGCTTATTACTTTAATATACAGAAGTCAAAATATAAAGAAGACAAAAAACAAAACTAAGCCTTTTTTTTCCCCCATGGCAGTGACTTTTTTAACGGACCAGGCTAAGGTTGTCTTGCGGAATAAATATGAGAAACTTTTGGGGAACCTGAATGGCTCAGTCAGTTAAGTCTTGACTCTTGGTTTTGGCTCAGTTCATAATTTCGCTATTTGGGAGTTCAAGCCCTGCATCGGGCTCTGTGCTAACAGCACAGAGCCTGCCTGGGATTCCGTCTCCCTCCTTCTCTCTGCCCATCCCCTGCTTGCTCTCTACCTGTCTCTCTCTCTCACAAAAAGAAATAAACATATGATAAAGACTTTCATACAATTACATCAAGTTCCTCTTTGTGGAAATTTTATGTTGTGTTTTCTCAACCCATCCCGTTAGATTTTATGGTAACTAATGCCACAATACAAGGGCACATTTGTCAGTCTCCTTTTTGTTCCTCCACCCTCTTCCAATGCAATCTCCCTTTTTGATGATGTCCTACTCACAGTTTAAAGGCCATTTAGAAAGGAGGAAAATAATTACAAAACAAATTTAATTTTGTTTACAAACGGTTGAGTCCCTAAGATAAAGCATCTTACCTATATGTGGCAAGCCCTTCAAGGGGGCTTGTGTGAATAATAGCTACTCCCGTGGGCTCCTTGTCCTTTCTTTTCCTGAGTAGAATTTGTAAACCAAAGGCCAGGCTTGAATTACTCAAAACAGTGGAGGGGATTTTTCTAAGAGTCTGTGAGAGTGGTGAAGAGATAAACAGGCTGGGTATTTAGAGAGGATCTTAACATGAGATGTTATATGATATAATTGATATGCAATATATATATTGAGATGCAATATACAATGTGATGCAAACCCTCTTTTTTAAAAAAAATTTAAAAGTTTATTCATTTATTTTGAGACAGAGACAGCACAAGTGGGGGAGGAGGAGAGAAAGAGAGAGAGAGAGAGAGAGAGAGAGAGAGAGAGAGAGAGAGAGGAGAGAATCCCAAGCTGACAGTATGGAGCACAATATGGGGCTCAAACTCACGAAACTGTGAGATATGAGCCAAAACCAAGAGTCACACGCTTAACTGACTGAGCCACCCAGGATTCTTAAGATGCAAACCCTTTTATTCCATCTTCTCACAAAATATTCTGCCACATAGCATTTGCCACTAATGACTATAGAACTAGGGAAATACACTGAAGTAGTAGAGTTCAAGGTGAGCGGAAAGGGAAGAGATGCTATCTATTCAAGAGTAGTTTTGGTCCTGGCAATCAATTACTTCCATTTTTTCCCCCTTTTTTTGGTCCAGGTTCTTTTGTTTTAAGTTAGAAAGAAAAATAAAAAACAAAACAAAAAACAAAGGCTATTCTTCATACATTATGTAATCAAATTAATTCCAGCAACGACTTATGTCCAAATGAAACATTTATAAGGCAGTTAACAAAAAAAGCTCATTTGGATTTATTTAAGCCGAGGGCACTATAAAACCCTAATTTAAAAAGAGCTTTAGAATCCAACTGCTTTGAGAAAGAATTACTTTTAGAGATATGTTTGTTCTCTATGATATCTGTAATTATTGTTGGAAAAGTCTTTTGAAAAATATTTATAAAGTCTAGAAACAGTAGACATATTTTTCTCTATGGTAATGTAGAATATATCTATTTCCCCAGGAGATTTAACCTGACTTCTGAAATAGCAAATAGCAACTCTAACAACCCACTGTAAGGTTTATTGTTTAGGGTTTGTGCAATGGGATCTGTGCTACTGAACAAGAACAAAAAAAAAAAAAAAAAAAATTAAAAATCAACAGACTCTTACTCAATATCTTGCTATGTGCTCAGTACATTTTTTATATGTATTCTGGCAAAGAAATGTATATGTGTTCCTACTTAATCCTAAATAGAACTACTTAAAATAAAGCATACATAAAATAATGGCAGACAATTTTAGATAATATGTATTCAGTGTCAAGCTACAGAGTATAGAATACCACGTACAGCAGGAGAAGTTTTGGGGGGAGGAGTTTCACTACATGAAGGCTGCAGTAAATGGGAAGAAAGCAGCCCAAGTTAAGGCACAAGACAGGAATGAGGGTAACTCATATCATGGAAGGTATGGTCAGATCCTGAAGAGAGAGAATGGTGAGTGGTAGGGAAAGCCAGTTAAAGTTAAAAATAAAAAGTTCCTGGTGATTAGTTTTCTCCCTGAAATTTAATTGGGAAATAGGTCTCTCCAGTAAATTTAGATTTAGAATCTATACATAATTTTCTGTTTCTATGTTCACTATAGTGCTGGACAATGGTTCCAAGACATACTTTTTTTTCCCACACACTTAAACATCTAAGTTGGGATGAATCTTGCAATCAGTTTGCATCATAGTTGGACAGTACATTTTTTGCCCCCCTTAGTGGTACATAAAAACAATAATGCATCTTAAAAATCAACCATTACTATGAACTGAGAGCACTATGAAGCCATTAGGAAGAATGGATGAGGGGGGGAAAAAGTGTTTTATGTTTAAAGTAGAACATGATCAACTTGCAACTCTATAAAAAGTTGCAAATTCTTACTTTTTACTCACAAGAAACAAATGACCAGAAGATCTACAGCAGGAAGGGGTAGGAACATATCTAAATTGAATCCCTACAGAAAGTGAAGAGTTCACAACAGAGACCAGAGGATAGAAAGCAAATGTAGAAATGATAAATTATTTTTCAGAGTAGAAGTTGAAAACTTTTCCAGAGCAGAGGTCTGGAAAGCATGGGGTAAAATCATGGTATGATGATAGGGAGGTTGTTTCCAAGTTTGTCAAGAGCAGTTAAACCCCCAAGTCATCACTTGGATCAAGCAAACAGTTAAGTCACTTCTATACTGGTACAAAATAGAAGGGAATTGGGAAAAGTGAGCTAGAACAGCTCCAGACTGGGGAACACTGGGCACAACAGAGGGCAGGGATGAGGCATAAAAAAATCTAACAACCCATCGACCGGAAGACAATCTTTACAAAAGACATACCTGATGAAGAAGATGGTTATCCAAAATATACAGAGAACTCGTAACAGTAAGAAAATGAATAACCTGATTAAAAAATGGGCAAGGGGCACCTGGGTAGCTAAGTCTGTTAAGCATCTGACTCTTGGTTTTGGCTCAGGTCATGACCTCACAAACCATGAGGTCAAGCCTCGAGTCAGGCTCTACACTGACAGCACAAGACTGCTTGGGATTCTCTCGCGCGCTCTTTCTCTGACCCTCCCTCCCTCTCTCTCTCTCTCAAAATAAATAAATGAGGGGCGCCTGGGTGGCGCAGTCGGTTAAGCGTCCGACTTCAGCCAGGTCACGATCTCACGGTCCGTGAGTTCGAGCCCCGCGTCAGGCTCTGGGCTGATGGCTCAGAGCCTGGAGCCTGTTTCCGATTCTGTGTCTCCCTCTCTCTCTGTCCCTCCCCCGTTCATGCTCTGTCTCTCTCTGTCCCAAAAATAAATAAACGTTGAAAAAAATTAAAAAAAAAAAAAAAATAAATAAATAAATGAACTCAAAAAAAATAAGCAAAAGATCTGAACAGACACCTCACCAAAGATATGCAGGAAGTAAATAAGCATATGAAAAGATGCTCAACATCACATGACATTTGGTAATTGCAAATTAAATGAGATACCACTGCAAACCTGTTAAAATGGCCAAAATCCAGAAAACTAATAACAACAAATGCTGGTGCTAATGTGGATCAATAGGAACTCTTCACTGATTGCTGGCAGGAATGCAATATTGTATAGCCACTTTAAAAGACAGTATAGACTTCATATAAACTTAGTATCACTTAGTATAAGCTTAGTATAACTAAAGTTTAGTACAGACTTGTGCAATCACAACATTGCACACCTGAAACTAATGTAGCACTGTGTGTCAACTATATTAAAAAAATTTAGCAGTTTCTTACAAAACTAAACATGCTCTTAACATGATCTAGCAACCTTGCTCTTCAATATTTACCCAAATGAGTTAAAAATATGTCCACACAAAAACTTACACACGTTATGTTTATAGCAGCTTTATTTATAAGTGCCAAAATTTGGAAGCAACCAATTAATACTTCCATAAGTGAATGGATAACCCAGTGAAGTGTATACCCAGACAGGGGGGATACTACTCAGTGTTAAAAGGAGATAAGCTATCAAACCATGAAAAGGCACGGAAGAACTTTAGATGCATATACCTAAGTAAAAGAAGCAAATCTGAAAAGGATACATAGGACGTTCTGGAAAAGGCAAAACTATGGAGACAGTAAAAAGGTCAGTGGTTGCCAGGGAGAAGTGGCAGATGAACAGACGGAGCACAGGGGATTTTTAAGTCAGTGGAAGGATTCTGTATGATACTGTAATGATAGATACATGTCATTACACATTTGTCAAAATCTAAAGAATGCACAACACCAAGAGTTACACTTACCTACTGTAAACTCTGGAATCTTAAGTAATTATGATGTGTCAGTGCAGGTTCATCAGTATAACAAATGTACCACCCTAGTGCAGGATGTTTATAGTGGGGGGTGCTATGTCTTGTATAGGAATGGGGTACATGGGAATTCTGCACTTTCCACTCAGTTTTTCTGAGAACCTAAAACTGTTCTAAAATATAAAATCTATTAAAAACAAAATCCGCATCCTGAAAAAGTTGTCCCAGTTTCCCTGTCCTTCCCAGATTCCAAATGCCAGGAGTCAGACTTACAGGTCCCTGGCAACAGATTAAAGAATCCTCTGGAGGGGCATCTGGGTGGCTCAGTTGGTTAAGCATCTGACTCTTGGTTTCGGCCCAGGTTCTGATCTCACAGTTGTGAGGTTAAGCCCAGTGTCAGGCTCCTCGCTGAGCATGGAACCTGGTTGGGATTCTCTCTCTCTCCTCTCTCTCCCCCCTGCTCTCTCACTTAAAAAAAACAAACATTTAAAAAAATTAAAAAAGAAAAAAATTCTCTGGAGAACACAAACCACTCAAAGAAAAGTCATACTGACATTGGGTGTGTTCAATTAAAAAAAAAAAAAAATATATATATATATATATATCTATATATATATATAGATGATATATATATATCATCTGAAGGACTTCCAGTTTCCACGTAGGATATAGAAAGAGAGAAGGAGCAGTGTACACAGTAACAAAAAATACCAAACACCTACAAAATCACAAGTTTTCCTGAACCTTTTAGACAGCTGAGGTCACTCTAACAACACTCTCATAGTTTTTCATCACACGAGTGCAGAAAAAAAAATCCTTTTTTGTGACCTTCGAAGTTGTACCTGATCTGGTCCCTACTCCTAACCTAAGCCTAAAGCCAAATGAATCAACAAATATACCCCCAGAGACAACAGAGGAAGCAGCACAAGCTGAGACCAGTACTACACAGGCTGTGTTGAGAGGCACGGGGTGCAAAACTCATGAGGAATTTGAATTTCTATGTGCGTTTTCTTAAAGAAAGTACCCCCAGCATAATGAATGAATCAAAAGCCAAGGTACCAGTACCTTCTAAGGAGTTCAATAAATATGCCTTTCTTTGTAAGTAATGGGAGAAGTGAAGGCTTTTAAGCAGAAAAATAACTTGATCTTTCATTTTAGAAAGTAAAATTCTGACTGCACTGTGAAAGATACATTAGATGGGGTAAGACTAAAAAACAGCCAAAATGTATCAAAATAACCTGAGGTTCCTAACATAAACTTTGGCAGGGAGAGACGAGACCTGATTGTTTAGAGGTATTTAGGAAATCATACACAGCAAGGGAATCTGGTGGCTGATTCAAAGTGGGAGGAGAGATACCTCTCCCAGTTTTCAGTCTGTCTGGGAGGTTATGTACCTCTATAAATTTCATTCTATCTTCACAGGGTTCATTCATACCTGATGAGTTACTGGGGACTTGTATAGTGCCTACTGAGATTACTCACATGTCCCACCCCTCTACCACCCACCCTTACCCCCAGACAGTGACCTGCTGTTTCAAATAGACCTGGGCTGATAGAACTCAGGAGCCTCTGACTCCCAAGTCTACAGTTCTGTTCTTTGCTTCTATCTTCCCAGAAGACCAGGCACTTCTAAAAATGCATCATCCCAAATTTCTGTAGCCTTCTCTTGGGCTATTTGTGCTTAATCATTTTTCGGCCCCATAACCAAGAGGATATTACGCTCCCATAAATAACATTTTTTTAAATGTATTTTATTTTTCATTTTTATTTTTGAGAGAGAGAGAGCACACAGCCACAAGCAGAGGAGTGAGGGGGGGAGAAGGGGAGGGGGAGAGAGTGAGAGTGAGAGAGAGAGAGAGAGAGAGAGAGAGAGAGGGACAGAGGAATATCTTAAGCAAGCTCCATGCTCAGTGCGGAGCCCAACAAAGGGCTCAATGAGAGAGAGAGAGAGAGAGAGAGAGAGAGAGAGAGAGAGAGAGAGAGAGAGAGGAATATCTTAAGCAAGCTCCATGCTCAGTGCGGAGCCCAACAAAGGGCTCAATCCCATGACCCTGGGATCATGACCTGAGCCAAAACCAAGAGTTGCATGCTCAACTGACTGAACCACCCAGGTACCCCAACTTTTTTTAAGAGAGAAAGCATATGCACAGACAAGTGGGGGAGGGACAGAGAGAAAGACAGAGAATCCAAAGCAGGCTCCAGGCTGTCAGCACAAAAACCCATGCACTGTGAGATCATGACCTGAGCTGAAGTCTGATGCTCAACCGACAAAGCCACCCAGGCGCCCCTCATTTGATCACTACGGTAGACATTCTTACTTTGCTCTAGGGATAGGATGCAATCAAGAATCACCAAGTGGCCTTTTAAAACTACACACTCATTCCCCTCTCCCTTTCTGACGGGTACCAACACACTCACCAAGGGGTGGGATTGAGTGGAAACAAGATTAAGAACCACCTACTGCTTTCCTAACCTGTTTTATAAGAATAAGATTCGGATATATAACAGTAGTGTCCCAAATTGAATTCTAAGAGAAGTTACTCTGTGGTTTTTGAAATATCTTCTCTGTTGTTTCCTATGGTGATAAACATTTTCAGGTCTCAATCTACTTCTCAGCAGGAACTACACATAGTTTAACGAGATGAATATTATGATGCTCTCCCTACTGTGAAAATCTCAGTGCCATTCTGAGAGGATCTGAAGTTAAGAAAGGTAATGAAATTTTAGGAAAGAGCTTTAATGCTGTCAATATTCAAATTCTTTAGAGAAAAAAATTAGCATTTAATTTAGTGACCAAAAACAAACAAAAAAGCACCTACTCCTTTACTAACCCATGCATCTTTACTTTTGTAACAGAATTTTTTACTTTTTTTAACGTTTATTTATTTTTGTGACAGAGACAGAGCATGAGTGGGGGAAGACCAGAGACAGAGGGAGACACAGAATCTGAAGCAGGCTTCAGGCTCTGAGCTGTCAGCACAGAACCCGACATGGGGCTCAAACTCATGAACTCGGAGATCATGACCTGAGTCGAAGTTGGATGCTTAACCAACTGAGCCACACTGGGGCCCCTTATTTTACTTTTTGTTTGTTTATTTTTGAGAGAGAGAGAGAGAGAGAGAGAGAGAGCGAGCGAGCGCACACATGAGGGGGATGGGGGGAGGGTGGGAGGAAGAGAGAGAGGGGGAGAGGGGGAGAGGGGGAGAGGGGGAGAGGGGGAGAGGGGGAGAGGGGGAGAGGGGGAGAGAGGGAGAGAGGGAGAGAGGGAGAGAGGGAGAGAGGGAGAGAGGGAGAGAAAATTTCAAGCAGACTCCATGCCCAGCGTGGAGCTGGACACGGGGCTTGATCTTACAAAAGTGAGATCATGACCTGAGCTGAAATCAAGAGTTAAAGAATGCTCAACCAACTGGGCCATCCAGATGCCCCTAACATAATTTTTTTAAGAAAATACTGGGGGCGCCTTGGTGGCTCAGTCGGTTAAGCGTCCGACTTCAGTTCAGGTCACGATCTCACGGTCCGTGAGTTCGAGCCCCGCGTCAGGCTCTGGGCTGATGGCCCGGAGCCTGGAGCCTGCTTCCGATTCTGTGTCTCCCTCTCTGCTCCTCCCCCATTCATGCTCTGTCTCTGTCTCAAAAATAAATAAACGTTAAAAAAAAAAAAAAGAAAGAAAATACTGTATGTAACCCTGAAAGGGAAACTAAGCTAAATGAGTGAATTACAACAAAATAAAGCATGCTAGCTTTCGAACTGCATGCAATAATCCAGATTTTCCCAAAATGGGGCACAGAAGATGACTTTAAGGAATCAATACATTTACTTTAATGGTCACTAAAAGTAGCTCATCAAACCTGTGAAGTCATACATTTTGTTTTAGGCAAGACTAAAGCAGGAGGAATTCACACAGACTTCTTATAGGCCCTATGTTCAAAAATGGTCTTGTTGAGCCCTGAGTAACTAAACATTGTGACTTTTTTTAAAACAACTGCTTTGAGATATAATTCACATACCATAAAATTTACCCCTTTCAAAGTAAACAATTCAATTGCTTTGAGTGCATTCACAAGGTTTTACAACCATTACCACCATCTAATTCCAGAACATCTTCATCACCCTAAAAAAAACCCATAACCATTAGTTATTCCCACTCCCCACTGGCCCCTGTCAACAACTAATTTACTTTATGTCTCTATGGATTTGCCCATTCTGAATACTTCAGAGAAATGAAATTATACAATATGTGTCCTTTTGTGTTGGGCTTATTTCACTTAAATGTTTTCAAGTTCCATCTGTGTTTTAGCATGTATCAGTACTTCCCATCTTTTTATGGCCAAACCACATTTTGTTCCCCTGTATCAGTTGATGGACATTTGGGTTGTTTCCACTTTTTAGTGAAAATAAGTAATGTTGCTATGAACATCCATGTACGAGTTTCTGTGTGGACATATTTTCAATTTTCTTGGGTATATACCTAAGAATAGAATCGATGGATCATATGGTAACTCTACATTAGCCTACTGAGAAACTGAAAAACTATTTTCCAAAGTGGTTGCATCATTTTATAATCCCATAATATATAAGGCTCTGATTTCTCCACATCTTTGCCAACACTTTCCTATTTTTGTAAATTATTATACCTGTCTTAGTGTGTGATCTCATTGTAGTTTTGATTTGCATTTCCCTAATGACTAGTGATGGCAACTAATTCTTTGTTAAATATGCATGGTACAGATAACATATCTCTAGTGTCAAATCACATACTACATTTCTTTGGGCATTATGACATGATTTTTTTTTTTTAATTTCTTAAATGTTTGTTTATTTTTTTTTTTTCAACGTTTTTTATTTATTTTTGGGACAGAGAGAGACAGAGCATGAACGGGGGAGGGGCAGAGAGAGAGGGAGACACAGAATCGGAAACAGGCTCCAGGCTCCGAGCCATCAGCCCAGAGCCTGACGCGGGGCTCGAACTCACGGACGGCGAGATCGTGACCTGGCTGAAGTCGGACGCTTAACCGACTGCGCCACCCAGGCGCCCCTGTTTGTTTATTTTTTGAGAGAGAGTGAGAGACAGAGCATGAATGGGGGGCGGGTGGAGAGAGAGAAGGAAACACAGAATCTGAAGCAGGCTCCAGGCTCTGAGCTGTCAGCACAGAGCCCGATGTGGGGTTCAAACTCACAAACCGTGAGATCATGACCTGAGCTGAAGTCAGATGCTTAATCGACTGAGCCATCCAAGCACACCTATGACATGCTTTTTTATCCTCTGCTACTGTCTGGAGTGGGTGTGGTTATTATGAGTTCCTTCCTCCCTTTCAGCTCCTGTCTTGGTAACCTCCCCAAGAAGCCATGCTTTTTGTCTATTACCCTGTTCTCTTCTTTCTCCTACAAAGCCTATACTCTCCACTTCATCTCTGAGGCCTGGTCCTCATCAGGTTCCTGCTCTCACTTGGACAACACATACTTAGCTTTCCTTCACACAGCCTTGCCCTCATCACAGCAGCCTCTGTCAGCCCTACCTCTGTAAACTTCAGCTTTTCCCTCTCTCTCAATTCCCTCTTCTGTCTCCCACTCTCACATTCCACACTTCCAAAGTCCTTCGTAATTTTTCCACATTCTAAACCACCTCTCCCTTTGACTCCAGCCTCCTCTCTGCCCCTCCAATCCTCTCCATGTTTCTCCTTCCTAATATGCCTAGGCTACAAGCCCTCCAGACCTACTCCTTCACCTATGGTTTGTCCTGGCACTATTAAATGTTGTCCCATTCTCTTTCTCTATTCCTCAGTTTGTCACTGTAGTCTGCAGTCTGTCTGCCATTTGATTTGTGAGTAAAAGCAATGACAGAAGAAAACCTTTCCAACTGAAGAGCTGTGATTGTGAATTTTATGTGTCAGCTTGACTGGAACATGGGGTTTCCCAGGTGTATGGTCAGACATTATTCTGGTTGTCTGTGAGGGGGTTTCACCATGACTTTAACATTTGAATCTGTGGGCTGAGTAAAGCAAACTGCCTCATCAATCAAAGTGAAGATCCAAATAGAACAAAAAAGGCTGAGTAAAAGGGAACTGCTTTGTCCATTTCAACTGGAACATTGGTCTTTCCTGCCATGGGGCTGGAACTACATCATCAACTCTCCTGGGTCTCCCACTAGCTGACGACAGATATTGGGTCTTCCCAGCCTCCATAACCACATGAGCCAATGCGTCCTAACAAATACTTATGCTTCTTCACACACATCGCTATGGCATATTTAAAATTTTAAGAGTTTATTTGAGCAAAACCTAATTCAAATTGGGCAGTGTCAAACCAAATGTGGTTAACAGAGCATTCCACTGACAGGAGCTAGTGATGACTTTGATAGAGAAGAGGTGGAAGCAAAGTAAGGACATTATCTGATTGGCTACAGCTTAAACTCTAGTTGGCTCTTTGTGATTGGTTTTCTGTGTGTTTAGATTTCATAACCTTGACATTTACAGGCTTAGATTTTGGTTTGCTTACATAGAGTATATACATATACGCAGACTCACACACACACACACACACACACACACACACACACACACACACTCTATGGGCTCTGTTTCTCTGGAGAACCTGACTAATACAGATGTTTAAGCCATAGAACCCCTTAACTCACAAATAGGAAGATAAGCAAAAGTCATGGAGAGGAATTTAGATTTGGTCCAGTGAACAAAAAAGAGAAAATGACTATTTGTGCGGGGGTTATGTTTATTAATAGTACAATAGACTAAACAAGACAAATTGAAATAGGGACAAAAGTCAAGAGACTACAAAAATAAGGTCTACATGGATTCCTGCCTGGGGAAATGCAAATGAAATGAAATACCAAAGAAACAAAAATGCAAGAAAAAAGAAATAGAAAATTTAATTCCAAAGTTCCACTCTAAAAGGAAAGTAGGGTCAGACAGAAATGCTATAGTTAAGAAAGGAAACTAGGTTTTTGGTTTATTTCTTTATTCTTTGGCATGTGGGAGAGGTCTGATGGAGAAGATGATTAATTCAATTTTGGACATGTGGCATTTGAGGTGATGGCAGACATCCAGGTACAGATGACAATCTTAAAAGATGAAATGGACAGAAGCTTCCTAAAATTAATTTAGGCTTCTACCATCCCACAGCAACATTTTACACTCACCAGAATATATCCCTTGTCTTATTCAAGGGCATCACTTGGCATTGGACACCAAAGTAACTGGTTAATGAACCTTGGTTCTATGATGCAGTTAGTTTCAGTTCTATCACTAAAATCTTCAAATATCTCCCAAACTAATGTTATTCATATGATCTACTAAGAACTTCCTTCCTCTCCAAAGTGATGTAAATTTGAGCACTCACACATGCTGGTCATTTACATTGTGATAAAAGGAAGCCAAGAGACAAAAACTATCATAAATACTCAGGATTCAAACCACAAGATCACTAAAATCCCCTTAAATCCTCCTAGAAATAGGACTACGTCCTATGTAGGTCTGGTCTGGAGGGCACTCACCAGTGTGCTAAAGATTTTGATTTCTTTCTTCCTGACACAGCCACTACATCTGTCACCATATGCCCCTCTCTTAAAGGGGCTAAGAGGATAGAAACAAGAGCTTAGTCAGAGGGAGAACTTCTTTCCACAATATGGTTAAAAATTAATGTAGCATAACTTGAAACCAGTGAACGCTGTTGCCCCAATATACACATACACTATTATCGCTGAAGCAAAGATCCAAAATCCCAAAGATCTCAAATCCAACATCTCAAAAAGTCTTAAAATTATGGTCCTCTTGCTTACTGTCCCAAGAGGCAGAAGATGACAAGTGGTTAAGCAGTGACAATATCCAAAGTACACACCATTACATAGTGTAAGCTCTAACTTTCTGCTATGCTTATAATAAAAAAGCTTTTCTTATTACCATATATTACCATAAATCTAATAATGCCTTTTTAAAATGCTGCGGGAAAGTGTCTCTGCTAATCTGAGGATTCTCGATTTGTGTTCAAATGGCAGGAAGAGCTCTTTCCTAATAATTTATATTAGGTAACCATCTCTCTTATTTTTTACACCCTTAAAAGTCTGTGGCTAATTACTGAAAAAGCTATAAACATGGATTACTTTTCTCCCCTATTCCCAGAAAGTATACATTTTAGCAGTCTGTTTTCCCAAAGTGGTCACAATATTTCCCATCCCACATGCTCTTCTGCAATATGACCTTGCCACTCCCCTACCAAGGAGTCCAATTCTCTCAAATCTAGGCTGGCTTTAATGATTCACTTGTAACCGACAGATGTGGCAACAGTGATAATGAATGACTTCTGAACTTAGATCTGTAGAAGCCTTGCAGCTTCTTCCTCAGTCTCTGGAAGACCCAGGCTGTCATGCTGTGAAAAGCTAACACCACATGGAGAGGGCATATAGGTCCTCTAGTTAGATTCCCCAGATGAGCCCAGCCTTCAAGTCACCCCAGTCCAGGCACAAGGTGAAAAAAGAAGTCATCTTGCAAGTAGATTCTCCAAAGCCAGCTGTTTCAACTCCCAGCTGAGCAAATCACACTCATCCATTCTAGTCTTCCCATCTGAAAACCCAGACATCATAGAACAGAAAAACCAACGCTTCCATCTCTTCTCCGAATTCTTATCCCAAGAATTTGTGAGAATAAAATGACTGTTGTTTTATGCAAAATTTTTGAGTGGTGTGAAAGGCAGATGGATAACCAGAGCAGCAACAAGTAACTGGAATGTATATGCTGAGCAACGTGGCCATCCCCTCACTTTAGTGACCATATTCCATGTTTTTCTTCCTTCGTGTTACTGAAACTTCCATTCTTAAAGAAATTTTTTTTTGCCAATTTTGTTAATTTCCCCATTTATTTTGACAGTTCAACTTTAAAAACCATCATATCCAATAAAATAATTTCCTAGTGTTTGATTTCCAGCTTATTGGTTTTAAAATCTTATTTCTAACATTCTCTCCAGTTACTAGACTTAGTCTTTTTCACCCTTTTATTACAATTTATGTTTGAATTAGGTCATGTCTAAAGACATAATTAGTTGAAGATGTTGTGCACCCAACTATAACCATGATAAGTAAACATTCTGTCAAGCACAAGAATTATTCGGCACTTATCATAAACAAAGAACTATACCAGTACTTCAGGTTTTACCATTATAAACGCTTTATTAATGAGTTAGCTATTTTGAATTCTATATATCTACTCTCATCCGAAAGCCTTATTTTGCCAGAAAAAGCTCATTTTACTGTTTAACAAAAAGAGTATCCTTAATATATAATATTAATATGAAATCTTCAAACCACTGAATTTTCATAAATATAGTCTATTTTATAACTTGCTTTTATATTTAATAAGTACAAATTGGTCACTCACAAACCATAGCATAAAAAAATCGAGCTCTTCATTTTCCCAACAGAACATCTTTTTTCTTTTAAAACTTTTTTTCTTTGTTCTTTTTTCCCTTTTTAAATCTAAATTTTAGTTAACATACAGTGCAATATTGGTTTCAGGAGAATTCAGTGATTTGTCACTTACATACAACACCCAGTGCTCGTCACAAGCGACCTTCTTAGTACCCATCACCCACCCACCTACCTCTATATGCTCCCTACAAGAGAGTCATTTCAGACCTAGAGACACATGCAGATTGAAAGTGAGGGGATGGAGAGCCATGTACCATGCTAGTAGACGTCAAAAGAAAGCCAGGGTAGCCATACCTATATCAAAACAAACTAGATTTTACAACAAAGACTTTAACAAGAAATGAAGAAGGGCATTATATCATAATTAAGGGATCTATCCACCAAGATCTAACAATTATAAATACTTGTGACCCCAATGTGAAAGCACCCAAATACATAAATCAATTAACCACAAACAAAAAGAAACTCATTGATAATAATAACAGTAGGGGACCTTAACACCCCACTTACAACAATGGACAAATCACCTAAGCAGAAAGTGAACAAGGATACAATAGCTTTTTTTTTTAATGTTTTTATTAATTTTTGAGAGAGAGAGAGAGAGAGATGGGGAGGGGCAGAGAGAGAGGGAGACACAGAATCTGAAACAGGCTCCAGGCTCCAAGCTGTCAGCCCAGAGCCCGATGCAGGGCTCAAACCCACCAACCATGAGATCACAACTTGAAGTGGAACACTCAACCAACTGAGCCACCCAGGCGCCCCCCCCCTTTTTAATTTTTTTTTTAATGTTTTTATTAATTTTTGAGGGGGGAGGGGGGAGGGGAGAGGGAGAGAAGGAGGAGGAAGAGGAGGAGGATAAAATAGCTTTGAATGACACAGTGGACCAGATGGACTTAACATATATATTCAGAATTTCATCCTAAAGCAGAATACACATTCTTTTCTAGTGCACATGGAACATTCTCCAGAATAGGTCATGTGCTGGGTCACAAATCAACCCTCAATAAGTACAAAAAGATCAAGATCATACCATGCATATTTTCAGATCACAATGCTATGAAACTTGAAATCAACCACAGGAAAAAATTTGGAAAGCCCTCAAATACATGAAGGTTAAAGAACATCCTACTAAAGAATGAATGGGTTAACCAGGAAATTAAAGAAGAATTTTTTTTTTAAAAATACATGGAAGCAAATGAAAATGAACATACAGCAGCCCATAACATTTGGGGCGCAGCAAAGGTAGTCCTAAGAGGTAAGTATATTCCAATTCAGGCCTTTCTCAAGAAGCAAGAAAGGTCCCAAATACAGAACTTCATTTTCTTTATGAATTTGCAACTACTTGGTAGAGAAAAACTTAGTCCTGTTGTTTCTAAGTATTTAGTCATTTCTAATTAAAGTTTTTTCTTTGCAGAAGATATTCAGTTAAAATCAGATATTATCATTCCAGTTACAATTGGAAACTCCATCTCCTGGACCTCACTTGCGTCATCCAAGCATTCCCACCTAGTGTTTCTTCTGTTTTCACCCCACTCAGCTGGGCCCTTCTAGGGGCGCTTACATGGACATTCTGCTTTCTTATTGACATATGCTAGGTTGAACAAGCTGCACATCTGGCCAATATTATCCTCTTGCTGGTCTGGAAAGTGTAGTGGAAAAACACTGGGCAAGATAGTGGCAGCAGTAATAATACAAGCAGTCTATGACAGATAAAGAACAAAGTGAAGCAAGGAAGGGCTGATGAATAGAAAGAAAATGAAGACACAAAAGAACCACAGGGTCTGGAGAATGGGTAAAATGTGAAAAAGGAAGGGAGAAATGAAAAGTTAAGAAGTCCATCGATTTAATCAACAAATTTTTACAGTGCCATCCATTTGGTTATTCTGGACTTTAAAACTGAGAGGAAAATCTATCAAGCAGCTTGAGTAAAGTTAAAGACCACAGAATCTGCAAAGGTCAAGAATGTGAGACTAGGATGTTAGATGGGTCACCCATGGACAGCAACTCTCTGCTAGCATGGGAAGCAACAAAGAGAGAGGTGCAGGAGGAAGAGACAGCTGTCCTACACCTCACGAACTGTATTTACAGAAGAGTCTAGGAGTAATGGTTTACAGGCTGCAATGAGAGCTAGAAGAAAGATGTCTTCAGGACCTTCGGTTGATGAGGTGTGTGAAAATGAGTAGTGGTCACCTACAAAGGCAGTGGGAAAAGCAGTATCCTAGGGAGAGAGTCAGGTTTTCAAATAAAGCAAGCAGATAGAGTATTTGATGACAAGATATGGCTGTAGAGACGTTTGTTCAGTAGGGAGCAAGAGTTCTAGACAGCAAGTATAAAAACCCAACAAGCATCCAGGAAAAGGAAGCACACAATTGCCTGAGGATAAGCTAGGTGACCCCGGGACCTGCATTTGGAGCTAGGGCCCAGGGACAGAGATATGAGGTAAGATAGAATGAGCTGGCTTGAAGCTTCTATATGTGCTCTGTTCTTATCATTCTGAATCCACAGGATTTCCAGAATGTCAGAGACAGGTAACCAGGGTTAGCCTTACTTACAACTAACTTTAAGAAAGTTAACCTTAAATATCTCTAAGCCTTAGGTTTCTTTCCTGTAAAGTGAAGAGAATAATATCCAGTTGATGAAGTTAAAATGATGAAACAGAATAGTGTATCTAAAATGCTTAACACAGTGCATGACACACAGTATTGCACATTTTTCAGTTTGTTTTGCTTATTGATATGTCCTTCCAAAAACCAGTAACCCATATGCACGGGACAAGCCGGCTTAGGCCCACCGTCTCCCATCTTGTAAAAACAGTTGTGTTCAGTAGAGGAAATGAAAGGATCAGAAGGCTCTTCTTACTGATCTGGCCAGTTTTGCTTAGGTGACATGAAACATGAAGAGGGTTGCCAAACACTGCTTTGTCTCAGGTATGTTCTGTTTCAGGTATGTTCTTGTACATCAGTTAGCTTATAAGCTCCTGAAGGATGAGCTCCTTGACCTATGTGTGTCCTCCACAGTGTCCAGCACTTATTAGACCCTCAAAATGGCTACTGCATGACTACCCATATAGGAATAAAGTAAAACAGGCAAAGTTCCATACCTCAGACATGGAATTCCAGAGGTTATATTTGGCACGATTCTCTTCTTTTGTTTAATAACTTCTATTCTAGTTTTCTAAAAGATGTTTAGATTTTGTAAAATGTGATTTTCAAGTCTAACCTTTAAAACTTTTTTTCAACAAAAAGGCAAAAACCTGAAAAAATACCCATATTTATTTTAGTAAATAAAATATTGGTATTTTTATTCATTCCTTAATTAAAAAAATTAAGGATGACAAACTATGCAGAAATTTTATATAAATTAATAATCAAGTTAGAAAAGACAGTTTGGTCAAATAATTCACAAATATATCACTTTTTTCTTAAAAATTCTAGTGTCTTGTTTAATATTTATTGAAGACCTATAGTGTTCTAGTTGCTAATAAAAAAAGAACAAGCAAAATAAGATTCTGCATTCTAAGACAACATATTCCACCTTATTTAGCCATATGACTACAGAATAGCTGCAAAAGCTAAATTCCAGTATCCATCTTCACCCCCTGGTTCCTCCACCACTGCCCATATTATTATACTCTTTGCAATCCCTGAGCCGATAATTAAATATCAGATCAAACACCTACTACCCACCCACACAAATAAAACTAATTCTTAACATCCTCAGAACCCCTTTCTGCCCTTCTCAGCCAAAGACATAGATTCTCTTCCAACAGAAGCCATATCCTATGCTGCACCCAACTTATCATGGGATGTGGAAGTGATCTGGGCATTCACCTAGCTACTCAATGCTGCCTTCTAAAAAGGGCAACATGCCACAGTCAGACAAATTGTTCTATTAGTTAGCTTCATCACTGCACCTGCCTCATGATAGTAATAAACCAGCCTCCAAGTCACTGCCCACATTTAGTATATATTTAGGCATGGGACTCATAAATTTCCCTCCTATCCCAAATGTCATTACATTTGGAGATTTCAAAAATTATCTAGAATTGGGATGCCTGGGGAGCTCAGTCAGTTAAGCATCTGACTTCAACTCAGGTCATGATCTCACAGTTTGTGGGTTCAAGCCCTGCGTCAGGCTCTGGGCTGACAGCCCAGAGCCCTCAGCCCAGAGCCTGGAGCCTGCTTCAGATTCTGTATCTCCCTCTCTCTCTGCCCCTCCCTCCCTCCCTATCCCTCTTTCAAAAATAAACGAACATTTTTAAAAAATTTTAAAAATTCACTTAGAATCTGAAAGACCAACTCTAACAACTGTCACTCCGCTATAAACATTCTCAAGACCGTACTCTGCATCTCATTTTAACTTGTTCCACCTCAGAAATAGCCCCCCTCCCATGTTATAACTCCTTGCTGTAAACCTTCAACTTCTGGGAATTAACTACATTCACACCAATGGTCCTCTCAATTCCTAAATTTTCCTTAATCTATCAGCTCCGTCCTAACCCCACTTCCTTCTCCGTGCAGCATGCAGCCCAAGGGTAGATTAACTGAACTACTATCTATCGAAGCTCTTTTTTTTTTAATTAAAAATTTTTTTAATGTCTTTATTTATTTTTTAGAGAGAGAGAGAGACACAGAGCATGAGTGGAGGAGGGGCAGAGACAGAGGAAGACACAGAATCTGAAGCAGGCTCCAGGCTCCAAGCTGTCAGCATAGAGCCTGATGCGGGGCTCGAACTCATGAACCGTGAGATCATGACCTGAGCCAAAGTGGGACACTTAACTGACTGAGCCACCCAGGTGCCCCATGAAGTTAACTCTTTTAACCTCAGTCCTTCCGTTATACCCATCAGTCAAAACAAAGACTCTGGATTAATCATTTAAGAACTGCCTTCTTCTCTTCTACATTTGGTGAACAATGGTCCTCTCCACAGGACTGCATAGGACTTTACAGAAAACTGTGATGCATTTAAACTGAGACCAAATACCACATCTAATTTCCTCTTGGGACAACAACACATCTCACTGGATCCTTTCACTTGTCTCTGGTCAGTGATTTTCTCCTTCTTCCCCCAGCAACTATACTAAATATTTTCTATTCTGCTTAAGGCCCCAATCACTAATGATTTTAACTACCACCTATATGCTAATGACTTGTAAATGTTATTTCTAGTATTGATCTCTCCTTTTGGCTTAAAATGAATATCCAAATGTTTGCTCTTTCTATCTGGATATACATGGCCATCTCAAACTGTGAACTCATTATCTCTCTCCCATCAATTCTGCTTCTCTCTTGGGGTAACCAGCCGCTAAAATGGCCCCCAGTGATCTTTGTCTCCCAATATTCAAATCTTTGTGTAGCTACCACCTCTAGTATACCATGGTTGGTGTAATCAAATAATATATGGCAAAGGTGGTGATATGTCACTCTATGATTATGTTACGCAGACTATAGCTTCCACCTTGGTCTCTTTCTCCAATCCCCGTGGGTCACTTGCTGTGGAGAGGCCCACGTGGTGAAGGACTAAAGTCTCCTGCTAACAGCCATAGGAGTAAACTAAAATATGAAGCCTCCAGCCTCAGTCAACTCTTCAGCTTGACTGTAACCTGAGAACCACCCAGCTAAGTGACCCCTACATTCCTGAACCTCAGAAACCGTGAGATAATAAATGTTGTTTTAACCTGCTAAATTTGAAGGTAACTTGTTACACAGAAATAGATGTCCTTCCCATATTCCTATCTCAGTTGACGTTAATATCTATCTAGTCACTCAATCATTAACATTCATTCACGAGTACCTACCATGTGATGAGAGACCTATTATTCTTAATCTTCCACTACAACAGATTGTCACAAAGTCCCGACAAGTTTACTTCCTGTTTCTTTAATCTGCCCCTGAAGATTTTCCAAATCTCTCTGCTCTCTCTACTACCACAGTCCCAATCCAGGTCCTCATAATCTCTCATCAATACTATATTCCAATACCCTCCCAATTAGTTTCCTTGATTCCCATCTGTCCCTGTCAAGAGTGAGCTACTTAAGACACAGAAAAACAGCATATACATGACAGTTAAAGTGGCAGGACCAGGAGAAAGTTCTCTCAAGGAATGAATGACCCCAGTATCCTTATAGACAAGTAACTGAAGTTTGGTAGTCTTGACCATTTTAGTAAAATAGAAAGCAGCTTATCTACATGATGTGTATACATTAAGAGGAGAAGAAGCAACGGTGGGCAATTCAGAGAGACAGCAACATAATATAAGTCAGCAACACGGTGTGATCAGGTAAAATTGGATCATATGATGTTGCACAGAGCTATCAATGTCCAAGCCTTAGTTTCCTCTAGCTGCTATAACAATTTGTCACAAAACTAGGGATATAAAGCAACATACATTTATTAATCTTACAATTCTGGAGGTCTCAAAAGAGTTTCACTGGGCTAAAATCTGGAGGCTCTTGGGGATAATTTGTTTTCTTGCCTTTTCCAGCTCCTAGAGGCCACCTGTATTCTTTGGCTCATGGCCACCTTCCATCTTCAAAGTCAGCAATGGCTGGCCAAGTCTTTCTCATGTCCCATCACTCTGGCACTGATTCACCTACATCCCTCTTTCACTCAGAAGGATTCTTATGACTATACTGGCCCGATCCAAATAATCAAGGATAATCTCTCCATCTCAAGATCCCTCACTTAGTCACATCTGCAAATATAAAGTAACGTATTCAAAGATACCAGAGATTGGGCTGTAGACATCTCTGGGGTAAGGAAGGGAAGGGTAGCATTATTCTGCCACAGTCCAGTTCCAAAATTTCTCTGGCAATGCTCCACAATCCAGAAACAGAGAAAACAAAGAGGAAAGGTGACTCGGGATTGAAATTAAAGATATGCAGGGTCAAGAGAACAATATCAAAATGGCAGGCGTGGCTTGAATTCAAAGTCTTACTTTTTCTAGGCCAGTTAACTTTGCTAACTCCTTCAAAACCACAGAGTGTTCTTATCTGGGCTCCTTTCTCACCGGTAGTTTCTGATAATCACCAGGGGATTGGGACAAGAAGGTATGGATAAATATGAACATACGCTACTATTAACAACATTGAAAATACACATATTCTAGGTCATTTAAGAAAGGTATAGGTCAAGATAAAAAAAAAACAGTAAGTCTAATTATATGCCAAAATATTCTATATTTGAATAGTTAAATTTTCTGCACATTGTATAGTTAATTCAGAAACTTCCAACCAAATGTGCTGAATCCCAGAGAATATAAAATTTGTAGTTATCTTTAGATACCTATACAAAGGCTTTTAACAAAAACAACTCCCACACTGACAGTTTATGCTGAGAAGGAAGTAACTGCAAACATATTTTAAACAATGAATATAAAAAAAATAAGACTATTTTAATTAAAATAAGTCAACATTATATTTTCAAAGGTTTCACTCCATGCCATAGAATATTTTTTATATTTGATTCCTTTTTCTGACCTAGAGCAATGTGGTAGACTCAAGTTCAGATTGTGAAGATCACAGTTTATATACAAGGAGAATCTCTGGGTGCAATTTTGTCCCATGTTTATGATTATAGGCTGGCTACTAGGTGACTGGCAACTCACACAAAAGATAAGTATTCCTGCCCCCACTATCCTTTCTACCCCTTTCATCTGTGGGTGCTTAGAGGGATAATAAAAGTCAAAGTCATACTCATGTGAGGGTGTTCAGGGTGTTAATAAGAGTCATAGTCATACAGGCCCAAAACAACAGCTGAAAACCCAGGGCAGGGGCTAAGTAAACAGCAGATGCAGTTCTGTATCCATTCTTAGATACAGTAGATGCTCATCATTCATGGATTCCATATTTCCAAGTTTGTCGACCTGCTAAAATTTGTATGTAACCTTACAATTTAACACTCACAGTTTGTTAATCTTCATTCACACGTGAGTTATACACTGTTGCCTATGAGTTCACTGTTAATGAACCAATTAGGTGTATTTAAAAAATTTTTTTTAATGTTTATTTATTTTTGAGAGAAAGAGAGCCAGACAGAGTGTGAGCAGGGGAGGGTCAGAGAGACAGGGAGACACAGAACTCAAAGCAGGCTCCAGGCTCTGACCTGTCAGCACAGAGCCCAACGTGGGGCTCAAACCCATGAACCACAAGATCATGACCTGAGCTGAAGTTGGGTACTTAACCAACTGAGCCACCCAGGCGCCCCAATAAGATATATTAAATAAGGTGCCGTTAAACAGAAACACACATAAAACAAGGCTATGTGTTGACTGGTTGATGAAAATGTGACCAGAGGGTGTCAGGAACATAACCCTATATTTCCCCTAGAACATAACTTCATAGAATACAACCATCTCAAATAATAAGAACCACCTGTATTTTATTTGCTGTTAAACCTTTACTTTTGATAGCTGTGGTCTCTAATAATGTAGAATATATCTCCATCAAAAGAGAAAATATATACAAAAACATACTCGTTAAAACTGTATCAGCAAACGCTAAGCCAAGGGGTAGGGGTGTGGAAAATGGGTAGAAATTGGCATTTACTGACCTCCTCTCCTACACAAATTATTTCATTTAATCTCTACAATAATTCTATGAGATAGGTTTTGTTATTCTCATTTTACAGATGAGGAGACTGAGGCTCTAACAGGTTAAAACTTATTAAAAGTAAAACACTAATACATAGTGAACCTGAAATTCAAACTGGGGTCTGTCAAACCCACTGAACCACACCTCTGACCTATAATGATGGGCACTGCTGCTTCACTGGGTCATATGGCTATGGGACTGTGGCTCTCTGGCCTGCCCATGAGAGACCTAAAGCTAATACAGTCCCATTAACTCCTGGGTTTCAGAAAACTGAAATTTCCCTTGCAAGTCCTCTACCGCCTGGACAAATATGTTATAAATCTGTAACCAGAGAATGTGTTGATGTTACTCTTTAAATTATTATTAAAAACCTTATTAAAGAGGACACTGGAAGGGACTAGCTTAGTTTATCTAAGAAAATGAGATCTATAAATTCTACCCAAAACAAACCAAAAAGCTGCCCATAATTAAGCATTTAAAATTATCAGATTAATCTGTTGATTAAAATGTTCACCTATTTCATTCTGGTCATATTTTCTCACAGATCTATTGGAACAAAATTAAAAATATATATAGTCCAAAAGTGGAATGATAAATGAATAGTATCAAATAATCAATAGTACCTAGCACAGCATCTTTCATGGACGAAGCATTCAACAAAAGTTTACCAATCATATGGATCTATATGCTCTATTTTAGTCGTATTTAAGTAGATCTTCAGGGGCGCCTGGATGGCTCAGTCAGTTAAGTATCTGACTCGATTTCAGCTCAGGTCATGATCTCACAGTTTGTGAGTTTCAGCCCCATGTCAGCCTGCATGGGATTCTCACTCTCCCTCTCTCTCTTAAGATGAATAAATAAACTTAAAAAAAAAATTTAAGTAGATCTTCTTTTGTTATTGTGGGTAGACCATTATATCAAACATACATACGTACACACGCAATTTCCCCTCAAAATTACATACGCTTTGTTTTTAAAGTGTTTCACTAGGCAAAACATCTAAGAATAAGATTGAGATGGTATTTAGTGTTTCAGTTATGAAATGTTTTCTGAAAGACATGACATTCTGTTACCACCGTGCTTAAGAAAAAACAGGATGAAAAATGCAAATACCTGTGAGCACAGAGACGCACATTCAGCAGAATAAACAACATCTTCCCAACCAGAAAGCCAATGTCTAGAATTTGTGCACAAACTTTGCACTTTGTTTTATGAGGAAAACAGGGTAAATAAAACAAGAAGTAACAGAATTTATTCAGAAATAAAATTTCAGGGGCACCTGGGTGGCTCAATCGGTTAAGCATCCGACTCTTGATTTTGGCTCATGTCATGATGTCATGGTCTTGAGGTGGAGCCCCGCATCAGGTTCCATGCTTAGCATGGAGTCTTCTTAAGATTCTCTCTCTCCCTCTGGCCCTCTCCCCTGTTCTCTCTCAAGAATAAATATTAAAAAAAATAAATAAAATTTCAGTATTTGCCACAGGATTAGTATAGGTTTAGCCTAATCTTCTATGCATATACTGAAATTGTAACACTGATGGAGAGGTAATAAAGGACTCTGTGGAACTTATGAAGGTATGGTTTAAATGTAAATATATTATTTTGGAAGATGGAAAATTATTAATCCCTATGGTAACTTCTAGTTAACTAAAATAACCCCTCCAATAATTTTGAATAGGGGGTTATCTTAATATTTTACTAAAATTGTGAATTTTAGGGATAACTTAAATATTAGCAATGTACTTTGTATACCAAATTTTCATTTTTAAATCTCAAAATAGAAATGGTACATATAAATAAAGAAATATAGATTCATAATTTTTAGAAGTCATTAAAAATACATCTCCTCGGGGCACCTGGGTGGCTCAGTTGGTCAGATGTCTGACTTCGGCTCAGGTCATGATCTCATGGTTCATGAATTTGAGCCCCACATTGGGCTGCTGTCAGTGCAGAGCCCACTTTGGATCCTCTGTCCCTGCCACCTCTCTCTCTGCCTCTCCCCACTTGCACGCTCTCTCTCTCTCAAAAATAAATAAACATTTAAAAAAAATACTATATCCTTTGTAATAAATTAGGTGGCATATTAGGACCTGAATCTAAACTGTTCAAATCCCAAATATTCTGGTTGACCACTAAGTCTTTTGTTTTTCCATCTACTATAGGTCCTTTGGTAGTTTCAACCTCCCTTTATATCTCAAAATGAAGGTAAAAGATATAGGACAAAAATTTACATATTCAACTTCACTAATTGTGTACATTCTCATTAAGGTTTAGTGGGAAAGATGTAATCAGTAATGAAATAAGTTTGAGACCTACAAATGACAGTATTCACTGTTGTAGTTTAACTTTAGAAAGCTAAGAATAAAAAGTTTATTTTCTAAAATACTTGCTTTGGTCTCAAATGTTAAGTATACCAAAATACGGACCATAACTGGTAATCCCCAACTTGCAAAGACCGGTGTTTCCAAAATTCACCTTTATATATTAATTGATTGGCAGTCAGAGACTATTTTCAATACTTCAAAGAACTGTTAAGTTCCCAGTTCAATCTAAAAAAGCCTCTGGGGCTCAGATCACGCTTGGGATATAAAATATAACTTTGATAATAATATTTCCCCACATCAAACTACCATTTTTAACATCGCTTTTATTTACCAAAAAAAAAAAAGTCCTGAATTAATTTAGCAATTGTCTCCCACCTTTCCTCAGATGTTTATCTGCAAAATAGACTGAGGGGCATACCAATTCTGACTGGCTTACTTAATGTCCTTCTCGCTCATAAGTGGTCTACAAAATAGAAACTTCCAGTGGTGAAAAAACAAATATGGCATTACAAATTTTCATTTTTCACATCAATCCGATCTCATGGCATAATATTCAAGTTTATTTGAATGCTCAAAGATTAGAAACTTTTTCCATCTCCCAAGATAAGCTGAAAGGACAGAAAATAAGTTATTGGTTTTCTTTTTTTATTCCTCCATTCCCCCTCCCCCCACCAATTACCTCCTATTATCATTCAGAAGCTAAATGGTTTTACAGACCCAACTTACTCTGCATTCTCATCTCAAATTTATGAGGTACAACATTTTCAGAAATACTAATAATTTTCAAAATTAAAGTATAGGGATTTACTTACTAATTCAATTAAAATGACCAGACTGTTTCACTAACATTTTGCTGAACCTCCTCTTTCATACCATTTTTTAAGAGGTTGGCAATTAAAAGACAGCAAATAATTTTCATAAACAAACAACTAACACAGAGAGAGGGGTGAAGGGAGAAAAACTGGTAAACTTCCAACTTCCTGCCTTCAGGAATGAGACCTAAGCAACAATCCAATTAAGAAAGCAAGCAGTGTAAGGAAAAAAATTTAAAATAACCCCCTAGTAACTTTGACACCAAGTATGACAGTCTCCAAATCAAAGTAATTAAAACATTTTTTAAGTCTGGAATGACTAAAGCTGTTAAAGAAAACATAAAAATATTATGACATTTACCTGAGAATACAAAAAATAGCTCTGTTACAAATTTGCCAAAGCCACAGTTGCAAACTGTACAACCTGTAAATACGGAGAGACAGCACATCACATGGGTTCACTGTCCCAAGAAATCTGTGATTGAGATGGTGGACGAAACATGGTTCCAACATGACAAAACCACCACCAAAACAAGTCTCCAGCTTCTTAGAAAATGAGTGAGTAGTATTAGTTAGAAAGAAGGAAGACATAGGGAAAAGAGACCTGCTAGCACAGCTGCCCTTCTCTCTGGGTTGGTGTTCAGGTTCTGCCGGGGGCAAGCTGTACAATCTTCAAATGACTCCGGCCCTCAACTCCCACACCTATTAAATGAGAGGGTTAGGCTGGTCAGAATCTGTGGTTTCTTCCAGCTCTAAATTTTTTTAACTCTAAAGGCGTCCCTTTATAAAAGTTTGGACAACTGATAAACAGTATATCAAGTTTTTGTGCCTATTAATAAAATACAAGAAATCAATTCAAACCACTCAAATATGACTAACATTCTTTGTCTGGACAAAGAATGAATGCTCCCCATGGACCAAGGTGGGTCCTATGGGAGACAGAGTAAGCTGGGGTGGCGTCACCTAGGTGTATCCAAGAGGGTTACCTGAAGCTTGAACAGACCTCAGCAAAATAAACATGAAGACCCTGCAACATCCAAGAGGCTGAGGAAGGAGTAAGCAACAAGCCAGAATACAGATGCATTTTCACTGTCAAGCAATCTGAAGTGAGGAATCCTGAGCAATGGAGGCAGGAGGTAGAAGACACAGGAGGAAAGAATGAGCTTTAAATGTGTGCCAAATCTATAACAGCACTGAAGCTAGATCACCATGCACCATTCAAGTGAAGTTTGCTACTAGTCTTTCCTCTCTTCCCTTCTTCCTTTTCCAACAGGGATGGGAGGGTAGAGGGGGTGTTAAATCAGGAACAGCAAGACAAAGCAAGAGTAGAAAAGCCCAGGCAGAAGAAAAAAAGTCATGATGCCCCCCTTCCTGATTATTGGCTTCCCGCTCATAGTGGGCAGAGCTGGGAATGGGCATGGGGGAGAAGCGTTGTCCTTAATTTAGGTTTGGTTTCGGGTCTTTATTTGTTGGCACTGAACATTTTAATAATCAAATTGAGACTTCTGCAATTAGTTACTGAAAGACAACTTGTATTATCTAATAGCCACCAGAAAAGTCAAGTTTATCTACAGGCAGATGAGCCAGCCTCACAAACTGAAAGGGACAATGAGTAACACACAAAAAAAGCTGTTTGATAATTACATTACATATATTGCTTTTCACCCTAATACAATAAAGAGGCAACACAGCAGAGAGTAGAGAAGCACACAAATGTGATCCTATTAAACATAACTCAACCCACCCAGCTTCTCTGCCTATCCTAAGATGGTTCAGCCACTAACAATCCCAGAAACCTGCCATAACATGACTCAAGAATCTAAAACTGATTCTTAAAATTTGCTGGAGTGGCCTGAATATAACAGATTCACTTTAAAAGGCAGAGACTGTGTCTTGCTCCATGCTATATCTCGAACATTTAGGATAGTGCCCCTTATATAAAAGGTGCTTTAAAAACTACTGTTCTTCTTTCTAGGAGATGGCTGCTATGTTAGGTTCTAGGGAAATAGAATCTGAACAGATATGTCTGCAGCTGAGCTGGCTTTTTAGTTAAAAACATATTGAGTCTTACTATGTACAAAATTATAATACAGAGGGGCGCCTGGGTGGCTCAGTCGGTTAGGCATCCAACTTCAGCTCAGGTCATGAGCTCACGGTTTGTGAGTTCGAGCCCCGCATCATGCTCTGTGCTGACAGCTCAGAGCCTGGAGCCTGCTTCAGATTCTGTGTCTCCTTCTCTCTCTCCGCCCCTCCCCAACTTGCGCTCTGTCTCTCTATGTCTCTCAAAAAATAAATGTAAAAAAATTTTTTTTTAATTATAATACAGATTACTTTCATCCTTAACCTTTCATAACTAGTCAAGTATTTGAAAAATGCATGTATTTTCAATACTGTTCTACAACAATGCAGAATACATGTGAAAAATTTAAACTCGGCGATTCCAATAGAATTAATGTATATATTTTTAAAAACTTAGCAGAAAACCCTCTAAATAAATACAATATAATAATACTACTAAATGCAAACTAGTTTATTTTAAAAAGAGAGGAAGAGTTTAAAAATATATTATCCACTATTTTATTAATATTCTGTTGGCACAGATTCTCTCTTTTCAGTGACAGCCAGAATTAAGAGCCTACTATCTTAGAGAGTTATAGTATCATCATCCCTCTCTTAAAGATTAGGAAACTGAGGTCCAGAATTTAATGACTTGCCCAAGGTCATATTACTAGTGATCAGTAGAGCAGGAGTTTTAATTCAAGAAAGTCAGATTCCCAAGCCACGCTAATTATAATGCTGAAGAGCTGAGTACTACTGACTCTCTCCAGAAGATAGAATATCCTATTTTAATGATTATAATGTTTAATTCTGAAATATACGCTAAGCTTCCAACCTACTTCTACTAATGTGAATAAACCCTTCCTGAGTGAAAATTCTATGTAGCAGATACCAGTAAAGTTTCTAACAGTTGATATATTAATCATATTGTTCTGATTGTACAGTATTTACAAGAAGTGTTTGTGACTGTAAAATTGGACAGTTTCCAAAATGGTACATAAGGGATGCATGTCTTATTGTAGGTTTCAAGAACTAAAGGATGTTGGCTCCGGTAGAGTCCTATTATCTTATTATTTCATTGTCACATCTTATCTTAGTAATAAATGCAAGAGACAGGGTGGGATAGATATTCCAGTACAAGTCAGTGCTTCTCAACATGAGAGGAGTCCCCCAACCTCCCGGGGACATTTGGCAATGTCTAAAGACATGGTCATTGTCATGATGGTGTGTGCAGGGGGGGAGTGCTACTGGAATCTACTAGGTAACAAGAGGAATGCTGTTAAACATCCTATAATGCACAGGACAGCCCTGCCTGCTCCCAACAAGGAATTAGCCAATCCAAAATGTCAACAATGCCAAGACTGAGAAACTCTAGTGTAAGAGATTAAATGTCCGAGGCACTTAGCAGAGAAGGTGGTGTGGGTGTTTAGAGACTGTAACTATAAACACTAAATCAGAGAGTCCAAGTAACACTCAGTAAAGATTAGGAATAGTACTGGAGCCTTGAGGAGCAATGGTATGGGGGCAGCTTCCTGCCTCATTAGAGTAAAGGTGAGTAATCAGAGAAGGTGATAGCAGCTTCTATCAGTACTCTCAGCTTTAATAGTTGTACTAATATTTTTGTCTGATAAAAGAACAGAAAATCGAAAAAGGTAGGTAGTAAAAATAAAAGTAGTTTACTGGAGAGATGAGAAACTTTTTATTCAACTGCACACAGTTCCACTACCAACTTGTTTCTATTACATACGGCAGGAACCTAGAGGGTTACAATCTCAAATAAGAACAATGGGTGTTGTGGACATACCATAAGAAAAGCCAGAATAAATATATAACCATGTGCTTCATTCTGAACATCAGTATTCTGAAGACCAAACATGATTTCAGGAAACCCGGCTTTGAGCTCCCAAACGTATAAATGCCCTGATGGTATACTATTGTTTCTTCCTGGGCTTTCCTTCCTCTGAATATGGGAATCATCTGTCACAAGATTAGGCAGTAAAAACTGGGCACATAGTAAGCTCTGAGACAGAGTGGACCTAAAATGAAAACCAAAACACAAAATTTCCCCCAGTGTCGCCCTGCTTTGCGTGGCTGACTTTTACCATCATGTTCTTGCTCCTTTTTCCTTGAATGCTCTTCTGTAGGAGACCTCCTTCTTCATCCTATCATGTTAGTTTTCTTTCTACCCTCAATCATATTTCTTCACCAAAATCATTTTACCCTCTTTTCATTCCCATTTCACTGTTTCCTTTCTTCCAGCTCTGTCTTACTCTACCTTCTCAATAGTGCCAACTAGTACTGGAATTATAAAATGAGAATTTTGGAGTTGAAAGAGTCAGACTTACTATTAGTACTTACTATTAGCTCTTACTATTAGTAAACGCCCATGATACCCACCTCTCTTCATCATACCCACACTAACAAGTGGTTAGCCAACTCAGCTTAAACACATTGAGAGCACCTCTACTAACTTTCTGAAACCACGAATCACTTGTTCTCATTAACAGGTATTGAAAGATTGCTCATGATACCTAAACAGAGCAACAGAATTGGTCTGAAATTGCTCTTGCTTCACAGATATCAACTTCTCATTATCAACATTAACTAGAAAAAAGCTCACCATCCTAACTACAGTTGGCCAAATTTGCAGACTTATGGGTTTGAAAATTATCTTTTGATAGACTGAAACATTTAACTAAGCGCAGACACATGATTCATCTAACAAGCCGTGTTTGACATTTTGTCAGGGTAAGGAATGACTCATTAAATCCCCAAAATGGCACGCAAGGTATGTTTTACCCTCCTACATTGTTCAGGTTTATTCTCCCCTAAGTACGTATCCAACAGAAGATACTGATTAATTGGGAAGATTCCGGGTCTTGTTGGGTAAATACGGTACTGTACTTAATACAGTAGTATAAAGGCTCGTGAAGTCTGGGCAGATACATGAGAGCAAAACTAAAGTGATTTATTATTGTGCAATAAAGGAAGTAGATCCTAATTTGTTCTGTGCTGGCTTACCCCCTAAAGGGCAGCGGGGTGCGAGTCCCATAAACCCAGCCGTGCGGGTGAGTTATCTAGTTTAAATGAACGTCTCCGGCGTTCCACCGAAGTTTGAACGGTTCTTGGAGCTTAGTCTCTGGCTGTTGCTTCCCCACAGAAGCCCCCTTCAACTCGCCCGGGGCGCGAGGCTCGCAGCCTCCCTGCCTGGCAGCTGAGCCCGTCGCGGCCCACATGGGGTCCCCGCCGTGCTGACCCCGCCGCCGCGCTCTTACCTTGGTGAGCTGGGCGATTTTCTTGCTCATTTTCAGGTGCAGGTCCTGGCTGTAGTCCATGCTGTGCCCCGCCTGCTGCGCGGCGGCCGGAGAGGGCGCGAATTTGGCCGCCCCGGCCGCCGGGCCGCCGTAATAGTGCTGCTGCCAGCTCATGCCCGGGGTCGCCATCTTCCCGATAGACCCCGGCCCGGGCACCCGTCCTAGCGCTCCGGGGGCGGGCCGAGGAGCAACAGCGTCTGGGAGGCAAGAACCCGGGCGGCCGCTTCCGGACCCGACCCCCGGCGTTTGACAGCCGCGGCCGCAGGCGCCCTCCGGCCCACGACCCCCCCCCTCCCCGTCACTCCCGTCCAGGGACGGGGCAGCCCAGCCGGCTCGAGGCCGCGGACGACACCGGCGCGGGGCAGACGCCCGGGGTCCAGCGGCGGCGGTTCCGGGCCCGACCCGCTCTTGCCAGCTTTCCAGCTGGCTCCTGGCGGGGGCGTCGTGGGCAGCGTGGCCCCGCAAGTCCCGCTCCCACCCGCAACCAGGGACCTGGCAAGACGGCCGCCGCCGGGGCTGCGGAGGGAGGAGGAGACGGGGCGGGCTGGTGCGGGGGAAGGCGGGACATGGAGGAGGACGCGGGAGCCGCGGAGCCGCCGTTACCAGGGCGCGCGGCCCGCGGAGCGCGCGGGGACGACTACGTCATTTCTCCGCAGCCAAGCCCCGCCCCGGGCCGCCGCCACCGCCAGCCCCGCAGCCTCGCGGCGGGTAAAAGGCGCCTCGGGAGGGCCCGCCGGGACCGCGCCGCCAGGTGCTTCACCTTGCCGTGGGGATCCCTGAGCCCCCAACTGGGCGGCGAGCCCTGTGTGCCGTGCGTGGGGCTCTACGTAAAAATTTCTGCGAGAGTGGATGAAGCTGTGGTCCTTTCGATTTGCAGAACGCGTGCCGATTTACTGACGGTTTTCCACGTGTAACATCGCGTGCGCTTGGGCTAACTAGCTTTTCCCCAAGAAGGGCGTCAAGCTCTCATCCAGTTCCCTCCCAAAGCTGGCCTCAGCACCGCAGAACGTGGGTAATGAAATAGCTGGGAATGGTATAATCCCTCCCTTAAACCTTTCAAATGCATGCAAATATGATGGTTACAGTGTAGTTGGCCGACCTACTAAGTGCCAGGCATTTGTCCTTCATTCAACGTCAAGTATGTGTGTGTGGAGAGATCATACCTCATTAGTCAATAGCAGAGCACTGCACCCTTACTTTTTCCCAGTCTTAATGGAGCCCGAGGCAATTATATATGGAATCTACTTTACTTCCAGACAGCGGGGAAAAACAGAAGTTGGAACAAGATGCCAGCTCCTTAAGGTTTTGGGGCTGCGCCAAAATGTGTCATTACTTGTGCATTTTCACCTCTCTAAAATGTGTTATTTCCTACTGATTTTCTCCTAACATCTCTACTCCTGTAGATCAAGTGATTTTTTTTTTTTTAAATTTTTAAGTGTATCCTGTGTTGAAGTAAATAACTCGTTTTAGGGCGATCTTAACAGAAACTTTAAAAATGTAGAATTGTGCCTATTTTAGAAACTCTGTTCTCCGGGCAGTTTTGCAGAACTGAATTCCCCCACATTATAGTATGTAATTTCTCTTTAGGATGCAACTAACCATTGTATAAACTTGAGATTATTAACAAATCCGACTGGGGACAAGATTATCGCAAAGTATCTGACTGTAACAAATCTAAACCAACAAGGTGAAGATGGAATAGCATCATGAAATAGTTCCAGAACTGTTGGAATGCCAGAAAAGAAGACTGAAATTGGCTACATCTTTTCCCAGGTGCTAGGTACTCAGCCCACCCCACCCCAAGTCCCCCAAAATAAGTGGTCTAGTTCCAAGGTCTGAATGGAGCAGATGCCCAGAAACAAATATCATGTAAATTTTGCTTTGCTCTTAAACTCTAATGATTCAATGAAATTAAAGAGAATTAGGAGCTAGTGCTATTTCATCAAATTCTAGGCATAGAAGATGAACACTCATTTTTGAACTCCTATATCCTTTACATGCTAAGCAAAAATGTATGCTCAAAAGACTCCCCATTTCCTTAAATTTTTATAATTAAGTCTTGCTAGGGCAAAGAAGGTGTTTTTAGTTTTGTCTCTATAATATAGTGGAAAGTGTATAATAAGGAGATCAATGTATAGCCTCAGCTGAACCTGTTTGCTCCTCAAATTCCTCCTCTGAAAAGAGGCAGTATTTATCAGTCTCTTCGCACTCTAACTGGGCAGTTAGAGGTTGCGGCCCTGGTTTACGCTGAACCCTATCACATGAGATCCTGGCGTCACTGTACAGCATAGCCCAAGAGGAGCCTTATCCTAAATACTATGCTCACAAGACATCCAGTGTCATTCCATGAATTTAATATTTTTGCCCTACCACAATGGGATAACACAGGTCATCTTGTATAGGATTCTATGCAATTATAAATAATATAAACATAAAGAATAATATAATACACCCATAATCCTATTACCCAGAATCTCACTTTTTAAAAATCCAATAAAGGAGGTATGCAATAGGAGAGAAAACAGGAAAAGCTAGTTAGGCAAGAAGTCTTTATTTAGTACCTGTTTCTCTCATGAGATGGTTTATGCAGAAATATTTATTGAATACTTATTGTGTTCCAGGTGCTGTTAGGTGCTGAGGTTGCAGTCATGACTAAGAATCAGTCTCTGTCCTCAAAAAGTTAGCAGTCTAGCGGGAAACACAAAGAATAAGGTGCAATGCAATGTGGTGTTAAAGGAACTCACAAGAGGGGCACTTAACCTCGCTTGAGGTGTCAGAGAAGACTTCACACACACACAAAGGCAATAATTGAACAGACTTCTGAAGGATGAATTTTTCAGATAAAAAGGGTAGGAATTTTTCAGATAAAAAAAAGGTGGACTACAAACTCTGAAGGTGAGAGAGAACATAATCCACTTAGGGAGCAGCAAGTGGTATGGTATGGCTGGAGCAAAGAGCTTGATGGGATGTCAAAATATGAGATAGAGCAGATATCAAGATCATGCATGGGGGTGGTGCTTGACCATTCATGGGGGTGGTATTTGCCTTGATAAATAGTTGGGACTTTATTCTGAAAGCAATAATGAACTAATGAAGGGCTTTACACAGAAAATGAAACAATCAGATTTGCTCTTTAGTAACATAATTCTTGTGACTGTGGAAAATGGATTCAGAGGCAACTTTATAGGCAAGGAGACTAGTTATGAGGCTCTTGCACTTATTCAAGTGAGAGAGGATGGAACATTGACCTAAATTATGACAGCGAGAATAGAAAGAAACGGATGTATGTGAAACATCCCTAAAGTAAAACAGGACATTGAGGCCGAGGAAGAGAAAGCAATCAAGAGCTCCACCTGAGATGGCCTAGAGGAGAAGGGACAGGTGGGAGAAAGTGATAAGTTCAGCGTAGAACCTGTTACTTTTGAGGTGCCTATGGGACATCCAAATGGAGTTGTTCAGTTGCAATCCAATACAGAGTAGAAGAGGTAATATGGTAATCAAGTTTGAATACAATAGGAGAAGGTTGCTTACAAAGAGGAAACCAGAAGCTATTAGTATATGAAAAGAAGCATCTGTCTAGGCACGGTTGTTATCTATGGTATCCTCAAGCTTCTCTCTGAAGAAGAGTCATAACCCATGGATGGAAGCATCAGGCCAAAGGAAACAATGCTGGAGACATGGGCTCATAGTAAAGCAGAGGTAGAGGCTGGTACAAGGGAGCAGTCACTGAAAACAGGTAGAGGAATAAGCTGGAAGTAAGAAGAATTATTGCCTGTTAGAGCTGGAATAGAAGTTCAAGTCCAAACCTATTACTTTATACATATTGAAGATAAGAAAGGTAGAGTTGTGGGGTGCCTGGGTGGTTCAGTCGGTTAAACATCCAACTCTTGATCTTGGCTCAGTTCATAATCTCACAGTTCTTGAGTTCAAGCCCCGCTTTGGGCTCTGTGCTGATGATGCAGAGCCTGTTTGGAATTCTCTCTCCCCCTCTCTCTGCCTCTTCCCTGCTTGCGCACCCACACTCTCTTTCTCTCAAAATAAATAAACTTAAAAATTTTTTAAACAAAACATTAAAAAAAAAAGAAGGGTTAAGTTGCACAGATTTTCAAAACCAATTAATAATAGAGCTAGAAGACAGACCTAGATATTTTATACCCAGTTCTTTCTGGTTTACTAAACAATAGTTTAAAGCTATTCATAGGGGAATCTCTGCTCTGATGTTCTTTGACTAGAAATTTCTTATTCTAAAACCTCCAAGCTCTGATTTTTCAATTATGATTTATATTTGGAATGATGCCTCCCAGGCTCTCAAATTCCCTACACACTTTCTGAATTGTTAGAAATGGTAGGGGGAGGGAAGAAGAAAGTGGTAGTGGGGGCTGTAAGGGCTGATTAATGAAGCTAATGCAGTGTCCATGTCTCCTTCCAGGAGGGGTCCTAACTAGTGATAACATGGTTAAAAATTTACTAAAAAATTATGAAAATAACTTTTTTGTGTTTTTCTCTCAAGACCCCCAAATTGTATATACATCAGACTCCAGAAAACCTAGATTAACCCAAGCAGCAGTACCTGAAGTTAAGAATTAATATTAAGATTGGGGTGCCTGGGTGGCTCAGTCGTTAAGCATCTAACTCTTGATATTGACTCAGGTCATGACCTCACATTTTGTGAGATTGAGCCCCATGTAGGGTTCTGTGCTGACAGCATGGAGCCTGCTTGGGAGTCTTTCTCTCTCTCTGCCCTTACTTCCTTCTCAAAAATAAGTAAACATTTGGGATACCTGCGTGGCTCAGTTGGTTAAGCGTCCAACTTTGGCTCAGGTCATGATCTTGCAGTTCATGAGTTCGAGCCCATGTTGAGCTCTGTGCTGACAGCTCAGAGACTGGAGCCTTCTTCAGATTCTTTCTCCTTTCTCTGCCCCTCCCCCACTTGCACTCTGTCTCTCTCCCTCTCTCTCTCTCAAATATAAATAAACATTTAAAAAATAAAAAAAAATAAACATTTTAAAAAAAGAATATTAGGATTTAAATGTGTCTTAAAAGTTAGGGGGCGCCTGGGTGGCTTGGTCGGTTGGGTGGCCGACTTCGGCTCAGGTCATGATCTCGCGGTCTGTGAGTTCGAGCCCCGCGTCCGGCTCTGGGCTGACAGCTCAGAGCCTGGAGCCTGTTTCAGATTCTGTGTCTCCCTTTCCCTCTGCCCCTCCCCTGTTCATGCTCTGTCTCTCTCTGTCTCAAAAATAAATAAACGTTAAAAAAAAATTAAAAAAAAAAAAAGTTAGTAGACCAAAAGCAACAACAACAAAATAGCTGCACTGGACTTCATTAAAATTAAAAACTTTTGTGCATTAAAGGACATCATCAACAGAGTAAAAAAGCATCTCATGGAATGGGAGAAAATATTTGCAAGTTATATATCTGATAAGGGAATAATATTCAGAATTTATTTAAAAACCCCCATAACTCAATAACAACAAAACAATCAGGTTAAAAAATAGGAACAGGCACCTGGCTGGCTCAGTCAGTAGAGCATGCAACTCTTTTAAAAATTTTTTTTCTTTACATTTATTTACTTTTGAGAGACAGAGACAGAGCACAAGCTAGGGAGGGGAAGAGAGAGGAGACACAGAATCCGAAGCAGGCTCCAGGCTCCAAGCTGTCAGTACAGAGCCCAGTGTGGGGCTCAGACTCACAAGCCGTGAGATCATGAGCTGAGCCAAAGTGGGACACTTAACCAACTGAGCCACCCAGGCGCCCCTGGAGCACACAACTCTTGATCTGGGGTCATGAGTTTGAGTCCCACATTGGCATAGAGACTACTAAAAAAAAAATGGGTAAAGGACGGAAGTACACATTTCTCCAAAGAACATATGCAAATGGCCAATAAGCACATGAAAAGATGATAAGTTGCTCCAGATCACTAATAGAGTAACGAAAATCAAAACCACAATTAAATACTGCTTCACACCCATTAGAATGGTGATTATAGAAACAAAAGAGAAAATAACAAGTGTTATGTGGAGAAATTGGGACACTTGTACATTGCTGGTAGGAATGAAAAAATGGTACAGCCATTGTGTAAAACACTATGGCAGCTCCTCAAAAGATTAAACATAGTATTACCATATGATGTAGCAATTCTGCTTCTGGGTATGTACCCAAAAGAATAAAAAGCAAAGACTCAAAGAGATATTTGTATAGCAATGTTCTTAGGAGTATTATTAACATAGCCAAAATGTGGAAGCCAAGGTGTCCATTAATAAATGAATGGATAAACAAAATATGGTATATACATACAATGGCATATTACTCAGCCTTAAAAAGGAAGGAAATTCTGACACATGCTTACCACATGGAAAACCCTTGAAAACCTTATGCTAAATGAAATAAACCTGTCACAACAGGACAAATACTGTATGATTCCACTTATATGAGGTGCCTAGAGTAATCAAACTCAGAGATATAGAAAATAGAAGGGTTGTTGCCAGGGGCTGGAGGGAGATGGGAATGGGAAGTTATTATTTGATGGGCACAGAGTTTCAGTTTTGGAAAATAAAAAAGTTCTGGAAGTGGATGGTGGTTATAGTTGCACAGCAATGTAAATATACTTAATGCACTGAATGGTACTCTTAAAAGCGGTTAAAATGGTAAATTTTTTGTTATGTGTATTTTAACACAATAAGAATATTGACACTGACTTCTTCAATGAAATATACTCTCATTACCTTTGGGAAATCTATTCCAGAGAACAGACAAACAGAAAATACTGTTCCATCAACCAAGAAGTATCTATTGAATGCTTCCTTCATGGAGTGAAATAATCATTTCCTATCCCAGGTCATGGTTAGCTATAGAGGACATCTAGATATGAAGTTTGAAAGAAGAACGAGGTAGGGGAATGTTCTTCTTTCTCCATTTTTCCTTTCCCATCCTTCCCATCTGGATCAGAAGGGTCATAGAATTCAAATCAGAGAGTAAATTGAGAGTGGAACCAAATATCTACACAAAAATGCCTGGTCGGGCAGGTGATCTCTAAAGAACCTCCTAACTCTCCTCTCTTCTGCATCACATTGTTAAGCCTCTTAGGAACATTCAGTACTTGAATGAAACTTAATCTAAGGTTTTACAACAAAGCTTAATAGCATAAGGAACTCAGAATTAATAAAGAATGTGTACAAGCAACTGAACTCCAGTGGTACCAATAAACACACCAGATCTCTGTAAAACTTGACACATGTACAGAACTTTTTTTGTATTAAACATTTTCCAAATGACGTCCATTACTTTGGTGACAGTCTCTAAGGATAATGGAATCCAAATCCTTCTTCTATTCCAGGACTGATTGTGGCACTAAACCACCTCTTTTTCTTCATCTGTAAAGTTAGGATATTGAACTAAGTGATCTTGAGGATTTTCTGTATTTCCCATATATTACATGTTGAATTATTTCATATTTTTAGAACACATAATTTGATTATATTTATTTGGATATACTACAATCAGTCATATACCAACTCTTGTGTTTACTTCCTAACACATCCAAATAAGTGGTAAATCCATTTGGCTGCAAACTGGTAGACATTACTATAAAGGAGTATGACTCCTGTTAACTGTTATTTGTTGATGTCTGGGACTATGTTCCTTTCTCTTTCTCTCTTTCTCTTTTTTCTGTTCCTTCCCCATGAATTTAGAAAGCTCATTGCTGTCACATCAATCATTTGAAAGTGGTATATAATACTTCTAAAATGTTTGATGCACAAAAAGATCCTCACTAAATGTTCCCAAATTTTAGTTAATTTTACTTTCTCCACCAAAACTATAATTAGCTTTTCCTTTATGAACAAAGCCAACCCTTTCTATAAAACATAATCAACGAGCAACTAACTAGTTTATCCATCCACTTTGTTTGGATTCCTCAGAAAGCAGACTGAATCGGGTAGTTTACTTAATAGGTAATCTTGGGAAGCAGAGAAACTGAGAGAGATAAGAAGGAAAAGGCATTTGACAATACATTATTGAGCTGGCTACCACATTGATCAGTTGGGACTCAGTTTTACTAAGGACCCTCTAAGAAACCATATAGAATGCATCTCAGAATTTTCCTGCCCAAGGACAAAAGGCTGATGCATTTATCAATTGACTCATTTAACTCATTAATTGAGGGCAGCTTCCAGAGGAATAATCCTCTCATATGTCTGGTCATTCAGTGTAGGCTTAGTGAGCTCCTGTGGCTTTGTAAAGAGAGGTGAGTCAGAAAGGCAGAAAGATGCAGCAGACACTTGAGTAGGAACTGTGGCATGCATGGGAACTGTCCAACACCTCTGCAGCTGAAATCAAATGAAGTGCCACAGGACACCAAAAGTATCTGCTACAATCTATCACTGAAACTTTTCAGATCCATTTTTGCCCTATATAAAATCCATTCAGTCATCAATTCTTTAAGGTCACGGCTGGCTTCTCCAAAGGACTTAAGGCGACAGAGTTAGTGTAGCAAACAGATGTCCCATGCTGCAACTGGTCCAAAGACCTCAATTTGTATTCATCAGGTCCCTTCTCCACCACCCACTATAGATTTTCCTTACTCTTGGCAAGCACGTTAGCTGGTCTGAATTATTTGTTTGATGGATAGACCCAGGTTTCACCCCCTGAGGAGGCTATGCCCATGCTCAGGTCAGGCGGAGGTTGCTACAGTTTTTCATTCAGTGCTATAGGGGAATCCCAGTGAATCTTTTGTGATCTAGAAATACTTCTCCTTGTCCCCATTATTTAGCCAGGTGCTTATGACAACATATAAATTTACCTTCCAGTATAAAAAATGCCTTTATTTATCTGCATGTACCCTGGCATAAAGAGCCAAAGTGAACAGGTGGCAGTCATAGCTATCAATTTTGTGAGACTGTTGTAGTACTCCCTGGTAGTAGAGATTTTCTCCTTCCCACCAACAGTAACCAAGATCTGTAAATTAACAGAGCCTAAGGATGTGAGAATAGGAAGCACAAATTCTATAAGAGGCTTACTGGGTATGATGGTGAGAGGAGTCATTCCTACTTCCCTAGTTTGGTGTCCAGGCTCATGTATTCTAACTATTGAGTACACAGCACCACGTATTTGTCATGGGCTCAGCGCATATACCTCCTCATGTAGGACAACTCCCAATCATATAGGGTGTTGTCCCCAAACTAACTGAACCCTTACTAGTCCATTTTAACACTCTATCAGATCAAATTCTTCTAGATAATATGGTGTATGGTAGGAATAGTGGATTCTATTGTCTTGTGTCCATTATTGTCTTGTTGTATCTCTTTTACTATGGGTCTTTTAGTCCAAAGTGATGTTATTAAGGATACCATGTCAGTAAATAAATCATTCTGTAAGCCCTCAGATAATAATCCTGAAAGAGATGCTATGGGTAAGGAAGCCAAGAACATATCCAGAATAGGAGATGCTTCCTGTAAGATGAATCACTTCTTCCCCCAGAGAGGGGTGAGGGATCCAATGCAATCAGCTTGCCATTAAGTACCTGGCTGGTGTCCTTGAGATTTGGTACTTTACTGAATGCTCAGTATTGGTCTTTGCTGCTGACAAGTCAGAACTTCTGCAGAAGCAGTAGCTATTTCAGTTTAGTGAAAAGGAATCAATACTACTGGAGCCATGCATGGCCTCCATACCTACTAATAAGGCTACTGTGTGCATGGGCCTATTGTACTAGCATTGGGGTAGTAAGAACAGAGGCTGGTTGACATTTACATGAACAGAATCTTGTCTACCTGGTTGCTCTCTGGGAGACAGTGTAAGACACAAGGATGTGCATGTTCGTTTCTACTCCTACACTTCATATGCCTCTCTCCCAAGCTTTATACTTGATAGTATAGTTTTATTCATCCTAGGCCCCTGATCAATCAGCCAAGTAATTCACCACTGCACAGAAGAGCATATATATCCTTATATCAGGCTAGTTCTTCTTCCATATACCAAGTGCCCGCTCCAATCTCTGCCCACTATGAGACTTTATTTTTAGCACAGGCTTTTAGTGGTAGTAATCCTATGAATGGGATATAGTACAATAGCAGACCATTTTCACTTGTACCAACATATAGAACCAGGCCATGTTTAAAATAGGCTTAGATTTTTTCCGTTCTGTCAGTTGGTCACAGGAAACATTTCATGAGGCCATAGGTGTGGAATGACAGAGAATCACTGATGCAACAGAAGGTGGTGATGTGGGAGTCCGGTCATCTGTTTGTGAAATTTACTTGTGCCCTCTGGACTTCTCAGACCTGATCCTGTATGTATCATTTCCATCATATGATGGATTACTGCTGTGCAAGCTCACCTTTACTTAGATTATTTGACAATATACTTCCATTTGCAGTCACTTGATGTCTCATAGTCAGGTGCTCAGTCTCAACTAGGACCCTGTAGTATAAGGAAACTTATTTTCAAATGGTGGGTGGTTCTTTGTAGCAGGAGGCATACCTTGACTCAGAATTATAGAGCTCTGAATTGTCATCTCTGTTGGATACTTATAGCACCACTGAATCTATTGGGTTGTATAGTCCTAGCAACAAGGAAACTTGTATTATTGCCTGAACTGCTGCAGAGTCTTCTCTTCTTTGAGTCTCACTAGAAAGTGGAAAATTTCTGCATCACTCAATTTGGTTTGGGGCAGTATCTGTTGCTTCTAAAATTAAGAGACCAAACTTGTGCTGTACTTCTTGCCAAGTGTTAGGAATGCGAAATTTAAGAATGAAGCATATCCATCCCAGTTATGCATTTGGGGCTTGGGAGAGTACCATAGGATGGCCTGCAAACACACTGGAGATGTCATGTATCCTGGTACTCCATTTATCCCCTGGCTTCTTTAAGCCTCCACTTTATTGAGGAGGGCATGATGGCATTTGGGCCCCCTGTTATGATTGGCATCTTATTTTTTAATATAATTTATTGTCAAATTGGCTAACATACAGTGTGTACAGTGTGCTCTTGGTTTTGGGGGTAGGTTCCCGTGGTTCATCGCTTACATACAACACCCAGTGCTCATCCCAACAGGTGCCCTCCTCAATGCCCATCACCCATTTCCCCCTCTCTCCCACCTCCCATCAACCCTCAGTTTTCTCTGTATTTAAGAGTCTCTTATGGTTTGCCTCCCTCCCTCTCTGTTTGTAACTATTTTTTCCCCTTCCCTTCCCCCATAGTCTTCTTTTAAGTTTCTCAAGTTCCACATATGAGTGAAAACATGATATCTTTCTCTGACTGACTTATTTCACTTAGCATAATACCTCCCAGTTCCATCCATGTTGCTGCAAATGGCATGATTTCATTCTTTCTCATTGCCAAGTAGTATTCCATCGTATATATAGACCATATCTTCTTTATCCATTCATCAGTTGATGGACATTTAAGCTCTTTTCATAATTTGGCTATTGTTGAAAGCTCTTCTATAAACGTTGGGGTACATGTGCCCCTATGAATCAGCATTCCTATATCTTTTAGGTAAACTCTCAGTAGTGCTATTGCTGGGTCATAGGGTAATTCTATTTTTAACTTTTTGAAGAACCTCCACACTGTTCTCAAGAGCAGCTGCACCAGTTTGTATTCCCACTAACAGTACAAGAGGGTTCCCGTTTCTCCACATCCTTGTATGATTGACATCTTAGATTCTGTATCTAATAGTCTTTGAAAAGTCTGAGTAGATGGCTATAGGTTCCCTTGTTGGAAGAGTTAACGTATATACTTATGATGGGGCTGCATGGTCTTTCCTTGACGGAATTAGGTTTCCTTTTCAGTCATTGCGTTCTTGGGATGGGAACTACCTCAGATCTGGAAACTCAATGAAGCATTATGATTTTCTATGATCAGGATGTTGACCCCAGCCTGCTGTTCACCTGCTTTTGATTTTTTTCTATTTATGAAAGTCAAGTAATACTTTCATAGGCTGCCTATCTATCTTATCTCTAGTAATATAAAGGTCTATTAGCCATTACCCCAAATCTCTAGTGTAGAGGAACCCTGAATTACCCCTCTAGTTTTGTTGCCTATTACAGTAATTATGCCTTTGATGTTTAAGTACAGCTGCCTGTCCTCTAATGTCATGAAATTCTTTCATTCTCATGGACCCTCAGAACCAAATTCTATGGTAACATTTTCTTCTGTGAGCCCTGGTTCATAGAGTATACTGCCACCGAAATTTAAAAAATGCTATCACATTTCTTATTGCCCTAGTAAAGAGAATAGTCTAGGAAATATAGCCAGGCAGGGGGTCTCACATAAAAACCAAATTCTAATATATATACCTCTTTGAGGCTTCTGATCTGTTCCCTAATACTGTGATAGGCAGTTTTGGCATCTCTACATTGTTGTTATGTCCTAACTTCAAGGCACCATTTCAGCAGTGTGTTGGGACAATCCAGGTGTCCCTGACAGGATATCAATCCCTGAGTCATGTTATATATTCCAACAAACTCCCCCCTATTCTGCTTTATATCCCACTCATCCTATTTTATATAACACCTTCAAATCCATTCCCATAGATCTTTCCCTCATTCCTGTCAGTATATATTAGCCAGATTCTCTAATTCTTTCAGTAAGTTATTTCTTCCCATAGCAGACTCTACCTTCCCTCATATAGTACTCTGGGACCTGACTCTCATTATTAAGCTGCACAGCAATCAGAAGAGTTAGTGGAGAAGATCCCAAGGAGGATAAGCATCATGTTGCCAGGCATTCAGCTCAGGGCAGTGCCCATCCTCTCAAGGCAAGCGAAGACTGCTGTTTTCTAGTGGGGGGGGGGGGGGGGAGAGACTGGCTTCTACAGCCTCCATTATTCAAGAGCATCCAGGGTGTAAGGTCCTCACATATCCTCACAGATGCCTTCATCCCAATTCTCAGAGTCCCTGTCTTTCTCTGTCAAAGCCATGATGTGAGCACAGATCTTAGACCTGCACGTTCAATCTCATTTGTCATTCTGCTACTTTTAAGATTACATTCTGAACCTGATTTTTAGCACAGTCTGCTCTTTTGCTATAGGGTCTCTTTACTTTCTGTCACAGAGGACGTCTGACTTTCACAGAATTCCTTGAGTTGATAATTGGGTGAAATAAATTTGTCTCTCTTTCTTTAAGGCATTCGTTAAGGCTTCTAAGGCAGTTTACAAAAGCTACCCAATACTACTGCTTGTATAATTATCATAGACTCTTTTCATTCCAGTATTAGAGATACTGGATAAGCAAAGCTTTCCCTTCTACCACATCCTACTGCAGTTGAAAGTTTGATATTTATGCCAGAGGTATGGGCATCACAATTATCACCAGCAATGGGGTTTTTGTCTCCATCTGTCTGGTGAGTAAACCATTTCCAGAATACTATCTTGGGGGTTCACTTTTTAGGGTTATACCTGTCTTAATTTGAGTCCCTTCAAGAGCAGAGCCTTAAGTAAGGACATGAGTTTAGGTAATTTATTTGAGAGATGAATCCAGAAGTTTGGAGAGAGGAAGTGAGCTTCTCAACAGAAGGAAGATGGAAAAACCAGAAAAGGGTATGCTATTGATCCAACTACCACAGAGGGCAATGGCACTCAAGTCTTCTGAGGATCCTCTGAGGAACCATGTAGGATATACCTCAGAATTGCCCTTCCAAAGAATGGGAGGCTAAAAACTAATACCCTGGCTTCCACACTCCATTGTTCGAGGCATGCCTGGAGGCCTTTCTTCCCTACACTTTGGGCTTGCCCTGCACACAGCTATAGAGGCTCCCACTGCTTAAGAGAAAGACTTAGAAAGAAAGTCAGAGGGATGAGATGATGGGACTCTGTCAATATGCATGGGAAAGCACACTACAGCTGTAGCAGAAAGCAAAGGTGGGCTAAGTGGAGGCAGCACAGGTTAACAAGAGCATCTGCTTCATCACCAAAGCCAATCCCATATACCAGTGAATGGTCTCCTAGTGTCCTTTAATTAAATGTCCCCATCTCCTCCTTGTTAAGAACCCTAAATTATAGGCCCTATCCATTCTTACCAGAATAACTTTTATCTCCTCACAGGCAGTGAGTGAGAAAAGAAACAATCTACATTATTAAGTTAGTGCTAAAGTTAGGAAAGATCCTAGCAATAAGATTTGTGTGATTGTGATTTCCTGTCAGGTATATATGTGTGTTTTATGTGTGTCAAATTACTGGGGGAAAAGATCTAAACAAATTACCAGTTGTTCAGTCCTCACCTCTGGCTCCAACATCGAGTGCCCAGGAGATAGAATTTTGTCTTACTTTTCATGGCATTCTCTGGGAGGGTCTCTGTAAGAGAAGATATTAAAACATCTAGAGGAGTAATACTATACATTCTTCTACTGTTTTGTGAACTTCTGGTGCATCCGTCCAGATAATGGGAAGACTAGGAAGAAAGAAAAAGGTAATATTTAAGGGTATTATTAGTATTGATATTCTTTGCAAGGCTGAGGTTCAGTATGGGAGTGATAGCACACTGGGTAAATGTTTGGGTACATGTCTATCTCTCCCCTTCCTCCTTCAGTCCCCTTACCCCCCTCCAACTTGCTCTTCTCAGGTACCAGCATGTCATTGGCATTGGTTAATATGGGCTGGTCTCTAGACAACCCATTGAGGTCCAGAATTTAGAAACAAAACAGTGCATTTTGGCACCATCCTGCTTGAAGCTCCCTCTCTTTTCTCATTTGAAATTTTTATTGTTTCACTCTGGAGGGTGAGAAATGGGGTTAAGAAGGAAGAATTCAGGGAGAACAAAGAGTGGGGGCCAGATGAAGCAATAACGAGAGGAGTCCAGATTTAGAAAAGTTACGTCTAAAGGAATATTGGGGTCAGAATAATGACAACATTATTTTCTATCCTTTCCATCTAGTGCTTGACACTTTTTTCTCTCACCTCTGCCTCATGATTGGTTTTATTCACAACTTGAAAAGTGCTACTTCCTTTTTTTCAAAACTGTTTATTCACTTAAGTAAATGAGCTTAGCTTTCACTTCTCAACCTCTTTTCCTCTTTTTTCTTCCTGTCTTATTCTTTAATTTCTCACACTATCTTTATAAAAGAACAGTGAAAAGCAAAAACTGAAACAAAATATGAGGCATCATCAATATACACCTGTAAAACAAGTTTTACATATCCACATAACTGAACTAATAAAATGAATAACTGAGATGTCTTCCTTTAGGTTTCACCCCAAAGTTAAATCTGCCACAAGGATTTGTGTACAAGTAGTTTATTTGGGAAGTGGTCATAAGAAGCACAGGGGAGGAGGGGAAGCAGGACAGGAAATGGAGGGAGACACGCCACAGGTGGCACATTATTACTAGGCAGGTTATTGCCATGAGCAACTAGATCACTACCACTGTAGACCTTCTGAGAGATTGTGTAAAACACATCTGATGAATGGATAAAGAAGAGGTGAGGGGTGCCTGGGTGTCTCAGTCAGTTAAGCATCTGACTTTGGCTCAGGTCATGATCTCACAGCTCATGAGTACAAGCCCTGCATCGGGCTCTGGTAAGCTCCAGCTTAGAACCTGGAGCCTGCTTCAGATTCTGTGTCTCCATCTCTCTCTGCTCTTTCCCCCACTCATGCTCTCTCAAAAACAAATGAACATAAAATAAAGAGGTGGTACACACACACACACACACACACACACACACACAGTGGAATATTACTCAGCCATAAAAAAGAATGAAATCTTGCCATTTGCAATGGCATAGATGGAACTAGAATGTATTATGCTAAATGAAATGTCAGTCAGAGAAAGACAAATGCCATATGATTTCATTTATATGTGGAATTTAGGAAACAAAACAGATGAACATATGGGAAGGGGAAAAAAAGAAGAGAGAGGGAGGCAAACCATAAGAGATTCATATACAGAGAACAAACGAAGGTTGATGGAGGGAAGGAGGTGGGGGGATGGGTTAAATGGATGATGGGTATTAAGGAGAAAAGTTGTTATGATAAGCACTGGGTGTTATACGTAAGTGATGAATCACTAAATTCTACTCCTGAAACCAAGGTTACACTATATGTTACCTAACTAGAATTTAAATAAAAATTTGGAAGAAAACAAAAACACCTCTGAAATGCTCCCAACAAAAGACAAAGAAGCAGGAGTATTTACCCATCAATATTCACCCATTACAGTGGCTCCCTTTTTAGCTGTAGGGGACACATTCCAAGACCGCCGGTGGATTCCTGAAATCAAGAATAGCACCAAACCCTAGATACACTATATTTTTTTCCTATACATAGGAAATACATACCTGGGATAAATTTCAATTTATAAGTTAAGCACTGTAAGAGATTAACAACAATAACTAATAATAAAACAGAATAATCATAGCAATATACTGTAATAAAAGTTGTGTGAATATGATCTTTCTCTCAAAATATCTCATTGTACTGTACTGACCCTTCTTATTGTGATAATGGATTATCTGTTTTACTGGGGTTGACTGCAGGTAACTGAAACCATTGAAAGTTAAACTTTGGGTAAGCGGGCACTACTCTATGGGTTGAAGTTAGCTCCCAAGGCATTTACTCCCCAGAAGCCTTCAAACAGAGAAATCTTTAAAGTTAAGGTAGTCATTGGAGGTAAGCAAATTTTCTACCCAAATGAAGCTGACCTCCAGAATGAGCTGAGGAGATGTGAGCAGAGCATTGATGTCGGAGTTGCATATTTTTGTCTCAAAAACCATATGATAATTTAGCCTTTTTTTTCTCTCTGTATTGACTGTTTTAGTTTTCTTAAAACATTAAAAGTACTTTTCTATATTATGTTTTTGTAGGCTCCATCATAATAGTAATATTCTATAATGTCTCATGTTTCTCACAATACACTTCCAATTATTTCTTTTAACCTCAAAATAGCTCTTGATATGAATATTATTAGCTTCACTTTACTGTAAAAGAACTGTGGCTAAGATAAGTTAAGTATTACCCCATAGGGCCATCAAGTAAGTTGCTGATACTCAAACGTGGCTCTCTCGATTCTAACCTTGGTGCTTTTCCCATGATACTCACTTGTTTCCTATAATAGCACAGAATTTCTTGAACATAAGCATAAGATGTACTATACTAATAATGCTTAAACATTAAGTAAAAATCATTTTACCATTCTTTATGTGACTCTCTCTTACTCATATCCCTAGCTGGTGTACCCAGAATACATAATAGAAGATAAGGAACCACCATAAAGATACAAATGAAGTTAAAGAATAAAGGGTGTGAATGGAAGCAACACAAGTGCCCACAGGCAGATGAATGGATAAAGAAGATGTGATGTACACACACACACACACACACACACGATAGAATATTACTCAGCCATAAGAAAGAATGAAATCAATGACCTGGATGGATCTAGAGGGTATAATGCTAAATGATATAAGTCAGTCAGAGAAAGACAAATACCATATGATTTCACTCATATGTGGAATTTATAAACAAAACAAATGAACAAAGGAAAAAGAGACAAACATGAAAAAAAACTCTTAACTATAAGAGAACAGACTGGTGGTTGCCAGAGAGGAGGTGGTTGGGGGGCTGGGGAAAATAGGTGAAGGGGATTAAGAGTACATTTATGCTGATGAGCACTGAGTAATATATGGAATTGTTGAATCGCTATGTTGTACAGCTAAGACTAGTATAACACTGTGTGTTAATTATACTGGAATTAAAATTAAAAAAATAAATGCAAATTAAAAAAGAATAAATGGTATGAATCCGTTATAAATACAGCAATACTAGCAAGAAACTGAACCAGAGTCTAACATGGATTGGGTGTCAGGGCACAGGAAGGAAGCTGCGCATCATTGTCCTTCCCACTTCGGAAGATCAAGAGTGTCATGTTCATGAAAAGAGTGAATTTGATTATAAACATAAGGTACCAGTCACTTAGGATTTGCTGTAGACCAACAGTTAGTGGAACTCTTAATTCCCCCAAGTATTATTGACAAGGTGGGGAGAGTATTTCTGGGGTGATAATTGTTGAGGATGAGTAGACTTCATAGGCAACAGAGCCATTTCTGTTCTCAAGATGACTGTGGCTTGCCTACATTGAATGTCTAAGGCAATGTCAAGAAAGTATACAAATTTAAGAAGGTATATATAGTGGTTTCTGAAAGCATGTAACAATAAAGGGTTTTATGTTTCACTGTTGAACATCCAAAACACCTCTCTCACCCCAGATTGGAAATGTCCAATGCGTCTTTATCTATCAATTCTGATCATAGTAGTGGACTTTGTGGAAGACAGAACACAGAGGGGGTGGGTCTCATCTGTGAGAAGTTAAAGAGAGTTGGCTCCATAGGGTAGGTACTTTTTTTTGAGCTAAAGTGAAGGGGAAAAATTACCCAAGAAATTATCAAAGACCCAGAAGGCACAAGAAAGAAGGCCTATGCCTAAAATAATCTCTATTTGGAGTCAGGTTTACAAAGTAAAAGGAACTATAGCAAAATTGAACTCCAGTATGTAACAGGAAAGCAGAGAGCTACTACCCTGGAGAAAAGCATGATTTAACAAAGTCAGAGAAAACAAATATGAGCTCTAAAAGCAGGCTTAAATCAACACATCTGCCAGGAAATATTGGGAAGAGGACATAGCAGTTCTTGGGTTGCTATAAAAGATCCATTCCCCTATTCTCTCTCAACAGGACCTCAGTTTTGTTTAGATATTCATCTATTCCACATGTGATTCTGGAGTAATCCTCAGCACAGGCGTCAGTGCTAATTGGTCTGAGTCAGTTATGATATCCCTATTCTCCTGCCAGGAACTGGTTTATGAGTATGTGGTCCAGGGACCTGATACCCATGAAGAGGATGGGCAAGAGCTTCTGGGTGAGGTTGCCTGTGCTAAAACACAGCCCCCTTTCCACCTCTCGACCTTGCTGTGTCTGTATGTGATGCTGAAACTGCTACAGCCATCTAGTCACCAGTCTGAGAATGAGGCCAAGACACTGATCATATATTGGGAAGTGGAGAGATGAAAAGAAGCTGGGTCCTTCATGACATTCGTGGGTAGCTATATCAATCTTCTGAAACCTGTTTACTGTTTCAGGACTTTCTGATATACGAATTGATGAGTTTCTATTATTTAAGTCAATTTGGGATTTTTGTAACTTACAACCAAAAACACTTTATCTTATGTAAAAGTGAGAGCAGTGGTGGTATATCTTCCATCCCAGCATGCAGACTTTGCCCTTTCAATTATATAAGAGGAACAGGACAAAACTAGGAGGCAGTGCAAATAATATATTTCCACTTTATTTGTTAGAAAAGATTCAGGGAAAGTCTACTTCCAAGGAATCATATCTATGATTTCCTGAAGCAGGAAAAAAATATTTTTTAAAAGAAATGGAGAAAAAAATAATTAAAAAAGAGGGAGAAAGGTTAATTCTTTTCCCCAGTAATAATGCATTATGCCATATATTTGAAAATGAGAATTTTTTTTCTCATCAGATTTATTGGTATATAATTGACGTATAACATGGCGTGAGTTTAAGGTGCATAACATAGTGATTTTACATATGTATATATTGTTAAATGATTACCACAAAAAGATTAGTTAACACAGCCACCACTACATAGTTATATACTTTTGTGTATGGTCAGAACCTTAAAAATCTATTTTTAGCAATTTTCCAATATAAAATACTGTATTGTTAACTATAGTCATCATGCTGTACACTACATCTCCAGGACTTATTTATCTTATAATTGGAAGTTTGTGCCCTTTGATCATCTTCACTCTTTCCCCAACCTCTCACCCCCTTCCCCTGGCAAGCATCAATCTGCTCTGTTTTTGTGAGTTTGTTTGTTTGTTTTAGATTCCATATATAAGTAAGATTCTTTAGTATTTGCCTTTCTCTGACTTAATTCACTTTGCAATATGCTCTCAAGATTCAACTATTTTCTCACAAATGGCAGGATTTCCTTAGTTTTTATGGCTGAATAATATTCCATTATGTATATATATTTTCTTTATCCATTCATCCACTGATGGACACTTAGGTTGTTTCTGTATTTTAAGTATTGTAAATAAATCTGCAGGGAACATGGAGATACATCTATTTCTTCAAGATAGTGATTTCATTTCCTTGGGATATATACCAAGAAGTGGGATTACTGGATCATATGGTAGTTCTATTTTTAATTTTTCTGAGAAATCTCCATACTATTCTCCACAGTGGCTGCACCAATTTACATTCCCACCAACAGTGCACGAAGGTTCCCTTTCTCCACATCCTCACCAGCATTTGTTATCTCTTGATAACAGCCAGTCTAATATGTATGAGGTGATATCTCTGTGGTTTTGATTTGTATTTCCTTAATGACTAGTGATGTTGAGCACCTTTCCATGTACCTGTTGACCACTTCAGGTCTTTGCCCATTTTTAATTGGATTATTTGTTTTGCTATTGAGTTATATGAGTTCCTTGTATATTTTGAATATTAACCCTTATCAGATATATATGGTTTTTAAATATTTTTTCTCACTCCATAAGTTACCTTTTCATTTTGTTGATAGTTTCTTCAGTTTAATAGGAACTTCTTTACTTTGATATCATAACACTTGCTTATTTTTGCTTTTACTGCTTGTATGATATCCATATGCACTGTGAACACCAATGTCAAGGAACTTTTCCCCTGTGTTTTCTTCTAGGAAGTCTATGGTTTCAGTCTTATATTTAAGTCTTTAACCCATTTTGAGTTAATTTTTGTGAATGATATAAGGTAGGAATTTAGTTTAATTCTTTTGCATGTGAATATGCAGTTTTCCTAGCACCATTTATTGAAGACATCATCTTCTCCATTGAGAATTCTTGGTTCCCTTGTCAAATATTAGTTAATAATGTATGCATGGACTCATTTCTGGACCTTCTATTCTGTTTCATTGGTCTATGTTTCTGCTTTTATACAAATACCATATTGTTTTAATTACTACGGCTTTGTAAGAGTTTGAAATCAGTAATGTGATGCTGCCCATGTTGTTCTTTCTCAGGATTCCTTTGGCTGGCTGTTTAGTCTTTTCTGACTCCATATGAGTTTAAGATTTTTTTTCTATTTCTGTAAAAAATATTCTTGGAATATTGGTAGGGATTGCATGGGATCTATAGATTGCTTTGAATAATATGTACCTTTTAACAATATTAATTTTTCCAAATCATAAATATGGGATATATTTCCATTTATTTCTGTATTCTTTAATTTCTTTCATCAAGGTATTATTATTTTCAGTGTACAGATCTTTTACATCTGTGGTTAAATTTATTTCTAGGTGTTTTATTGTTTTTGATGATATTGTAAATGGGATTGTTTTCTTTATTTCATTTTTGGGTACTTTGTTGTTTAGGGTATAGAAACACAACTGATATTTGTATGCTGATTTTGTATCCTGCAACTTAAATGAATTTGTTAGTACGAACAGTTTTTTTGTTGAGCCTTTAGGATTTTCTTTTTTTTTAAGTTTTTAGAAGTTATTTATTTATTTATTTTGTGAGACAGAGAGAGAGAGAGAGAGAGAGAGAGAGAGAAAATACATGAACAAGTGGGGGAGGGGCAGAGAGTGAGGGAGAGAGAGAATCCCAGGCAGGCCCTGCACTATCAGTGCAGAGCCTGATGCAGGGCTCGAACTCACAAACCATGAAATGATGACCTGAGCCAAAGTCAGATGCTTAACCAATTGAACCACCAGGCACCCCAGATTTTCTATATATAAGATTATGTCATCAACAACTCTACATCTTCATTTCTGATTCAGATGCTTTTCTTTCTTTCTTTCTTTCTTTCTTTCTTTCTTTCTTTCTTCTTTCTTTCTTTCCCTGATCAGTCTGGGTAGGACCTCCAGTACCATGTTGAATAGTAGTGGTGAGAGTGGGCACTCTTGTCTTGTTCCTAATCTTAGAGGAAAAGTTTTCAACCTCTCCCAATGAGTATGATATTAGTTGGGGGCTTGAGGATAATTAGTTTTTAAAAATATTTGAATTTACAAATATTCCAGATACTACAGCCAGAGAAATGAGGAAAGTATTTGCTTTCAAGGTATGGAATCTTTAGAATGGGAACTTAAACCTCTTGAGGGCTAGGAGGATGCCTCAGATTTGCATTACCAGAGTCCAGCATAGTGCCTGATAAATAAAGGTTTACCAAATGAGTAATCTGAAAAACTGGGAAAATTTGGTAACACAGAGAGGATCCAAATGGTCTATTACAGAGAGTATCCCTACAAAGATTCCAAGAATGATATCTTAACTGTGTCGTTTCAAGATGCCAAAACTCATGAAGACTTTCATTATTTCATTTTTCAAAAAATAGTGCATGCTTTCAAAATTATAAATTTTATTTTATTTACATGTAAAAAGCACATAGCTATTTATTCCGTAAGTGTCAACTCCATACTTCTTCCAAAGAGCACTATGAAAAGAAGGGAAAAGAGTAACTTTAGAATGCAGAAACTGACAAACAGGGGCTCCTGGGTGGCTCTGTTGGTTAAGTGACTGACTTTGACTCAGGTCATGATCTCCTGGTTTGTGGGCCTGTGCCCCATTGGGCTCTGTGCTGATAACTCAGAGGCTGGGGAGCCTGCTTCAGATTCTGTGTCTTTCTCTCTCTCTCTCTCTCTCTCTCTCTCTCTCTCTCTCTCCCCTACTCATGCTCTGTTTCTCTATCTCTTAAAAATAAATAAACATTAAAAAAAATTGTGAACTACACCAATAGATTAAAAAAAAAAAAAGAAACTGACAAACAATACCTTAGTCAGGTGATCAATATCAGTTGTGGTAAGTTATTTTGATAGCATGTACCTTTGATATGATATGATGTGTTGTACTTTAGCTCTGGGGTCTTCTTCCCCCAAACTCATAAGCCCTGTCTAATTATGAGAAACACATAAGGCGAATCTCAGTTGAGATGCTCTGCAAAATATTGACCAGTACACTTCAAAACTGTCAAGGTCATCAAAAACAAGGAAAGTCTAGGAAACTGTCACAGTCAAGAGGAACCTAAGGAAACTTGGCTATTAAATGTAATGTCATATTCTGGATAGGATCTTGGAACAGAATAAGGACATTAAGTAAAAACTAAGGAAAACTGAATAAGTATGGGCTTTAATTGATAGTAATCTATCATACATTAATACAAAATGTTAATAATAGGGGAAACTGGATGTGGGATATTGGGATCTCTGTACACTATCTTTATTTTCATGTAAATCTAAAATTTTTCAAAAAATAAAATTTATTTTAAAAAACATATGGGCTACAAATAGTTAAAACAAAACTATTAACTTTCTAGCTATGTTTCCTGTTTTTCTAATAATTTCCATCTAATACAAAGTTGTTTTTATCATTTTGATAGTAGAAATATATATAATAGCATATTCACATCATAGAAATTCATTATAATATATACTTTGACAGCAAATATCAAGTACACTTATTGCTAAGACACATAATAAGGTAGTTGGCAAACGTTAATTTTAATTAATTAACTCTGGGTAACTAACTTAAAGACATCAGTCATGAACAGCCGAGTGTCAGTGAGTTACCAATTCTATACTTAAACAAATTGCATCACTATCCAAGGTCAGAGAATTGTCTTGGATTTTTGGCATGCTTTTTATAAACTGTCATTTTTGAATTGGATATCACTAGGAAGAGAAATGCTATTAGAGATCACACTGATTTATTTCAAAAGAGAACATATCAAAGGGTAATTTGTATAGCTATTACTCAGAGTGGGACCTTTTGTCTTCTCATCTGTTTTTGCAGTCTTATGACTTTGAAAAAAAGTAAGCCAAGAACTGACTATGCCATTAGGTTCTTTTGCTAATTTAACTGTTATAATTAGAGGTCATATGAATTATTTGGAACAAACTCAGTATATCTACTTAATTACTTGGCTCTCACCTCAGTTTTGAAACTAATGAACTGGATAGACTTTGGTAAATTAAACTTTTTGTGTCTCAGTTTCCTTATCTCTAAAAATAACAAATAGTAATTATCACATATGACACAAATTTGTTGTAATGATGATAAGTAAAGTAATAAGGCATGAAAAGTACTTGATAGGTAAGGTACATTTCAGAATACTAAATGTTCTTTGTAAACACAAACATTCACCGAAAAAAAAAATCTCTGAGTAGTTATGATGAATGGGGGAAGATTCTGTAAGAACAGAGATTAGTAATTGAGAGTAATGTTTTCCAGAAATGAGGAAAAACCACATATCCACTTGTTACACTCATTTATCCAGGTTGCTTACTTCGTGGAATATTTCTGTAGGCCATATATTTCTCATTCATAGCTCTCAAATGAATCTCAAAATTTGGGGGGTAAATCTATTATCCTGAAGCTGTGATAAAAGTTAATTACTAGGAAAATACCACTTAACATATAGTAGACACTAAATGTAAAAATTGCATATGGAAAATAATTTCTGCATGATCTTAGTCTGCCAAAGCCAATAACCTCTCACAGATATTTATGTCCATACTGTTTTCCTACCTTGCCATGAGATTGTAAAGTTTTTAAAAACTCACATTTATTAATATTACCCTGAATGTGAACTCAAGGTTTCTGAGGCAGAGCAGATTATTATTTGTTTATGAAAAATAACTGTGTTAGTTTCCCTTTGCTCCAATTGTCCCTACAGTAACACAATAAAAGGTAGATCCAAATTATACACACCAGAGTTTGTAATGTAGGCGAAGAATCTGGAAAATATAAATCTGGGTGTTTGTATAAGAAGAAACAGCTGTCTCCCCTCCCCTCCTGAAAGGTGGGGACAAAAAACCTTTGTTCCTTGAGAAGGATCCTCTAACCCTTTGAAATATAAGTAAATCTCTCCAGGGGAAGATAAGACTATCTCCAAAAAGGGTTTTATAGCAATTTTATGGCTGGCCCAAAAGTGTTGGGCTAAAATATGAAATGGTAAGCACTCCATCACTGCAGGCTACAATTATCAATTTGAAGGGCATATCTTTAAAAGGATGTCATAGATGGAATTTTTATATCAGGAAGGATGATTGAATGGAGAATCTCTAACTTTCTTCTTTTGAGTTTGTGATGTAAATAAAAAGGGCATTGATTTTTTTTTCCTGCTATTAGTAGTCTGAGGAAATTTAAGACATATTCATTAGGTAGCAGCATTTTTTACAAATATCATCTGAATTGGAATAAAAGGTCGGTCAGGCCAGGTCCTCCAGAGATCAGAATCAGGATTTCTGGGAGTCAGGCCCAGAATCTATGTTTTAATGAGCTCTCCTCATAATTCTTACGTACTCGAAAGTGTGAAGAGCACTAATGATGCTGACGATTTTTGGTGTAGAGTTCTTGCATGATTGCCATGGCATTCCTTTTCTTCTTATTTGCAGTTAATATACGTTGTTCATCCAGACCTCTGATGCCTTGATGTAGGGTGGGTGAATTGTCCTTGACACCCTTACCAAATAGTTACTTTTTTGTTGAATGACTATGGGTAAGTGGAAAGAACTGGAGAGCTTGCCTAGAGCAGAGTAGAACCATCGCCAGCACCCTCGGGTCTCTTTTCTGTTTTGAAACACCATTAAATGCCCTATATCCCATCCTGGCTGTATTGAACTCCTCTGGACTTCAGCTTGCTTTCTCTAATCAGTGGCTCTAGAATTCAGCAAGCCCTGGTGGCTATCTTTGCCTCTGGCAGTGTTCCATAGTAGTGTTCTGGATCTGCTACTCTTGAGAACAATTTCTTGACTTTTTTCTTTCTTTTTTTTTTTTTTTCAAGTCTCTCTGCCTTTTCAAATTGTATACTTCAAATTTCAGAAATCAGCTGGTATCCCAGGCCCTCTCCATGGATTGAAAGTGGCAATACCTCCAGAGATTGGGTTGGCTTCTTTGGAAGGAGTTACCCAGGTCTTGATGGATCATTTGGTGGAGAGCGAAGAGAGCTGCTGGTCCATGAGCTGAGACTTAGTACTAGCTTGGCACCCTCGGATGCTGCTAGGTTTTCTAATCATCAGGGGTCTGAGTGGATTTGGGAATGCTGGGACCGATCATCTCTATTCTCCAGAAAATAGGATTGACCTCTCCTAGTAAACTTTAAAAGTTTTTCTTCCTAGTATTTGAGTGCACACATGAGCTGACCCAATACTACAAATCCAAATCTGTTCCCCACTATTTTCTTTTTTTTTTTTTTTTTTTTTTTTTAAATTTTTTTTTAACGTTTTATTTATTTTTGAGACAGAGAGAGACAGAGCATGAACGGGGGAGGGGCAGAGAGAGAGGGAGACACAGAATCGGAAGCAGGCTCCAGGCTCTGAGCCATCAGCCCAGAGCCCGACGCGGGGCTCGAACTCACGGACCGCGAGATCGTGACCTGAGCTGAAGTCGGCCGCTTAACCGACTGAGCCACCCAGGCGCCCCCCCACTATTTTCCAAAACAGGCTTTCCTCCCCATCTCACAAGGAAGTCAATTGTGTTCTTACCTCCTTGCCTTTCCTTACTTTCTACTTGGAATGTTCTTTTTCTTTTTTTAACCTTCTCCCTTCAAAAATTCTCCCTATTCCCATCTCCTCCACAAAACCTTTCTCCACTTTTCTTTGTCTTATTTCTCAATTTCTGTAGCACTTATCCTCTGAACCACATAATTTAGCCATTAATTACATACTGTGCCATGTTATTTGCTCTAGTGTTAATGTGTCTTAGTTTTTTATTCTCGAACTAAATTATAAGTATCACGATGACATTTCACATCTCTTACTTTACAAATGCAAAAACCCGCTCCTAGTGTACAGAAGAAATTAAGGTCACAGATTTAGAACTGGTTTTAGCACTTAAGCCCCACCCCCTTTCCCCACTCCCTCTTCCTATATACTTCCATTCCATTGTGTGCTGTGATTCTGGAATATTTTCTTTAAACCCTCTCATTGTATTTTTTTTTTATGAATCCTTCTCTTTCTCTCTATTGAATGTTGATAAATGGTCATTTCACAGGATGAATATATTAGCTATGTACACAGACCATCACATATCCTCATAAAATATAATAGGATATGGATGGAAACAGGATTATCTTGATCTTGTGGCATTTTACACATGAGTTTTTATAACATTGTGGTAAAATCTGACAAATTGAACTCTTTAATGAATAGGGATGCCCACATTCCTGAGGATTTTTATGAGAAATTTTAGGAAACTCAGCTCTATTTTTGTTATTTAAAAAGTCATTCCTGGGGTACCAGGGTAGCTCAGTTGGCTAAGCTTCTTACTCCTGATTTCAGCTCAGGTCATGATCTCATGGTTCCTGAGTTCAAGTCCTGTATGGGGCTCTTCACTGACAGGGTGGACCCTGCTTGGGATTCTATTTCTCTCTCTCTCTCTCTTCTCCTCCCCTGCTCATTTGCTCTCTCTCTCTCTCTCTCTCAAAAATAAATAAATAAATTTTTAAAAGATCATTCCTTCTCACTATTTCCACCATTCCTAACGCCATTCCTTTGTTTATCTAAAAGCCTATTAATTCATTATTTTAAATGTTACACAATAGCAGCCTTAGTTCATTATTTTCAGGTGCCCATCTGATTAAAATGTAATTCTTCACTATATTTTAGGCACATTTCTCAATTAAAGAACAAATATATTTATTATTTTTGTCTTTAAACACACTTTTAACTCATCTCGCCATGTCAGAGAGTGTCCATCCATCTCACTTAGGGAAGGGGCTCCTGACAATCCCTGGGCTCCAGGGATTGTTTCACCTGACGTAAACCTGACTCTGATGATTTAGCCAAGTGAGAGAGATTTTTCTTATACAACAGGAAGTAGGAAGTCCTACTGGAAAGTAAGTAGCCCAACTAGAGGTAGGTCACCCAGGGATGGTTAGCACCTCACTAAGGTCATCTTTCCCAGGCTGCTTTTTACTTTGCAATGTTGAACATGTGGCTTTTCTTTTCCTGGGTCTAATGGTTTCAGTATAGCTGCCCCATATCTTGTTTCCCATCCAAGTTTTAGATATGAAACATAAAAATCAAACACACAAAAAGAAGACAACAGCAACAAAAGCAGTAAGGAAGAAGAGCCTATACCAGGAAAGTAAAACTCTAGATCTGTAGAGGACTTGAGCTTGCATTTGAAGGGCAGAGCTGCGTCACATGGTCACCTTTGGCTGCAACAGAAGTAAGGAAATGTTTTTTTTTTCATGTTGTAGGGTATACTGTGGGACTAATAAAAATTGGAGTTTTTATTATTAGAGAAGAAGATATTAGAGAGAAGGATATAGAGTAAGCAACTAGCAGTGTGTATCACAGAAAAGCCAGAAGCAAATTACCCACAATTAAAACCTACTTTCAGGGGCGCCTGGGTGGCGCAGTCGGTTAAGCGTCCGACTTCAACCAGGTCACGATCTCGCGGTCCGTGAGTTCGAGCCCCGCGTCAGGCTCTGGGCTGATGGCTCGGAGCCTGGAGCCTGTTTCCGATTCTGTGTCTCCCTCTCTCTCTCTGCCCCTCCCCCGTTCATGCTCTGTCTCTCTCTGTCCCAAAAATAAATAAAAAACGTTGGAAAAAAAAAATTTAAAACCTACTTTCAAAGTTCCAAGATGTGGCAAAAAGATTATTAATGTATGTGTGGTTGCCTGAGACATTTCAGGCAAGACTGTTGAAAGCCCTGAGCAGAATTTCAAGCACTCAGGTATTGCTTCCACTGATTAATTAGACTTTTATATTTCACAATAAAGTACTCTTTATTAGTTAAGTTCAGATAAATCCTTCAAGCGTTTCTTACAACGAATGTAGGAGACCTAGAGAAAAATGTTAATTCCACTTTGTTTAAAGGGACAAAATTTAACACTGTACAAAATTTAACACAGGTACAAAATTTAACATCTGTGCTTTTGCTCAGCATTATGTCTAGTTTATGGATATTTGCTGCCACCTGCAGTTTAAACTTGATATTCACTCTGGCTGTCCCCTGTAACTGGAACATAAGGGCCCAGGGAGTAGAAAGGAAGAAAATCTCGATAATAGTATTCTTGCCACTGCTGCAGCTTATTCAAAATGAAATTCCCTATTTGCACACCCACATTCATAAGCAGCATTATGTATAATAGCCCAAAGCTAGAAGCAACCCAGGTATCCACTGACAGATGAATGGATTAACACACTGCGGTTGTATATATACAGTAGAATGTTATTCAGGCTTACAAAGCAAATTTTGACACATGCTACAACATAGATGAATGTCTTTGAAGACATTATGCCAAGTGAAATACGCCAGTGACAAGAGGACAAATACTGTATGAGTCCACTTTACATGAGGCTCCTAGGACAGTCAACTTCATAGAGACAGGAAGTAGAAGGGTTGTTGCCAGGCAATGGGGGAAGGAGGGATTGGGGAATTAATGTTTAATGTATAAGAACTTCAGTGGGGAGGAAGATCAGAAAGTTCTGGAGTTGGATGGTGGTGATGGCTGCACAACTATTGAATGTACTTAATGTACAGGACTGTACGTATAAAAAATGGTTAAAATGGTACATTTTATGTTATGTCTACTTTACCATGATAATCTTTTTAAAATATTGAATTTCCAGGAAAATGAGTAAGCTGGTTCTGTAGAATACAGAAACCAGGCATACTCTAATTTATATTACCAGGTAGTAACAAATTGGCATGAAGTCTTTTGGGTTTCTCTACTCCTGAAAAAGTAGGTCCCTTGCGGTCGATGAATATGCAACTTGTTTGGGTATAGTATCAGGGATGCAGCGATTTAATGTACTAATGTGCTACAAAAAAGGCATGTAGCAGACTCAGCTCTAGGTAAGAAGGCAAATAAGGGTAATTTGGGCAATTTATATTTCTCTAAAAAAGCAATTTCTTGGTATGTGGAGCTGAATATTTTCATTACAAGAAATAGTGTTTGGACTGCTTAACAGTCCTAGAGAAATTATTTCTATGGTCTTTTGGCGATTTTAGAATATAGCAAAATAACATAGCAAAATTACAAGACTATGTGTATGTATACATTTTTTTAAGAGTTAGAAACTATATAATTCCTGAGTGTTATTTATGCTGGAAAGAAAGCATGTGAGGACCTCCTATGTTCATGAAATCATTACAAAAATCTTTCGCTGGAAGTTTATTGGATTTTACATAAAGCAGCGTTCTTATTCCTTTCCCTCTCTCAGTTTCATGGGCTTCCCCTCCAGCACCAGCAGTTCAGAGAAGCTGCTACCTCTTATACCCTTGAAGAGTGACCCCTCTGACAGGCTTCACTCTAAAGAAAAACTGAATTTTATTCTTTCAGGAATAAAATAGGGAAATTGACTGAAGTCCTTCTTCATGTCTTGAGATGCTCATGCTATTTTTTTTTTAAAGGAAACATGTATAAAAAAGCTGGAAACTGAATTGAGAAAGATATTTGAAATATCAGAAAAGATGAAAAAGGACAGATGTAGAGTTGAGGACATCCATGGAAGATTTATGCATGTGGGGTCGAAGAAGAATGACTTCTGCAAAGAACAGCAACAGCATGACTGTCAGATAGGCTATTTGAAAGACACATTTCCTTTTTCGAAATGCTCTGTGCAGCAGTTTGAGAAAGGACAAGGGGACGTTTGGGGACTGTCTATTGCAACAGAGGGACGTGCAGTTGGCTGACAGCCCCCTGCTGCTCCCCTGGGCCCACACTCCCCAGGTTGGCTCCAGCCATTGACTTTGTGGGGCAGAGGTGCATTCCCTGTGGGAGGGGATACTGCTGTTTGGGGCAACTTTAGCTGGGCTGTTTGGGGAATTTCTTATGACTGTGCTGCATCTGAGACTCCTACAGGATTCCAGCTCTTTCCCTTTGTGCTTCCACAGGTGTGGGACCTGTCTCGCCATAGTGGGAAGCCTCCTCCCTTCCACTGCTGCCTTGGGCACTTCCCCTGATAAATCTGTTGACTGTCTAATGAATCTTGGTGACAACTTCTCAGAAGTCCCAGTTTACATACCAATAAACACAGCAATTTACGGAACTAAGTATTCAGGACAATCATGCTGGAGTCTGCCCTTCCTCTGAGAGAACAGACCCAGTTATCAGCCCTTGCTTCCTTACTCTCTTCAGCCCACCTCAAAGCCCCAGTCCCAAAACACTCCATTTCAGCTTACTTTCCTCAACTTTTCCCTTTTTTTTTTAAAGTTTATTTATTCAGAGAGAGAAAGAGCGCACATGTGCATGCATGCATGAGAGCAGGGGAGGGGCAGAGAGAGAAGGAGAGAGACAGCACACAGCCTAATGTGGGGCTCAGTCCCACAAACTGTGAGATCATGACCTGAGCCCAAATGAAGAGTCCGATGCTTAACCTACTGAGCCACTCAGGTGCCCCTCAGCTCTTCCTTCTTAAACACACTCACTGTATCCCCTGAAATTCTAGAACTGTGTGATCAACAAACTCTTGCACACATTCAGCCTGCCATACATCCTCCCAAATCTCTCTGGACTCTCAACATCTTTCCCCTTCACTATCATTAAGAGGCCTGGCGGAGTCCTGAGGGCACTGGTTCTCCTGCAGCCTTCTCAAATGCCTGTGGTGCCAGCACGTGGAGGAAGAGTCCTCCTCATTCCCACTCACACTTCTGAAGCCATTTTTCTTCCTTTCTTTTCTTTTTTTTTTTAATATTTATTTACTTTTGAGAGAGACAGAGATAGAGCGTGAGCAGTGGAGGGGCAGAGAGAGGGGGAGACACAGAATCCAAAGCAGGTTCCAGGTTCTGAGCTGTCAGCACAGAGCCTGATGTGGGGCTCAAACCCACGAACTGTGAGGCAAAGTCAGACACTTAACTGACTGAGCCAAGCAGGCACCCCTTTTTTTCTTCCTTTCTTTCCTCCACCCCCATCATGGTCCTTTGAAGTTCATGCCATACAGTTATACCTTGTTGCTATCATTTCTTATTCACGGAAGACTTTAGTTTCTAGTTCAGTATCTCTCTCCGCCTACCGTTGTCAGATTAAGCAATAAAAATACAGGATGCCCAGTTAATTTGACTTTCAAACAACACATACGTTTTTATATGGCAACCCTCATTCCTCCCTTACTCTCCTTCTCAATTTCAGTGGTTCAGTGTCTGTGCGGGTCACTGGCCTCTTGGTTACTCACCTCCTAACCTCATATGATCTTTCCTTCTACTGTACTCTAGCACCGTGTCTATAGTCACACTCAGGAACATTACCTCCTCCAAATCTCAGTTTAAAACATGGGATTTCTGCCTTCTAGTCTTCTACCTTACATTCTCTAGAACAGGGGTTGGCAAACTATGGCACACAGGCCATATGTGGCCCAAGGATAGTTTTTTTGTGCAGCTTGCAAACTGAGAACAATTTTTACATTTTAAAATAGTAAAAATAAAAACTGAATAATATGCAACAGAGGTTGTATGCAGATCACAATGCCAAAAACATTTACTATCTAGTACTCCATAAAAAGTTTGCTGACCTTGTTCTAGAACCTTCACTCATTCCATTTTTTTTTTTTAAACTTTTGAGGCCTCCAACTCATTGATCTCACTTTTTTCTCAACATCAATCAACTCTCCTGATTTACTTTCTCCTTCGTCCAGCTTGGAGTTCCTGACTTTCTCCTTTTATCACTCATGTATGCCTAACTTAACCAAGTTGCACCCAACTCTACTTTTTGTGCTTGCACCCCAGAAGCTGGGTTTTGCTCAAGAAAAATCAGAAAATCAGGTTGACAAGGACCACATGATCATAGAATGCAAGGACCATATGATTATAGAATGCATATTCAACTTGCCCAGTAATTCTACCATTTGTGCCCATTCAGGACTTTCCTACACTCTGGGGTCACCACTTCCTAGCTTCTCTCTCATCAGTGCTCCTGCAGAGTTGCCCCATTTCCCTCTTGCTTTATACCTAAACTTCTCAAAATAGTTGTCTACACTCACTCCAAAATGATTCTTGAATTTTGTCCACAAATCTGTTTCTTTCCATGTCAGTAGAAGCTCACAAGTAAACAGAGCCTGTGGCAAGGTTTAATGCTAATGCTATGAGGTGAACACAAAGGAAAGCAAGGCAGGGAGGCATTGGAAACCATGTAAGGTGACATGCTACTGCCCTGGCCAACGTAAGGACCTGAACTTGTGGGGTTCTTTGGGCAGGCCAGATGGAGAACAGACCAATTTCAGGAGAAGGGTAATCTGTCTGCACACTTCCTCTTCCTTCTCTGTCTCCCATTTTCAAGGTGACAGGAACAGCCAGAGACCCTGGGTGGGGGTTGGTTGGTCAATCTCAGGGTCAGAACAGTGTTTGACCACAGTGCTGGCTGAGGCAGGACACAATACCAGAAGGTGTAGGAGATAGGTAAGGCTGAGGAGATCTAAGGAAGTATGTAAGATATGTCTATGTCTTAGTCAGCTTAGGCTGCTATAATAGAAGACCACAGACTGGGTGACTTAGACAACCATGTTTTTCTCACAGTCTGGAGTCTGGGAGTTTCAGGATTGAGGGGCCAGCAGATCTGGTGTCTGGGGAGAGCACTCTTCCTGGTTTGTAGACAGCTGTCTTTTCATATCCTCATATGGTGGAGAACAGAGAGAGCGAGGAAGCAAGCTCTCTCACATGTCTTCTTGTAAGGGGATTAATCCCATCCATAAGGGCTCCACCCTCATGACCTAATTACACCCCAAAGCTCCCACATTCTCATACCATCACATTGGGGTTTGGCTTCAACATATGAATTTTGGGGACAATGACATTCAGTCCATGGCAGCCCAATGTATTCTCTCAGTTTCCCTTTTTTAGAAGATCCATACCTCCTCCAACATATTTTTTTCCAACCTGAAGCTAGGAGCTAAGACTCCTCCTCAATTTTCTCTCTTTCATTAGGCTCATTCAATAACGTTGCAAGTATTGTGAGTTCTACCTTCAAAAGATATAATCAATTTTCTGTCTCCATTGACAGCACATCACTCGTATTCTGGGTATAATCTCTTAGTTTGTCTTTTGTTTAGTTTTGTTTGTTTGTTTGTTTGTTTTCATTTTATAACCCATTCACCATATAGCAATGGAAGTTGTCTTTTACAATGTAAATTAGATCACATCAATTACCTGCTTGAAACTCTCAGTGGTTTTAGTTTCACTTAGAATATAACCCAAATACTTCACATGGGTTACAATTCTAAAACTGTTTACTGAGCCTATATTACGTGGTAGATATGGTCTGTAAACACTCGAGGTACAAAAGCAAACAAAACAGGAAATGATAATCCCTGATTCATGGAATTTATATTCTGACAACAGGAGAACATTAATAAGCAATGCATTTAATAGTTCAGATAAGTGCAATGCTACCAATAAAAAGTAGGCCAGGGTAGAGGGGTTTGGGAGGGCTGGGGAGGTGAATGGTGATTCTAAATTTGGTCATTAGGTTTGGAAGAAAGTGATACTTGATTAGTGAGTTAGAGGAGGTGAGACAACACACAGAGATCTGGGGAGGAGGGAGAACACCTAGGAAGGTCAAATGCTCTAAGGCAGAAATGTGTCTGTGTTTTTAAGACCCAGCAAGGAGGTCACTACAGGTGGAGCCTAGTGAGTGAGGTTGGCAAGTAACTGGGTACCAGGTCATCTATAGCTAAGTAGGCCAATACATGGCCTTGGGCTTTTCTCTGAGGAAATGGAAAGCCACGTCAGTGATTTGAGCAGATGAGTATCACGATCTAAGTTACATTTTGAAAGCATAGAAGTGTAAAAGCAAGGACATCTTTTGGGAGGCTGCTGCAGTAATCCAGGCGAGAGAGGTTGGTAGTGGGCATGTGTCAGCTTCTAGCAGAGGTAAAGGCATTTCTTAGCAGACTGGCTTGAGAGACAGAGAGGGGTTAATGATGACATCAAGGATTTCAGCTGGAGAAACTGGAAGGTTGGAGTTGCCATCAGCTGAGATGGGCAAGGATGCAGGTGGAGTAGGTTCAGGAAAGAAGAGTGAATGACAGTGAGCAAGGAGCTAAGATCACTGGAAAATAGGATGATGACAGCTACAATGACAGCTGGCGGAAGATGTGATCTGATGGCACAAGATTGAAAGTAGGGGGAAGATCAGGCAGAGGGAAGGGAAATAAGACTGAAGGCAACATTAAGAACTCCTGTCCCAGCTCCAGGTCCTGTGGTCTGTGGGGTGTGGGAGAAAAGCACTGCAGAAATGTAGGGTCTTCACATTACAGCCAGAAAAGGAAGAGAAATATTCGGAGAATAGTGTGAGCATGCAGGGGATTTTGCTGATGATGAGGGACTGTGAATCCCAGAAGTCACAGTAGGAAGATTTCAGGAACTGGGGAGATGTGGGCAAAGGGGGCACACGAGGGACACAGGGGGCCTATGGGAAGTGCAGTTCAGCATATGAGGGGGGTGTGCGCTTCCTGTGAGTGACAGACATAAACAGAGGTAAAGGCTATAATGATGCAGTGAAGGCTGAGAGTGGTGGTGAGGCTGTAAATGCTGAGGAATAGGGCAGTCTGGGGAAGCAGGGTCTTCGTCTTGTGTACAGATCTCCCTTCACCCCACTCATGAGGGTAGGTCTTAATGCAGGTGTAACGTTGGGCCCTGCCCACCTCATTTACCTCATCTTGTATCAGGTTCCTCTTCTGTATCTGTTCCTCTTCTTCCTCTTCTGTGCTGTAGCCATCCTGGCTGTCTGGTAACTTCCCAGAACTGAGGTCTTTGCAGCCTCAGGGTCTTTGTACTTGTGGTTTCCTCCACCTGAAATATTCTCCTGTCAGCTGTTTGCATGGGTGGCTCTTCTCCTTCCTCAGCATTTACCTAAAATATAACTTCCTCAATGAGGCCAAGTGTAGACACCTCCTGCTATTCTTGATCATAGTGCCTTTTAAATTCCCGTCATAACATTCATTAAACCAGCTGTTCTTTTATGCATTGTGCTTAAATGTTTATTCAAATTAAAGATCCATGAGGACACTTGGCTATGTCTGTTATGTTCCCTATTGCATCCCCACTGACTAGTACAATATCTGGTATAGTAAGTGCTTAGTAAGTAATTATTGAATAAATGGAACTCAGCCAGGGTAACAAGAACCCAGAGGAAGAAGGTTATTTCTGCAGAGGGATAAAGCAATTAACTGTTCATCTTATCCCCAGCTGATCAGTTCTGTAGAATGTTTATTAAAATCTGCCACCTTTGGGAGGAAGGAGTGGCAAACCAGACCAGGAAACAGTGCATCCTTGGACTGGTTTGTTGGCTCCTTTTGTTGTTGGCTAGAAAAGCCTGTTGGAAATGGTGGCCCAACTCTCCAGAATGTCACAGAGCAGAAGGTGAAGAACCACAGCTCTTGAGAGCAACATTTGATCATTGCTTCTGTGTTCCCCTTCTTTTTATTGGCTTACGGAGGGTTTGGTGGTGGCCGCAGTGAACTATAGACCTGACATTTGTTTTGGATTGGTTCCCAGAGTATTAGTGGGGTGGTTCTTGGTTCAAATACACAAAATTAGAGGCTAAGAGGAAGAAGGCAAAATTTTTCGCTTTGCTGACATATAGCTCTGGGTTCAGATGTCTCACTCATGGAAAGAATGCAATAGAATTAAAAGCAAAAACAGAATAAAATAAAACACACAAATCATTTTCTATCCCCCTTTCGATAATTGTCCAATATTAGAAAATAAGGATACATGAACATAATGAAATGTTATAGATTCCTTAATATTACCAATGTGTGGATTATATATAAAAATGGACTGATGCTTATGTTCTGATATGTGAAAATAGAATATATGATTAATATAATGTATTTATATAGAGAATAAAATTAAATATATACTGTAATTTCTAACATACAAATGTTAATATGCATAAGGATTTAAAGTAACATGTAAATGAAAAATGTTATATTGGAGTGGTAGATACAGAAATGGTTTTTTTTTTAACTGTTCTTTTATACTATTGTATTCTTAAAATGAAAAGCCCTCAAATCCCTGGAAAGAGCCCATATGTACATGAGCAGCATTATGAACAACGTCTTTCATCGTACGTTGTGTTCAGCTTAAAGAATCATATGTTAAAGAATCCTATGTTGGGACTTGGGTTAATAGAAGCTCCTTTTATAGCACATTCTCACGGCAATTTGTTCATTTACAACATGATGAAATTAGTTTTGCTAAGAATGTCTCTGAATTTACACTTACATTTGTCAGTGTTTATATAGGTATAGCCTCTGAGATGATTTGGAGAGTCAGGATAGAATCACGCATGTGCTTGAGTTTAAAAGGTCTCTATATTGGGGCACGTGGGTGGCTCAGTCGGTTGAGCATCTGACTCTTGGTTTCAGCTCAGGTCATGATTCCAGGGTCGTGGGATCGGGCTCTGTACTGGGTGTGGACCTTGCTTGGGGTCCCCCTCCCTCTGTCCCTCTCCTCTGCTTACTTTCTCTAAAATCAAAAAAAGAAAGAGAGTTCTCTATATTAATTATATATTAATTATACTGAGGCAAGGAGCTGGGGAAAAGGTTCTTGCAAAAGGAAAGAGCCATCTTCATTTCTAAACAAAGTGGGTAGACCCAGAGACCTCTCCGGAGTTGATTCTTATGATCGGTGCTGTCTTCTGAGAACTCTGCAATTCTTCTGCTCATGAATTGCTGTTTCCCTCAAAGTAGTTTAGTATTTCATTGTTTATTCAACATACACTTCATACTAGAAGATCTGGCAGATTCTGGGAACACAAATAAGAAAATATATGGCTCCTCCCTGCAATGAGCTCATCATCTAGCAGTTTTTTCCTACAGCTTCTCTCAGGTGGGTGTAGTTGACATCTCCTACTGCCCAAGAGCGGAAATGATCTGTTGGCAAAAGGACTGAGCTTCACTTGTTTTCATAGGGCTGGGAGTTTTTTAAAAAACTAAAGTTATATAATTAGTTTATATTCATTTATTCATAAAGTTATATCATTAGTTTAGTTGCTGAAGACAGTTTACTAGGAGACCTCTAGGACCTAATCAGAGAGACCCAGGAAGTGTGATCTTCAGCATTCAAGAACAATTCTTATTGCTTAAAATAGTGAAAAACTAAAAAGAACTTAAATGTAAAACAATATAAAAAATAGTAAAGGAAACAATGAGGAAGGGGCAGTGGTGACTTTGTGAGTCAAACTTTGGGGCCCTGGAGCCGGGTTGCCTCTATTTGAATGCTGGCTCTGCCACTCACTAGCCATAAAATTAATTAAACCTTGATTTCTTCCTACATAAAATGAATTTCTATGTGAAAATTAAATCTATTCCATAAAGTTGTTGTTAGTATTAAATTAGATAAAGTATATAAATGACTTAGAACAATGCTCAGGGCACATTAAGCGTTTAATAATAGTTTTCTTTATATTGTGGTAAATGATCTTCATAGAAGATTGTGTAGCCCTTAACACTCTGTTTCTGATGAGTTCGTAAGAAGGCACAATTTTAAAATTATCAGTGAACACAGTATAATCACAACTCTAAAAGATAAGAGACTAGAAGAAACCTCAACATGGCATCAGTTTTTCATTTTCTTTCAAGTGTAAAGTTTCTGTTTTTATTTTGATTCAGAAGTCTATCTGTGGTTTTCTTTTCCAGCTGTATTGAGTTATACTTGGCAAATAAAATTGTAATGTGCGATGACCTGATATATGTATACATGCATCAGCAATAGTCACCGCATTATATATTAGATCCGCAGACTTTATTCATCTTACAACTGAAAGTTTGTACCCTTTTACCAATCTCTTTCTACTTCTCTCACCATGCAACTCTGGCAACCACCATCCTACTCTCTGTTTCTAGGAGTTCCACTTTTTTTTTTTTTTTTTTTTTTTTTAGATTCCATGTATAAGTGATATCATGTCATTATATGTCTTTCTTTGTCTGGCTTATTTCACATAGCACAATGCCTGGGAGATCCATCCACGTTGTTCCAAATGGCAGAACTCTCTTATTTGCTAAGGTCAAATAATATTCCATACCATATCTTCACCTGTTTATTCACTGATGGGTGCTATGTTGTTTCCATACCATGGTTATTGTGAATAATGCTGCAATCAATATGGGAGTGCAGATATCTCTTTAAGGTAATGATTTTGTTTCCTTTATAGACATACCCAGAAATGGGATTGCTGGATCATAGGGTAGTTCCATTTTTAATTTTTTGAGGAATCTCCATACAGTTTTCCATAGTGATTATACTAGTTTACATTCCCACTAACAGTATACAAGTGTTCCCTCTTCCTCACATCCTCGCCTGCATTTGTTATCTCTTGACGGAGAGAGACAGAGCATGAGCAGGGGAGGGGCAGAGAGAGAGGGGGACACAGAATCTGAGGCAGGCTCCAGGCTCTTAGCTGTCAGCACAACAGAGCCCAACGCGGGGCTCGAACTCATGGAGTGTGAGATCATGACCTGAGCTGAAGTCGGATGCTCAACCGACTGAACCACCCAGGTGCCCCTCCCCAGCACCATTTTTAAAAGATGTTTATTTTTGAGAGAGAGAGAGAGAGAGAGAGAGAGAGAGAGCAGGAGCAGGGGAGGTACAAAGAGAGAGGGGGACAGAGGATCTGAAGTGGGCTCTGCGCTGATAGCAGTGGGGCTCAATCTCATGAATTGTGAGATCATGACCTGAGCCAAAGTTGGATGCTCAACTGACTGAACCACCCAGGCGCCCCTCTCCAACACTCTTTGTTGAAGAGATTATCCTTTTTCCATCGTATATTCTTGGCTTCTTTGTTGAAAATTAGTTGGCTGTATATGTATGGGTTTATCTCCAGGTTTTGATTCTATTCCATTGGTCTGTGTGTTTGTTTTTATGTCAATACTATATTGTTTTGATTATAGGTTTACAGTATGGTTTGAAATCAGTAAGTGTGATAATTGCAGCTTTGTTCTTTCTCAAGTTTGCTTTGTTTTATAGTTTTCAGTGTACAGATCTTTTTCCTCCTTTGGTAAATTTATTCCTAAGTGTTTTGTTCTTTGTAATTCTATTGTAATTTCTCCGTCTGGTAGTTCATTGTTAGTGTATATAAACAACTGCTTTTGTATACCGATTTTGTATCTTGCAACTTTACTGAATTTGTTTATTCTAACATCTTCCTGGTGAGGCTGTTGCCATTTTAAAATAATTTTATTGAGATATAACTTTCACATCCTGAAGTTTGCCTTTTTAAAGTGTACAATTCAGTGGTGTTTGGTATATTCACAGCTATGCAAGCACCAACGCTAATTTTAGAACATTTCATTTTCACAAAAAGAAACTGTGGCCATTAGTTGTAATAGTCCTCATTCCCTGGCTTCCCCCAGCCACTGGACAGCCATTAATCTACTTTCTGTCTCTATGGATTTGCTTATTCTGGACATGTAATAGAAATGGAATCAGAAGGGGGCGCCTGGGTGGCGCAGTCGGTTAAGCGTCCGACTTCAGCCAGGTTACGATCTCGCGGTCCGTGAGTTCGAGCCCCGTGTCAGGCTCTGGGCTGATGGCTCGGAGCCTGGAGCCTGTTTCCGATTCTGTGTCTCCCTCTCTCTCTGCCCCTCCCCCGTTCATGCTCTGTCTCTCTCTGTCCCAAAAATAAATAAATAAAAAAAAAAAAAAAAAAAAGAAATGGAATCAGAATATGTAGCCTTCTGTGTCTGGTTCCTTTCGCTTAACATAGTGTTTTCAAGGTTCATGCATGTTTTAGCACTTCGTTCCTTTTTATGATCAAATAATATTCCAGCATATGAATATACTACATTTTGGTTATTCATTCGTCATTTGATGGACATTTGGATTGCTTCTATTTTTTGAGTATCATGCTGCTATGCACATTCATGTTCAAGTGTGTTTTCAATTCTTGGGTATATACCTAGGAGTAGAATTGCCATGTCATATGGCAACTCCATGTCTAACATTTTTAGGAACTTCCAAAGTGTTTTATAAAGTGGCTGCACTATTTTACATCTTACCTATGAGAATTCAAATTTCTTCATATTCTGATCTACCTTTTTGCTCAATGCCGTCTCAGTAGGTGTGAAGTGGTATCTCATTGTAGAGTTGCTGTTATTTGAGTGGAGAACTATATGACATTTTTAATAGAAAAGTACTTTTTAAAAAGAGAACTTTAGATAGATGAGCAGTACAGGAATTCCAATTTGAGTGCCATTTCATTTTAAATAGTTCCAGGAATTGCCTGATCCAGAATTTCTAAAACTCAATGATGTTAGAAAATCTGGAGTGGCATTCGTACATTTTAATATTTTAGCAGCACCAACATTCTAGTGCAGACCTCTAAGATATTTGCTGTCAGTTGAGTGATTATTTGATGATATCACTTTTGCTTGGCTTCATGCTAACTAGTTTAGAAGGCTAATTGGAGTGAGAATAAGGCAAAGTGATTTCTCAAAAAGGCATGAAGATCTGAACTGTCAATGAAACAGTGTGGTACTCTACTTTGCCAAGAAAGTGATGGAGTACCTAACAGAATTTGGCTCTATTTATTATCCTAAGTAGACTATTTGTCACTTTTTTCTTTGAGGGTGAATTAATTGACCCATCCTCTGGGAACACTAGTGCTCTTTCTGTTTAGGGTTGTGGATGTTTATAGAAGCACCCGATGGTTAGCCCTCTGACATTTCAGCCTCAGTCACCAGAGCAAAGTGGGAAAAGAACCCTGAAGGGCTTATCTTACATAGAGAGGGCTTCTAGGGGAATTCAGGTATTGCTGGGCTAACAAGATCAAGCTCCTTAAACCTCTACTGTTTATGGTGACAAGTTCATTGCTGCTTACACTAGTCATAGAATGTGTAGATGTTTTGGTCACAGAATCTTTGCTGAGAAATATAGGTATTTAGGAAATAAATATAGGCAGTAATTTTTTTAAACTCTAGAGAAATACAGCTGGAGACATTTGTTTCTTCCCTACTCTATTTTTAATTCTGTCTAAATTACCCCTTTGCTGATTGTAGAATTAGATTACAGTTGTCATATATAGATTTAAATAAACCTCAGACACAAACATTTACAAAGCACACCCCAAAATCATATTCACTATCAATTACTATTTATGGAACCATATATTACTGATAATAAGTAAAATTGGCCTTGAAAATTCTCATTTTATTTCTTTTGTAAAATTTAAAGTGCTCTTGGCTATTCATAGTCTTAGCTAATCAGTGTTTATGGAGTTATAGGTTGTAGTCAAAGAAATTTTTCAATCCGAAGGATTTTTATCTTTTCATTTCATTTGGTTTAACTACTTGGTCTATAAATGACTTGAATTCTGTCAGAGTTACTCTGGTTTAGCCACAGCATTGGAACTTCTTATATGTGTTAACAATGAAAAGAGCTCTATAGTATCAAAGTTTATCTTACAAGTTTAACAACTTATTGACCAGCAATATTTTATGTAATTTTTTTTAGAATAAATTATGTTGAAACTTATGCTACCAACTCTTCAATTTTTAAATCAAGGCAATAATTATGATTATAACTAGACCATTAGGTTTAACTTTATGCCAGCAATTATGATTACAATTTAAAAATCTACATCTATTTATAAAAATTTTACCTGGGGGTGTAAAAGCCTTCTCATACTCTATTAAAAAGATGATAGTTTTATACTCTATTAAAATGAGTCATGCCGAAATCATTGGTTACGAGGGGTTCATCTAAATGATAATGGCTGCAAAAAGTAAGTTATACCCTGGTAGTAGAGGTCTTTTTTTTCCATCTGGCAACTCTAAGAATACTTGAAAAGATGTTAGTCATGAACAAACTAATAGTCTAATTAGAAGATCAAATAAACCCTGCCCCAGTGGTGTACTTTATTTTACATCTTTAAAGTACTTTCGTTAACAGTTAAACCTGTATATTCTGAATAGATAAACCCCAGCACCCTTCGCAGCAGAGCAGTTATTTTTAGCTTTCTTGGGGTTATGTGCCTGACAAAAGCAATGATCCATTTGGCCTAGGAAAATACATATGTGTATACTTATTCATAAAAATTCCTGGGATCCATAGAGTTTTCGAATTTCTGTTCAGTTAGTCTCAGAAAATATTAATTGCAAGTAAGCTAATTTTATGAATGTTTTGAAAGTGCTTTGAAAGGTGTTATAAATTATTCTTTATAAGCATTGTTGTGGCTTAATAATTTTTTATTCATTTCCAGGCCATAGCATTTATTAATGGTTTTCTGAGGATACGATTTCAGAAAATTTATATACAAGTCTGGTCTCAGCTGGCTTTATTAATCAATCAATCAATCGATCGATCAATGTATGTTAACAATTACTAATGTGGCCATCTTTAAGCAAGTCCAATAATGAAATATTATCTTTTATTTCAGGTTTATTTCCTTACATTCATTGAAGAGCTAGTTATAAACCTAGATGGCTGCACCAATTTGCTAACAGTATTGAAGATTTTGTATTTTCTGACATATAAGTTCTGCATTCACAACTTTGCACCCACAACTGGCAAACTACTTTGAATTCCCAAAAGAGCTGGTCTATTTCAGAGTGGGTCTCTAGGTCAACATTCCAAGAGGAAAAGTTCTTAATGTCTTGCGCATAGTGTGCACCTCAGGGAGGTCGTTAGAAGCAACTAGTAAGCCAGCAAGTGGGGGTTTTCCCTGAGGTGCACCAAGCAGGGGGGAGTTTGACAGTGGAAGCTAGGATGTTACCTTGAAGGGAGAGCTTCTCAACAGTGGATGCCTCACTCAGGGTCCCAACAGAAAATAGACAGCACATTCAAATTAGGATAATTTGAGAGAGGTCCATCTGTAAAGAGATAATTTCGAAAATGGGGGTGAGGTAGGGAAACTATTACAGTAGCACAGGAATCTGGTGAGGTTGTCACCACCCCTAGGTCTAAAGGGCCAAGACAGAGAGAGGTTATCAGAAGCTAGAGGTTACCAGAAGCTAGCGGTTACCAGAAGAGTGGTAGAGAGCAGGCCACCTTCTGTCCAGGGATACGGTCAGCCCAGGGTGACCTCCCTAGGAGACAGCCAAGGGGGTAAATGCCTCTGTCACTTTCTTCCCACCTCTGATCTTTTGTCGGGCTCTCTTTTGGCAAGAACCCAATAAGAGTGTATACTGGTCAGCCTCCTGTGGCAGAAAGTGCTAACAGATGACAGGTAGAGAGGGTTTTTCCTGACAACTCTCAACCTAGAAGTTAGATATTTGAAATCCCTTCTTTTTCAATCATGGTGGCATTTTTAAAATTGTAGTAAAACACCGTAAGGGTAGAAAAATTCTCCCTTCTTCATTTCTAGATTCTTTGGCTGGTCTAATAATTAAGTTGACATAAGATATATCAACAGAAAAAAAAACAGATATAATTTTATACATAGAAGAGCCTCATAAAAATATGAGGCTCGAAGAAGTAACCAAAACAGGAAGCTTTCAGACAAAGAATTATTTGTGAAAAATTGACAAGACAAAGGGATTTGGCTTTGGGGTAGTAAATTGGTGAAGAAGTAACCAGGTTTGTTTATACAGCTTTCTCAGTCCTAAAGCCCCTGTCTCTGGTGATAAGGATGCCTTCTACCCTCCTGCTACAGGGAAGGTAGCTTTCACATGGGAGATTGATCTTCTGCATTCAGGGAGACAAAGGAGGCTCAGAGTATCCTTCTTGTACTTGTTCTTTCTCAAGCACTCTTGATTCAAAATAATCAATATGCCAAATTGGTAGATTTTGGTGTGACATATTCTGAACCCCTGTAATATACATCTTATAAAATGTATCATATTAACCATTTCTAAGTGTGCAGTTCAGTAGTGTTGAGTATATTCACATTGTTGTACAACCAGTCTCCAGAACTCTTTTCATCTTGCAAAACTAAAACCCTATATCTGTTAAACAACTCATTCTCCCCACCCCCTTGCTTCTGGCAACCACTATTCCACTTTCTGTCTCTATGAATTTGGTTACTCTAGATATCTAATATACGTGCAATCATACAATACCTATTTTTTTTGCATGGATGGCATTTTTTTTTAAACGTTTATTTATTTTATTTTTGAGACAGAGAGAGACAAAGCATGAACAGGGGAGGGGCAGAGAGAGAGGGAGTCACAGAATCCAAAACAGGCTCCAGGCTCCGAGCAGTCAGCACAGAGCCTGACGCAGGGCTTGAACTCACGGACCGTGAGACCATGACCTGAGCCGAAGTCGGACGCTCAACCGACCAAGCCACCCAGGCGCCCCTGGATGGCATTTTTAAGGTTAGTGTTCACAGGCATTTTGTAGACACATTTAGTTGTAGTCATTAATAGAACATTTTCATTTTGAAAGAATGTTCCACTTCCTGGAGATTCCAAATGTCACAGATTTGTGAAATAACAAATAACAACAGAAATAGGGCATTAGAAATAGAGTTGACAAAAATAGGTGTACTTTAGGGTAGAGAAAAAATTTTTAATAGGTCAAATTTGATACAAGGATGTGACAATCAAGTATTAAAAGGTATGGATCAGTATAGAATACAAAAGTATATCAGTGGAGAACATGTAGTTTGCACACCAAAGGAGGAGCTGGGTCAGTGGTCATGGACCTGAGAGTTATTTTGCATACTGCCTGCTATGGGTTTCACCAGTGTCCTCATGGGGAGGTAGAGGAGTTTAATGTAAGAGTCTCACTCTAGTGATGCTTTAGATAGCTGCATTTTATTGTAGAAGTCATAGATTAGTAAACTGCATGTAATTGACACTATAACATGGAGACTAGTGCTTCTTTTTGAGCTTTTACACAGCCTCTAATTTCAAACCCTTTGTGTATTTATAAAGAGTCCATTAATTATTGATCCAAAGTATTCCCAAAACCTTTCCGCAGGTGTAAGGGAATCTCACTCTTGTGAACACCTTTCTACACTGTGCATACCCTTCTGTTATAGATGTGTACAGGGTGGGGAGTGGGGCACACATTTGTGTGTCTGATTACTTCCTCTACCAGCCCAAGGCAAGGACTCTGCTTTTCCATTCCTATCTTTTCTATACCTGTTAGCACTTGGTGCAATGCACATAACATAGTAAGTGATAAGTACATTTTTGTTTAAAAAAAGGAAAAAGTGACACAAATATTTAAAGTAACCATTGAAAGAAATCAGAATATGTCACTCCCAAATACACTTCGACTTAAAAATTATTTTGAACTGAAGGCAATTAAGGAGCAGCAAACGCATAAAAATCCCCCCTTTTTCTGCCTACAAGCAAAATATAAATTTTTTTTATAAAAAAAATATATATTTTATATATGTATTTTATATATATAAAATATATATAAATTTTATATATTTATATAATATATAAATTATATATTTATATATAATTTATATAATATATAAATTATATATTTATAATTATATATAATTAATTATATATTATAATTTATAATATATAAATTATATATTTATAATTATATATAATTAATTATATATTATAATTTATATAATTTATATAATATATAATATATATATAATAATTTATATACTCCTCCTGTATAAAGGAGTTTTTCTCCTTTTACTAACTCTTATCAGCCCCAAGAAAGCACCAGAAGAATCTTCAAACAAACTTTACTCCGTTAGTTCTCTTCCATATATTTATGTTTCCACAATTTGCTGTCATTAGAAGCCTAAAACTCCATTGTAAAAATCAGCAATGGAGAACCACCATTGCATCAAATCTCCCTCATGCTTTGAATCTCTTTCCAGGGAGAGCCCAATCCCTTTAATGGCTCATCTGATTAGGTCAGGCTCACCAAGGATAATCTCCCTATCTGAAAGTCAACTGATTTGGGACCTGCAAAATCCATTCATGGCAGCACCTAGGTTAGGGTTCCATTGAATAACTGGGAAAAGATGTATGCACACTGGTGGCAGTGGGGAGTCTCAGAATCCTCTACCATGGGGTAACAGTGAGAGGACAAGATCTAGGGTCTCACAAGGGAAACAGGTAGCTAAGACTGTTCTCCACTCTTCAGAAAAAAATAACACCTGCAGGCCATGGGAGGAAATATTCTGGGTTTCTCGTGATGTCATTGAACCTCATAGAAAAGGACTTAGCCTAGCAGTTAGGAGACCTGCCCTTTCCACTAAGTAGCTATGTGATTTTAGTCAGATCTTTTAACTTCTCTGGGTCTGGAGCTGAGGGGATTGAATAGATCAGGAATTCCCAACAAGATGGGGAAGCAGGAGTAAGACAACTACCCTGAAGTTACCTGGGGTGCTTTTTAAAACCAAGACCTTCCCCTTCTTTCCTAAGCTGTAACGGTGCCGGGAGGTGGGAAAGAAAGGCTGACAAAGAAGCAGGACGGGCATACGAAATATGGAATTGTTCCTCAGGTCATTCACTCACTCACTAGTTCATTCCACAAATATCCATTCAAGACCACCTACTATGTGCTAAACACTGTGCTAGGCCCTGGGGAAGTTAGAAAAAAGCATACAGGCTCTTTGCTCACCTACCATCTAGCCAGGGAGACAGAGGCAAGTGAGTACAAGATGGTGAATGTTACTGAGTGGGGACCCTATGGGCCTGAAAGCAGGGGTCCTTCTTGAGGATGCTTAAGGAATAGGCATTAGCTGAGAGAAGAGATTGGAAATGCAATAGAGTGAGGAAGGTGGAGACATTCAGGCAAGGAAAAAGCATTTATGAAGGGGTGGAAGCCTAAATGGCTAAGGCACATTTAAGGCATTATAATCAGCCCACTGTGACCTGTTTTGGTATAGGCCATAACTGGCCTTATAAATCATGTTAATGAATTTGGATTCTTATCCTAAGTGCAATGGGAAAACATCAAAAGGTTTTAAGCAAGAGTGACTTAGAGATTAGCACTTTAAAAGTATCATCCTGGTTATAGTTTGAAAAATATAGTGAAGAAGGTGGTTATAGCAGAGTCAGGAATACCACGGCAAATGGGTAGGGCCAGGATGGTGTCAATGGGTTTAGAGAGAAGGCGGATATGAAAGAGATGCCGAGTTTATATAGTTGCATTTAAGGAGTGATCCGTGTTTCTCCAGATATAGGAGCCACAGGATTAAAGGTGGTTGCATGTATTTTAACTCACAATTGCCCCTTTATACTACTCAAGTTGGCTTCTCCATTCACAAGATGTTTAGTTACAATAAGACAGAAGATCTTCTGTATCCTTTGGACTGTTTATTCCATTGGTTTGGAATATTCTACTGTCAATAAGTATTTAAGCAGGATACAGAAGATTTGGGTTCCAGTGCCTGGTTTCCTTATCTGCTCAGCGAATGGGTTGAATTGAAAACCTCAAAGACTAATTCTAGGGCTAACCCTTGTGAACCCATAAAATCCACTTGGAGACGCTGGGCAGATTCCAGTTCCTTCCCAGGCTCTCCTGAGTTGCTGGCTGCAGTAACAGAAGAATCAGCAGAACTCCCTGAATGCAGCTCACATTTGGATCAAGGGATACCCCAAAGGAAGAATGTTTGTAGTGCTCTTGTCCCAGGAATATTGCAAAGTTAAGGGCCAGAGACAGCCATGCATATAACTTTGGCTTTATAGCCTGGTATCTCTGGAATTTGCCCAATGTGACACATGGTAGGTATCTACCTTCGGCACATGGAGTATGCACCCAGATTCAGTTTCCCTTTAATTTCTCCCCTCTCAGTGAAAGAAGATGCATTGAGTACATATTCAACATAAAATGCATGGAGTTTGAAAACTTCATTTTGCTCTGTAATCAGAAATTCCAATCAGCAGTGGAGCTATGTGCCTGGGCGGACACCTGAATGCAATTTGCAGGGGATGGCCATGAGAAAGTTCTTCCTGTGGCTTATTTACTAGGGTCGACCTGGGCTCCCCCCACCCAAGGCAAAACCAGCCATATAGCAGATATTGTGGGACATTTCCACCCTGTTAGGGCCCAGACCCATTTAATTGGGTGCATATTGCCTTTTTCTGGCTATATCTCAAAATTTCTCCTTATGTGCATTTTAATCTAATTTCATTCTCATAACTGCCTGGATGATTTGTAGAAAGTGTGTGTTATCTTAGTCCACTAGAGGGAACCAGAGGGATTTAGACATTATTGCCAATGAGACTATCTAAGGTTCTTAGTGTCAGTATTAGAGAAATTTCCAGGAGTTCTTAAATTGGACTTACTGTCAGAATCACTGGGGATTGGTTTCTTTCTTTCTTTCTTTCTTTCTTTCTTTCTTTCTTTCTTTCTTTCTAATGCATCTGCATTAAAAAAATAGGCTTTATTTTTTAAGAGCACTTTTAGGTTTACAGCAAAACTGAGTGGAACAGGAGTTTTAAAAATATGTAGGTTTCCAGGCCCTGCTCTAGATCTACGAATTCAGAAGCTTTAGGGATGAAGTCTGGGAATCTCTACTGAAAGGGTGGTTGGAACCCCTGCCTTAAACCAAGAATGGGGCAAGAGCACACTGAACATTATGTAGCACACGGCAAGATGTAAGAAGAGAGGCTCACAAGGATTAAAAAGAAAAGACAGAGGTTAAACACTTGGAGATTGTCAATATTTAGAATATGAGTCATATTTCTCCAAATAATTTCATTTGTTAAGTAGAATTCACGTGATTTATTTAGAGCCAGAGGAAGAATCCAAAAACCACCATTACAGCAAGGCTTATAGGTCCAGAAATAAGATTCTAGGGAACCCCCAAATCATGAAACGTTATTTCTGAAATAAGCATTTCATGAAAGACTGCCAGATTCCTGTGGATCTTATCCAGGGAACAGAACTAAGTGCTCAAGATCCAATTGCCACCAGACACAGATGTTCCCATAGTATCAAATACATTCTGGCAAACTGGCCAAAAGACACAAGCTGCTTAAAAAATTACAGCAAGAAAAGAGGGCACATGGATCATCACAGAAGATTTAATTTTTTTCACCATAGAAAACAGCTTAAAATAAAATGAAAGTAGTCTTATTGATTTATAGGAAAATATGTTACAAAACCCAGATGATATGAAGGAAATTAGCAATCTAGTTTAAGAAACACTGGACTGCCTGTCCCCATGGGTGCTAAGAGCCTGTGGAAATTTACAAATTTGTTTTTTGGTGTCACACACCCAGAATCCTGTGATAAGAACTAGTCTTTATAAAAGGTCTCTGAAACCTAGCTTGACTATCAGATCAAAACTCACAGTAATGCTCTTACACACTGCCCTCTGCCCAGGTCCACCCTGACTGGGAATTTGCCACAATGTCATGATCAGAATTGTAGTTACTGATGGCCAATGTTATTTCCTAAGCCAAAGGTAAAAAGGAACGCCTCTTGATTTATTGTTCCTTTTAAAGACATAAAGATTCTGAGCACAAACTTGAAATATTTCTCCTTAAATATTTTTTCTGGATTGCCAGGCTCAAAAGGCCCAACAGACCCTGATAAGTATGGAAACAAGATTCCTCACTTTATGTGTTTGCCTGAGGAATCTGGGCAGACTGGCAGCAATTTTAGAATTCTTTATTATTCTTTTTTCAAAGGTTTGTTTACTATGTGTGAAGGGCCCTTACATGCTTCTGTAACCTAACTACTCAATCATAAAATACAGTCCTGTATGATGTTTTATGTTACGGATATATTTCAATACAGAAAAACATCAGAGTATTGGGAGATGAGGGGTGTGTGTGTGTGTGTGTGTGTGTGTGTGTGTAGGGGGATCATTGTATGGGTAAATCTATTCTTCATTAATTTATTTTCAAACTAGCATTTGGAAGGGAAATCATGTGAAGGAGAACAATATGGTAATTTACACTTAACTCTCCCAAGTAAAGCATAAAGAATAAAATGAATAAAATTTCATTTCTAGCTAACTTGATTATCTATCCTTTCCTACATAATCATGTCCCATTGTGAGAACAAAATTTTGAGGTTTATTTCTCCTCATTAAAACATTCCACTTTTTTCTGTTTTGAAATAAATGCCAAGTTCCTTGTAGATTTTAATGATATTAAGTATCAGGATATAGAACATTTTTTTCATAATAAAGAATGAATCTACACTGTTAACCAGTCCCTAATAACTGCGGGATCAATTTCATTTCTTTGCCTGTGCCTATCTGCTAAATATTTTTCCTCCTATCAGCCTATGGTTGCGAATGCAATACAATTTGCAGTAAGTTAGCTGGTTGCAAACGCTGGTAACTCCTACTTGGCTGGCTTGGCTAGAGGACAAGAGTTCTTGTTTGAGGTTCTGATGCAGCTCCAACCCCAGGAGACCATTAAAATTGTCAGCTGGTGCTACAACAGCTGCCTGGATCCCAGTTTCAACAACTCATGTGCACTCCAAACCTACATTTTTGAAGAAAAAGGTAACTCCAACTGTAAATGCCACTTCTTGTTAACTTGCAAATTTCTTTTTTACTCAGTCTCTTATTTTTTCACATGTTCGCCACTCCCCATTTTTCTACCCTGTTAATCCCGCTGGTGACAGGTATATCTGATGGATTACAGCTTGCTTTTCCTTAGAATGGCATATAGCCCTCTAATACTTTACAGCACAGTGATCCAAACAGTTCCTACCAATTGTTGGAAGTGGTCACATGAGGTGAAATCTATTTACTACTCTGGCTTTAAGTTCTACCTTTCAGATAACATTAGATTTCAATTAATTTTACACGTGGTAGTAAAAAGCTTAGAGGATGGGTAGAACTGGGACCCAGATGTTCACATAATGCTCCCTTCATTTTAACCAGCCCTTAGAGTTGAAAATATTAGGGGACAAAGAGCCAAACTAGGCAATAAAGACAGGCTTTGTTCATAAATATTGCTGGTCTAAGACTTGTCATTGAGTTGAAAAACTGAGTTGTAGTAAATCTTGTTTGATGGTGCTTGTTTATACTCAATTGTAGATATTTTTGTGTGACCAAAGAGTGATCATCTCATCAGAGGTTTGAGAATCAGTAAATTCTCAGGAGGAAGCATGTATTCAAAGGAGAAAGTTTGGCAAAGTGTTTGGCACATAAGAAAACACTACTAATTGGTTGTTGCCAACTGCATTCAGCAGCTCAGTTTCTATGCAGTCTTTTCCATGTGGGTTTTAATTTATTCTGGATTGTTTTACTAAAGAATTCTGAAATATCTTGATCACAAAATGCTGGAGATCTAATTTATATTTTTATTTCTGGTAGTGCGGTAGACTAGCTATCCAAAATGAGATTCCTACTTGAAGTACAGAAATCTTAGATAAATAAATTTTTAAAGCCTTCCTTCATTTCTTCCTTCATGCACTGGAAAGTCTGAAACAGAACTGAAAGCAGGAATTATGGAAGTTAAGATATTAACTGTAGTTTTAAGTATGTATGTTAAAAGAGGTTGGATTACCATTAAAAGGCTAGAAATGATATAACTTCCAAGCAAACAGAGGAGGGAAATGGAATGGGGAAAACATAGTCAATCTAAAAGGCAGCATGAAGAGGCATCCATATTGGTGAGGAAGAAGTCAAACTGTCAGTATTTGCAGAAGACATAATACTATATATAGAAAACCCTGAAGACTCCACCAAAAAACTTTCAGAATAAATGAATTCATTACAGTTGTAGGATACAAAATCAATACCCAGAAATTGGTTGCTTTTCTATACACTAATAATGAAGTAGCAGAAACAGAAATTAAGAAAACAATTCCATTTACAATTACTCTCAGAAGAATAAAATACCTAGTAATAAACTTGACCAAGAAAACTTTGAAAGACTTTCAAAGACTTTGAAAACTATAAAACACTGGTGAAAGAAATTGAAGGTGACACAAACAAATGGAAGAAAATTGTATGTTTATGAAGAACCAATATTGTTAAAATTTCCATACTACCCAAAGCAATCTACAGATTCAATGCAATTCTGGCCAAAATACCAAGAGCATTTTCCAAAGAACTAGAATTTGTACAGAACTATAAAAGACCCCAAACCGCCAAAGCAATCTTGAGAAAGAAAAACAAAGCTGGAGGCATCACAATCCTAGATTTCAAGATATATTACAAAGCTGTAGTAATGAAAATAGTGTGGTAGTAGCACAAAAATGGACACATAGATCAATGCAGAGAAGAGACAGCTTAGAAATAAACTTATGCTTATGTGGTCAATTAATCTACAACAATGATGGCATGAATACACAATGGAAAAAGACAGTCTCGTCAGTAAACAAAAGCAGAAACAGACCCATAAATATAGACAACAAATAGACAATTGCCAGAGGTGAGAGAGGTAGGGGGATGGGCAAAATGAATAAAGAAGAGTGGGAGATACAGACTTCCAGTTATGGAATGAATAAATCACAGGAATGGAAGTACAGCATAGGGGATATAGTTAATGGTATTGCAATAGCGTTGAATGGTGACAGATGGTAGCTACACTTGTGGTGAGCACAGCACAATGTACAGACTTGTTGAGTCACTGTGTTGTATACCTGTAACCAATGTTACAGTGTGTCAACTATACTTCAATAGAAAAATAAATAAAAGAAGGCAAGAAAGCTAAAAGAAGAAAATATAGTAAAATAAATAAAAATCACATGATACAGATCTAGAGATAAATCCAAATAGGTAATCATAATAATTCTCTAGCTAAAGGCAAATTTTATCAAACTAAATAAAATTCCGCAATATGCTCTTTGTAAGAGATATACATAGCATAAAAAAAAACACACACAAAAAATTGAAAGTCAAAGGACTGAAAAGGCATATGGGAAACATCTAAATGAAAACTAGTATACCTAAATTACTATTAGACAAAATATAATTTAAGAGTTAAATATGAAGTCACTTCATGATGGACAAAGTTAAATTCATTAGGAGGATATAAACAATTAAAACTTGTATGGACTTAATGAAGTCTCAAAATATAAAAAGCAAAAATGGGCAGAACTATATAAAGATAAATAAATCTATAAGCATAGTAGGAGATATTAAATATCTCTCAGAGTAAATGATAGTAGACAAAATATCTGTATGTATATAGAAGATTTAAAGAGCAAAATCAAGAAACTCAATCCCTCAATTTGGAGTATATATATATTTTTTTAAAAGTACACATGAAACATTTTGAAAATTCACATTGTGCCAGGTCATAATCAGAGCTTCCTCACTCACTGTATATAAAGCCTCACGTCAAAGGAATGGTATCATATAGATCACTTTTCTAACACAATGCAACTAACTTAGAAATCATTAAACATAATTAAGAAAATCCTATATATTTAGATATTAAAAAACATATATATAAGGTTAAAAAATCATGGAAATTGGAAAACATTGAGATCTGAACAAATAAAAGTACTACCCATCAAATCTTTGGGGATTCAAATAAAGTGGATTCAGGCAGCTCACCTGTGGATAATGAAAAGTTTTGTGGTCAACAGGAGTCCTAATAATAGCTTCATTCCAGTAAACTGTTGAGTCACACATAGAACTCCAAATCTCACTCAAAGCCTCTCTTCCCCAATTAAGGCTGCTCCAAACTGATGCTATGGGAAAAGAGAGCATGATGGCTTCTTTTTTTTACTGTATCTGAGCTTCTGACCATGCCTCTCTGTCCTCTGTTCATGGGGCTAATCCTGGATCCTCACAGAAGGGGACCCAGGGAGAGACAAGGGTAGGAGCAGGACAGTTACTGCCTTCACTTGTGGCAAGGAACCTGGCACTTGTTTCCTCCAGCTGGAAGAGGTTTAAAGCTGGTATTTCTCTGGTGTGTGTTTGTGGATCTATGGAGGCTCCACCTGGAATATATCCCTCCATTGCTCCTGAGATAGGGATGATATTTTTCTCCATCCAATGTCTTCCCTCAACCCCTGGGACTTGGAAATCCACTCCTTCTGTTAAGGTCACAGCCTGCTTTAAGAAGACTATTGGGCAGACTAACTCTCTCTCCATTGTGGCCACTTCTAACCCAGGGAATATCAAATAAAGTGGGTTCAAATACAGAAAAATTATATTAAAAAAAGAAGAAAGGCTCAAAATCAATGAGTTAAATATCTAACTGAAGAAATTAGAACAATGGAATAAACACAAAGAAAGTAAAAGGGAGAAAAAATGCAATTGCAGAGTAGAAACAATGAAATATAAAACACACAATAGAGAGGATCAACATATTTCAAATTTGATTCCTTGAAAAGGCTACAAACAGCAAACCTCTGGAAAAACTAAGGAAAAAAGGGAGAATATTCTCAAAGCATATCATGAATGAAAAGAAGGACAAAAATAAAGATATCAAAAAGTCATTATGAGAAAAATCAATAAATTATAAACCTCAATCGAATGAATACATTCATATAAAAATATGACTTGCTAAATCTATCCCAGGAAAAAATAGAATCTGAAAATTCCTATAACCATTAAAGACATAAATTAGCTAAAAATCTTTGCACAAAGAAATTTTGTTCTTCAGATAGTTCTAATCTTACACACTTACAGAGAATAGAAACTGAGGGAATATTCCCCAACTTATTTCATGCAGTCAACATTACCTTGATGCCAGATCTAGACAAGGACATTACAACCGAAATGAACAAGCAAAATACTCTCAATCATGACCATAGATACAAATCCTTAAAAAAATTCATATTAGCAAACTGAATCCAAAAAGGCATAAAAAGATTGTATATTATGATTAATTACATTTATCCCATGAGTGTAATATTGGTTCACTTTTAATTTGTTTACTACCTCATAAATTGAGAAAAAAATCATGAGATTATTTCAACATTGTGCAGAAGAAAAACACTAGAAAAACCTCAACATTTATTCAGATTTAGAAAAATTCTTGGCAAACTGACAGTTATTATCACAGCTTGGGTTCCTCAGTAAGAAGAGTCTGAGATGGAGATTAACATACAGGAGGTTTGTTAGGGATTGTTCTTGGTATCAGTACCTCTTGAGGGAAAAGAAAGAAAGTAGAGGTACACAGAGGGAGGAGAAGTTGGGTTGTAGTGTAGCCTCAGGGAAAGCCTCAGCCAACCCTAAAGACAGCTCTGAAATGAGGCTGGCCCTTTGGAATTGCCCTGATTTGGAATGAGTAGGTTGGGCCTTACCTCATGTCAGCCAATCACCTGAGGTAGGCTGCTCCAGGAAGTAGGTGTGACATAGGTGAGGGGACTCTTCTCAGCTGAAGAAGGCAGACAGCTGAGGATTATCTGCTAGCAGGACTCCTACCTGCTGGGAAGAATTACTTCAGCTCAGAAGGGGGACCTCAGAAGCACACACAGTGTCCTTTACAAGTACATACAAAAAGCATATAGCAGATGTCAAATTTAATGGTAAAATGTTGAGAGATTCCCTTTAAGATTAGAAAATCAAGACAAGGAGGTTCATTATCACCATTTCTATTCAGCATTGTGTGGGGAGGCATGAAAAAAGAAAAGGTTTAAGGATTAAAAGATAAACAAAATGAATGTGAATTGCAGGTGATGTTACTTTCATCACAATCTACAAATAATTATAATAAAAAACAGTTTGAGTTTTTGGATGCAAAGTAAATATATGTAGGTATCTGTATGTATGTGTGCCAACTGCATTTCTATATTCAAGAAATAATTTAGAAAACCTTATTTAAAAATACAATTTACAATGGCATAAAAATAACTGGAAATAAATCTATCAAAAATATGTAATACCTTCATGGAGAAAATGATAAAGCTTTATCAAGAGATGTTAGAAAATGTGTAAATAAATAGAAAGATATATAATATTTATGGATATAAGACTTTTTAAAATTTTTTATTTATTTTGAGAGAGAGAGAGTGTGTGCGAGAGAGTACAAGCAGCGGAGGGGCAGAGAGAGAGAGGGAGAGAGAGAATCCCAAGCAGGCCCAGAGCTGTCAGCACAGAGCCAGTTGTGGGACTGGATCCCAGGAACTATGAAATTATGACTTGAGCCAAAATCAAGAGTCAGACGTGTAACCAACCGAGCCACCTAGGCACTCCTAGAAGACTCTTAAATAACTATATTAGTTCTCTCTAAATTGATTTATAGATTTGATGAAATTCCAATAAAGCAAAAATACCGCTGTGGTTTTTGTGAAATTTAACAGGCTGATTTGAAAATTTATATGGAAGAATATAACACCAGGGAGGAAGAAGAAATATGGGAAAACTTGCATTACTGGATATAATGACTTATTATCAGACTACGTAATTAAGAATATAATGTTGATACAGGATGAGACAGACAAATGGAACAGAACAGGAAATAGAGTCCAGAAAGAAATCTGTGCATATATAGAAACTTGATTTGTATAGATCTGTGGGAAGAGCAGATTATTTCATAAATGGCTTAAGGACAATTTGTTATCCATATATTTTTTAAAAATCTGAAGATAGATTTTTATCTTATAAATCAATCTAGGTGGTTAGATACCTAATGTGAAAGGCACAACCATACACTTTTAGAATAGCATATAGGAAATATCTTCAAATTCTTGAATAAGGAACAGTTTCTTAAAGAAGACACAGAAATGAGAATTACACAGGAAAACATTAACACACTCAACTGTCTTAAAATTAAGCATTCAGGTGATAAAAGACACAGTAACGAGAGTAAAAAAAAAAAACTCAAAAATTGGGAGAAATTATTTACAACTCCTATTATTAACAAAAGATTAATATCTAGAATATAAAAACTTAGATCAATATAGGAAAGGCAAAGAAACCAAATTAAAATGAAGAAAACATATGAGCTAGATATTTACAAGAAAGGAACACAGTCTATGACCAGAGGAAAAGATGTCAACCTCATGAGTAATCAGGGAACTTCAAACTAAACTAAAAATGAGCAGTATAAGTTATCAGTTATCTTTTGCTCCAGAACTCAACAGCTTAAAACTACAATAAGCATTTATCACCACACATAGTTTCTGTGGGTCCAGAATTTGCAAGTGGCTTAGCTGGGTAGTTGTTGCCTGGGGGTATCTTCTGCGCTTGCAGTCAAGAGGTTAGCTGGGCTGTAGTCTTCTAAAAGCTTCACCAGGACTGGAAGATCTGCTTCCAAGATAGCAATAACCAACATCAACTTGCTAGCCATGCAAGTGGCTCTTGTGGAGAAATAGCTTAGTGTCCTTTTAACATGGCAGCTGGCTTGTCCCAGAGCAAGTGATCCAAAAGAAAATCTGGCAAAGCTGTGATGTCCTTTATGAGCTCACCTCAGAAATAAGAGCCTTTCATTTCTACAACATCTTATTGTTTATGTAGGTCAGCGGTATTTATTGTGGGAGCACAGTCTGGAAGGAGAGGAATATCAAGAGGCAAGATTCACTGAGAAACATCTTGGGTGCTAGCTACCTCAGGCATAATTGCACATCTAACAGAATGCAAGAACTTAGACATCCACCACTCCCTGTCATGAAAGGGACAAAATTATACTCACTAGGACAACAGGGGAAAAACTCAAGGCAGGAGAGTTATTGTGTTCTATAGGCCCCCTTTCTTACTATTTTTCTGGCAAGAGAGAGGAACAAGGACCATTAAGACATATCTCTCCTTAACCCAAGAGGCTAGAGCAATAGAAACTCTGTCATCTGCATGTGCAAATATAAACAGGCACAACCATGTTAAGGAATATTTGCATTTCCTAGGTGATTTGAACTCATTATGAGTTGAACTCATTTGAACAACCTGTGATCCAGCAACTTCACTCCTGGTATATATGTTAAAGATAGTTGTACACATGTGTCCTAGAAAAGATGTTCACAAAAGCCTTGCTCTAAATAGCAAAAATTCATAAATAATCCATTAGCAAATAAACTAATTATGGTATATTTCCTCAAGTGGAATACTATACTGTAATACAAAATGAATGAACTAAGTATATGCATCATCTTAGATAATCTCAAAGACAATGCTGAACAAAACACAAAAGTCACAAAGGAAAATGCACAATTTATTCTTTAGAGATCTATGTATAGGAGATAAAACTGTAAAGACAAGAATGATCAATACAAAATATCGGATGGTAGCTACTTCTGTGGGAGAGGGATACTCCTGGGTAAGGGAGGGGCACTGATAATGTTCTATTTCTCAATGCCATGCAAGTTTACTATGATTCTTTAAACTCTACAGATACATGTTGTACAGCTTTTTTTGTAAAGATGATATGCTTCACAACAAAAAAATTGCAAATTAAAGTATTCTTAAAAAGAGACATAGCCCTGGCATTTTAAATTATTTCAGTGAGCAAATTGTTCTAAAATATTCATCATTACACATCAAGTATCTATCCAACCTCCATTCTCCTTCATCAAAACAGAAAAGTATAAATATATCAAGCCTGAAAAAGGGAGCGGAGTTTCCTCAATTCACAAATGTTACCACAAAAGTCATGGTAATTTGCCCTCAGAGCTCCTTTTGATTCATTGTCTGGCTCCAGATCTTTGATGTGTATTTTCAGGAGAATAGCTAAAATAGACTGAGAATAATAAGCCCAAACCTAACCCTCATACAAAAGAAAGATTAGAATTTCATTGAAATTGATTCACTGTGTGAATCCTACTTCTTTTCAGGTCTGTGGCATCCATGCCATTTTAATATTAAAATACGTATTACTCTCTTTATTCTTCTTAATGTTCTGCAAATATTTCAGCGTAGAAATCTCATCATCTCCAGATGAGTTACCCAGATGGCCCTAAATATTAGGATTCTCCTGTTGATAAAAGAATCAACAGAAAAAATATTTCCAGAAATACAGTACAATTTTTCAAACATGTATGTTAATCACTAAAAATATTTTTAAATTCATTCCAAGTTGCAGACAGTTTTCAGTAATGTATATTCATTTTAGCTGCATAATTTTATCAAAAACAATTCATTGGCATTAAAAAAAATCAGCACAGATTTGATAGACTGGACTATCAGCAGGGTTTTGGGTTCTTGGTTTTTTGGGTTTTTTTTTTTTGCATTTGACAGTTCATATTTTACTTGATTTGTCCATTAACAATGACATTCAGAGTAGAGCTACAGATCACCAGACAGGTGTGGCATCACACAAGCTTCTGTTTCCTGATCCATTTGTGGTGGCAATGCCCATGGACAGGCATACAGGAACTCATGTTTAGTCCCTGTCTCTTACATTACTCCTTCCAGAGTTGTGGTGAGGAAACCAGAACTATAGAAAACCCAAGTGTTGAAAGCTATCTTTTACTTCCTTTGATTCAGGCAGTAAGTGCTGCATATGACCACGCAGTAGTGTGAAAGCCATAAAACATCTAAGATCGGCCTTGGGCACTTCTTAACGTGAGTATCCTGAAAAACAAGGGAACTTCATCATGGAGCTAAACATACACACCTGGCCCAGGAGTCTAAGAGGCTGAGGGATTACGGGAAGGTGGATAGTAGCAGGTCTGGCTGTTGCTTTACACCAAGGAGGTGAGCCAGCAGATAAGTGACAATGGATGTGAGCTACCAAAACCAAATCTGACTGATTGAAACTATAAAAGAATTTACTGGAAGGACTTGGGGTACCTAATTGAAGTGAAGAAATAATTGACCCATCAGACTTTGGAAAGGGCAGGAATTAGGGTAGATCCAGGAATCTAGATAGTGGGGCCTAGACAGTATTTTTTTCCTAGGTACTATCATAAAAATAAATTCACATCAGTATTTCTAAGTTCTTGTATCACTGTGCTTAACTTTCAAATTCCTGTTATAGTCTGGCCTGGTTTGGGTCATAGGATTCTTCTTGACAAGACGAAGTTATGCTGTGATGGAAAATTTGACCTAGGTTTGCTACAGTGATAGGTTTGGGATGGGATGGGAAGAGATCCCGTGTTTTCCAAAGGAAAATCAAGGGTCGTTCCTAAAGAATATGGGCATTGATGTTGGGCTAGAAAAATAGCAGATATCCACTAGAACCCTTTGATCAGAAATTAATTTTGCTGTATTCTTACCTAGAACCACTGTACAATTTAAATGAATGCTATAAACGTTTGGGCCTTAGTCTGCTTGGACTGCTATAACAAAATACCAAAAATTGGGTGGCTTGCACAGGAGAAATTTATTTTCTCACAGTTTTGGAGCCTGGAAGTCTGAGATCATGGTACCAGCACGGTTGGGTCCTGGTGGGAGCCCTCTTCCTGTTTATCGATGGTCACCTTCTCCTTGTGTCCTCACAAGGGATCTCCTGTCTCTCTCTTCCTCTTATAAGGCCACAAATCCTATAGGATTAGGACCCCACCCTTGTGACTTCATTTAACCTTAATTATGTCTTAAAATTCTCATCTTCAGATATAGTCATATTGAGGGTTAGGGCCTCAAAATATATATTTTGTGGGGACATAATTCAGTTCTTGGCAGGTGCCCACTATGGGGCTCACAATTTGCCAAATAACTCACTTTGATAGTCCTCTTGTCCTCATGCACAAATTTGATGCAATGTCTGCTGAGTGAGCACCATTTCCTGAGCAATCTGTCGGGGTTTGCCAGGCTCTGTGGAGAGCCCTTCCTCTACTCCTGGACCAAGAGTGAGCCCCCAATGTGAGAGGCTCTGCCTCTGATGGCTCATCTGACTCTACTACTTTTTTGCAGTTCAGCTCTATGGCAGGCACTGCTCCAATCTTGGTAGTGTCTCCTCTTCTGTTTTTCTGACACCCCACCAGAAATTACTAAGAGAGGCCATGTGGAATTGTGAAGATGTGAAAGTCAGAGCACCTGTGTTCTATTCCCAGCTCTAGCATTTACAAGCTGTGTGACTTTAAGGAAATCACTTAACTTCAGTAAGCTCACAGATGCCACAAAAGTGTTGCTTTCTTACAAATTCAGGGCTAGGTGTTGAGAAGCCGGTGATCTGTGCTACGAAGAAAAAGTGTAGGATGCTATAGAACATGTGGGGAGGGTGGGCAGCTACCAACTAATCTGATAGCGTAGGTCACTGAAGTCTTTCCAGAGGAAATGATCTTGGATAAGAAAAATGAAAGAGGAGCAGGAGTTGCCTGGGAGCAGGGGAGGGGGCAGTGAGGGGTAGGGGTGGGGGAACACACAAGGCAGAGAGAAGAGCATGTGTCCAGGCCCTGAAGTGGGAGGGACCTGGCACATTGAGCTTTGCCTGGATCAAAGAGAGGTGTGGCAAGAGTCATGCATGTAAGGAGAAGGTGGGCAGGAAGGCAGACGTAAAAGCATACAGCCATTAGCCCTGTCAAAGATTGTGTTCTCTTCGGTGCCTGGGTGGTTCAGTATTTTGGCTGAGGTCATGATCTCATGGTTCGTGAGACTGAGCCTTGAGTCGGAGTCTGTGCTCATAGCATGGGGCCTGCTTGGGATTCTCTCTCTCTCCCTCTCTCTCTGCCCCTCCCTCACTCACACTCTCTCACTCTCAAAATAAGTAAATAAACTAAAAAAAAAAAAAAAAGATTTTGTTCTCTGTCCCAGGACTAAGGTAGGAGTAGGGGAGAGGCAGGTTCCAATATGTGTTTTCAAAAGATCATTTGGACTGGTGATTCTATTGGGTTTGGTGTAGGGTCAAATGAGATATATAAACTACTCATGTGTGTATGGTTACTTGGGATCTCTAGTTCCCTGATTACTAGAGAATATGATTTTTCAACTTCCTTCCTGTATTAGTTTTTATATGGCTGCTGTAACAAATTACCACGAACTTAAAACACTACAATGTATTACCTTCCATTCTGGAGGTCAGAAGTCCAAAACAGGTCTCACCGGGCGAAAATCAAAGTGTAGGCAGGGCTGCGTCTCTTCTGGAGGATCTTAGGGAGAATCTGTTTCCTTGCCTTCTCCAGCTTCTAGAGGCCATCTTCTTGGCTCATGGCCCTTCCATCTCCAAAGTCAGAAACATCCAGTCAAACCTTCCTTGTTTCCTGTCACACTCACACTCTCCTTCATCTCTCTCTCACTTACGAGGATTCGTGTGATTACATTGGGTCCACGTGGGTAATCCAGGAAACTCTCCCCATCAGATCTTTTGCTTAATCACATCTGCAAAGTCCTTTTTGCCACGTAGGGCAACACACCCACAGGTTCTGGGGGTTAGGACATAGACACCTAGGGTGGGGGGCATTATTTTGCCTACCACTCCTTAGTGTAGCTTTACCATGTCTAAATAATGGATGGAATTGTTTTCTCTTCTCTATTTTCGGTTTTGTTCTCAGTGTGTTACTGAACAGTAAGGTGAAACACAGGGGACATCCAAAGTTGGATGAGTCTTTTGTTTGTTTGTTTTCCTTGTATCTGAGAGATTTCAAGAGAATCCCAGAGAGCTTCCTCTTTATGAGAGGGTCAGGTGTCAAAACCACAGCCCTCTCTCAGCTGCTATGCAAAAGAGCTCAGCAGGTCGTTTCTGACTCTCACAGCTGACTCACTGTTCTCAGACTATTCCAGTCAGTATCTGGAAATCTTTAACTATGAGTGCTCTGTTGAGCAAGATTTCCTCCCTACAGGGTTACTCGTGGGAGGGGTGGGGAACGCTTTAAAGAATATGCCCTGACACCTTTTAGAGCAGAGGTAGGAAAAGATTCAGGTAAATAAGAGAAGATAGGGACCTTGTTTCCTTATGGGGGAAAAGACACTGAGCAATTCCTTAACGTATTATACTTTCCCATACTGCTGCTATGAAGGTATGAGAAAAAACACCACTGGGGATTGTTAGTGACCCACTTAAAACTAAATTAATTGGCAGGATGTAGTTTTGGAAGTCCCTCCAGTGGCGGCTCTGGAGGAGTTCTGAAAAGGCAATTAAGGGTTGTGTTCAAGTTCTCTTTTTCCCTTCAAGCAAATGACTAGGGTTTCCTGATTCCAGGTGAAAAAGTGAGCATTTAGTCATGGCAAGTGAAAACTTACTCCCTTCAGATGCACGGTTGTGTGAGACATGTGTGAGTCTCTGGTGGCCTCACTTTGCTGAGACTGCCAGGTTCGGTTTGGGTGTCAAGCCCCAGCAAGTGACAGAGGTTAAGGACTGGCGGTGGGGGTGCTCTAAGCTGTGTGGTGAGAATGGGCTTGAGGAGGAGGAGGGTGGATACTGGAATGTTTAAGAACACAAGGCCATATCCGAAAGGAAAATGGTGCAGTCTGCCCTCGTGAGTTGCCTTCTGTGTGACAGGGACAGGAGTTGACAATAAAAAGGTATGCTGACAAAAGGGACAGGAGAATTAACTTTCTGGCCAAGTGTCTTTATTGTTTGCCATATGCCACACTAATGGGTCGTCTGGTCAGATTTGCTTCTTCAGGGAAAATGATTCTCCATTCCTCCCCCCAACCCCCTAGCCGCCTGGTGAGAAGGCCCTTGGGGGAAGCAGCCAATGAACTTCAGGCAGGGTGGGCCTCATCTTTGAAGGACAAATGCCCGTGGCACCCAATACGCAATATCCACTTTCCCGGACTCACAGGGCATCTCTTTCTTCCTTTCTCAGCCATTTTCAGGACTGTGCTCTCTGCTTTCCATCAGTGCCTGTAATCAGCACCATCTCCTCCTCACCTCTCCTCCGTTTGCAACACAATGCCTGAAACCTGGTTCCCTCCCCTCTGTTCTCTGTGCTGCAGTCTCAAGTCTCAAGGGCACTAGCAGAAGAACAGAGAGGCTCCTTTTGCCAGAAGTTGAGTCTCCTTTCCCACACTCCAAGAAGGAACATGTGAGAAGGGTGGGCGGGGGGGAGGGTCTTTCTTTCCCTTTCAGAATCCTGGCATCAACACCCTGCTGGGATTTGTGCGTGGAGCTTCATGGTGCATTGCGGTCTAGGGCCGATGTCTCTATTAAAGCTAGAATTGATTCACTAGGTAATAAATTGAAGAATCCTCCCCAGGCTTTCCAGCAAAATTACTTATGCTATTAGTAGCATTAAACAGGCTTTTACAAGTGGAGATAAGCTCTCCTGAAGTCCTGTCTGTCTGGATGCGTGAAATCCAGGGCTACGTTTCATGGCTGCGAATTGGTGGCAGGACCAGAGGAGAATGTGGACTTTTGCGTCTTGAGTCCCTTACTTAGATTTGTTCCTATGATGAATCAATCTTTAATGCGTTCACTAGAAAGCCATAGCTCATTAAAACTGACTAGATACAGAGGACAAAAAATAACAACACTTTTAAACTATGACTTTGCCTTAGGGTTCAGTGGCCTGCCTACTCAAATTGCCCTGGTGTTGATCTTAAAGCAAATCTGCCTCTGTCAATAAATCACCAGGTGGCCCCGTCCAAGTCTCTGAGCGGTCTGTGTCACCAGTCTGTCACTTCTCCCTCTGGCTGCCTGCAGTTTTGACAGTTGGGTGCAGGGCTGGTGCAAATCTAAGCAGTCTGGTTGCTGAGCTGCTGAGCCGTTGAATACGGATCAGCTGGACTCCTTTAAATAAAGTCCATCTCAGGGCCCCCAGAGTTACAGGTCCTGGAAGGAGGCTGTGTGATAGATGATCAGGTGACATTTTCCAATAGAGGAGCTCAGAACAATTTTAAGTAAAATCTTCTATTATTGTTATTAGGCCATCTCCTTTAAAGACCCATGTTCACGAATCCTTTTTAAATACAATCATCCCCTAATTTTATCTCTTCTAGAAGTGCAGATTTTCATATGTTGGAAAATGATTATTCCTCCAGAGGAACAGGGCACATGGGTGAGCGAGCCATTTAGCAGCAATATAGTTAAAGTGTGGAGAGTTAATCATTTCTCTTCCTACTCCCACTAAATCTGTTTTGTGTGTCCCAGCTTGGAACGTTATGGAGGACACGGAGGAACATCTGAAGACAATATATCAGTGAGGCAGCACGGGCCTCCCTGGGGTGCGGTATTTGTGGATGTGGGGACTATTGAATGGGCCGGGGAAGGACGCAGTGACCTTGTAGGCCTGATGGTTTCACTTCCCGACAGTGTCCCAGGCACATCGTTTCTGCCTGTCCTCCGGGAAAAGAGGGTAATGAAAAGCAGCAGAGGACATGTTCTTCAGAGACCAAAAGCAACAAAAAATACAAAGGGTAAGGAGCCGACTTTATCTACTGAAGCCCGCACTTAATGTTCTTCCTCCTCTCAGGGACAAAAACGACATTGAACATTTAACAACACACAGCGAATGCAGTCCCTGCAGGAAACCAGAGGGCCACTCAGTAAACAAGAATGGACTTAACACTCTAAACCAAGCAGCACGGAGAGAAGGAGTTGACTGTGATTACAAGGCACACAAACTGTCAGCCTAGCCATAATCATCACTCCCTTCCAACGTGATGCTACAGAATTTACAAAATACATCTGCTGCTCACAGAGATCCTGCAGGGTGGGAGTTACAGGTTGAAGTATATCTCCCTGTAAGTAATGTTGAAGTCCTAACCCCAATGCCTATAAACATGATCTTATTTGAAAGTAGAATCTTTGCATATGTAATCAAGCTAAAATGAGATGATACTGAATTAGGATGGGCTCTAATCCAATGACTGGTGTCCTTATAAAATGAGGAGAATTTAGATGCACACAGAGAGAAGAATGCCATGTGAAGATACAGATACACCAAGGAAGACAGCCATGGAACAATGGAGGAAGACATTGGAGTTATGCTGCTATAAGCCAAAGATGCCGAGGATTGCCAGAAACCACCAGAAACTAGGAGAGAAGCATGGAACAGATTCTCCCTGTGGGCTGCCAAGAGGGAACCAATCTTGCTGACATTTTGATTTGGGGCTTTTAGCCTTCAGAATCGTTACAGAAACATTTCTTTTGTTTTAAGCCATGCTAGTTTGCAGTATTTTGTTACAGCATCCCCAAGAAACTAATACTGTGGGTATTATATTTTTATTTTATAGAAGAACACAGGTTTCAGAGATGTTAAGGAAGTCACCCAAGATTGCATAGCCAATAGAAGGTTAACATGGAGACTTAAGAAAACCCAGAGCTGTGTCTTCAAATCCCGGGCCCTTCTCCCCACACCACCTCTGAAAGTAGTTGACATGGAGGTGAATAAAAAAGAGATGTGCAGCAATTTCATTCTGAGTATATACTCAAAAGAATTGAAATTAGAAAATTCATACCCCCATATTTATAGAAGCATTATTCACAACGGCCAAAAGGTAGAAGCAACCCAATGCCCATGGATGGATGAATGAATGCGTGACGAAAATGTGGAACACACATGCAATGGCATACATGCAGCCTTAAAAAGGAAGGAAATATCACACATGCTACAACATGGAATGAAAACCCGGAGGGCAGTTTGGTCACTGGGATAAGCCAGTTATAAAAAGACAAAGACTGTACGATCCCACTTGCATGAGGTATCTAGAGTAGTCAAATCTGTAGAGACAGAAAGTAGAAGGGGCGGTTGTCAGGGACTGGGGAGAGGGGGCAATGGGGGGTTGTTTAATGGAGTTAGAATTTGGTTTTATGAAGTATACCCAATTTCCAGAACTCTTCAACAATATAAATGTACTTAGTACTACTAAACTGTACCCTTAAAAATGGTAAATTTCATGTGTATTTTGCCATAGTTGTAAAAAGAGAGAGATGTGGATGGGGCTTGTTCTCATAATAGGAGGGTTAGCTTGGCCTAGCTACGAGAGGGCAGCCAGACTGCACAGGCTGGTTTCCTCACACCAGAAAACAGTGTGCTGCCTGCCTGCGACTTGCATCCGATGGAAGCTTTCAAAGAAGGAAGGTCACCTGCCTTTCTGTAGGAGGTCTGGAAGCCCACACACTGAGAGTTGCCAGCTTTGCCCTTCACACCAGTATACGCTCAGCCACTGTTACTCCAAATGCTGTGAGAGGCAGCTTGGCTCAGGGGCTTAGCATCTGCCCTTGAGACTTAGCTATGTCCTTCTCTCAAAACATTTGAGGAAAACACCCGTTTATTTGTTACTAGAAGAGTGATTTTAATCACACCACTTCCTGATTTTGCTAGCTTGAGGTGAAGAGGAGAGTCATGAGGGTCCCTTCCATGGACTATTCCCTTCACCTCCGATCCCACGCTTGTTGGTAGCAGAGCTATGGCTCACCAACTGAGACATGGCTTCAGCCCTCTACTTTATGGATGGGATCTGAGTGCTGAGATGCTGTGAGCTCCTGGGCAGCGGCCCCTGGCCTGCTGGGGTGCTCTGTCAGCACTCTAGGTGGGTGGTACAGGCCTCCACTTTGTTTGCTTTGCTTGTCTTTGTGCTGCTGACACACATTTATAGTCTGATTCACCTGACGTTTACAATTTCTTCTACTGAGAGTTTAAGGGGTGCAAAGGGGCTCCACAGATATATAAACATCATAGTGTTATATGAATGTGTTGGTTACTCTCCATCTGGCCCTTTAGATCCACTCTCTGCCCTTCTCTGCTGACCTCTGAAAATGACATTTCCAGGGCTCCCCTTTCTCTCTGGCTTCCAATTGGGTTCAGCCCCTGGGAGACCCTGGCAGGGGAGAGCAGGCATTCACGGTAGGTACTCCCTCTGCTCCCTCCCTGCTGGCCTATGACTGCATTCCTCTGGTGAGGCCACAGCTTCTGTGTGTATAGAGTGGGGTGACATCTCATGGCTTTGGCTTTCCCAGGGTTCCAGCAGTAGCTTCCTCCTGACAAATGACAAAATGAAAATGATTTAGTAGTAATGAGTTTGGTGTCCTTTATTCAAGGGAAAACAATCCATGGGTTGGGGGAGCACAGTGCCTCACAAACAGTGGAGCACTCTTCCAAAGGAGTCTGGGCCGGGGTGAGTTTTATACAGTATTAGAAGTGGCAACATGGAAGCTGGGCAGGATTGGCTGGGGCTGCATATCTGACCTTATTGAGAAAGATCAAGGAACAAGGAAATAAGCATAGAGCCCAGAGTTGGCTTAGAGTTTGGGGACTGGCTGCCTGGGTATACTGGGTTCCTGGTTAAGTGGAACATTTACGGCAACACAAAAGTTCTGTTTGCTGACATAGCACCCTGGGAAGAAGCAGTTTCATCTTGGGTCTAGAAAAACTTGAACACTCCTTTTGCCCTTTAGGCTTTGGGGTGTAATAGCTTACTGTTGGTGCTAGGCCCTGGGTGTTTCATTGTCTTTTGCTGGCTCTTTAATTCTTGCCAACACCTCTATAAATAGCTCTATTACTAAACCCTTCAATTACTCCTTTGAGTACCATCTGAATCCTGCTGAGACACTGACTGATATATGGTGAGTACCAGGAGAAAAAAATATTATCACACAGAGCCAAGGAGCTGGGAAAGGATAGGTAATACAAAAAAAAAAAAAAAAAATACAAATCAAAAGTTGATGGATATACTGAGGTTCTCTGATTCACTGAGTGGAATTTTTAACATAAAAGGCCCAACAGTTCTGTTGATTCTGTGGCTTTTTATTTTTGGTAGTCTTAAAATCTTTCAAGACTTCCACCCTCTGTATATTCTGACCATGATTCCTGTCCACAGATAAGTGTGAATGTTTTGAGGACCAGCTATGAGGGGGGAGCTACAAACTAGCAACCTTGTCCAAAAGGATAATATTAAGAACAATAATAGTGACATTAAGAGAGACAGCTAACATTTATTATTTATCATATGCTGCGAATTGTGCTCAATCTTTTATGTAGCATCTCACTGAATCCCCACAACAGCTCTGTGAAGCAAACACCCTCATTTACAGATGAGAAAACCAAATATAGAGACATTTGCTTTAGGTTTTACAGTTAGATTTCAAACACAGGCAGCCTGATACAAGAGCCAGATTGTTACTGACCACACGATTTTCCCCAAACATGGCCCTTATACCCCTGCTGGTGTAGGAGACAATTTGGGGGCAGTGTGTTGAGTGAAGAGTTTGATATGATTAGTTATGTGCTTTTGTTTAGGATTACTTCCTATTTATGACAAGTGATAATGGTTTCCCATTTTCAATACTGAATTAGTTTCCCTTTCCAATGTAAAGGGAAAGACTACATAAATTTAAAGAAAAATATTACAGAATTATGTAGGCTGAGTCTGGATATGACCAAAATGATGACTGAAGCTTGGGGAACACCGTGTCACTCCACACTGGCCCTCAGTGAGCTCTAAGTGTGGACACAAAACAAAACTCTGCTAGAAAGTAAAAAAATTAAATATCTGTCCATCTGCTCCCAAATGCCTTTTCTGATTAACATACCCATATTTTGCCTATTACCAGAGACTGTTTGAATACACTTTTGCCACAGCTAATGTGTCTGTGCCACCAGTTGGGTCATGTGGAGTTGACAGCGAAGGGAATAATGTCAGTATTATATGGCAGTTGTGTTGGTTCATGTGTAACTTCCTAGCTGAGGAATGATGTACAAGTGCGAGTATGGTTATAATCACTAATAGGACCAGAAAAGTCCGTAGATCCCCTGTTGCATAGACTGGGGTTCTTTGTGCTCTACTTGAATTAAAGTAGGAGCTCCCCAGCCTTGTATTTGCAGCACCCCTGCCCTCTCCAAATCATGGCCACTGCTTTTCTAGGAAATCAAATAGTTTCTCACCAGGATAGGGCAAGGTCCCCAAGCCCTCATTAGGGGCATTAAGATACCCCGTAAGACAATGTCAGGCTCTGATTCATGTTTCATACCTACCCCAGAGGTAAGAAACTGCCCACAAAATGTGCCACCATCACTGCCACCGTCACCACCACTGTCACCACCACTAACACCACTTTCCCCTCCTGAAGCTGAAGTCTCTTCCAAGTTCCTCATCTAGTCCTGACTCAGGCAGCAAATAACCAGGCCACATATTAGTGGCTACATAATAGTGGCAGGAAGGAGGGTGTTCAGCATGAGCCCATCTGTGCTGCTGGTCTGAGCCATTATATACCCCAGTACTGGCCACTGGGCTTCTAAATAGTTCTGTCCCCTGAAGACTTGGTTCTGACGTTGGGGGGGGGGTGGGAGGTAGGGTGGGGTGAGGTTTTTGTTTTTGTTTTTGTTTTTTTCTTCCAATTCCAAGTCCTCATTGTCTGACTCAAGAGGAGGCCTTCAGCACAGATTGTTTACTCCTAGGCTGATCCTTGGGGCATAGCCCCTCAGAGCTGAGAGACTGAATGTAGCAACAGACCAGACCATATATAAAAATCTGTAGCAACCTGCCCAGAAAGCCTCATCTACAATAAAGAATGCAGGAAGCCAGCCGGCTCTTCGTCAGACTTCTAGGAAGCCAGATTGCTATCTCCAGTGACAATCCAGGAAGCTGAACAATACCTTCTGTACAATTGGCCCCAGCTGACCAGGACTTGATTAATAACTGACAGCTTCCCTAATTTTTGCCCTTGTTTTTAACTTAGGACCAACCACGGAAAGCCAAATACATACCCTCACCAGTCATATAGGAAGCCCCACTTCTAGTTAGCCTGCCTACAGCTTCCCCAGACCAACAGCCTCCAATAAGGGCATGCCTGAGGTCTTCACTTCGTTCCAATCTAAAGCCTCCCACCCTCTGTCTGGAGACTATGCCAAAAGGAGGGTGGTGGTGGCTGACTCCCTTGTTAATAGCCAGCTCAGAATAAATAGCATTTGCTTTTCTCATCTGGTTGGGTTTTATTTCCACAGAGCACAACCCATGCCTCTAGCACCCTGCCTGATGATGAGACTCCAGATCCTAGAGTCTCCTCTGTGGACAAGATTCCCATCATCTTCTGGGGAGAAGAGTATGGCCAGCAGAGTGTGTCAGCATTAGCACTTTTCTTCCTTTCTTTTTTAAGTGTATTTATCTTGAGAGAGAGAGACAGACAGAGAGAGACAGAGACAGAGAGAGAGAGAGAAGGGGGAGGAGCAGAGAGAGAGGGAGAGAGCGAGAATTCCAAGCAGGCTCTGTACTAGTGCAGAGACGTGGGGCTCGAATCCACAAACCATGAGATCATGACCTGAGTTGAAACCAACAGCCGGACGCTCAACCACCTGAGCCAACCAGGGACCCAGGATGAGCACTTTTCTCGGGAAAACCCAGGCAGGGCTTGGCTGGACTCCCAAGTAACACGTGTGGGTTGCCTTGTTTCTTTTACGAGCCAGTGACCAGGCAAGACTGTAACTGGGGTTTAGCTCTGTTTCTTTATTTCCAGGTTCTACCTACCCCATGAGGGTTGGGGTCTAGCCTTACTCTTGCCAATTCCTACTTCTCAAGGAGTAAAGTCTGTCTTGTGAACGCAAACCCACTAGAGTGGCCCTCATCCCCAGTGGCTATATTTCCTGTCTGCCAGCTGTCTGTCTTTAGGGCCAAGTCCAGCTGCTTGGCTTCCCCTTGTCCCACCCTTGCTCTGCTTTCAGGGATCCTCAAAGCCCTTTCTTTCACCCTCTGCCAGCACACACACTACTGCCGCCTGTATCAGATGCAGACTAGCCAGTTCTGTTGTCACAAGCTGCCCAGCACAATCCTATCTGAATCATTCCAAGTCTCCCTGCCAGGCTTGGCTCTAGCCAAATTTTTGAACAGATTGAGAAGTGACCACATGATGGCACTAGACAGCTGCCAATGCTCTCAGAGAGTTGGCAAACTAGAGTCTCTAGGGAGTCCAGATCTGTATTTCTCTGTTTTTGTGAATGTCAGAAAACTGAAAAATGATAATGGTCAACAACCTCCAGAAAAATCTTAATATTATTTTGCCAAGAACTCTTCCTAATCAATGGCCGTTGGTGTTTGACACTCGCCAGACATCAATCAACTATCCTTCCTCTGCACACATCCTCACCGCCCAAGGCCGTCTTCTCTTTGCACCAACACATGCACTTTCCGTCCCAAATAGTCTGTCAGTTGCCATGAACCCGAAAATACACACACAGAGATTTAAGAAAGATTAAAATGTCTTAGCTAAGCATGAGTGAAATGATTTCTCCTTTTGTTTTGGTCTATCGTTACGCTAAGTAAATAGAAGACTTTTCCCTTTCTATATGCATAGCTGGGCAAATCACATGCACGAATGAAAACTGCCCACATCTAGAAAAATCCCTCAGCTGCTCTGGCTGATTAGTCACTACATATTTACATAGCACAGGCAAAGTTGCCCAGGTAATCATACAAACATTTGATATTTTCCTATACCTTCCCTGGCTGATTCAGATTCTTAGGAAATGAAGTCTGTTTTGTGCATGCCTTTAAAAACAGCACCGGTGAGATTTTCTTGGACTTCTTCTTCTTTTTTTTTTTTTAATGTGATGAATGATAGCCTGATAGTCTCTGAGCTCTGTGTGAAGGACAGCAAAGTGGGGAGAAATACATCTTCAGGATCAAGGTGGAGGGGCGGGGGTGGCCTGAATCCTGGCTCAACTCTTACTTTATTTGTGACCTTGGTCAAATGTTCTCAACTTCTTTGGCTTTTAATATGCTTATCTGTGAACTGAAGTAAAGAGTTTTTGACTTCTAAAGTTGTTTGGGAGGTTAAATAAGATAATACAAGTCTGCATAGTAGGGGCTAAATCACTGGTGCTCTGTGTAGATGCAATGATCACAGAGCATAACCTATGGTTGAACAACTGAAAGATCAGGAAACTTCCTGATGCTCTTTTGGAGACCCCATGTGGCGATTGGTAGTATGGTCTCTTGAGTCAAACCGTCTGGACTCAAACCCTTGTTTTGCCATTTTTGCAGCAGGTGAATTCAGAGAAGGGAAGATAAGCTTTCCAAGCTTTGGTATCCCAGTTTGTCATGGTGATAACCATATTGCTTTCCTTAACATTAAGCAATGCAGGTGTTAAGGAAAGAATTTTGTCCCCCCTCAAAAAGATGTTGAAGTCCTGATACCAGTACCAATGAAGGGGACCTTATTTAGTAATAGGGTCTTTGCAGATGGTCAAGTTAACATGAGGTCATTGAGATGGGCCCTAATCCAATGCAACTAGTGTCCTTAAACAGAGGAAATTTAGACACAGAGACACATACACATGAGGAGTACAACATATGAAGGTGAAGGCAGAGATCGGGTTGATGCATCTACAAGCCAAAGATTGCCACCAAAGCACCAGGACCTACGAAACAGATTCTCCCTCACAGGCCTCACAGGCGACCAAATCTGCAGACACCTTGATCTTAAACTTGTAGCCTCCCGAACTGTGAGACAACACATTTCCGTTAAGCCACCCAGTTTGTGGCACTTTGTTACAGCAGCCCCAAGAAACTAATACATGGATGCACTAACCCAGTGCACCTAGTAAGCATTCGATACATGTTAGATATTATTGCTGTTGCTGTTGGCCAGTAAGGTATCTCACCTTTTCTAAAATCAGTTCCTTTGCAGAGGAATATTCCCAGCTGTTTTCTCCTGCTTGGTTACTAGAACCTACATTTTATTGTGATGCTTAAATACATGCAGAAAGGAATCTATAAGAGCAGATTTCAACCAAGCTGTTGTTTAGATTTTTAAAAAATCTAAACACTTTGAGCAGAGCATCACTAAACAGAAAGCCTGGTGTATAAAGAACAATTTTATGCAAGGTAAGGGTGGAACGAAACAACTTGTGTAATTAAATTGCGGGGTGTACTGGCAGGTGTCCTGCCCGTGGCTAGCAGGAGAGAGCTGGCAGTGCCGAGGGAGGGAAGTGGCATCCTGTTTTGCTATTCACAGACCTCCAGGGAGTGGACGTTCATCTCATGAAAAGCACAAGATTCCTAGCAGGGCTCCTTGGTGGCTGCTTTATTTTATGCTTGTCCCGTGACAGCACAAAGGAAGCAGTTTTATTTCTCATTTCTTGATATAACCTGTCTCGCTGGTGACAATGAGGCAGAACTCTTGACTGATCTGGCCTGTGACTAGGTTTTGAATCTTGGCATCCGGACTGACTCTGAAATTACCTACACATCAGAGAAGTTCACACAGCTTCTGACTCCCAGAAGGTGCTCAATAATACATATGTGCAGTAAGACTAAATGGGCGGCAAAAAGAAAGATGTATTTTACTCATACTTGATTCTGGGCCTTAAAGATCATTAGGACAGTTGCACAGGAAAATAAAAGCTTGAGGTAGGAAGCGTTGGTGGTCTTCCTTTCTGGAGAAATTAAAATTACAAGCAGTCCCTTCCTCTCATACATGCTGTGTACAAACAATCCCTAGAAATGAACTGTCTGGAGTATTTTATTTCTTAATTAATCCAGTTTTGCTATTTGGTATAAATAGGATGATGTTCAGGCTGAATGAAAGAACAGGAAAGTTTAGGGGATACAATCCAAGGAGGAGTTTCAACTCCCTCCACATCTGCTGCTCTATTTTGCTTTAAATTAGATTTTAAAATTAATTTAATTTTTCATTTCAAGTGGCTCAGCTTTCTCTCAGCCCCTTCTCTTTTTTTTTTTTTTTTTTTCCTAGCAGCTGGTTCTCCTGTCTGTGTCTCTGGGACTTCCTTTGGAGACAAAACACTGTTTTCTACATGATCTGAGGATTCTTTTCTCAATATATGTATATGTGTATATATATATATATATATATATATGTGTATATATGTATTTATATGTATTTATATTTATATATGTGTGTACATATTACATTGATATATGTGTATATATATGTATATATATTCCCACTATATATATATTTCCCATTATTTATAATTATAATATATATATTTATGACCTAGGCAAATAGGTAATGTTTTAGTAAGAAGAGTATGACATCAGTTGACAGGACTACACTTATCGGTATATGAAAACAATAACTCTCCTCCACTGATGTTAGAAATTCTACCCTGTGATCCACCTCTTTCTGAAAGCACCACCCTCTTTCCATATGCAAACACTCAAGGTACATAGTACACAGCCCGGTACCTCTTCATCTCAGTTCCTCATCTGGAAAACTGAGACATACCACAGGGCTATTGCACAAGGCTATTGCTGGGAATCAATTTTTCATGTATTTATTAACAGCTTCCCGCCAGGCAAGATTTTTATCTGCTAACTGCAGATACAAATAATGGTAAAATAAAATTAGGGAATGAGGAACACGAATATTATACACAATAACAGAAAGTAAAGACTAAGTCAGGAAAAACATGTGCAGGTATTGGGGGTGGGGTGGACAAATAGTTTCCGTAATTAAGCTTTGAATATGATTCTGAGATCCTTGAGAGGTCAAAGGCCAAAGGTCAGTTACATGGTTTTCACCATCAGAGAAAAGAGTAAGTCCTGTAAGACATGATGTGTGGAACTTGAATGCCCTTAGTCCCACCAGATGTGGGCAAAATGAATGACTTTTCCATTAATAATATACTTTCCTCTAACTTCTGGCCCCCACTTGTCAGTCTTGGCACCTTATCTTTCACTTACTGCTCTTCTCCACTGCTCTATATCTTTATATTTCCTTTAGTCAGCCTCACAAACAGTAACAATGGCAACCACCAGACAAGAACGATTGCCTGTGGACGTCTGTTTGTGCAGACAGTCACCCATCTTCTGCTAATTAGATGAAATGAGATTTGGGATCCCATTTAGGCTCTCCTGTGGAAAGTGTAGGATTGCATTCATGTGTCACTAATAAGAAACCATTTAAAAGGTGGAAATGTGGCCCCTTCCCCAGCTTTGCCTTGGCTCTAGGCTTTTTTTGCCATTGTGAAACCAAGGTTTCCTTAGTGTTCTTAACAAATAAAGGTGGCTGTCTTAGTCTACTTAGGCTGCTTAGCAGAATACCATAGATTGGGTGGCTTATAAATGACAAGCATTTATTTCTTATTTATTTCTCTGCTGGCAGATCTGATATCTGGTGAGAACCCACTTCCTGGTTCATAGATAGCCATCTTGCTGTGTACCTCACATGGCAGAAGGAATGAGAGCACTTTCTAAAGTCTCTTATAAGGGCACTAATCCCATTCATGAAGTCTCCACCCTCAGGACCTAAGCACCTTCCAAAGACCCCAACTCTGAATACCATCACATAAATTTCAACACATGAATCTGAGGGCACACTCAGTCTATAGCAGTGGCATATTCCTCTCCTGCGCAGTGGGGTGGGTATGGACATGGGAGCTCAGATCTTTTTTGTTAAAATTGGACTCCTTTTTAAGTTGCCTATTTTGAACACAGCTAAAGTTCCTTGAGTAGGAAGGATAATGCAAAGTTAGGGAGCTAAGAAACCATGAGTTTACCTGCATTTGGGCTGAGGAATAGACTGTTGACCAATAGCCTGCTATGGTTTCTTCCCTCCTTCCTTTGCAGACCTCCTCAAACTGCACCCCACAGATCCTCAGCAGAGTATTAACCCTTGTGCTAGGCATCATCATCTTTTATTAATTTGTCTGTCTCTCTTTCTGGGTTCTACAGTTGCTTGAGGGAAGGGATTTTTGTCTTTTATCTCAGAATCACCAATTCCTAGCAGATTCTGAGTTCCAAAAGGGCAGAAAATCCATTTTGTTATTTTCTGTATCTCATGCTCAATCTCTAATAAGTATTTGTTACAGGAATAAATAAATTAGCCAGCAGATTGTAGTCACTGAGTAAGTATTTGTTCAATTAATGAATTGTACGTGGAAATTAAATCTTTTATGCAATTGGGGAGTTAACTATCTTGAGAAACATTTAATATGTACAGTGTAAAGTGATTATCTTATCACTTAAAGTCTCTAGTTCTGCCTTTAGGCTTTTCTGATTATACAAGTTATGCATGTGCCTTGAAGAAAATCCAGAAAACAGCAGAAAATAACAATGAAATTATGAACTGTTAATATTACCCCACTCATACTGCACATGCAACTTTTTATGTGCTTTTTACTTGATCATGAATATTTTTCAACATCATTAAATCTTTTTGGTTAACATCTTTTTTAATGGCAATGCAATATTCTGACTTATTGATGTGGCCTAATTAATTAATTCTAATGTAGGCTGATTTTGAGTTTTCACTGTTATAAATAATATTGCAGTGAAAATTGAATATAAATTTCTGACTATGTTTCTGTGTACTTAGAATAGATTACTAAAAATCTTTTTCTCCCAAGTTGTCCAGGGCAGTATACTGGCACATTCTGCTTTCCATTAGTGACCCTGGGTAAAGGTAAACATGGTTACCAGGTATTAGCTTACAAATTGTCCCTTTTTCAAGATAGTGACCCAATAATTTCTACCATTCTAGCCTTGTGACCTCAGGTATTGCACTGTTATTTCAGCCAATCTTGCAATGCCCTCCCCCTCTCCAGGACGGTCTGGGTGCTCTGGACATTTCTTTGACATCCAAAGAAGGGTTTTGAGAAGGGAGATTGATGGGGTCCATTTAGGAGTATGCTCTTTAGGTGGAAAGAATAAAAGGTAAGTGCATTTTTATGATAGATTTCAGTCATCCTGAACACATATCGACCTAACCAACCCCCTGAGTTTATGCCCCTTGTAACCCTCTGAAGAGTACTCTGGACTCACACAAACTCAAGGACATGCTGAGTCTATAAACACAGCATGTGGCAGTACGTCATCCTTTCCTCTTTCTGCCTAAAATATCTCATTAGAGGAGGAGATGGGTGTACTTTAGCCCAGTACACTACCTAATGAATGCCAGCTTCTATAGCAGGAGGAATAGCTTATCTTGACTGTCCAGAGGCAGTTCTTTTTGTGGCCAGGACCTAAGTAGCTATGGTAGATTTTAAAATGGGCTGAATAGAAATTGTGAGGCTAAAGACACAGACCTGGTCCTGGTTATGAGCTCTGCACTAGGAAGGCTCCTGTGTAAATCCTTGTGCTGCTGCCCTATGATCTCCACCTGCACTGGGATACAGGCTGAGTGGTCTGCATAATAAACCAGAGCTAATGGCTCAGGATGGCGCTCAGCATGGTCACATGGCTCAGAAGAGGGTCGAGAGGGACAGAATGCCAAGGGCCCACTTCTGTTTTTAGAAATTTTATGGGTTATAGTTCTCTGAGAGGTTGGCTGGTCCAGAAGAAAGAAAATCTTTAGGAAGTCAGGGTAATTGAAGTCATGTGTTGGGAAGCTGCGTATCCCAGGTATGAGTTGAGCACAGAGCCAAAGACAGGGTAAGAATGTTGGCAGACGGAGGGTGTAGGTCACCGTTAATATGCCCAAGTTCATAGCCAACCAGTAGTTCATTCTGCTACTCTGAGACTTTTTGTTTGAAAACAAACAACCCCCCTCCCACTTTTTCTGGAAGTCAATGACAGGCAGGATTAAAGTAGACATGTATTAATTAATAGCACGAACTCTAAATAAATGATACACACACTTAACTGTAGCCCAAACACTGCGGTTTAAAAGAATATCACATGGCCAACAACCCTTGCCAATATATTTTTACAAGGCTGTTAAATACTGCCAACACTCTGCAATGTTGAGCCAAATTACCCTGGAATATTGTGGTACAGGCACAACACCATGTTTTTGTGAAAGACTGGAGATGCCAGGGGAACAATCCATATAGTTCATGAACGTGTCAGCAAGAGCCAGAATACATCGGTGGGAGCCAGCCTCTTAGTGCCGAGGGTTTCTCCTCTGTACCTCTGATGGCTGTGGGCATAGAGTTCGGCTGAGTGGGACATCGCAGTTGGAGGCAGGAAAGCCCAGACCTGGGTTTGTCTTTCAAAACCCCAAGAATATATCTCCTAACTAGAGCTGGGAACTTCTCCCAGCCTAACCTTTGCCTGAGTGCATGCTGCCCTGTAAAGTGCCAGTGATCTTTTCCAAGAGCCAATCTCAACACTGGCTGGAGCTCAGCTTTCAGGAGCCTAGAGCAGGTCTCCTTGAGATCATCAACCTTAAAACAGGCCCAGCATCCACCAGACGCTTCCTGCATCTGTGCCAGGCCAGGCTGCTACCTGCCTTAATTAATAGCTGTGCCCCCTGTCCCCTTCCGGAGCAGCACTGCTTCCCAGCCCTCCCAGTGTGGCTTCCTTCCTGCCTCACTGAGGCTCCTCTTAGTTCCCTGACATTTAGCCAAATTTCACGATTAGGCAGCTGTGTTTCAGGCTGCACTTCAGTACTAGGAGAGGCAGAGGCCCTGGAGTTTGGCTAAGGTTTGGTAACCAAACCAGATTAGAGCTGAGAAGCTGCCATGTGGGCAGGCGGGTTACTCACATCTGGCTTTTTCCTGAGGTTCTCCACACAGCTGGCTCTTGCCTCATGTAGCACACCATCTCCCACAGTGCAACCGGAGAGGTGTATGTGCTGCTGAGTGAAGGCATTGAGAGTTACTGGGGAGCAGCAGTTATGCAGACCATCAATGTAAGCATGTGCACTTGCCACGGAGCGTGGGCAAGTGTGCCATAACTGTTGACTGAATGAAGAGACCAAGGATTTCTGCCACAGGAAACACTGTGAGAGATGGAAAGAGGAACTGTTTTTTATACTAGAAAATGTAGATAACTAGTCCTTTTCCAGGCAGCCACCACGCTCCCCAGCCCAACCTCCACCCTCTGAAGGAAGGATGATCCAGAATATGTAATGAGGCTACATTTGCCTTTTCCTTTCCTCCCCTGCTGTTTTTCTGCTATTAAGACTAAGTTATGATGACTGAGTAGGGAAGGAAGAGGACTTGACCTATGGGAAGTCCTTGCCAGATGGAAAAAGGAGAGGTGACTGCTCCTTCCTTCATAGGTGGATATAAAAATGGGAGGGGGCATGAAGTGGAAGGTCAGGGGTCACCTGTGAACATCCTGGTGACCATCTGCTGTGGCTAGGTGAGGTGTCGGCAACAGGCCGAGGGGTAGATTCTGTTACACCGTCATGGACCCTGAAGCCCCTTCTCACTGTCCCCCTCTCCTCACCCACCCCAGCTCTCTGTCATGAAATGTTTCCCCGGCCACTGTGGTTGGAACCTGGAAATGCAAAATAAAAGAACAAAAATGGACGATGCCAAAACAGTGCAGTCTGCGCTTGCCATCTGCGAGTTTTCAGAGTGATTTTGCTTCCAACCTCCTCTCCAGAGGCGGCTGACATTATTTTCATATGCAGAGCTTCCCATATCCTGGCAGCCTTCTTTGGCTGCCAGAAATAGAGTATCAGGGTCGAGAAGCTTCCCCAGAGATCCGATCCATTCAAGAAGAACATCCTCTGTGGCTGCCCACTCCCTGGGACCTGAGCAGCCCTTGCTCCTGGTGATGAATCGAGTGTGTGAATTGCGTCTGGAGGAGGCTCAGGCCTGGTGTGAAGCTGAGAGGGGCCGTGCAGCTGTGCTTCCGTCATCAACATCAGCCCAACACGGGAAACCTTCAGTGACCCTGTATTTCTTCCTGGAGAATTTGAAAGTTTTCCCCTTGCTTTCAACACCCTCCTTAGTCTGGCCCCACCCTGCTTATGCAACTTGTTTTTCACTTGCTTTTCAACATCCCCTCTTGAGTCTGGTTGCCTCGCTGGCCTTATTCTTAAATTTCTCATCTTCCAGTTCTCCTGGCTCTCTTCTCTAATCACTGGTGGTGCTTATCACACATTAATTCTCTCTCTCTCTCTCTCTCTCTCTCTCTCTCTCAAAGCTTCCCCTGGTCTCTCATGCCAGTTTTGTCTCCCCCAACTCATCTAAAAATGCACTGAGGTCAGAGTCACTGCCTAATTCTTCCCAGAAGCCCTCTCTTGGTAAATACAGGCAAGGGTGGCACTTCCCTGGGGTTCAGGAATTGGGTCTCCTCCCTGGGACCCAACACTTTTAGCTGTGACGTGCTGTGGAACAGGGAGGGACCAGGCAGCTAGGTCCTGGAAGTGCAGGAGGAATGGGGAGCTGCTGGGTGACAACCTGGATGAATACTTCCTGGAACTCTTTTACATGCAAGTGGAATAGGTCCTGGGTTGGCCACTTGGGCTCCTGCCCCTTCTTGTCATTACTCATCTTCTCTTTTCCCTCTAGGCTGTAGGAGAGGGCTGGAGAGAAACCACTATGTATGGTCTGTGGGGAAGGAATCCACACCACCTCAGTGTGCTGGGCTCCTCCCTGCTTGGGGAGGTTTCTGTGAAGGAATGAGATCCTGCTTTTGGAAATCTGGCTGCAGCAGATGTCCATCTAAGCCTCTGCATCTCTGAAGTAGGAAGGGGAGACTTCTCCCTTTTGATGTCAGCATTTGACTTCGTCTCACCGGCCATAAAAGAGGTGAGAGAAGCCCCAGCCAGGGCAGTTGCAACTAGCTTCTCCTACCACCAAGGAATCCCAGAAAGGGGCAGCAATCCAGATTCCTTGGTGCTAAGCATTCCTCTCGAGGGAAGGCCCCCTCCTGCTCTCTGTCCCTTCTCCAGTGTGCCCTCTTCCTGTCCAAGAACCTGCTGGTCCACACGCACTTCACTCCTCACAGAAGTAAGTGCGGAGCTCTTAGTTACACCCAGTGGCATACAACCAGGGGGCTCACATGATACTGTACATCTGGATAAAACCCCACCACCCAGTTTAGAGCTTGGTCAAGCATGGGTGTGAGAACAGGGAGGGGAGACAAGGAGGGAAAGGGAAACCCCTTGGGAGCAAGATTTCACCCTTGACCTTGGGTCTCTAGGGTGGTCCACTGTCCACCTGCTGCCAGGGGACTGTGGTGGCTGCAAGCTTGGACTGCTGGTTGAAGGTAGTGAGAAGGTTCAAATTTGTTAGAAAAACCCCCCTTCGAATATTTTAAAATAATTGCCCTCTGCTACTTTGATGTGGGGCATAGCTCCTGTTTTCCAGACCTAAGTTTGGGCTCATTTGTAAAAGCTGTGCCATCGGAGGTGGAAGAGGTGGAAAGGAGAACTTCTGATGTTTGTGGAGGCTCACTTTGTACTATGTGGAACTTTGGTACTTGTGTACTATGTGCTTATTATCACATCCTCACCAGACCTCACAAAAAGCCTTGTGATATACATTGTGCCCACCAGGAAAGGAGGGCTGAGAAGAGGGGCTTGCCCCTGACAGTGGTATCAGTGCCCCCCCCCTTTTTTTTCTCACTCATGCCCTCAAGCACTTCACTCCTGTTCCTTCTCCTTGTCATTCCTTGACCTTCCATGCCCCATCCCCTTGTCCCATTGTATCTAAGTCCTTTGTTCTAGCCAGCCCCTCTGTCTGGAGCACTCTTCCCCTGGATAACCCAAATAGCTCCTTGGCTAATTCTTCATACCCTTCATGCCTTTGTTCCAGTCTCTTGTTCTCAATGAAGTCCACCCTGACCACTTCATCTTCATTCTGCAACATGTGCAGCAGGTACTATTCCCACACTCCTGATTGTCTTACCCTGTTCTACTTTTAAATTTTCCTATAGTTCTCATCTCCTATTGTTTTTAGGGTTTCCTTATTTATGAAGTTTATTGTCTTCTGCTGAAATGTAAGCTGCTCAGGAACAGGAAGCTTTGTCTGTTTGTTCGATGTCTCCAAAGCGCCTGGAATAATGACTGGCATATGGTAGGCTCTCAATCAACAGCTGAGCTCACTCAATCAATCTAGCAAGAGGAGAGCTGGATTCAAACTCCCAAGCTAACCTCAGAAACCATGGCCTGTTCTGGTGGAAAGCGAGTTATTGGCCATTCAAGAGATGCCTGTTAATTAGATTTTTCCATCAGACTGCTCCCTCATGCAGGGATACCAAACATATCCATGAGCACAGTGCTTTGCTTTGTTTTTCCTGAGGAACAGGTTTACTGGCATCCTGCATGTCCTGATGAGATGGCATGGTTCTGGTCACAGCGCACCAAGCTCTCTCCTCCTTGGCAGTGTCCTGAATGGGCTTTCTGGAGACAACACAAGCTGTTGGGCCCATGCTGAGTGCTCAAGAAACATGCCTGAGATCCCTCCAAGTCAGACACCTGTCAAATCCAGAATTGGCTCCTGGCCTTGCTTGAAGGATTTGCTCTCTAGGAAATGATGGAGGGAAACAGCTGGGGCTTATAAGGCATGAGCTGGAGGTGTCAGGGCAGGACAGAGCCTGAGAGGGCATGAGAAAGAGCCAGGGGAGCAGGGGTACCAGGCACTGTCTGGGTGGCTGTTCTCTGGGCAGAAATGCAGCTGAGCCCCTGAGGGTTGGGTTGCTGTGATGGTTTTCTCTTTTTTGCTTTTAATTGGCATCTAGAATGGAGGTGTTTTACTGTGAAGAAACTGTAATGTGAAGGGAGAACTGGGCCAATGCTTCATCGGTTTCCTCAGAACAGATCTTCCCTGAACTCCCATTCACCTGATCCTTTGCTATTGTTATGCTGGTGGTTTTGGTTTCCGTTTTGTTTTTCTTGTTTTTGTTCCTGTTATTATTATGTTGGCATTAAGGACAATTTTCATCATAATCTCAATAGCTTGGTAATAGAAATTTAGGCATTGTATAGATTCTGAGTGAAAGGAAACGTTTATATTTATTCTCATATTTAGCGGCTCAGTGTTAGTGTTTCTAGGATAGCTCGGGGATTAATGTTTTAATGAATACCCCTACTACTCAGGAATACCATTCTGGAACATATTAATCCAGTCAGAGAGCAGCCAGTTAGGCTGGTATTTGGTCAGCAACAAGCATTTCTTTCCCACAAAAGAGAGTAATGGGATTAATTTAGCATTTCCTAGCTTGTAGCATCCATTTAAACATAAATCTCTATATAGAGATCGATTGCACATATAACCATAAAATGGAGTATTTGGGGAAATAATATGATGAGGAAAATTGGAACACAATCACAAATCAGGCCTTGGCTTATGACGTACAGGAAACCAATGCATGTTCTCGGGAACAGCACTTAGAAAATGGACTTAATGAAAATAAATCACTTCTATATAATTTCCCATTGCAAGAAGTTGACATCTGTAGATATCCCAGTATTTGGAATGGCCATGGCATTGTTGTAATTAATTCCAGATGATCCTGGCTGATTCAGTTTTGCTCCCACTGGATATACATTTTCTCCTTATGAAAAATTTTGTAACAGACTCTTTTCAAAGTATGTCTCAGGATTCAGATGGTCTCTTTTTGATCACCTAACAAATGAATAAAACACATCTTTTAAACAGCACCTTGGTGACTTGAGAGACTATACTTGCCTTTCCAAAGTGTATAGTTTATCAGGATGCACTTGCCCCTGGCCGAGCTTACCTGGTCTAGCAGAAAATACATAGGGTGTCACACACAGTAGCAACTTCCTTTTTCACCTGTGCATTTCTTCCTTGGTATTATCATAAAAGCTCCCAAATGGATAAAAAAGAGGCTCACATTCTTCATCATACATTAACTGGGATCATGGAATAAAAATGAGCAATTTTAGCAAAATTCTCTGGATACAAATAGTTCAAGGAACTTACATTTGGGGAGCTCCTGGGTTAACTCGACCACCTATATTTACTTGGTGACTGTAGCATCTGTTTATAAGAGTGCTTTCCAATATTTTTCATCTTCTTTCCCCTTTGAGAGTCTGATTAAAATTTTAGATCCTCATTCCTGAAAAATGCACACACACTCACAGGCCCCATCCATGGATCCCTACATCAACAACTGCTCACCTGACACCATACCAGGAATTTCTTGTGTTTATGTTACTTGTGCACTTTCAAAATGTGCCAAAATGCATTGTTTACAGTGAAACATGTATACATACTACAGACATATATGAATGACATTTTCTCCATTAGAATGGTGAAATGAAATAATGTATGTGATGATATGCCATAAAAAGCCAAATATAAGAATGTTGATAATATTATTTGCACTGGGCATTTAAAAATTCAGCACTAAAACTGTTGGTTGACATTACAACAAATAATTTATTTTGTTTGAACTGCTCTAAAATACGACCTTTTCATTCTCATAATCCAAATGTCTCTGTATTCTTATTTCCTTTTAGTGATTCATTAAAAAAAAAAAAAACCCACAGCATGCCTACCCTCCACCATTTATGGGATGGGTACATTTGGGTATATACCATATGGGAGGCCATTTGTGTTCTATAAAATGACCACTCCTCTGCAGTACTCTGATGGGCTGGTAACTTACTGTAAGTCCAACAAAGGTCTTGCCAAAAGCAATTAAGTCCTGACATGAATTAATAATTTTATTAATTACATTTTAAGCAACCTAATTACTTGTTTGTTTAGCTGATTTCTTGTTATGAAATGATTATAGACCGTTACTGTTTATTAATATGCCACATTAGATTTTACATCTCCTGTACCATAAACTGGAAATAAAACCAGTCAACACTTTGCTAGGATTGATTATAAAGGATGTCTGTTGCAATCACCCTCTCATTCAGCCTTTGGAAGCAGATAACCACTCAGGAACAATTTATGAGATTGCTAATTCTTTTTTTCCCCCCTGTGCCTTTGGCGGTAATATACAACTCTGGTATGGAAAGCCCTCAAGAGTGTTGTCTAAATGAAATTCTTAGAGTTGGGCAGAAAATAACTTATGAAAGGAATAACTTTGTTCCAGCATATGGTTTATGGATAGTGAGACTTTTGCTTAACATTTGGGGAGGAGGAGTAGGGAATGGAGAAGCTGGGAATTGGAGAAACAGACTGTCTGAGGGAAGAGGAGGGAAAGAAGCATTGTTTATTCCCTATTTCTTAACTCAGTAGAATCACATTTGAACTAATGCATTCATGCAAAATCTTCGATAAAGAAAGACCTTTGAGCATACACACCTTTCAGTATACTGAAAGAATGAATGCCACTCATCCATATGGATTGAACTCAGAATAAAAAAGAACAAAAATTATATTCATACTGTTTCAGTACATTCAGGCTGCTATAACAAAGTACCATAAACTGGGTGGCTTATAAACATTTATTTCTCACAGTTCTGGAGACTGGGAAGTCTGAGACCAGGGTGCCAGAACATTTGGTGTCGTGCGAGGGCCTAATTCCTGGTTCAGAGTATTTTTGCCGTGTCCTCATGTAGTAGGAGGGGTGAGGGGGCCCTCTGGGTTCTCTTCAATAAGGACACCAGTCCCATTCACGAGGGATCCACTCTCATGACCTATCACCTCCCCAATGCTACACCTCCAAATACCATCACACCAAGAATTAGGTTTCAAAATGTGACTCTCAGAGGAATGCATTTAGGCTACAGCACACACTCATTTATTAGATACTTATTATATATTGTGAGCTAGCATCAAGGATGAATAGGCACCATTATAATATTCTTCTATAAAAAGGAAAACATTACTTACATATTGTCTTCCAGCCAATCAATTTTGGACTTTGAAGTTGTTCCAATTTGCCTCCGAATACTACAAATTTGTTTCAACCAATCTCCTAAATTGGATAGTTTGGTTGTTTCAACTTTTACAAATAACACAGAGTAGCAACAACTAGCTGAAAATACATCAGCAAAAATAAGAAAAGCTCCAGTCCCAATTCTGAAAAAAAAAAAGGAAAATGACAAAAAATTCTTAAATTCAGGACTCACAAAGCATTACCAAACAACCCCATTCTGCAACCAAATGGTCAAACTTGGCAACGGGGACTGGGGGATTAATTTTTGACCAAATTGTAGTGCAAACTCGACTTATATTTGTCCAATTTGTAAAGTTAAATTGGTTTTGAAAGGTTGTTTTGATCTAAATCACTACTAGAGAGAGTTAGACTGACAACAAATACTTCCAATATAATATAATAAGTACACCCATTTAGGTTTATACAAGGTGCTACCAGAACAAAATGGAGCAAGACAGACAACGGTTCAGAGGTAACTGTTTGAACTGGGCTTGGAAGAGAAAGCATTGCCATCTAAACCAAGTGAGGAATGAAGAGCAAAATGCTCCAAAATGTTTTTTCTCTAGGTAATTTTTTTTTTTTAAATCACAGGATTCTATGCTGGTGAGGACTATTAAACTAATAGAGTCAGTGTCTTAAAAAAAAAATCTAAGTTCTCTCTCTTGCATGATCATTTAGCTTTCATCATTTTTATGCTCCACTAAGTAGGATATAAAACTAGCCTGATGTATTTGGGTTGGCAGATAAAGGCTTAAAAAAGTGCTATCAGTCATATGAAAATTTGGACTTAAGATCAATTGCGATCTAAAGCAGGGTGGCCAAAGTTTAATCACTGACTTCTTAGACAATTATTTTGATGGCCATGCTTTCTGCAGGTTTTATTCTAAGCCAATATGCCCTTCTATTCTCTGAGAACAAGTGCTTCATGGACTCACAGATTTCTTCCCCTGAGTCTATTCTTTGATTGAAAGCACTTGTTAATATTTTTTTGAACTTTCATGGATGGGCAGATGTGTCTTCTCAGTAGCAAGTTGACTACTGAGATATGAAGGATCAAAAGTATGTGCAATATTTTTGCTGTGTAGCTCAGGGAGGGTGCATTGATCATTGCAGTCAAAGCTCTCAAGCTATCAGTTTCTAGCAGCTGGCAGTCTTAGGGCTTGTTTGTTTTTTTGTTTTTTTCTATAAAGAACCCTCAAGATAAGCAGAGATCCCAAATGGTGAGTCTACTTACAGTCACTTTTGCCAGATATTTACCTGTTTTCTCTCATATCTATTTCCTGAACATCCTCAGCTTGGCTCTGCATTTTAGTGAACTACATTTCCCAGATTCCTTTGCCCTGTTTTCCTGATAGTATTGACCAGTGGAAAGCATTGGTGAAGACTGGAAGGTAGGAGACAGAGAGAAGCAAAGGTGTTTCTTCCATTCATTGTGTTTTTAAGGGTGTCTCTGGCAGTGCTAAATCACCTTCATGATTCTAGCTCCTGTTGGGACGGTTGCTTCCCTCTGTAGTTTTGGTTTCTGCCAGAAAGTCCTCTGTTGTAGATCTAGCTGAGCTTTGACCATTTCTCGTCTTTGATGACGTTAATTCCACCTTGTTTCTTTCCATTTCCTGCCAAAGACAGTGGCATCCTGCCATTGCTAATTCCTGAATTGACATCAGAATTCACCATCCCATTTGGCTTCTTAGCGCTCCTATCACGTATGCAACAAATTCCTTGTGTTAAACTTCTTTTTGAGACAGAGTGGTTTCTGTTTCCTGGCTGATACACTACTTGTAATAATTACAAAGATAATGACCATGTAAGAACACTGGAAATCTCACTTTAAACTGATCTCTTGACAATGTCACGTCTACTCCTGAGGCCTCTGTCTAGGAATTTTGGTATTTTACCATCAAAATCACAGGAAAAGGAGGGTTTCCCTGACTCCTTTAGAGGTGTGGGGTACATCAGTAGTTTAACCAAAGGTGTTGGGGAAGTTCCTAATGCGTAGTAGGGAGTCACTCACCAAGTGACTTCTGCCCATTAGAGAAGTAACTGGCACTTGATCTTGGATTTTTCTTATTGTCAAATGGATTTTTCCTTCTATTTCCAGCTTTTTATAGAAATATCATGGGAAAAAATGTAATGTAGCATATTTGCAGGGTGGGGGAGGGTACATATGTCTCATTTTTCCTTTACACCTTTTAGTCCAAAATAGAATAAAACATTTATTTTAGAGAGTATCAAGATTCATTTTAAACAGAATATCCTCTACAGTTAATCAATAAAGACTCTGGAGAAGTCTTTGCTCCTGCCTGTACGTGCTGAAACTCCTATTTAAAGATTGAGCTGTGCACAGGAGCCAAGAATGCTTTTTGGTTTGGCAGTCTTTATCTGATCTTTGTGAGAGGTTAAAAGCCCAGATATACAATGTGGAAAATTTGAAACTTCTCCTTAATGCAATCATCATTGTATGAAGGAGACTAAAGGAAAAAAAAAAACAATCTATCCTATACTTTTTTTAAAGTGGCAAAATAAGTCCAAGTTCTTATTAAAATTCATTATATTTGTTTACCTTTTAATCATGGTTTTGATGTATGGTTTTTATCCAGTGATTAAGAAAATCCTGTATATTGATTTATAATAGTGACAAAAGTCACTTTCAGATTTTCAGGGATCGATTAATCTCTGTAAGATTCTTTGTTTTTCTCCTTCTCTGTTATTTGTTCATTTATACAAACACTAGAAGTGAGACCCCTAGAAGTGAGAGACAAGATAAGGTTAATGAAGTGAAAATTTGAATCAGTCACCTGTTAGAATGGTTAAAGAAAGACAAGCTTGGGGAAAAGAAGCTGAACTTATTAGAAAAATATAATCATATAATTTTTAACAGATTTACTTCAGACCTAGCTAGAATTCTTTGTCCTATTATCGGAGAGGACTACAAAAAGGCTGCAGACACTAGAGAAGGAGCTCTTTATCATTTATATCACAGATAGTGTCCCTTGAGTGTTTCACCGACCTGAGGAAGCCAGTCCCAGATGTGTGGGCATGCTGTTGAGAAGGCTTTATCTATGATGACTGAAATGACAACCCCATACCCCCAAAACAAAATAAACTAAACAAGCCAAACCCTAATGGCGTTGAAACTATGTGTTGGGTCTGTTCATCTTAATGACAGCGAGTATTCCAGGGCAATTAAAATGGAGGAACACAGCTTGCGCTCCTATGGGTTTTCTCTGAGACAATTGATATAATTTGAGCATACTGAAAGATGAGAAACCTGTCCTATTTTCGGTGAGTTTGCTTTTGCAAGTACAGTGATGCAAATTTTCTAATGACAGCTTATAATTAGGTATCTCACAGTTAAGATAAACACTAGATTATCCACTAAAAATAGAATCTACATTCAACTTTGAGTTAGTAGGGCCCAGCAGGAGCTGTGTTCTGTTGGAGGCAAACTTAAGATGAAAATTATGTTTATATGTTTTGAACAGAAGTTTGAGACTTTTTATCCATTTCTTAACATTTTTTTTTTCACTCTTTACCAAATGCTCTCTTAGTGTCTCCTATGTTCAGGATGGAAGGGCGCAGTTGGGTTAGAGACAGGTATGTGCCAGGTGCCATATTAAGTCCTGCATTTATATTAATGAACAAGCCCTGGCATCTTCCTTTTTAAGTTTTATTTTTTTTTGTGCATATTTGCCTTTTTCCTAGTCTTTAGCTCTATGAAAACAGGAAGCAAGTCTAACTCGCTGCTCCCTGGTGATTTCCTAGGACCTAGGACAGTGTCTGGAACATTCTTGGTGCTTATTATTTGTGGGAAGAAAGAAAGAAGAAAGAAAGAAAGAAAGAAAGAAAGAAAGAAAGAAAGAAAATAATGACACCATAGTATGATGCATGTGAATAGAAGCGTGGTGAGAGTGTGACAGGCCAGGAGAGGCAAGGGGAACTTTGAGCATTTTCTTAAGCAGAATCTGGAAGCAGAACCACGAGCCCCTTGCTAGAGGCTAACACTCTTATGTTCTTGTGGTGGGAAGTCCCAGAAGAAGAGGGAGGGGCACTCTCACATAATTCGTATTCTGCATGCTGTGTAAACTAAGGTCTTTCTTACCTTTCTTTCTTTCCTTCTTCCTTCTCCCCTCTCTCTACTTTGTCTCCTTCCTTCCTTCCCTTCCTTTCTCCTTCCCCTCCCTCTTCTCCTCCTCTTCTTTTGCCACCTCCTCCTTCTCCCCCTCCTTCTTTTAGGTGGACTGAGCAGACAAATCAATTCTCAATCAAAATAACTATGCACTTTTCTTTGGATGTGATTAGTTTTAAGTTACTATAAGTGATTTTCAAATATATAAGCTGATTTGGGGAGCAATACTGTTCTTTCAGAAGAGTTATCTCAGTAATCCTGCCTAATTCATAAAATTGAGTTCGTTGGTTTTCAAAGCTTCTCTGGGATGAAGACAAAACTAAGAGTTCAGTTTAAAAGGAGTACTTAAGTTGTAGCCACTGTTTTATTTTCAAGGGATTAGTTGAATACATCAATGACACAACCGATATGGTGTTCTTACCAGTGCAGCAATCATGCAGGGTGATCTCTATTTCTTTGTCTTCTCATGTCAGAAAATAAATGCTAAATTCTGACCTTGGAAGATAAGCAATAACATGTATTTGACACAGCCTGATTGAAGGATGGCATCCAAAAAAAGCCTAGGGTAGCTGGAAACAGCAGGCAAAGTAATAGCAAATGTGTTGTTGTAACAAAACAAGCAGGAGGCTTCTCGAGGTAGAGATGATTCTTTCATTGGCTGTAAAAGCTGAAAATAGGGGCTGGAACTTATGGATTAAAGGTATCATCCAACCAGGTATAGAGCCAAGAACTTGTACATATATTAGTTATTTTAATTCTCAGGAAGTAGGTACTGTTACTCCCATTTTATAGACGAGAAAACTAAGGTTTTGATGCTTGTTATCTGGGTGGAGAGGACTCTAGTCCATACACAGAAAGGTCCTGCTGTTTCCTGGTCCAGCATTCATGACAGACATCATTCAAGGCATAACTTAATTGCTACACATAGGCTAATTGCTCCTCTCACTTTACAGATGAGGGAACTGAGATGTGAAGACTTTGGTGCTTGTTCCAAATCAAACAGGAAGTTGGTAACAGAGCTAAGTTTAGAATTCAGTTGTCTTGATTCCTTGGGAAGTCAACTTCCCATTGGCCTAACTGCATTTACTTTCTACTATTCCTTCTATACTGTATCCTATAAAGAAGAGACACTAGAGGGACTTAATTTGTTATATGGCAGAACTTAAAGTGTATATAATTTGGGGGTTCTGGTTAAGATTACGTAAGACACAAAGTTATCAGTTTGGCAATAGCAAGACAGAAGAGGAATATGAGTGGCAGTAAAATGTACTCAGGGTAATATTCTCAGTAAGGTTAAAGTGTGTATTGTGATGAGATTTTGCACCCAGAAGGGAGAGTGTTTGTTTTTCTGTCACTAGAGGCTTGGGGTTACAATGAGCCAAAGTCATATCCATGAGATGGGACCAATAACACTGTGCCTACCTTAAGTTGATATGGTGGTCTCCCATCCCGCTTTTAAGCCACGTGCCTCTACTTTGTACAAAAAACTCCAAAGGAGTTGCAAAGTCAGGAACAAAGTTCCCAATGATTCTGTGAAGGAGGATCTTTCACTTGTTTCTCCTGGGAGAGTTAAAAAGCAAAAGAAAACAAAACTCTCAGGTGCCAGTAGTTTTGGAAAATGCTGTCTGAAAGCAGTACATTTATAGCCCTATTTGCAGAATTATGAATTAATGTGTGTTCATAGCCTATGGCCAAAATACCCCAGTATGTGGAGAAGTTTTTTTTTTTTTGAAAAAAGCTATATACATTTATTACTGTTTTCCAAGGTTTCGTGGTAATTTGCATTCACTGGAGAATTAAATGGATCTGTGACACAAATTTACATTAATTTATTCAGTAAGTAATGGCATGTTTTAGGGGGTTCAAAGTGATCATCATAATGGTGAGCCAACAAATCTGACGATTAGCATTGCAATGAATGCAAAAACACAAGGCACAGGGGATAGAAATGAGAAATGAAGGTGCTCTTCAGAGGTTGTTTCCAAGAACATCATATATATTTACATGGCACAGGGCAAAACTAGGAATTCTGTGTAGTTTGTGCAAGTGATAGTCGTGTTAAAACTCAGCAAGATCCAAAGATAAGATTTGAGAACTGACTTTAGAAGCGGCTATTGGGAAAGAAAGCAAAGGAAACTCACTGAATAAAAAAAAAAAAAAAAAAAAAGCAGTGATTGAAGTTAATACTTTTGAGAGTCCCTCAATAAGAAGAATTACATTTGAAAATCCAATGTGAATCTGTTTCCAAAACATTTAGGGGTATGGCTTTTTGCTCAGAAATGCTTTCTGTAAAAGGACAAATCTCTGTTTCCAAAACGATGCAAAATGCGTTTCAAGTTGTGCTTAAATCTTGGAGTAGAAACAAAATATGCTTGTCATGACTTGCTAATTTATTCATTATTTCTTCTGGGAGGGTTGGGACTTATAATTCCCAATTTATACAGTTGCATAGCTTACAATTGTGGTTTCCAACTTTAGCATGCTCAGTAAGAACAAAAAGAGCTAGTGGTGGACTTCACCACAATTTTGATCTGCTAAGTTTAGGGAAAGTCTGTAAAATCTGCATTTCAATAGGACTTCCAAGAAACTCTGATATAGGTGAATAGTTATATCTTGAAAAAGAGCCTTAGACCAGTTTTCAAGGGTGAGCTCTGAATTTACACCTTTAGTTTGGAGTGCCTGGATGAATACAATATATTGTTTGTTTTCTATTACCATAAATCTTACCGAATCCCTGTGTCTGGAAGCACAGGACAAAAAACAGTTCCTGTCCTTGGGAAAATCCCCCAGTTTTCTCATATTTAAAATAAGAGTTAGACTAAATGCTGTCTAGACTCTTATGTAGTTCTGATCCTTTATATGCATACCTGATGCCTGGCAAATATTTCTTGAAGATTATGACTCATGTGTTGGCCAGTGTGGATAGAATGAGCCAGGAAAAAACAGAAATCAGTCTTTGGGACATTAAATCAATTAAAAAGATTAAATAAGAACCCCACCCCCCACCCCCCCATTTTAGTCCAACTGAGGGAGCTGGAATGGCAATTAGATATACAAACTCTATGCTCAAATGAGAAAAGATTTATCTAGTTTTCTTAAAATGTTTAGCAACTGTCTATATATAATTATCAGAAATTAGATGTATTGAGTGCCAAGCTGCCATCTCTGTGGATGGTTGATGGTTAGTATAATAAGAATCATGTTTACAATATCCTTTAATAATTCTGTCAGCAATGAGTAGACAGAGCAGGCATTATGTGTGTTACAAATAACTCAGAAGGTTCCCATTTGAGTAGCTATATGTTAAGTGAAAAACCAATTCCTTTGCTTGATGCTGCAGAAATAGTTTTCTTATGAGACAGGGATTATGAGATTAAATCATAGAAATAGTAGGCTCTTCAAATAATAATACTGAAAAAACTCTATATTAGAAAATCATGACTTACATTTTTCTGCTGTGTATTTTACAGAGGGCCACACATAAGTTTTTAAAAATTTGGTTGGTGGAGAGTTGATTCTAGCCTCAAACACATATTTACTCCATATTTCCTTAAAACAACTACAGGTAGCAATAAAAAATGGCCATCTTTATGATGATTTGTTTAAAACAACAGCATGTTATATAATACTGATACCTAATATTAAAAAAGAAATTACTGCTTATTGGGGCACCTGGGTGGCCCAGGTGGTTGAGCGTCTGACTCTTGATTTTGGTTCAGGCCATGATCGTGGGGTCATGGGATTGAGCTGTGCTGAGCCCGGAGCCTGCTTGAGATTCTCTCTCCCCACCCCACCCCTCTCCCCTCTCAAAAATTGCTGCTTGTTAAAAGCCATTTGAAAATAGCCATAGCAAAAGTTAGGAATATAAGGCTCATGCATTCATTCAGTCACGACATTCACCATGTGCCACCAAGTGCTATATGCTACTTAAGATGGGCCGCCTGGGGCGGAGGAAAGCCAAACAAACTTTTGGTTCTCATGGGGGTTAAATTTTAAGGGATTAGAGAGACAATAAGCAAATAAGTAAAGAAATATGTAACCCACACCTTGAGAAAGAGCCTTAGACTAGTTTTCAAGTGTGAGCCCTTGAATGCTAAGGAGAAAATAAAATAGAGCAAGGAACAAAGAGTGATGGGGAATTTTATACGAATTTGTCAAGGAAGCTATTCTGATAAGGTGACAACTGAGCAGAGACCTGAGTGAAGTGAGGAATGTGCCAGAAAAACACTGGGGAAAGAGATGGACCTAGGGGTATTTGCTAAGTGAAATACATCAGTCAGAGAAAGGCAAACACCGTAAGATTTCACTTATGTGCAGAATCTAAAAAATAAAACAAATGAACAAACAAAGCAGGAACAGACCTATGAACACAGAGAACTAACTTCTGTTTGCCAGAGGGGAGGGGGGTAAGAGGGATGACTGAAATGGGTGAAGGGGAGTGGGAGCTATAGGCTTCCAGTTTTGGAATAAGTCACGGGAATGACAGGTACAGCACAGGGAATACAGTCAGTCAGTGGTATTGTAATAGCGTTGTACGGGGGCAGATGGTAGCTACAGTTGTGGAGAGCATAGCACAATGTGTAGACTTGTCCACTCACTATGTCACACACCTGAAACTAATGTAAGACTGTGTTAACTATACTTCAGTTAACAAAAATTAAAAACAAACAAACAAACAAAAAAACATTGGGGAAAGATTTCTAGGCAGAGATAACAACAACCAGAATGTCTGATGAGACATTCTAAAAAATCCAACATGAACTTGAAAAACCTAGGCTTTTTCATAAATATTGGAGGCTCTCCTGTAACTGAAGTTCTCCCTTTTCTACTAAGCTTCTTTGACTGCTCAAACCCTAGTGACCTCCTGCTCCCCTCCTCCCCCAACTTCTACAGAATTTAACTGGCACCTAAATGCTGTTTTGTTTTGTTTTGGTGGTGGGGTGAATCTCATTTCCTCAACTGGATTGCAAACTTAAGAACAAGGATCGTACTTCATGCTATTTCTTCCACTAACTCCCCATCTCTACTCTATATGCCCGGTGTTGAACATATTTTGGAGTCTTAATATGATATCTGATTAATCAAAAATGTATATGCAAAATTTTTTGCAATTTTAAGTTTGTAATGAGAAATGTTTCCTTGTCTAGATTCTCTGGGTGTGGTATGGAATCACTATCAGGATTAATAATAATGACTATTATTTCAACTTGCAATTGTATGCGCTCACCCCGACATATACAAAAGCTTACTTAAAAGGAGAAAAACAACAAATGAGGAGATATATTAAAAGGCTTTATTCACAATAGAGAAATTTTACAAATATAGTTTTTAAAAATTATGTGTCAATCTATTATGTTTCCCATAACATTAGAGATTTATATAAAGTTGGATATGGCAGAATAGACTTATGTACAAATTAAAAACAATCAGTGAAAAGAATGGGTACTACTACATATGAAGGAGTCATGACAAACATCTTCGAGTTCTGTAAATTTCCATACAACTTATATGTGTAATATTAATTGTGCACAGTATACCAAAAACATATGCAGAAACACAAAATTAAGTGCTATTTTAATTATTCACCTTTCAGGATGTGAATACATATGTAAACTTAACTGCACAGTTTTGCTGAAAATGAGAGTGTCTACCTAAGGACTTAAGTTGTTTAAAATAATTAACACAAAGTACAACTTTAAATTACATCACCATAATAATCATCTCTCATCTTGTTTACATTTTTGGTGTTTTGGGGACTTACGTTAAAAAATCCAAGTTTTGGAATTGAAAAACTTTGTTCTTGCCATTGGCAGAGCAAAAGGTAGTACAATCATCTTGCCTATTTATATCAGGATACAAAAGGTACATTATAGTGCAGTGTGTACACATGACCTGATTTTAATATCCTCTCTGCTGCAGAAATGCAGATCACCTTTGTGCTCTTACAAATCAAACTGAAAATCAAAGAAAATAAATTAATTTAAGTTGCTAGTCCTAGGACATTCACGTGAGAATTATCATCTAAATACATATGGCCCAATTTTTGCAATAATCTTTCACACTTTGCTTTGAAGTCCTGGGAAGAAAGGACTCTCAACTATCTATTCATTTCATAAGGTGAGCTGAAGATATGAGTGGAAGGAATTATTCTGGGTCACAGGAACTCATTAACATGGCAATAATGATGTACTAAAGGATCTTTTTCATTTACTAACTTTATTAATTTATTCTTTGACATAAACCAATGTACAGTACTGAAAAAAGAGCAGGTCACACAGGTGGTCCTTTCAGACAAAGGAAATCTTGAAACACTTTCAAAAGCTGAAACAGCTAAAACAATGGAGTCTACTGAGAGCCAATAAAATAATTAAAAAACAGTATGTTGAACCATACGAAATTGCTGATATAGGATAGTTTTTAAACTACAAGTGCAGCAATTTCATATGGTTCAGCCTAATTCATGAGGTTGCACTGACCTATCTGACCCCTCCAGGTTGAAAATGCAGGTGCTCAGAGTCTCTGTTCCTCAGTAAATGCATCATCATTATTAGCCCTTTCATGGGAAATATGACATGGGGTGCCACCAAATTTATTCTTGGGAAAGCCACTCATATCTCAAAATAATGCTTGTTCTTAAAGAAGAATCATATCATTATTTTGATCTGCTCTAGGACTGTGGGGAATTAGGAATGTCCATTCCTATATATTGCTTTCAAGCTGGGATCTCTATGTTGAATTTGACCACACAAAATGTACTATATTCTTATTTGGCCTAAAAGTTTATTAGATTTTCTTCAATTGAATATCTATTCAAAAGAATAGATACACTAGCAGAGCTTCTTTCAGAGTTAAATTCTGCTTTTGTAAACTGAAATGAAATAACTTACTACATTTGAGAAAGGGTCTTTTTCAAATCTGAAAAATCTGAGCCAAATGTAATGCTTTTTTTTTTTGATAACAAGAAAAAAAACCCTTAAAGATGAAATACAAACTAAAAACCATGTGAAATACCCTTTTTTAGAGAGACTCAATTTCTTCATATACTCAGTTAAAAGCAAAAACTAATGCACTAAAAGTTATATTGTTTCCTTTAAAAAAATATAATTCCGTAGTAACAGAGCTCTGCAAAACCTGAACGATCAACCCATTGTGTGGTAGGGAATGGGAGAAATTAACCAGGGCATGATCCAGAAATGACACAGGACATTTAAAGTAAAATTTGAGAACTAATTCACAAATTAGGAAACACTAATATAATTAACTAACAAAAATATACCATGGTTCCAATGAAATGAGGTCAACATGAGATGATCCTTTTGGGATGACATTCTAATTTGAATTACAATGTGAGTGAAGTATTTTAGAAGACATTCTATCAAATAATGATAGACCCACATAAAGAAGCTGTCTGTCACAGTTATAAGATCTGTCTCTGGTGGATAGACAAACCAGATTAACATAAAATTGAAAAGGAAAAAGCTTTTTTAATATTTAATTTATTATTATGGCTTTTTGCAACATGGCAAAACATTACAGCTTAAAGCAGACATCATCTCCTCATAGAGGAGGAAAAAGTTTTGCAGTCAAATCAAAATTATAATTAAGAGGTCACTGGTATACCATTCTATTCAGTGTAATAAAAATGATACACCTTCATGAACTCCAGATTACTTAAAAAACTGTAAAAAACCTATGATCCACTGACTGAATAATAAAGGATAGGATAAGGAATTTAGGTCCATCTATGCTTCTGATAATAAACCTAAAAGACTGCAAAACAATTTCAGAACTTAGAATAATCACAGACCTACTGATAAAAATTCATCATGTGCCTGAATACCAGAAAAGGAATCATTAAGGTATGCAGTGGAGGGAATGGAGCAGAGTAAAATATGAAATGTCTTTTTATTTTTCATTGACTTCAACTTCCTTTTTATTCGTAGAGAGTACAGGGAGAAGATGTGCCTCGGTATTGAAGATCCAGTGTTCCAGTGGAAGTAGATCGTCATCAGAAAATATTAAGTACAAATACCTGGAGGGAGAAACGTGAGCATATGAGACCCGAGAGACTGTGTCAGGCAGGGAAAGCAGAAACACACAGCAAAAACCACATCAATGTCTCCATTCATCTCACGGAGAATCACGGACAACAGTCAAGCACTGCAAAACCCTGAGGCAATGCCGTCACTAATGTGGAACAGAGAAGCTGCTTTGTGTTTGGGTAGTAGTATGTGAAAACCCACAAAGCAATTCCAAGTCATCAAACTTAGGTGACGACTGGAGACACGCCTGCAATTATTGCCAGGCATGTAAGGATGGCATTCGGAAGCGGTCGTACTTGATATTATTTGAATGTGTCCATGATGAAGACATCGCCAAAGAAGATCTGACCAGGTACCTCTGCCACATACGTTTAGAACACATTTTACTTACTTTAGTGTCTCTGCTAGGAAGAAACTCTGTTGCACATCGTCATAACTCTCATGTCTGAGGTAAACATCTCTTAGGCCTGAATAGCCTCCATTCACTCTGCAGTGATTTTCCAGGGCCTACATTACAAGGAAGAGGGAAAAAGATGGTCACATTTCAATAAATTGCCACCAATTTTTATTGTGAAATTGCCAAATTCAATAAAATAAGGATTCAAGTTGGATGATGCATTGGAAGAGTTTCAGGTGACAATTTAAAAGGCCACAAAATGTAAATGCATATAAAGTATGAAAAGTTAAAGGGCACATGGACAATACATCTCACCTAATTTGGAACACTTCTACATTTAATTTTGAGACAATTTTTAGTGATTTTTGTGAGTTTGGTTCCCGACCACTACAATAAGTGAATATTGCGATTAAGTGAATCAAGTGAATTTCTTGATTTCCCAGTGCATATAAAAGTTATGTTTACACAAAATCTATTAAGTGTGCAGTAGCATTATGTCTAAAAACAGCGTACGCACCTTAATTAAAAAAATACTCTGTTGCTAAAAAATGCTAAACATCATCTGTGTGTTCAGTGGGTTGTACTGTTTTTGCTGGTGGAGGGTCTTGCCTTCATGTGGATGGCTGCTGACTGATCAGGCTGGTGGTTGGTGAAGGCTGGGGTGGCCGTGGCAAATGCTTAAAGTAAGACAACAATGAAGACTGCCGCATCACTTGACAGTTTCTTTCGCAAATGATTTCTCTGCAGCACGCAATGCTGTTTGACAGCATTTTACCCATAGCGGAACTCCTTTCAAAATTGGAGTCAGTCTCCTGCCACTGCTCTATCAAACATGTTTATGTCATATTCTAAATCCTTTGTGGTCATTTCAACAATCTTCACCAGGAGTAGATTCTATCTCAAGAAACTACTTTCTTTGCACATCCATAAAGGGCAACTCCTCATCTGTTCAAGTTTTATCATGAAATTTGGCAATTTGGTCACATCATCAGGCTCCACTTTCAATTCCAGTTCTCTTGATATTTCTATCACAAGTGCAGTTAGTTCTTCCATTGAAGTCTTGAACTCTTCAAAGTCATCCATGAGGGCCGGAACCAACTTCTTTCAAATTCCTATTAATGTTGATATTTTGACCTCTTCCATAAATGACGAATGTTCTTAATGGCATCTAGAATGGTGAATCTTTTCCAGAAGGTTTTCAATTTAGTTTGCCAAGATCCAGAGGAATCACTGTCAATGGCAGCTATAGAGTTATGAAATGTATTTCTTAAATGCTTAAAGTCAAAATGTTCCTTGATCCACGACCCGCAGAATGGATGCTGTGTTAGCAGGCATGAAAACATTAATCTCATTGTCTTCCTTATAGCTCTTGGGCTACCAGGTACACGGTCAATAAGCAGTAATATTTTGATAGGAATCTTTTTTTTTTCTGAGCAGTAGGTCTCAACAATGGGCTTAAAATATTCAGTAAACCATTCTGTAAACAGATGAGCTATTATCCAGGCTTTGTTGTTCCATTTTAGAGTGGCAGAGTAGATTTAGCCTAATTCTTAAGGGCTCTAGGATTTTTGAAATGATAAGTGAGCACTGGCTTCAATTTCAAGTTACCAGTTGCATTAGCCCCTACAAAAGAGTCAGCCTGTCCTTTGAAGTTTTGAAGCCAGGCTTCTTCTCCTCTCCAGCTATGAAAGTCTTAGTGGGCATCTTCTTTCAATAGAAGGCTGTTTCATCTACATTAAAAATCTGTTGTGTAGTGTAGTCACCTTCATTAATGATCTGGGCTGGATCTGCTGGAGAACTTGCTGCAGTTTCTACATCAGCACCCGCTGCCTCACCTTGTCCTTTGATGTTATGGAGATAGCTTCTTTCCTTAAATCTCATGAACCAACCTCTGCCAGCTCCCATCTCTTCTTCTGCAGCTTCCTCACCTCTCTCAGCCTTCACATAATTGAGGAGAGTTAGGACCTTGCTCTGGATTAGGCTTTGGCTTAAGGGAATGTTGTGGCTGGTTTGATCTTCTATCCAGACCACTAAACTTTCTCCCTATTAGCACTGCACTGTCTTATCATCCATGTGTTCACTGAAGTAGCACTTTTAATTTCCTTCAAGAACTTTTCCTTTGCACTCACAATGTGGCTGTTTGGCACGAGAAGCCTTCCTCATTAAACCTAATCATTTCTAGCTTTTGATTTAAATTGTAAGATATGTGACTCTTCCTTTCATCTGAACACTTAGAGGCCTTTATAGGGCTATTAATTGGCCTAATTCCAGTATTGTCATATCTCAGGAAAGAGGGAGGTCCAAGGAGGGGGAGAGAGTTGGGGGATGGCTAGTTGGTGGAGCAATCAGAACACATAACATTTATCGATAAAGTTCTGTCTTATAAGGGCGCAGTTTGTAGCAGCCAAACCAGTTACAACAATAACATCAAAGATCACTGATTACACATTCACCATAATAAATATAACAGTGAAAAAGTTGTAAATATTGTGAGAATTACAAAATGTGACACAGAGACATAAAGCAAGCAGCAAATATTGTTGGAAAAATGGCACCAATTAGACTTGGTTGACACAGGTAGCCACAAACCTTCAATTTGTAAAAAAACAAAAACAAAAACAAAAACACAATATCCACACAGCACAATAAAGCAATGCACAATAAAATGAGGTACGCTTTTAGTTGTACTTGGTCCCTATGCCTAATTTTCTCTGGCTCTTATAGAAAAAGTTTGCTGACCCCTGATCTAGAGAGACTGTTAATGTCAATTGGGATTATAAACCCAAAAACTTAGAACATATACTGGACCAAAAAAGCTGCTAGTACACTCAGAATATCTTATTTTATAAAAACTGATTGCGGAGTACTAATTAGTGACATTGGTAACAGATATAAAAGAAGAAAATGCAAAGCAGTGAAAAAATGTGGCTGATATCTACTTCTAAAAAAAGTGTTTTTTTTGTTGTTGTTGTTGTTGTTGTTGTTTTTGTTTTGCTCTGGGATGGAAGAAAATAGGATGAGTCCATTTCTTAACTGTCTAGAGAGAAATGATGCTACATTTCTGAAGTTCTCTGACTATAACGAGTATTTGGAAAGGAGATGGGTTGGGCAGTGTGGAAATGAAAATTTAGGTAACAACCTAACACAATTTGCAGGCTACATGAATAAAGAAAATACCTCATGATTTGGTACTTTTTAAAAGCCACTGGGAAAATAAGATCAACTTAAAAAAATGCTTTGATTATATTCTCTGTTGCAGACAAACAAACCAAGCAGGGAAAGCCTGTGGAAAGGAACTTTCAGGTCCTAATATTTTTTTCCTTCCTTCCTTTTTTGACAGAAGTTCTTTTTGATTAAAAAGTCAAATACCAGATACACTGGAGTAGACCAGAGATTATTTGTAAAAAAGAAAAAAAAAAAAACAGGATTTGGAAGAAATGGACAAGCTTGTTATGGAACATAATTAAACCCTACTCCCAGACATTTCCTAAAAAAGATTTTAACAATGAAACTTTTTTCCCCCCTTGAAGTTCTTTGGTGATAAGCTAATGAGAGGACCAGGCATGATCAACTGCCACTCCTCTCTCCCATGGAAATTTCTGTTAAGTTCCCTCTTTCATTATAGGAAAACAGTTGTTCTGTGGGGTAGACAATGCCCAATCTTTTTTCTTCTTTTCAGTTCACCCCCATTCTTCTTCTCTCTCTGTCCTAATGTGGTGAGCCATAGTGGTCCAGAACACATTCTAAAATCTTAGAAGAGGGGGCCAAATCCCAGCCCTAGACTCCCTGTGACCTCAGATGTTTCTGGACCTAGGCAATGTCCCTTTGCTCAACATGGGGCTGTCATGAGAATAAAACAAGATGAAGACACGCTTACCATAGTGACAGGGACCTTTCAGAGGCTTTTGGCAAATTAAAGAGGAAAAAAAAGGGAACTGCCACAGGCTTTTTTTTTTTTTTTTAACTTTCAAAAAATGAAAAACCTTCAAGTCTAAACTTTGAAACTTTAGGAATATGGAGCCTCCTGGGCACCCATAACAGGTCCTGGTTTCACAGTAACTCAACAGTGGAAGCAGTCACGTATTTATGCTGCACAGTCTGATTAGAACATCATTTTACTACAATCTGTTCTTGGGACTCTCAGACTCTAGGCATAGGGGTCACCTCGATTTTATGTAAATGCTTACATTATTAGTGACCATATGTGGCTGGGATGTGCTAATAGCAGAGAATAGAAAATAGGAAAATGTTTACAGTTACTGGAAGTCTACACAAAGGATGAAGGACAACCCAGACACCAGTGACTATACCTTTTTAGGGGGAAGAAAGGTAAGAGAATAGGGAGCAGCATGAGTTAAAATCCTAAGTCAGAAAGATAAAGAAAAGCATTCTCTTATCTTTAGGTTAAACAGCTTAGATAAACAGCTGATCCGTGGAGATTTCCTAGAGTGGATCCCAGGCAACAATGCTAATAATAAACCTGAATGGTTGAGTTTGGAACCTAGCAAAACAGACATATCAAAGATTCTGGAAACAGGGTTCCAGCCTGAGAAGGGACAAGAAGGGACTGAGAAGACAATATGGAAAAGGTCAGATTTAGGAGACCAGAAAAAAATGTGCGTAAAAAGAAGAAATACAAAATCCCTATATAAGGCTTATCTGCTATTGTGGACCAGAGGAGACCTCATATAATTTATACATACCTATAATTATAGATGTTGTCAAATCTATATTTACCAACACATATGTGAATGTATATGTATAATTTGTAGTAGACCTTTATCAGAATATTATACCTACTTAATTGGGAGGAATTTAATAAAGTTTTCATGACATTATTGAGAAAAAGCAAAAGAACTATCAGGTAAATGTTATTTCTGCTACATAGATTCACAAATGCATGAATATCTGTGATTAATGGATTGTTGGTAATTTACGGAGAAGTTTCTAGTGCTGTATGCTGGATTATATAATCTCATATCTTGTTTGACATTATTATTGTGTTTGGCATTACCATTCAGGAATTTGGTTAAGACATGGAAAGCAGGTTTACTGAGTGTATCAATGAAAGAAGGCTGGAAAGGGAGAATTTCATTAGAAGACAGCAGGGCTGACAAATACTTTACAAATAGCAAGTATGGGTGAAAACAGATATGGAACAAAAGAGCCGTCACAACAGTGGCTATGTAGTAGCTAACACCATTTGACCACAATTTCAGTGTAAGCCAGGAATTTTACAATCTACTAAAAGAACAAGTTGGACCATAGGCTGTGGGAAATGATACTCAGAAGAGAGGTTATTGATTTGCACAGCTCAGACCTGAGAGACCGCACATGTCATGAGGACGCAAATGGAGAGAAGTGTTGGGTGGGGAAGGAACAGGTGGCAGAACATGCTGTCTTCAGATAAATGAGGAGCTAAAATGTAGAAGAGAGAAGGGAGTTTTCCTCAGGACCCCCAGAACACAAAACACTGTAAATTCTGCTTTCAAAAAGTAACTTTCTAACACTTTCAGACATTAAAAAATTGGAATGAATTACTTTATTAGTACCATATTCCTTTTGCTACAAAGTCCTTGGATTGATGAGGAATATCCATTTGGCAAAGACGAAGACAAGTCTTTTCTTTGAGTGGAAAGCTAGATAGACTAGGTTAGTTTGAAGGTATACTCCTATGTTTTAGTTTGGCTTCCCCTAAAAACAGAGCATGAGACAGGGTTGGATGCAAGAAGTTTTTAGGTGATGAATGGGAAAAGTGAACGAAGCAAGGGAGAATAGCCAGTGAAATATGTTGACTGGGTTACAGCTGTGGGCCGCAAGGGCTCCGTCCCACTGGAAACCATCTGAGGAACCACGCAGAAGGAATCTCAGAGTTATTCTTCAAAGAGGGAAGACTGACATAGTTGTCCATCAACTCTGAAGCCTCACTGCTTCAGAGTTGTCCCTGGAGACTTTAACTGTCCCGCTTCCCAGACCACAGCCTGGGAGGAAGCCCAGAGTCAGAGCAGCTGAGAAACACCAGGGAGCCCACAGCGATACTGCCCACCGCAGCTGCAGCTGAAACAAAGGAGGGCTGGGGGGTGTGACACAAGGGAAAAAAGTACCACCACACCATCTAAGTCTATGATTTGTGCTTTACAAAAGGCAAGTGTCCCAGCACTCCTCTGTCCCCACTACACCTCAAGTTCCAGCAGAAGCACTAGTGGCAAAAGACAAGGGTGGGGTTGGGGGTACACCTGTTTTGTGGCACAGGGAAATGATCTTTATTTTTTTTACTAAAAACATTTTTTTAATGTTTACTTTTGAGAGAGAGAGAGAGAGAGAGAGAGAGAGAGAGAGCGCACACGTGCGCGTGCAAGTTGGGGAGGGGCAGAGAGAGGAGACACAGAATCCCAAGCAGGCTCCAGGCTCTGAGCTGTCAGCACAGAGCCCAACGCGGGGCTTAAACCCACAAACCGTGAGATCATGACCTGAGCCAAAGCTGGACACTTAACCAACTGAACCACCCAGGAGTCCTGGCACAGGGAAACAATCTTACATCATACACTATGCTAAAATTTGACAACAGACAAAAATCCTAACATCTGAAACCAATTTATTACCCCACAAACACACACACGCCCCTGAAGAACCAAGCAAACCAAAGCTCTTCGACCACATGACAATATTGGTTTACTTATTTCTGTTTTTATATCAGTCCCTGGCCATATGCTTTTCACACTTTGCCATCTCTAAAATTGGCATGTCATAATTTAATTGGTAGTGTTGTATTCTCTTAGTGGTACATAAAATCACACTGTTATCAAATACCCTTATCAATTAGGGTGTTTTACATTTAATGAGATATATCCATTTAAACTGATATTCATAAGGTGACTCTTAGCCTTAATTATTTTGCTGGAGTGTTGAAAACCAAAATCATTTCCTATCACCAAAGTTTACATGAACTTCCATTTTTATACAGTTTTTCAGAGGGAAAACAACACACATTTAAAGAAACTGGAACTACTACTGGCTAAACATAATGAGAAAACTTTGCAAGAAAAAAAAAAAAAGAAAAAAAGGGACCTAAAGAATCGTTATTCCTTAAAATGATTAATGATCAGTGATAAGACATATTCTACATGGAGTGGGTAAAAAGCAATATTCATCAATGGCTTCCTAAGATATTAGTTAGCGATTTACACAAAGGCAATATATTCATTTTAGATTTCCTGAGAGAAGTTCTTTTATTTTTTTAAAGTCTGTTTGTTTGTTTGTTTGTTTGTTATATATGGAGAAAGAGAATGGGAGAGAGGCAGAGAGAGAGAGAGAATCCCAAGCAGGCACCCTGCTGTCAGCACAGAGCCCAACAGGGGGCTTGATCTCATAAACTGTGAGGTCATGACCTGAGTCAAAATCAAGAGTTAGGCACTTACCCGACTGAGCCACCCAGGTGCCCTTACAGAAGTTGTTTCTAATGGTCAGTTTTTAAAAACAGCTAACTTTGTAACAGAGTGTTAAAGAGTAAGTGAGTGTAATTCAAGCTTTGGCTTGCTCTTATTGCCTGGGTGCCCCATCACAACTCCTTCCAGAATAACAGCTCTTAAAATTAGACACCATTTGATACATATTCTGGAGGCAACGTCCGTGGGCACCAGCACACAGTGTTCACCAGATTAGTTTAGGAAGATGATATGCCATATTCGGCAGGAGAGACCCAAGGGGTGACAAAGACAATTAAAACAGTGTATTGGACAGATGGAAAGTTTATATAAGCCTGAGATCAGTGAATGAATACTATTGCACAAAGTAGTTCTATAGGTTCTTTCTAAAAGTTAGATCTAAGTAGTTAATTTATTCTGTGAAAGAATTTCAATCTAAAATGGAACTGGAAGGTAGAAAATGGAAAATCTTATGCATGTGCCCTCGGGAAAACAAAACTTGAGGACGGAGAGACTGATTTCCTACATATGCTGGATTTATAGAAAACTGATAATATTGGAATGGCAGGGAGTTGGTCAGGGGGTGCCTTACATCAACTTTGGGAAGTTTTACTTATGGTTTTCAGAGGAATGAACATGAAATGACACAGGCCTGGCTGGTCTCACAGAAGAGCTCCATTGAGCTATATTTGTAGGACTGGACTGGTTTTGTCTGCTCAGGGAATTTTCAAAGCTGGTCTCCATTTGTTTTTTACTTGAATAGACTCTAACTGAATTCTTTCTTCTTTACATTCCCTGTCCATAAATCCTACTTCAAACCCTCAACTGACTCACCTGTAGCTTGCTACATTCTGTGTGTCCTGAATTGCAATTCCTCTGCTCTTCTGGAATCAACTTTTTTTTTTTTTTAATATAATTTTGAGTTTGCCTCAATTTACCTCTTTATTTGGGTTGGAACTCTAAGTACAAGCATATATTTTCATTTCAATGCCTAAAGACTAACAACAACAACAACAACAACAACAAACCACAGAGCGGCTTCTTTAAACAGACAACAGGCAGGGGTGATTTTCCCCAAGTTGTCAACAAGTCCTTGTGGAATTAAATGATCATCATTTCTATGGCTGTGGGAACTTAATTTCATAATATGCCTTTCTACATACTTCCTTCAATCTCACAATTCATATATTAATATCATTGTCACATGAAGCAAAGCCAGGGATATAGGATGACAACTGACAACACTCATTCCTAAGTTGGGAAAAAGTCTGATTAAAGCTTTCAAAACCATAGGAAAGTTGATATACTAGATTGATAGAAATCATTGAACATTTTTCCTGAGACATTTATGAACAAGAAATGTCAGCAGATTAAAATATCACCTCTACTGCTTCCCAGGCCCATTTCCTGTACTTTGGATCATGAGTCAGTCGCCACATGTACATGTAAGTCTCAACAACCTCTGGCCGCAGGATGTAGTATTTTTCATTTTGCCTTGTAGCAATGGCTTCAACACCACCATCGAATCTGAAAGCTTCTGGTCCCAGCTTCATAACTAAAGAGTATGCACAGTGACAAGGGTTATTGCCTTGGACACTGCTTAGTTCTATAACTTAAATGAAACTAGAAAGTACTTTACAACATTCAAGAGATATGCCAAAACAATCATTTTAAGAAATGGTTATACCATAAGAGACTCTTAAGGACTGAGAACAAATTAAGGGTAGGTGGGGGTGGGGGAGAGGGGAAAGTGGGTGATGGGCAGGAGGGAGGGCACTTATTGGGATGAGCACTAGGTGTTGTATGGAAACCAATTTGACAATAAATTATATTTAAAAAAAAGAAAAATAGAAATGGTTATAAACATCACATAATAATGTTCAAAATAATAATGTCTCAACTTTGAGAATATAGTCATCTGAGTCCTTTTTAGAAAATGGCAATGATCTTTTATTTTCTTTCATTTAACCATCATTTACTGAGTGCCCCCCAGGTAAATACAAGGCACTACAACACCCCTTATTAGCTAGCTGGAAAACTAATTCTAAGTCATTATGTCATAAATTATGTTAATCTTTGTGCTTCAAACTCCTATTTCATAAGAAGGGACCCAGACTCTATTTCATAGAGACACTGAGAAGATTAATAATGGTTTATAAAATACTAAATTTCTTTTGCACTTGGGATAGAGAGTCTTACCCAATGTAATTTGCCTAAAGCAGGGTCAATAAATAGACTGGCTTAACCCTTTACGGCCTCAAATTTTGTTCCTTAGTAAACTAAGAGTAGATATTTTTATGTAGAAAGCAGTACTTCCTAAAGTAAAAAATATAAATTCCTTTAAAATATTAATCATGAGCTTCCTATTTCATGAGGCACAGTGGATATTCTTTTGATGGCAGCAATGTCAATGTTCCTTAGGAATGAAATAAAAGCATGTGGGAATAGAAAATGAAGAGTAACATGTACTCACATGTGCGATTGTAAGATTCATAACAGGTCCGGGCAATTTCAGCCCCGAGTTGAAGGTAGTGTTGGGTCAGGCCTGCGGGAGCATCGTCCGCCCCGAGTGCAAACATGCCTCCAGCAAAGCAGGTCAGGTGGCCCATCTTGTGTTCCAGGAGGCCCCCTTTCCACTCCGCGATGTAAGTCAGTCCCCTACTAGACTTGCGGATCAAGTGAGTCTCAATTGCCTGAAAATAATAATTATTTTCAACATTTTTAAATCTCCTCTCAAATTTATACTAAAAACACTCTCAAGACTAAGAGAGAAAAAGAATATAACCTCACTCACGGTTTGAGTTTGTTATAAATCTGATTCAACCTGAAATTTTATGCTATTGCTTTCTGTATCTTCCTCTAGTATATGCTTTATTAGTTTGGTTCATTAGAATTATCACTGTTGGGCCAGTCCAGTTGGTTTTGCCTGAGTCCATGATCAAACACTTTTAGTCCTCATACAACAAAAATGGTCTGCTTCTCAATGATAGGCCACTGGTGTAGACGTAATGCTTAATGCATTTCCATTTTCACAATGAAGAAATAGCACAAAGCACAGGCCCTACTGTGGATGAAGAGCAGAGCGTATCTGTATATAAAATCAGGCTGGTGGTATTACCCTTCTTTTTGCTCTCTTAGGCTCAGAGAGTGGCAAAACTGAGTGGGAAAGATGTGCTGTTCTTGAATCAGTTTGCTTGGCCTCAAAATTCCAGCTCTGACATTTACTATCTGTGAATTTGGTGGGTAATTTGCTTACTGTATCCCCAAATCTCAGTATCCTTATCCATAAAAGGAGAATAAGTAGTATTTACTGAGAAAATTCAGCAACATTTAGTTTATGAAGCAGTCAGTACTGTCCCTAGCACTTGATAAAGTTCATTTATCATCCTCATTCACATCTCCATTGTGGTAACATTTGAATTAAATTCCCCCCTAATAATTCTATTAAAAAGCACATTCGTGTACAATGGAAAAAAAAAAAAGACACATGAAAAAATGCTCATCATCACTTACCATCAAGTAAATGCCAATGAAAACCATGATGAGATACCACCTCACACCTGTCAGAATGGCTAAGATCAACAACACAAGAAACAGCAGGTGTTGGTGAGGATGTGAAGAAAAAGGAACACTCACACACTGTTGGTGGGAATGCAAACTGGGGCAGCCGCGATGGAAAATAGTATGAGGATTCTCAGGTAATAATGGAACTACCATACGATCCAGCAATCACACTACTAGGTATTTATCCAGAGAATACAAGAACACTGATTCAAAGGGATACACGCACCCCTATGTTTATAGAAGCATTATTTACAATAGCCAAGATATGGAAGCAGCCCAAGTGTCCATCGATTGGTGAATGGATAAAGAAGATGTGGCAATAATAAAATATTATTTAGCCACAAAAACAAATGAAATCTTGCCATTTGCAATGACATGGATGGAGCTAGATAGTATAATGCTAAGCGAAATAAGTCAGTCAGGGAAAGACAAATACCAGATGATATCGCTCATATATGGAATTTAAGAAAAAAAATAAATACAGGGAAAAATAGACAAATCACGAAACAAAGTCTTAATTATAGAGAACAAACTGATGGTTACCAGAGGGGAGGGATGGTTACCAGAGGGGGGAGATGGGTGAAATAGGTGATGGGGATGGAGGGCACTTATTGTGAAGAGCACAAGGTGATATATGGAAGTGTTGAATTATTATAATGTACACCTGAAACAAATATAACACTGTGTGTTAACTGGAATTAAAATAAAAACTTAAAAAAAAGGAATAAAGATCTGTAAATTGGGGGAAAATGATGTTTACAAATATGATCTGTAAAATATCTCTTATTTCTGCTGCAGGATTGTTGATATTCTTTTCAAATAGATAAGCCTTTCAAATAAGCCTTATATTCTAAAAAGCAAAAATGAAATATAACTGTTTGAAATCACTAACTTCCAACTACTGTAACAGGAAATGTTGTGTTTTTTTTTCCCCCTTTCAATTACTTCATAGAAGAAAAAGAGCTAAGACTACGTCTATACCTGTTACACTATTATAAAAAAAAAAAAGAGTTTTTTAGGAAGCACATTTGGGAACAGTACACACAGATGAAACTTGAGATTGAGAAGAATGAATGAAAGTGAATATACAGACAGATAAAACCTTTCCTATTTTTATTGGAAATAAATACATGAAACCAAGATGGTAAGAAATAAATGAACATACTACTGTGCTCATTAACTGTGGTTAGCTAGTTTTATTGATGGTCTAGTTATATTAACATTCATTCTTATTCATGCAACTGAACATCTTAACTATTTACACTTCTTATAGCACAAATTACAGTAAAGGTCTTAAAGCAGATATTTGTTCATCACCCAAGAAATTATTCTTTCTACATGGCAAAAGTTATAGCTTTGGATCATGGATTAGTGAAACATTATTACCCTGTTACAGATCCCGAAAAAAGTACTATATTCTTTCTTTTGGCATGGTTCTGACCAAGCTGCTACCTCTTAAATAAACTACAATGAAGTTCCAAGACTTTTGAAGCAATGTTTGTGTGACAGTGGGAAAATGTAAATAAATATAAAAGAGGAAAAAATAGTCTTTAGTGGCTCTAAAAAAAAAAGTGTCAAATCTACAGAGAATTGCTTAGGAAAAAAGAATATTACATATGTTGTGATTTCAGCCTTCCATATTTGAAAAGAATTAGTGTGATGAAACCTTTAGAAACTTAAATGTCTAACACATCATCAGCCCAGCTACCATTCATTCCAATGGACCTCTGGAAGAATGAACATCCACCACTGTGCATTCTTAGTGTGGTCTCTAGAGAAGAACTTAACAGCCAGCTGAAAGCACAAAGTATTTTGTTATTAAAACAACCAAAGAAAACAGACCATGCTGGGATTCAGTGCTTTCCAAAATCCACTTGAGGCTAAAATCGAAGAACTATATCCGCAGTAACTCAACTGTCCAGAACAATAACGTAAAGGACTCTCTCCTTAATAATAACGCTTTTTTAAACTACAGTTTAGCAGAAAGAAACTTTGCTATATGAGACATGGTTACTTCTCAAAATCAGAAATGTAATTGTTCTAGCTTTGCTTTCTATGTTAAACATACAATGAATTGGAAATGTTTTTACTATTAAGAGAAACAGGAAACACTTTACTTCATTTGTTCTTAATGGATTTTCCTGTCCATGGTTTGTCTAAATGCAATATAGACAAGATGGTAAGAAATAAATGAACATACTACTGTGCTGTTCATAAATCCCTATAGCTGTGCCGGGGACACTGCATGGGAGCAGCTGGAATCCTGTCTGAGGAATAAATGAATATGAATAAAGGAATAGGAATAAATGAACATATACTGTGTGGGTATAGTCTAAAAACTCGGGGAAAATATTTCAAAGAACATTTTAAAGTTACCTTGCAAGATCTTAGGGGACCTTTTTAAGATTAGAATAATTAAAATATCTGCCAGGATAACAAGAAAAAAAAATGACACACTGGAAACCATACGGTATGGAGAAGAATTCCCTACCTTAAAACCTGAAACCTCATAGGAATGATGAGAAACAAACCTGGAAGAGGCCATGTGAACCATATCCTACTTTGCTTTTTATGTTCATCATGCGCCTTAATTAAAGGTGTGCTAAACAAAAGCCAATGTACTAAGGCATTCTGGTTCCTGTATGTCAGGCAGTAAAGAGTCATATCTGCTGTACTTAGTGATGCTTCTTATTGATCTTGGGAGGGAACCACAGTAATATTGAATCTGGACAACCAGAGCAAAGTAAGTTGCATTTATATTTCAACGAATAAATTGGACTATGTCTAAATTACCCAGACCTCCTTCTCAGGAAGACTAATTTTAGAACAGTGGCTACATTATTGGAATTATAAACTTCCACTTTTCTCCCCTATGAATTAATATTCTTGATTATAAAAAAGTTTCTGAGGAGTCAATAAAAAAGTCATTTTTCTGAGGATTTAGCCATAAGTTTATAACATTATTTGAGATGACTTGATAATAATTAAGAAAATGGGTTACTACATAAAATACTTATCAATCACAAATGTACTGAGTTCTGCTAAAAAACTTTGTTCCTGAAAAGTTGGGTATGAGTTCAAGCATTTTATATAAAACAATATTCTTCTTTTAAAGCTTTTTATACTTTCAAATTTTATTTTTGGTTTTGACTGAAGCTTACATTTGCTTGAGGCTTCGTTCACTCTTACACTGGCTACCTCCTATAGACTTTGCAGAGCAGTTTCGAACTTACTTTACTAACTTACTGCTCATACTTAAATGTACTATGGAAATTCTTTTTTACAAATAAATCCATAGTGATGAGGTAAAAAGAGACATGTGTTGACACAAATTTTAGTTTGACTTTTGGTTCCACAATCAACCTTTTCCAAGGTTCAGTTCTCTTATCTGTAAAACCAGATAAATAATATCTAAACTACTGTGAGGAAACAAACAAATCCTTCATTTAAAGTATCTGCCTAACATACTACTTAGCACACAGTAGGCATTTCAACAAATATTTGTTCCCTCTCATTGCTCCTCCATTACAAGGATCATAGGAAACTATTAATTAGTTCGGATTTTTATTTGAGAGTGCTGTCTATTTATCTCTGGAGATAAGTTTATTTGAAATGGAAGTAGCCATTAGGGATGTTGTAATCATGGGAAATTTTATTTTTTCTTTCTTTTTTAATGTGTATTTATTTATTTTGATAAAGAGAGAGACAGAGACAGAGACAGAGAGAGAGAGAATCCCAAACAGACTGCACTGCCAGCGTGGAGCCTGATGCAGGACTTGATCTCACGAGATCTGTACCCGAGCCCAAATCAAGAATTGGACACTTAACCGACTTAGCCACCCAGACACTCCTTGGGCAGTTTTAACTTTGTCAATTTTCAGAATACAATTTAGGATTTATTCCTCCTCATGATTTTGTGACTCATGCAAAATAAAACACTTTCAACTGCCCCGTTAGAATGAAACCCAAGTGTGATTACTATTGTTATATTAGCAGACACTGAACTCAGCCTAACTGGAAATACCTTGTAATTCACTCATGTGGTATTCCATTTCCCATTAAATGCTGATTAATATGCAAGTTGTAAGTTATTTTAGTGGCAAAGATGATTTAAATATTGGGCTTACCTGAACAGCATCAAAATACATCTTCTTAGCTTCTAGATCTGTCTTGTCAGACATTAACCACGCCTTTAGCAAATATTCATAAAAGCTGTCTCCGAGTCCTCCAACTGATACATGATCTGCAAAGAGAGGAAAATGAATTTTAGAGTGATTCAGGCTTTAACTCAGATAATGCAGCAAAATCACATTAGTAACTAGGATGCAAAAGCCTACGTCAACTGCAACTCGATGTTACATTTAAATTCCAACAAATCTCTTGTTTTCAGAAAGATATTCTGAACCGAGCAGATGTGCTGTTAACTAATGTGATATACTCTAAATAATTACCAGGGTAGTTTTGTAAACATGAAGATAAAAAATACGTAATCAACCTCAATTCCTAAAATCTGTTTTTCTAGTTAAAACTACCAAATTAAAATATTTCACGGTATATATTCAAATAAATTTTTAATTGCTTTAGCTTTCACTAACATAACTAAAGTATGTCAAATACTATGAGTATTAACTAATCTTAAAAAGGACTGGCATATGATAAAATGAAGCTCCTCAGACTCTTTCATGATGATGATGGTGATGATGATGATGATGATGATTAGATAAAGTTTCTAGTGTTTTCAACCTATAAGGTCAAAATCCTTTGAGGGAGGCCAGTAACAAAGAAGACAGGGCAGGAGACGTTCTTCCTAACACTCCATTCCTACAATCCTCCCCTACTGCCAGTTATTATGCCACATCTACTACATATAGTACCACAATTTTGTAACTTATAGGGTAAGTATCCTCATTAAAAGTGAAAAAAATTAAGGCTTAGTGAGGCTAAATGAGATTGCATCACTGGTAAGTGCCATCTGACTCCACAGCCCATGCACGGTCTCGCACCTGGAACTTCTTGCTCTCTACCTTGTGACACTGAATGTATTCTTTTGCCTACTGCTTGAATTAATACTTTAATTTTTCAAGCATATCTACCTACAAAAACAGAGACATAATCTATTTGAAATATCATTTCTAGAATTCATAGAGAATTTGAGCACTAATAAAACAGGCTTATTTTGGAAATATGCATTTTAAGTTTCGTAACTCAAACCTAGTTTACATAACTATTTTAAAAAATTTTTGAATGTTTATTTCTGAGTGAGAGAGAGAGAGGGAGACAGAGACAGACGAGAGTGGGGGAGGGGCAGAGAGAGAGGGAGACGCAGAATCCGAAGCAGGCTCCAGGCTCTGAGCTGTCAGTACAGAGCTCAGCGCAGGGCTTAAACTCACAAACCATAAGATCATGACCCGAGCCAAAGTTGGATGCTTAATCGGCTGGGCCACTCAGGCACCCCAACGTAACTATTTTTTAAAATAAGACCTTTGTGTTGACTTTGTCATATAAAAGTGAACCCGTTTTTACACAGCTAACAAGACAATTTTCTCCTAACACCTACCTAACAACTCCACTTGGAGGCTTATGCGGGGACAGGATTAAACAGGTTAAAACTGAATTTATTCTCTTGTCCTTCTCAACCTTACCTTCTGCCGTTGGTGCCCGTCTCACTAACATGGCACCATCATCCTCCCAACTGTGCAAGTTAGACATCAGAGAGTCATTCTTCACTTCTCTCTCTCTTCCCTATATCCAGTGAGCTACTGAACTCTACTAATTTCACCTCTTATATATTTCCTGAATCCATCCACTCCTCTGTCCTCACCAATATGATCCTGGATGAAGCTACCAATAGCCCCTGCTTCCAAGGCTTCAGTGCCCAATTATTTGGCCCGTTTTACTCCGATAGCATGCAGCTGTTTACATTTAAATTAATTAAAAGAAAAGAAAATAATTCAGTTCCTCAGCCATACTCGTGCCCAACAGCTACATGTGGTCCTTGGTTACTGTACTGCACAGGAAAGATACAGAACATTTCCATCATCACACCGAGTTCTAATGGTAGTGCCACTCCAAACTATTCCCCCATTAATACCAGAATAACCCTTTTGACATGTGAACTGGATCATCCCTAATTGGAAGCCTTCAATGGCAAAGACTCAAATCCTGGGTCTTCGGAGACTGAGAGGCCCTGCGTGGTCTCCATCTTCCCCATATTACCATCAATTCTGCTCTGATTGCTTTCTATCCTCTTGCCATATGGCTCTTCTTTTGTTCCCTTGAAACCAGCAGGCTCTACTGCAGGAATTCTAAAGGCGTTGTTCTCTGGGCCTGATGTGCGTTCCCTGACTCCTTTCCCTTTCAGTAGTAACTCTTACTCATATTTCATGTCTAGGATCAAATGTTGCTTCCTCAAAGATGCTTTCTTTCCCTGACCCTCACCCACTGGGTTCCCTCACTATACACTTTTTGATAACACGTGTTTACTACACTTGGCAATTTCAAAAGATGGTGGAATTTCTTCTCTGTCTTCTCTACAAGATCATGATCCAGGAGGACAGGGACTAGATCCACCATGTTGCCTGGTCCATTATCAGCCCCTGAAAGTAGCTTGCATATAGCAGGTACTCAGTAAACAATTGATGAACAAAGCAAAATTCTTGTAAGGACTATACCCAATCAGGGCTATATTTGTAAGTAGTGAAATATGTGATTTTTATTATTGTAAGAATGTCCAGATTTACAGTTTTAATTTTGATGTAAACATTAGTGTTTTTACAATAGTAAGGCTGATTCTTGAAACAGCAGTGTTTGAAGTGACCTTTGCAATTTCCTAAATAAATTACCACAGAAACCTCTGACATTTACAAACTAAATACACTAAGTACTATCTCATCAATAACAAGCCCTGTTGTTATAAACATGATTGCAGGAGACAAATGCAAGTGATGCATGGTAAAGCAAATCACTGTCTGGTTACTGTCAAAATAACAAGGTCTAGATGAAGTAATAGGAAATGATGGCCATGATCCAGACATGCCCTTCAGAGTTCAAGCACTGAGAGTTGAAAGCTAACAGCCAGAAGCAGCTTCATTTTCTTCCCCCTCGGGTTATGATTCTATAATGGACGGAAGAAGCAAGTTTGGGCATTTGATGATTTTTAAAAAAGGAAAAAGGGTTACATAACAATATATTTGCTTTAATTAATTTTGGTAAACACCAGATAATTTTCTATATTTTTATTTCCTGCCTATAGATTTTTCATATTTGGAAAGAATCAAAATAAAGGAACATAGAGGAGAAACAAGAGCAAGCTTTTTTGATAACTTAGAATATCACTCACTAAGTTTCCCCCAGTCTGGAGGACTGTTTGTGTTGGCAACAGAATTCTGTGTAAATATTTAGTGGGTGTGGGACAGAACATGCTCGATTTTATCAGCAGGAAGGGACTGCCCACTTCTAGAAAGAACATATATGGTATTTTTATTCCCAAGTGTTCTAAACGTAATGTGTACTACGGTCACTCAAATATTATGCTCTTCTCTATGGAAGGCAATTTACTCTTTCCTTCCTGAGAGGAATAGGTCCCATAAAAGGATTCATAATACTTAAAGAGATAAAACGAGTAGCAAAAGAATCAAGACAAAAAGGATTAAATACTCAGTATCTTTAATGTTTAATAATTTGTACACTTCATCTGAATCTGAACTTCTCAAAGCATTCCCCCAATGATGCAAGTGACACTATATGTATATTAATCAAGAGAGAATGATAATTTTCCGTCTATAGACACAGAGTCCCAACTGGCCTCAACAGTTGCAAGATCTCTTTATATTATCAGTGACCAGGACCTGATGCTGTCTCTCAGCCACAACTGAGGAGCAGGGACAACTGTTAAAGGAGAATAAATAGAACCATTATTAAAAGCAGAGACAGAAAGACAGACTGGATACACAGTGCATGAGGATTCACAAAATTCAAGTAAGCAAACACCTACTAGGTGCAAGATATAGTGTGCTGGGCTAACAAACATCACTAAGGCAAAGTCACTGGCCTCAAAAGTTCTGGGTCCCTAGGAACAGGGATGTATACAAATCATTTTGAAAAAGACAATGATAGGAAAGCACTCAAAGTGTTGGGGCAGGGGAAGAAGAGGGTGAGTAGAAGGCAAGTGGGTGCTAACAAATTACAACCAGGGTCTTGAAGAAGAAGGTCCCCCAGAAGAAAGGGCAATTGAGCTGGATGTTGGCAAAGTCAGAAGAGAGGTAAAGGGCCGAGGAAACAGCACAAACCAGGACCTGGATATGCCCAAGCAGGCCTTGATTAAAGAATGAAAAAAACAAATTGGTCTCCCTTGTGGCTGGAACACAGGATGGAGGTGCAGGAGGCGAAACGGACATGAGACTCATCAACCCTATTTGTTTGCCATCAGGAAATTGGCCCATAAGCAATCCAAATATAAAGGGCCCTTTGTACCGGGAAACATGGCCAAATACACAATATACTGGTAACGCAGAAGGTGAAGCTGGAATATTCCAGTACAACTGATACTTTTTGTCCCTCTTCACAGTGGCTTCTAAATCACAGGAAGAAAAGAGTCAATCAAAGATAATTTTTTTTTTCAATTTTTAAAATCATTCATGAGAAGGAAAATGCTAAAACTACCTGTCCTTTTAGAGAATCTTCTCTGGTCCTTGTACTCAGAAAGCAACTCAAATTCTATTTTATTTCAAATACTCTACTGGTCCTCAAACTTTTAGTCTCAGTACCCTTTTACACTCTTTAAATTTTTTTTTAACTTTTTTTTTTTTAATTTATTTTCGAGACAGAGAGAGACAGAGCATGAACAGGGGAGGGGCAGAAAGAGAGGGAGACACAGAACCGGAAGCAGGCTCCAGGCTCGGAGCCATCAGCCCAGAGCCCGACGCGGGGCTCGAACTCACGGAAGGTGAGATCGTGACCTGAGCTGAAGTCGGACGCTTAACCGACTGAGCCACCCAGGCGCCCCATACACTCTTAAAAATTAAGAAATACTCCAAATAACTTGTTTATGTAATATCTATAAATATCTACCATATTGGAAACTAGATTTAAAATATTTAAATTAAAAATATTTTATTCATTTAAAATAATAATACAACCATTATATTAACAAAGTTTTTTTTCATAAACATGTTATATTTTACAAAAGAAAAAAATCAGTGAAAATACTGACACTGATTTACATTTTTGAAAATCTTTTAAATTTTTGCTATACCAGAAGACAGCTGGATTTTCGTATCTGCTGTATATTCAGTCCACTACTGTATGTCATTCTGGTGGAAATACACAAAGAAAGTTCAGCCTCACACAGTTACATAGTTGGAAAAGGGAAAGGTATTTAAAGAATCTTTCTAGATAAGTATGGACATTTTTCTTTGATACTAAAATAAAACTTGACAAATTGTTTTTTAAAGGTTAAAAATGTCAAAAAAAATTTTTTAATCTTTATTTATTTTTGAGAGAGAGAGTGTGTAAGCAGGGAGGAGCGGAGAGAGAGGGAGATACAGAATCCGGAGCAGGCTCCAGGCCCCCAGCTGTCAGCACAGATCCTGATGTGGGGCTTGAACTCACAAACCGTGAGATCACGACCTGAGCCAAAGTTGGACGCTTAACTGAGCCACCCAGGTGCCCCAAAGGTTAAAAAGGTTTTAAAGGTTGGTTGTAAGGTGGAATTAGAAATCACATCAATGAATTTTTGTACTGTTACATTAAAATCCATTGGTCTATCTTGCACTTTGAATGGTTCTTCTTTCTGACATGATTCTTTAATTGCATGTATTAGTCATTTGGAAAATACTGGTTCACTGAATTATGTGAATCTTCTGAATGCTGCACAGTTCACTATACGGTATCCAAAAACTGAATTTATTAATATGAACACCAATCTCATCATAAATGTCTCTAAGTATTGGTTAAAGGCATCAAGGTCATGGCGGCATATACACATTTCCTGAAATTCTAATTTTCATTTAGAAACTCAAATTCTGTCATGGCACCGACACCATCACTTTTCTTTGAAGTGACATGCTCGTTTTTGAGAACATGTCTACGAGTTACCCAATTCTGAACAACCAAAGTGTGTCTTCAGTTGTTCTTTCAAGTAAAAATGGTACTGCACGGAGCAATCGATGGCTGGTGCAGTCTGCAACTTGAACAATCACACGAGTGCTTTTCTATGCGGCAAACACTATTTTCTATTATGCAGCAAAAAAGTGTACTCAATGGCTGAGATTTACCAGACTCAATAATTTTTTTTTTGACTTGTGATTTCGGCTCAGGTCATGATCTCACGGTTCATGAGTTCAAGTCCCCCATGGGTTCTGTGCTGACAGTGAGGGGCCTGCTTGGGATTCTCTGTCTCCCACTCTCTCTGCCCCTCCCCCACTTGCACTGTCTCTGTCTCTTTCAAAATAAATAAATAAACTTAACAGGTAATTTTTTTCCTTAAAACTATTCATAAGTGCCTCTGGCATATTTTTATTTCTTATTGTCGATGAGGAATACAATGATTAGTACTCTCTGGCTCCTCTACCATGGTTCTCTCTGTGGCTTCAGTAGTTTTACCCACCGTTGCTTTTGCAACAGAAGTGCAAATATCAGCACAGTGAAGGTGGCAGAAAGCCTTAGTATTAATATAAAAATAGCTCTGACCTTGTGGACCTCCTGAAAGGTCCAGTATATGTAGACCACACTTAGTTTAAGTGGCAACCATGATTATGGTCTTGTGGTCTCAACAGCATTGAGATGCCTGTCTTCCATAGGCATTACAAACACAGACTTTAGCACATTTTTTCCCCTACTAAATTATTCTTTGAGAAAAGTACTTCTAAAGTAAGGGTGAGGCACAATCATCTAAGAATATAATTTTCAATATAAAGAAAATACTCAAATTAGAATTAAATTGTAAGGCATTGCTAATATCCCCAGCACAGTTAGGCACCTCACTTAGTATTCTACACTTGCTCTTAGTTGCTGCGTTAATCTACCAGGTTTTTTTCTCCAAATCAACTTAAGAACATTTCTTTCAACTACTCTGAATCTTCGTAACACTGATCAAAGTCCTTAAGGGATGTGAAGTGAAGGCTTCTTGCATAATACTTTCTCCTAATCTGAAGATAATTCTACTGGGAAGAAACCTTTATCTGCTGGCTTAAAATTAAGTAGAGAAAACACCCTGTTTGCTCTTTCAATTTCCTAACCCTTAAAGATTCAGGTTCCTCTCTCATCTTGTAGCCAAAAAAGAAAAAAAGAAAACGCTACAAAGTAGAATGATCCAACTACTCTTGTACAAAACGCTAATAGTTAATAGCACAAAGGAACAATTTTTTCTTCTATCCACATGACCAGCTTGTTATAGGCTAACATCCCCACACAACCTGATCAGATCTTCCCTTCCTGATTAATAATTTAAATGTCCTTACAATGTCATCATGCTCACAGTTACCCAGGAAAAATAAGCCACCTAGTTCCCTGGTAACACAGCCTGTCTTACAAGAGACTCATGAAAGGAACCATGCCCACTTTCCCCTTTTCGAAACATTCCTCAAAAAGATTTGTGCTTTTTTGTGCTCCTTCTCTCTGTTACTAGAACAGTGCTGGATACCATAAAGAGCTAAAACAAGTCTAATCTTTTGACTTACATTGACCCCACTGTCCACTACTGGGATTCAGATAGTTAGGATAAAGGCCTTGTGGTTTTTCCAGGTTGTTCAGCACTGTTCGAATATTCATTACCTACAACAGAAAATGAAATGTTACTATGAAAATCTAAAAAACAATTTTGGTGCCATTCTTCTCTTTCTTCATTACATTTTTCCATGTTAGGAAAGAATTTAGAATTAGAACAAAGACAGTCGCCACTGGCTTACAAAAATAATCTCAGTAAGTGAATACAGTCACACTGATCTGCCAGACACCATAGAAGGAACTAGGGATATATCAGTGGATAAACAAAGTCATTACCCTCTTGGAGTTTGCATTCTTGTGGGAGGAGACAGATAATAAACACATAAATATGTCAAGGTGGCGATAAAGGCTGTGAAAAAATTATAGAGAGCAGTGAGACAGACTGATGTGAGGTGGTGAGGCTGCACGCTGAGTCAGGGGTGGCCGGGGAGGCTGACGTGAGGGGATTTGAGCAGGAACTTAAAGAATCAAACGAACAACCATGCGGAAAGTTGGAGGAAGAGCAACCTAGGCAGAGGGAGGTGCAAGTACAAATGCCCTGAGGAGAAAGTGGGTTTGGCAAGACCACTGAGGCTGGAGGTGAGGAAGCAAAGGGGAGAATGTCAGAAAGCAGAGGAGAAAGGTAACCAGGGCCACATGCAAGCCTTGTGGGCCAAAATGAGGGCTTATTTTATTTCGAGCGTGATGGGAAGCCATTTAAGTCTGGTGCTCTTGCAGGATGGGCGTGACTGAGGGTACGGCGGAGTTCAGGTGAGAGAAGACAGATCCCTGGAACAGGGTAGCAGCAGAGTCACAGAACAGGGCCAAATCATTTTCTGATGGATTCGACCTAAGGTCTATCAAAAAGAGAGGAGCCTGAGCCTGGATGACCTCCGATTAGTGGTCTGAGCCACTGGGTAAACGGAGGGGTTCATTTATTCAGATAGTGGAGACTGAGGTAGAACAGGTCTGGGGGTTGAGTCTGAGGCATTTTTTAAGTAGTAGCTCTCTTTTAGATCTTTCAGTGGAAATGCTGGAGAGAGAGTCTGGGACATGTTGGGACTGGAATTACAAATTTGGAGTCAACAGCACATAGATAGCATGTAGACCCATGAGACTGGATGAAATAATGTAGAGAGTGAACATAAAAAGGCCCAGGCTTGAGTCCTGGGGCTTTCGGATATTTAGAGATTGGGGTGCTGAGGAAGATCCAACAAAGGAGGCTGAGAAGGAGCACTCCACTGAGGAAGGAGGCAAACCAGGATAGCACCATAAGCCTGCAGCCCCATCAGTGTCTCATGGAGAAGTGACCAAGTGCATCAGATGCCGAGAGGGTGATGAAATTGGGAGGTGAGAATAATCACCAGACCTAGTAATGTGGAGCTCACTGGTCACTGAGATGGGTGTGGCAGGGAGAAATGCTGACTGGAAAGTGTTCAAGATAGTGGGACACAAGAAGAGGGGATAACAGAGACAACCCTCCCAAGGAATCTTGCTGTAAAGGGGAGCTGAGAGATGGGGTGAAAGCTTAGGGCAGAAGTGTTGGGCTGAATATAAATTTACCCAAATATCTATGGGTTTGTTTCTTGCAAATTAGAAATAGATTCAACTGCTACCTCAAATTTAATTTATATTTTGAGTTTAAAAAGTCACATACGTGGTTCATACAGTCCCACACAACACCTATATATTTTTAGATAAGGAAAAAATTCAGAGAGGTGAAGAGACTTGCTTGAGGTGTAGAGAAGCAGACATGTATCACAGGCTGCCTCACACAGAGTTAGAAGACGCCATAAAAAGGCTGCAGGATTACTGTTTGGTAAAATGAAATGCCGCGTGTAACAAAACATCATAAAGAACTATATTAAACTTGGTTGTTCTTTTCCACATCCAAAATTACTAAATCGTCCAGGAGAGGATATTGTTTCTCACAAGTGCAGCTTTGCAATGCAAGGTATATTGGAGGATCTCACCTTTTCAGCAAAGATGGGGTTTCCTGATAAGTGGCTCAAGTGTAGAAACTCCAAATGCAGAGTTCCGAATTCTGCCAAAATACTGCTGCCTCCTGAGGCCCAGGGCCAGTTCCTTCCAATCCCACTAAAGAAGAGAGGAGATTGAAGAGTTATGGGTCAGACTAATGCCAATTTTTGCAGCTCTAAATAACAGAAGTGAAAGAGACAGCTTTTGAATAATGGCATCTCAGCTGATAGTCCACTCTGGATATTTAAAAATATCCAGCATTGTTGGCTTTGGCTATTGGTTTCAGGCTTTGACTCTTATCTACAAACTGAAAATCAATGTAGACTTCAGTCAGAAAAAAGTTGCTATGTCCTTGCTGTTGAAGAACAGACAAATATTTTGGAAGGAACAGGTGCCATATAGAGATACATACCCATTCCAAGTGGAATATAAACATATCCCAAATCCCACATAAAGCCTTCCAACATTTTAATTAATTTCAGCCTGAGATTCCATGGACTATTATAGACATTCACATTATATTTAAAGTTTTTCTTTGATATACATTTCATTGATTCATTGGTTATAAACTCACTGAATCTTTCCCCAAACCCTCCCTCCACTTACTACTTTCTTTCTTTTGTTTTCCCTTACACTATTTTACTTATTTTCTAAGTATATTTTCCAGAGCACTCACTTATTCTCTGACCCATTTAATCTAGGTTCAACACAATTATGAAATTCAAATCTGAAAGAGGTCAAAAGGCATGAGCTCCCAAAATTATTGCCTCATGGCTCATCTGGGAGAAATGGTTTCTAAAAAGAGTTAATCCTAAATATACATACACACAAATACACATAAAATAACTTTGGAGACATGGTCAGACTCTTGGGCACAGTGTATTTTTGCGGCACCATTTAAAACGTCAAGACTTACATGATATTTGAAATAAAGAGTCAAGTCAAGGATTTTACCAATAAATCCCCTTGAAGAAAGCTGAAAACCCACGTTTTGGTTGTTGTTCAAATGTGGATTTATTACATGCCTACCATTTGCCAGGGACTATGTATGGCATTGGGTTAAAGGATGATTATGATCACTCTTTCCTTAAAGACCTTATAGTATAATATGAGAGAATGACCTAGGCATAGGTAATTCCAGTTAAATATGGTAAGTGCCAGGATAGATGTGTGAAAAGGTCTCTGAGACCTGAGAGCCAGGACATATAATCCTACATGGCAGAGGGGCACGGAAGACTTCTTAAGCAGGAGACTCCCCAGTGATTCTTGAAGAATGAATAAGATTTAGTGAGGAAGAATGGTGAGAGGGAGCATCCACATATTGAGAGCACACAGAAGGGCTAGCCAGGAACTGGAAGAAGCTCCTGATACTGGTGAGTAGAGGGAAGGGAAGAGAAGGCTACGAAGTTCAATCTGGGCCAGGTCTTGGAGGCTTATGGATTTCTCACTTTCCTCCCTTCCCAAGTTGACTCCATCTGAATACTGCTCTTGGTGTCCCCTAGATTTCCTCCCTGCTCTGTTTCTTTTTAGAGCAAAACCTAGATTTTATCTTCTAACACAGGTTTATAGTAAACATAATAAAAAAGTAAACAGAAATAAAAGAGTTCTGAAAATCACACATTTATTTATTTTTAAAAATGCCTTACATTTATTAAGTTCTAGGAATGTAAATCGGTTTCTATTTTCATAGCTGGCTTAGATGAAAGCAATAGCCAATCATCCAAATAGGATGAACAACTACTTTCAAATTTTATTAACATATGGCAAGTGCACATAGTAATTGGTCATTAGTTTGTTGTCATATGTTTTTAAATTCCAACCATTCCATCACTGACCAGAGTCAATAAGCCTAATGAAGCAAAAGCAAAAGTTTCTATGTTCTATAGAAACTACTAAAATCAAAGCCACAATATCAAGGTAAGAGGGAATGAGGACTTTGTCCTAGAGGGGGAGAAAGACAATGTGCTAGGAATGCAGCCCAGTTTCCAGATCTTCAAAGACTGGTTCTTTTCAGTTCAGGGTATGAGGGTGTGGCAGCACTCTCACCTGGAAAACTCAAGTAGTATATATGTACTAATCTAAAATTCAAATTACTTTTGTTTCCATGTGTTTGTTCCCTGCTATTAATGTGGTTAAGAGAAAATCAGAGACACACTGAAAAAATTTCAATATGTTAAAAAAAGTTAAGATTTAAAAAGGATTATATATATTCCCTCTTTCTCCTTTGCACATTCATATCAGAAGGAAATCAGCACACTTCTCTATCACTGTTTAATTATATAGGAAGCAAGAACAGTAAAAGCATTAGCAAAGGATATGTCACGCTAACAGGAAGAAAGCTGGGTTTAGAATACATGGTATGTTTATATGAAAGAATGGCTTTGATTACCATTCTTTCAACCTACAGAATTAATGTATTTCAGTAAAACTGTAAGATCAATAGTTGTGCTAGCTGTTTAATATAAGTGAGAGAAGGATTTCAAGAAGTCAGAGAGAGTATCGTTTTATCTAGATATTTAATAAGGTCACTTACCTTTTCTTAGGCAAACCTGCAATGACTAGAGATTGGTCTGGGGAAGAGTGTGGGGCACACAACATAAGCCATAACGGCTAAAAAAATGTGTGTACTGGGGGAAATGGCTGCCTGTTTGTACCGCAAATGTGTACTGAATCAGAACCAGTTTTGGACACTCATAGAATGATTTCTAAGGTCTCTAAATTTTAAGTCTATTGAGGAATCAATATATTTATATGGCTCTAATTTCTAAACTGATATATACAAACGTTGAGCATTTGGCATCAAAATGGTGGGTTTATGACAAAGGCAAATGAGTGCAGAGAGAGTTCTGCTCCTTTGATCTGGGGTCAGGATACTCTGGGCATCCCATGATTCCAAACACTAAAGCTTTCTAGACCTCTGGGTCAAGATCAGTCTCATCTGAGAGAGTAGGGGATTTAAAATGTCTTTAATTTCAGTTCTGTTATCACAGTATTTTAAAGGCAGTCATGGTGTTCTTTATTTTATCTTTATCTATTTTCTAAACACTAATAATACTTTAGAAAAATATTTAAAAACAAAATAACAGTTTGTGTTCAGAAACTATTAGTTCCATCAGGTAGGCATAAAAGGGAAGAATATTTAAATATTCCCAATCTTGTTATAATGATTGCATTATAACCATTATAAGCCAAATGATGAGTCAGCATATGGAAATGTATACACAAAAAGGCAATTAACGTGATTTGGGAAGCTGCCAAGTATGTGGTTCAAAGAATCCTGGAACAGAACTTCAAACTTTTGTACTACTCTAATTTCACTTACTTCTGTTTCTTCCAAGCCCCAGTTCTTCTATTTTAAATTGGAGTATTATTTAATACATATCTTTCAATGTATTGAAAAAAATTCTTTTTAATTAAAATTTTCAGTATTCTACAAAGGTAATAATTCCTTAAAGATAAAACATCACAACAAAAAATAACTGATTTTGGCAATCACAACTAGAAACATGTCTTTAAAAGCTGAGTCACTATGATTCTTTTGAAAATGTGAAACACTATTCTGTTGTTTTAGAGAGTACAACTTGAGTGTAGTTTATTAAGCAGTGTTAATATACTCCCACATCCTATTGCAATAAAAAACAAGAAGGTATAATTATCTACTGACCTCATAGCTCTCATAAGCAGTGGACATTATGCTTTTTTCCCCTCTCTCCTGGGAATGGCTAATATCCAGAGAAAGGAACTACCATTCTAATATTGCTAATCTATTCACACTTGAATCCCAGGGAGTGCTGCTGACTCCTCCTAGAGCTTGTAATGAATCAAGTAGCTGGAGGGTTGTTCTGGATTGATGGTATATCTCTTCAAAATAATCTTAAATTGAGGTACCCAAAGTGATATGTTTGCCCGGATATAGTTTAGATCATTAAAAAAATACATTTGGCTATTTACTATAATCAAATGAAACAAATAAAGCATTTACAGAACTGAGCTGATTCTAAAAAATTGCCAGATGAATATATAAACAAAGCATTACATAGTTATACAGTCTTGATTAGCTATGACTTTCAATCTACTCTTCCTTACTGCTTGCTGTTCTATACACAATGGGAAATGGGCCAATAAACTATTGTCTTGAGGATTCTTGCCTGAATAATTTCTGATTAGCTGATCAGTAAACAAATGCCCTTCAAGTTCAAAGTCCAGAATATGGGTTATTCCTCTGGGCTATGGAGTTAGCAAGTTTTGGAAGAAAAAAAATTCCCCACATTCTGTATATTATGGTAAAGCGTTACTTATGCATGCAAATAGAGAGGCACACAGGGATATTTAATTCAAAAGAGCAGATAATCCAATATTATTCCTTTTGGATTTTAGCACAAATTAGGAAAGAATAATTAGAAAAGTTCATGAACGATTGTTTCATTTAACTGTATTCCCAAAGCTAATTGATTTTGAGATTAAGCAATTTCAGCTTCACTTATTACAAATGGCTCCTTCCTGAACAGATTCACACAATGCTGATCTTTCAAGTTTGTCATCTAAGACCTCACTGAGAGTTGGACTAATAATCCCAGGGGACTGGCATTCTAGGACTAGGCAAGGTTCTACTATAGTTCATCCATACAAAATTCAGCTGGGGAGGACTACTTCCCTCAAGGCTACCCACAGGGAAATGATGGCTAATAAAGGGCAGCCATTTGATTGAATTAACTCACTATTCATGCTTTACTGCCTCTGAACAGCAGCATGTGGGTTAAATCTCCAAAGAATATGCACATTAAATTTCTTAACCAAAGACCAAAACAATGTTTTAAAATTAGCCACCTTGTTCCCTCTTATGGGTAGTTACTTTTGACAGAATTGAAATTAAATACTTATTATTTTAGTTTATTCTGACTGTCAATATTGCTGTCCTTGTATTTGACTATGTAGGATTGGAGCAGAGGTTGGGGTTTGCAAAAAATATAAATGGTGAGGGGCACCTGGGTGGCTCAGTCGGTAGGGCATCTGACTTGGCTCAGGTCATGATCTCATGGTTCATGGGTTCGAGCCCTGCGGTGGGCTCTGTGCTGACGGCTCAGAGTCTGGAGCCTGCTTCGGATTCTGTGTCTCCCTCCCTCTCTGTGCCTCCCTTGCTAGTTATCTCTCTCTCTCTCTCTCTCTCTCTCTCTCTCAAAAATAAATAAAACATTTTAAAAAATTAAAAAAATGTAAATGATGAGAAGGCCTCTCTAGTTCCATAAATAATCTGCTCCACATGTCCAAAGATGCTAAAATTCTGTTTTCCAGCTGTCCTTTCAGTAAGATCTCCTTGCTAAACATTATCAAGAGATTGCAAATAAGTTGAATGCAGTTTCTACCCACTTATTGGGTAAACTGGGGCAACCTATCATTAGGTTTGGGGAACACTCCTAAAAGGCTAGTAATACTGATTAGAAAGCATTGTAGTGCATTTAGGATGTGTGAGTATGCACATACATTTACTTTACTGTACTTAAAAAAATCATATTCTACAAGTTCTTTTAAACATACATCACATTCTTCATGGACTTTTCCCATACCCATCAATGTACATTGTTTTTGAGTGAATAGTACCTGACTGAATGGATATATAGGTGAACCTCTAACAACACAGGGGTTAGGTTGACCTCTTGTGCAGTTGAAAATCCATGTATAACTTTTGACTCCTCTAAAATGTAACTACTAATAGCCTACTATTGACTGGAAGTCTTATTGATAATATAAGCAGTTAATTAATATATTTTGTATGTTATGTGTATTATACACTGTTTACTTGTGATAAAGTTAGCTAGAGACAAGGAAATGTTAAGAAAATCATAAGGAGAAAATACATTTACAATACTGTATTTATTGGAAAAAGATCCATATATACATAGACCCACGCAGGTCAAACCCATGTTGTTTGAGGGTCAGTTATACTCTAATCTATTTAAACGTACATTTATTGATAGACATTGAAACCACTTTATTTTCATTTTACTTTTGTCACTATAAATAATTTGGTGGTAGGTCTAGTTCTTTTTAAAGCTAACTAATTTTCACGCAAAAATCTCTACACAGATTCCAGCTGGAAGATGTTAATTGTCGAAACCGATAATGAAGATGGATTTAGGAATACGTATTGGAAGCATAAATGTCTACTGTTTACAGAGTTATTTCTTAAAAGTGTGGACCTATTATATCTTGCCACATTTGGTAGTCTCTAGAGCTCTTGGGGTATCTTAAATTCATCTGCTGTAAATCATTATATCAAGTCCTTTAAAGCTGGGGATGGAGGAACCACAAATAAACATTTATAGCCAGACACTTTTCTAATAAACCTCAGGATGGAATAGGGGATACTATATTCCATCTTCAGAAGTGGCAACTAATATTAGTTTGCCAGAGATTTAGAAACAACAGTTTCATTACTGTAAGGGTTTAACAGATATCATCATTCTAAGACATCATTTAAGATCCATTAAGATCTAATCCATAATACAGTTGATACAGTTTCATAATACAGTGAAATTTGGCTATGTTTATTTATTTGCCTTTCATTCTATGGGTCTATGGATCATCTATGGATCAAGATAAATGAAATCAGTGCAGATTCCAGGCTTTTAATTCTTCAAATTCTGTTCTTCAGTCTCTTTCTGTAACCAGGAAGGCCAGGATTGCTCCCTTCTAGATTCTAAGATGCTTTATTCATAAAGCACCCAAAGTCTAATTCCAAAGTCTAGGTCAGTGCCAAGAAACAAAAGTATTTAATATATGCTTCATTTAATGAAATTTAAAAAATATGAAGGGTCTATGTCTTTGGCTCCTACCCCTAACTTGTAGCTAAATAATAAAATCCTATATTTAGAGTTACCACATACAAGCCCTTTTACAGACAATTTAAGAAAAAAATATCCTTTCTAGTCTGGATACAAGTTTTCTACCACAAACTTGAAGTAATCTGAAGTTGTGATTTCTAAGAGCTGAGGTATGGTGAAATGAGAAAAATAAGGACAGGGCAGTAAATTATTATGAAAGCTAAATTTTATTCAATTTAAATGATTGTCTTTTATTCCACTTTAATGTCCTTCTCACTTTTGTGATGTTAAGCTTTTCCTTTTTCAATAAAATAATGATGATAATAGGCAGGGTTCTGTTTTGGTATTTTTTTTATAAACAATAAAAACACTGGCAACCTAAAGCCAGCCTCTCAATTATTAGGGAAATTTTATGTGGCCCATGAAAGCTACAAGTCTGCCACCATTGATCTTAAGGTACAGCAGAAGCTATGGAACAATTACTATTGGGAAAGAACAGTTCACTATCAGTTATGCCAAAACTAACATTAGTTTTTGGCAGAAATTCTGAAGTATAAGAGGATAATATTAAATGATTTTGCTCAACAGGTTAAAACATAAGTACTCTGGGGGTACATCTTGCCAAAGTCAAGTAAGAATGAGCCAGTAAGTCGACCATAATTTATTGACAGCGTGGCACATGTACAACGTAAACATGAAACACTATAGGAAACACACTAAGATTTTCTGTTTTTTTCAGATGACAAATATTTTATTGAACTCAATAAAGGAACCAGTAAGATAACAAAACAATCAAGGAGCATTTGAGAAACTGGTTGTTTTTAGGCAATGCTAGGAGAGCCCCTCTAGTCTACCCACAATGCTAGGTCATGTACAACAGCATCATAAACGGTAACTCTTGGATTATCTTTTCAACCAGACAAAATATTTGCATCTCTACAAAATCTATATTTCATCAAAATTCTACAATTGAACATGTAACCTCACTAACTCTAGGACCTTTAATCAATAGTACGTAGTGCTTTGAATTCAATACCATCCTCTAGATAATCTTTTACCCTAACATGACATGATAGCATACCAACCTTTTTGCCTTATTTTCAAATTTCAGATAACTTTTCTCTGTAAGCACAGTATTTATAAGCAAGAGTTTTGGGAATGATAATGATTTCATCTGGAATACAGGCTTAGAAAAGGATCATTGAAATAAAAATCCTCAATTTACTAAAGAACAACCTGACTTTGGAGTTGAAATACTTTTTTTCTTTTTCTTTCTTTTTTTATTTTTAGATGGAGCAAGAGACTGTGACAGGGGGAGAGAGACAGAGGGAGACAGAATCTCAAGCATCAAGTGCATGGAGTCTGACTCAGGGCTCGGGCCCACAACCCTGGGATCATGACCTGAGTTGAAATCAAGAGTCAGACGCTCAACTGACTGAGCCACCCAGGCTCCCCTGGAGTTGAACAAAATTAATGGGGTTTCTCAGTGAGCATGTATGGGAGGGTCTGGCTTTACCTGGAGACTGATTAGATTTACTTATCCTTCCAGCATCTTACTGGTCAAAATGGTTTGTTCTGAAATTTTGGAGGGCTGGGTTATCAGCTGCAACTCAATTAAATTTTTGTCCAGTCACCTGAGTAGAAGCAAAACAGTTTTTGGAGAACCATTCTGTTTTTCCTTTGGGCATTCTTCAGAGGTCTTCAGCAAAGAAATCAAGTGGGTCTAATTAAATTTTTATGAAAGAAAGTGAGCTTCCTCTGACTAGTATGGTATATAAAGCACATTGATATTTCATTACCAAGTTCAACAGATCCTCGCTGTATATTTTTTCCAGATATTAAACTACTTGAGAGTAATTGGGAAAGATTCATTCTCTGATGCTTAATAAATTAGTTATCACCATACTTCAGAGTGGGCAATAGATTCTTTTTAAAGGAAAATAAATAAAATAAATGTTAAGTTAAGGAGCCTGTATTGGCAAAATGTAGCTAAATGCTACAAGTACTATTCAAATACCCAAATGATGAGTTAACAGTGAGAAAGTTCAAGAAAATAGGTGAGTCTAGGTGATCAGGGCCAATAATTAATGTGTTCTTTTAAGAGGCATTAGGTAAATTCAAATTACTTCTTTTAACATCGAATAGAACTCTAACCAACCAAAAGAAACTAGGTAGGCAATTAAACCACTTTATAATTTAAAATAGTAGTTTTTCTGGGTTTTGAACTTTTACATAAAGAATTATCACAAACAAGTATGCATAACTTGTGGTAAGAACAAACAGATTCAGAGATTACTCTGAACAGATGCTGGAGAATAAAACTATCAAACTACTTCATTCTCATTTCCCTGCCTTCTGCCTACAACTTATGGTTTAGAGGCTGTAGACTACTGTGTTATGAAACAGTTTGGCAACTAAGGTTTTAAGAACATAAAGATTAGGAAAAATTCTCTTGTCTTATGACAAGAGAACTACGAGGTGAGTAAGAATAAGGAGGAAGAGTACAAGGTTGAGGAAGACTCAGCAATAAAGGCAGGCATCCTTCTCAACAGAACAGGAGCCACTGTGGTTGAAATCCGCGTCTGTTCTGTGTGGCCCTCAATGACATCCTTATATAAATGCAGTCAGTGCTAAAGGATCATCTGTGTATAATTAGCTATCAGCTGCCTTGTGACATCTTCTCTGTTATTTAACTTTTTACATGCTTTAGTTTATCTTCCTAACCGGAGAATAAGACCTAAAGACAATAAATACAATTCTGTTTCTTTACTGCCTTCCTCCCACCACCCCTACAGATATTCACACAGGTACAATAATTTGATGATTGTTTTATTTATATATTTCAGCAGCAAGTCCATTTCTAACATTACTGTAATCAATATGTTCCCTACAAAATTCAGGAATTACTTTAAGCAAGGTTTATTATTCGTAATTAAAATATTTTATATATATTGATACTCTCATGCGTCACTTTAACTCACGTGTTCATTTATATTCAAGCAATTAGGATTCTTTATGTTATAGGAAAAAGATACTGAAACATATAACAACACTAACTTTTACAAAGTGAGAATAATCAAAGTGGGTAGTTTACATAGTGTGAACTTTTGGTAGCCTCCTGATGCTAATATTGAAATTTAAAAATGTTTCAAAATATTGAGTAAATAGTTGGAGGAGCTTTGGTAGTAAAACTACCTATTATCTAGAAGAAATATTGAAGATATATGAGTGTTGGCAGATATATCTGTAGCTTTTAAAAATCTTTGTTTAATGTGCATTACCTATGTAAAATGCAAAAACGAAAACATCAGTCTAGTATCTTGAGGCCATACAATCATTCTTATTTTACCTTTAAGGAAATAAAGGAGTGCTGACACAAAAAACTGTAGCTTTTGGTAAATTCTTAGAGAACATTATAAAATGCTAAAATGAAAACATCAAAATAGTGCTTTGAAATTGAAAATGATAATCATCCATTTCACCTATAAGAAAAAGTTAGAGGGGCGCCTGGATTGCTCAGTTGGTTGAGTGTCCGACTTAGGCTCAGGTCATAATTTCATGGTTTGTGAATTCAAGCCCCACGTTGGCTCTGTGCTGACAGCTCAGAGCCTGGAGCCTGCTTCAGGTTCTGTGTCTCCCTCTCTCTCTACCCCTCCCCCACTCATGCTCTGTCTCCCTCTGTCTCAAAAATAAATATAAATATTAAATTTTTTTAATTAAAAAATTAAAGAAATAAAAATAAAAAAGAAAGGAAGAACAAAAAAGAGAGGAAAAAATACCTTCCTTTTTTACCTTATGGCTAATGGACTCTGAGCTTTACATTGCAGTAAGGGTACAGTGCTGGCCCAGAAAGTTCTGTGTAGTAATTAGGCCCCAAACACTAGTGTTCTTAAGTCACTGAGGATGGGGTTTGGTGATGTCATTAAAAGAATCTCTGAGAAATAGAGGAATCCAGAATGGAAGGGAAAAGGTGTCAATTAGGACAAATTCATCAAAGACTAAGTCAGACTAAGACCAGACTTTCCAGATAGATCTGGTCTGAAATGAACTGCTGTGAGATAAAGCAATGAACTAGAAGAAGCATTCCAAGGATTTATGGATTGAGGCTACTCTTGCTACAAAATAAATCTTACAGCTTTGATGAGTGCCTTCTTGTTTCTTGAATGCCAATTTAAGAACAATAACAATGTTTATGGGCTATCCTCATCCCTCCATTCAAAATGAAAATGTTCTCTTGTATCCCATGGGGAAAATGCACATTCTTGGAATTTAAGATTACCTACTTCAGTTAATAGCAGTCAGTGTGAAATGTCAGTGTTAAAAATGGCATGATTCTCCTGTAATGTTAAGCACTAAGAAGAAAATAAAACAGTACGATGTGACAGAGTCTGACATGGAAGCTTCTTTTGATGGGTTTATTGGAAAGACTATGTTGGAGGGAAGATTTTCAAGCTGAGACCAGTGAGATAAAAATGAACGTATCAGGAAAAACTGGGAAGTGTCTCCTGAAAGTACCCTAAGGTAGGCAGGATGCTGTAAAGTGTGTGAGAAAGAGGCTGGGTGTGTAGCTGAAGGATAATCAGTTAGGGGACTCTAGTGACAGGGACACTAGCAAGCTGATAAAGGCAACTGTAAGGCCAGAGCAAGCATCTGGATTTATTCTAAGTGCAATGGAAAGTCACTAGGGTTTTACAAAGGAGGTGATGATCTCTCATTTGCATTTTTAGAGTTCATTTTGATACTGTGGGAAGAATAGACTATACGAGAGCAAGAGCGGAAGTAAGCAAGCAAACAGGTATTCAGGCAAAAAACAGATGGTGGTCTGGACTAGGTGCCAATAGATGGACAGATGTGGAGGGATTTGGGCTCTGTCTGGAGGTAAGAGTTGTCAGAAGTATTGGATTTGGAGATGAGGGAAGACAGGAATCAAGGATGATTTCTAGTTGTTGTTGTTGTTATTTGGCTTTGGCAGCTGGGTGGGTACTGATGCTATTTTTAAGAAGATGGCAAAGACTGAGGCAGAAGAGGGCAAGACAAAGAAAAACATGAGCTCTGTTTTTCTGATTTGGCTATAATAACCACACTGTTCACAATTACAAGGAAAAAGCCAGGTCTGATCATTTTAATTTTCCTTTTATTTTTTTAGTTTTTTATAAAGATCAATTTATTCAATGTGAGAAACTTTTCTTTTGCAATGGTAATCCTGAAATTATTTAAAAATCATGAAAATAACATGCATATAGCAAAAAAGTAAAAACAACAACAAAAGATTATGCAGTGGAAATGAATTTGTCTCTTCCTTCAGATCCTACTATTATCTCTGAATAAACATCAATCACCAATTTACTGGAATCTCTCCCAAAACTTCCCAGTACATGGTCACTAGACAAACTTGTTAAAAATATAAATGGAAGTATACTATACATGTTACTATGTCCTGTGTTTCATGAAAAAGTGAAGTATTTAGTTGTTCTGCCTCATTCCAGTTGCACAGTACTCCAGTGTGTGGGTGTAGAGTAACCTATTTAATCATTTTTTTTTGGTCTCAAGTTTTGCTATTTCTAAACAATGGTGCACATTCATGAGTAGGTCTCCAGAATAAAATCCTACAAGTGGAATTTCCAGGTGATAAAGTATATATTTAAATTTAATAAACACCTCCTAATTATATTCTAAAAGGTTTGTCCCTATACATAGTCCCTCTGAGTACGCATGAGAATATCCTAGCTGCTAACTCTGGGCACTTATCAATTTTTTTAAATCTTAGGTGTAGGAGGATGAGTGAAATAGATAAAAGGGATTAAAGAGATACACACTTCCCCTTACAATGTAAGTCAGTCATGGAGGTGAAAAGTACAGCATAGGGAAAATAGTTAATAAGACTGTAAACATGTTTGGTGACAGATGAGGATGGGCACAGAAATGGTGAAACATTATATTAGACACTTGAAACGAATATAAAATTGTATGTTAATTAGACTTCAATAAAAATATGAAACATATAAAGAAAAAAATTAAGAACTTGATCAATCTTCTAGGTAAAAAAATAACATCTTAATGCTATTTTAATTTGCATTTCCCTTTTTGAGCTTCTGATGGTCAATGGCCAATGCGCAATCTTTTCTAAGAAGTATATGTTTACAAACTTGTCTCATTTATGTATTGGTGTCACTGTCTCTCCCACTTCTATTATTTTTTATAAATGAAAAAAATACACAGTTAAAAATTATACAAATTTCAAAATGAAATTTTAAGAAATGTGTACTATTATGAGTGAAACAATGCAATGATGAATGGAGAAGAAGCTCATACTGTATTCCTACCCTCCTAGAATGTCTCCCGCCTGCCTAGTTAGCCAATGTTCTCATCTACATGCATATAAGCATATGGGTATGTGCAGGTATCGAGGATTTGTTCTCAATAAAACGGGATTACGTTATACACTTTACTTTGCAAGGTACTTGCCTCAATTAGTAGCTCATCACAGACACCTTTCTAGGATAACAATTTTTAACAGCTGCATAATAATATTTCATAAAAAGATAATCACATTTAATTAAACCAATCCTCTATTGACAAACAGGTAGACCTCTCTAATGTTTAAATACTATAATCATGCCACATTAGCCATCCTTAGTTATAGTAAAGCTCTTAGAATGAGGTTTTTATACATTAAGAAAACTTGCCTTTTATTCATCATGTGTTTTGCAATTTTTTCCCAAGGTGCTATTTGTCTTTTGACTTCAGTCATTTTTTTTTTCTCCCTCTGCTAATATTTATTTGGTAAACATTTTGCATTCCCCCCCACCCCCATATATGTTCTGGTTTCTGTGCTCTGTTTAAAAAGTCTCCTCCCCTTATCCAAGATTATGTTTTAAAAATCATGAAAATCTTAGCAATATCTTCCTTAAATTGATTTAACAGTGAAAATCATAGTATTATTATATTTAAGTATATTTTTTAACTATAAATATTTTTGTTTCTCACATCATTTATCACTTTTTAAAAAGTTGTATTAGGCTCTTCTATTCAGTAGCTTAGCTCATTATAGCTAATGAATATTTAAGTAGCCTAAAGTTAAGTTCTCTTAGTATTTTTCTCTCTTTTTTTGATCTTACAGCAAAAGTTTACTGATTTATTTCTTTCCTATAGAGATTTAGTAGTTTCATCAGTATTTCCTAATTAAGAGATGGGAAAAAAAAAGTTGTATTTAATTAAAAATGGAGAACATTTTATCCAGAAGAACTTAGACAACAGAGAGGCTGTAGGTAAATGAGAGAATGGGCCAGATCATCTTTAAACATTATTTATGCACTTAGAGAATTTTCAGGTGTGACCTTGGGCAAGTCCCTTAAACTCTGTAAGGCAGCAATTTCTTGATATTTAAAACAAAGTAATACCTGTGCAACCCACCTTGTAGGATTTGCACAGGATCAAATGGAATAATACACATGAATGTGCTTTGAAACTATAGAGTTTAGCCCAGAAAAGTATTTTTATCTCTTGCATTAAGCAACTGACATTTAGCTAACCAAAAGAAATCTGGTTTTGGGTTTTTCTCTTCAATTTTAGAGATGTCTATTCAATAAAAATAAATTCACCAAATGTTCACTTGGAGATAGAAATTATAACACAAGTAATAATGAAACAACGTAAGGCATTCCCAGGAGTTAAAAATGTAACAAATTGCTACTGTTACCAGCCAACTTTCTTACAGCAATTTAATTGCTGTTCAACTACCAAATATGTAGCACTTCAAGAAACCTCTTACATGTCTTACAAGTCTTCTAGAAAAAAGGTAATTTGAAAAATATTTCTAGTAGTAAGAGACAGCTGCACAGACCAATGTCATTTTATATGCATTAATTAGGAAGAGCACAAAATTCCTGTCCAGTGATTTTTTTCCTGTCCAAAGGCACAAAATCTTAATCTGTTTTGGACAGGTGCAGCATATCCCTTCTGTAAGGTAGCTAAACAATTAATTATGAGTCCCTAATGAATCATCATTAAAAAAAATCCATCTATGTATGAATATTCATATGCATAGGAAATTAGCAAAGATTATTCTCTCAAATTATCTCCTGCCAAAAGGGGACTTTTGCCACAATATTCATTTTAGAATGATTTTTAAAAGCCTACCACAGAAATCCTTCTTGGTCCAGACTTGCTCATTATATCAACTACTTTACTATAGATAATATGTAATGCTCACAAAGGACACTGTGATTTCCATAGCTGCTGATCCAATCAACTGTGCAGCAGTGGGTTAAACCCAATAGGAAGTTTAAAGAAACGGTAAAATTTTGATAACTCAAAAATTTATTTTACTTGGCAAGTTTGAAGAGACGTGCAAAATAATTTTCTTAAAAACTGATCTAAACTTTAAATTTAATTAAAATTATTTTCATATAATGTCTTGTTTGCAGGTAAAATTGTTTACATTTCATTCTTGTTAGAATTACCCGTACATAAATGAAGCAATGAAACCAATGTCAAAAATAACAGTTCTTGATAGACTTAACTAGTAAACCATACTTTAAACATAGATAGCCATTGGATACTCTTTTAAATGAGGGCATGACAGGTAGGAGATTGTTTATATAATTCAATTAATCTTTTTTCAATAACCATTTAGGTAGTATTATTATCTTACTGTTTACCAAAAAGAAACTGAGACTTAGCAAGGTTAAGTGACTCATCTAGTTTTTAGTTAACTGACAGGGACAGGATGGGATTGATTCCATATTAGGTTGATTATTTTTTCTATGTGTGGGCTACACTTTTCACATACTACATCATGTTATTTTTCATGTTCCTATATATGTTAGGGGTTAATTAGCTAATTTGCAGAGTCTAGGAGACTAGTAGAGCAAAGGGAATTTATTAGCAGTAAAACTGAGCTTACGATTCAGTGTTTATTTGAAGCAATATGATAGTTTAAAGAAGAATAATATACACAGAATAGACTCCTAATATACTTTTTTCTTTATAATAAAACTCCCTGGTGCAAATGTGCTATAAAGAGGTAAAAAGAAAAATAATTCTGATAAGTTGCGACTAAGTAAAACAGTTTTGGTTTTTAATGCCAGTGATGAACTCTAAATGTCTAGGTCAACAACAGTTACTACATCCACAAGCCCAATACTTTATCAAAAGCTGAAAGCCTTTGGAGCAAGAAAAAATTATTTTTCTATTTTTTAAGGGTCAAATTCTTAAAAATCATTCTCTCTCTTAATATATATTTCTATTAGATATAAAATATTTCAAATTAAAAGCACAAAAAGGTAAAATTTTACTTCTAATTCCTATCCCATCCACTGTTTACATATTTTTTTTCTTTTTCACAGATGGTCACTATTATTTTTTTCTTGATTTTCATTCCAAAGAAAATTTTTTGTGTATACTAACCAATATAAGTAAATATCATATATGGTCTTTTAACATAAACAATAGCAGACTAAACACTATTAAAACCAATTCTTGTTTCACATGTAGAATGCTCACAGACTCATCTTTTAAAACTTTATTTTTAATAAAAAAATTCAAACATGTAAAGTAAGCAAAAGTTCAATAAGCATTTAGATTTACTCACATAGCTGCCACCTAGATTTAACCACTATTAATATTTACATTGCCATATTTGCTTCACCTATCTCCCTACTTGTGAGCATATTAGTATTTTGGGGGGGGGATTATTTTAAAGAAATAATAGACATCAAGCTATTAAATATTTCAGCATTCATCTCCAAAAAGCAGAAAATTTTTCGTATACGACCATGATATTATATGGTACTGAAGAACATTAATTTCTTCAAATGGTCTAATGCCTAGTCTTTACTCAAGTTTCATCAACTAACCTCAGAATATGAAGAATTATTACTTTTTACAGAGCTCCTTTGGCTGTAGTATTGCTAGCATAAGAGAACTATTATAGCCTTTAATATGAAAAGTTTACAATGTTTATTTTTAAATTTTGGTTGTTGTTGTCCTTTTATTTTTATTAGTGCCTTTCACCTTTATCCAAAAATAAAAACAATGACAACAAACACCAACCATCTGGACTCCATTTTGACATTTGCCTAGGAAACTTTCTTCATCATGACTAGTCTTCCACACTTTTACATGTATAAAATTGCCAGGATTCTATCCTCATCTTATTATTCAAAAGGAAAGGAAATCATGGTTGTGCATCTCTGTGAATATACTAAAACCACTGAGTTGTACACTTTAAGTGGGTGAACTGTATGGGATGTAAATTATATCTCAATAAAGCAGCTTTAAAAAAAGGGGGGAGGTAATAAATAAAAACTCATTCTTAAGTAGTATCTGAATAAAGTTAGTTCCCTAAAGTAGAATTTAAAATGTTTCCAAGTATTCTTATTACTAAAATAAAAGCCTAATAATTAAACTAAATAAAGCTCCTACTATTCTACTATTTTGATTATGTGACCATATTACAACTCTGACTTTTGTTAACATAAGCATAGCATGTGGAGACAGTTATTTTAAAAAAAAGCATAAATCAGAACTAACTCTCTTAGCAAAAAGAAAATCTCATAATATATTTAAAGTTATGTGACTTGAAAGGAAATAAATAATCTTGTTCCCTAGGTGGTACTGACAACTGGTACAAGCATTCTGTAGGGAAGTTTGGCAAAATGCATCAGAAGTATTAATAATATTCACACACACTAATTTAAAAATTTCAGCTCCAGAAATTTACCCTAAAGACATATTAATAATTTTATCCCCAAGTATAAATATTTATATCCTCAAGTAAATCCATAGCCTGTTCATTCAAATACTATTTATACTAGTATAAGACTGAAAAGAACTTGGCTATCTAACAAGAGAAAGGTTGAAAACTTACAGACCATTGAAAAGATCCAATAGTATGTAGCCATTAAAGATCATGTTGTAAGACAGTGCTTAAAAACATGGAGAATTCTTTATAACATTATTGTAAAAGTGGAGGGACTTGTGGCTTCCAGTAATGATGAAAGGTATTGGCTGGCAAATACTCCAGTAAGTTACAATATATAATCCGGCTGCTCCCTTCTCTTTGTGTGTGTGTGTGTGTATTTAATATATTATTTATATGCCATATATATATATATATATATATATATATATATATATATATATATATAAAATCAAGCATAAACTAAAGGAGTATTAACCACTGAAAGACAGCAACTGCAATGAGTTAGAACTTGAGTTAGTGTTTTTTTTCCTGATCTCACAAAATTGCAGTCTTACTTTAGGCAGAGTTAAAGGTTGGCAGAGCAGCTGACAATTTACTGAGGGGAGGAAGGCAGAGTGGGGGTAGTCCTAGAAATCTGTGAGCCATGGAAGGGGTAGGACCAAAAATCTGAGTATAATCTCTGCCCAAATCCCTGGAGGACCACTAAATAAGATACCAGTAGATCAACAGGAAAACAGCTGGCAGAAACCAGAAGAACCTTGTGAGTTCTACTGTGTTTTCTGACTCAGGTACTCCTGTTTCCATGTCTAACTAGGAGGCAGAAAGCAAAAGGCTGAATGATTTCATGTATCAGAGGACAGAGCTTGGTGACAGCTTACCACAAACTTTGCCCAAATCCTTGATCAAATGCTGAATTGCACAGATACAGAGAAGATCCCCAGGAGACCAAATTAAAAAAAAAACAAAAAAAAAACAGCTTGAAACTGAAAAACTGAACAGAAATTTCAGCTGTTGCACACTGCAGGGGAGACAGAGTTATGGTTTGACTCTAACAGAGTTAGCAGCTTGCTAAGCAACAACAACAAAATAATTTTCAGAAGAATGTAACACATCCGGTTTTGGTAAACATATCCACAATATCTAGTATTTAGCCAAAAATTACTGGACATGTAAAGAAACAGGAAAATGTGACCTATACTCCAGAAGACGGACAGTTAACAGAAACAGACTCTGAGTGAGTGGGTCCAGATGCTGGATTTATCATGACTTCAAGACAACTATTTAAATACATTCAAAGAATTAAAAGGCAATCCCTATCAAAACAACACTAGCATTCTTCACAGAACTAGAACAAACAATCCTAAAGTTTGTATGGAACCAGAAGAGACCCCAAATAGCCAAAGTAATGTTGAAAAAGAAAACCAAAGCTGGAGGCATCACAATTCTGGACTTCAAGCTATATTCCAAAGCTGTAATCATCAAGACAGTATGGTATTGGCACAAAAACAGCCACATAATCAATGGAATAGAATAGAGAACCCAGAAATGGACCCACAAACATGGGCCAACTAATCTTTGACAAAGCAGGAAAGAACATCCAATGGAAAAAAGACTATCTTCAGCAAATGGTGCTGGGAAATCTGGAAGAATGAACCTGGACCATTTTCTTATACCACATGCAAAAATAAACTCAAAATGGATGAAAGACCTAAACATAAGACATAAAACCATCAAGATCCTAGAGGAGAGAACAGGCAACCACCTTTGTGACCTTGGCCATAGCAACTGCTTACTTGACATGTCTCCAGAGGCAAGGGAAACAAAAGCAAAAATGAACCACCGGGACCTTATCAAGATAAAAAGCTTCTGCATAGTGAAGAAAAACTAAAAGGCAACAATGGAATGGGAGAAGATATTTGCAAATGACATTATCAGATAAAGGTTTCGTATCCAAAATCTATAAAGAACTTATCAAACTCCACATCCAAAAACAAATAATCCAGTGAAGAAACGGGAAAAAGACATGAATAAATACTTTTCCAAAGAAGACATCCAGATGGCTAACAGACACATGAAAAGATGCTCAACATCACTCATAATCAGGGAAACACAAATCAAAACCACACAATGAGATACCACCTCACACCAGTCATAATGGCTAACATTAACAACTCAGGCAACAACAGATGTTGGGGAGGATGCAGAGAAAGGGGAACACTTTTTGTACTGCTGGTGAGAATGCAAACTAGTGCAGCCACTCTGGAAAACCAGAGCTTGGAGATTCCTCAAAAAATTAAAAATAGAACTACCCTACAACCCAGAAATTGCACTACTAGGTATTTATCCAAAGGATACAAAAAGGCTGATTCGAAGGGGGCACAGGCACCCCAATGTTTATAGCAGCACTATCAACAATAGCCAAAGTTATGGAAAGGGCCCAAATGTCCATTGATTGATGAATGGATAAAGAAGATGTACATACAGACAATGAAATATTACTCAGTGATCAAAAAGAATGAAATCTCGGGGCGCCTGGGTGGCTCAATCAGTTAAGTGTCTGACCGACTTTGGCTTGGATCATGATCTAGCAGCTGGTGGGTTCGAGCCCTGCGTTGGGCTCTGTGCTGACAGCTCAGAGCCTGGAACCTGCTTCAGAATATGTGCCTCCCTCTTTCTCTGCCCCTCTCTGCTCACGCTCTCTCTGTCTCTGTCTCTGTCTCTCTCAAAAAAAAAAAAAAAAAAAACCACAAAAACAAAAAAACAAACAAACAAAAAAAACACGTTAAAAAAAAAAAGGATGAAGTCTTGCCATTTGCAACAACATAGATGGAACTAGAGTGTATTATGCTAAGTGAAATGTCAGTCACAGAAAGACAAATATCATATGATTTCACTCATGTGGAATTTAAGAAACAAAACAGATGAACATAGGGGAAAGGAAGCAAAAATAAGATCAAAACAGAGAGGGAAGCAAACCACAAGAGACTCTTAAATACAGAGAACAAACTCGGGGTTGATAGAGGGGAGGTGAGTCGGGGGATGGGCTAAATGGGTGATGGACATTAAGGAGGGCACTTGTTGGGATGAGCACAGGGTGTTATATATAAGTGATTAATCACTTAATTCTATTCCTGAAATCATTTTTATACTATATATTAACTAACCTGGATTAAAAAAAAAACACACACACACAAAAAAACAAAACAGAATCGAAACTTAACTTGAAAAAAAAAATTAAAGGGAAACTTGCCAACAGGATGGGCAGAAGGAACAGCAAACTTGAAGATATCAATAAAATTATCATATCTGAAGAACAGAGCAAAAATAGGATAAATATAAATGAACAGAGCTTTGGAGTCCTGTAGACTAACATTTAGAAGTCCAACAGAATGTAACTGTAGTCCTAGAAAGAGAGAAAGAAGAAAAGAAAAAAATATCTGAAGAAACAACAGCTGAAAATTTTGTGAAAAGCATGGAGGTATTAATCTTAAAAACTCAGTAAACTCCAGGATAAATACGAAGAAAACTATTCCTTGTTAGGGACATCAGAGTCAAATTTCTGCTGGCCAAAGATAATGAAAACATTTTGAAAGCAGGCAGAAAATGAACAAATCATTTACACAGAAACAGCAATAACACAATGACTGCCTTCTTACAGAAACAATCTAGGCCATAACATACAAGAATTACATATTCAAAACGTTAATAAAAAAATCTGAAAACTAAAAATTCCATTTCTGATGAAACCTTACTCCAAAGAGGAAAGGGAAATAGGTATTTTCAGATAAGCAAAAGACTGAGTTCATTTGTTGCCAGCTGAACTGCAGTAAAAGAAATACTAGAAGAATCTACTCAGCCTGAAGGGAATGATTGTGAATGGAAACTGAGATCTAGAAGAAGGAAGATAAGGGCATTGGAAATGGCAAATTATGGAGGTAAATGTAAGGTCAGTCAGTCTATCTATCTATCTATCTATCTATCTATCTATCTATGTCTGTCTAACTATATCTATCTGCATTTTTTTCAAAAAGAATGATACTGTTGAAAAATTTCTGTATTTTACCTGAAATGCAATATAAATTCTAAGTAGATTACAATCCTTAGAGCAAATCTATATATCTATATACATACCTAAATCTATTACATATATGTGCATATATACCCATATATATGCACATATATGTAACACTATATTGTACATCTGAAACTAATATAATACTGTATGTTACCTAGACCAAAATAAAAAGAAAATTTAAAAATGTATATGATAATACAGACAAGGAGAAAAAAAGGAAGAGCAGGCAGCATGAGCTCCATATTTGCATCAGTTCCTCGTGTCCCCTTTCACACAGGGACGAGGAATGGTGGCCTGGGTAGACACTGCACATGCAGTTGGTTTGCATTACAGTCTAGGAAACCTTAATCTTTTAAAGGAACTGCTGACAAACTTGCCCAACTTTTGATCCAGAAGGGGATATTATCTTTATTAACTTGGATGGCAACAAAATAAAATAATACAAACCCAAACTGTCCACTTCCCTAGAAGAAAACATGTTAGACACTTTATCTTCTGAGGCTGTATAAAACACGCTTGGAAAGACTGGAAAAAAGTTGATGAGACTCAACAATTCTACTTGTAAGTACTTACCTCAGAGAAATTGATACATAAAATGCTCACATAAAGACTTGCTCATGAACTTTCAAATTAATACATAAAATGTTCACATAAAGACTTGCTCATGAACTTTCAAAAGCAGCTTTGTTCATGATCACCAAAAATTGGAAATAACACAAATGTCCATAAACAGGAGAATGGAAAAACTATGGTATATCCATACAATGAAATACTACTCAGTGGTATGAAAGAAACCAGGCAGAAAAAAGCAAATACGATATGATTCCCTTTGTATAAAATTCTAGCAAGGACCAAACCTATTTATAGTGACAGCAACATATCAGTGATTGATTGCCTGGGGGTCAGGTAAGGGGTGAGTGAATGACTGCAAGGGTCACATGGAAAGTCTTGTGGGTGATGATGTGTTATACATCTTGATTGTAGTGCTGGATACATGGGTGTATGTTTGTCAAAATTCATTGAAATTTACCTTCAAAATTTATGCATTTTTGCATGTAAATTATGCCTCAATAAATTTGATGAAAGAAAAAAATAGCACAAAAATTTATTTCATTGTTGTCTCTTTAAAAATGAGAATTGTTTATACTGGATTAAAATTCTACAATCAGAAAAAACTAACATTTGTTGAAAGTATTTAGGAAAGATTAATTTATTTATTGGAATTATAAGAAAACTTGTCATTATTGAGATATACACCCATAGGATTCATTGCTCTACACTTTTAAATCCTTAGCAAACCAAAGTTTTTCTAGATATGTGAAAATAACTATTGGAGTGAAAAAGGAGACTAGAAAAACATGCTCGATTTTCTAGCTTTTAGTTTAACATATTCAGTGGAAAGTTGAACAACGTTGGAATGTTAAACTTATCAGACTTGTGAAAGTGACCTAGTTTGGAGAGACTCCTGTCATGCAGCTTTGTGGTAATTATTTATTGATTCTTCTCCAGCATACTTATTCCTTGATAACTTAATCGAAGACAGTTTTACCTTTAGTGCAAGAACAAAGAATCTGATTAACTTCATTCTAACCCTACAGGTGTTTCATGTGTTTACAATGAATCCAAAGCTTTGGTAAAAAAAAAAGTCACACTAATAATATCATGATATTGTGATATTGACTTAGGGTTTTCTTTAATATACAGCTGACCCTTGAACAACATGGGGGTTAGGAGCACTGACCTCCACAACACAGTTGAAAATCCTCATATAACTTTTGACTCCTCAAAAACTTAACCTGCTGTTGACTAGAAGCTTCACCGATAACATAAGCAATTGGTTAACACATATTTTGCATGTTATATGTACTACATACTGTACTCCCACAATAAACCAAGCTAGAGAAAATGTTTCTAAGAAAATCATGAGGAAGAGAATCTGTATATGTTTGTCTGCTGTCTGCTGAATAAATGAACAGGTTCCTTTAATAAATGGGCAGGTTTCCTTTAGCCGTTGCAATCAGAACACTGGTCTAATTCAACCAACTACTTTCCCCGAGCAGTTTCTCTGTCCAGTGCTCACCCCAGTTTTATATAACTGTAACTACAGTTATATATAAAATATAAAACTGGATCTCAGGTAATAATGGCAAGAATGTATCTTGGACCACAGGGTCTTTCTGCTGATTATACCATTCTATGTTGTTCTATATGTGAGCATGCTGCTTTCTTGTCTTGCCAAAGCATTACTGAAACTTATTTTACCCTGTCATTAACCCTTGAAACCGCTTATCAAAATGTTGGAGAAGTAGACTATGACTGGGTAAAGTTCCCTGAGTGTTAGAACTATCTTCCTGAGTCTAGAAAGATTTTCACATGAAGGGATCTACCTAGAGTTTAAAAGGCAAAGACAAGAGAACTGAATTTCTGGATCACTGTCTGGGCAGCAGGTCAGTGATTAATGGGGGATATTTGCCGCAGTGCACTGTGATACTCCACTTTTATCATTCCAGACTCACTGGACTAAAGATCTCATGCATACATTCTTAATAGGACTTATTTTCTACTTCATCCTCTAATTACAATGCTTTCATACTAGAAGATTGTGAGGGATGTTGTTCCAAAGTGGTATCTCCACTTTGAAAATAAGCCTACCTGAACAAAACATCCTCTTTCATTCCATTCTTCTTCCACTCCTTAAAGTATCCAGATATAATTTAAATCTTTTTTTAAAATTTCTTTATTTTAAGAGAGAGCAAGCATGGAGGTGGCAGTGAGAGAAGGAGGGAGAGAGAATCCCAAGCAGACTTTGCACCATCAGCGTGGAGCCCGATGTGGGGCTCGAACTCACAAACTGTGAGACATGATGACTTGAGCCAAAGACTGATGCTCAACCACTGAGCCACTTAGGTGCCTCTAATTTAAATCTTTCTTATGATTCATATATTTGGAAGTCTTGGGTTTTTTTTATCATGCCAGAAGAAGAGAATCTACACAGTATTTAGATAAATAATGGGACTTGGTACACCAGTTTTTAAGGTTGAGATAATGGGAAAGCCTTAATCTCTTATCTAGCTATGTAAAACAGAAAAACAGCAAATGGTGAAATACCAATTTGTAAAAGGATGCCTCATTATTTTCACTAAATAATTAATGCCTTATTTACAGAATGGAGATTTACCAAAAAGATACTATTTCCACTTGTACCTGAATGCATTGTTTTTTGTTTTAGTGGAAAAATAATTGATACTATTTTTTTTAAATTCACCCAGAAGCTTTCATCTCCATGCATTCAACACAGTTATGCAGAACTTTTTGAAGTCCCACAACTCAATGAAATAGCTTTTATCTGCAATAGGAAACAAAGTGTTAAGAGAACAAGAAAAGGAAGGTCATTAAACGTGCCCAGGGTGGGGAAGGGACAAGGCAGAGAGAAAGAAATTGAAGAAATCTTTGAGAACAGGTGACACAATTGGACCTTTGAAGATAGCAGAATTTTTTGGTGGTTAAAGGGTCTGCTTAGGACAAGGGGCTATATATGCATGAATGTGGGGGTTTGAGAGCACAGTGCCTCTGAAGAAAAGCACTACAGCTTTGGGGAAGCTATTAAAGATTCTAGATTAAGGGAGAATGTGTGAAGAGCAGAAGGATAATATATTTTGAGGAGATGACTCTAGTTGTAATATATATATCTGTATCACCTATTTGTGATATATATCATATATATATGACATATATATCACATATATCATATATCTCACATATATATCACATATTCATACATATATGAATACAGTCAAGTTGGAAGAGAAATTGTCTGCAGGGAGGCTTTTTCCAAAGCTACTGTTCTATCTCAGAATGGAACCATTGGGGGCCTAGAACTGGGTGATGAAGAGAATGGGAAAGAAACTTGGTTGTAAGAGGTGTCAATAATACCATGGAAATGAAGTAAACATGATCTGATGACAGACTAGCCATCAGGGATAAGTATTTAAAGACTTCAGGATGTTTGGAATGAGGTTATTGGTAGAACAAGAGGTCTGGAAGGGGAACTCCTTTGGGGATTAAAATACTGCAGACAACTTTTGACAGATTAGCTGAGGAACTATCTGGCACTCAGTAGGATATAGGGATTAAATTCTGTAGTGAAGGCTGGGCTACAGATCTGGATTAAGGGGTGGCTACTGCCTTTTAAAATCTAGGGGGACTCTGTACGTATCTGCATGCAAAGGGTTTGAAAAAGGCAACAGAGTTAGCCTCAATTGTTGACCCACTCATATATACCTACACCTACCTCCGTGCAGACAGTGAAGACTAGAAGGCAGAGACGAAAACAGCTACTCCCCATGTGAACTGTCTGTGTCATGTAGTCAGGCTCACACCAAACTGTGTGTCTCTAGCACCCTTGTCTTGCTTATAGCTGCACTCTTTACTGCTTGCCTGAAGGTAATTGTGTTTCCCAGCATCTTTTGGAACGCTTCATCTGTGCCCGGAAGAAGGACCTGGACACTTGCCACTCACCTGTCACCACAAGAGCATTCCCAGCCTGGGATGACAGAGACAAGTAAGGCTGTTCCATCAGGGCAGCGTGGGGTGCTGGGCAACACTAGGACAGTCCCACAGATGCAGGGAGAAATAAGGAAAGCTTCCTGCAAGTGGTGCTGTCCCTGCCATGTCTTAAAGGGAAAGGGACAAAGGGAAACTTGTTCCAGACAGAGATAATGTAAATACACAGAGGAAAGAATAGCCATGTCACAGTTGAGAAATTCTACAGCTTGTACAACAGAAATATAGATCATAGAGCATCTTTTTGGCTAATTTTGATTTTATACTTAAGGTAGTGAATAACCACTAAAGAAGAAGACACAAGGAAGTGACATGATAACATTTCCATTTTATTTATTTATTTATTTATTTATTTATTATTTATTTATTTAATGTTTATTTATTTTTGAGACAGAGAGAGACAGAGCATGAACGGGGGAGGGTCAGAAAGAGGGAGACACAGAATCTGAAACAGGCTCCAGGCTCTGAGCGGTCAGCACAGAGCCCGACATGGGGCTCGAACTCATGGACCGCGAAATCATGACCTGAGCTGAAGTCGGCTGCTTAATCGACTGAGTCACCCAGGCATCCCTAAAATTTCCATTTTAAAAACATTCCAACAGTGTGGAACTTTGGAAGATGTCTTGGGAAACTGGTGGCAAGACAATGTTAAAAGTTATTGCAATGGTTGAAATAAGTGATGGTGAGGGCCCGAGTGGAAGAAGGAAGAGAAGGATCAGAAATAAATAAAGAAGGGAAACATTATGGATGAAGTATCAGCAAAAAAGTAAAAGGATGGAAGGGCCAGAGAGAGGAAGGGGCCCAGGAAAGAAGGTCCTGGGAGAAGGACAAGGGGGTACATTCAAGAATACAAGTGCTACCACTGAAGACTCTTTTAAAAAAAATTTTTTTTAATGTTCATTTATTTTTGAGAGACAGAGACGGAGCATGAATGAGGGAGAGGCAGAGAGAGAGGGAAACACAGAATGCAAAGCAGGCTCCAGGCTCTGAGCTGTCAGCACAGAGCCCGATGTGGGGCTGGAACTCAGAAGTCATGAGATCATGACCTCAGCCGAAGTTGGATATTTAGCCAACCGAGCCACCCAGGCGCCCCTGAAGACTTTTTAAGGAAAGGGGAAAGAATGGGATTCCAATGATTCAGGTACAAATTTAGGACTTAAAAACAGAATACTTTTATGTCAGAGCATAAAAGTTTTCTTTAGTTCAAATAGCTCCAAATGATTTCAAAAGGAAATTCAAATTACAGAATTGGATATTTATATCTGTGCCAGACTAGATTAAATCAAATTAACAAAACTTTAAAACATACCTATATTTGGAATTCCTCTGTAGGCTACAGAGAATGGCAGAAGCATGAGGCATTGATATTTGCTTGTCTGTTTACCTACAGCTTGTACACGCATAATTCCTCTTGCTTCCCATTTCCTCCCCTTTACACTCTTTTCCTCAGGATGAACACAATAATAAATATATTTTGTAGCACCTTTTGTTTGAAGAGACCTAGGTTTTACTGTCTTCAGAAAAACTCAAAACACAAATTTATTTATTATTTTTATAGATTATTCTATATAGAGCTTATACTTACCCTACAAATCCCAGGTTTGAAACTTCTTTTTCAAATATAAATATGAAATCATCACTCTCTTGGTCATGGGCCTCAGAAACTCAAATTAGCAAATTCCGTAATCTGAAACCTTTTGAATCTAACAAAAGTTTTGGATATTAGCACCAAATATGCCGTCCATTTAAAAATATAACTCTTCCAGTGCAGACTGGTACCCTCAGCCATTTTACTGCTTACTCAATCAATATTAAATATTAATGTCTTCAAGCACTTTCTGACCTATTTCATATTAAAACCAATAACTCACCTTAGAAAAGTTCTTGATATAATTAACAATCTTTTCAGGCATACTTCCACAGCTGACCCACTTTAAAGTGGAGAAAATTAATACAAATAAAGGAGAATGTGCCACAGGATTATTTACCCTTATAATATTTAGAGCTGGTTAAAAGTAATTTAGAACTTCCCTTGAAACCAATTTAAAAAATATTCTCAAGAGTAACCTACACAGGATCAAAGTCCACTTAATATAATGAGACAATATGCCCATTATAAACTGCCAAACGATAAGACACTGGTCTGGGCTTGACAAAGGTAAACGACATTCAGATATTTATTGTTTATGGCAGCAGCCTTTGAAGCAGAATGCAAGACTCTTAATTAGAGTGCAGGAAGAAACTATCAAAGCTGCTATTTCTAAATTTTTTATCTGAAAGGAAAAAAAAAAGCTTTATCAAATTAAATATTCAGATATTCACTGCTCCCCTCCCTTGGTGCTTCTTGTAAAAAGCTCCATACAAGATAGCCCCGTGATGATTCTGCAGAGACTACACAGTGAGAAGAGGTCAGCAGGGTACCTCACTTGTTTTACAGCAGTCAGTGACTTCTGATGTATTATGGTTTATGAGCTATAGAATGTCACTGATGCAGTTAATTTTAACATCCAAGACCTTACACAGCAGAGTAATTCTATTACAATACTTCGTAAAGAGATGGGGAGTGACCACGAAAATATTTTGCAACAAACAGAGATTTTATGATTATCTTGAAGCAAAGAATTTAATCAAGAGTTGACCTTTAAGAAAAAGAAAATGGTCTTTATTTGCTGATGTTTACTGGGACATACTACCTGTCAGTAGTATGCTACCTATGAGATGATTTAAAGAAGCCGAGGAGGAGAAGGAGGAGGAGCAGGAGAAAGAGGAGAAGGACTACAAGAAAAAGAAGAAACAGGAAGAAAACAACACACTTATTCTACAACTTGAAAATAAAAGTAACAAGTTAACATGGATCAACTCTGAATTTGAAAAGAACTCTAAGGAAAGATTATTTTGAAATTGGACATTCCTGAAAATATTTCTGAAAGTGGCTCACCTCACAACTCATATTTGTATCAAACTTAAGAATGGAAGTTTCTATTCTGCTTTAAAATCTTCTAAAGGAAGAGTTCCAGAGGTTTTTGTTTCTTTTACTTTGCAAGAACAAAGGATGATATCAGGAAAGACTGACATTTCCTGGCACAATTACAAGAATATTCTTTGCATAACCAAAGGATGGGATTTAATGCAAACATCATGTTTTAGGAAAGTCAGCCAGTGCCACACTTCTCTCACCAATACAACTTTGCTACCTTTTCCTTCTGGACAGAGTTAAAACCAAATTTTGAAATAAGGAAAACAGAATGGGACCTTTGAAACACTCACTGTATCATAAGCCTTAAACTGAAATGAAAAATAAAATCACACTACACTGTCTAAAATGATCATTCATGTACTCCTTTTTAAAAAAAAAATGTTTATTTATATTTGAGGCAGGGTACGCACGTGTGAGTGCGCCAATGAGTGTGAGCAGGCGAGGGATAGACAGAGGGAGACAGGGAATCCCCAGCAGGCTTCAAGCTGTCAGTGTATAGCCTAATGGAGGTAGTGTGGTGAGGCTTGAACTCATGAATCTGTGAGATCATGACCTGAGCCAAAATCAAGAGTCGAATGCTTAACCGACTGAGCCACCCAGGTGCCCCAACACTCATTTCTTACTAAAATACTTTATTTCCTCATCTATTTCTTATCCTTTACAATTCTACTTTTTGAGTGTTTGCAGATGTATAGGACATATTAATACAGCGGTCCATATATACATAATTTACAAATAAGAGTAGATGTTCTGGGTGAGTGCTCAAAAATATCTCATTGATAAGAGGGCAAAAAAGCTTAAAAACCATGGGCTTATGGTGCTGATATAATAGTGGGCTGCAAATTCCATCATGTGATTAGCTACAGTAATTGCATGTAAACAAATGGTTAAAAGTGCTGCATTTATACGATGTTAACATGAATTTTTTTCCAATAAGTTCCGGAACCACTATTTTAATGCCTCACAATTAATGAAATCACCGCAATTTTAGTCCTTACTGCAATCCTTATTTTAGGTTATTACAATAATTTAAAAACAATCCTTCTTCAGCCGTGTAGTTAAATTGGGTACTTGACTTCCCTTTGTTGTTCCAGATAATGACAATTACTATGAGGTCTCTACAATGATTCCCTTGTTTGAGGAAGACCATGAGTTACAAACTGAACACGAGAGTCATGTTAGAATTACAAATGTGTGTATACCTATTATACACACACGCACGTATGCACACACTTCTTTACATGAAAGTCCATTCTTCTGTGCTAAGGTCTAACTTAAACACAGGTACTATGGATGGGTGGTATGGATGTCTACCATGATGATTTCAGGATCCTGAAATTCCATAGTGATCCACACTTATGGATCTAAAAGACGCCTGACTTCTTGAATTTCTGCATTCTGTCATAAACATCATCTCAGGAAAACTGATACAATTTATTAATTCTACTTTAACAAATGAGAAAATCAAAGCTTGGAGAAAGAAGATATGTGGTCATGTTATTTTTTAATAGAGTCATATTCAGTAAAATGCAGCATTTTAAACACATAGTTTGGTGCTCTTGGAGAGATATTTATATTTGTCATACTATTCTTAAATTAGTGGAAGCAGGACTTCTATTCCCGTTCTTTCTGATGCCATTTTCTTAAATGCAATCAGCAAAGTCATAGAAATTGGCACTGTCAGATATTAAAAAATTATGGCAAATCTGTAATTCATAATTCATTTATTTCCCAAAGTCCATTTGCAGAGTGCCAACTAGGTATAAAAAGGCACTATGCTGACAGCTCTTGGGGACTGAGATTAGGACAGGACATTCTATGGCTCTCCAAGGAGAGAGGGCACCAACCCCAAGGGCACAGGCATAGAAAAATAAAGATGGGAGAACCCAAGAACGTGTAATCATTTTGTTCAAGGCATACAGAAGATCTCTTATAAAATCATATGCTTTAAGGGTTTAGCAAGCAGATTCACTGGCCTCTGAAATAAATGCAGTCATATTTAAAAAGGAAGTGACACAACACTACACTGTACTCACACACAGCTATTAGAAATGATATCCACCTTAAAATGGTTTATGTAACTTTTATTGTACTTCCAGGGGGTAGAATAGATTTACGCTTAAGTTTTGGAAAACTGCTCACTGACAGAACCATTATAGTAATTGCACTGGGTCTGTTTATTAATTTGTCACAATTAAGTCAATAAGAGCTTTACTAATGTCCTATTACTTGATTAGTTTTGAAAGTGATTATCTTAAGAACTCAACTTAATTGGAAGCCTCTCAATTTACAAGGTACATTAAACCCTCAGTAGCATCTTAAGATTATTCAACATATGCAGGTCAATTACCAGTAATCACTGTTTTGTACAAATGTTCCATAAAAACTATAGCATGACATGACAAAGAGGGAAAGTGAGACCTAATTAATAATGCTAAACTCCAACTGACATTTCCAGGATAAAAGGGCAATATGAGCCTTCATATAAGGTCTTCCTAAAACTAGGTCTGTTACTAAAAATCAAATAAAGAAATGCTAGCAACTCTCTACCTTACAGATGAAGATAATTTGTCATGATTGCTAAATCACCAAATTGCATTGCTTGTACTCATGCCCAGCTGCACATTAATTTCCAGATTAGTAAATTACAATTAATTCTTATTATTGCTCCATCACTTTTCTTTTTCTAGTTAATAAAAGAGACAGCAATCAATTACTGTTCATCCCACTTTTTAGAACAGATCAACTACAACCACTACTGCATGAGCAGAAAACATGGAGTGGTTAATATACCCACTGAGAGTGTAAGGCTTTTAAAAATTATTGGCTGTAGTATAAATATTTTATATTGACCTTCCAATTCCCAAAGATTCAATATAGTTAGTTGAATATTTACAATGATTAACAATAATAAGGGCTGAGAAATTGCTTTGATACCTAGGCTGATTTCCAAACATCTAATCAAACGATTTCACAAACTTTTAAATTAAACTTTATTAATTAGATATTTGAAAGGTTTGCCCCACACTAAAAACATGAGCCTGGTCTTGAGATTAATCACAGGAAAATTGATTGCTGCTTCATTAAAAATCTGGGATAGCAGGCTCCTTGAAAAGATTATTCCACTGCTGACCTGTAAAGGCACTGTATGAATTATGTGTTCTGACTTGTTCCTAATTTAAGTCCTGTACACAGAATACATTTCCAATTGCCAAGTCTGATTTGCCACCAATTGTGTGAATACAGTGAACAAAGCTGAATCCCTAAAATACTAGTTCTGAGCATTTGAAAAACTTGAGATGAAAGCCACTTTGAGTTTGTTGCATTCAAATAACTATAATTGTCCTTAAAATTGTCCTGGGGAGTTAACTGCTTCAACAGTGGGATGCTGTGGGGGGAAGTAGTGGTCATATTTAACAATCCAGTTCCATGCATTTTGTACCAAGGATCTATCTGCCAAGAACTGAATAGTGAGGAAGGCCTCTTACCAGCCTTCCCACATACCACAAGCCATTTTTTAAGGGATTTAAGCAGCCCTCTTGGGGTAGATTGTCTCTCAATTACCTACACATCACCTTTGATAAATTTTTGCACTTTAATTACTCATATGCTGTAATTTAGCTTTAAGTGTGGGCACTTCAGGAAATACAGAAAAAAAAAACCACACATTTTTTCAGCATCTAATCCATGGTTGAATAAAACATCAGCCAGTTTACTCCATTCACATGTCAACTTTCTGCCACTGCCCCACTGAAGCGCAGCAGAAGTGGTCTGTGGCAGACGGGAATTCATGAAGCAAGAGGGTGGGGTGGTGTAGAGAAGTAATGAGGACTGTTAGAGGCCGTGTGCAAAGACAGATATGGTCTGCTCCTTCCTCCAGGGAATAAAAGACACTGAAAACCTCATTTACCTGGGTATTAACTTCAATTATGGCCAGAGGAGTGGGAAGAAATGGAACAGTTCAGACACCATTAGGTTCTTGAAATTCTTACTGCCTCACAACGCATGACTAAGGAATAGCAAAGCATCCTTTATTCAGAATTTCTTGTCCCTTATGTCCCAATAAAGGAGGATATACACAAAGTGCCTTTAAATTAAGTGTTGCTATCCTTATTTTCCACTTGCAATAAATAAATGCCTTTAGTTTGGTCAAGCTATGGAGTGCTTGGCACAGATATAGTGATCTGACGCTTGGTGAGAGAATTAAATGATCCAGAAGAAGCCTGGGTTCCCTCCTCCTCTTCTGATGGGAGGATGATCATAGCTTCTTGGGCTCTGGAATGCCCTCAGGTATAGGACCAGGTCACCAGCTGCTTAAAATAAAGTTGCTTTGCCTGAGCCATAGGAATGGCTTTTACACAAATGGCTCTCCTTTCTATGTTACTCCGAAGTCCTTCATTAAAAATGTTTTTTTTTCCCCCTCTATGCTAAAATGGACCAACATTTGTTTTCTAGTCTTACTGAATTAAAAAAAATAATAATAGTGCAAGGGAAAAAACATGTAAACTTTTGTTGGGGGTAATTAATGTCTGGAATCAGTGCTTTCCAGAAGAGGCAATAAACTGCTTAGAATTAATTGAAAGAGTTGGGTAATTATTAACAAAATAAACTAGTCATAGAAACAGAATCCTCCCTCCCCTCTCCTCCACCACTCCTCACCCCTCAAGGATGTTTGGAGTTGGGGGCTTCAGTGAGCAGCTCTGAGATTTAAGAAACTAACTAGCTCTTATGGCTCATTTCTTATATTACGATGGTTCTCAAAGTATGGTCCTTGAGCATCAGCAGCATTGGTAGCATCAGCCTCTGCGTCAGCTGGATCTGGGTAGAAATGCAAATTATTGAGACTTACCAAAAACCTGTCCAGTCAGAAACTCTTAGGGGGCAGCCAACAATATTTGTTTTTAACAAACTCTCCTGGCAATTCTTATACACTCTAAAATTTGAGAACTGCTATTCTATTAAAGCTGGGTATTTTCATACCAATTTTCTAATATTTCTATATTTCAAAAGTTAAACTGACCATCAATTGGGCAGGGACATGTTTTCAAAGGTAATTGAGAAGAGAAATGAAGCTATTCTCAGCATATAAACACTAGACTTAATGCAGTGATTTTCAACCCCAGGTGAACATTGGAATAGCTGAGGAGATTTGAAAAATGCCAAGACCATACTCCAAGCCAAATGAAACAGACCTGGGGACAGGGAGGCAGCAAAAAATATGTATTTTTAAATGCCCTAGTTATTCTAAAGCACTGGAAAGGTTGAGAATCACTGACAGAAAGTAACCATAGCAGTCAGACCCTCAGTAGAAGTGAGACAGCCTAAGAATTAGGAAGGAGGGCTCTACAGATATTTACAGCAAGAGTGCACATACCTTCTTATGGACCAGGTTTATGCCATATTAATTAAACACTATCTAATATGTGGGGCATGGGAAAAGACCATTGCCTTTTATTGCCTCACACACTTCTTAAATCTTATGGATGGAGCAGTTCTTATTTCTAGAGGAGATAATTCACCAATAAATATAATTTTAGAGAGGAAACTGAGATTGGAACCTATAGGCTGATTCCAAAATATTCTAAAAAATAACAAATATTCGAGTATGGAACCAGCACAATCCTACATGTACTACATGGAGACATTCTCTGTGTATTTCCAGCTGGTTCTACAAATACCATCTCTCTTCCTGACCTCAAAAATGAAACTTGAGAATGGGTTATAAGCACTGAGTAGCTTAAAAACTTAAAAACTGCTATAAAAGAAGTATCAAAACCAAATTAGTTTTAGTTATGTGCTATTTTCTATAATACAAAATACTATACACACCACATAATTTTATAATGAAAATTGAGAAGAACAAAAATTAATAATAATTTCAATTTACATTTATTTCACACCACTTCGAAATGATATTTTATAATTAAACCATTAGATTTCCACAAAAAACTTTATGAGGTCATCAGGATAAGTAAAATTACTATTATTATTTTACTTTATGAGAAGGTAACTCAGTTTAGTGACTTATCCAAGGCCAAGAGCTATATTGACAATGTTCATAAACAGCAGCTTTAACTATGGTACTGATATTCTAATGTCTGACATTGATAACTTTGTGCATGTCAGTATGAAAACCTTAAAATATGGTTATTATTAAAACATTCAATCAGGAAAAATAAAAACAGAGTAGGTTAGCTTAAGATGCTTGGAAAAAGTGGAACTTCCTTCTTTTCTAGGGTTGCTTGAACTTTGAATTTTTAGCAGATCCACAAAATATATAAATAAAAGATAAAGATAAGACACAACACTGATTTTACACTCAGGTTATATCACTGCTACAGAACCTTTTTCAGCATTTTGCATCAGAATATTAGCGAATCATTAAATAAGTCTGATCTGTTCATGTTCAAAAAATTTGTTTCTTGATTTTTAAAATATTATTCTTGTGACTTAAAGTCTAAGATTGTATTTGCTTCATCTTAAAATTTAATAAGTTTAATAATGTGAACATTTATATTTCAACTCTCAAATAAAACACAGGGAGATATATGGAAAATATTTTTAAAAATATTTAGCTTAATTAGATGGTCTTTCATAGTTTGTGTCTACTGAAACCAGCTACAATAATACTTAAGCATTTACACCCCGAAGTAAAACCCAAAAAGGGGGCTACTGCCTTTTGTTACTATAGTACATGCTTCACACAGGATAATCTTTCACTATTAGAAAACCTTAAGCTATGTAGTATTCTTAATTAAGGCCCCATTTCAGTTAAAGTAAAGCAATTTGCAATTTAATTATAATAATAATACAAATTGCAACGTAACTAATGATACAATATGCTGTTGTGTTGCATAATTAGAGCAGTCAGTAAATAAGGTTTTACAAAGCAGGAAATAAGAATAGGTGAAGGAGTTGTGCTCATTCATCACCTTGCTGACTAACGAGAGCTGGAACGGAGATCAGTCACTTCCCAGCACATCCCTTGACGTGCGCCACAAAAGCACACGCTATAGACAGTCCCACTAACCTAATATAACCACCAGGCAAGTGCCAGTTTGGAAAAATCCACAAAGAGAAACAAGTGATAAAATAGTATATAGCTAAAACTAACTCATTTATCAAGAAAGACAGAATAATTATTAGGAATGCCCAGATTATAGGCCCTGTGATAGAAATGAGTAATGGGAACATTAACTATATTATTTTAAATTAAGAACACACTGGAGAAAACTCCAAATCTAGTAAGTTTACTCTATCTAGGCTTGAATTATACCTAGAAATATGGAAATAGTGAAATGCTTGATTTTACAAACCACAGAGGTGATTTTTCTTCTGTAGGGTGGAGAAAAAGAATGCATAGGGCCTCCTGTTCACAGTAATAAGATCAGACATCAAATTTTGACATTTTCACATTAGAGAAATTGAGTTCTACCAAAAATCTAATCTACTAAAAAGGCCATGCTTTCCTTTTAGCAGAGGTGTTATATAATACGCACATCTTCATTCTGCTATTGTATTGGTGAAGCTGGTATGTTAGTCGAATCAGGTCCTGTGTATGACACCTAGGTATCTGTTCAAATTACCGCTTGCTATTAAATCACAATTCCGATTAACTTACAAGATAATATAGCAGCTCTTGAATTAAGAATTATTACAGATGTAGCAAAAGAGATAATTATATATCTATTTTTTCTGAACAGATTTTTGGGACAGAATTCCTAATGTGGAATATGAGTAAATTATTTAGATTCTCTGCTATTCTCAGTTTGCACAAATGCTGAAAGCCATTTTGGCTTATTGGTGTTTTGGCTCCAAATGCATAAACCTCCTCAATTCAAACTACTGCTTGCTTTAAATTCAACTCGGTGAGTACTTATTATCTCTCCTTGGCACAGACCAGTTTACATTCATCAGTTACATGAGTGAGTGTATAATATAGTAACATATAAAAAATATATTCTGCTTTACCAACCAGGCTGTGAATGCCCTGAGGGAAAGATCATGTCGGTTGTCTTTTTAAATAAAGTGAAGAGAAACAGAAAATCTTCCCAGGACCCAGTACAGAAACTTTATCACAGCAGGGACTAAAATAAATGCTTATTTCTTACAACAGAAAGGTAAAGAAACCAATTATCTTCAGGCAATAATCTGAATACTAGAGGGATGTGAATATATAACACCAATAAGTTCACATTTTTTGTTAGCATATAGGTGTTGGCAAAGAGCAGCATCCCTATTTTTAAAATTGAGAAGCAAGAGAACTATGATATTACAGACAGAATATTCTATACCTCTCCCATCGTAATTATTGCCAAAATTTTCAAAGCCAGTCAACAGTGAGTATGTAGCTACTGTATTCTAAAAAGCACCCTCAAGCACTTTTTTTCTTGTGGGAATCATTCCACAGACACTCCCTTATTCTGAGAAGATAATTAAGAAAATATGTTTTTGCCAGACATATTTTTCCCCTCTCCTTTGAAAATTTTACTGGTGACAGTCGTCAAAAAACTAGAAAAGAAGCTCCATGCCAGCTGTCCCTTATCCTCTGGCACATACTGTAAAAATACACATACTCAGAGGAAATAGCACATATACACAGGTTGGCATGAACAGCACATCCTGAAAGGCACTTATTACAGATAAATATGAAACTCTGGCTTCTTTTCCTAGAGGATATTCTTTAAGGTAATAAACAAGCCTCACAACTGGACGGAGAATGAATTCGATGAGTATACTTGATTACGCAAAGGGATATGAGGAATTTCAGTGGATTGATATCATTATTAATTCTGCCATGGCTTATTTTGTGAATTTGGGCAAGTCAGTGCTATTTAGTAAATGGGATTGAGAATGGAAAAAATGTATAATAAAAAATTTCATACAAATTGCCCAGGAAGAAATTAAAAGTGTTCCCATCAGCTCTTGGGTGGTCACCTAATTTCCTCTAGTTTTACGGGAAAACATTAGAGAATACAATAAAATGATACATTAGTTTTTACCATATATCATTTTCCTGTAATCTTTGAAATTAAAAAATTCTAATGTAAAATACTATACATTCAAAATAAGCTTTTACAAAAAACTCCATGCCCCAGTTGATGAATTTTCAAGAGGTATAGACAATAGAGGATAATGGAGGATTCCTCAGTATTTAAGTTTTTAGAAGTATTCCTTTGTGTACTGAAAACTACCTCCACTATACACGAAGGATAGTTCTAACTAAGGAAAAAGCCTCTTGGCTGTTGGAAGCAAACACTAAGTAAAATTAAATATGCTTGAAAAGAATCTAATTTCTTATGCTTATTTTGAGAGAGGCTAGAACTAACTGAATGATATGAGCACCTTACAGTAATTGACTGAACTTCGGCAATGATGGAGGTGCACACCTCTCTCTGCTAGTTTTAGCAGGGCCTTATTTAATTACCTTCCAGGAAACAATGCAAATTAGTTCCGCAGAATCTTAGAGTAGAAGTTGGAGAGATCATTCACGTCAGTATTTTAAACTTAAGGTTCTTAGGTTCTAGGTGGGCTCCGATGGTGCTGTTAGCTTTTGGAAATTGTGCAAAAATATGTGTAGTCAGGAATGTGCATTTTATGAGAAGAGGGCCATGTTCCATCAGAATTTCCAAATGGCCTATAAACCTGAAAAGGTGCACGAAGCAACTACTGAAGTGGCCTAACTTCCAGTTTACAAATAATCCTGGGGAGCTGAAATGATTGCTCGAAAGACGCTCAGAGTGGCTGTAAAATACCTGGAACCAGGTCTCCTGATAACCACTTAACTCAGTGTATTATTATGCTTATATCATTTTTTTCTCAGAGGGTAAGTACGAAAAAAAAAGTGTTAAATGTGCAAAGTGTTTTCATAACCAGGTCTTATTTCAGGTGGCAGAGTCGTTTCTAGGTCAGAGTATTTTCTATAAATACAAAGTCCAAAGATACGGAAGCCTATTATAAGTGATCTACATGAGCCAAATAAAAAACTCACGGACCTCCAAACAAACACCATACTGACTCCAGGCCAAGCACATACCCACTCTTGCTTTGAGTCCCTGCAGTGTATGCTATGACCTTCAAGATGGCAGAGAGAGCTGTCGGACCTCTAAAGGGAAAAGCGGATCCTGAGATATCACATCATACAATAGAGAACTCAAGTTAACATGGCCTACTTTGGTGGACTCTCCCTCTCCCAGCCTTACTGACTTAACATCCCCGCCTCAAACACACACACACACACACACACACACACACACAATTATAAACAGGTACAGTGTGATGTCAGGTATCGATATATAACATACAAATGAAAACAAAGCGTCACATTTAACTGATTTATTAACCAAATAATTAATTTCACTGACTAAGATTAATTTCAGGAAAGAAAGTCACTAAAATAAGTAATTTAGAATAAATGTGCATTAATCCTGCCAAATCACCCTGCACATCCTCTTGGCATTTCTAAAAACAAGAAAACTTTTTAATGTATTGATGTGTGTATAAATGTCTAAGTACATATTCTATCTCTAACCATTTATATACAATATGATGTTAGGCAAATTACTTAGTTTCTCTGCGGTGTAAGTCCCACTAGTAAAATGGAGATAACAATGGTATTGACCTTTTTGGGTCACTGTGGGATTGAATATGGTGATACACGCAAAGACCCTAGAACAAAGCTTGACATTTTATGATAATAAAATAGCTATCATCATCATCACCATCACCACCACCACCACAAGGAGGTACGTATGTAACTAATTACTTATGGGGGAGGAGGGGTTAAGAAGGCAGCTTAAGATAAGACTGTTTATTGGCAAACTATTCAACTATCATAAAAATTCAAACTACTCCCTGGGAAAATACCAGAAAGTCTGTTTAGCCCAGGTTTTCTTGGAGCCAAATTCCCATGGACTTGGCATAACAAGATTCTCCACCCAAATGGGATGAGAAGGTTGGGCTGATCTGGGTCAGTGGAGCAGTTCCATTCCCTCCTTACAACTGTGGGCAGGCCAGTCCCAAGTGCTCCCCACCTGTCACACCAGTTCCTTACATGGGAGATCTGATTGGTCCAAGGTTCTGGCTCTGCAGTATCTCTGCCAGCAGCCTAATTGAAGTAAGTGCTCTTAGGACTTGGATTCTTTGGAAGTGAAATGCTTTGACAATGATTTTAAAGATAATGGGATGTTCTTGGTATCTACAGGGAGACAATATTCAACATCACCATGAATAGTGAAAACCTCAAATCACGTTTGGCTTGGATGATTCTGTTAGGGTCACACCATCCCATGATAGGGACCCATCTAAGGCTTGGAAAACTGCTAGCTTCCAACACTAGGACAGATGCCAAGACTCCCAGTGGTATCAGTCACTGACATCATACAAGAAATTATCCATCCAGTTAAACCACAATTGAATATTCCAACTTAAAATATGTTGTGAAAATGAAGAATTTTACCTTTTTATATTCAGCAATGCCCAAGGTATTCCAGAGGGAGTATGAAACGCAGGTAGCAATTTTACCCCAAGTTCCACTGCTTTCTTTCGAAATATCTGAAAAGTTAAACAGTTACGTAAGCTACTATTGTAAGCAAAACAAAAAAGTGTTATATTATCGTCTCACATTTAGTACTTCTCTACTTTAAAATTTTCTTTATATGAAAAAATAAGTTTCTCAAATTAATAGAATTACCTAGTAAAGCAAGAATGGTCCAGGGGCCACCGTGCTGTGGGGAATCTATTACTAATCTTGGTTGCACATTAGCATCATGTTGGGAGATCTGAATAATACGGACGTCTGGATCACACTCTCAAGATTCTAAATTCTATGGTTTGAGGCTCCCGGAACACAATTTTTTTTAAGCACCACAGGTGACATCAGATGATTCCAACATGCAAACCAGAGGCAGAACCAGGGCTGCTGGAGGGTAAGTCCTGGACTGAAAATCGGGAGATCTGGTCCTGTCCCATTTTTACTGATTCAGTAGAGCACAGAGAAAGGAGAAGTTTTAAAAACATATTATTACAATTAACCTATACGTCCTCTCACTTCTTTGCAGTTTTAACTTCCTCTGATGTTAAGTGTAGGTGAAATGGAAGACACAAAGTTAAATTAGGTACAAGTTATGCCCAGAATTTATAAGGAAGGTGATATATGCACATAAATATCTAGAACATAGATAGAACGACAACTGGAGATAAAATCATCTGGGAGTTCAGATGCACTCTGTAATGCTCTATGGTGAAGACAGCATTTAGATGAGGGCTGTACTCAGCATGTAATGGGACTAGGAATACTAGAAATTAAGGCAGGAAGTGGAAGCGGTATCCCCGGGGGCCGTCAGTGTAATAAACACAGACACAGGCAAGTGGGGACCTGTAGCAGAAATGGAATAGGTCAGCTTGCCTAACCAAAAAAGAGGGAATACTGGTAAACAAGGTCAGACGTATACAACATGGGCCCAAACTGTGGAGTGTCATAAACATAAGTCTAAGAATTCTATTCTGTTAAAATGGGAAAATATCAAAAGTTTTTAAGCAGCCAGTTCACTTGAGCACACTGTGCCTTAGGAAGGGTAATGAGATGACATCCATTCACAGTCTCACTGAAGGAAGGCATGCTACAGCTTTCCCTGTGACAGTTGAAGCAGCAAGCAGGTGCCCCGCCCCTTCTCCTTCCTATACTGTATAGGACTGAGCATGGTGGGATGGGAACTTAACTATTTCCCTTTGCCTCTTGCTCAAACAACGGAGATGTGAGAAAGGCTGGGGAAACCCTGAAAAGCATGGAAAAAAATGGAAACAAAGTCCTCTCCCAGACAGTGGAAAAGCATTCTTTAAACCCCCTGTCAAAGAGGTCTTGTGTAGCATCTCCAGAGGGAAGGGTTCCAGTCCATAATTCCTGCTGTAAGTCCTGAGCCTCCCCACAGAGAAATCCTGGCATACACTTGGGCTCCCAGAATGAATACACTCCAGTAATACCAATGTTGATGCTATTTTGAAAACCCTACTCTTTTGCAGACTCTTATTTAGTAATGAAAATTAAGGAAGTAATGAGTTTTACTGTAAAGTTTTGGTTGACAATCAGTTTAGATAAACTAACATTCCTGGTATAGAAATGAAGACACAGACATTTGTAATACATAGAAAGCACTAGAAAACAGAGGGTTTTTTTTTTCCCCCACAAATTACTATAACTCTCTTTAAAGTGGACAATTTCCCATTTCAATCACTAACAGTATATCGAAGGAGAGGAGAAAAAAAAAAAAAAAACAACAGACCCAAAGATATATTCTTCTCTTTCTCTGCCTTACTCTATAGAATTCTACATTCTTTTCTGCTGAAAGGGATTATCCAATCACCGCCCAGCCATCTGCTGACTTCCTAGTTTCACTTCTTAAACTGTTAGTTAATTAACTCCTTTTTCAAGAAACTTACACAAGATGGAAGTCAAACGATGCAATTAAAACACCATCGTGGATATTATAACCATATGGCGTGGGAGGTTAAGGATGCAGGCTTTGAAAACACAATGCCTATACTTGAATATTAGTTTCAACTTCTTCAAATTGGGTATTCTTGGACAAATTGCTTAATCCCTCTATGCTAAGCTTCCACATCTATAAAGTGGGGATAACAATAGTATTTACTGGGGTGCCTGGGTGATTCAGTTAGTTAAGCATCCAACTCTTGATTTCATCTCTGGTCATGATCTCACAGTCTTGAGATCAAGCCCTGCATCAAGCCCTGCTTTGGGCTACACGCTGAGCATGGAGCCTCCCTAGGATTCTTTGTCTCCCTCTTCTTCTGCCTCACCCCCCCTCTCAAAAAAAAAAAAAAAAAAAGCCCACAGTTGCATTTACTATTTTAAAGATTGTGGAAAGAAATGACTGTTTCTATATTGAAGGATCTTAGGACACGCAGCAATCACATTAAAAGGTTAGCTGTATCGTTATGGTGATAGTGATAATGGTATTTCCCTAAGAACTTTCCCTAGAAGGAAATGCTTGAAATTCTTTCTTGTCTTGGCTTTTATCCCACTGCTGTTTTGGTACCTTCTCCTCAGGTTGTGTGTGTGTGTGCTATGACCCCATTACACATACTCTTATCATCAGCATTCATTCTCAAGAGCTAAGCCCTCAGTTCTCATCACCTGTTTGCATTTTCTAATTCAACCTTCCATGTCAGCTCTAGTGCTATACTTCTACTTGTGTACTCACATCACAATTTGGGTATCTTGTTGTCTTCTGAAACAACATGTCCAAGATGAAATAATCACTTAATATTCCAGGCAAACTTCCCCAGTTCCATCACTGACACTGTTCAACCAGTCCGTGGGTCCCAAGAGAGGAAGCATTTTGACTATTGATTTATCACTCTTTAGTCATCAAATGTCAATGTTCATTTCCCCGAAATGTCTCATATCCAATTCATTCCCTTTCTGTGATATGAGCATAGTCCTCATTTTCATCACCAGGTACAATGAAATGGCATGATAAAAAAAGAAGGCCCTCTTGGGGTGCCTGGGTGACTCAGTCAGTTAAGCGTCTAAATTTGGCTCAGGTCATGATCTTTGGTTTGTAAGTTTGAGTCCTGCATCAGGCTCTGTGCTAACAGTTCAGAGCCTAGAGCCTGCTTCAGATTCTGTGTCTCCCTCTCTCTCTGCCCCTCAGTGAACGCGCTCTCTCTTTCTCTCTCTCTCAAAAATAAACAAACATTAAAAAAAAAAAAAAGGAAGTCTCCCATTCTCCAGGATTTCCCTTCTTGTTTCCATTAGTCTGTATCTGTATTACCGAATCTTTTTACTATACGACTTTCTTCTTCAAGAAACAATAATGATTCCCTCTTGTCTAAAACATCAGGTTAAAACTGATCTGCTGACTTTTCAATGACCTCTATGAATGAGACCAATTTATTGTCTTCCATTCTCTCTAAGACCACTCTGGATCCAGCTTGAGTCTTCATGGTCTTGGTCACTCATTCAAGGTCCATCCACTTTAGTATCTTTTTTTTTTCTTAAGTGATTTTCCTCCCAACTTTACTGAGATACAATTGGCATGTAAAATTGTATATACCGTGATGATCTGATTCATGCATACACTGTGAAATGATTACTACAATAAGCTAGTTAACATCTCTATATTTTTGCATAATTCCTTTATTTTTTTGGGGGGGGGTGCAACCTTTGTATACTTATTTGTAGAGTTCTCTCACCTTGAAACACCCTTTTCTGCCTCCTGGTGACCAATCCAAATTCACCCATTCCTCAAGGCCTAGTCTAAATCTCAACTCCAGGCCAAGATCTTTGCCTCATGTTAACTCCTACACTGACAACTGGCATCACATAACGTAGCATTTGATTACAGAAATCAAGATATAGATCTCTAAAGCTTTCTTGTGTGACTCTCTTGTACCCCCAAGTAACTTTCTTTTCTTTCTACAAGTAGAGAAAAACACCTCCATTTCTCCTCACTGCCTATTATACATATCCAACTCAGATTAAGTCATTTTGTGTTTATTTAAGATTTTTAAATGTTTATTTTTGAGAGAGAGAGAGAGAGAGAGAGAGAGAGAGCATGAGTAGGAGAGGGGCAGAGAAACAGAGAGGGAGATGAATCCAAAGCAGGCTCCAGGCTCTGAGCTGCCAGCACAGAGCCCAACATGGAGCTCAAACCCACGAACCCTGAGATCATGACCTGAGCCGAAGTCCGATGCTTAATCAACTGAGCCACCCAGGTGCCCCAGGTCATTTTGTGTTTAAATTTATTGATATCACCACAGTATTCCTATGAGTAGTGGGTGGGAGAATATTTGTATTCTCAGTTAACAGAGAGAAAATCTCAACCCTGTGTCTTGAGATTCCCTAGTCCACCTTTGCTGGCTCCCTAGCTCTCTGCATGCCTAGTTCATGCTTAGCTTTAGGAATCCACTTTCATGACCCCTTTGGAGGTCTTTCTTAACAACACCATGTAAAGTTAGCCATTCCATTTACTGTTCATCATATCATCTTGTTTATTTCTGTCCCACCATTTATCACGTCCCTAATTAATGTATTGTTTATTGTTTGACAATCCCAGCAGGCATAAGCTTCACAAGGGCATGGACTGTTCTCTTTGTTGAGGTATACATACACCTAGTATCCTATAATGTAGCTGGTATTCAGTAAATGTTCATTTAATAAACGAATTAATCCAATATTAATAAATATACCTTGGGCTCTGTAATCAGAAACCATTGATATTCTAGTGTTTGTGAAGTGCTCTATCCTATTCTACTAGTTTCTGTTGTTGGAAAATAATGAATTATGTCAAATATTGTGGAGTCTCAACCCTTGGGCACAATTACAAAATAGTTTTGGGTAAAAACATTAATTAACATATTCATGCTTTAAATGAAATCATATATGAGCCTGAGTCAATTCTAATTCTTAATGTTTGATTTGTTATCTCCTCCTGAGATATTAAGACAAGTTACTTGGAGGAGGAATCCAGATCCTCAAAGATAATGTCTTTCTCCTTAAAATAGTGACTATGTAATAAAATTTGAAACTAGTTTGTTAAGTTAATGCTGTTATAAGAATGAAGGAAAAATGTCACAAATCATTCTAAAGAACAGTTAAGTTTTAACTAGCACATGCTGGACAATGTGCTGAAAGGCAAATGATCACAAAAAGCACATTTAAATGGTGCTTCTGTGCTCTTTCAAATGGGGCAAGCAGGATGAAGGCCGCACTGGACCAGCCAGCACTTGCATCCTAGGACTGGCTCTACCATGACTTCAAGAGGTGCCTGGGTGCATCACTTAACTTTTCTGGTTCTTGGTTTCCCCAGTTAAATGGGCTTATAGAAAAGCAAGTACTCTAAAGTCATAAAGCTAGTACTAAAATGGGACTCACAAAAAAGCAAACCTATTATCATTTTTATAAAGATAGGAAGTGTTAATTTGCCATCAAATTCTTAGTCAACCTTGGTTTCCAGGATTTACTGGTACTTATGTTTGGTAGGAAGGATTTTATAAAGATAGCAAAAAGAAAAATGACAGTTAATAAAATGCAATCCATGCTGATAATAGAAGATATTTTCTTTTTTTTTTAAATGACCATTAAAATCAAATAGTTTTTGTACAACATGTACCAATCAACTTGAGATGGGCAGACACTTACGACCCACAAGGAAACTTCAAAAAGATCCTGCATCATAGAGATTCTGATGATATCCATAGCGAAAAATTAAAACTAATGTAATCTGCTGAAAGAAGGGTAGTAAAATATGATGAAATAGCTTCTAAAATAATCTTTCAAGCATGTATCTAACAAATAGGTTTAAATAAAAACTTTTATGGTCTCAAGTTAAGAATTTCAAAATAACTGCACCAAACCTGTATCTTTTCATTACTTTTAAGGAACATCATCATAGTCTTACTGCTGTTTTTGATCAGTGTTTTAAAAACTTCAGATTGTAGAATGTATCAAATAAAAACATTTTTCTTTTTACTTTTCCCTTACAGATAGGATTAGACAAGGCTGTAAACAAGATGTATGGCTTTTTTTGCCTTTCTAGTTTGCAGATCCCCGAAGAACTGTACAGGAATATTTACACGCTAGAGCAAAGAGTAAGGAAAGAGGAAATGAATAAGAACAGAAGGCTCTGGCACTGGAAAGAACCAGTTTCAGTTCAGACATGCTTCAGTTTGAAGTGTGCAATCAATATCAAAGCCTTTCTTCAAATGCTTACGCTGAGCTGAAAACTTCACTGTTAAAAGATCAAACACTAATTCCCCATTAGTATAAGCAGTGTTTACCTATTACTCATTTTTGCTACATAAAGCTTTCAGCACAAGATGCCATAGATATGATAAATATCTTTGGCTGAAAACAACTAAAATAACCTATATATCGTTAGCTGAGTTGATTAACACACATGACACGGGCCAAATTTAATCATTCAACCAATAAGTAGTTATTGAGCTACTGTGGCTTTATAATTTAGAGTAGAATTGCTAAAAGTTTAAGTATTTAAATAAAGATATATAAAAATAGTTAATCCAGAAGAAATTTAGAGCTGGAAGGGATGTCAGAGGTCATCTAGTTCTATAATCCTAGTGTACAGATGAAACTGATGCTCAGAGAGGCCCTATTCCCCCAATTAAATGCTCTGATGTGGGACAGTTCAATAGTAGCTGTGGTCAAGTGAATGCCAGCTTCATTCCACCCCAGAAACAAGTAATTCTTCTGACTCACAGAAACTCCCCTGTGAGTTCTATGTATGTATGTGTGCACACATCTTACACTGACTTTTTCAAATTTTGCTTTCTCTCTGTAATTCATTAAACCCCAAAACTGACATTTTTCTAAATAAGAACTATTTGTTGTATTTGTCAAGTTGCATTATGAACTTCATTTTTTATGAATTTATAAATTTGATTAGATGAATTCTTTTGTCAATTGTTTTGTTTTTCTTCTCTATGATTCAGTATAATTCGATTTTTAGTCTTTAGGCAATTAGATGAAGCAAGTGTTCTTCCTTTCCCTGCAAAAGTAAAGCACTAAGATCCCCCTGAACTTGATTATTCGGAATAAAAAGAATATGCATGTTAATCTGCCAGTAACCATGAGTCATAACCAAGAAGAGTCAATGTAACTGTGCCTTAGACTTTTTTTCCAATGTATGAAAACCACAAAGTTTAAGTGAAAGGAAAAAACTTCTGATAGGTATAATTTTAAAATCTGGATATAGAATACCCTAGAGAATAGGCATTTTTGACTTAGCTAGCTTTTTAAAAATATTTCTCATGAAAAAATTAACAGTGAAAAGTTTTTTTTTTAAAGTTTGCTTTTATAGTATGTCCTAGTCAAAACGAATAAATGTTGATAAATGAATTAATAAAATTGCATCTTGGTACTGATTCTTCCTTGAGGGTTCCAATTCTATTCCTTAGCTTCTTAGTTTTTTCCTGGGGACTCTAATTTCATTCCCTAGCTCCTGAACAGGGAAGATCTTATAAAGTTAAGTGAGCAGGATGAAAAATGGGGAGAAATACTAGAGAGAATTTCAGGCTGTTTAAGGTCAACATCACCAGTATCCATGTGGCAGAAACCATGGCCATCTCCTCCTGGAACTGGTCCTATGATTTCCCTGAGCATAAAATAAGCCAGAGTCAAGGTGGCCTAGTAATAGGTACACTGAACAGGCGGTCAGGAGACCTGGGTTCCAGTTCAGGGTCTGCTACTTTTCAGTTCTGTCACAATGAAGATGGCCTTCATTTTCATCTAGGGCCTTCATGAAGGGCACTAGACAAGACACTTTCTGAGTACTTTTCTTCTCTATACGATCTGGTTTTAAGACTTAGGAAGCACTTACTGCATGTTTCTCAATGTGATAAGGACTATAAGAGAGATCCGTGAGAAAACAAAGATCCGTGATCTCAAGGAGCTTACAACCAGGAAGGCAAGTCAGGCATATAAAACTATATAAACATAAAATATACACCATAAAACAATAGTAGCACATAAATAGAGACTAAATTGTGCGATATAGGCTGTAACTATGGGAATAAAACAAAGAAAGAGATTGAGTTAGGTCCTGGGGGGGTGAGGTCAGATTGGAGAGGTGGCACTTACGTGGGTGTAGCTGGGTGTTTATTTGGGGGTAGGTATGTACCTGTTTGTGCACACTGTGCATTAATGTGGTGGAGGACAGGAGATCAAACAGAAGGGGAGAGGAAGGAGCCGGACAGAGAGCAGAGTAGAGAGGTAGATTTATAGGGCCCAAATGAAATAAGACAAGTTCATTAACCTTAAATATCAGGGAAAGAAGTTAAAGGGTTGGTTAAAAGAGCATATCATGGGTCAAGCAAGTCCCAACACTTATCACTGTAGTGCCTCCCATTCACAACAAATGTAGGAATTTCTGAATCAGGACCCTGAGGAATGGGGCAGGAGAAAGGCAGGAGTTCTCATTGGTTATGCAACTTTTCTTAGTTATAAGGGGCAAAGGTACATAAATGACAATGCCAAGAAATATTACAATGGTTTTGTGATAGAGAAAAGATCCTGAGAAATAATTAGGGTCCTTTAAAAAACTTTCTCAAGGGGAAAGTATATGTTTATTGTAGAGATAAATGGGGCAGTGTGGGGTTTAGAGAACGTAAATAGTATGATGACAGAAAGCTATGTGTCCCTCTTCTAACATACATTTAATATGGAAGTTCTAACATATATCCAAAATGCACAAAAAAGTGAACAGAACCAATGGTTATGTAGCTCTTGCACTGAGAATTATCCTTAGGTGTACCATACATTGTGTTACCTTAGATGTTCTAAAAAACACTGGCCAAAAGAACAATAAATAACATCATGATAGTCCAAGCCATTATACAGTGCTCAGAGATGGGCTGTTGAGCTGCTCATTCTGTCTCAATTTTGGTCTTAAAAAATGGGCAATTCACCAACATGAGGTTTGAAAAATATGCAGTATATTGCTAACGATACTTAATGCTACTTAAGTATGCCAGATAGTGCCTGAACACACATTTCACATCAAAAAGAAAACATCTTTTTAAAGAAAACATAGTCCCTGCTAAAGAGACAGGAAATTATGAAAATCTGTACCCTATCTATGATTTCTAATAGAATTTGTGGAATCCACCACATAAAGCTTATTAATATGTGCTATCACAGTGTTAAAACAGGGACTGTTCTGTTTATTATTACATTTACAGGCAAATATCACAAATCATTTGAAATACACAGAATCGAGGCTTGGAAACCTTTGTCCAATAGAAAGATAAGAATAAAATGACAGCCTCATCTATCCAAGTATATTATGATTCCTTGGCAGTTTTGAGTTTTAAGACATTCTATGCTAGGGATTTTTCCAGATGCTGAACCTCATCTCTAAAGTACATCAAAATATCTTTAGTTTAACCTTGTTATTTGGTTTTAGAAACATGTTTATCTGTTCTTTTGATCTAGTGAAATGTACAGCTATCCTGTCTTGCTGACTCAGCATTTGTATCACAGACACTGGCTTGGGACTAAGAGATCTAGCTCCTTGCCATCTGCTAATGGAGCTATAAGATCTTGAGCACTCACTTAACCCCCTCTGTGCCTCAGTTTTTAAATATGTGAACAGGGAATCATTTTCCCCACAAGATGATTAAATGTTATTAAATGTCCATGTGCTTTGTAAAGAGCCATAATAGTTACCATCCTCATTGTTCTTTGCTATAAGATCACGGTTCCCTCAGGAATAATTGGAGGATATTAGGCTTTTTGTCCATACACCAAATGGTCCAAAAACTACTGAGCTTTTATGTCTGTTTTCTGTAGTTGTAATGTTTCTTTTGGTTATTAGCTATCAGTTCATTATAGTGAAGATTTCTCACTGTTGTAGTATATTTGCTCTCCTTCTAAATTGCTGACTAATTTTGTAAACAGTCGTCTGTACCAGAGCCTGAGGATGTCAAATGTCTCTTGCATGTTTGTCTTCTGTTGAAGGGCATGAGCTTCAGGAAATGTGCCCTAATTTTGTGTCAGGTGACTGAATATGAACTATTAACTCTACATGGATGAAACAGCAGTGAATTAGTATGGTATTTAGCAATAGTAGCTTGCAAATTTGCAAAGTCAACTAAATACCTACATCTACACAGGTTCTGTTTGCTTTTTCTAAAAAAATGCAAAATGTAAGCGAATCCTTTTTCAGTCTAAGCAAATGTAAACCCATCTGATTCTACATCTAATCCCATTAATTTGGTGGTTTTGATTTCTGCATAACCCTCTTTTATCAGACAAAGGACACCTCTAAATTGCCCCTGGGCACAGAGTTCGTAATTAACCAAGTCAACTGATGGATGAACATTTTAAGTTATCAAATGGTGATGTTGCTGGACAAAAAAACTTGGCGCAGTGCTATTTTTCTTTTATGTTTATGCCTCCCTCAGCAAGTTGATTAACCTCCCTTAGCCTCAGCTGCCTCATCTACAAAATGGACAACTATACCTTTGCACCTGAGAACTCACAAGTTCCTTCTCATCCCCCATTCTTTTTACCTAACACCAAAAGTAAATTTTTAATTTTTCCTATCTTACAATGAATATATTCTCATTATTGAAAAATCACAAAATTATACAGACAAAAAAATAGGGTCCCATTAATCCTATCCATCTAGATACAAACTATTGTTAACATCTGAAGTGTCTATTCTTCTAAATGGTATTGATTGCATTTTTTTTTTTTTTGAAAAATGGCAGTCTTCCATATGTAATGTTTTAAATCCATCCCCAGCAACTCAATCTACATCAAAAACAACACTGCATACCAGAGGTCAGCAAACATTTTCTGTAAAGGGTCAGATGGTAAGTGCCAGTTACATACTCTCTATCTCTCATAGGTTTTTTTTTTTTTTTTTTTTTTCTTTTATAATCCTTTAAAATGTAAAAGCCATCTTAGCTCTGGTAGTAAAAAACAGGTCTCAGGATGAATCTGGCCAGAGTGCTGTAGTTTGCTGACCTGTTTTACATTAATGCATACATTTCTGTAGTATCTCTCTTAAAAAAGTTATATAATATACCAATGTATGCCAGATGTGCCAGAACTTAGCCAGATTCCTATTACTTGACACTGAGGTTTCCACTGTCTTGATATTACAAAGAGCAGTGGGATGAACATTGCTGTACACGCTTATTTATATATATGACTATTTCCTCAGGGTAAATGATTGGAAGCAGAATTTTTGGTCATAGGACATTTCTTCATCCATTCACTCACTAACTGGAGATGTAGAATCAGAGCAGTCATAGACAAAATGTAAATGAATGGGTGTGTCTGCAGCCTGCCACCCCTGTATTATGTTAACTTTCCTGAGAGCACCTTAATTATTTTTATTTACAGTAAGAGGTTTAAAAATTTTTTCATATATCCTATTCATGACAACACTACATGTTTTTAATAGACCAGTGTTCTATTCTTGCACTAAATAATTCAATGCCTTATATTAATAATTGTCATCAGAATATCAAAATGTTATATAACTCAATACTTTTCTATTAGTAGAGCTTCAAAAATACCAAACTGAAATATTCTGGGGGTACCTGGGTGGCTCAGTTGGTAAGGTTTCTAAGTTTGGTTTCGGCTCAGGTCATGATCTCATGATTCGTGAGTTCGAGTCTTCTGTTGGGCTCTATTCTGACAGTGTGGAGCCTGCTTGAGATTCTCTCTCTCCCTTTCCCTCTGCCCCTCCCCTGATGATGCTCTTTTTCTCAAAATAAATAAAGTTAAAAAAATAAATTTAGAGTTATCACTTGGAAAAAAAAGAATGGATCTGGGAGGCATTTCCTCTTTAAAATATAAATATATAATAACTAACAGAAAATATGATTTGCCTTGTACATTGTGGCTACTCTTGCACTATCTGAATGCTTTGTAAAGCTATTACATACACATACACACACACATGCACACACACACTTCAACATAGCTGAAACTTTCTAAATTACAAACTTTCAGAAAGAGACCTCTTCTATAATTCTGACCTTTAAAAATGTCAATTCATTTATTCAACAAATATTTATTGAGTGCCTATGTACTACATGCCAAGTTGCAAAAGGCACTTGGAATACATAAGTAAATAAGACAGCTGTGGTCAATGACTCATAATAACACTTGTTTTTGAAGTGTAACTCTAGAAAAATGTCCACAGAGTAAGTAGTATTTGATGATGCACAGGAAAGGATCAAGTAATAACTTCCATTTCTTCTCCAAAAAGAAAGTGAAGAAGAAAATTATATTTTTGTGAGTACTGCACAAAGTATTAGACAAATCCTTGCCATCAGACAGACCATCTAAAATCAGCAAAAGTATCAGAGATATATAGAAAGACAACTGTATAAAACTATAGAGAAAGTTATCATTTAGATGTTTTTAAAGATCTTAAACTCAGTTTTACACAAAGCAGACTTCCCCCAGCATGATCTATGTACACTATACATGCATCTTTTATTCAGTGACTGGTCAACGTCTTGAAGGTTATTCCGATGGGAATCACCCTAAGTAGCTAAAAAACTGATTAGATCTGTTCAGAAGGGCTAACTCTAATAGAAAGACTGGGATAGTAGCACTGTGTGTTTAAAAAAGTAAAAGTCACAAAGAAAGACAAATACTATATGCTATCATTGTATGTAGAATCTATAAAGGCCGAACTCATAGAAGCAGAGAGCAGAATGGTGGTTGCCCAGGGGCTAAGGGGGAAAAGGGGTTGGGAAAATGGGGAGATGTTGGTCAAAGGGGACATACATACTTCCAGTTATAAGATGAAGAAGTTCTGGCTATCTAATATACTACATGGTGACTGCAGTTGACAATGGTGTATTATATACTTAAAAGCTGCTAAAAGAATAGACCTCAAATTCTCTCCACAATTATGTGAGGTGATGGAGGTATTAACTAATGCTACTGTGGTAATCATATCATAATATATAAGGGCATCAACTCATCATGTTGTAAATTTTACCTACACAATGCTGTAAGTCAGTTATGTCTCAATGAAGCTGGGAAGGGGGGAAGTATGACTCAAAGTTCTGAGATAATGCATGGTGGAGAAAACATGGCATTCAAGGATAAAAGAGGAGTAAAAGAGAGGTGATAGAAGACGCCTAGTAGTCCTAAGGCCAGTCTAAGCCCAGGCAGCAGACCCATAGGTCAAGACGACATAGAAACAGAGTCAAGTTCTTCTAACATAAAACAAGGAGCAATGCACAGGATAAAAACTTGATATGAATGCTGAAAATCTCACCTTTTAAAAAATAGAGTAAGAGTGGAGTACTGTAACTTTGGCCCTAATTTTAGTCACTACAGGGCAGTATTGTTGAAGATAACTGACTGAGAACCATGGGAAATAGCAACTATCTTTTTTTTTAGGGGTTGTGATAGAAAAATAAACACAAAAATTCTGGTAAATTCCAGCATGGATCTTGGACTTTGAAGGAAATAAGATTTCAAAACACTTAAAATATCTCCATTAAATATTAGAACAATGACAAAAATTTGTGCCACATATTCTTCTGGGATAATGAGATGGCTCTTCTATTTACTTTATTTACTAGAGCTTCCCTTCATATAAATGAAATCCCAAATAATGTATGCTCCATTTGATACAATGTTTATTAGGTTTTAGGAAAGGAATCATCATGGTTCCCAATAGAGGAAATGTTTCCCTCAATTTTTCTGATGTAGTAAATTAGGACAGGGTTTCCTAAACAATGGTGACAGCCAAGTCTAGATGTCTATTTTTTTAGTTCATTTTTTTTTTTTTTAAAGGAATCCTATTGGTTGCAAGAGGAGAGTTCATGGCATTAAGTCAGTGGTTCTCAAAGTGTGGATGGATTTCAGGCTAGTGGCATCAGCGTCACACGGGGACTTGTAAGAAGTGAGAATTATCAGACTCCCATCCACATCTACAGAATCAGAAACTCTGAGGGGGGCCCATAAATTGGTGTTTAATAAGCCTTTGCTGGGCTTTGGATATACACTAGTTTGAGAAGCACTGAATGTGAGTGGACTCAGATAATTCGATAAGAATGAGAAATAAATTGATTGGAAACAATACTTTCATCCAAATATTTATATAACACCATGAGTATTACATGGTTTCTGCGGTGAACCAAGCAAAAATCTTCAATAATCTTTAAGTTTAGCAAATTGCACAAGAGGTATTAAGCCACATGACCCTGAATTCACCGTTTAATAGCCAACTCTCCATTTGGTGTTCGCCTGATATATAAGAGCAAATGGGACAGCCAATTCCTAAATGAATGGCAGTCATCACTGCATAATTTCAGTCTTATGTGCTTGCCACTGTGGTTTAGGGGCTTATTTTACTGTTAGTCATGTCTCTAAGTCACTTAATAGCATTAGAATGGAAAGATACGGTCAAATTTATGAGGCTGAGAACAAACCTCCTGTGAGTACTTTATACCACATTGAGAATCTAATTACTGGTTGGCAACACAGCATTTATTACTTTTTTCTCCCTTCACACAGACTCTGTAGCAAATCAGCACACAATAGCATTTAGTTTTGAAGGGACATTTGTATGTAAAGTAGCTCTTGTATCTAATTGTGGTAGTTGACAGGTAAAATAACCCTGTTTCAGCATAGGACTGATAATACAAAGTTAAAAACAATAACAACAACAATTATTTTCAACAGTGAGAGCTATGCCAATATTATAGACCAGGAATAATGTAATTGAGAAACATTTGTAAAATTAGGCATGTCTCATATTAATAGTAGGAAGAAGATTTACGTACAACTTTCTTAAGAGATATTTTGGGCTTCTTTTCATTAAAGTTCTTAACAAGGAAATCAGCAGGAAAGAAATGGAAACTAGCGAATATATGTAAATATTTCTTGAGGTCTAGATCCCTCAGGAAATTTGGAAAATCTAAATACATAAACATTTAAAAAAGTTTCCTGAGGCCTTTCCAAACTCTTATCGGCTAAACTTCATTTATCAAGGACTGATTAGAATCCAAAACTGTGGGGGAGGGGGGGCAGGGGTCAACATATTGGTTTTGTGCTGGTTGAATAAATTTCTACATTTAAAAAATTCATAATAAAGACTTTACAGTAAGGAATACAAATGTATTTAAATAAAGTAATCACACAACTAATTATAATGACAGACCACATGCATTTCAGTAAAGTGGACCACAAATCAAATATTTTGAGGCAAATCCTTTCCTCCCCATGAGTTTCCTTCTTTCATTTCTTTCCTTCTTTCATTTCTTGCCTTCCTTCTTTTATTACTGTCCACACTAGGATGACAACCTCTGTGAAAACACAATCATTTAGTGGGAATGCCCAAGTTCAGGGATGCCAGGAATGAGGATGTTTAAGTAGGTTTTCAGCCATATAACTTCCCAAAGACTGGACTGCATAAATGATTTTGGCCAAGTAATAATAATAATAGCTGATGCTTATATAGCATTCGGTATATTCCCGTGACTTTTCTGCGTGTCTACATCTAAGTCGCTTAAGCCTTTAAAGAAGCTTCAGAGGGTGGGAAAGGTTAACATCCCTCATTATGTTCACACAAAGCTATGAAAAGGTAGATCTGTGATTTGAATGCCCAAATCTGATGCTCGAGTCTAGGATTGACCATTACTCCATGCTACTGAAACCAAGTTTCAGAGTTAACTCTGAACAAAATTCAACATGTGTTGTAAGACAAGACTGAATTAATGAAAGGATTGCTTATTGTTCTCCATATAATAAATGTTAATCACCATATATGCTATTAAGTATACAGCTGTTTATAACTTGAGAATTTACTACCACATCTAGGTGGTAAATAAACTGTTTCAAGTTATTTGGATGATCTATTTTATAAAGTAAAAAGATGAATGCCATTTACCAAAATACCTCTTCAGCCAGCACTTTAAGACATGTAGAATATTTATATATATATACTGTATATTTGAATTATGCTTGCTTTATATCTGATATATAATCTATAATTTGTATGTATCAAGTTAACTCAAATACATTAAACATTCCTTTAGAGAGAAGATCCCAAGATCCAAAATAGATCCCAAGATCCAAAATTGATTCCACCCAAGCTTGAATCCCCTTCTGGGAAATTTTTTTGCTGTTAATTTATTTTAAAACTTAAATTCTAAAGATGCACAGAGATACAGACACCCCCTCCCCCAACACACACATATACAACATGTACTGCCTAGTGTAGTATCATAAGGCACATATCCTAGTAATTACCATCCAGGTCAAGAAACCAGTTTTTGCCAGCCCCATCAGAGGCCCCTGTGTGTCCCAGCTGAGACAGCTCCTTCCTTCTCTCCAACTAACCATATCCTGGCACTTATTCCCTTCTATTAATCAACAACTGTTCACCCTTAGACTTAAAAAACAAACTACAACTTTTGGGGCGCCTGGGTGGTTCAGTCGGTTAAACCTCTGGCTCTGGCTCAGGTCATGATCTCATGGTTCATTGGTTCAAGCCCCATGTCTGGCTCTGTGCTGACAGCTCAGAGCCTGGAGCCTGCTTCAGATCCTGTGTCTCCCTCTCTCTCTCTCTATGCTCCTTCCCCACTTATGCTCTCTCTCTCAAAAATAAAATAAACATTAAAAAACAAAAAACAAAATACTATCACTTTTATGCCTGTTTTAAACCACAATTCTCCCTTTTCCCCTTTCTTTTCCTTATAATTTACCAGGGCAAATTTGAATTATTTGGACAACAGCAGCCACATTATGCACATGCATGTGTAGTGTAGTTCAACACATTTTTTCCTCTGTATTTTTGACAGATTGGAAGCTGGATTCAGAGACTTGATTCCTTTGGCAAGAATCAAGGTGATATGTTCTTTTATCAGGAGGCACATACGTGGTTTGCTCTCCTTTTGAGAAATTAGCAGCTGTTGATGATCATGGCCTAGATTCATTAATTCCTCAGGGTTTGTAAAAATGGGTGATTTTCTACTTTGATCATTTTACATTCATTTATTAACAGAAATAATTCTATTAAGAGACACTTGGCTTATCTACTACTTGGTTACCAGTGATACAGTTCATATAGAGAGGGCAAGATAAATGCTTTCTTTTTCTCTATCGATTTTCAAGGTCTAAATTGCTTCATCACTGCTTTGCAGGTGATCAATTCTTTTTGTTTTTTAATATCATTATGAACTCATCTATTTAAACATACCTAATGGATTTTAATGTTACATTTCTTAGTTTTACTAAAACAAAATTCTCATATTTGTCAGTCAGGGGAAGCCTCTTTTAAGTTGGCTCTTAAGTTCTTCTGACATTACATTACATTAGTAGTCTTTGTTATCCGGTTTAATGAGATGTTTCAGACTAGTCTTGTACATTTTGTATTTCAGCCATTTCTGCAGGAAGCCCTGATTAGTAAGAAACAGGAATTCAAAACTGAATCTGGGTGCTGGGGATGCTCGCGACCACTGAAGTCATCATTGTTTTTAGACTTCTTCAGACCTAAAAATGTGTGTGTGTGTGTGTGTGTGTGTGTGTGTGTGTGTGTGTGTATGTGTTATCCAAATACACATATACTCACATTAATGAATATTAATATTTTAAGATAAAATATCTCATAAATTAATACTAATATTTCCAATTAAAATTCAGGACTACAATGTTTTTCCTTTTAACACTTTTATCATATAATTCACCCACGTAAGTGTACGTTTCAGTGGTTTTAGTATAGCCACACTAAATTGATTCACCACAATAAATTTTAGAACATTTTTATCACACCTAATAAAGAAACACCAAATCCATTAGCAGTCACTCCCCATTTCCCCCCAACCTCTAATCTACTTTCTTTCTGTCTCTACAGATTTGCTTATTTAGGACATTTCATAAAAATGGAATCATACTATGCATGATTTTGGTTGATTCAAGCTTGTTCTATGCTAGATTCACCAGGAAGGGCTCCTGGAAAAAATATTCTCTAATTTCCTACATGGTGATAATAATTTGCCGGCATCCTCTGCAGCTGCCAGAATTTCCCCTGAGTTTATCATTAAAATGGGAGATCTATTTATAATGGAAAATTTGCATTCAAGTTTTGGATAAGGAAGGAGTTAAGACTGTAACTTATTCCATAGGAAAAGAATCAGCGCATGGTCCTAATCCTCTCTGTGTCCATAGCAGTTAGTTTTCTTTGCAGTTCTTCTCTCTGCTTCTTAACATTTCTCTTCCATGGAACACAAGATTTTTCCAGGGCGTAAAGATGACCAACTTGCCTACTTCTTTTTCAATGCCAGGGATTTACATATCTGCACTGCCTAAGCATTGTACGCAAGAAGCATAAATCCACATTACACCAGAAGCAGTCATTGTGTTTACACCCGAAAATGAGTTAGGGAGATCTGAGTTATAGGAAGAAAATTTCTCCCACCACACCCCTCCTCCAGTTTACAACATTCTGTAAACTTGAAAATCAGTGTATCGTTGTTCTAGAACACTGGATTTAGATGATACTTTGAAGACATTTATTCCACATTTATTTTAAATCAATGAAAAAATCTGAAAGTGATGAAAGGGCTTGCTCAAGGTAAAGTCAACATCGAAACAGGATCCCAGATTCTAAAAACAATCTTCTTTCCACTCCCTAAGAGCTACTTCTTAAGTTTATTAGGTGGACAACTCCAATACAATAAATATGTCAAGTAGCCCATTTACAAATTGTTTATCTATAGGCTCAAAATCTGGCGATTTCCCTCAGAAATACAATTTTAAGTCATGAGAGGCTCAGGATCACTACACAAAAATCTATTTCCATTACAGGATCTCAGACAAGTAAATATCTCATAGCTGGAAGGCAAGGCAGAGTTTTCAGGCGAGGAGAAAATGAAGTGAAAAAAGACATTGTTGGCTTTTTATTGCATCTGTAGATATGCCCTCAAACATTTTTAAAAATTATATTTCATAAATATAGAAATTTCCAGTACCTGAACACTCATAACTAAGCTCTATCAATTTGTATCACAGTCATATAGTCATAATTGTTTTGGATTAAAAAAAAGATAAAGCAAAATAGTACAAGTTTTAAAAATACAGTTTCTAGTTACCTTGGGTTTGCATCATAAAGTAAATCTAGATTTTGATTTGAGAAGCCTCAGAGTGTCTGGTAGATTATATGCTTCCCTCTTTATAGTCACGTCCTTTTTCTCTCAGACAAGGTTTTCTTTTTTCCCTGGCTCATTACTGAACAGCCTTTTGCTTTCTTCTTCCTCAAACAAGCATGCATTGCTTTTGAAGTTTCTTAAGGGATATTTACTGCTGTAACAACCGGAGAAAGGCTCTCTGCTATGTCCTCCCTAATACCTTCTTTCAATTAGATCTTGTAGAGAAAAACAAAGACACAGATTGTACCCAGTGCCTCAGTGTTCCCAGATTTCTTTCTATGTTAGCAATGAACATAAACTTTATTAATGAATCTATACATTTAACAAAAATAATTCTACTCTTTTGCCTTTCAAGTGGTTGACGATGGAAAATGCAGAGAGATTTCCCACTCACATGTTTTTAGATATGAAATACTCAATAATTTTGTATCCTACATTAAGTTGTTTTGTATATGTGCATAACAAAAAAAAATCTCATTACTATAATTAGCCCTTGTCTTTTTAAACTGCTTTTGGTAATACAAAGACTAAGGAGTTGATCTGAGACGATGCAAGAGTTTATGACCAATCTGTTTACTTAAGCTTTGTGTCACCTCTATTTCCATGTGAACTGAGGATAATATTAACATCGAAAAGATGGTGTTTTAAATAAACCACCATCTGAAATGGAAATCTATAAATTGACTATAAAGAGGGAAATTCAATTATCACTGAGTAAAGTCATTCTCTTTATGAAACAGATGTCAGAAAGGGAAAAAGGTGACTTTCAAGACTCTACAGGCTGGATTCTTGTAAGAAAAGTCAAAAAAATTTTAAATCTGAAGAGAGGCTAGAACTGAATCCTGAGTAAGTCTAGGGACAAAAGCTTGGTAATCATTTTTCCCCAAGTATATTGTAATTTTCCTTTAATATTTTTCTGATCATAAGATTATTACTAACTAGCTCACCACTGAAACTTTGATAAGTACCAAAAAAAAAAAAAACCCAAAAAGGTAGAGTCAAATATTATTTATATTTAAGAAGTTTCTTATGTAATTATTCTATTTTCCATAGCTGAAATCATTATACAGGAAATTTTGTATCTTGTTTTATTATATCAATAATTATCCATGCCATTAAATAAATGAACAAGAATAAATTTTAATGGTCGCACAGTAAACCACTGTATGGGAATTTCATGATCTGTTTCATCATTCTCTTATTGTTGGATATTTGAGATGTCTCCTCCTAATAATGAGTACATAAAATATATCCATTAGCTGCTTTAGGCATAATATGATTACATTTTGGATTATTTTCTTTGGATAGATTCCCCAACGTAGAATAACAGAAGCTAAGTAAATATCTTTATTAAGGATCTTCTTATATGCATATACTTAGCTTTTCAGAGCAATCGTATCAAATTACATTCCCTTCAGCAATGCCTGAGTGAACTTTTGCCCTACTCTCACCCAACTGGGTATTAACATAGTTTTTAGTCTTTGCTAGTTTGATGGCAAAAAGGGGAGGGGGCAGAGGAGTTGAAGTGTTGGTATTTTACTTTGAGTATGTGTAAATTATTATTCTGCATCTGTCTGAACACGGAGGAAAAGCACTGAATAAAACTCATGGAAAGTGCAACAACAGGCACTGGTGAGATGAGACTGGCACTACTTGGAAGCGTGAGAACTGCTCATTTATCTACAGACTAATCAAACTCGATTATTTGGGGTGGTACCTTGGAGTTCCACAATGTATGGACCCCTAGGAAAAAACTCCTGGCAGAATTCCAGGTCACTGGATGTAATCTTAGTTAAACATTAGGCGTCCCAGTTTTGAGTCTTGTCTTTTGACAACAGTTAGCATAATTAAAGGAAAACATTCTATTAAATGCTGCCTCACTGCAAATCTTTAATAAGTATATTTTTAATCATTTTTTGCAGTGACTTTTATGACGTATAATGATAAATCTGAGTTTTCCAACCTCTCTTTGTTGAGTGAATATAATAGAAAAAGCAAATAGGCAATAGGATTTCAAATTTTTATTCATAGTCAGGAGGAATTTATTAAAGTGCTGTTGACATATGGTAGATTTATGAGCTATTTCTAAATCCTTTTTGGAATTCTCTAATTATATAAAAGCATTCCAATTGTATTGGTAAACCTTCACAATTTATGTCTGTTAATAAAGCCAAAATATTTTAGTGTCATTTGAAATAAGGTACTACTTTTTTCCTTCACATTTCTTTACCAGAAAATATGATTCAAAATTGAAAATACTATTCTTTTCTAAATTATGTACACTTACATCATTCCGTGCTCTCAATTGCTGCCATCTTCAATATGTGCCTTACTTATAAAAAAGTTGAATATACACCTTAATCATTACAGTGTCACACTTAAATGTACAGAGATTTTATTAACATTTTGAACTGTATCTGATACAGATAAAAAAGAAAGATTGATGCTAAAATCACATAGATGTTTTAGACACATTGCAAGGTTTTTGCTACATGTATTCACTGGACAATGAGAAGCATTTTATTCTACTGATGAAGAAGGTGAGGGAATGAAGAATAAAAAAATGGAGAAGGAAAATAAGAATGCAACTGAAAAATTATCTGAAAAGAAATTCAAGAACTTTGTCTCTGTTTTGGAAAATGACATGAATGCAGTGAATAAATAATTTCAAATACAACTTGAGTACAAATCTGTTATAATGTCACAAGTGTTATGCATGTATCACACAATTTAGTTTTCATACCTCAATTATTTTTTGCTGCTCAGGAAGTGTAAGATTTCACAGGTTATGGAAGATTGCTGCTAGCTCATTATATGAAGTTGAGAAGTTGGAAAGATGAGCAAGCAAATAAGAAAAAAGATTGTGGTACTAACCCTCGTAGCTCTGGCTTTGGGAATACTGTGTGGGCAGCCCTAACACCTCCTGTGTGAATCAGGAATCAGGTGCACAGGGTTCAGTGTATCTGCAACATGGAGATTACGGAATTTCTCCAGTGTTGACTATGACACCCAAGAAACCCTCAAAAAATCATCTTAATACCACCATTATTATCACCACCACCATCCTCCTCCTCTTCATCTTCGTTCTAAAGTTAAGAGAAAAATCTGTCATAAACTCAACTCCCAAGTTCCTCTAGAATATTCTTTTCTCCAAATCCTCAGTGGTGTCATTTTGGTCCTGGCTCCAATTCGACCTAAAGTAGACCTCATCTTCCTACTCCTCTTATCACATTTTATCACACGATTGTCTTGTATTTTCTTCACAGCACTTATTGCTGTCTGAAATTATCCTGTGAACTTATTTATCATACTATTTCATTGCATGTACATTTCCTGAAACTGGGAGTTTGTCAAATTTGCTCCTTGCTGAATCTTCCAAAGATAAGAACATAGACTGGCACATAATAGATGCTCAAAGTAATCACAGATGGCCCATAATATTTGCTGAATAAAGGTGTGAATCATAAGTGGTTAAACGTGTTGACAGTTGCATGCCTGACAAGATGATAGAGCTTTAAGGTCCTCTACAACTAAATCTTCAGAGTTAAATGAGTTAGTATTATTCTAACCCCAGTCATAAAGCATTAGATAGTCATAAAGATTGGACAGCGGAAGCTCAACATAAATGCTATAGTCGTTTTCCAAAATTAGTGGTTAAGTCTAAATTCAGTAGTAAGTGTACTTTCTACCTGACCAGAGGAAGTCTGTGAGAGAAGACTAAAGTAAGAAGCCCCTATTTAATAATTATATACTATGTTAGCCATATGAATTGAAACACAAAATTTAACAGTGATTTATAAATTAGAAAAACAGTGTCTATTATTATATCAAGAACTTAAAATAATCTATTAAAACAAGATTAAACAAGTAAATGCATCAACCACATGGAACTTAAATGTGACAATCTATTCTGCTTATCTGGTCTAACTCTAAACTTCTACCTAATGGCAAGAATAAAATAGAACAAAAGTGCTTAGAATAATGTGCTATGAAAAAAATTCTTGTATTCTATGCCTATACCATTAAAACTCTTTGACTTCCTCATTTTGCAGGACCCTGGAATCAATCGCTATTTGTACTACTTTAGAGGAATTGGAAAACTCAAATTAAAATAAAGATCAATTATTAAGTTAAAAACAAACATTACCCTCAAGACTTACATTTATTTTATCATCATTGTAAAAGAATTTTCAGTTAAGTTATAAGATGAACTGTTTGCTTCCGAGCATACAATTAATGGTAGCATATTCAGATATAGCAGATCTCTCTTAGAAACAATTTGTAATGTAGTAGAAATGGATTCAGTTACTACAATGGCTAACCCTAAGACTTGCCAATGAACTATCTTCAAAAATGTCTTAAAGAAAAAACTTAAAAAAATACATAATCTATAAACCTATATCATAAAAAGGTAACACAAGAAAGCTTTATAAATGAAATCTTCAGAGGAGTTATTGAAAAGGCACCTGCTACAAACTGAAAGTTTGTGTCCTCCCCAAATTCATTTGTGAAGTCCTAATACCCAATGTGATGGTGTTTAGAAGTAGGGACTTGGAAGGTGATTAGGTCTTGAGGATAGAGTCCCCATGAATGGAATTAGTGACCTTCTAAGAGACCCCCAAAAGCTCCTTCATCCCTTTTGCCATGTGAGGACACATGGAAAAGATAGCTACCCGTGAACCTGAAAATTGGTTCTCACCAGACAGTAAGTCTTCCAGGACCTTGACCTTGGACTTCTGAGTCTCCAGAACTTGGAGAAATAAATGTTTGTTGTTTGTAAGCTATGTGTCTATGGTATTCTGTTGCAGCAGCCCAAACGGACTAGGATAATACCTAAATCCCAAACCATAAAATTTTTGCCAAAGCAAATTTTTGTAAATAAAATAGTTTCATATACTAGGTAAGATGTAATTTTTAAAGAAAACCCAAAACAAATTCACATCACACAATCAAATTTACTGTATTTATCGCAGGTAAAATTTCATCTAGTTGTAGCTTAAAAGAAACAGCTCTGCATAGGTATACAGATGCATTAAACCCAAGTAATTAGCTAATATGTGTTGTTTACATATCTACTGTCAACTCTAATCATCTGTACTAACTTCTTAAGGCTCTAGAGTCATGAATATTTGTCCAACAATCTTATATTTAAATTTCAGACTGTGTGAATACTTCCCTCGTTGTTTAAACAGTGATCTTTGTTCAGTGCATATTTTCACACACATTTATGAATATTTTATAAACAGTGTTTACACTTTATCAAATTTAAAAATAAATTCACTGATGCTTGGCAGTTTTTTTTTAAAGACCGATTTTTACATTATACTTTTTCAGTCAAAATGTGTTGCATAGTCAGGCATGCAGATAGACTCTGGCAAATCCCACCTTAACCACTTAGTCTTGTGATATTATCCTAGATCATGACATCACTCAAAACCCCTTCATTTTTAAAATCCCTTATTCACCCATCCCACTATATAGCCTTTACTTTCAGACCTTTCAGTCACCTGTAAATTACTGCTACTCCTGTTCTACTTTAACTAAACTTTGGGCAATTCAACCAGTCCATTTTCTAACTATCACTCACCTGCTTTTTTTCATACTGTCTTATACTCGTTTTGGACAGTGTAGTCTGTAATTTCAATAATATTTTTGCCAATAGCACAGAACCCATGCATTTCTTTTTCTCTGTCACTTCTGCCTGGTAAAACCCAACTAAAACCAACCACCTACCTTCTCCTCCTTGTATATGAGCTACTGAGCAATATATACCTGGGAACCTAGGAAGACTGATGCCATCGTGAATTCATGGTCAGCAACCTAGACACTCTACCATGTTTCTAGTCAACTGTCTCTAGAATGACAACTCTATATTATATACACTCAACATATGTTCTCTCTTCAAGTCTAGGCAGATGTCCTTGTCTTCTACTTCTTCGTATAGTTAACAGGGGCCATCAGATGGCCCATCAAATCTACAGAGTCACTGATATGTTTTCTCCTCTACTCTCAGTCTGCAATGGAGGAAGGACCCCTTCCTAAGGTCATCTGTCCTCTGAATCCTATCTTCCTCCACCTTCTTAAAGACTGTCTCCTCTTAAATGAAAGATAATTTCGATTCTACGCTATTACTCTATCAAAATACTCTCAGTAAAGTCACCTATGACCTCTGTATTGCTATGTAACAAAGATACTTTTCAGTCCTTGTAACAATTTGCCCTAGCAGCAGCCTTTAACACAGCTGAATACTTATTTTTTCAAAATACTATTTTATCTTGGCTAATCACATTCTACTGGTTTTCCTCCTACTTCTGGGCCCACCACATCTCAGTCTCCTTCTCTAGTCCTTCTTCTCACTAATGCTTAAATGTTAAGGCCTCCTTTTCTCAACCTATTATATGCTATGGGCAACCCCTTCCCCTTCTATTCCTTCTATGGTCATTTAGCTGTTGATGACTCATCTGTCCAGGCTATAGCCTACTACATCTATCTTGTATGTTTGAGATCCCTAATGTCTTGCTGTTACTTGGTATCTTGTAGCCAGAATGTCTGAGTTTGAAGCCCAGCTCTGCCACTTTGCATGCTTTTGAGCAAGTTACTTAACAACCTATGCTCTGTTTCTTCCTTCATAAAATGAGGATAAAAACAATACCTATTCTTATTTTATAGGGTTGTTGTGAAATCTAAATGATTAATATTTGTCAACAGAGACTGTCTTTCCCTTGTTTGTTGTTTCTGCAGCACCAAGTGCAGTGCCTCAAAGCAGGTATTCCATATGCATCTGCTGATTCAGTAAATAAGTGAACTTACCAGATGGCAAATTACTACAATTCTGAGGAATTTTCTACTAGCCCTATTAAATTTTAAATTCCTTGCTACAGCTACCTCTTGGTACCCTTCTAAAGGACACCACAATTTCAAAGAGAAAGAATACAAAGGATATCCTGGAAAAATACAACTTTTGTTTAAACACACACATACGCGCGTGCGCGCACACACACACACACACACACCCACACACACACCCACACACACACCCTGGTACTAGAAATCCAAGTTGATGTGATTCATACAGTAAAAATGACTTGGAATACTGGTTTTAACAGACATTGTGAATTATGAAATGATTCAACATAAATATCAATATATTACCTCATCTCTTTTATTAGACTTTTGTAAAACCAGAAACGACTGGCCTGGAAACACTTAAGTCAAAGAGAAAGTGGTTGAAGGAAGAGCACCAGGTCCTCAACGTCTGGTCAACACAATAGGGTGCTGCCAAAAAGCAATGATTCACTCTCACATCAGACAACGACAATAGTGGTGACAGACATTCCTTTTTGATAGAGTACTTTATGTCTGTTTGTCAACTTTATTTTTAAAATCTGGAAAGTTAGGCGAGAGGTCTACAATAGAAGATACTTCTTGGAGAAGCAGATCTTTGTAGACTAATGCTAACAGGTAGCCTTTTACTTGAAAAGTTCCTGAAGATGAGAATTCCTATCCCAAGGCACAACCCTCCACTTATTACCTTGATGCCACAGGGAGGAAGTTTCTTCCTAGCAGTACAGATGGATTATGGTTTGGGGATCCTTGGAAAAGTTCCTCTCTTCTCACAAATCCCTGTCTTCTGCTACTCCTGGTGGTCAGGAAGGCTATACATTTTAACTCAAGTCAGTGGCCACTGTGGCAGTCATTAACACTGTTCACTAAATTTTCCTCCTGGGGATACAGTGATACTATGCATCCCCTCCCCCAACCTTTTAAGTTACAGTGGCCATGTGACTTGCTCTGGCCAATGAGATGTGGGCTGAAATAACAGGTGTCTTTCCAATAGATGCATTACAAGCCAGTGTGCGTTTTCTAGATTCTCTTTTGCCAACTTCACCCTCCAACTTCCTGACTCCTATCTTGGCAAATGGAAATGATTAGATGGCAGTTGCTCCATCAGTCTGGGCTCTGGAGGGTGGATGATGAGACACAACTTCCTGACTCCCATCTTGGCAAATGGAAATGATTAGATGGCAGCTGCTCCATCAGTCTGGGCCCTGGGTGGGTGGATGATGAGACACAGAGTCATGGGCACAGCATATAGCATGGGAAGAACATGTGGAACATACAGAGCATACTGTCTTAAATCAGAGATTTTGAGGCTGTCACTACATCAGAGCCTGGGTCTACACTCACTGATGTGAATTTGTAGTTTTCTTACTGTGTGCAAAGTACTGACCTAAACTAAAAGGGATACAGATATTTCATTAAGAAATAAGTTAGGGGTGCCTGACTGGCTCAGATGGTAGGGAGTGCACCTCGATCTTGAGGTCGTGAGTTTGAGCCCCTCCTTGGGGGTAGAGTTTACTTAAAACACAAAAAAGAAACAAGTTAATTTTCTGACTTTCCCTTTTCTTTGGGTGCCAACCTTTCTTGTTTGGTTTACAATCAGAGAAATCAGACCAGCTTCTGCCACTTATACATTAGTATGAATAAGTTTTAGAGCTGGAATTATTAGCAAACTGTAGAACTACTTTCAGGAATTGTAGAGAGAAAGTCCTTACTGATAAAATTTCTGTGCTTTTGCAAACCACTATAAACATAGGATAGATTTTTATACAGAGATAAACACATATAGCAAACCTGAGTTAAGGAGTAGATATGATTTCAGCAATTCACTCTAGGACAAAAAAATGTAGTCACTTCATTTAACTAAAATGTATATTATTTATAATCAATTTCATATACTCCTAGCTGTTTCATAATTTTTTTAACGTTTATTCATTTTTTGCAAGACAGAGAGAGACAGAGCGTGAATGGGGGAGGGGCAGAGAGAGAGGGAGATACGAATCCCAAGCAGGCTCCAGGCTCTGAACTGACAGCATAGAGCCTGACGCGGGGCTCTAACTCACAGACTGTGAGATCATGACCTGAGCCGAAGTCGGACGCTTAACTGAGCCATCCAGGCGCCCCACTCCTAGCTCTTTTAAAGTACATATTAAAGTTCCAATCATAATAAAATATTCAATGAGAGATGATTGTAACTCATTAACCATGGAAATCTAATTAACAAATAAGCAAAATTACTATACTCTAATGTCACATTGAACCTTTTTAACTGTTGACAACAGTGAAAACTGCTGTTCACTATATCATATTGCTTTCTTTTGTAAAAAATTCAATAATAAATGCTAAACAGTAAATTTAATGCCTAAAGTATATGCAAATATCAACCTAAACTAAGAAGCATAAAGTTAAATACATCAGTACAAAATAACATAAGGAAACAATCAATAGCCTTTAGTAAACATGATTAAAATTGTTCTTTTTCAGAAAAGTAGCTTAAGTGTACCATTAAATGGCTAAGAAAGTTTTAGCTGGATCGTTTCCTCAAACTAAAGCAAATATACATTGCACAATTCCTTTCCTTTTCATAATTTCTTCTTTATGTTTACAATTTCACAAAATGTTCTAATGTCTATTCTGTTTTAAAGGTCCACCATAAATGACCAATGATACTTAGTAATTAATTAAATTTCGATGTAGTCTCTAGCTCACTGGTTTTCAAAACTTTCTCCTTCACAGAACCAGCAATTACAGAACAGACTTGAAAAAAAAAAAAAAGCAAGCTGTTCTGCCAGGATCAGTGGGAGAGGTTGAGGTGGGGAGTGGGGTACAGCTGTGGGGGCTTACACAGGGGATCAGAGATTGTGCATATTTTCAGCTACCTTGTTATATATTCTTTCTGTCTCAACACACCATCTCAATCTTACAGGCCATTTGCTTATTTACATTATCAATGCACAGATTTTGCTTTAAAATTAGAAGAATTTTCTGTTGGGGTTTTAAAAAAATAAAAGTCACAGAAGGCCTGATAAAGGTTTAGTCAGAAACATTTACTAAATATTTTCTAGTGCTAGACACACAGTGTTCAGCAAAGGGATATAAAAACAGCAGAAACTTAATCCTTATTTTTGAGTTACACAGATTCTACTGGGGAAAGGGACGATGGAGGAGTAAGAGGACCAGGAACAACAAGTGGTAACAGCATGTGCAGAGGATGCAGGAAGGGAGTCTTGGACTCCTCCTTGTAGGAGTAGAAGTGGTACCAGCAGTCGGGTCAGGGAGGGCCTCACTGAAGGGCCATATCTAGGTTGGGGGAGGTGGGAGAGCCATTCTGGGGATAGCAAGTGTGGATATAAAAAGTGCACAGATGTGCTTGGAGTATTTTAGGAAGGAAAAAAAAGCACATTGTAGTTATAGAGGAAGGTGTGTGAGGGGCACAATGAACAGAACTAGAAAAGATAAGCTGAGGCCAGATTATTAAAGGCTCTGCAGGCGGAATCAAAAAGACTCAACTTACAAAGTCACATGGACCAGTGGAGGTTTGCCGGAAGGGCTGTGTGGCATGGTTACATCCTTATATGGTGTGAAAGTGCAAGCCTGAGGGAAAGGCTAAGAAGCTGGAACTACGTCGGGTCATGTGGATATCCTTAAGTCCGTTTTCTGCCTCGTTATCCTATCATTGCAAAAACAAAACTAACAAACCAAAAACACAAACCTTTCTTCTTACAGGTCTGTTCAAGTGTCACTGTTTTGGTTTAGAAGAGCTACATTTCCTCGCCAGAAGATAAAATCCACAGGGCAGGGATTTGAGGTGCTTTTATTCTCAGGTATGTCTCAAGGCAAGGAACAGTGTGCAGTGCCTGGCAGGAATGCGACCAGCATCACTGAAGAGATAACACGACTTCTCTCATGTTGTGACTCCCCGCTTTATCTGCATCGCCGTCCAATCCCACACCACTTCAGGGTGCAGCTCTGCCCAAACACACACCCACGAGAGCTCTCCTGCTGGCACCCTAACTCATCTAACAATCCAACACTTCCCTGTTAGCCTCCCTAACTCCTCCTCCTCCAACATGGGTCTTTCTGTTACCAAGTTCTTCCCCCAAAACTTTTTCTCAGAATATTGATGAAAAGGAGTTTTGGAAATCCAACCCTTTTCTCATCTTACAATGTATTTAGTATTCTTACTTTTGCTATTTCCCTTTCTTTTCTGCTAATTAATATAGACTTAGTTAACCATGTAGTATTTTTTTCATACTATAGACATTTAAAATGAGGTGTTTTTCTAAGAACAACCTTGGTTACTTTCCACCGAATTTAAAGGGATGCTTATACTTTAGTTGTTTGTTGAGTAGTCTATTTTAATATTATAGATTCATTCCCTGATCCAGTTATTTAAGAGATTTAAACATTTTCAAGTGGTTTCACCATTTTAAATATGTGTATCATTTATGCTCAATCTTATATATTTTTTAAAAGTTTTATTGATTTTGAGAGAGAAAGAGAACCAGCAGGGGAAGGATAGAGAGGAAGGCAGAGGATCCAAAGCAGGCTCTGTGCTGTCAGCAGGGAGACCCACGTGGGACTTGAACTCTCAAATCATGAGAGCATGACCTGAGCTGAAGTTGGACACTTAACCGACTGAGTCACCCAGGTGCCCCCCAGTGTTACAGTTTGACTGTGGCATTACACATATATCTTACTAAAAAAATTTTATGGTCTGTAACATATAATAAATATTCTTCAAGAATTCGATTACTTAATTTTTCTATTTCATTATGCCATTATTTCAAGCCTCCTTTTAAACTGTACTGCTCACATCTGTTATTTATTAATTGCATAGGCTTAATATATTTTGATCTTATAGTTTTATGACTTTTTTTCAATCCTTTTTGTGTGTGTGTTTTTGCAATTATGCCCTCTATTGATATTTCTGCTTTCTGGATTCAAATCAACTTTATTAGAGACCATAATTAAATTACTATCCAGAGAGGAGGATATAAATCTAAACCCAATTTTTACAATTTAGGCAGGACTTGGGGAGATGGATATTAATGCATTTCTGCTGGATTTTTTTTCCTGTTTATACCAGATAGTTCTACATTTTACGGAAAATTTAGTATGTATAAGGTGACATGTGGGTTATTTTACATTATCCAATTTTTAGTGTTTATAAAAAAGCGGTAAGAGAGAGAGATACAAAAAAGAACTCTTAATTATAGAGAACAATGTGATAGTTAGCAGAGGTGGGGGATGGGTGAAATAGATGATAGGAATTAAGAACAGCACTTATCATGATGAGCACTGGGTGATGTATGGAAGTGTTGAATTACTACATTGTACACCTGAAACTAATATAACATTGTATGTTAACTAACTGGAATGGAAATAAAAACATTAATTAAAAAAATATTCTGACTTCATTCTCTGTTTTCAACAGCTCTGTGTGGATTATGCACATTTACTGTAAGTCACTTTAATTTCTTTGCAGAATAAGGCAGGAGACAGGTGGATGGTCTGGAAGACGACTTTATTCTCGTAGATGGTGGCAGATATTGAGTTTGAAAGGGAACCCCATCAATGCATCCTGAGTTTCCAAGGGATTTCTAAACATTTTTATAATTATTAGTCACTAATCAAACTCTACAAAATTAATGGCTAGAACCCTAGTACCCCAAATGTCTGAATCCTATTATGAGAAAAGAGTGAATCTTTCTACCACTAAACTCATATTCTCAATCTTATTTCTCTCTTCTCCACTCCATAATCCTATCAGTTTCCTATATGTTTTTCCCCTTGACATTCCTAAACTTAGTGGCATTAGCTACTTCTCTTTTCAGGAAGTCCTTCAGCAATCTTCTGCAGTGGTGTATGGAGCAGTTGATTTCTTTTGGTGAATTTGGGTAACAATATTTTTGCCACCTGTAAAATGAAGGGTATCTTGGCGGAGTAAACTGATTTAATATAAGGATCCATTATGTGTGTTTCCCCTGTGTTAGATCAGATGTCTTTGTGACCTTTATTCATTGACAGCTAGTTCTTCAATGGTTTTAACACCCAGGAGTTGTTTTTTTGTTTTTCTAGTTCACATACATAAAACATACTAATCAAATGTTTCCTCTGATCTTGGTAGTTCTAAATGTTCTCTCTTAATTTACAGAATAAAGTAGTTTTGCAAATCAGGAAAAGTTTTTTCAAGCGTATCATTAAATTTATCAGTTTCTATGTGGTTTGTCTATTTCCTGTGACACCTTTACTCATCATAGTGACGTTGTGTCTTTTTTTTTTTTTTTTTTTTTTTTTTTTTTTTTTTTTTTTTTTTTTTTTTTGCAGTGGGGGTGCTTCAAAATATCTACTCTTTCCACTCTTTGAATAGGGGCTGTTTCCTCTTCAGGAATGATCTTTACTCAGTCTTCAAGGGATACTGAATTCAAACCCTATGGAAGATTTTTTTCTGTCATATCTTCTCTTTCATTCCCCAAGATCCCTAAGGGGCCACATGCCAACTGATGTCATTCTCCTGGGCCTTTGTGTCTTAACAAAGGTAGAAAAAATAGGGCATGTTTATTAATTCTAAGATGTCCCAGAGTGATTATCCAGCCACAGAGATTCTCTGTGGCAACTTGAGACTTACTTCCAACTTGTTTTCAGCCCTCACTATGAGTCTGTGGCATTACTATATCCTGTTAAATTCTCTTTCTGCTCAAGAAAGCCATTGGTTGCTCCTGTAAAACAAATAATATGTGATATATTTATGCATGCTACTTCCCACATGTATCATCTTCTCTTGTAATATCTTTTTTTTTGCATTTTCCAACTTTCAATATCATTTTTGCTTAGGTTACTCTTACTCTACAGTGAGGTTTCCTAAAATTTGTTCTGGGAAACATTATTTGTAACTCAGCAAATGTTACACTAGGAAAAAAGGAGAGAGGTTATAGTTAAGTATGGAAAACACAGGGATAAATAAAATTCAATTAGTTTCTTTTTCTGTACATTGTGAATTTCTAAGACAGAATATAAGATGTAGCTTTTTCTGAACTTATTTTTAGTATGTATACAGATACAAACTTATCCTGACATGTCTAAAAAAGAAACTAGTGCTCTGTAGAACACATTTTGGGTAATGATATTCTAGATACTGCTATTTACTATCTCCAATGAGGATTTTAGTTTCCCTTGAGCTTATAATGGAGCAATACTATCTATGTTATTTATATTTAATACTACTCATTCCTATTTACTATTCATCTTATCTTTAGCCTGTTTGTAATTCTTGTGATTATTTGCATTTCATATATAGACTGAAAATCTTGTGGCTTGACTGTTTTTTTTTTTTTAAGCTTTTCAATATTTATTTATTTTTGAGAAAGAGAGAGACAGAGACAGAGAGAGAGAGAGCAAGTGGGTGAGGGGCAGAGAGAGAGGGAGACACAGAATCTGAAGCAGGCTCCAGGCTCTGAGCTGTCAGCACAGAGCCCAACATGGCCTGGAACCCACGAACCATGAGATCACAAGCTGAGCTGAAGTCAGCCACTTAACCGACTGAGCCACCCAGGCGCCCCATGACTTGACTGTTTTTAATGGCACTACAAAATATTTTAAATGAGCTGGGGTGTTTTAAAAGTTTTGAATATGTCCCTATAATCAAACTATTTATCAACAGGTATGTCATATTCCCGTTGTAATTTTGGTAGGGTTTAGAATTCCATTGGCATTCTTGATTACTATTTAGTGTTTCTAATTGTAATTTTCCTGAAGCATGTAACACAAACAATTGGTACTTCCTCTTCTGTTTTTGCAATATAAGTTTAAGAATCTTGTGTTTATATCAATGTGGAGCTATATACTTCTGATGGTGATTTATAAGATGTTCTCAAAATACTGCTGAGCCTCAGCAATGAAATGGGAATGTTAAATTATTGTGACTTAGAGCCCCTCTATGAGATGATTTAGGAAGATGAATTTTCCTAGACAAGATAAGTAAATACCTTAGTTTACATAAAAAATACAGTATAGAACATTATCAACAATCTGAAACTAACTAATTCATAATTTGGCCATATTGATGTTCTTTCCATTAATGAATGCTCAATTATTATTATTTTTTTTTGTTTTGATATGGAGACAAATAGCTTAAGCACAGATTTGAAGTAAAGTAATTTTTCTTGACCACATTCCTGATAGCCTATTCCCTGAGTGTTTGGGGTAAAATAATTTTTCTTGACCACATTCCTGATGGACAACTCCCCTGAGTGCATTGGTCAAATGAAATTGTCAGTGATGAGGTAACTGAGAGGAAAAAAGAGGAGATGGTGTTACAAAAGTCTAGTATTTATCACTTCTCACCAAGAAATCCCACTTTAGAGAATAAATATTTATTAGCTACATTATCCAAAATACAGGAATACTAGAAAAAACCCAACTATCCAACATTTAGAGACTGGTTATGCAAAAACTATGCTGAGAAGATGAATCCTTATGTACTAAAAGTATATTCTATAGAAACAGAAATGTATGTAGGAAAGAAAATACCTTAAGTAATTTTTATAAAATTAAAATGTAGACAATCTAGATGTAATGAAAACAATGTTTTGCATGGGGATAAGCATAAAACAAATACACTAGAAGAATTATTTTCAATGGAGGTGTTCTTTGTAGTCTTTAGTTTACTAAAGTTATCTAAGTATGGAATAAAAAAGTACCTTTACAAGATCTGAGGCAAATGATTTTATCTATAGGAAAAATATCTGTGGGTATTATATAAAGTACATAAATATACGTCTATAATAAGCACACACGCATATGAAATATATATGTACATAAACTTAAGTCACTGTTACAGGTGAAAAAAAATCCCAATTAAATATGCAATTTTTTTTTTTTTAACGTTTATTTTTGAGACAGAGAGAGACAGAGCATGAATGGGGGAGGGTCAGAGAGAGGGAGACACAGAATCTGAAACAGCCTCCGGGCTCTGAGCTGTCAGCACAGGGGCCCGATGCAGGGCTCGAACTCATGGACCGCGAGATCGTGACCTGAGCCGAAGTCGGCGCTCAACCGACTGAGCCACCCAGGCGCCCCAATATGATGCAAATTTAAAAGAAATGTTACTTGTTTCTCTTTATATGCTCAATTATCCTATTTGAGCCCAGATATATGCTAGCATGCCGTTCTTACTTCCTCCAAATTGTCTCACCTCCACATAAATGATGAACAAAGTTAAAACCAAGTTCAATGTAAGTATGTCATGTCAAAAACAATGAGAATACCAGGCACTGGACACTCAAAGACAAATATTCTAAAAGCAGATACTTGCTAACTAAAATAACATTAATTTTCAGTATGTCTTTTTAAAAATATGGATTCTCTGGCTTAATGCTTAGAACATCTTAAACTAAATTGAACACATGAAGTTATGTGGGACTGGAAAAAAGGAAGAAGAGGCATGATGTGCCAGAAAGTCTCTTTACCCTGGCTGAGAAGGCGACAGAATCTATAACGAAGAAAAGAATTTAACACTTCAACAGGACAGATATAGGGGAATATAGAAGCCATTTATATACTTTAAAAATATCTACGGTAGAATAAAATCTAAAGACGGAGAGAATGTTAAGATTGCGCAGGCTGCTTTGTTATGGCTAGGAAAGTACCCAAGAGACGGGAACAAAGTAAAGCAGCTTTTCTCATTAAACATTTATTGCTCTGCTTAAATCTGTTTGAAGGAGCATAGAAATACATGAAATACTACACTAGGTAAGATCCACTCTAGCCAGAATGCTGAGGCTCACACAAATCTGACTGACATGAAATTGAAATATCTGACTGTTTTGCCTTGACGTCAGCTTTTAATACTGTCAACATTAAAGACGAAGTCCGTTCCAACAACTTAGTGGAAACTTAAGATATTCATAAAGTTGTCCAAAACCTTTCAAGAAAATAGCATTCATACTCTATACAAGCATGATACAAAAATCCTTTCTTAATCTGTCAATAAAAGGCAGCTAAACGAAAAATTCCTGCTTTCCTCGGAGCAGATAATTAATTGAGCTTTGCTCTAGGAAGAGCTCCAAAGCACTTTACACAGGGACACACTGGCCTACAGGGCTTCTCACTGCAAGGCTGAGTATCTCACTCACCCTCTCAATTTCTTAAACACTGTAATTTTTATATCTTACCTGTCAAAATGTCTCTACCTTAAAAAAGGTTTTTATTAAGCTAACATTATGCTAACATTAAAATAATTTTTAAGGAAAAAACAATCATTCACAGGCCTGCCATTGCACTAAGCCTCTTTAATTGGTCAACAGGCATATGTGATTTATGGTTGTAAACCACACCACACCTAATGGAATGGAGGCAGGCTTTTTTAAAGGCATTGCTTAACATCTCCTTACAACTTGTGCCCAAATTTCCCAGTGTGCCGGTCTCATTAGTATATATTATATGACAATTCATTGTATGCTTGAGGCCCATCAAAATATGAAAATAGGTACCATAGAAAGCACATTTTACTCCCAAAAATGTAATTTTATTGTTTCATCTTACCTCTTCTCCAGACAGATAGTAGGCTGAGAGTAGTCCACCAACAAAGCGTATATTTACTTCAAAAACAGAAACTTCAGCATTCTGTGGAAATAGAATAAAGAAGGTTCATACATAAATGATAGCACACAATTGAGAAAAATGCCATCATGATAAAATGTGCCAAATATTTAAATTTTACTCCATCTTATGTTTGCCCAGAGCAATTTATATACAAGAGAAAAAGTTCCTCTCTTTTAACAATGTCAAAATATATGTAAACAAAAATAATTTTGACTCTTAACAATTATAAAATATTTCTAAAATTAAGTTACGCGCCCTCTGCTCAACAACAGATACGGTACTTAGCTGGTATTCTCTATTTGTGCAGATGCCGCAGGGCCAGGACATTTTATTTTTCTGTTCTGTTGTGTTCTCCTTTATCTTATTCATCTGCCTGCTTTTTCTTCCTGAAAGGCCATTCAGACTCTGTACTCTGGCTGGTGGTTGAACATTATTCTAGCGTTCTTCTCCCACCATGTTAAAGTAGCACAGCTAGAATGCAAATAGAATTTGAAGTTGGGGGGACCTGGGTTCCAAGTGCTTGTTCCCAAATTCCTGCCTGGGGCCTAGGATGGACATCTTCCTGGGAAGAAATTTTATCTGCATAAAGGAGCCTGCTTTTATTATCCACAGTGTGCCAGATCCTGTGCTAGTCTCTTTACCTGAACTACATCCTTTAATACTCACACCAGCCCTGTGAAATAATTACTAGTCTTATGTCTATTTTACAAATGGAGACACTGAGATGTAGAGTGGTTATTGTGACATTTTTAAGGTCAGACAACAAATAAGTGGTTGAATCAGAATTTGACTGGAGTACTCCGACTCCTGGCCCATGGCTCTGCACTGTCCTGACTCCTATTATCACCTCCATGATAATGCACCAAGTCCCTTTATTAATGGTCATACCGTTGTGGCATATAATTAGTAATTATCACCAATACTTGTATTATTTTACAAGACTTGACTACTAAATAGACGTGTCCTACATGCTGTTACTAGAAAATTGCACACAGCTAACCAACAATAGGGGTAAGATCCTCTTTAATCTTTGGTTAGCTTCCCTTCATGTTCATTGGCCTACTCAGTAGTTGTTCCCTTTTACATAAGGTCCAACCATTCACTGATAATCATAGGGGCTAACAGCAAACTATATTATATGGAGTCAATATCTTGCAGATGAGCTTAGTTAAAATCATCCAAGACATTGTTTCTTTTAACAAATATTTATCAAGCAACTACTATGTGCCAGGCACTGTCATAAGCCCTAGGGGCAAGGTAATGAAGACTGACAAGGTCCTCAAACTCATGGAATCTACACTTTAGTGGGAGGAAACAATTCCAGAAAAGACAAATACACATAGATTTTCATTTAATTGCCCCTGCTCTTGCTAAAAAGTTATAAGGATCTAACAATGAAAGCTAGCCAACTACTTATGGTTAAAAATTTTTCAAAAAATTTCCTGTAAAGGATGAAAATAACTTATGAGAATTAGTGGGCCAGAGGTAGGCAAAAGCATCATAAGACTCTTTAGTGGGCTCATTTAACAGTATTTCATAATCTGCAACATGCACCTGATATGATTTGACTCTATAGAGGTGCAATTTATCATTGAGGTGCATCATTCAGAATGAGCATTGTAGGCATATTGGTAAAAGCTTCTTTATTCCACAAAATCACTGATAAGGAAAAAGGAAGGGAGTTCACTAATTTACTTTGGTTCACACGCTATATTTCTTATGTCTAAAGGTAACAATGTCTTATAGTAAAATCGAAGAAATTTAAACTCTTATATTTTACTTGTGTTTTTCAGTTTTTAAGTCTGAGAGCAGTCCTCTGCATTTCTACCTACTAAAATCTGTGAAAGTGATTTTTATATTCTTATTCTGGCTATGGGTTTATTAGATATGCATTCTCTTCCTCTTATGAAAATTTTGGTTATGAGGACTTTGATATAGACATCTGATAAAAATTACTGCAAGGTAGAAGACTGAGCCATGTCAAATATCATCAGAATATATCTTCAGCTAGACATCAATCACCTATTGGGTACAGCTGTTCAACCAGATATTGATCCAGCAATGTATTCTAGAACCTAAATTCTGTTGATCTTGCTCTATAAAATATTGAGAAATGACCTTGCAAAACACCATGCTCAAAGTCAGTTGCTTTGCCTTTTGAATTTCATGGATCTAACAGTCTAGTGAGCCTGTCCAAGAAGCAAATCTGGCTTGTTAGTGAACCCATGCAGCTTTCCAGTGACTGCTGTGTCCTTGTCTTTAAAAGCCTTGTTCAGGAATGTCACATCACCATTAGGACTACTCAAGAATCATCATATTTTCCCCCTTTTGAAAACTGGAATGACATTAGAACTCCCAACATTATTTTTCTACTTCTTTTTATCAAAGTTAAATCTAAATTATTTATAAACCTTAATTTGAGAGATCTTTCAACATTCTGGGCTGTATTATGTGATTAGGTCAAAAGACTGAGATTTAGATACTTTTGTTCACTTTACAGATCCTTAGATGAAAAGGACGAAGAAAATAAAAATTCTCCCACCATAGCAAACTGGTTTTCTATATTGGAAACAACAGACCATAAAAAGACTACCTTAGAGTCAGAAAGACCTGGGCTTGAAGGCTGAGGGTGAGATCCCAGGCAAGTCACTTACTCTCTTTAAGTCTCTGTTTTCTTGTTTTTAAAAAGGGACAATGCATTCCTTACAAGGCACTAGGAGTCTGTGAATGTAAAGCACTGTGTATGGTGCCTGGCATAATGCACTCAGCAGAGAACGGCTGCCATTACTCACAGCACAGTAACTCAGGCGACATAAACCAAGGCCTATCTTAGTTTATTTCCTCAGGGGTTACTGGAATATCAGAAACTCCAGAATCCTAATATTCTAAATTCTAGAATGCAAACTGACACATCTTCTCTGACCCTCATGGGAGTCCTCTTTCTCAATGTCTAAAAAATCCTCTTTTGAAATACAGTATTTTGACCAAACTTCCTTTTGGGTTTGGTATACTTCATATAAGGTATCGGGATTTTCTTTTTTTTTTTTTTTTTAATTTTTTTTTCAACGTTTTTTATTTATTTTTGGGACAGAGAGAGAGACAGAGCATGAACGGGGGAGGGGCAGAGAGAGAGGGAGACACAGAATCGGAAACAGGCTCCAGGCTCCGAGCCATCAGCCCAGAGCCCGACGCGGGGCTCGAACTCACGGACCGTGAGATCGTGACCTGGCTGAAGTCGGACGCTTAACCAACTGCGCCACCCAGGCGCCCCAAGGTATTTTCAAAAGGGAATTTCTACAATCAGGGTTGTAGGCTATCTTTATTAATTTCTGATTATTATTTCCATTAAAAATATTATTAAATTAAAGTGAATATATTCATCCCACCAATATTCATGCAGTATCTTTTAAGATGTTCTAAAACTTTTCCAGTGACTTACTCTAATGACAGAGAGGGATTAGGACAGGGAGAAGATAGTATGTGAAGGAGGGGAGCCGCAAAGAGCCCGTAATACTAAAATCTTGTGTGATTTATTTCTAACAGTATGAATTTTCCAATCTCCTTGATCTGTGTTTGTTTTAAAATAAAGTTACCTTCCTTAAATCTTTAAGTAAGGTTACATCGCAGGGATATGCTCCAATATTCTACGGCTTCTAGTGCACTGTCATATGTGGTTGTCAGGTTGAGAAGTTGATCCAGACTTCTGGCTAAATTGCATGCACCTATTAGTTAATATCACAATTAACAAACAAGTGGAAGTGGACATTTTTGGCTGAAAGCCTAACCATGAAAAAAGGCTTGGAGGCTTGGAGGCTTGGAGGCTTGGAGAAATGCCTCCTTCATTTTGACTTTCCTCTACCAACAGTCTTTGAATTGAAGGGCACACTTAACCACATTCATATATAGATTAAGTAAAATATATTGTATAACTAAGGTCACACCTAGAATCAAGAGGTGAGTATGACAAATTATGGAAAAATTAGGCCACAGTACTAATCTTTTATACTGGTTGTCTTAGACTTATAATTTCTGTAAGTTTATCCCTTAACATTTCTGTCATCTAGTTCACTATACATTTATGTGAATTATGAAATAAACTGATAAAGAATGCTAAAATGGATAAAAGAGTTTAATTCAACATACCATTTTGCATGTCTCCCTCTCCTAATCCTTAATACTATGCTCCATATTTCTACTGACTTCCTTCAAGTCAACAGATTTGATTTATGAGCACAAAGAACCTAACTCTATCTGGGCAAGAGGAAAAGTGAACACTTCAAAATCCTTGTTTCAGAATGAATGTCTGAAAGATTAACTTTCTCCCACTAGGCAAGATAGAATTTTAAACAAGTAAGAAAACTTTATTAGGGATTTATTTGATATTTTTATAAGCAATTTATTCACCAAAATTTTCTGTAAAATGATAGATTTTAATTGATCTCAGTGAATGAAATGGGCTTCACCATTAGAATAACAAATTTAGTTTATAGCACAGATTTACCCAGTTTTCTTTTGATTGAGGAACTACAGAGGCACAGCCTTTCCCTAAAGGACATATTATTTCTTTGCATAAGACTTATCATAATTATTTAGACTCAAACTTATACTAAAGGCATTCTTAATTCTTATGATTCTACATGGCACAGACAGATCTGATTAACTGTATTTAATTGAAAAAGGCCTCTTGGGAAGAGGACTTTTATTTTCAAAAATATTTTAATAATACTCTACTTGGTCCAAATTCTTAGGCTTCTTTTTTTTTTAATTTAATTTTTTATTTTTTAAAATTTACTTCCAAATTAGTTAGCATATAGTGAAACCATGATTTCAAGAGTAGATTCCATAATGCCCCTTGCCCATTTAGCCCATCCCCCCTCCCACAACCCCTCTAGCAACCCTCAGTTTGTTGTCCATATTTATGAGTCTCTTATGTTTTGTCCCCCTCCCTGTTTTTGTATAACTTGTTTCCTTTCCCTTATGTTCATCTGTTTTGTCTCTTAAAGTCTTCATATGAGTGAAGTCATATGATTTTTGTCTTCTCTGACTAATTTCACTTAGCATAATACCCTCCAGTTCCATCCACGTAGTTGCAAATGGGAAGATTTCATTCTTTTTGATTGCTGAGTAATACTCCATTGTATATATATATATCACATCTTCTTTATCCATTCATCCATCAATGGACATTTGGGCTCTTTCCATACTTTGGCTATTGTTGATAGTGCTCCTATAAACATGGGGGTGCATGTGTCTCTTCGAAACAGCACACCTGTATCCCATGGATAAATGTTTAGGCTTCTTTTTTTAAGGGTAATTCTATGAGCCCTCAAATCAGAGACTACTTCTTTGCTAGCTATTCCTCCAAACTCCCCACCAGCTTTCTACTCAATGAACTGTAAGTGAAAAGCAAGCATTAATAACTGCCCTACCACAATCCAATGCAGTAACTATGTTTAATAATAACTGCTCCACTCCTAACATATATGATAACTATGCTTTGCCTTACTGAAAAGTACGTTGGAAACAAGATGAGACTTTTCAAAGACATTGATTAAAGAGTGGTAACTGGGGGCGCCTGGGTGGCGCAGTCGGTTAAGCGTCCGACTTCAGCCAGGTCACGATCTCGCGGTCCGTGAGTTCGAGCCCCGCGTCAGGCTCTGGGCTGATGGCTCGGAGCCTGGAGCCTGTTTCCGACTCTGTGTCTCCCTCTCTCTCTGCCCCTCCCCCGTTCATGCTCTGTCTCTCTCTGTCCCAAAAATAAATAAAAAACGTTGAAAAAAAAAAAAAAAAAAAAAAAAGAGTGGTAACTGCCCATACACCTTGCCTATGTTTAAGCTTAGCAGACACCTTGGATTATAAATAGTATTTCAAAGTGTGTTTTGTATTATTATTTCGAGGATTAAAAGTATAAAACTCCTTTTAACAGATTAAATTGAAATATTAAACAATGTAACTTAGTGTAACATATGTCCTGGCAGCTTTTAGTTTCATGTTTAAGTAACATGATAAGCCTCTTAAGAGGAACAAAGCGTTAGGCCACAAAGGTAGACCATCTTCTCTATGTGAATAGATTTTACTATGCAGACCCAGAAGGACCCTCAACTAATAGTCCAATCTATCACTAATTATTGACAGAACATCTCAGTATCCTTTTAAAGCCAAAACTTAAATCATCACGCTTGGCGGGCACTGATTTGCATTCAGATAAAAATACTGAATAACTCCATTCAACAGGATAATTAACTTATTTGCCTCCATAGAGACATAATGCTATTCTAAAATAGACTAAGGCAAATACTAAAGCAGAAGTCACTTCTTTCATGGTCTATGGCATAGAACTCTGGACCTGTGTCAAGTACGCATTCAGGTATTTGAGATGATCCAAAAATTGCTTTGTGAGGTTAACTTATTTACGTCTTTCCAACAGGGAGCCTTATAGCTTATTTTCTTGAAAAGTAGGGTAAAAGAACAGTCTGGATTATTAAACTGTTGGTGGGAATAAAATTGGTGCAGCCACTGTGGAAAACAGTATGGAGGTTCCTCAAAAAATTAAAAATAAAATACCATATTGAAGTGCCTGAGTGGCTCAGTTGGTTGAACATCTGACTTTGGCTCAAGTCACGATCTCGGGGTTTGTGGGTTTGGGCCTCACGTCAGGCTCTGTACTGACAACTCAGGGCCCGAAGCCCGCTTCAGATTCTGCCTCCCTCTCTCTTCCCCTTACCCACTCACACTGTGTCTCTTTCTGTCTCTCAAGAATGAATAAACGTTAAAAAAGTTAAAAAAAAATACCATATGATCCAGTAATTCCACTTTTGAGTATTTAATGAAAGAAAATGAAAACACTAATTCAAAAAGATATATGCATGCCCGTGCGCACACACATAAATATTACTCAGCCATGAAAAAGGATAAGTCATTTGAGATAATATGGATGGACCAAAAGGGTATTAGCCTAAGTGAAATAAGTCAGATGAATACCATAAAACTTTACAAATATCATACATGATGTCATTTATATGTGGAATCTAAAAGACAAAAACAAAGGAACAAACAAAACAGAAATAGCTTCATAAATACAGAGAACAAACTTTTGGTTGCCAGAGCCGAAGGGGTGGGGGAAACAGGCAGAGGGGATTAAGAAGTGCAAACTTTCAGTTATGAAATAAATAAATCACAGGAATTAAAGTACAGCATAGGGAAAACAGTCAATAATATTGTAGTAACAGTGTATGGTGACAGAGGGCAACCACACTTAATGTCGTAAGCATTGCATAATGTAGAGAATTGTGAAATCAGTATATTGTACGCTTGAAACTTAAATAACATTGCATGTCAACATTGTACTTTAACTTAAAAAAAAAGGGAAGAGATTAAGTTCACCTGTTATCTTAAACATACAGTACTCATTACGACAAAAAGTACAATTCATGCAAATCAAGACTACAATGAGTTATCACTTCACATCTGCTACTGGTGGCTACTGTAAAAAACAAAATCAGAAAATAACAGTGTTGGTGAGAATGTGGAGAAACTGGAACACTTGCACACTATTGGTGGGAAGGTAAAACAATGCAGCAACTGTGGAAAGCAGCAAGGTGGTTCCTCCAAAAATTGTAAATAGAATTGCCATACAATCCAGCAATCCCACATCTGGGTGTATACAAAAAACAATTGTAAGTAGGATCTCAAAGAGACATTTGGACACCTGTGTTCCTAGAAACATTCACAATAGCTAAGACATGGAAATAATCCAACTGTCACTGACAGCTGAATAAATAAGCAAAACGTGGAATATACATCTGATGAAAATATTACTCAACCTTAAAAAGGCAGGAAATTCTGACATATGCTGTAATATGAATGAACCTTGAAGACATTATGCTAAGTGAAACAAGGCAGTCACAAAATGACAAATACCATATGAATCCCCTTTACAGGAGGTGCTAGAGTAGTCATAATCATACAGACAGAAAGTAGAACGGTGGTTGTCAGGGGCTGGACGGATAAAGGCTGGGAAGTTAATGTTTAATGGGAACTGAGTTTCAGTTTTGCAAGATTAAAAGAATTGGATATGGATAGTGGTGATGGTTGCACAGCAATACACTATTAATATTATAGTACTTAATACTACTGAATTGTACCCTTAAAAATGGTTATGATGGTACCAGTTTATGGTACCAGTGTATTTTACTGCAATAAAAAAAAATTAAAGAAAAAAAGTACAATCCATGTGCTTGCCAAAGACCACCATCTTAGTGTGTTGCTAGGTAAGTGTCTGGAATAGGCTAATCATTTATCCTTTGTCATTCTCAAAGCTCCCCCTGTCATAGAGACACCACTTTACCTCAATGAAGAAAAATGCTTTTTAATAGTTAATATAACTTTGGCATTTACTGAGGTTTTATATCAAAATTATTATCTGGAGAAAAGTTCTACCTATTCTATAATATTAATACTGAACACAGTTTTCAGTATTTCTCCTGCAAGGATCTAGGTAATCAATACTTCTTTGAGGTGACACTAAAGAATAGGCAGCACTCAGAACTGAACTTAGAAATGCCTAAATATGAAACTCTTGATCATTTGTTCTTATGTTAAAGACTTTCCAGTAGCAGGAGCCACTGCAAATCTCTTCTGGAAGTAGGCTAGATAAAAAACAAGTAGATCAACTGCACTTGAAGTCCAGATCATTTCTAACTATTTCAAAATATGACACAGTACAGTTATCCTTGTGCCCTGTCATCTTGTTCTCTGAGTCTAGTATAGTCTGTTGAGAAGTAGGACAAGATAACTTCTCGTTCATTTAATTAGAATTTACTGAATACCTGTGGAACAATACACTTTAATGTGTGCTGTGATATGAAGATTACATGCCTAACCTGGGAGGATTCAAATTCTCTGGCTGCCTATATGTATTTCACAACTCTCTGCACTTCCTCCTCTCTAATAAAAACAGGGTCGCTGAGTTAGGCAGATCTTGTTCACTCACAGCTTTTACTTGCTGTGTGATTTGGAAATTAGTTAATCACCTCTTAATCTATAAAAACAGGGACAATACCACTTACCCTGTAAGGTTGTCACAAACACTAAATGAGATAACCTATGGAAAAAAATCACCTAGCATAATACTTGGCATGTCTCTGTACTCTTTAAATAGTGGTTTCCTCTTTCCTTTCTTCCTCCCTCAAGAGAACTTGGCCCCAGCTGAGTACTCTATTTTTCCTGCTAGACTATAAGCTCCAGGAGGGTAACTGACCTTAAAATGTGTTTAGTAAATAACATGTGAATGAAATAAATAATGAGTAACCAAGGGTGTGTTTCAGATTCTTGGTTTTAGGATTACTTTGAATTAAAACCAGAAAACTCATCCATTGGAATCTACCTTTAGAGGTCTGCCCAGATCTGTGTTCCTCTACAGATGCTTGAATGGAATACAAAGCTCCACCTGGGAAGCCCTTGCTCCTATATATTATCTCAGTGATTTATTTTAAGCCCGTTATTAGAGCCACTTGAACTCTGTGCTACCAAATATGCAAATGGAATCAACTTGCTATGCCTTAATTAAAAGAAAATGAGTTTTAGTTAATGATAGTATAAACCAATAAAAAAACATTTAGTTTACACCTGTAAGTGATGCAAATTGAATATTTCACATAAAAACACATTTATTCTTGATGCTCAAGAGCACCACAGGATAAACCAACCCTCAACAGTAGTGTTTGTTTCAGTTTCATTCTGATTTTTCCCTTGCAATAAATTTGGATGCGTTAACTTTTCTGCAATACCCTGACACCGTCAACTATAATTAATACTTTATCAGGAAAAAAAGTTAATTTAAAAACAAGCAATAATTTATCCAAGCTGGAATCATATTACATGTTATCCATAAAAACAAAACAAATTTTCTCTCTTTGTTTAATAAGCTTCTCCAATGTCTCCGTCCTTCAGATAAACGGAAAAAGTTTGCATTTTCAAAAAGAAAGCTGTGTAATTATTGATATAATCACCTGAGCCTCTGGGTAAATTGAGCAAATATAAAACGAATTCTCATATAAGACATATTAAAACCAACCAGAAAACTGGAAGCTGAAGAATTTTATAAAACAATGATTAGGAGAGTAAAACAATACAGCTTCCCTGAATTTTATTTACTAATTTTAAGATGAGAAGTACTATCACTTGGATGTTACTGATAAGTGCTTTTTTAAGGGAAAATATGGCAACACCCAGAGAGAACTATAACAAATATGTTTCAAGACCTCTCACATTAGGAATAGTATTATAAGAAACAGAAATTTGAGACCTGTGGCTGTGACTTTTAAAGTATATTTTGAAAGACATAGGCCAAGATTATCAATAACAGTTCTAAAATGGTATTTTACACAAGTCTGTCAATTATTTGGATAAAATCTTGTTAAAAAACAAAAATACAGCTTTAAATAAACAACATTAAAGGTCAGTATTTAAGCAACCACTCAAGAACAGTCCAACTGCTTTATCTTGCAAGTAAGGAAGCACAAAAATTGGCTCTTCTCCACAGCCTAATTTCCCCTATTAGATTCCCTCTGCTTCCTCACAGGTCCCCACCGCCCACGGAACACATTCATGTCACCTGGTAGTGGTCTGAGGTCAGCCAACCACCTTCTGTTACCTTGCCTGTTAGCTTGAGAGGCCTTTACGCTTTGTTCTTTTAAATAAATGATTCCACAGTTTCTCAGACTACTGCTGGTCATGAAAGCAAAGAATTGTTGCAGGATTTGGGGAGTTTTGGGGAGCAATTCTGTAATTAAAAGACAAGGGACCTGGATACTATTCAGGTCTAGCATCACTGACATCTACTTTCCTGTCTTCAATCATTCGATCTTGGATAAATGAATATGGTAAAACTGCAAAATTAATTACAGAAAAATATGTTGCATTTATTTTCTTTTCTTTACATTTATTTATTTTTGAGAGACAGAGACAGGGCACAAGTGGGGAGGGGCAGAGAGAGAATGAGACACAGAATGAAAAGCAGGCTCCAGGCTCTGAGCTGTCAGCACAGAGCCTGACTTGAGGCTCAAACTCAAAAACCGTGAGATCATGACCTGAGCTGAAGCTGGACATCCAACCGACTGAGCCACCCAAGTGCCCCATATCTCTATACACTAACAATGAAGCAGCAAAAAGAGAAATTAAGAAAACAATCCCATTTACAACTATACCAAAAATAATAAAATATCTGGGAATAAACATCACCAAGGAAGAGTACTCTAAGAACTAAAACCCTGATGAAAGAAATTGAAGAAGTCACAAATAAATGGAAGGATATTCCATGCTCATGGATTAGAAGAGCTAATATTGCTAAAATGTCCATACCATCAAAGTAATCTACAGATTGAATGCAATCCCTGTAAGAATATTAACAACATTTTTCACAGAACTAGCACAATAATCCTAAAATATGTATGGAACTACAAAAGCCCCCAAACAGCCAAAGCAATCTTGAAAAAGAACAAAGTTGGTGGTATCAACAACCCCAGATTTCAAGATACACTACAAAGCTGTAGTAATCAAAACGGTATGTTACTGGCACAAAAACAGACACAGAGATCAAGAAAACATAATAGAGTCCAGAAATACACATTTATTTGGTCAATTAATGTATGACTAGTCAAGAACATACAATGGGGAAAAGATAGTCTCTTCATCAAATGGTGCCGGGCAAACTGGACAGCTACATGCAAAAGAATGAAACTGGACCACTTATACCATACACAAAAATAAATTCAAAATGGATTAAACACCTAAATGTGAGATCTGAAATCATAAAATTCCTAGAAGAAAGGATAGGCACTAATGTCTTTGACATTGGCTGTAGAAACATTTTTCTCGATATATCTCCTCAGACAGGGAAACAAAAGCAAAGTTAAACTATTAGGACCACACCAAAATAAAAAGCTTTTACACAGCAAAGCAAACCAACAAAACAAAAAGACAACCTACTGAATGGGAGAAGATGTTTGCAAATGATATATCTGATAAGGGGTTAATATCCAAAATATGTAAAGAACTTATACAATTTTAGACCAAAAAACCCCAATCTAATTAAAATATGGGCAGAAGACCTGAATAGACATTTTTCCAAAGACATACAACTGGCCAACAAATATATGAAAAGATGCTTAACATCACTAATCATCAAGGAAATGCAAATTAAAATCACACAAGATATCACTTTACACCTGTCAGAATGGCACAATACACAAGAAATAACAGGTGTTGGTGAGGATATGGAGAAAAAAAACCTTTGAGCACTGTCAGTGGGAATGCAAATTGGCGCAGCCACTGTGGAAAACAGTACAAAGGTTCCTCTAAAACGGAAAAATATAAATATCCTCTTAACAAAGGGGAAGGGGAGGTGAAATAGATAAAGGGAGTTAGGAATATATTTATCTTGATGAGCACTGAGAAATATATAGAATTGCTGAATCACTATATTATATATCCAAAACGAATATAACATTATGTTAATTATACTTGAATTAAAGAAACAAGTAAAGAAAGAAAAAACACTGGATAACAGGAGGGGAAAAAAATAATTTGATTTTGACGGAATCCAGTTCCTATTCTCCCAACCTTTCTTGAGAGGGGTTGGGGGAGGGAATACATTAACCATTTTCTCTCCCATAGATAGCTGATGACAAGCCCTATTTAAAGGTAGGTATTTTAATTTAACTTATAAATAACAAGATGGGACAGAGATATTAGTAAGAGACGACAAACCCTCAAGAAGAAACAATTTTTTTTCACTGCTTTGATTTTTCATTCTCAGTTCTATTGATAATATTAGAGCTATCTATCACAAGTCATTCCAATCAAATGGCTGTAGAACCTTGAGCAAATCACCAGCTCCCTGGGTCTGTTTTCTCATTAAAAAAAAAAAAAAATTTTTTTTTACATTTATTTATTTTTTGAGAGACATAGAGAGACAGAGCACAAGTTGGGGAGGGGCAGAGAGAGGAGGAGACACAGAATCTGAAGCAGGCTCCAGGCTCTGAGCTGTCAGCACAGAGCCCCACGCAGGGCTGGAACTCACAAACCGTGACATCATGACCTGAGTCAAAGTCGGACGCTTAACTGACTGAGCCACCCAGGCGCCCCCTGTTTTCTCATTTTTAAAATGAAAGAGCCGAACACATTGATCTCCAAGGTCCTTTTATGTTGGAATATGTCTCCTTTATATTCAAAATTCAATTATAAGGCAGATTAAACACAGACTTATCTAAATGTCCTTTACGGCAGTGATCTCCAAAATGGGGCATACAAGGCAATTAATAAGAAGGCTGGAACAAAATATTCATTCTTTAAAAATATATATATATATATATATATTTATTTTAGAGAGAGGGAGAGAGTACAGATGGAGGGAGAGAATCTTACGCTCAGCATGCAGCCTTGAAACAAAATATTCAAACTTTTAATTTATATAGGTTTTTAATGCAAAGAGTTAGGAAAAAGATTTAGTTTTATCGATCTTTAATATTCTGACTGACACTGTTGTCCTCACTGGGTCTGTGAGAGAACAAGAGCTCCACAAAGTGGAGGTGTTGAGAGGGAAACACTCTTTCTATGTCCAGTTTCAACATACAGCATGTTGCTTGTGCCTGGTTATGGAGATTTACAGATACTATCGAATGCTTACCAGATAGACAAGAAGCTTATAAGGCTTTCTGTGAAACAATCTCTGATTAAAAATACTAATAATGCAAACATAAGTGAATGACTAGAACATAGCTGGGCCAACAGTCTTCTGCTTTTTTATTTTTATTTTTTTAATTAAAAAAAAATTTTTTTTTAACGTTTACTTATTTTTGAGACAGAGAGAGACAGAGCATGAATGGGAGAGGGTCAGAGAGAGAGGGAGACACAGAATCCGAAACAGGCTCCAGGCTCTGAGCGGTCAGCACAGAGCCTGACACGGGGCTCGAACTCACAGAACGCGAGATCATGACCTGAGCTGAAGTTGGACACTTAACCGACTGAGCCACCCAGGCTCCCCTCTTCCGCTTTTTTAAAACAAGTTTTTTGCCAATCTCATCATGAGGCAAAACACTGATTATGGAATTAGATGGGCTGCCCTCCCAAATCAAAATTATCAAGAAGTTCTGAAGTGTCCGCTCTCCTTAATTCTGAACCTTTTCCTTGGTATACAATAGATTTTGATGTATTTGTTAAGAATGATAGTACACGCACAAAGATTTTTAACGGCTTCAAATACATATTGACAACATTTTATGCAGACAAGGGTATAGAACTAACAAATTTTGAAGCCTTATTTATGTGACAGTGGATGCATATTGAGAGTTTAGTGGAGGTCTCCTTGGTATTGCAGCCTTGGCAGCCACACAGCCTGTGGGGGGCCTTAAGCCCATGTAGTCACAAGCAAATCCAAGTTCCTGGCATGACTCCCCCAATCGCCCTTGTGATCAATGGTCTCCCTAGCCCCTCAGGGCCTTCCCCTTGTGCACACCTTAGAAAAGACTCCGGTGGACCTTACCAAAACGTAGCTCTTTCCGGTACGAATTGACCAATTTGACTCCAAAGCACTATACCCACCCTACTAAAGGCATGTGCCCCAGGTTCTGTCTATACTCTGTCTGACCTCCCTGTGTGGCCCCTGGAGACCTGCTGCGTACCTCCTCAGGACCCGTGAGTAATAAGCTTCTCTACTGCAGTTTCTCTTGTGGTCTTTTGTTGGACTGCAGCTCACCACCTGGTATCCTGTACTCCAATTAACAAAAGTTAATTTAATAAAATGAAAACAATGTGCCATGGCCCACGGTGCAAAAGCATGAGCATGGAGCCACACAGATTTCTGCTAGACTCACAGCTCTGACACACAACTAACTGTGTGATCTGGATAAGCCTCTGAGGCTCCAATTTATAGCCTGTACAAGTGTGAAAATAATGGCCATCTCATAGGGTGGTTATGGTACTTGAACATCAACACTTGGCACATGTTGGCCTTGACAGATTTTAATTTCTTTTTCCTTACTCCTAATTTGCTAAAAAACAAAAACATGTACTTCCACAGTAACGGGGGCAAGAATATAGTATGGTACTATTTAAAAATGCATTCTTTGTTTCTGCTATGGTATATAGCACAATAATTGGCCCCACAACAGAATTTGTCCATGTTAAACTGAGATTTAAAAACTGAATTGGCAATTTTTGTTTAACTCACCACATTAAAATCTAGATTTTCTTCAACCCATGATTTTGCCTCTTCAAATTCATCTTTCATTTCCATTATAAAAAGTGTATCCAGGGCATCTACTATTGTTGCTCCTTTAATACTACCTGGAAATATCAGAAAAACATTTATTGATTAAAATATTTGACACACATACAAGCAAATTGACCATCCTTGGAAAAGGGGAATACAGAATTTATTAATAATAGTAATAATGAACACAGTCTAAACTTCTTTCAGTAAAGAGAGTGTAAAAGCTGCATCAAAACCAAACTAACAATAATCACAGGCTATGAATTGATACACTAATCTTTAAAGTTTCTTCTGAACTTGTAGAAAATAATCTCTTAGACATTTCATTTGTGACTGAATTCTCCAGCAACAAAAAATAGATCTGAAACAAAGGAGCAACACACATATTAATTTGAATGTAATCACATCAAAGTGCACCTGTGCAAAATTTTTAAATATAGTTAGATCTAAAATTATGATAGCTCTAAGAAGCCATTATTCTAAAATGGAATTCACTCTCTTTGAAGGCCTGACTGATCCTAACCTCCCCTTCCACCCACCCACCCCATCTTGACTTTATGATTCATTTCCTTCGAACTCCCTTGACATGAAGACTTTACATTGGTCTTGCATTCATCACTTTCTGCCTTCCATTATAATTACTTGTATGCATCTCTTTTAGCCTGTAAACTTCCTCAGAATGGAAAAGACCTGTCTTCTTCATATGCACATTCCATACTAAGAGACTTAGTATGTTTCGATGCTTAAGAATAATTTAAAAAATCATCAACATGTTAACAACAAAATAATCTCTTAGACAAAGATTTTGACAAATTTACACAAAACTGAGTTATTAATTATACAAGCAACTTTTATAGGGATAAAAGTAAAAACAGAATTAGATTTTAAAAAGTTATAGGAAACAATGAAAAAACAAAGGCCTCTGAGTCTGCATGAAGCTTCTAAATTTGTCTTCAATTCCTAACTCTCAACACCCATGTTAACTGGTCACTGTGTCCTGAAAACACTACTTTATAAAAACATCTGAAAGCACTTCTGTCACTACTCCAGGTTTGGGCTCTCTTCCAGGTCTGCATCACTGTGATGGACCAACCAGTCTTTCTTCTACTCTGCCAGCTCTCCCTAACTGTTCTTACAATTCTCTTCTTCCCACCTGGAATCAACTTCATATGAATATCTGACCCTTCTAATGCTCTGACAACTCACTGTTTACACACAGCTCTTCTGCCCAAGGCCATGAACTCTGCAAAGACTTGTATTGTGTTAACACCAGTACTGGAAGGAGACCCAAACACATGGAAGATCCTGAATAAATGGAAAAGAGGACCACAGACTCTGACCTTAGACACACCTGGGTTCTGCCCCAGCTCAGCCTGTTAGTACGTGGCTCACATGGGCAAGTTATGCTCTGAGCTGCATCTTTCTCATCTATAAAATGTGTATAATAATGAGGTTAAGGGAGATGACACACAAATGGCGCTTAGTGCATAATAAATGTCAGTTGATTCTGTTGTTTGTTATATGATTTGATACTATTTAACACCGTCAGTTAAAGTATAAAAAGTCACATTTTCTATGCGGAATTAAGAAGTGTTGGAATAAGACTGTATCCCCTTCATCCTATTACTTACAGGCAAAATTGTGCAGGATAAAAAAGAATCAAGTGTGAGGAGAATGACAATGGTAGCTCTGTGACCCAAGGAATCCACCTAACACTTCTGTTCCCTAGCTTCCTCACGTCACAATGGGATTGCTATTAATACCCACCGTACCAAACATAAAGGGATGCTGTGAGGACAAAATGCAATGAAGCATGCCAATGCAGATAAATGGACATTCAAATAACTGACCATCCATTCTCACTTTCTCTTCCACGGCACAAACAGGAGAAACCCAGAGCTAAAGTTGAGAGTCACCAAGATACAGTGAAGATCACCATGGCAGGCTGGTGATCAATAAAGCTTATCGATAAAGACACAACTTTACCTGACAAGAAACAGTTAATGCAGCCGACCAAACGCTCCTCTGCTGGGTATCACCCAAAGAGCTAAAAATCTTGATGCTGCACCCACAGCCATTAAATGATAATCTTTGGGACTGTTCCCCAGGCATCAGTATTTTTTTTTAAAGGTACTCAAGTGATTCCAATGTAGAGTGCTCTGTCTGAAGGACACACTAGGCCCAGTCCTTGCAGATAATTGCAGCAGGTATGCAAGTTTCCTAGCAACATGGCCTGGAGGGGCACACAAACTTTACCACCCACAAGTTCCATCAATCGGAGAAAAGTTACTGTCACTAAGAAACCAAAGCACATTCTACTCACCAAACAAACTGCTCGAATGGCCTTCTTTTGATATAGGTTTCAGTTCATTTAATCCCCAGGCATAACGTTTATAATTATTCCAAGCATGTTTCATCATCTGAGAAAAAGAAATGAAAATAGGATTATAATTTGAATTTAAGATGTTTTTGCTATGAAATAGATCATTCACTGAGGACCTAAAGGTTAAAGCCTTAAAACTTATGGCTTAGTTAAAAAGATGATGATTAATTAAAAGGGTGACAATGGTATGAATAAACTAGAACACACACACACACACACACACACACACACACACACACACACACTGTCCCTTTATATTTACAAACGGAGATTTCTTTTTTGAATCTAGAGATATCACTTTCAAAAGTCATTTCCCAGTAACAAAATTTAACTTACCCTTAAAGGATGAACCATTCTTACATTTATCTATTTTATTCTCATGAAAGATTAAATCTGCAAAGACTATATTTAAGATTCTGATTTTTGCACAAGGTTCTTTGTACTTTGTCAACCTCATAGTATATAGACAAATATCCAAGGTTATCACTTTAAACACTTTGATGTATGTTGACCAAGTTAATGTGGAGAAGTCTACGGGAAATAAATGAAACTCTATGGTTATATTTAAATCTGGGGAAACTTCAGCTTGTTTTAATATAATCAATCTTGAATTGTATAGATATCTGTGTACCTGTATAATAAAGACTGATCCTGTATATTCCCAATCTAGATTCCTTGTACCAGGATTATTTTTAAAGCCAAACTTCTCTGTCATACATTATATAAATTATTTTTTATTAATTTTAACAAAATTAATTTATCTACATATAATGAAAACCAAATTAATTTCTCCTGGCTTACAGATAAAGTTCTGACCTATTGTGCTAGACACTAACTCTAGTAGAAAGTGAATGATTTTTAAGGAGAGAAATTGTTCTAAGAGCCTGTCAAAATAGTCGTATAACCACTGTATAATAGCTGTAGAATTTTTTTAATGATTCAAAGAATATATATAATTAGTTTTGTAGGCATTTCTTAAAGAGGGCTGGGAACTCTTCACCTGTCAGAGTTTATTCATGCCATTATTCCCAATCCATTAGCAAAATAATTAAAATATGGACATAACCTAAAAATGTTCTATTCTGGTTCCATATTTTAAAATATCTTAAAAAAGCATCACCTAAAGTTGACAAATACTTTACGCGGGCTGTTTATAACCAACATCTTCAGTGAGATCAATACAATTTTATTAATAAGAAAATTCTTCATAATTCTTCAAAATTCTTCAAAATTCTTCACAATAAACATCTTTTGTTAGCCAATTTGTACTATCTTCTTATCCCATCACTATCTCTATGAATAATAACTGCTAAGAATCTGTACAATTTGCTGGGTGCTCTGCTAAATACTCTATGTTCAGTATTGTACTCAATTCTCATTACAACCCTATGAAATGTTGTATTACTATTGTTTGGTAAAGAAATTGAGGTTTGCAAGTTAAAACCCAAACATCTTTATTCAAAGTCATGACATTTCTCCACAGCTGAAGAGCCAGGGTTCGTCCCCATGTTGGCCTGACTCCAAAGTCATGGCATTAACCAACATCATCTTCCTTTAATGAGTCAGCAACAGAATCTTCCTTTGATGAATCAGATTGTTGATCCTGCAACAATCAATAGAATGTGGACAAGGAAGTATTTTCAAGACTTTTCTCCTTATAATTTTATTGGAAGGTATAATCGATTTAAGGATAAAATAACATGATTTATGATTCCTATAATACCACTGATTAGTCACGTAATCATGGATGAGTCATAGTTTTTACAAGACTTTCTTTGAAGTAATAGGATCATATTCCTCACCGGGTATATGTAAGGATTACATGAGCACAGTCCATGATTGCACCTAGTGTATGGCTTTGCACATGGTGGGTAATCACCTGTTTACTGAATTTAAACTTATACTGGAACCAACTAAATTCACATCACAGAAAAAGAAACCAATGCCCCTCTGAAAAGACCAGGAATATGAAGTCCACAAAAACACCTTGAGATTACATCTGAGTTTGATTTGGTTTTCCCATTAAGTGTACATTTGGTCAACTTCATTCCTGTAAATTTCCAGACATTTTATAAATTCAAAAGCTTTTGAAATATACCTGATACAAGAACAACAAAAAACTCTACGATGATTTGTTTCAGCTCTGAGTGGAAACCAGTGTCATATACTATTAATGACTCAAAGATGGCATAAATCTCTCCCAGAGAAGATAGATTGTTGCTTTATCAAAAGTTATCATTTATACAATGTACCACTAGTACAGAACTTCCTTGAGTTACCTCTGTAGTGTGTGTATGTATATATATATATATATATATATATATACATACATATATATATATATGTGTGTGTATATATATGTGTGTGTGTGTATATGTGTGTGTGTGTGTGTGTGTGTGTATAATCTTTTTTCCCCAAGGGAAAATCTGACACTAATTGCTTGGCTTTCTATATTTCAAAAGTTGCTGTGACTTATTTCTCAGAATGGGTTCCTCATCCCATGGGATTTTGAGGAGTTAAAGAGAGAGAAAAAAAAGAAAACTCTGTGGTCAAAATGCCTTGAATGGAGCATAAAGAGTGGCTTCTCCAGGAACTTATGAAATGAGGAGGAAACACCATATTGTTAAATGATTCCAGTGTTTGATCACCTCTGGAAATGATTTACCAAGTTAAAGCCAAACAGAAGACAACGTGTGTGTGTGTGTGTGTGTGTGTGTGTGTGTGTGTGTGTGTGTGTATAATAGTGAGACTGAACTCACAAGTCATATATAAAGTCAACTTTGTAACTAAGGCTATGACTTATACAAATATCTGGAAACATCAAAATGCTATAGCTTCTAATTTTATAGTATTAAGCCATTAGTCAGCTGAGGGATCTTGGGGATGAAGGCATTTAATCTCTCTAGACTCAGTGAGCTTGTGAGCTGACAGGACAGAAGGTCACTTCCAAAATTCAACTATTAACAAAGAAGTCCATGGACAGGATTAATCTCCATCTTCACATGTTCCTTAATTTTGTTTTGTAGTCTTTCATCAATTTAATTAGAGTTCTACAGCTTGACATCCCAAGTAGAAGGATTAAAATAGGCCTAAACTAGAAGTTGATTAGGACTTCAAACACAGTACTGAAGCCCTCATGAAAAAAAAATGAAAGCATACCAAAGATTTATATTTTCCTGAATGTTTATATTTGCATTAGTGAGAGGCACAGCTAACACATGGTGTGAATGGGAACAAACAGAAGAGAACGATACAAAATTCTATTACAGCAATTTATTATCTTGACCCAGAGAAACTGGAATTAAGACATAAAATATCCATAAAAGTAGCTTTATTTCTCCTCGACTCTACTCTCATGGAAGATTCTTCCACTAGCACTTTCTTTTCAATTGGCAACAGAGTTAAGTAATTAGGCAATGTCATTTATTGAGTGCTCAATAAATGAATAATAAGATGCTAAAGCAACGAAGGGGAAGTGTACATGACTCTATCATGCTTATAATCTAATAGATAATGTATGGAACCTTAACATTATCCATTCGTACATACTCATAAATGTTTATAAATGTAACAGAAGAAGAGAACTAACATTGTATGTAACTCTGCTATCACAACCAATGATCTGTTTTCCATTTTATGTCCTGACCTAATCAGTGACATGAGAAGCCACAAATAAACAAAAATATGCTTGAATTTCCCCAGGTAAATATGGATTTCACAGCTTACATTTTTGTTGCTAGGAACTACCCTTGAAAATGTTTTTATTTGCTGATGCTTTCAGCAACCATATAGTCTTAGGTTGTTCAAAATAGATACATTAAAAATCTTTTTGAATATCTCACTGTTTTTGCCAGACAGATCTTACGAAGACTTGGGCTTTTGCTGCCTCCTTACAAAAGTGTGCAAACTCAAGTCCCACTTGTAGCTCTGTCCTGTGTGGTCTTACACAAAATTTCCATCATTTGTACAGTGTGATTGAAGTAAGTCCCTGGTCTCAGCTGACTGATCCAGGGCCTGGTGCCTGACCCAAAGGCAGACAACTAAGGACTGGCCATGAGCCCTGGAGGTGAGGTGTCCAGATATGAAGCTCTCTGTTAATGGCTGGACCAACCCAATCATCTACTCTACCTATGAAAGTGTAACAGAAATATTCACAGAGAATCCAGACGCCAGAGTGACGAAGAAACAGAGAAGTACAAAAATACAAAGAAGAAAAGCCATGAAAAAAGGAGTTCTGAGGCAGATGAAACCATGAGGGAGACGGAAGGTGAGGAGAGAAAAGCAAGAGGCTGGGAGGCAGACAGGATGCCCCAGGGGAATTAGGTTAGGTCCTGGAGCCACTGCAGAACTACAAACAGTGCTGTTGAATCCTGAATGTTGATGAATTGTTTTCCTCCACTCCATGAGGTGTGGGTCTGCCCACTGAGGCTGTTTACTTACTTTCTCATGTGTCCTTATAGAAAACCCTCTCACTTATTGAAGACATATGTAAGAGAGCGGGCCACAGGTGTAGGCATCTGACAAACTGGGTTCATATCCAATGGCAGCATCATTAATGTGACTCTAAATGAGGCAACTAATCTCTCTGAACCCACTTTCCACACCCATAAAATGTAAAGAAATATAAGTACTAGCCTCACTGGTTACTCTCATGATTAAGTAAAATAATGCATGGAAAGAGCTTAATATATTGCCTGACACACAGTAAGTACATGATAAATTGTAGGCACTATACTTATTTTTATTAAAAACCTAAGTATGTCTCTGATCATTGTAATCTGAAAAAGCATCATACTTTTTCCTAGTAACATATACAAATAGGAGGGGGCAAATATACATAAAACCAGGCAAACTTATTTAGTACACAAACTATAAATATACACACTTAAAAATATATACAACTATTTGATATCCAAAAGGTAGAAGAAGAGACAATGAGAACCTTTTCTACAAAGGGTCTTTTCCAGATGTAGGCAGTATGGGTCAATTTTAGTTCTGGAGGTTCTTGTGCCTGGTTTCTTGAAATGTTAGTTGTGCCCGGTCTGCTTGTGTAGGGGGTTTTCTTGAGGGATGTGGGGGCTAATCTAGGGCATCGATATGCCCACAATAAACAGTAATGCACAATAAGCTTTACTGCGTGCTGCCTGGACTGGGCTCATGGAAGATGGAAGTCCCTCACAGCAAGAGACTGTCCAGAGGCTTAAGGAAAAGAGGCCAGCCTCCTGAAAGGAAGGACGGCAAGGGAACTCCCAGGAGAAAGGGAGCTTATGTGCTAAGTGACTTCACTCAGAAGCATGGGAGGAAGTCTGTGGGTGAAAGAACTCCAGAAGGCAGTAGCAGCCTGGGATATTAAAACCACAAGGCCCTCTCTTATCAATGGTCAACAGATGCTGGGTAAGGTTTCATAGAGTATATAAAGCAGGCAGGCTCTAAATGGCTAAAACTCTGCTTGTTTGTTTTAAATAATTGCATGTGTAAAAACCTGAATTTAGTGTCAGTGGGCTATTGAGCTAACAATATTTCAGACTACAGTGGACACATGAGCAACTCAGAGGCCATCTCTGGCTCATTTATGTGACAGCTTGCCATGTGGTACTTAAGGGAAGAAACTGTAATCCAGTGACACTCACATTCCCCCTGTTCTAGAGGACACGAAGGGCTATGTTTGGTTGAGGTGAGGTCTAGGGTGTGAGGTCAATCAACCTCACTGATTGTTAGCTCTTAAGATTATACTTACAGTTGATGTTTTGAAAAACATGAATTTTAAAGCTGGACAGTAGATTCCATCAAACTTTGCCTGAAATGACTTGATTGTCCCATGAAAGTAACTTCTGGAACTTTCAGATAAAATCTCAACACAGAAAATTTTTAGGATCACTTTATCCACCTTCCTTCTTTTAATCTTTGTGGACTGGAAAGTGGAAGGAGGAAAAGATAAAAAGTAACCTCAGGGAATTAAGTCACAGCTTCTCGAAAACCCATTCTTATCCACTGGAGAAGAATCTCTAGATGTGGGAACACGAGACAACAATCTACCCACACCTTCCTCTTATCTAAAGCTACACCTGCCTACATTCCCCTGTGAGAATGAAGGCTGAAAGGACCACAAGGAGCACCAGACCAGGGAGAGACTTGGTGCTGAGGCAGCTGTGGAAACAAAGCAGGCAGGCTTCCACCGGCAAAGACAGAGCCCTGCTACCTGACTCTGACCTCACAAACCCTGTTTTCTCATCTTTAAATAACAATAGTCAGTTGTAACAAAGGTACCACTGTGGTACAGGACGTTAATAGTAGGGTATGTTGGGGCACGGATAAATGGGAACTCTCTATATTTTCCACTCTATTTTGCCCTGAAAAAAATAACTGCTCTAAAAAATAAAGCACATATTTAAGAAAAGAATAACGTTACCTTCCTTACAGCATGGTCAAGAGATCAAATTGGATAATGCACCTGGCTGATAGAAGACGTCCAATGAATATTGCTGGCCTCTAGCCACACCACCTCCTCATTTCCCTCCCAGGCCACAAGAATTAGAGATAAGGGAGAACAGCCTGAAAAAAGAGGAAACTCAGCTACACTCGGAGTAGGCAAGGCAATTGAGGGAGAAGTGAATTAACAGGATAGAAAAGGAAAGAGGCCAATGTCACCTAGAGGTGACAGAATGCAGAGCTTGGTATGTATGACAGGATTCACAGAGACCGCAGGCCTGGAGTCTAACACAATTACAGTGTTTAGCATCCTCTCACTAACAGGCATCAAGATGCACTGAAGACAGTCCTAGGAATGATGCTCCTCCTGACACAGTTCTTCACTGAGCAAGGCCCGAGTCCAGTAACCTTCGATCTGTCATTGCCCAGCATGAAGAAAAACCCTCCTAGCTATGACAGTTTCCAATTTTACCCCATATCAAATTAAAACATTCACTCATGAGCCTTGCTCAGTTTATCTCTTTCAAATGCTGAAATATGTTAGTTCTCTCTCCCTTTCTCCAAGGCTGCTAAGGTGTTCTGTTTCCAAGATTCCTTTTCCAAATGTTACAATGACAATTACTACTTATGGAGTACTTTTGGTGCCATGATGTGAATTATAAGTGAGGGTAGAGTAGGACGCCAGATTTAGGAAATAAGAAGATTCCATGCGACATACTTACATAAAATATATATACTTAGGTTTACCTGACATGCAAATTTAACAGAGTCCTGTATTTCATCCAGAAACCCTGAGATAGAGGAGAGAACCATTCAATGGCTGCTTCTGTGTCCAGGGCCAGGTCCCTGGCTTGTGTCCTGCCTTGCCTTGGCCCTGAAAGAGGGACTAAAAACTCATGGGCCAGATAGAAACAGAATGGCCAGGTCTAGAGCAACTGGAAATGACAGGGAATGTGGTAAAACAAGAGTGAAGGCCCTGACTAAAGCCATTTATAAAAATTACTCAAAAAAAAACTAAGCTTGCTTTTAAGGTTTTGAGCCAGGTTTTCCAGAGCTCTAGAAAAAAAAAAAAAATAGTATGCTAGCTAAGGGAAAAAAAAATCTGTGAGGCACAGATAGCCCACAGACAGCAGTTTGCAACGCAGTCCCTGGTTTGTAGGCACATGTCTAAACACCGCTCTGTGTTTAGGTCTGTGGGCATGTTGTTTGCCCACATGCCCTCAATGGGCAGCTCCATGGCACAGGCTGCCCTCACTGCCTGCTCTTGGACTGTCCTGACCTCACCTTTGCTGGCGTCTCTTTGCCAAGAATTAGCGGAATTAGCAAGGTCTTGAGACCTGAGATGTGTAAACCATAACGCATACACTTCTCAGCAATTCTCTTCTGCCGGATTTCACATTTTAGAAAGCATTTAGAATTCTAAATGCTCTGTTTTACAAATGAAACTGCAGGAGCTGAAAAGGAGAAAGTGGCTTAACTTTGTCAATCATCTACCACAAGGCACCTTGAGGGGGAACTTGATAACAATTTACCTCACAATGTCCCTCTGGGGTATGAGTACCCCATTTTACAGATGAGAAAGCTGAGGCCAAGCACAGCGCAGAGGAGCAGTAAGGCTATAAACTCGCCAGTTCTCATTCTTGCCACTACAACATTTAAGAGAGCCTCAACTTTTTTTTTTTTTTTTTTTTTTTCTGCTTGTCAACCTTAAGACAACTCTCCCACTGCTCCAGGCACACAGGGCGGCCCTATCTGGGGTCTAAGGAGACACGGCCAGGCCTGGCACCAAATGCATTCACCAAATCAAACCGGGTTTGTGAGTCAGCTCAAGGAAAGAAGCTTGAGGCACCGCCTCTCCCCGCCTGCCTTGCATCCTTCATGACCTTCCTTCCCCTCCATATCAGGGCTCCCTCCACCTTATCCCTGCTCTTGTCCTCCTAGTGCTGGGGGCTAACTGCGCAGAGAAGATGGCCACCATGCTTGTCACTGGATTTAGGGAGAACTGTGGATCCCTCTCCTTCACACCAAGCTGCAGACTGTACCTACACCTGCTCCCTTCAGCTCCACTAGTTCCTGAGCTTTATCACCACCACTTGGGCTACTGTGGCCAGTTTTTCTTTGCTCCTTTTCTTTCTTGTCTCTGTGTGAACAATTTGCTTGTTACGGAGTACTTGAAGCTGCCTCTTAACCACCGAGTGGATATATATGTGTGCATATTTTCTTCACAGTTAGATGTCCTGAGTTCTCCCACAGCCAATTTTAGTATACTTATTTTTTTAAGACAGCAGGAGATACATAAAGGAGGAGTAATTATTTAATGCTATTGTATGAACCCCAGTGGGCCACTGAGCATTAATTCCCCAGTGAACTGAAAGAGTGGTTAGCAGTAGCAATCTCTTTAGAAAGAGTCAGAATGCCTGATAAAGCCAGTTTTAAAAAATGAGAATTCTAGTTAATCGCTACTTGTGAGGACAGACTGTCCTTTTTCTAAGAAGTATCTCATTCCCTAAGAAAGAGCCAGTTTTTCTAGATCCAGCTCAGGGAACTCGATCATATGATTTTTAATGGTTCTCTTTCTTTGTGACCAAAATTCTACATTATTTTATAAAACTTCTGTGCAGTTATCAAGTGGAAGAGGGTACAGGGCAAACAAGAAACAAAAACCCTCAAACCAAAAAAAAGAACCCCCAAACTTGACTAAAACATTCAATACATGTTTCTAAAATATTCTAAGGGATAGTACGTTAGCATCTCAAAAGTTAGAGGTTAGGGGGTGCCTGGGTGGGTCATTTGGTTAAGCATCTGACTTTGGCTCAGGTCAGGTTCTTGGGTTCAAGCCACACCTCAGGCTCTGTGCAGACAGCTCAGAGCCTGGAGCCTGCTTTGGATTCTGTGTCTCCCTCTCTCTGCCCTTCCCCTGGTCTTGCTCCATCTCTCTCTGTCTCTCAAAAATAAATAAACGTTAAAAAAAAAACTTATAAAAAAAAGTTGGAGGCTAAGAAAAGGTTTGTTGATATGTGAATATCTAGTACCTTCCTTTTCTGGAAAGAAGCACTATTACTGAGATTACTGAGAAGGTTTTCTACATCAATGAGCTCTGCATCAGCCCAGGGCCTATCACTTGCAGTTATTTCCTCATCAAAAGGATCTGTCTTGTGTTTAATGTCTATGGTCTCTTAACACAGAAGTTGTCACTCAAGTTCAAAGGTTCAACCTCAGGGTTTTGGGTCTGTCTGATTGGTTTTTAATTGACCTAAAATTGCATTCATTAGATTACCCCTGCTAAGACCTCTGTGGTCAATGGGACACCAGCCGATCTTCCCTGCTTGGTCCCCAGGCAGAGTTGGTAAGGGTTTTCCAAACTGGGAAGCATCAGCAGCTACAGAACTTTGCTAGCCATCAAGACTAAACTGGTATCCCCTGCTGGGATATCATGAAGCTCTCTTTATTCTAAGATGGAGATCTGAAATATTATTCCATAGAAAACAAATACTATTCTCATGGAGTGTCTCATCTCAAAAGATTTTTTAAAGTTTCAATATTTGTAATAAAAAAGCAAGTCCAAACATCTTTTTAACTCATGCATGTCATTCTACAGTTTCAAATTTTCACTGCATTTACCTTTTTGCATTAGTGACACAATGATTTTTTCAAACTGACATACACTCTCTTCAAGGGATTTGTTTATGGGTTTGTCAAGTTCATAAAGACAGATAACCTTTTATTTGTTATTTAATATTCCTTTTTTAAACTTTACAAATACCATGAGTTAGAACATAATTAATGATAAATGAAAAAAATTAGCTTTAATTTTATATAAAAATGGGCAAAAATCAGATATTTATTTTTTTTAGTATATTATTTTCTTATTATTTTTTAAGTAAACAAACTAGCCCTAGATGTCAAACCCTGTTCTGCTTCAGCTAGCAAGAGGGTTACGGGGCACAGGTGTTTCCTTTTTTTTCTTCTGTGTGTATATTTTTTAAAGAGACTTTATCTCTAAAAATTTTTTTAATGTTTATTTATTTTTGAGTGACACAGAAAGATAGAGAGAGAGAGACAGACAGACAGACAGACACAGAGCATGAGCAGGGGAAGGGCAGAGAGAGAGAGGGAGACACAGAATCTGGAGCAGGCTCCAGGCTCTGAGCAAGTGGTCAGCACAGAGCCAGACGCAGGGCTCGAACCCACAGACTGCGATATCCTGACCCGAGATGAAGTTGGACACCTAGCCAACTGAGCCACCCAGGAGCCTTGATTGTTTATTTTTTAGAGCAGTTTTAGGTTCACGGTGAGATGGAGCAGAAAGTACAGAGATTGTCCATATACCTCCCTTGCCTGAACACCATACAACCATGCCCACTATCAACATCATGTGCCAGCATGGGACATCTGCTGTATCAATGAACCTACATGACATATCATAATTACCCAAAGTCCACAGTTTACATTAGGGTTCATTGTTGTTGTACATTCCGTGGGCTTTGACAAATGCATAATGACTTGTATCCCCTGCTCTAGTGTCATACAGAAGAGTTTCACTGCCGTTAAATCCTCTGTGCTCCCGCCATTCATCCCTACCCTCCACCCAACTCCTGAAAACCACTTATCGTTTTATTGTCTCCCCAGTTTTTCCTTGTCCAAAATTTCACAGAGTTGGAATTATACAGTATAAGCCTTTTCAGATTGGTCTCTTTCACTTGGTAAATATATATTTAGGTTCCTCCATATCTGATTTTTCATGGCTTCATAGCTTATTTCATTTTAGACTGAATAATATTCCATTGTCTAGATGTACCATAGTTTATTTATCCATTCACCTTCTGAAGGATATCTTGATTGCTTCCAAGTTTTGGCAATTACAAATAAAGTTGCCATCAAAAAGAAAGTGGCAGGGCACAGTTGTTTTCAAATTAAAACCAGCTAAAGCATTATAAACTGCAATTTTGTAAGTTACTATTATTTGAAGGTAGAATTCATAAAAAATGTATTAGTTATAAGTGTCACATGGTATAGGAAAATAATTTTTAAACCTTCTGAAATGATTATCCTTAAAATTTGACCATTATTAATAGTTGGGATGCCCATTACCATCCCAGAATCCATGATTTCATTTGATTCTGAAAGTAATCCTTCTATATTCTGGAGGTAACAGTTTTAGACACTACTATCTGGGCACAGCAATAATAAAAAATGTTGTATTAAAAGGTATTATAAGTTACTTGTGAAAAGTAATATTTATATATACTAAATATCAGAAGTGCTGGTTCCTAATATACTCTTGGGGTAGCAACTAGTGATTCTATAAGACATTATCCATAATTGGTGTGTCACATATGGCACTTTGTTATCATCCTTAATAATAGAACCAGCATTTACTGAACACTTCTATGTCAGGAAATATGTGAAGCACCTACATACTCTCTCAGTGCCTCATAACAACCCTGCAAGAAGATAGTCAGTCTCCTGACTGAGATTCTCATTGCACAGATGAAGAAATCAATAGGTTATGTAATTTTTGCAGGGTCAGGCCTCTGATGAGTGGGAGAGGTTGGCTCTCAATTTGGGCTGACTCTGAAGCCTGACTTGTACATACTGACTTGTACACTGACTTGTACATACTGACTTGTACACTGTCCTGAGGTAAACATATGACCCATGCAATCTGGGGACTTTGCCTTCCAAATAAACTTCCAAAAAACTATTAACTCATGCGTCACTGATAGACATCTTTGTATGTTTTCTATTACCTATTTAATTATTCTAGAGAAATTAAACTTTTTAATAAAGACTTTCAGAAACATGACATGCAAAACCACCTTTTAATTTTTCTATTTTTGAAAACTTTGCTGGTATAGAGGAGAAACATTAAATATATTGGTAGATTAAGGAATTGAAATGAAAATGAGACTACCTCTTGCTTCTAGTGCCCTGTAGGATAAAGATGTCTTACATACAATGAAAAAGAATTTTGCTTTACATTAATTTTAACATCTAAAATTTCCTTCCTTTGAAAAATGTTAGTTTGTGTTTATTTGGACACCCTATAGTGTTAGCTCATTTTGTTCTTGGTTTCACAGCAGATGACATTTTATCACCAACGGAACACCCTAATAATTTTGTTTTGTGGCTACTGAAAAAAGACATCTTGCTCAAAATGTATTTAAATGTCAGTAGCACTCTATAAATTGCTCCTAAATTGGCCGCATCAGAGTTCTCACTAAACACCTTCATTAAAAAAAAAAAAAAGTAAAGAGATACTGATTATTTTTCAATGCTCTTTCTACTAGCTTCTTTTAGACTTTTACTATTACTGAAGATGGAAAACAATTATCTTGGACTGTAAGTGATATGATTTTTAAAGTAAGCATTAACATCTCATATGCTTGTATTATCACCAGTCTATAAACTATGATTCTCTATGGGCAGAAGATCATCTGAAATGTTTTGTAAGTGATGGCAAGTATTTCCTGGGCTTGAAAATGCATACTCTAACCATTCTATGAAAGCTTTAAAATCTGACAAAGCCTGAGTTTGGTTTTTTTTTTTTTCCCCCGAATGGTAGAAAAAGATAATAATCATTCTTTCTGTTGCAGGATGGCAAGTGCCCAGAATTAAATATATGCCAAATTCAGTGACCTGTTAAAGTAGACTGCATTGCTTAGTATTAGCTTTGGGTACAAATGACTTCCAATTTTCTTCAGCTGTTTTACAGCTTAAAAAGCAGGCAAAGACCTTTATAAATCTAAGAAGAAGGGAAAAAAAGATGCCAAGTTTATTAGCAGAAGTCAAATTATTTTACTGTTTAAAAAGATGACACAAAGATGAAAAACAATAATAAAAATGGGGAAAAATGAATATATATTCTACATATTGCAGATAATATAGGTTGGTTTAACCACACCCAAGTCTCCTTCTCTCTTGCTTGTCTCTAGAACATAAGATACGAAAGCCAAATGTGTGCTTTCCTAGCCTCTCCACAGCTAGAGGTGGCTATGTGACAAAGTTCTGCAAGTGAGATATTCGCCGACGTCTGTTGGTAGTTCTGCTTTACCTCTTCTTTCTGCCCTAAATGAAGGCAAGATGTGGGTAGATGAGCTGTCAGAGTGGCCATTCTGCTACCATAAATGAGTGTGAACTCAGAAGCACCACAGAGGCATCATTCTGATGGAATGGACAACCATGGCCTGCCCCTCAGCTATAAGTTGAAACTAAGGTTATTGCTACTTAACTCATAGACCAAACACCACTAATGAATTTGACATTTCAGTAGCTCTCCTTTGGTTGTTTTTTGAGTGATCAGATCAGAACTGGACTTAAGCCATACCTCCAATTAGGGGAAACAGGAAGTTTTTCTTTGCATTATTTACTTTCACAATATTGTTTGCTAGCTGAAACTACTCCAAAGGTTTGATCCGAATAGTTGCAAAATAATAAATAATACAATTTATCAAAGAAATTATGGTACCGGAGTCCTCTGTCCAAGCTTTAAATGGCTAATGTGTTGCAGGGGTTATGGGGAGAGCCATAAGTCGTTAAAAAAATAATAGGTATGTAATCAGGGTTTCTGGATTCACCTAGAAAACAGTAACTTTATTGAAGAATGTGAGTTTTTTTCCTCCACCTTGCTCGAAAAAAGGAAAATATTTCTTCTAAGTGGAATAAATTATTCAAGTAAGTAGTGCCATTAAAGATGACTATGTTATATTTTTGAATGAAAATCTCAAATATTAGTTAAGGTATCTTCTATAATAGAATTTATCCACAGTGCTGGTAAAAACTGAATTACTCTAATATTTGCATCCCATTATTGTTAACTATATTACATAGCTTAAGCTATCTGAAAAGGCCTCTGGTTAAAAAAAAAAAAAAAACAACATGTAAAAGGTATTTTTACTTAATACTATGCTTCCTGTTAGTAAAACTAGTCACACTAGTTGAAATATTTGTTGTCTACTTTTATAGAGTTACACAGCTGAGTTACAATTTCTTTTTCTCAGTGTAAAACTTCTCTTCCTCAAATATGTCTATATATTTATATGTACAAGAATACAACTTTTCCTATGTTTTATTATAACGACACCAAATCTGGTTTAAAAAGGTCAGTATACTTGTGATCTTCAACTATCAATTTCCATATAAACTGACTCTCTTCTACCATGTATTTTCTTCTCATTGTTTGTACAATATTAGAATTCCATATCCTTCGTTTCTGGAAACGAGACTGTTGTTCCAAATAGAGAAGTATGACCTTCTACAGTTGACAGAAAATACCTTCCAAGCACTGAATATAAAATACTGTCCTTGGCTTAGGACTCTTTAACTTGATTTAAAATATCCTTGTTTAAAATGTTCCTCAGAACTAGCAGAATATTTTGCCTTCTCCCAGGATGCTCTGTCAGTATTTAAGAGGAATCTGTCCATCCTACCTGCTTCCTTAGCCCTGTCTTAGAAGATGGATGCCCTTCCAGCAACTAATTACTCACCTTTGAATTCACCGACAAAGATCCAAGGTCCTCATCTAATGGATCAAATGCATGGCCTGTAAATGTTTATCTTTGTTTGCCCAGGAAAGAAGCTGGGCAAAGGTGCGGGTGTCAGAGTGGCCTCGGGTGTGACTGCCTGCCTGTTCCAGTACTGGACTTTACAGACTCCAATTCCAACTCCATTCCCACCTGTTGCTCTGTGCCCAGCTAAACTGTTCATTCCTTCCACAAACATCTGAGCATCTACAGCTACGTGGTCAACACTACATTCCATTCCTATCCACCAGTGGCTAAACTTTACCAGCTGTATGTTCATGACTCTTATCGGTGTTACTAAGAGCTTCAATTCTGATTCCACTTCTCCTTTTTCTCCTTTCTCTGACTTGGATCTTTGGGTACTGGGCTCTGTTCCACTCAGATCCATGACTAACACGATATACTTCGCTGATATTCTTTGCAACCCAGACTCATGCCTCATCTCTATTCTCAGGATTATTAGTAACCATCCCTTGTAAAGGAACTGCCTTCCTAGCATGCATGGTCTCTAGTCTGTGGGCCCCATTAGCCATTGGCCTGGTCCACCAAATAAAATGCCACGATACATGTACAGTTCCACAAGACTAGAAGCACAATGCTGTGATGGTTGCCACTGAGATAATCCAATTTACAAGTTTTTTCTATAGAGTAACATATTTAAATGCTGATTCATTATAATTCAAGGTATCCTCCCCTAATTCAAGTCATTCCTGATACAGAAACTTAGGCATTCTTCCACATTTCACTAGTAAAGCTAATAGTTTTGCTATAATGAAGTAGCAAAGTAAAGCTAAGAGTTTTTCCAAAATGTCTTCAGCACAAGACTTTAAATAATGAAGTGGCAAAATAAGATTTGGGTAATAGTCATTTCAAAATTGAAGGGGGGCTTTAACTAGTTTTCAACTATTATGTAGCTTGATTTTTAACACGGTGCTCAAGGGTGTAACCAAGTCTACAGTGAGGTAGCTGCGGACAGATAAGGGTCTCTATTCTAACAGCCTGAGATCATAGGAAACAAGCTGGACTTTGTCCAAACCCTTGAAAGATGTCAATTATACTTAAACCGAATTCCTCTTAATCATGAAGTCTGTGAAGAAGTAGTTATCACTGTTCCACCACTTCTAGAAAGTGCCACAAAAATGAACCTGTGAAGTTTAACAAAAGACCACATTAAAAAATGTAATTCTGTTGTTATCTGTTTTTCCCAGTTTCTAGCCCTGATGACAAAGTATGGCCGATATGGTTTGTACGGAAAATGTTTTGTTTGCTCCTTTTAAATGAAGTGCCTGGGTGTTTCTCTTTGTACCTGTAGATTCAAAGTTGTAATATAATGACCCAAAAAGGATGGAGTAGATGTCATCCTCACTTCAGCAAATACTTCCTTTTTGCTGACATTTGTAAAAACCAAGAATTTGTTAGCTAGAAGAAAAATATATTTCCATTATAACATGATCACAATCATGTATTTTACCAATACTTAGCAACTGTCTCACGTAACATGAAATCCATTATTAAGTATTTTTGAGTACCTAATTGGTGCTCAGCATGTCAGTTTCCTTCTGCTTTAGCCACAACAATTCAGATCTGCAAGCTACTGCTGTGTTTGTGTCTTGTGGTTATGTTTCTCCAGGTACAAAACACAGTGGAAGATATGGGAATGTACCCAGATTCTTTTCTTTCCCTCCCAGGATGTCAGGCTAATCAGCTCTCTGTACCCAGTGGTAATTCAGGTATTGATGACTAACTGACCCAAGCATCAGAAGAACAAATTCTGAGACAAATGGATAGTGAGAAAGACAACTCAATTAGTTAAACTTGAGACCGAGGTGACAGGGGAGAGGGATGATAGCGAGAAAAAAGTAATTGGAGAATATTCTAAGTCATTACTTATGTATAAGAAGGGAATGGGAGGGAATGAAAACAGCAAATACACAAGCCTTATATAATAGAAATAAAAATGACACTGGTAAAATCATTTAGGGTTTCCAAACAATACACTACAATAAAGGTAAATTCAAAATAGGTAACTACAATGGGTACTTATCTTGCCTATTACTGAGTTTCAATGTAAATTGCAACAGCAAATCCCCAAACTCAAATAATTTCCTTCCTAAGATCTCCAGAAGAAAGCTCACTGGAAAATTAGGAAATGAAGAAAATTAAAAATTTCACTCAATTTTTCACAGGAACCGAGTATTTCTAACCCCTAATTGTGTATTGTAGGGGTTAAGCACACCCTTGTAGAATCTGTTACATATAAAAATAGATACACAAAGGTTTGTCTTTTTAACACCAGAAAATGTTTTCTCTATTTTACTGTAAATCCAGAGCCCCATGTCTGTCAGGCATGAGTATCTTCAGTGTTAAAAGTCACTAATTAAACGTGATTATCTTATTTGCAAATGAAGTTGCTACTAAAACCATAAAAGGGCACTGATTTAAAACATGGTTTCTTAACCTCAGCACTGTTGACATTTTGGGTAGATAATTCTTTGCTGTAGGAGTTGTCCTGTGCTCTGCTGGAAGTTTATCAGTATCCTACTAGTCTCTACCCATCAGATGCTCTGTAGCACATATCCCCAGATGCGATAGCCAATATCTCCAGACATTGCCAACTGTCTCCTGGCAAAGGCTGCGGGAGGGCAAAATAGCCCCAGTTGAGAAACAATGGTTGAAACAAATGGTTAAATTAAAATAATCATCCTAATACTTTTTTAGCACTATGAACTAGGCACAATTCAACTTAATCCTCAATAACAATTCTTCTGAGGTAGAGCCTATTTTAACCCCTATTTTGCAGATGAGGAAACTGAAGTACAGAAAGGTGAAGTTACTGCCCAAGGTCACTGGACACATAAGTGGCAGAGAGGGAAGTCAAACCTAAGCAGTCTGGCTCCTAATTTCCACATGATAGCTGCGATGACATAGGGAGAACAAACACAACTTACAATTATTTCTCATTCAAGATTTTTAGTAGTCTTATAATATCGGACACCTTACATACCCCTAGTGAGTTCAGAACAGTGATTGGTAAAACAGGAACAATAATGAGATAAAATAAGATAATTTATCAAAAGCAGTTAGGAAAGCCTCAAAACAAAAGTTCTAAGAATAATGAATAGAATATTCTTATTTATTCACACTCTTTACATGTGGATGTATCTTTGGTGTCTCTTCCCTGTTTATATGCATATAGCAATTAGAATCGGTTACACAGAGAAACTACTATAAAATGCTGCTTCTGCTTTGGGTTATCCCTACCAGTAACCTGAAGCACGAAGTACCTCCTGGGTAACAGCCTGATTGGTCGATCATAAACCATAGCAACAGGCCACACGATTCGCCAGTGGCTGTTGAGTAGCTCTTGTATATGGGCTGCACCAGTCTTCCCAGACCGCACACACATAGTATCCACAAGTAGTAGGTAGAAATCCCCCCAAAGATGTCCGCTCCCTAATCTAGGTACCTGTGAAATGTAATTTTACAAGGCAAAAGGACAGTTTACAGATGTAACAAAAGTTACACCTAATTATCCAAGGACAGGTAAGGTAACCTTAAGACACAGAGAGAAGCCTGGATTATCAAGGTGGAGCCAATCTACTCACCTGAGGCCTTGAAAACAGACAATGTTCTTTAGCTGAGGCAGAAGAGAGGCAGAAGGGAGAGTGAGAGATTTAGCTGAGCAGCACTCAGTGAGGTGTTGTCAGTTTGAAAATGGGAGAGGCACTGTGAACATGAATACAGGCAGCCTTGAAGAGCTGAGAGGCTCCCAGCTAACAGCCAGTAAGGGCACTGGGACCTCAGCCCTGCTGTTGCAAGGAACTGAATTTTGTCAACAAGCTGAATGAACCTCTAAGTGGATTCTCAACCAGAGCCTCCAGGTAAGAGACCAGGCCACCCAGTGCAGAGACATCAAAGAAGCCCACTCACGCTGACCTAAGGAACTGTGAGACATTAATTTTATATAGTTTTCAGCTTCTACGTTTGTGTAATTTGTTACAGCAACTACAGAAAACTAACAGAGCGTGCAACATGCCTGAACAAGGAAGAACAGTAACTTACCCACTGCCACAGCATAAATTACCAAGTGGCAGACAAAGATTCAGAAACCCAGTCTTTCAATCCCCAAACTATTTCTTTAAATAATAAATATCTGCACCACCCTGGAAGCAAATGGTTTTGCATCCATTTACTCGCAGGCTCCTCACAACAGCCATGAAAGCATTTTACAGATGAGAAAGGCTCAAAGACATTGTGTACTTACACAGGGTTAGACTGTTAATAAGTGACAAAGCCATGAGATCTTTTATCTCTTTGCCTTTGCATGTGCTGCCTTTAACAGTGAATGTGTAGTAAATATAAAGGATTAAACAAAGCAAGCCATAAAAGCACTGAAAGACAAATGATTTTCTGCTGAAGGGAAACAGGTAAGAATTTGTGGAACTAATAAGATTTAAGTTGGGTCTGGATGGACAGGTAGAATTTCCAAAGAATGCTAAGACCTGATCTTTTTTTTAGAAACGTGGAATCAAATTCGTGTGTGTGTGTGTGTGTGTGTGTGTGTGTGTGTGTGAATTGGCCACCATTAAGGTTAAAATATTTGAACTTTATCCCATTATGAAGCAGCACTATGAGAGGCTGTTAAATAGAGAACATCTCTGGGCAGGTATGTTTGATTCATGAACTAGTGTTTTGCAGGCATGTTTGTATCATAGTTAGTGGAACAACATGAAAATGCTGGTAAACTGTCATTTCAAGGAGGCAGAATTTTCTGTAGTGAATATATACAGCAGAACCCCAGACAATCCGCCTCTAACAAGTAGTCCCATGACAAAGGAACCTCCAATAAAAGAAAAGCAGCTGGATGCAGCAGAGATGGAGGGAGACCTCTGTGTATCCAGGCAACCCTGTCTTCTCCAACACTCAAGGGGCTCCGTGTCATGGCTATATTGGTATTAAAAATCAATACTCTACCACTTGGCCATAGTGGATTAGACACCTAACTACAGCTGGGTCAGATTCTCCATTCTGGTAATTTAGAATTTAGTCTCTGAGACACTTTTTGGAATATTAGTACTTTAACTCATTGGCCGTGGAAACTAAAGAAAGCGTTTGTTTGCAGAGGAAAGAATAAAACAGATATGTCTACAGACAAAAGATCAAGTAACCCAGGATAAGAAACTAGAGGCATAGCAGTCTTGGTTCCAGATCCCTTGATAGTTCTAGGCCCTGTAGCATCTTGCTGCACTTCTTGACTTGAATCCATGACATAATCTCTCTTATCTTGCAATAAATATCCCTACCCACTTTCTTTAACCTGAGTGGATTTATATTCTTAAAAAAAAAAAAATGATCCTTGCATCAAATTCTCAAAACAAAACAAAACAAAACAAACAAACAAAACTTGGGAAAACCCCAAGACTACGTCAATCTACTTGTCTGCCTTCTTCAACTATGTCAGAGTGGCTGAATCCTGCTAAAGAAGAACCAAACAAGTGAGCAGATGGAGCCATCACAAATCCACGGCCGCCAGCCCCAAATGTGTGCTTGGCAGTGCCCAGCAAGATGACTGTTTCTGTACTTAATGTTTGCACTGCCCCTAGTCATCTTGCAGCTACCATCCCACCCCTCCAGTTCCAACCACTTTGGCCTTCTTGGAAGAAAGGTCTCTGTACTTCCTTCCCTCCCCTGCACTACGGATTCCACTCCAAATACACCACTGAATATGTTCTAGTAGGGATCTATTTCTGCCTGCTTGTTACCAAATCTGCAGGCCAATTCTTAGTCCTTATCTTGTTTCTCAGCATCATTTGACACTGCTGACACTCACTACTTAAAATGTTAAATATCCAAAAATGCCCCAGGGTGCCATATTCTGCTAGTTTTCTTTCTGTGCTTCTGATGGCTCCTTCCCTGGTGTCTCTTACCCTGTGCATCCCTTAAATGTTGATGTTCCTCGGGCCTTAGGTCTTGAACTCTCATAGTAGGATACCGTATCCCTGAGAGAGCTTATCTACTTCTGCAGCTTGATGGTCTTAAGATTGGTATCTCTAGTTCAGTCCTGTCTTTGCAGTGCTTGCTCTTTATTTCCAATTGCCTGTGAGAGACCTTCTACACTTGGACATCTTTCTCATTTAATGCAAAGCACGCCAAACCAAATCCATCATGCCTCTCCATTCCTCTACTTTGCCTAGGTCCCCACCATTACCCCATGCACAAAAACCAGGAACCCAAGCACTGTCTTTGATTCTACTTCCTTCATCTGTCTCCGTGTAAGTGTTCACAAAGTTCTGTAAATGTTATCTTTTAAATATCTCAACAATCTGTCCACTTTGGCTATCCCCACTGCCCCCATGTTAAACAAGCCATCATCACCTCTCACCTGGATTACTGCAAAGCCCAACACGTCCCTGACTCCAACCTTATCCCAAAATACAAATTTGAGATTATTTCCTCAATTTAAAACCCTTTCATTGCTCCCAGAGATCTCAAGATAAAGTCCACACACCTTGTGAGATCCCTTCTCTGCTTTACTTCTCTGGCTTATTTATTAGCACTGGCTTCTCAATTGCTGGTTCATTGCTCATTTAGCTGGTTCAGTTTTTGGCTTACCCTCGGGGCCTTCACACAGGCCTCTCCCTATTCTGTGCCCCCTTCCTCCTGCTCTTCAAGTGGCTAATCTCTACTCACCTCTAATGCTCTACTACTTTTAGAAAGTATTCCTGAAACTCCTAAACCTGAGCTAATGGTCCCTATCACACTCCCCCACTGCACCCCAAACTTCCCCTACTGGAACACTTATCACACTTCTCCTCCCTATCCTTGTGGATTCCAGATTGGCACTGGTCTCATATACCTTGCTTACTGTTGTCTCTCCAGTGCTCTGTACAAGGAAGTACTCCCAAATATTTCTGGAAAGAGCACTGTTGGAAATGTTTCTTCATTTGGCTTATTTTAGAAAATTAATATTAAAGTTGTTTTTTAAAAACATTTGGATATGAATGATTACTGTACTGCTCCACCTGAATATACTTTAGAAGGAGTTATACTGTCCAATGTATCATCATCGAGGACCAATTAAACATGCTTTGTTGTTACTTCTACGTAAAATCTGAGTGTCAAGTCAGTAACGATGCTTACTTTGACTCAAATCTTTTTTGGTAATATACCTCATCATGAATTTTAAAATTAATATTTCACTTGTGTTACTATGGTCATACTTTATGAAATGTCTCCCTTAAAAATTAAATAATTGCAAGATTATTCATTCTAAAATTTAGGAGTCATAGTTGCTCCAAGACTAAGGGGAGAAAAGGAAGCAACTTTTTTTTTAAATTTACTTTGAGAAAGAGAGAGAGAGAGAGAGAGAGAGAGAGAGTGTGTGTGTGTGTGTGTGTGTGTGTGTGTGTGTGTGTGCAGGGGAGGGGCAGAGAGATAGGGAGAGAGACAATCCCAAGCAGTCTGCACACTGACAGTGTGGGGCTCAAATTCATGAACTGTAACATCATGACCCGAGCTGAAATCTACAGTCCAATGAACCCACATGCCCCAGAAAGGAAGCAAATTTAGACTTTTTTCAGAGACTGTCCTCTTTCTCTCCATTTTGACTTAAACAACTTTCCAGGACTTCCAATTATTTTCATTAATGCTTAACGTATAATTTGAGATAATTATATACATACACATAATCATGTATACATTATGTATAAACATATCATTAAGGTGTATATGCTTACATTAATATACACTAATAAACATGTGCTGAATGTGGACCACAATATCATTAAGAGAAGCCTTTGCAAACAAACTGATCATGGGTTTTACTTTCAGAATTAAGTCTAAAAACAAGACACAACAGCACAAACAAACTGAAAACTAAAATGAAAACAAACAAAAACAAAAACCCAGCAGGTTGTTTGCCACAAGCTGAGATGGAATATCAACCCTCATGCTCCTGTTTCCCCCTTACTTCTCAGGCAAAGGAGTGACTCCAGTGACTCCCAGTTCCTTAGTCAAAACAGGTAAGATCCTCAAGGACGCCAAGGCAAGGGGAGGGGGGTGCATTCACCAGGAGTGAATGCAGTCTTGGGAAGATTTGTGCCAGGGCCAGATAGAGCCAATGTCAAATCCCAGGTGAGCCACCCAGAAGCTCTGTAACCCCAGGCAATTTTCACCACCCTTCTTGACCCCAATTTCTTATGTGTAAAATGGGGAAAATAAGACTGAAGTCACAGGGCTGTTCTGAGAATTAAGCAAGTTTATGTATGTAAAGTGGTTAGCACAGTGCCTAATAAGAAGTAAACACTCAACAATGGTATGCTATAATTACTTTCATATTTCTCATCCCTCTAGAATTAAAATTACAGATAAAAGAGACAAAATCCATACAAAGATGAGACTGTAAAAATCTAGTTATTCGTTGTTTTAATTATCTATAGATCAAGCTACAGAGAAAATCACTTAAAGGGGCTATTCTCAGAACAAGAAGAATAACATGCATTCTATTGGGAGAAAGAAGGAAGCATGTTATAGAGTGTAACTGAGAAAGTTTATTTTTTTATTAAATGTGTGGTCCTAACTGCTACCTCTGTTTTAAACCTAGAGAAAAAGAGAAAATTAATGGCTATTGTTGTTGTTGTTCATAAATTAAATATATCTGCAAATTAATAGCTGAAGTTTAAGAGTCATTTAAGGAATAAATGCGTTATCTCAAATATTCAGGCAAAATTCTGTTTAAGAAAGAAACAGCTAATGGGGGGCTTCTTATATAATGATGGAAAACTCTAGAATGCATTATATACAGACATTCTCTTTTATGATCACTAATGTGTTCTGTGCCTCTGGGGTTTGTGAAGACCGGGTACTCCAGAGTGAAGTACAAGAGCAGTGGTCTCACCTAGAGATGGAAGAGGGATTTCCCTCCTTACCAGTTTAGTTTACCACCTTCAGATCAGCTCTTGAAAGTGCTGACTGCAAAAATCCCCCAGTGCTTTGGAAAGCCCTAACAACCCTATGGTGATGATGCCTAAGATTTTGACTCAGTCAAAGGCATTCCTTCCTGAGACAGCCTTCCAGCAATTCCACTGAGACCCAAAGGCCCACAGATACACCAACCAGTCATGTAACTAGACAGCTTTCTCCATAAGGAATTCTAAAACCTTGCAGCAAGTGCCCCACAGGTCAGGGAAAAGGTGATCTACCAGTGCTAATGTCTGGAATTCACCTCTTAAACTTCCAGGAAAGCAAGAGTCCCCGCTGATAACATAGTCCCTTCTTGATGATTAAGGTGACTAGTTAACATCCCACTTCTGCTACTGTTATCTACCTTTGTGTCATTAGCACCACCTCTCTGTGAGAGAAAACACAAAAGGATGAAAGATGACTAATAGCATGGGTTAAAAAGTATGAAAAAAAAGGGGTGCCTGGGTGGCTCAGTTGGCTAAGCGTACGACTTCGCCTCAGGTCATGATCTCATGGTTCATGGGTTCGAGCCTTACGTGGGGCTCTGTGCTGACAGCTCCAAGCTTGGAGCCTGTTTAGGATTCTGTGTCTCCCTCTCTCTCTGCCCCTCCCTCACTCGTGCTATCTCTCTTTCTCTCTCTCTCAAAACTAAATGAACACTAAAAAAGTATGAAAGAAAAAAATATAGCTAAATTAAGCTAAACTAATTCAGCTAAAATTAATAGTTAATTATCTACGGCATATTCAGCTCTAAAATTCTAAACCTCTATTACAACATCAAAGACAAGTTAGAGGAATTAGGTCAGAGCTTTTACTTATCAAGAATACATACGTTTTCCTAATGAGAAATCCATAGTCAGTTAACTCAAACCTGGTAATATAGTTTGTTAAAACTTCTAGTCCCCAAAGAAGTCCCTTCAAAATGCCTAAATTCTAGTGCCTTTACTTTATGAAAACCTAGAGTGTAATTCTACAGATCACAGGTGGGTGGAGAACTACAACCACAGAAGCAACTACACTGAATCCCAGATTTACAGGCATATTCTAATGGAACTACATTAAAGAAGCATCAAGAAAGAAATAGATGCACAGCATCTCCCCCAAGGGCAACTTTTTGTATTTTAGTTCATCACACTATGCTATATCTTGGAATAGGACTCTCTCCTATTTATAAAATTATTGTCTATTCAATTTCAATCAACTTTAGAAACACTGTCAAGGCATAGAAAATGCAAGATTCTTTTGAATTTAGCTTTTCCTATTTCCTTACCACCAATGTCAGTCAAGTAGATTTAAAATTCTAAGACCGAAACAAATAGATTGGGAGCGGGGCGTTAAAAAAACAAACAAACAAAAAAAACAGCTAGAAAAAAGGAGACTAAAACATAAGGTCAGCAAAGAATACCTTTAGCTCTCTACACTAATCAGTTTTAATCAAATAAATCCTACTTTGAAATCTAATGTGACATGACTTAAAAATTAAAATAATACCATAAGTCAAAAACCCTCTATTATTTTAGGTTGAATCATAAGAACTCATGTCTTGTTTCTTAGGTTAAGATTAAATTCAGTTAAAATGTTCTTCAGAAAGCCTTGAAGATTATAATGTTCCAATAAAAGGAAGTAAACTTTTAGAACATTAGTGATGTTCTGTTTCCAAATCTAATCCTCCAGGCATAAGCTACAAAGTTAATAAAGAGCAGATTAAAACCAACCAAGAACAAATTATTAGTTCCGTTTTCCATTTCACTCTTCAATTCTTGTTTTAAATGCACTAGGAATCTCAGCCGCAGACGTGGTTAAAGCTGCAGCGGCTCTAATAATCAGCGGATCTTATCACAAAGGGTGTAGATACTTCCTAAATGAAAGCGCCATATGCCTAATTATTGAGCTAAATTTATACATGTAGCTATCTCTGAATGAAACATTTTCAGCCTTGCAGCTCACAAAATATTTCTTTTCATGCCTTTAAGGTATTTCTCCAGATTTCATTCTCCCCTGCTTTTTTTCTCCTCCGTCAGTTTGAGCATTGTGTGACATACCAGGCCAGGAAGCTAGAGGTAAGTGGACACTGATAAATAGTCACCCCCTCTATGGTCTTCCCAAGGATGAACATCACTTCTGTGAGATAACAATTGAAACAAGGCAAAACAATGCTTACTTTCCTGTCACAGGAAGCAGGAATTTTGGCAACAACAACAAAGTACAGAGGTAACGGCAGAAAATACAAGTGAACTAGCATTGGTTAGTTCAACAATACTGCGGCCAAAGCTTCCCCTTCTTTCCTGGAAATGACTTCTCGAATCCACTTACTTACCGACAATCCCTTTCTTAACAAAAGTCCAAGCTTACTACTCCAACCAATCCCTAGTTACTGACAAATAAAATACTATAAATACTAATAATGAATGCTATGTGTCAGGTATTACACGGAGAGATTCACATACATTTTCTACTTTAATTCTCAAAAGGACTCTGCACAAGAGAAATGTTAGCCCCATTTCACGGGTGTAGAAAGGGAGGCTCAGAAGGGATTCTGCTCTGCCACAGTGCTTCACTGTCTAACTAGAATTTTGGTGATAGACTTGAATTGTTTCTCAATTTGGTTACATTTAAGACAAATTTCTTTCCATTGTTAATTCTGGACCATGAACCGATGGAATAGAAAAAGGTCTCTTCATACTCAGGGGGTCTAACATCTAGTTGGAAGATAACATATATGCTCATGAATTAGCAACCCACAGGGCAAAGACAGAGATAACAAATGCCATGGGAATTTGGAGAAGGGAAGAGCAGCAAAGGCTGGGAATGTGAGAAAGGGCTTCATGGGGAACATGGGGAAAGTAAGAGGACATGCTAACTGAGAGGAATAAACTAAACAAGGCAAAACAAGTGTTTTGGAGACAGTAACTATGCAAGTTTAGCTAAGGCAGTTTAGTTTAGTTTAACTAAAGCTAAAGGCTCTCCCAATTTAAGAGCTATGTATGATTCAAGAAGCAGAGCCCGATTTATAGAAGACTATGAATGCCAGCCCAAGGAATGGAGACTTCCTCCTAGAGCAATATTTTTCACACTCTAGTCACTTGGCCAGTGGTATCAGCATCAACCAGGAGCATGCTAAAAATGCAAATTCTAGGGCCTACTCAGATCTACTGAATCAGAAATTCTGGGGGCAGAGCCCAGCAATCTGTGTTAATTTGTCCTCCAAAGGATTCTGAGGCTGCCTAAAGTTTGAATTGTTACTCCACAGGAAATAGAGACCCACTAAAACCTCTGAGATAGGTGACTTAAGAGAAGTGATGTTTTAGGAAAATTCATCTAATAGTGAGCTGCAGAATGAATTAGAAAAGGGACCATTTGCAAATTCATAAAGTTCACAGAGCTTCTACCGTGCAATTATTTATATGAGATGGCCCTTTTCAGGAGCTACAAAATATTAAATTGGAAAACAGGAGACCAAGGTTCTTTTGCAAAATATCACACCTTCTTACAGAGAAATTTTTATTAAATTCTAATTTCTCTAGTGGAAAATAACCCCTAACCTATTACTTTTCATTTCAGGGTGGTACTGTAAACATTACTTATAAAAACATCATTGTCTCAAAAATATTTGCTGGCAGGAGCGGCAGGAAGGGGGACACCCAAACCAACTTTAATTAGGTGTCTCATGTATAAAATTGAAATCTAAGAAAAATGACAACTCTTCATAAATGTAGTCCACAACTCTAGATAATAATGAATAGAAATGAATGAGGACCCTACCTAATTTAAAAGTCACACACCTGAAAAATAAAATAGTGAATGTAAACATAAAGCAGACTAACTTTTAAACAAACACAAACTTTTATATTCAATTAAGTGTTGACTTCCAAAAATATTTCACAAGTATCTACATTGATTTCAGCACTGTTACATCCGGTCAAAAGGTTTTTTATGAAAAATCTTCACAGCCAGTTTATGAATCATATAAGAAAATGAATACAGGTTTTCGTTTTATAAATGATTGTGAAAAAAACTTTAAAATGGTTAAAGGTATTTCCTACATTGATTAATTTCTATTCACTAGATCTGATTATGAATGACTTTTGACTGTTAAAAAGTATCAAGCTTTCCCTCAAAAGACAATGGCTTGTAGCCTATGATGATTCATAGAAGGGGCTTCAAAGATGAGTGGACACCATTTTTGGATTATGTGATTACATAAAGTGGGGGTAGAGGCGCCTGGGTGGCTCAGTCAGTAAAGCATCCGACTTCGGCTCAGGTCATGATCTCACGGTTTGTGAGTTCAAGCCCAGAGCCTGGAGCCTGCTTCGGATCCTGTGTCTCCTTCTCCCTCTGCCCCTCCCCCGCTTGTGCTCTGTCTCTCAAAAATAAATAAATGTAAAAAAAAAAAATTAAAGTGGGGGTAGGTGTGTCACACTTGAGTAACTCCTCTTGGTATGTTTGCTTAAATAAGCACATTCATTCAACAAATATTTACGGAGTCCTATTATGGGCAAGGCCCAGAGTTAGCTGACCCATTAGGTACATAAGGGGGAAGCTCTGTCCCGCTCTCAACATGTTAGTCCTGGAACCAATTCACAACAATGAAGAGCCAACATCACAGTTCTCTTGGAGTAAGAGAAAGTACTTCTAACCTATGCTATGGCTTTATCTTATTATTGATAGACCACTTACTAAATCATAATTTTTATTCACCCTAACTGCTAAAACAGCTTAAAGCAGTAGTTAATAAATCATCTTCATTTTTTATGCTCCTTAAATTGCCCACCCCACCCAGCTTCCTTTTTGTTGTTTTTTTTAAGCTAATAAATTCTTCATCACATATCCAAAGTTAAGTAATCCCTAGGAGGATTAAATAATGAAGACTAACCAAAATGTTTAATATGAGTAAATATACACAATGTATTAAATACACGCCAATTACTAAGTAGAGGTCCTTTTACACTTAATAAGAATGCCTTATAAAATTGCTGACTCGGGCTAATAACTCCTGAGGACACAGTATGGACTGTTGAAACATTTCTAATTATGAGATGAAAACCTGTAGTTGACTAGATACATCATAACATTCAACACTGCTAGTTGACTACAAAAATAACATGTCTCGGAGAACAGCATCCTAAACATTCTAAAATTACTATCATCTTAAACCACAATTTATAAAAATAATATAGTACATTTATGTCAATCGTTATTCACCATGTTAACGCAGTCTCAGAGCCAAATTGAAACAGTTCTGGTGTTTGGCAGACTTTTATGAATTAACCAAGGTCAGAGTAAAAATACATCTTGAAATGTGCAGCTCCTCACTATCTTAAAAACGCATGACTAAAAGCACGTTATTTGAAGGAGTAGCAAAAAACAAAAAGCCCAAATTTCATAAGCAAATCATGCTTTTCTTGCACTCTCAAAATACCTTACGCAAAATGCATATTTATCATATTTAAAACATTAAATACCTGTAAAATAAATAACATAATTTTTCTTCTGTAAGAAATCAGCTTTGTTAAGACTTGCCATTTTCTGGCATCACTAAAATCACTTCTGAAATTCTGTTTAGACTATTTTTGATCTTCAACTATAATCTTAAAATATTAAGAAACCATCCTGATGATTCTAGAAGGAGAAGGATGTCTCCTTCCTTCCCCAGATCTTTAAAGAGGCCAATACTTTCCTCAAATATCTGATGCAAAAGCCCAACTAGAACTTAACAATGAAGGTCAGCTGATGGAAGCTGGCTGGGTCTTAGCTGCGGAAAAGCAGACTGTTCCAAGGTTCTTGGTAAGTACCCCTATCGATAAAGAATACTTTTTTATTCTAAGGGTCCAACTCAGGGAGGAAGCAAATATTATTGTAAGTTTTTTTGTATGTTTTGTTTTTTGTTTTTTTAAATAAAATGCTGTCTATCACCTTATAGGACCTTGCCTCCTTTGGGAGCCCATGTCTAACCAGCCAGCTTGTTAGATCCACCTTCTTTGATGGACACCCCACTCCTTGGGCTTCCAGGCTTTGCCTTTTCCCTAAATCCTGCCCTTTAATAACTTCCTTGTTCTATACAACTCACAATGAGGAAATGCAACTAGTCAACCAACACAGAAGAAATTGTTGCTCAAAGGAACGCAAATTAAATATACAAGATACTGTTTCATCACCTATGAAATTTACAAAGATTCAATAGACTACAGTCACTATATTACAAGTGGAAGCATAAATTCTTTTCGGAAAATAGCCCTCAAAATGTACTATGATCCCTTGATCCATTCATTTCCTCTTCTAGGAATTCAAGGGGAAATCCTACTTATGGGGGGTTAGAGCAATAAAAAATGATATGGAAACTTAATGGACAAAGGTGTTTATCTCGGCATTTTTTATATGAAAATAAAAACTGGAAATAATCTAAATGTTCAGATCCAAGGGAATGGTTAAACAAACTATGATACTTCAATTACATATATTATATTATCATAAAATGACACAGTTATAACTGTGGGGGAAAAAAACCCTATATGTTGGGGTGAAGTAGTGTTGATATTACCTGTGACTAAATGATAGGACTGTGAAGGATATTTTTTTTCCTTTTTCTGTTCCTGTGTACTTCTAAATGTTCTCCCCACCACCACCCACCCCTGGCCAGCATTAGTTTGCAGTGAAATAAGACAATGAAAGATATTTCCTTCTTCTACAAACCTATTCTCGTCCTTGCTAAGACAAATCTCAAAGTATAATAATTTCTGCTGGGCAACTTGAGTGATATACTTTTAACAGCGGCCTTTAAGAAGCAATACATCTATGAAAGGGAGGCACTGATGGCAAAATTTCAGGCAGCTGGGAATGAGATTTTGAGACTGGGAACACACCCCTGCGCTTCCTTAATCATTCCACAGGGCTGTCCTTTAGCCTTATGCCCTGACAGAGAGTCAGTGAGGAAACACACACTTTACACAGTTCCAGCACATACTGTTGTGAAAGGGGAACTAGGGTCAGACAATCATGCCCAAACATCAGCTCGTGGAATTTGGACATGGCTACCCCCAGCAGGGATCATGAGCCCTGACCCCCTGTCTCTGGACCTTCTGGACCCTTAGAAAAATCAAGTGCTCCTCACAGGACTTTGAAAAGACCATTCAGTGAGAAAGGACTTGGTAGATAGATTCCAGCAATAGCTCATGGTCTTTGCACAGCTTAAGTTCCCTCTGCATCAGTTCACAGACTGTTTACATGCCTCTTGGCCACACCCTTCCTCATAAACGCACACCCTCGGCAAATAGGTATCCCTGCTAGTCTGTAGCAAAGAGGGTGTCAGCATATGGCATGCTGTTATTAGAGCCCCCGGAGGAAGCTGGTGTGCTTCCTCATGTCCTCATCCCTCTCTTCCATGCCTCCTCTCACACCAAGTGCCCTCACCGAACTAAGGACTGGGGACAGGACAACCCAGTGGGGGACCCACATACCAAAGTGTGAAGAAGTGCAAAGGAAAGTTACTATAATATGGCCTGTCACTAAATGAACAGATGCAGAGCAAGAGTGATGGGAAAGCAGTGAGGCAAATCAGGAACTGGGCCTTTGATAAGCTTAAGAACCGGGACACAAATGGACTGAAAAAAAGGACTTGATGGAGGCAGCCATTCTAGTTACAAAAGACAAGTGACTACAAAGGATAGCGGGCCTTTTAATTTTATTATCTCTGTTCTGGATTATCTGCTTGACTCCTGGGCATTAGTGTACCTAAAGCAACTGCCAGAGTATTCAAGATGGAAAGGAGGGCTGCGCCTTTTAAATGCTCTTAAGCCTAATCTCATCTGGTTTTCTTTCAAGTACCTAATGATCACAGAAGTCTGTGTCAGGACCCAGTGGGAGTAGGGCAGTGCTGCCCCCTTCTTTGGAGCAAAGGAATTAGTCAGCATTGCTTTCTCAGGCAATACCTTACCAAGCAAAGATGTTCCTGTCCTTCTCGGATGGTCTCAGTGGGGCTTCTCACTGCTGGTCTGCCATTCAGGGCTGAGGAGGAGGGAGGGCCAGCCCGGCCAGCCTCCAAAACATATGATCTCATTAGAGTCAAAAAATCACCTGCGGAGTGGGGCCTTCAGGCTAAGACGCAGTTCCCAGCTCTGACTTTAGTGCACTGGGGGGAATTTCAGGAAGTCACAGCTCACTGGGCCCTGTGTCTCATGGAAAATGAGTACTGGGTTTCAGGATCTCAGAGGTCTTTCTGGGCCAGAAACCCTAATAAATCTCAATTCATGGCTCTCAAAGAAGGGCAAAACCTTTGAGTTATAAAGTATAAATGCTTTATGTGAATTTTGATTGTTAGGGGATAGACTGAGCTCTGATTATAGCATTGATCATGATGAAGTAAATTTCTGTCAAGTCTAAAATAATTTTCTTCTCATTTCTTAAAAACATTCCTCCAAAGGTAAAACTGGTTAAAACACACTTAACTCAATCTATTTCAGGGAACAGTTTCAATGCCTAAGAGGTAACTCAAGGACTGTGATGGCTCTGAGAAGATGGCAGTTCAGCAATAAGCACATTTGACTATGAGAAAGAAACTAATTCTTTAACAAATACTTGAAGTACAGAAGCTGAAGAAGTCTATCATTTTAAAGATACCTGAAGTTTTTTGGAATTCGGAAGGAATCTGAGAAAATCAGAGTTGACAGTAACACAGTAAAATCATAGCTGTCTGGAAAGATCATCTTGATGAACTGGAAATGTATCCTTTTAAGCACTAAACTTAATTTGAACTGTTTTTGGTAACTTTTTGAAACTTCATTATCCACTTCCTGATTTACTAAACAGTATGAAACAATGTAATCTTAGATTGACAGCTTTAGGTAGCGACTAATAACCATAATAATAGCAAGTGGCATTTATCATACACACACCGGGCACGCTGAATATCTTTCGAAGTGTTCAGTGTGGATGATCTCATTTGAGACCTCTGATCCAACAAAATGGGTGCCATTATGATCTTCATTTTACAAATGAGAAAAGTGAAGCTCAGAAAGATTAAACTGTAACTCCTTTAAGGTCAAAGAGCTGGAAATGGAAGAGATTCAGGTTCAGGTCATCTGCCTCCAGACCAGCCCTTCTCACCACCACAGCACTGCAAGTGGTTGGAGCAGGAACAGGCAAGGGCATCTGGAGACTCTTCAGGACCTATTTGGGTAAAGAGAACTGTGCTCCCACAATATAGAACCCATAGTGGTGTAATGTTTAAATGTATGTCTACTTTTTGAAAAATACAGTCCTGCAGGCCAGCTATCAATTCTTCTGTTACACATGATGCAATGTCAGAAGAATATGCACATTTATAGTTTGAAAGCACTCCCCCACACAGTCACACTTCTTTTCTCTAAGCTGTCTCTCTTCTCTTTTGCTTCCCCACCTCTCTTTGTAAAGAATGTCCAACTGAATGTTTACAAATGCCTCGGCTTCCCACAGATCTTTATAAAGAGAAAAAAATGTCACATCAAACTTTTCCTGAGTGGCTTTAAAAAGAAGAGGTCTTCTAAATCATGCCGCTAATAAGATTTAAAAAACAATGACTACAGTTCATGTAACTTAACTAATATAAACTCAGATTTATAATACTGCAGAATTGTGTTTTGTACTCATCCTACATTAAGGCCTTCAAATAATGAATATGGCCAGTCCATTTATACACTTCAGTGGCATTTGATTTAGGAGGCAAACCATGGTAAGACAGTGAGCATGTTGAGATAGGGCTTCTTCCACCCTCAACTCTAATGTGATTTCCAGAAGAATCTTTGCGTCTCAGTTTCATCTACTGTACAATGAATAAGCTGAGCTATCTTTAAGGATTCATACAGATGAATGAACACTTTATGGCTCAGAGAATATATTTACTTTTAAAAATCAGAGAGTTATCATTTTTACGGCATATTGTTAGTAACAGAAAAAAAAAATTTGCATAGTTTGCGTAAACGATCTTTAAACAGGTTTGGGAGTGGGGGTAAAGGGGTGGGGGCGTGGTTAGTTAGAGGTAGTTCAATTACTTAACACTAAACAAGAAAGTAGGCTAAGAACTGAGGGAAAAGTCATGACTTAGTTTCCCCAAAGAAAGAATCTCTTCCTTAAACTACCAAATGCTGGTTTCTCCTTTACCATGTAGATCTGCTTAGGGTCAAGCATTTCATACTATCTCTGGAGTCCACCAGGTAGATGCTCCTATTTGACCATTCAAAACTCATCTTTGACAAACACATACATTTTTATGGTTTTGTAGAACCATAAAGAACTTAAAAGGCCACAGGTTCTCTATTGGGCCAGAGGGTATAATCAGGTTCCAATGTAGTGCTGATCTACCCATGTATATTTGTCCCTCATCACTCATACTGGTCTGTGGGTATTCCTCTTCTCTGACATTGAGACACATGCTTTAAACCCTCCTTAATAAAGAATTTGTACTACCACAGTTTATGGAATAATTCAATACAAATATGTAAGCTCTCCACTGAAATCCAAAAATTCAGATGTCATACAAAGGCATATGTGAAATACTAAGATATATTTCTTAGGATGGTTTATTTTACCAGCTCACCGAAGACATACAGAAGCATTGACTTGAAAATGCACTTTTTAACCACTTTTCATACCCTTAACTAGGTTCTCAGGCCTAGTTTAAAGAGGAAGACAGAATACTCCTCTCAAATTATCAACAGCTTCCAGAAAATTAAGCTGAACGTAATTGATTATCCATTCACAGTCTTTTCTTGCTTTCATGTATTAATATTCAACAGTCAGCATCTACTCTAGTACTTAGACCATTGAAATTTGAATTTATTCATCTATTCATTATTTAAAGAGAAAAAAAAGATTTTATTAACATTCTATGACCTACCTGCTCTGGGGAAAGACCGAAGGGTGGGGGAATCTGGCATTTGCCCATTGTTAATATCAAGTGCGTTTCAGACCAGGATGAGCAGGATAGGTGAGGTAAACTGAGAGTATTTCAGTTCCTCTGGAGTCAGGTCTTCAAATTGTGACTTTTAGTATTATGCAAATATTATTTTCCACATCAGAACTACCCATACAAATAAACTGTAAAGCTGAGTTTCAAAATAAAAGTATTAGTCTGTCAAGGTAGATTATTCCTACATCTGATCTTTAATAAAAAGGGGTTAATCGTCAATAGCTGACTTATAGACTCAAGAACAACGTAAGACTAGACTAAGGCATAAAAATATGTATTTAACCATTAGCTATCAATATGAACATTTTCTTTAAACTTATGATCATATAAACAGGTCTGGAATAAAAAACTAAAGACTGCTTTGAGAAGCCTAGAGACAACTGTGACCCATGGCTAACCAGTCCTAAAGCCTTACCTGATAGACCCAAAGTTGACTGTCAGCCCCTTCACCTCTATCCCATTTAGGTTGGTGGAGATTCCAGCTGGAGATTCCAGTCTGAGAAAGGAGGAATCCCTCTGACAACTTAACTGTCTTCAGCCCCTATTACTCAAGGACTCTCCATAATTCCAATAGATGAAAAATGAAATTATTCATCCTCTAAATTAGGAATATGGCTCTAATCCTAAAGGACAGTGCAACTTCTTTGTATAGACTCAACAAAACAAAACAAAACAGGAAAAGAGCTTCCCGATTTAAAAAAAAAAAAAAAAAAAAAAAAAAGGTCAAGGTAGAAGAGAAACTATTCTTCTAAAAATTCCATGGTGCTATTTTAACTTCTGTACTTCATTATTTTAACACTGCTTTTTACATTAAGCACAATCTGAGTACAATTTTAAAAAGATCAAACTCATGAAAATATGTATTATGTATTATAAAATTCAGGGAAATTCCAGAGTTGGTTTACAAAGTTGTTTTGGGGGGGGTATCTTGGTTTCAATTTTAAGTTTTACATCAAAGATTTACCACCCATCAAATTAGTATTGAACAGCATATAATTCCTTTTTGTAAAGGGTGCTAGGCAATATCCTATTTGAAATTATGGCTGTCTGCTCGTGGCACAAATTTGTTAAAAATTTACCAAAGTGCCAGTAACAATTGTGTTGAAAGTATAAAAACAGTATTTGCTGCCTTTAAACCAAATTTACAAAATAAATGTTTGGCTCAGAAATTATAGTCTATGCTCTCAACATATTAGACTTGCCTATACCTTCTAAATTTTAGCTATAAAACTGTTAGTACATTCAGGTGTGATAGAGAACCTAAGTATATAAAGAAAACTAGAAAATACAGGAACAACAAAGATCAAAACCAAGGCAAAGATCCACTGGTCCATGACAAATGTCCACGGTGGTGCCAGAAACAGACTCTAAAAGTGTGAAGTTAAAGTGCAGGGTACTCACTCTATTCACAATGGATAACCACTCTTTCCCCTCTAAACCTGAACAGTTTCAGAATGGCATGAGTTACTTTTTTTTGGGGGTGGGGTGGGGAGTGGTTTACAAAGGAGCACATCTGCCTGAACTAATCTGATGAAAAACCATAATCCATTTCTTCCCATTAGCTTTTGACTAAACACTGAAGCTAATTATGTCAGCTTTTTTGGGTTTTCACAGCAACATGGAATTTTAAAGAACACATTTAGTTCCACCACTTTATGCAAGACTGGGCAGTTTCAAAACATCTAACTGCTAAGATGTTAGCACCACACAGACACAGAAGGCTACATAAATTTTCCTTATAAGGCTAATTAAGACTTTTTGATTTAGAGAGACAGATAACATGGATCTAATATGGGAAGATACACATACTGTTAATATGCTGTCCTGAATTCCCACTGCTTCTGCTCTAAATGCACTTTTAATCACTATTGGTCAGTACCAATCGCTTTTTAACTTCCATGCATCTTTAGTATTTGAAATAATTTCTTTGGACAACTGTGATCTGCACTAAGTGGCAGCTCATAGGAATTTAAAGGCGTGAAACATGTGAATTACACTGTTTTAAACCTAAGGGAAACGTAAACATACAGATTTGGGGTTAATTTACATACAGGTTTCATTTGGAGATTTTTAAGGAGGATGGGAGATGAAGAGGAGAGGGAAACTGGTGAGAAGTAGAGCTTTTTTCCCCCATTTTCCTGGTGTGGTAGCCCTGGCAGGATTGAAGGGCTTCCCAGAGAAGGGAATCTGCACGACAGAAGTTGTCCAGGTGCATAAAATCCTTTCCCTCAAGTCTGGGGTTCTATGCCTAAGGAAGAGTCCCAAAGTAGAAAGGCTGATGGGCTGTTGAAGGAAGCTACCTGCACAAAAGGAAGAAGGCACCCTCCTCGTGCCTAGGGTAAACTGAAAGGGATTCAAATCCACTTTAACTTGCTCAATTACAGCTTAACCAAATTCACCTGGTCTTATAGTTAAGGTCATAAATCCTGTGACAATCCAGCTGCCTCTGTTCTGTAGTCACTCACGCTAAATACCTCTTCACCAACTTGAAAATTCTGTTTATTCTCTGAAAATGGGGGAATGAGGACGCTTCCTTTCCTGATTACCCACCCAATATCAAAACACAAAATTTATTTTCAGAGACTGTGAAATTTTTTAAATGATAAAAATATTACTTCCCCTCATAATGCATTTTAGAATGATTTGGGATGAAATGCTTTTAATATGGTTCCTACAGCTCTTGGACTGTGTAAAAATCCAGGCGGGCATAGTTTTACACAGGGGAGTAGCCGTGGAAGGAAGCATGTCCACAAAGAGCCTGCTGACTGGTGACAGTGACGGGGCTTCAAGTCCTGACTTGGTCACTAACTGGTTCTGGGGCTTTTGGGCTTCTCAACTTTCATCTTTAAATTGACAGCCCTAAATGACTTTTAAGGTCCCCTTCAGCTTTAAGCCAGTGAAGTAACCATACGTTACAAGTACGAGAAAGAAATTATGAAAGACTTATCAAAGTCCATGTTTGTCCTGGATTAACTTTGTCATCTCTGTGCTACTGTGGAGGCAAACCTGTTGCATCACATAAAATACTCTTTTTCTGGCTACATTAAAAATGCAAGAAGAGACAATAGGCTGGCTCTTTAAATGTTTCATTTTTTAAAGTGTAAACAACAGCATGTCCCCTGTTATAGGGAGTTCTCAAGTTTCACCTTTATAGTCTGTAAGTATACAAAGGATGCCACCTGGCAGAATAAGGCCACACCAGGGTGTGCTGGCTTGCTGTTAGAACTCTGTTATCCTGCGCGATTGATGCTTTGCATTTATTTCAAGCCATGTCCCAGCCTTATTTTGGGGCTGTTTGGGACCTTCGCTGTCAGTGTTCGCAGGGACGATTAACCGTGTAGTGGCCAGTGAAAGACGACGTTTGCACACCACCTGCCCATGTATGTAATACTTACCTCTCGTGGCTTATGCTTACCAGAGCATGCAAGTTAAAAGCAACGGGATTCAACCTCATATCCTAACTGGCTACATGTACTACGATAGCGAAAAAAGGAAAACGAAAGAGCCTTTGACATTGCACCTGGTGGAAGCGAAAAACCTCTATGTCCCCTTACACGTTAATGTTACAGTCTTAAGAGTTTCAAAGGTTTGTCTTTTCTCCCAGAAAAACGCTGCCAGGCAGGAGGGGTTCCCAGTACGATGCACTCACCTCTTTGATCTTTGCCCTCTTCTCGCGGATGGCTGCGTCTGCCGGCTCCCGGCCAACCGCCCCGATCGGGGGCACGAAGTCCACCGGGGGCAGCCTCCTGAACACCGCCTTGTCACGCAGCTGGTCCTGGGCCACCTTCTCCTTCTCCAGCAGGATGTCTCTTTGGATCTCCTCGGGCAGCTTCTGCAGGGTCTCCTTGGCTTCCCTGAGAGCCCGCTCGTGGTTTTCGCGGATCCTGGCCAAGTTGTCCTCCAGGGCGGCCGCCGGGTCCCCGGGCGCGCCCTCCTCGCCGCGCCTGGCTCGCCCATCTGCCGCGTCCTCGGCGCGCGCCCCAGGCCCGGACTTGTGGTCGGCGGCCGGCTGCAGGGCGGGGCTGGAGTGGAACAGGACCCCGCTGAGCAGCTTGGAGGAGTCGGGCAGGAAGAAGATCGCCCCGAAGCAGAGCGTGATGAAGGCGCTGAACACCAGCAGCAGGACGAACTTCTCCGTCAGGCGGAAGGCGGCGGGGCCGGATGCCTTCCTGCCGCCGCTGCCGCCGCCGCCGAGCCCCCCGCCCAGGCCGCCGCCCAGGCCGCCGCCCGCCGGGCTGCTGAAGAGCGGCAACAGGCCCCCCACCGGCATCCCTCCAGCCGCCGCGGCCGCCGGGGTGCCCGCTGTCCAGTGGCCCTGCGCCGCGCCGCTCAGCAGCCAAACTTCGCCGCCGCCCGGCGTCAGCGGCTGCGGGGCTGGGTCCTGCGCATCCAGGCCGCCCGAGCCCCCGGGCTGGGCTGCAGGTATGCGCCGGGGAAACAACTCTTCCGTGGGTCTTCTCCCAGGGGCAGCTCCTTTGGCAAACAAGCACGCGCGACAGACCGCTGGCTGCAGCCCCTGCGGGGAGAGAAACAGTAAAATGTGGTAATTACGATGATGGTGATAAAGTTTCCAGAGGGTCTCCGCCCTCCGACGGCCGTGCGAGCCGCCGGGACAGCTCCCCCAGCGCGGAGTGGGGAGTCCGGCTCCGGGCACCGCCCTCTTTGGACTTGGGGGGAAGTTTTCGGGTCCCGGGGGGCGGGGTGTCCTGCGCACACCTGGAGCAGGGCCGCGTGCGGACACCTCCTGGAGAGGGCAGCGCGCCTCTGGTCAGGAGGGACGCAGCGCGGGTCGGGGAGCTCGTCAACTTCGCCAGCTCCCCATCTCGGAGCTGGGACGAGCTGCCTCTGCTTCCCCGGCGGCGGCTGAGCGCGCAGCCCGGCCACCCCGCAGCCCCGGTCGCGGCTCGGCAGGGCTAGCGCGCCGACCCGCGGGCGAGTAGGAGCGAGCAGGGCTGCACTACGCCCTCCACCGCGGCCCCGCGAGCACTAATACCACTGCCGGTCTCCGGGCTTTCGGAAACGAGGGCGGTGACGCGTCCGGAGAGTGATGGCGCGGCCGGGCCAATCACGCACCGCTCAGGGTCCCGCGGGGGCGGGGTCGAGGCGGGGAGGGGGCCGCGCGGGGCGGGGAGTTTACGGGAAGCACAGCCTCGCGGGGACCCGGCCGGGGGCGGGGAGGTCGCGGGTCTGGGAGGCGCGAGGCTGGCGGGAGTTGCGGCTGGCTGGCCGTCCAGACCCGCGCCGGAGGCCCGGGGCGCAGGGAAGCGGGTGGGGAGAGAGGGGTTTCGGGGTCGGGGAGTGTATCCCGCGCGGTCCTCGGGCCCGGGTCGCAGGGGCTCCTTGGCCTCGAGTGGCCGGGGAGGCGCCCGGACTGACGCAGGACCTCCCTGCCGGCCCTCGGACCCGCCCCCCCGGGCCACGCCAGGCCCGCTCCGAGGGGTCCCGGGAAGGCCACGTCTCGCGGAGAATCGTCCGACGCCGGGTTGTTCAGAACGTGTCTTTTCTCCAGTTCCCTCTTTTTACCCAAGGCGGGGATTCCCCCGGTGCCCGGTGGCAGTCAAACCAAAAGTCCCTCGCCGAGGAGCTGTGATCCGAGAGCATTCGAGCTCTGTGGTCCAACATCCTTTAGCGTCCTAAGAGACTCATCGTTTTGTGGTTGCTCAGGATGCTTCGTCTGCATCCTTCCCCCTCCTACTTAAAGAAAAAAAGTTGTGTACCTCCTCCACCCACTCCCACTTTCAAAATTCATTTACCTCATAGAAGTTAGTCAAATTTTCCATTTAAAGAAGACAGTTTTATGCCATAGCTTCAAGTAATAAATTTCAACACTGTGTTGAAATTAAGTCTTGGCTGTGACTACTTCCAGGGAAGTAAGGACTTGGTCCAATAGAGATGGTTTTCAAGACAGCGTTATTTTCCAAAATGTGTTTGTAATTTCCCCGTTACTCTGCAAACGAAGGGTTATCAGAGAGGAAAAAGTTGACTACTGACTTCTCATTTCTGAAAGCTAGTTTGAAGCAGCCTTATCCTATGCCTCCCCCTTTTCTGGAAGCGTGACTAGCTCTGTTTCTGCTTGCCTAAAAACAAAGGAAACAGCTGGCAATTTACAGGAAGGTGCCCACAGTACCGTTGCTTCAGGTGTTAGACTGCATAAGAAAATATAAAAAGTCTCATTACAGTTTTCATCTAACTGTTCATTTTAACCATCACTATTTGTTGTGTCTTTATTTTGAGTAAAATGAGTGACATGCCCAGTGTTTCTGTTGATGGGAAGTTGTTGTTTGATAAAACCGACCTATGGCTTTAGTTATTCTGATAACTGCTGTGAAATTCTACGCCCAGAAGAGTGCAGCATATCCAAGCAGGGTAACAAAGTTTAGAAGGACTGAAAAAGAAAACAACGATGTTTTAAAAATTAAATGATGGAATAGTAATTTTTGTTTCAAACTACATTTGCTAGTTGTGGATGGACTGAAGAGTTGGAATCGGTGTGAAATAAAATTGCTTATTTTCAACAGCTTTAAAGTTCAGTACCTCATGCATAGATAGATAATAATTAGGGTTAGTACCCTAAACGCCAATCCCTTTGTGATCATCTTTTCCGGAATGACTTATTATTTTAATTATTATGTTTTAGAAATGGAATTATTTCTTATAGCCACAAAAATATTTAGAAACTTTAATTTAAAATTAGTATTATTAAATATTCCAGAAAGGTAATAAAAACTACTTTTCAGTGCATGTTTAAAATAAATGGTACTGGAAGGGGGTTACAGACTTAATTCTACTTTTGGCGTTCTTCAATTTCAACACCAAACAATTTGGGCAACTAACCCATTGAAATTGTGGAACTATTCAAAATTTAGCATATGGTCTTCAAGATTATTTGTTTCCTAAAAATTTTAAATTTGATTTATCTATATTGTGTTTGAAGTGACTGCTCTGTTTATTTCTGTTTCCCTTTATGAAGGTTACTTTAAGATTACTTTATTAATACCTGTATTTCTTATAAAACAGAGATTTATTATGAGTGAAGCCTGGCTTAAGTGGTTGATTATAGGATATGTTTTAAATGGGGCCAGTCTGTGTTAGGTAGGATGAGAAATATGTGGGAGTGCTCATATTTGGGCTACAGCAGGTTAAAAAAAAAAAAATCAGACAGTATTTAAAGAGACATACCAATTTAAAGAGAAACTAACCTAGTAAAACCCTTTAAAATAACCACACAAAGTCCTGTGTATTCATGGTAAAGGAGGAATGCAGGATGGTCAATAAATTAGAAATTGCATTTTGTTGAAGCAAAATCTGACACTTTGCTCTGATTTCACTACCATAAACACTTCTCATTGTACAGGTGGAAAACAATGTTTTATATGTTGGGATAAGGCAAAAAGTAAAAATATAGGTTATGGTTCTGGTCCCCAGATAATATAACCTTGACTGTGTCCAGTAAATCCATACTCGCCCACCTCATCTACCTGAAGATATGTCATGATCTTTGTGAATACAATGATTGTGATAAAGTTGCTGTTTTTGTTGTTGTTGTTGTTATGAGTAGTCTAATGTGAACTTAGCAACCTTAGTGATTCTGTGTGGTTTTTCTGTTTAAATTCTTGCTGTGTTTTCCAATTTGACGAGCTAGTACTGAAGTATGTGTCCCTTGTACTTTTTTCAGGTTTGCCTGCAAACCTAATTCTTACTTTTTCCTTTTTCAATGCTTATAGCTCTGTATCTTTTTTTGTAAATTGTAAATTTTTGTGTGTCAAGATAAAATCTTTACAATCAATTAATTTTTTAAAACCTGGTTTTGGTTAGAGATATCCCCCCAAGGCGCAAAGAAATCCCCAATTTATTTGGCTGCTTGGATTTGTCTGTTTTTAAAATAATATTTAACAAGGGGTACATTTAACTCTTATATTAACGTGCCTAAAATTATATGTAGTAATAATTATAAACAGGGCTATATGGGGGAAAAGTGATAATATTTTTATTAAAACTGTGGTGAATGAATATTTTTTTAAAGTTTCAAATCCCAGAAAATTAAAGTGCAAAAGTATTTCTTAGTAGGGAGTTTCCAGAAGGTACTATGTAGAAGTTTATGGAAGAATCCTTTTGAAATTTTTTCTTTGATTTAAAAATAAAAAGTAATATGACAAAAGAAATGCACTTCATATATACGGGTAGCATTTAACTACTGAAGTTGTCCAACATGTTAGATTTCTGATACAATCTTATTGTTGCTGATTTTCTAATTATCTTCAAATTTCATGTCACAATAGGTTTTGGCCTTTATTTCTAAAAAACCAAAATGTAACATGTAAAAAAATAGTTCATTGTTAATATTAATCTTTAATTTTCAATACTTCATCGGGCAGCTCTGAATTTTACATGAAGTTTATTAAGATAAGAACTAACCAAAGTTTTAAAGTAAAGTGTCAGTAACATTTGTGGTCATGTGAGGGGCTACAGTTATACCTTGGTTCTTTTTCTCCCACTCCTCAATTTACTTTGGAGTATAATAGATTATTATTACATAGTAGATTATATATTATATCTGTATAATAGATTATTTTTATAGGACTCCAATCACCTTTGTGTATGTGTGGGAGGGGGCAGTAAGAGGCTGAATCAATGAGACCCCTCTGTCCCTGCATGTTCCTGTTGAAACATCTGTTTTTGTTTTGAACACTCATTTCATAAATATTAGCAGTCCCCAACTTAAAAACATTGTGTTCCACCAAGTATTTGTGCATTAGCTCTTTGGAACTTTCAAAGCGCTTCTCTCCATAGAAACAAAGTTGTAAATGGTGCTTTGGGTTGCTAGTCTACTCTACAAAGATCTAAGACCCTAGGGAAGAATAAAATGTTGGAAAAGTCCTGTGGCAATGCTAGTAATCAAAGCAGCATTAAATTAGAAAGTGTTTTATTTATCTTGAATGTTGGAGCCTGAGGACAAACATTTATTTGGAAGAGGAGGAGATAGAATGATTATTTCAGAAAGATTCTAAGCCTACTTTCAAGGTCAGAAAGGTTGATGGAAGGTCTTAAGTATAGTTTTCCTTCATTACATACATATAGCTTTCTTTTGGTTTCAAGTGTATCACTAGAATTACCTTTATGATGTTTTTGTTTTTGTTTTGTTTTGTTCTGATTAACAAAAGGACTGAAAGAGATAAGTACAGGGAGAAATTTTTCTGAGTTAAGTTGGCAAAAGTTTGAATGAGAGAATAATTTATTATACAGGACATGCATGTCCTTGGTTGTATGACCATGGGTGATAAGTTACCTATCTCCTACATCTCTCATTCTTCATCTGTAACATTGCTGTGGCTCTTAGATTAAATGGTATAACTAATGTGTCTGGCACAATAGGTATTTGAGAAATTTAATTTAATTTTTCTACTTCCCTAAAAAGGGAATTAATGTTCAAGATAGTCAAAGAGCAGTGTCTAGAGGATTCTTAAAAGGAAGAAACCAGAAAAGCATGGCAAGCAAGAAATTTAGGATTATGTGGTTCTTCACATGGTTGTCACTTTTTAACTTCCGTCTTCTATTTAAATAATACCCATTAGAGGAATTGGGGGAACAGTCTCAGGTTTGGTAGGCAGCAGGTCCTACAATGTGTCTCCACTCTATATATAAATAGGACCAAAAAGTTTGCCAACTAACCAACTTTATAGTTCTTTAAAGCCTTTAGAAAATGTGAATGATGGCAAAGTCTCCAAGTGAGGAGAATATTACTGCTTAGTGGTCAAAGAATCAGGAAACCAAAGATTCAGGGCAAAAAGGCTACGCAGAGAAGGCCAACAATGACCCTTAGAAGTCCTTGTATATAAAATGTTTGAATTTTATGACTTGAAGAGCATATACTATTTCAACTGAGTGAAATGAAAGGAAAAAGTTTCTTTCTATGGTTAGAGAAAATACAAAATGTTTCCTTAGTTTTGAATTCATTAGGTACATTTTTAAAAGGAGTCACTTTTTCTTCAAAAATTTTTTCCTCTTCATTCTCTGTCCCATAAAAGATCATACACTTTTCCAGAAAAGCCAAATAAACTTAGAAAAGTTATAATACATTATTCTGCCCAATTGAAAATTTTTTTCATGAAATTAAATGAAATGAAACCACATGTGCTTGTTCCTGTTTTGGAGAAATGATCTACAACTATGACACAACAGCACTTTGCTTCCCAATTTCATTGCAAAATAATTGTGCTGTTTGCACTATGTGTTCAGTTTTTCATTTTGTCTTTCAAGGCAGAATTTTGTCTTAGCCCTGGGTTTCTGTAAACAGATAGGAATTCACTTACAGTTCTTTGTCCACTGAACTTATTTTTCAAGTTCACTTGGAGCATTCTTCTGCAATTAATAGATTCATGAAGGGCTAAGGTAAAAGCAGATCTTTGTTGCAGATTGTATCTGAACAAATTGCTTCTACTGAAAGCACAACAGGTAGTCTATTTGTTTAGCACAATTAATGCTGGTCCTGCCTGTGGGAATGAGAGGGACATATTGAAATTAACATAGGAAAAATGAAGGGAAGAATTCCAAATCAGTGACCCATATATCTGTTAGACTTAATGGTCTGGAACTAGCAGATAGGGTTTCTACAAATTACTAAACTTAAAATGTGTTGAGTTTGAGATACTTAATCTGGCTCTTAGGTTATAGTTATTGAACATCCACTGAGATTGTTAGGTTTTCCAGTTTCTCTCAAATATTAAATGTGTGTAATGAATTCCACTATTATGATGCTATTGTCGCTTGAACAGTAATGAACAAGAAATTAAAATATCAAGTGCCTAAACTTGCCATCCATTCTTTTTTTTTTTTCAGTTTCAACAAATATCAATTTATAGGTAATCTGTTTCATTTAGAACTCCATCCAATGCCCTCCCCAACTCCACTTCAAATATTTCAAAGCAAACTATAGTTGACCATTTCACTCATATTTCTTAAAAACTTAACCATTATCATCAAATCAAAGATCAATTCGTTAAAATAAACAATTTAGTTGGTTCATTTTAAATCGAGATCCTCAGTAAGATCTATATATTACAAGTGGTTGCTCTTTTTCTTAATTTTTTAAGTGTTTATTTATTTAAAAATTTTTAATGTGGATTTATTTTGAGAGAGAAAGAGACAGAGACAGAGCATGACCATTAGAGTGGCAGAGAGAAGGAGACACAGAATCTGAAGAAGGCTCAGGCTCCAACAGCACAGAGCCTTATTATGCCGGGCTCAAACTCAGGAAACATGAGATCACGACCTGAGCCGAAGTGGGAAGCGTAACCGACCAAACCACCGACGCACCCCCTTTTTCTTTTTAAATTTCTTTACGTCTTTAAACATACCTTATTTTGAAGGCAGAGCGTGCACTTTTCTGATGGATTGAATGTGTAGTGTTGTATTTTGCCTGAGAAATCACAGTTAGGGTTTCCATCGAGTGAGATGCGGAAGACTGCAGGAATTGGGTGCGGGCAGGGTGGGGGGGGCAACCCTGCTAAATTAAAAATAGTCTAGCATGGTAACATATTTAAAGTGTGGCACACGGTGGGGCGCCTGGGTGGCTCAGTCGGTTAAGCATCTGACTTTGGCTCAGGTCATGATCTCATGGTTGGTGGGTCCCAGCCCCACATCAAGCTCAGTGCTGATAGCTCAGAGCCTGGAGCCTGCCTAGGATTCTGTGTCTTCCTCTCTCTCTCCCCCTCCCCCACTTGTACTCTGTCTCTCTCTCTCAAAAACAAATAAACATAAAAAAATGTTTTCTTACATGAAAAAATAAAGTGTGGCACATGGAATTAAGAAATTATGAAGGGTTATCAATTTCTAAAAATATCAAGGACTAGCATATGGGAATAAATAGCTGAGGTAAAGTAGAGAGTAAGAGGATTTTGGACACAACAACCACACTTATCATGAACACAAATTAACCTTACTAAGGCCTATCACTTTGTTCCACTCCTCAACTGCTTTTTCACAAAAAATTACTGGTATGCAGACAAGTGACTCAAGCACACTTACCTCACAAATACTCAAATTCATGCCTCTGCAAAATTAGATGCCTTCAGAATCTCCCCCAAAAGTTCTATATCCAGCGATGAACAGCCATGTGGTGTTGAGTGTCATGGGTACCATATTCCTCTTGCTTGAAATACCCCTAATATTCCTTCAAAAATCACATTCAAACCACTTATCCCATGAAGTTTTACTGGAAAAAAATTCCTGTACAGTTCCTTCTGTTACTGTTCTTAGCACACTACAATTTACTTCTGAATGGTTTGCTTGCCAAATAGTTGTAAAGAATATTGGGTTTAAGAAAAGCCTCAAATTAATACAGTTTTTATTGCATCTTTAACATATCACAAATAAGTCTGAAAAATCATCTGGACAACTCAGATCTTATTCATCAGCATTTTGGACTGTTCCTTTTTTTAGAAACAGAGACACCATCCCCAAATTTTCTGATATCCTTGCTTGTAACTGTTGTGGCTTTTTGTGTCAAAGCAGCTGAGTTTGATACAAGTTTGATGTCATTTCCTTTAAGAATTAACTCATCTTTCTGGGCCTGAGATACTGAATAAGCAACACCTGGCCTCATCTGAACCCTGCTGATATATTTTTCATCCCAGGAAATTTCGAATTTCAACGAGAACCATTCTCCTGAATTACAACGTTGATGGGGAAGTGAGCATACACAGACTTCATCTTGTAGTGAATCCCAGTTTAACACCCTTGATCATGTTTTGTGCATGACTACGGATAGTGCAAACAGTAGCCAGTTCTTTCCTATTTCCCCACCATTTGTCAACTAGGAGCCTCTTCTTTTTCTAAGGAGACTGAGTTCTACATTGATGTAGTTGACATCCCTTTGCAGGTTTCCTCTGGGGCCTTCACAATAACAGTGTGTCCCTTCAGAACGATGTCAACATTTTCTGGAATATCAACAGTCTGATTGCCGAGAATGTTCTTCATTCTTGCAGTAGACAGGGCAGAGGGCCCGTTTTATATTCTTAATATCGAAAACCACATATATCTCTATCAAAAAATTAATTGCGGGGCGTCTGGGTGGCTTAGTTGGTTAAACGCCCAACTCTCGATTTCAGCTCAAGTCATGATCTCATCGTTCATGAGTTTGAGCCCCTCATCAGGCTCTGTGCTGACATTGCAGAGCCTGCTTAGGATTCTCTCTCTCCCTCTCTCTCTGCCCCTTCCCTGCTCATGCTTGTGCTCTGTCTCTCTCTCAAAAATAAATAAATTAAAAAAATTAATTTCAATATTCTTAAAAGTAGGTAGCCATTAGGGGCGCCTGGGTGACTCAGTCAGTTAAGCATCTGACTCTTGATTTCAGCTCAGGTCCTGATCTCACAGTAGTGAGATTGAGCCCTGAGTCGGGCTCCACGTTGGTTGTGGTGCCTTCTTAAGATTCTCTCTCTCTGTCTTTCTCTTTCACCCCCCACTCTTCCAGTCTCCCTCCCCTGCTCATATTCTCTCTACCTCTCCTCCTTAAAAAAAAAAAAAAAAGTAGCCATTATAAGGAATTCAGTTTTCTCAAGTAAATTTCTTTTATTCCATAGGTGTTTATAGGGTAGAATAAATTACTGAAAGAAGAAAGTTAGGAAAGGTAAATTTGTGAAACTTCAATTAACTAATAGGCTATATATAATGTTCCATTAAGTACATTTTATTAAGTGTATGTAGCATCATCATTTCCCTCTCCTTGCAAAAGTATTTTGAATTCACATACCTGGCTAGTGGGAAAGTAAAATGGTGCAGTTGCTTTGGAAAGTAGTCTGGCAGTTTTTTAAAAGGGTAAGTATAGAGTTACCAAATGAACCAGCAATTCTAGCACTAAAGCCTATACCCAAGAGAAATGAAAGTATCTGTGTACATAAAAATCTGTCCATAACTGTTCATAACAGCACTATTCATAATACACAGCAGCATTACATTATTTATAATAGCCAAAGGTATAAACAATATAAATGTCCATAAATTGATAGAATACAGTGTATCTATCTATACAATGAAATATGATTTAGCAATAAAAAGGAATGAAGTACTGACATATACTACAACATGGATGAAACTGGAAAACTTTATGCTAAGTTAAAGATTGCATTCACAAAAGACCACATATGGTATGGTTGCGTTTACAGAAATGTCTAGAACATGTAAATCTATAGGGACAGAAAGTAAATTGGTGATTGTCTTGAGCTGGGGTCCTGGAGGAATGGAAGGTCACCACTAAAGGGTATTAGGTTTCTTTTGGGGGGTAATAAAAAGGTTCTAAAGTCAATTGTCATGACAGTTGCTTGGCTCTGAATATGTTAAAAAATATTGAATTGGGGTGCCTGGGTGGTTCAGTTGGTTAAGCGTCCAAGTCTTGATTTCGGCTCAGGTGATGATCTTACAGTAGTGAGATCAAGCCCCAAGGAGAGCTCTATGCTGGCCATGGAGGCTGTTTAGGATTCTCTCACCCTCTCCCTCTGCCCCTCCCCAGCTCATACTCCCTCTCTCTCTCTGTCTCAAAAAATTTTGGATTGTACACTCTAAATGGGTGATTTTTGTGATATATGAATTATATGTGAATAAAGCTATTACAAAAAGAATGTATTCCTTTCAGAACTAGCTTATAAAAAAATATTTCTCAAGAACCATGAAATACCTTAAGCAAAAAATAAAAATAAAAATAGCAAGATGAAGTGACATGGTACTAAATAGTATTATTAAATATTTAAGTTTGAAAAGTAGTAAGTAGAGAATATAATGTCAAGAAACATTTTCAAGTCCACAGAGGAAAATACTACAATTTCTCAGCTTGAGAAATACATATTTTTATTGAGTAGTCAAACCAAGGGAATGTTTTTGAGTTATGAATCACTTGTATACGCTCTTTCCTATTAAGTAAAACATAGACAAGTAACATCATTCATATTTTGACATATGGAAAATTACTATTAAGTTAAATGTACCTCACAGCACTGTAGTGACCAAAACGTTGCTGGGAGAAGTTAACTTGCTCCAAGTAGACAGACAGCTTAAACTAGGCAAAATGATGCAGGGGCAGAGGATTTGGATTAAGAATCAGAAGACCTATTTTTAAAACTAGCTCTGATTTCTGTGGATTATTTAAACACTTAGCCTCAATTTCTTCTGTAAAATCATGGCGACTCCTAATTGAAAGAGTTGTTGTGAGGATCAAATTATATATCATATGCATATAAAAGAATACTCTACCACTGTAAGGTATAACAACTATTAATAATCAATAATATTAATTATGTCATATTATTTAAATGTTAGTTATGATTAATCCAATATTACATTATATTACATTAATTAAATTCAATACAAGATTAAGTACAGTTAATAAACTAATATTATTTATTAATATTAGTTTATTATTATTAAGCACTTGGGGAACCTGGTATCAGAATTCCAATACAGTAATCACCGGGAAGACCAAAGAGATAGAATTTGTATCTGTCTATTCTATCTATCCACCTACCTATCATCTCCAATATCTTTAACTGAAAAAGTTGAAATATTTTGAAGAATTGACTATTCTATTTTGTAAAGAAATTATGGGTATTTAATAGGACATATTATCAAGTTTATAGCAGAATCCATGTATGACTCTTCTATGTTCACTTAATCCTACCAAAATAAAAACCATTATGCTCCACGCCTTCAAGAAATAATAAAAAGCAGGACACAGTAAGAAATTTTCTATTTTTCCGCTTTCTTACAGTATTCATACTCCCATTAAACTTACATTTTTCCCTCCTAAATTGATTTTTGCTTTTTGTATTTTTATAATTTTACATTCTTAGCACAAATATAATACATGCTACAGAAAATATAGAAGATATGGACCAACAAAAAAGAAAGAAAACTGAAAATTCTTCCAATAACAGTGTGTTTGTACCTATCTCATACAGCAGCATAGTTGTGCTCTCTTTCATATGTTCAAATAAACATTTTTTTCTGGTTTTCCTCCCTTCTCTGTCTTGCCTTTAAAAACTTTATTTGTAGTGTAGTGAGTAATATCTCTCTTTCCTACTTGACCTTGGAGGCAGATGTGTAATGCTTTTGTTAAACCTCTAAATTTTCTCATTTAAAAACATGGAAACATGAAAAATGGAAGAGGTTTTGTGATTGATTTTCTCTTTCTAATCACTATCATTTTCTGTTTATGTGGACCACCTGTTTCTCTACTTTCTTTTGATACCAAATCATTAAAATGTAATAATTTTATTTTAGTACAGAGACATGTTTTTGTAAAAATTTGAAAAGAAAAGAAAAAATATTAAGGAAAATAAGAAATCATTCTTCCTTCCTCATAGACAGTCAAATTTAATATATTCTGTATCTTTCCTTGTCATTAAAAAAACACACATAAAGGCACAAATTTTTAAACACTTAGATGTAGGGGCGCCTGGGTGGCTTGGTCAGTTAAGCGGCTCAGGTCATAATCTTGCAGTGCTGAGTTCCAGCCCCTCTTTGGGCTCTGTGCTGACAGCTCAGAGCCTGGTGCCTGCTTTGGATTCTGTCTCCCTCTCTCTCTGCCCCTCCCCCACTTGCGTTCTGTCTCTGTCTCTGTCTCTCTCTCTCTCAAAAATAAATAAACATAAAAAATGTAAACACGTAAATGTAAAACAGGTGCAATTTCTTTTTCAAGCTACAGAAATCTGGCATGTAGAGAGAATTATCTACACTAATCGAAGAGGACTTTTCTTAGCTGAGGTCTGTTCTGCCGTGCTGCTTCTGCTTTTTTTTTTTTTTTTTTTTAGTAGATTCAAATGATCCAAACCCTGTTTGGTTGACTAAAAGATGTAGCTACTTTTCAGTTTTGGTTATGATTTGCTTTCCTCTTTGTTTGAAAGTTTTTAGTTCAATTCAAAATAGGTTGTTGTTATTTGGCTGTTGTTGTTTTGTTTTGCTTTGCTTTACCCCTCACAGGCTATATCCAGTTAAAAGAAACTGGCTCATTGGTTCTTCCCACCTCTCAAAATAGACTTTGTTCATTTCTCCCTTCAGCGTTACCGAGCTTTCTAGAAAATAAAGATTTAATTCTGGGCACTGCTCTACAACAGCTTTTCAAGACATTTTCGTGACCAATCTTTAAGTAAAAAGAGTCCTTAGTCATTTCATAAGTGCCTCACTGTTTGAACATTACCTGTAACAAAACAAGGGACTTGGAAACTTGAAATGCAAATGTAAACTTGCAACAGTTTTCAGATCTAGTTCAGAAGAAACTGAAAAGAGAAACAATATGTTGAAATTGGGATACAAAGTAAATGGAACTCATGATGATGAGGATGATGATGGTGATGGTGATGATTTAGGTTTATTTATTTGTTTTGAGGAGGAGAGAGGTAGAGAGAGAGTGAGACAGAGAAGAATCCCAAGCCGACTCCACATGGTCAACACAGATCCCCACTCAGGGTTCGAACCTAAACCGTGAGATTGTGACCAGAGCCAAAACCAAGAGTCAGAAGTTTAACTGACTGAGCCAACCAGGCACCCCCAGAACTCATATTATTTTCTATTTATTCTCATTTCCTTCATTTAGTACATGAAGAAGCGATGATGTAAAACTGTTTTTGAAAAAAATGTGTGTGTGTGTGTGTGTGTGTGTGTGTGTGTGTCTGTGCATCTTAAAGATGTTTAGGTCAAAACTTCATTTCTAGCTCCTAAACTTATTACAACATTCTTCTTTAAGAAGAGAATATTTTTCATCTGCCCTTTTCCCCACGACCTGCTTAGATTCTGCGGTTCATAATTTCAATAAATATCCTACCAATATTCTAAACCTTTTGTCCTTCTGTCTTTTTGTAACATTTCTCTGGCAAAAACCTCAATCCCCGGGGAACACAAACATCTACTTTTTCAGTGCCTGTGCCCCAGCTGACAGTCCTTGGTAGAAAAACTCCAGTACGACAGACTGGTTGCACCAGGATCCATATCCAACTTCAAGTGGGCCTCACAACTGCCCTTTGAGCCTCTCTCGTCTATTTGGTCAATTTACTTTCCCACCCTACACAACACTTTCAGACCTTCTCCATCTTCTTCTACTTTCGTTAGCTCGGTAACTCCCAATCCTTTTGCCCCCTACCCCAGTCCCTAGGGGACATTTGACAGTGTCTGAAGACAGTTTTGATTGTCACAGCTGGAAGGGCAGGGCTGGGGTAGTGCCGCTCAATATCCTATAATGCACAGGAAAAGCCCACGTAATACGGAATTGTCTGGTCCCAAACGTCAATAATACTGAGGTTGAAAAACTCGACTCTAGCACCTTCGTGTTCAGCAGATGCTATTCTTCATTTACAGAGAAAACAGCAGCCAACTGTTAAGATCTCCCTCAGCTTGTCTATTTCAAACACAAAATATACACTTCTGCACAGGGTCTCATGTCATTACAACAGAGGGACTCTCTCCTCCTGCCGGAGACTAACCCACCACCTGTGTTTTGGACTTTAAAGCCTCTCACTTTCTCCATAACATTATACTACTTATTATTTGTTTTCTCTTGTGTATTTTGATCTTGCCTTCTATATTCTTCCTTTTGATTTTAAACGCGATAAAGTTTCTTCAACTAAAGAGACCAAACTAACAAAAAACACAAAAAAAAGAAAGAAAAAATAAAACAAAAAACAAAAACCCACAAAACAAAAAATAAGACAAAACAAAAAAACAAAAACCAAAACAAAACCACCCAAAGAAACAAACAAAAAAACCCAAACCCAAACCTAAAACCCTCTCTCCCTCCAGGCTCCAGGTACTACCCTGTCCTTCTCTCTCTTTGCAGCCACATTTCCTCAAATAGTTGTTAATGACACCAGCTGTCCACAATTCCTCACCTCCCACTCATTGCTCAACCTACTCCAGTCTGGCTTCTAGCCTTGTCACTCCATGAAAACAAGCTCTAATGAAGGTGACCAATGTCCTCCATATCATAAATTCCTGAGATAATTTCAAATTTTCATTTGACTTCACCTCTCAGTCGCATTCAACAATGTTTATCACTCCCTGCTTTTGGAAACATTCTTCCCTTGATTTCTGTGACACAACAATCTCTTGGTTTTCAACACCTCTGACCAATTCTTCTATTTTGTTTCTTGCTTATTCAGCCTCGTCTTGACCTTTAAATGTAGGCATTTCCTTAAGGCTCAGTTCTGGAACTTCCTATCTTCTTAATTTCACTCTCTTCCTGACTAATGTCATTCAGGATCACTGCTTCATTTAACATACATATGCAAAAAATGTTCAAATTAATACTTCTGGCCCAGGCCTCTCAGAGTTTTAGATCTGTGTATCCAGATCTTCTTTTATCGTATGTCTCAAAACGTGTCAATCTCAACATATCTCTAATTTCTTTTTTTTTTTTTCAACGTTTTTTATTTATTTTTGGGACAGAGAGAGACAGAGCATGAACGGGAGAGGGGCAGAGAGAGAGGGAGACACAGAATCGGAAACAGGCTCCAGGCTCCAAGCCATCAGCCCAGAGCCTGACGCGGGGCTCGAACTCACAGACCGCGAGATCGTGACCTGGCTGAAGTCGGACGCTTAACTGACTGCGCCACCCAGGCGCCCAACATATCTCTAATTTCATTTGCCTCTTTTCTTAGACCCTGCTCCTTCCAACATTGCCTTTCCAATCTAGGGGAGACTCCTCAGTCCCAAGAGGGGGAAATTCTCAACTCTCTACTACTGAATCTAGAAGAGCCTGTTTTTCATTCTCTTCAATGTCAAGGCAGCCAGTTCATAGCACATGATCAAGTCTTTTCTGATTCCTTCCTTGCCTCTCAAGTAACTGATTAAAACACAAAAGTGTCTTTAGCATTTATTCCAAGCTTAGATGGCAATAATGGTATTCTACTGCAGTGGTTTTAGTCTTTGGGCCAGATTATTCCTCCTAAAAGATGTTTACGGTCCTTTGTGGTTCTAGGACCTCCAGAAGGATCTCAGTTCCTGTTGATTTCCCAAGCCTGTTTTTGAGGACAAGGGTACTTATTTGGAAGGGGTCCTTCCCTCTGCTCTCATCCAAATTCTTTTGGTACCACTTGTTTGCAATCTTATTTCCATGTGAGAACTAGCTAACTGGACATTAAACCATGACAAACCCCCAAAAAATCCATGCCAGGGGTGATGAAAATCTGATTTGGGATTATGTTTTGCTAGAGATGAAAGTTTCTTTTAGTCAGAACTGGAATAGTCACTTCCAGAAGAGTCACTCGATGTTCCCAGGTTTTAGTTCATACTGTGAGCCAAACATTTAGGTATTTGAATTTAATTCTCTCTCTCTCTCTCTCTCTCTTTAAAGGTAGTTTCCACACCCAGTGTGGAACCAACATGGGTTGAACTCATGACCCTGAAATCAAGATGTGAGCTGATATCAAGAGTATCAAGAGTAGGATGCTTAACTGACTGGGTAACCTAGGCGCCCCTGATGATCTCTTTTTTCTAAAGATTTCTAATGCTATTAAAAACACTAACACTAACACAGTCACTGAATTGGTCAAATCATTTACTGGTGGTGGCAACAATGTCCCCCCAGATTGTTATAGCAGTTGGGTACTGGAGTGCAGGTGACCAAAGATGATAATTTAATTACCTTTCAGTTATTGTATACCATGAACTTCTAGATTATCTTCCTGTAACACCAAGGAGGCTTTCATGATTTTCTGTAACTCCCTACTTCCTGGTTCTAAATTCTTTGATTTTAGAAGATGCTTTTGATTGCAAACAACAGAAAGCGTTACTGGTCTCCTTCAGCCAACAATAAAAGGAAGAACGGGATTTATTAGAAAGATAAATAGGGTTTATGGAAACAACATGTGACTATTATTCCCTTATATAAAGTGGTTATGCTGCTAGAGGGAACTGGAATTATTTGCAGACTTGTATTCACAGTTAGAATACCAAGAGCTCCAGGACACCAATTATAAAAATGAAATCTGGGAGTGTCTGGGTGGCTCAGACAGTTAAGCATCTGACTCCTGGTTTCAGCTCAGGCCACGATCTCATCACGGTTCATGAGCTTGAGCCCCACAAAGGGCTCTGTGCTGACAGTGTGGAGCCTCCTTGGGATTGTCTCTCCCTTTATCTCTGCCCCTTCTCCCCCACTCTCACACTCACACACACATTCACACACACACACACACACACACACACACACACATACACACACACACACTGTTTCTCTCTCTCTCTCTCTCTCAAAAATAAACATTAAAAAATCTTAAAAAGTGAAATCCAGAAAGAGAAGGCTTAGACATCAAAGGGTTGTAGGACTTTACCAATTCACATCAGCAGTGATTTGGAGAACACATAATTTTAGTGTATATGGCCAAAGATGGAGGAACAGTTTTAGATTAGGCTGAATATAATTATTGATATGAGTTCACCTATTGGAGATTCCTAATTCTGGATACCATGTGATGGAAAGAAGATGGGCTGAGTAACACTAAGCTAGACTTACAGATGAACTTGACACGTCAGAAATGTCTTAGAATAACGTAGAGAAAATAACTCAAATGATAGGGAGATTGGAATACTGGATTTGATTTATCATAGGTGTCCTGGTCCTGTTCACCCATCCAATGAATACATTTCTCAAGCAGTCCTAGAAGACATTCCATTTTCTAGGGCTCTGAGACATACATTGTGATTGAAGCTCTGGTATATTACAAAAGAGGAGTAGTGGTTGTTCTTTAGAGGCTGTGGGAGAAGCTGAAATGGAAATGGGTTTTCTGATTTCAGTAGGAACAGTGAGTCTGTGAGGTGGTAGAAGACAGATAGGTCACTCATCCCTGGAGGAATGGTGGGCCTGTTAGTATAATGGCAGCAGCATATGAAATGGGGGTGACTATAGGGATCTTTGCCAGTGACTAATTGATCACAGAATCTTTGGGGTTCAAATATAAGATTAGTCCCTTAAGATCACATTTTTTTTTTCTGCAACCAAAAACTACTGGCCTGGTGAAGAGTTCTTTTCTCTATACTCTATACTAGAGTATAATATATATGGCTTATCAGTGATGGTTAATTCTAAAATTTAGCCTTCAGCGTAAATAATATATATCACAATGAAACTAGAAGAGTGAGGAACATTTCCTGGAGTTCAGGCTTGTAACTGGATAGAGTGATGAAAGAGTTGGGATTAATTTCATTTGGAAAAGAAGTGTGTTTTTGTGGTATGAGTAAAATATACATTATGTTAGGAGGAACAGTCTTTTGGGAAGTACAATTTAGGAAGAAGGATATGATTGAATATTGGTCTGCCAAAGGTGTGCACCATTGTATACGTATTTTCATTTTATTTCTGACTCTCTAGCATTTTACCACATTGCTATTTGGGGCAGTCCCCAATGAATATAGTCTTGGAAAGGATAAGTTCCCCACCTCCCGCTAATGACATTGAAGACGTCAGCTCCTCTCTTACCTGCTCTTGGAAGACAAAGCTTAGGATATGACCTAGTGAATTAGATACTGCTCCCTTGGATTGTAAATTTGAAAATGGACCACATAAATGAAGATAGGATGAAGATTCATGTTTGGTTATAGTGGCATGATTCTTGCAGTGTCAGGGGTATTCTGGCCAGATTATTCTTGTCAAAAGACACTTCTTATTACTGCTGATTCTTGGACTTCTGGACTTGCTTGGATTCCTGCCTTGTTTCCAGGTCCGGTGCTCTAGCATCCTTTGATTTGGTGGATTCATGATGCATTTCCTCTCCATTTCCTTGCACTCAGATAGCCAGAATTCACTTATATAACTTGCATATGTTAGTTGTATCTTAATAGACACAGAACTTAAATGTTCAGTGAACAACAACATCATTTATCCAGTTAAACAAGTCAAAAGTCCAGGGTATATCCTTGACAATCCCTCCCTCTCTATCCAACATCTAATCTACCACTAAATTGTATTGATTTTCTTTCCTAAGTATTCCTTGAGTCTATCTACTTCTCTCCAGCTTTATCACCATCAACATCAACACCCTAGCCTAAGCCACCATTATATCTCACCAGGACAACAACAACGTTTTTGGTCTACCTTTACTTTTCCTTTCTTCTAACCCATTCTTTCCTAAATGTAAAATCTGATCATGTTATATAATACTCCACTACCCAGCTAATTCCTCTTTCTTTTAGTCCCCTGGGAATGTGCCTTGCTGCTTCTTACCACTAGGTCTCTGCACATGCTGTTCCCTTTCCCTGGAACTCTCTTCTTCTCCTATTGACTTTCCATAGTTAACTCCTACTCATCTTTCACATCTTGTCACATCTCCTTTCTTGGTGATTGCTATCTTAGGCTGCTATGACATAATTCCATAGCCTGGGTAGCTTAACATACCTTAAGCATACCTTAAGCATAGACAGGTATTTATCTCTCACAATTCTGGAAACTGAGAAGTCCAAGATCAAGGTGTTGGCTGATTCAGTTCCTGGTGAGGGCCTCCTTCCTAGTTTTCAGACAGCTGAATTTTCATCGTGTCCTTAAGTGGTTTTTCTTTGATGTACATACATCAGGTTCTCTTCATCTGATCATAAGTCTTATCAAATTAGGGCCCCATTATTAAGACCTCATTTAATCTTAAGTACCTCTGAAAGACCCTATCTCCAAATATAGTCACATTGGCTGACTTCAACAAATGAATTTGGGGGACACAATTCAGTCTGTAGCATTCTTTCCCTGCACCCCAAAATTCATGTCCTTATTGCTTGCAAAACACATTTATTCCATACCAACAGCCCCCAAAGTCTTAACTCATTCCAGCATCATTTCCAAAGTCTAAAGTCTGAAGTCTCACGTAAATATCATCTAAATCAGATATGGGTGAGACACGAGGTATGACTCATCCTGAGGCAGAATTCCTCTCCCGCTGTGAACCTGTGAAACCAGAGAAGTTATGTCCTTCCAAAGTACCGTCAGGACAGGCAAAGGATAGACATTCTCATTCCAAAAGGAGAAAAAGAAGGGAGGGATGATGAATCCCAAGCATTTCCAAAACCTCATTGGGCAAATTCCATTAGATCTTAAAGCTTGAGGGTAATCCTCTCTGGTTTGATTCCCTGCCTTCTGGACCCTAATCAGGGGTCACATCCTCATGTCAGGCAGAGGCGATCTGACTTGTTGAAACTGTGTTAGCGACCCTGATGATCCCTGAATCACCTTTAGGACAATTTTCCCCTTTTTTTGAAGGATAAAGCATGATTGCAGTCAAATGCCTCTATGGTGCCATCCTATAGAATTCAAGAAGTCTGACAGCCTTCCGTCATTCTGTTCCACTTTCTCTGCCCCCTTTGGTCCAAACTGACAGCATCTCTGCTCGTACAATCCCATCTCCATTCCTGGTTTCTGCTGAGATGACTGATGAAATCCACAAGCCACATCTATGATCTCTTTATCAAGTGGTTGCTCAGTCATACCCTTAGCGTTCTCTTCAGAACAAACTTTCTCACTTTTTTGCAATATGAGTAGGCTTACAATGTGCCAAATCTCCAAGTTCTGGTTCCGTTATACCTAACAATGCCTTCTTCAATTCATCTCTCTCCTCTTGAATTTTACTAAAGCAGTAAGGAGGACCCAAGCTGCACCTTCAATACTTTGCTCAGAAATAGCCTCCACTGATGTCCAATTTTACTGCTCACAAAACACTAGAACATAATTCAGCTAAGTTCTTTGCCACTATATAAGGACCACCTTTCTTTCAGTTTCCAGAAACCTATTTTCCTCATTTCCCTCTCAGACCTCAGCAGTCTGGGTGGAGGAGGTTTGAGAATTTGCATTTCTAACTTTGAAAATCACTACTATGAGCTATGAAAGTGCATCTCAAACTTTAAGGTGCATGCAAATCCCAGGTCATCTTGCTAAATGTAGAATCTGATTCTATAGGTCTGGGCAAGGCTGGGGAGTTTGCAGTTCTAACAAACTACCAGGTAAGTAGCAAACTGCTTGCAGATGAGTTCAATTTGTATCATCTGGAAGCTTGTTAAGAAAATCCCCATTTTGGGAATGCCAGCTGGTACAGCCACTCTGGAAAACAGTATGGAGGTTCCTCAAAAAACTAAAAATAGAACTACCTTATGACCCAGCAATTGCACTACTAGGCATTTATCCACAGGATACAGGTGTGCTGTTTCGAAGGGACACATGCACCCCCATGTTTATAGCAGCACTAACAACAATAGCCAAAGTATGGAAAGAGCCCAAATGTCCATTGATGGATGAATGGATAAAGAAGATGTGGTATATATATACAATGGAGTATAACTCAGCAATCAAAAAGAACGAAATCTTGCCATTTGCAACTACATGGATGGAACTGGAGGATATTATGCTAAGTGAAATTAGTCGGAGAAAGACAAAAATCATATGAATTCACTCATATGAGGACTTTAAGAGACAAAACAGATGAACATAAGGGAAGGGAAACAAAAATAATATAAAAACAGGGAGGGGGACAAAACATAAGAGATTCATAAATATGGAGAACAAACTGAGGGTTATGGGAGGGGTTGTGGGGGGGGGGATGGGCTAAATGGGCAATGGGCACTAAGGAATCTACTCCTGAAATCATTGTTGCACTATACGCTAACTAATTTGGATGTAAATTAAAAAAAAATAAAATATAAAAATAAATTATCAAATTAAAAAAAAAACATTGAAAAAATTTTAAAAAAAGAAAAGAAAATCTCCATTTGATCCCTAGCCCTCCAAATCTGAATCTGCATTTCACAATGCATGTTAACATGATTTGTATCAATATTTGAGAAGCACTGTTTTAGGTGCTTGTATCACAAGGGAATTTAGGGAAACTGTCTGGAGTATATACTGGGCTGGAGTCACAGAAAACTATTTTCCTATTTCCATTTTATGGCTGAGAAACTAAAAATTAGTGTAGGTAAATCACTTATTTAAGGTTACACAGCTAGTGTACGTACTAGTACTTTGCCCCAAGTACAATGTTATTTTCCATTAAGTCACATTTTCAGGCCTTTCTAACTATTAAAAAATATGGATTTGGAAATATTACCTAAGAGGGAATCATTTCAATCAAATCATTTCACGTAATTTGTCAGCTTGCCCCTTCAAATTCTCCAAAAAACAGCTTTCACCCTATCATCAACATGCTCTTCTAAGATGTTCTTTTCTGTATGCTTTACTTTTTTTTGACATTTGAAACATGGCTAGAAGTCAAAATAAAGAAAGATCTGCATAACCAAGGTGGGAACAAGATCAAAATGCCAACGTTTATACAACTTACTCATAGATCAATAGTCTCTTACCTAGAAAAGCTCCTAGAGCTCTCCCTGAGAGTTGGAACACTCTGGAACAGGTCCTAGAAGTATGGAAGTTTCTTTCATTCCTTCATCTCTCCCCAAATCTAAAGCATATAAAAAGGAACATTTGAAAGAGGAAGAGTTCCTGTCACAGGCAAATAAAATGACAGAGGTGAAAAAATTCTTGGGCCTTTCTTAATAGAAAGGAGACCATAGCCATAAAAGAAGAAAGAAGAAGAAGTGGGGGGTGGGGAGGAGGAGGAGGAAGGAGGAAGAGGGGAAGGGAAGTAGGGGGTAGGGGTCAGGGAGGAGGAGGAGAAGGGGAAGAAGGAGAAAGAACTCCAGAGTCTCAGCAACACACAGTCCTCTGCCCCACAGCAGATCACACAGTTACCATTGCTTTATGCTGGAGTGGAATTTCATTTTAAAATAATGATGATTGAACATCATTTAAGAAAAAGTAAAGTTATATTTAGAGTACTTTGTTGCAGAAAGCTATAAGATATGCAATGTTATTCAGAAAGATTTCTAGAAAGAGAGTTAAGTGAGTAAATCTTCAACATTTCAGGGAGACACATCCTCTAAGGGGTGTTGATAGATTTCATTGCATTTTCTTTCCTTTATCTCTCTATTGTAGTGTTTTAGAGTATGGAAAAGACATATCCACTTGCATTTCACTTACCTGAATTCAACTGTATGTATCCAGGCCAAAGGAAGAGAAAAAGAGAAAGGAAAGAAAAGAAAAAGAAGAAAAAAATCTTGGTGGGTTTTCTACCAGTCATTCATTCAGTGAGCACATATTTTGGCAGCAGCAGGGGAGGGAAGACAGGCTTATGTTGTTACTTCAAACTCAGATACTCTCAGAGCTCTTATTATGCCAGTATCTTGCTTTGTGATTGTAGTGTCCAGAGGCATGTATCTTTTATGTCCCATTACTGACAAAATATTTTAGCTGTTGAACAACTGAGAAAATATTAAACTCTTCAAATGCTGGAGTAAAACCTGATTGTATTATACTTATTGAGAGATACTGTATTGGTGTCCAGTGAGTAGTGTCAAATAAAAAACAAATCTGGATTAGTAAGGACTTAATTTGAAAGGATTATTGTGAAATGGAGAAGGCAAGCATCTCAAGAGGGAGGCAGAAAGGATCGGTTTATTTTATAGAGAGGAATAAGCAAGGCTGGAAAGAATTAGGTAAGGGAGAAGTGGATGAGGGGCATGACCTGATGGTGGTTCAGAGAAAGTTTTACCCTGAGACCAGCCTGTTTGAGGTGGGTTGTGTGCTGGCTCAGGATGAGAGTGAGTTCAGGAACCTTGGGGAAGAAGAGGAAATGGAAGGGTAAAGAAGGAGTCTTCCCCATGAGACTTAAATAAGAATTACAGATGGCCTCCCAGTTACCTAAAGTGAGTCCAGACAATGTTTCCAAATTCCCACTCTTTGCTTCATAAATGATCAGCAGAACTGCTCCTCTCCACTGATCAATGTGAACAAAATGCTTCTTAACCAAGCTTTGTCTATGTTCTAGCACCTGGTCTATATTAGATGCTCAGTATGTTCTTGTTGGGTGAATGAAAGATGTTTCTATTATCCTCTCACTATAGAATAATACTGTTATAATATAATATAATAATTATTATTGTACCTAAAAGAGTTACTTTATCCTATTGTCCTCCTTTGCATATTGTATATTGTTTTGAGCAGCCATTCCTTATAATTTAGGTTTGTGAAAACTGGAAGAAGTGTCTTGAGAATCATTTTACAATATTCTGCATAAGATAAATCTATGTACATGGAATACCATCACTTATTAATCAATAATACCTAATATTTATTAATGCTTATTATATTTAAATTCATTATATACATTATTTTTTAGTCTTCAAAATAATCTCATGAGTAAACTGTGATTGTATAGGAATAGTTTTAGACAATTTCTGTATAAACAAAGGATAGGGTAGTCAAAATATGTAACTTCTATTGTAATCATGAATATTCCTGTAGCATAGGAAAAAAAATAGATTCCAATGTAAAACTGCTATCTTTATGTCTTGCAGTAATTTTTGCATAATACTTCTGAAATATATAAATTATGAAAACATGGTATAGTAAAAGGAATTTGGGAGATAATTCTTGCTTATGGAGGCCTACCCCAAATTTACTACCATTGTAGTATATAATGGTTTTTCCTCTAGTTATAAGTACAGATATTTTTGTGGGTAAAAAAAAAACACATAAAATAGGAAGTTATTTGCATTAGACACAATTTATACAGCATAAACTCATCTCTATAAATCATAGAAAATGATGACAGAGAATAGTGTAAGCCAAAAATATTAAGCATGAATTAGGGACTTATCAGATAACTCTACATTAAGATCACTTTGTCTTAGCAGCAGACCCAGAGCACAGAACAGATGGGTGTAGATGCCTCATACAGAGGATGTTGGTGCTGGGTCCTTTGGCTGGGTCATCACTTAATTCATAGTCAGTTGAGTGGATAAAATAATTGAACAAGCCTCTCAAATATGGAGCAGCTTCACAGACTTTAACCACTTCCAAAATTCTTGGACTCAAATCTGTTGGAAGCTGTTGGATTATGATGGTAGGAGTAGGGGTGGGTTGGCAACTCCTTCCTCCTTCCAAGGAAGTTTGGCGCTTCATCCTCCTCTCCCTTCCCTCCTCCCTAATGCCTTTGTGTACTCAATAAATGGGCAGGGTTTGGGGAGGATGAGGGGCAATTAAGAAGAAAAAGGCTCTCTTATCCTTTGTTCTTTACCCTCTATTGCCCTGAGGTGGAACCTTAATTATAGCTTTGAAATTAAAAGCTAGCTTGTTTAGATTAATAGAAAAGGAACTGTACTTTCAAGACTGCCAAACTTGTGTGTTATTCTTGAATTCTTTCCAGAATTCAGCCTACTCTAAATCTTCTTTTTCAGAATTTTTTTGATATGAGGTAGTAACGGTTATCAGAATTAATCCAGGCAGTTGTTGAAGGGCAATTTTTTCTTAAGCCAGTTCTATGTGTCAGCCACCACTGTTCAAGGCACTGAAGATGTGTGGGTGAACAAAGTTCTTATCCTCATGGAGCCTAATTCTAATGATGGAGATTAAGAGATAATCAACAAAAACATATTATGATTTCAAGTAGCACTATGTGCTCTGAAAAGAAATAAAGTAATATAAAACATAAGAAATGAAATGTGTGTGTGTGTGTGTCCTTTCTGATGAGGTGATATTGGAGGAGAGATTTCCATGAAATGAGAGAGCATGAGAAGTGATAAATTGCAGAAAGAGCTGCCCAGGTAAAGTGTAGAGCAACTTTCAAGGCTTTGAGAAACATGTACTTGACAGGGGACCAGTGTGATTGAAGAAGACTTAAGGTATGAGTGAGAGAAAAAAATTAAATCTGAAGGGTGGCCTGGGACCAGATGATGTAGAATCCAGCAGGTTATGGGTTAGAAATTTGGGCTTTACATTAAGTGTGATTGGAATCCTTTGAAGAGTTTTTGTGAAAAGAGTGATGTGATCAGATTTACACTAGTAAAAGAAGTCCTTCTGGCAGAAGAAAAATTACACCAGGTAGAAACTTAGATCTATGTAAAGAAACAAAGAGCACTGGAAATGATAACTAGGTGGCTACATATAAAAAAACTTCATTTTCTTTACATTTAAGAATTTGAAAAAATTGCTTAAAGCAAAAATAACTTTGGAGTTTATAATAAACATATAAGAAAAATATGCATAAATAATAGCACAAAAACAGGGATAGGAAAAATGAAAATGTGCTACTATAAGATTATTATATTATATGTGAAGTGGTAAAATGGTAATTGAATGTAAACTGATTATTTAAAAATGTATACTATTAGCCATAAACAACCACTAAAATAACAAAACAAAAAGTTATAGCTAATAAGTAACAAATGAGATAAAATGGAACCACAAAAAACCTAATTAATTCAGAAGAGAAAGGGAACAATCTTGTAAATGTGAAAGACAGAAAACAAATAGCAATATGGTAGATTAAACCCAACACATCAATAATCATTAAATGTAAATGGTCTAATTATTCCAATTTAAAGGCAGAGGTTACTGGGTAAAAAGGCAAGACCCAGTTACACATGGCTTACAAAAAACCCACTTTAAATATAAAGACACAAATAGGTTGAACATAAAAGGATGGAAAAAGATAAATCATGCTAAGGCTAATCAAAAGAAAGTTAGACTGACTATATTATTTCAGATAGATTTCAGAGCCAGAAATATTATGAAGAACAAAGAAGTGTTAATTCATCAAGAGGACATAACAATCTTCAATGTTTATGTATCTAGTTACAAAACTTCAAAATACATAAAACAAAAACTGATAGTACTGCAATGCAAAATAGACAAATCCACAATTATATTCAGAGATATTTTAACTCCTCTTTCATTAGCTAATAGAAAGAAATAGAGAATTAGGAAATATGTAGAAGACCAGAACAGCACTATCAACTTGCCTAACTGACATGTGCATGTGTATAACATTCCAGTAGACAACAGCACATACATTCTTTTCAAGTGTACAGAGAATATTTACTAAGATTGGTCATATTCTGTGTGATGAAACAACTGAATTCAACAAATTTAAAAGAATTCGAATTATACAGACTATGTTTTCTGACCACAGTAGAGCTAAGTAAGAAGCAAAAACAGAAAGATACTGTGAAAATCCCTAAATATTCGGAAAGAAAGTAATACTCTTCTACATAAACTACGGATCAAAGAAGAAATCAAAAAACAAAATAGAAAGTATTTTGAATTGAATGAAAATTAAAATATCAAGTAAAAATTGTGGAATGTATCTAATCTAGTAATTAGGGGAAGATTTCTAGTATAAAACATTTATATTAGACAAAAGAAAGGTCTTGAATCAATGACGTCAGCTAACAGTAAATGAAACACTAAGTTGAAGAAAGAAAATAATAAAGACTAGAGTGGAAATTGATGAATTAGAAAATAGAGAATCAACAGAGAAGATCAATGGTATCAAAGTTACTTTTTGAGATAAAAAAATTGACAAACCTCCCGCTAGACTGATTAAGGTAATAACAGCAGATCTAAACTCCAGTAGTATGAGAACTGATACCACCATAGATTCTATATATAGAACTTTATAAAAATACAGTTGACCATTTAGATGAAACGTTTAAATTCCCTGAAAGACACAAACTACCAAAGTTCACTGAAGAAAAAAGAGACAACCTCAATATTCCTAAATTTGCTTTCAAAATGAATTTGTAGTTTAAAATTTCCCTTAAGGAAAATTACTGGCCCAGATGTCTTTACTGATGAATTATATACTTGAGGAAGGAATAATGTAAATTCCACACAAATTGTTTTAGAAAATTGGAGGGGAAGGAATAGTTCCTAAATTATTCAATGAGGCTAATATTATTCTGGAACCAAGAGCAAAGATATTACAAGATAAGAAAACTATAGATTAATATCCATCATGAACAAAGATGAAAATTATTCTTAGGAAAATTTTAGCCAATTTGATCATACAAATATATAAAAATGAAAATACATTATGGCCAAGTGGTGTTCATTCCTTAACATTTGAAAACTAATGAATGCATTTCAACATATTAATAGACTGTTTTACTTGGCTTATACTGCTATAACAAAATACCATAGACTGCGTGGCTTACACAACAGAAATTTATTTCTCATAGTTCAAGAGGATAGGAAGTTCAAGATCAAGGTGCCAGTCAATTCAGTTTCCGGTAAGGACCTTCTTCCTGGGTTGGGGATAGTGCCTTCTCTCTGTGTCCTTATGTGGCAAAAAGAGAGAGGTCTGTTATCTGTTATCTCTTCCTCTTATAAGGGCACCAGTCCTACCAAATTAGGGCCCCACTCTTATGACCTCATTTAACCTTCATGATCTCTTTACAGGCTCTAACTCCAACTACAGTCATGTTGTGATGGGGGAAGGGCTTCAACATATAAATTTTGAGGGGACACAAACATCCAGTTAATAACACAGATGAAAAAGAAATAAAAGTATATGATCATCCCAACTGATGCGGAAAAGCATTTCACAAAATTCAACATCCATTCCTGCTTAAAAAAAGAAAAAAAAATCTCAGCAAAATGATGAAAGGTTGCTTGCATTCCCCACAAAACTCAAGGATTTTTGCTTTTACCTCTCATTTCTTTTTTTTTTTTAATTTTTTTTTAACATTTATTTATTTTTGAGACAGAGAGAGACAGAGCATGAACGGGGGAGGGGCAGAGAGAGAGGGAGACACAGAATCAGAAGCAGGCTCCAGGCTCTGAGCTGTCAGCCCAGAGCCCGACGCGGGGCTGGAACTCACAGACCGTGAGATCGTGACCTGAGCTGAAGTCGGACGCTCAACCGACTGAGCCACCCAGGCGCCCCTTACCACTCATTTCTATTCAACATTCTACTAGAGGTTCTAACCAGACAATAAGGCAAGAAAAACAAAAGTTATCCAGATTGGAAAGGAAGAATAACTCTCTTTATTCACAGATAACATGATCATCATGTAAAAAAATCTTATGAAATCTACAAAAAAAGATACTGAGAGTAATAAGCGAGCTTAGCAAAATTACGGAATATGAGATTGATATAAAAATCAATGTATTTCTATACATTAGGAGATAATAATCAGAAATTGACATTAGATAATACCATTGATAATAGCATCAAAAATATGAATTACTTAGGGATAAATCTGGCAAGATGAAGGAATTACAAAAGGGACAAAGATAAAGAAACTTTTGGGAGAAATGGTTATGTTCATTACCTTTATTGTGATGATATTTTGAGTGCATACGTGTGTTAAAACTTATCACATTGTTCATTTTAACTAATACAGTTTATTGTATGCCAATTGTGCTTCAATATAGGGATTAAAATATACTTTATCTTATTATTAAAGTTTTTAATGTTTATTTATTTATTTTTGAGAGAGAAAGAGAGAGAGAGAGGCAGAGAAAGAGGGAGACAGAGAATCCTAGGCAGGCTCTGCACTGTCATCGCAGAGCCTGAACCTGATACAGGGCTCGAACCCACAGACTGTGAGGTCCTGACCTGAGCCGAAATTGAGTCTGACGCTCAACTGACTGAGCCACCCAGGCACCCCTAAAATATATTTTAATAAAGCTCTGATACATGTACTTTTGTTCCTTCTGGGTAAAGTAAGTTGTTCTACCTGAATGTTAAATAGTAGGCAGAGTTATATTTTTAACATTTTTTTCACTGAAACGTTAAACATGATCTATTACTTCATTTTACATCTGTCATGACCATTTTGTTGTATGTGCTTCTCCTATTTGAAGAGATGATTTCACTTTCAATTTTGGTTTTAAATAATCTAATAGATCAGTTGAATAAATATGATACATTTACTCTATGTTATAGCACACAATTCTTTTTTTTTGTAATATCACATAATTCTTAAAAAGAATTAATTAGGGCTATAATTATAGACCTGGAAGAATATCTATACTATAATCTTGCAAAAAAAGAAAATTTGAGGGTGATATAATAGAATCCTATTTTCTATAGCAACAAACAACAAACCCTTATGCATAATAAATTAGTGTATATGTGATCATAGAGAAGGGTGTGGAAAGATTCATATCAACTGTCAGCATACATTGCTGTTGATGGGAATGAAAAAGTATAATTTTTTCATCATTTCACTGCTTACAATGAATATTGCTTCTATAATAATAAGTTACAAAATCAAAAAAACAATTTGATAATTTTTCTGTCATGGAATCTATTGATTTTTAGGTAAATCGGCTTGAATTATTACTTAAAAACATTTTAATTATGAATACCATAATTTAATTCAGTACCTAATAACATAAATTAAAAATATTTTAATGTTTATTTATTATTTTTGAGAGAGAGAGAGAGAGAGAGCGAGAGAGAGCAGGGGAAGGGCAGAGAGAGAGAGGGAGACACAGAATTCAAAGCAGACTCCAGGCTCTGAGCTGTCAGGCCAGAGCCTGACACGGGGCTTGAACCCACGAGCTGCAAGATCATGACCTGAGCCAAAGTCAGATGCTTAACCGACTGAGCCACCCAGGCGCCCCACCTAATAACATAAATTTTTTAATATTTATCTTAGTAATATATTCCTCTTGTCCTACACATACACATAAGCTACAGACATGATTTTAGACATGTTGAATTTCCTCCTAAACTTATTTTTGAAAATTAAATGAAATATAATCCATACTAAATCCATACTTAGAACACGGACTGATACTTAGTCAATATATAGTAAGTGCCAGTTATTATTACTAAATGATACAACTATTTTTTGTTTTACAAGACTTAGTATCAAGTTGTTACAGATTATGTTTTCCAAAGATGGCTTAAATAATATTTCCTAATGCATATGCTTTTCTCTATTGCTACATCCAGAAGTAGAGTCTATTTCTCTGTCCCCTTGAATCTGAATTGGCCTTGTAATTGCAGGTTAAAGTGGAAGTAAGATGATGCACCAGTTCTGGGCAGAACGTTAATTAATCTGCAGCTTACATTTTTTGTCTTTGGAATGCTTGTTTTTGGGACACCTTCTTGGAAATTAGCTGCCATTCTGTGAGAAGCTGAAGTCATGGAGAAGACCACATGAAGACAATCCCATTGACAGCTCCCCCTGAGTTCCCAGTTGGCATCCACCCATCATGGCTAACTGGGTTGAACCTTCAGCCTCCTCTAGACCCAGTTACCAACTGAGTGCAATTACATAAAACACTTCAAGTGAGAATCACTCGCCTGAGCCCAGGTAACCCCTGGACCTATGAGAGATAATGATAAATTGTTTTAAACCATTTAACATCGATCGTAGTAAAATTTTCTTATCACATATTACTAAATATACCTTTGCATTTTTAATACAGTGTACGGTTTAAAATGCTTAAAATCATGACAGTGAAGCCTGTGAAATATTTATTTAAAAGTTAAATTATTGCAATCTTTAAAGGTGCTGTCTCATGGACCAGTTTTGAACTAACTATTCAACTTGGCCTAGGCTGGTGTTATTTTAAATTAGCATAATGTCTGTAAGAGAACAGACCTTTTTCCTTTTACATATGCTCATTTCTCAGTTTACAAATATGTACAACTTTTATCTTTTTAGTACAACTTGTGGATCCACTAGGAATTATGTTACCTTCAAATACACTTTCTGAAAGTCACCAGCTACTAGGAGGTTTTTAATAAAAGTAATTTGAGACTGAGTGGGTTGAAGTCATCCTTCAACTTCTCTTTAATGTAGTTGATTTGTGAATTTATAATTCTTACTTTAAGAAGACAGATTTCATTTTATAAATGTGTGCGTATCATAGATCTTGTAGCTCAAAGGGAATATAGTTATTATCTAAGGCTTAAGAAGGTAGCAGAGTGTGTGGAACAGGGCCCTGGACTAGCACTCAGAAAAACTGGCTTCTTTTCCAGTTGGACTAGATTTGGTCATTTCACCTCATTTTCTTCCTTTGTATTCAGATATTGCCTCCTGTTTATCTTTTTAAAATTTTTTAAAATCTTTATTTTTGAGAGAGATAGAGACAGAGTGGGGGAGAGAGAGAGAGAGAGAGAGAGAGAAAGAGAGAGAGAGAGAGAAGAGAAAGAACCCAAAACAGGCTCCAGGCTCTGAGCTGTCAGCACAGAGCCTGACGCGGGGCTCAAACTCACGAAAGCAAGTTCATGACCTGAGCTAAATAAAGTCTGATGCTTAACGGACTGAGCCACCCAGGTGCCCTCATTAGCTCTTCTTTAAAGTTCTTTCCAGTGGAATTGGTGGCAAAGTAAGGCATTTTGCCTCCCAGATGTGTCCTCTTTGCCTGCAATGGTCTCTTCTGGCCCAAGATTTTGAGAAGAGGCCAAGCTCTGTTGGAGCGAAATGATCTTTAGCTTGGCTCCCAAAGTGAGCCAGGCACCTTCCGATGTTAATCATATGTGACTTTGAGAGGCTGGTTGTAAAGTTAGAAATGCACAGGCTTAGGAGGGCAGTTACTGATTAATTCTAATTGTTTTGTGTGTGTGTATATATATATACATATATATATATATATGTATATATATATACCAATTTATACAATATAATCCAGGATTCTTCCCATATGATAATTTTCTTGATAATATAGTTACATACAGAAGAATTGACACAGAATAAGAATAAGATGTCTAAAAAAAAAAGATGTTTGCACATTCAATTCCTTTGTTTTCTGTAATTGTTGTATGCACAGCCTTTAGTTTTAGCCAACCATGAGAAACAAGGTGATAATGTCACCCATCCATTCACAGAGTTGTGACAAAAGTAGTTCAGGACAATGCTGTCACCCATAGTACATTGTGCTTAGGAGTGAAGAGGTAGGATGGATATAGAAATTGAACTTTGATAGACAGTTTTGCACAAATCATTTTAATTCAGCTTGCTCTTACTCAATATGTTTACAAGAAAAAATAACATTAAAAAGCAGATCTCACTGATAACTTAAAAAAAGACATTAATAGACAAATCCATAAAGAAAAAAGAAGAAATGAGACATATGGAAAGATGTTCACCTTTTTGAATAATTGAAGAAAAGCCAATGTATCATGAGATATGTATCAAAAGTCTTTAAAATGTTCATATCTTTTTATGCTGTTTGTTGCTTATGTTTTATGACAGATTCCTTTTTCGCATTATTTATGATGGTAAATAATGGAAACCAATGCCCAACAGTAGAATAATGATATGTAAACTATAATACATTTGTTCTGTGTAAGCTAAATTCTTTATAAACAATATTTACAAAGGCTGGGACATAACATGGGAAAAGGCTCTTCAAGTCATAGTAAGTATATGAGTAAATGAAAACTTAACACTCAATAACTTCACTGACATTCCAAAAAATACTGGATTATCTATATATTTTTAAATCTTTGAAAAATATCCATAAGCTAGAAAGTAAGTAAAATAAGATCAGGAACCCAGAAAGTAAGCAAAGAATTGAAGCTGGGGTATTTTTAATTTGGTGAACTTGGACTTTAATCTGCATTTGGAGTAGTAATCTTGGACTGTGGCTCTGGGACCAGGAAACAGGGCCTAGGACCTATCTATGATGTGGGGTTAAATAGAAAGCATCTCTCATTACGCAGGAACAATGTAGGTTGCACCTTCTGTGTGGGGGTGCAAGAAGGACATTTTAAACAACAAAAACTGAAAAAGTTTACATCCACCAGAGCCTAACTAAAGGAAATCTGAAAAGTTTTACTCCAGGCATAAAACAAACAAGGAAGATTTGAGATGCAAGAAAAAAAATAAAGGCAGACAAAATGGTAAATATGAGTAAATCTAAGCCTCTAAAGCCATATTTGTACCAATAAAAAACCTACCCTGTTGAGAGGACACACAAAAAAAGAAAGAAATAAAATGCTTGATAATAGCATATAAATTAGGAGGGGATTAAATGGAATTAAGTATTCTAAGACCCTTTTATTTTTCAGATGGAAAGCAAAGATTGATTAACTTTAAACATTGCTAAAATTTCTAGAATGTATATGTAATTTTCAAGTTAGTAGTATGATAAAACATTCTGCAATCTAAAATAAGGTGAAAAAAGAGAAAAGAAAACAGAACAGACAGGATACATTTTAAAATTTGGGGGTAGAAAGAAATTCAAGTATATGAACCTGTTAAAAAATCAAAGATAATTAGGCTAGACTATAAACAACACCAAGTAAAATTGAGATATAGGCTGCTTACAAGATACACACTGAAAGCTAAAAAAAAAAAAAAAAAAAAAGCTCAAAAGTGAAACCTATTTCAGGCAAAACCTAATCAAAAGAAACCTGATGTAGCTTTATTATTTTTATCATACAAAACAGATTTTAAGTCAAAAAGCATAAAAATAAATAAAAAGAGTCAACTGTTTTCAGAGATTTTAATATACCTGTCTCAGTAACTGACAAATATGGCAAAAAAAGTAATATATAGAAGAGTTGACTAACAGATTTACAATAAAATGATCAAAGTGTCTCACAACTGAATCATCAACTTTAAAAAAAATTTTTTTTAACATTTGTTTCTTTTTTGAGAGACAGGAACAGTGTGAGAGGGAGAAGGATAGAGAGAGAGGACAGAGAGGCTGTTAGCACACAGCCTGGTGTGGGGCTTGAACTCATGAACTGTGAGATCATGACCTGAGCCGAAGTCGGATGCTTAAATGACTGAGCCACCCAGGCTCTCCAATCACCAACTTTTTTTTTAAACACACGTGAAACATTTAAAAAACTTACTACATACTGGGCCTTAAAGTAAGTTTGAGAAACTTGCTAAAGATTGGCATTTTGCAGACCATATTCTGGGACCACAATAAAATTAATCTAGGAAATTCTAATTAAAAGATTATTTGAAAAATAAAAAAAAATCCTGTAGATAGGAAATGAAGAAACCTATTTCTATTTTATTTATTTATTTATTTATTTATTTATTTATTTATTAATATATATTTACTTTGGGGGAGGGAGGGGCAGAGAGAGAAGGAGACACAGAATCCGAGGCAGGCTCAAGGCTCTGAGCTGTCAGCTTAGAGCCTGACGTGGGGCTCCAACTCACAAGTCATGAGAGACTGAGCTACCCAGGCACCCCAAGAAACTCATTTTTAAATAAATCATATGCCAAAGAAGAAATCATAAAGAAAATTAGAAAATTTGTAAAACTGAATGATAGTAAAACTAAATGGTAACAAAATCACTGTCTATAAAAACTTACGGGAAATGGCTAAAGCATTATTAAAGGAAAATATATAGCCTAAAGGACTTTTATTAGAAAGACTGGAAGTTACTGAGTTATGCATTTATATCAAGATGAAGTTAGAAAAGAGAGAGCTGGGGCACCTGGGTGGCTTAGTCAGTTAAGTGTCCAACTCCTGATATTGGCTCAGGTCATTATCTCACCGTTCATGAGACCAAGCCCCATGTCTGGTTCTGTGCTGACAACTTGGAACTTGCTTGGGATTCTCTCTCTCCCTCTCTCTCTGCCCCTCCCCCACTTGTGTGCACTCTCTCTCTCTCCAAATAAATAAACATTAAAAAAAAAAGAGAGAGCTGAGTAAACCCAAGAAAGAAGGAAATGCATAATGAAAGTAATAGTAGAAATTAGTGAAGTACCAAACAAACATTACTTAGAAAGGACCAACAAAGACAAAAATTGGATCTTTGTTAGATCAATACAGTTGATAAACTTATGACACCAAGATCAGAAAAAAAATGGGCAAAAGGCAAATGAACGATATTAGAGATGGAAAGGGGGACATAACTTCAGTGTGCAGGAATTAAAATAAGAGGATGTTATGAACAATTTTATTTAAATATGTTGAAAAATCTTTTTAAATGAACACATTTCCAGAAAAATGACACCTATCAAGTTGACTCAAGGGGATATAGAAAACCTGGATATCCATGTCCAGTAGAGCTGAGGCTGGTAAACTATGGTACCTGGGCTAAACCTAGCCTGAGGTAAGTTTTGCACAGTCTGTCTGATGTTTTTTACATTTTTAAAGGCTGTAAAAAAGGAGGGGGGAGGAAAAAGGGGGAAAAAAGAATATGTGAGAGAAGAGGACATGTACAAGAATATTTATAGCAGCATTATTCATAGTAGCCAAAAACAGAAGACCACTTCAATCCCATCAAAAGTAGAATGGATAACATAGATTGTCACAACAGTGACAATGAATTAGTATAACATATACCAACATGGATGAATCTAAAAAACAAAGGTTGTGGGAAAACAGAAGCCACAAAAGAATACAGGAAATATGATCTCATTAAATAGAGTTCAAAACTGAGGCAAAATTGAGCAATATTATGTTTAGTGATACATTACCATGGGGCAAAACTATAAAGAACAGCAAGGAATGAGGAATATCATAGTTGAGGAGAAAGGTGAAGGGACTTCTAACAAATGGTAAGAGTGCAAGATTGTTAGCATGGCATGTTGCCACTTTGATTTTATTTTACTTTATTTAAAAAAATTTTTTTAAGTTTATTTATTTATCTTGGGAGAGACAGAGACAGCACCAGTGGGGGAGGGGCAGAGAGAGCGGGCGTGAGAGAGAATTCCAAGCAGGGGATGCAGAGCTGGAACCCACGAAGCTGCAAGATCATGACCCTAGCCGAAACCAAGAAACCAAGAGTGGGTCCCTCAACTGACTGAGCCACCCAGGCACCCCTTTGCCACTTTGATTTTAAAAACAGAGAAGGCTAGAAAGACTTATACCAAAATGTTACCAATTGTATTTGGAGGGTGACTTCAGTCTGATTTCTGTTGATTTGAATGTGAAGTGCAGGAAACCAGCAAGGACAGAATCAGTGACTTTATTTCTTGTTTTAGTCAATTAACCTAATTTTGATCACAAACATTTCCTCATGCTTTATAATTTTTGATAATCTAGAAAGACTAAGGATGTCTTTCTCTGACTTTATTTATTTATTTATTTGGTATATTTGAACTTAGAGTATGTTGTATTTATAAGATAAACTAAAAATAAACTATAATTTCCCCCTTTTTTTTAAAAGGCAAAACAAGCTATTGAAAAGACTTTCAGGACATCCTGATTTGTTATTATAAGCTAGAAAAAAATCACTCTCTCTGTTGCAAGCATGACAGCAACATCATCCTTTAAATCCCACAGCCTAGCAGGCAGATCTGACTGGGTGTGTGCCCAGGTCAGAGGCCAGCTTAGCATACAGACAAGGCAGCTGAGCACCGGGACAGCTGTTGGCACCTGCACCAGCAGGAAGACCTTGGCTTACATGTGATTTTAATGCCTACGTTTCTGGGAATCCCTACCAATCTTGTTTTCTGCCAATGGTGCCTCTGTGACAGGGAAATACGATCTGGGAGCCCAGGAAGCCGAGAAGAAATGCAGTCTCTTCGATACTCAGAAGTAGTACACAGGACGTGATGAGAATGGAATGGTGCCTGCTGTCCTGTGTCGTGGGAATCTGCAAATCTTGTGAGTTTCTGAAAACAAAATATAATATAATGAACTGGAAGGAGAGATGTCCCTACACACGTGCCTGTAAAGAGCTTACTTCTTGTCCTGTCTAAAAAGAAGAATGGATGTGGAAAACTACGTAGATTTTTCACTAGATAGCTGAAATATGTTAATTTTACTCTACATTGTTATTACTCTTCTAATAATGGATTTGTTTTTCATCTATAGTAAACTTGGTCCACAGGATAGAGGAACAATTTGCGAATTTCCTATTTTATAGGGAAAAAAATAAAGATGATGAGTTGATGGTTTTAGTGAACTTAAGTGATTCAAATTTTCAAATAAAAAATAACATGAAGGGGTGTCTGGGTGGCTCAGTCAGTTCAGTGTCTGACTTCAGGTCCTGATCTCACGGTTCATTGGTTCGAGCCCCACCTTGGGCTCTGCACTGACAGCTCAGAGCCTGGAGCCTGCTTCAGATTCTGTCTCTCCCTCTCTCACTGCCCCTGCCCTGCTCACTTTCTCTCTCTTTCTCTCTCTCAAAATAAATAAATAAATAAACATAAAAAATTAAAAACAATAACATGAAAAATTTTTTTTATCTTTTACAACACATTTGATACACCTATTTGCTTTGCTTTATCTAGTGTGTCTTCCCTGAAAGCTGGGTAAAATTTTTAGTTGGGCCAGCTGGTTGTTTGGTAAGCTTGTTAAAGACTTGAGCAGTTACATTTTCCTGACTTATTTGTTCTTACATAAGACAACCAAAGAGACCAGGCCTGCTACTTTTTCCTCGGAGACAGGACAAATGCACTAGAAAGAAGACAGTTTCTCAAATAAACTACTTGCACAAGAAGATTTCTCAAACACATAAACAAAACACAAAACCTGAGCCATAATTTTTGTTGGGGTGCATAAATTTGAAGCTGGGGTGGAAAAAAAACCTCCTGTTTCCCAAGCCAGGTTTTAAAGACGTTTCTTCTTTTGAGCTGACTTGCTAGTGGTGACCTTTGTTCTCTGAGCCTGTATCACTTAAAGGGAGAGAACAAAAACCGTTTTCATGCTCTAAGCCATCTATAGTTGTAAGGTCAGGGATTAGAAATGAAAAAATATGGTAACTACGATGGAGAATATAACAGATGTCTGAATATCCTCAAATTCTCCCCCTTCCTTTCTGCCACGTGGCCTTGGCTAGGTCATCCCAGGGCCTTCTTGTAGAATTGGGACAACAGGTAATTGTCTTAGGTCGCAGAAAGAAGTGACCTAGATTTGCTTGATTTAAAATGGATAGAGCCAAAAATTTCTTCAGGATAAAAAAAAAAAAAAAAAAAAAAAAGACTAGATCTGGGAAAGGAAGGAGAAAGAAGAAATCAACAAGGACTGGTTTTGAGGGGAAATATTTTGGGGAGTTTGGGAGCAGGGGAAGTAGGAGAGTAGGAAGAAAAAGGCTCTTCATGCTATCTGAAGCATTGGAGAAGGATGAAGTGAGGGGTAATTTAAGTTTTGCCTTCTATTATAAATGTCATGACTCTTCGCCATCTTTGAAAGACTGCAGTAAAGGTTTTAATTACTTTTCATCTATGTTTGGAGGGCAGATAGGTGAATCTTCTGAATGGGACACGGTATAGAAACTATCCTTAAAGGGGGTGGGCTGAAGATGCACCTCTGATAATCCCTAAATTTAAGGGCACTGAGGTGAGAGTATGAGTGTAAGAAGGACAGAAAGGTAGAAGAGAGAAGGAGCCTTTTGTCTTCGATCTCCCTTTGCACTGTCAGCTATGTCTTTATTATGTCCTCGATTCCTGAGCACAGAAAAAAGGGAAGTAATTATTATGTTTTCTTCTAATTAACGCATAACCGATGAGATGTTTCTAACATCAGAGAAATAGATTCAGCTATGAAGAGCAATAGCATTTTAAGCGGCAGGAAGTGAGAAGCCGACTCAGACTCTTGCCTTCTGTCTTTACCTTCATTTGACTCCGAGGTTGTCTGGGAGTAAAGATGAAAATGGAGAGATCATAATGTCTAGGAGGCTGACCTTACACAGCGAGCTGTGTTCTGGGATGTTGGAATCAAGCATTCCTCTTTCACATCCCCTTCCCTAGGATTGCTCTCCTCCTCCCCACTTTTCCCTGGGTCTATCTCTTCATTTCTTTGCTCACATTTTCTGCTGGTGTTTTTATTATTTGACTTCTGTATCCTTGCACACACATACTTTCTCTTTTCTCCTTCTTCATCACTTTCTCTTGTTCACATTCTCCTGTCTCCTGAAGCCCACCAACACCATTGTTTTTGCCTCCTGCTATTTATCAAGATTGATATTTATCAAGATCTGGTATGTGCTATTTGAAAATGGTGACAACAGAGTGGCTGATTCCATCACTGACCCTTCACTTTATACTTTTGGCACAGCTAAGAATCGACACTCTTTGCTCCTTACTGAGCTAAGAGCTTACCCATTCAAAGGGACAGGACTGAAGGCTCTGAGTGCCTGCCCAATGATTGTTCCTTCTGAGGAATGTTATTACAGGTGATTTCTCATGATTTGCTCAACAGCTGATTGGACAAAGGACTGATCTGAAGGCACCATCCATAGCATGTCAGTGACCTTGAGTGAGCCTGGCAAGAGAACTCTGTTCAGCAAGAATGTTCTTCCTGGGTCGTGTCTGAGTAACCCATACAATCTCTCTCTCTGGAGAGAGTTTGAATGTAGGTTACCAGGATAGGTAGAAGTAGTTTAGAACACATGTGTACTCAGAAAAAAAAAAGCAGAAGTCGTGAGATAGTAGAGGCTATTAGGAAAAGACAGAAAGTCACAGATCAGAGGGAAAAATGCTGTGGAGGCAGAGACAGAGAGAGATGATAGTAGAGTGACTAGAGATGCTGGAGGAAGGAGCAGGGGAACTCACTTTTGAGAGTCAGCTGCCTCCCTCTCCAGGAGGCCTAGCACTATAGCTGATGAGAGTGAAGCTACCAGAATATGCACGCTTTTCCCTCGCTACTTGAAATAACTATTGCACATATTACTTAATCTTAACAATTCCAAAAGGTTATTCCCATTTTATTGGTGAGACGGCAATTCAGAAAAATTACATGACTTGATTGTGATCTTGTGAAAACCCCCAAATGCCTTGTTCTAACGAAATGCTTCCTTCTAATGAAGTAGTAAGGTAGAGTTTTTGAAGCCTATGAGCAAGTAGAAAAACATGAGATTTTTTTCTATTGCAATTCTTTTTTCTGTCCACATTCCAATGTAACTCCAATGCTTTATTCTCTCCTTTCTTCTGTCTGCCACTCCCTCTCTTTTTGTCTTATTAACTTGTACCACATATAGGCTACTTCATCCAGGCACTACTTGATGTCAATATCTAAAAGGCTTGCTTTGATAAAACCAAATTGGGATGTTTTATTTTGACACAATTTAGAGAACAAAATAATCTGGAAATGTTCAGTCAGGACCACACCTGGTTTGAGTTAATTAAGAGTGTAGCAGGGATTAATTTGTGACCTGGAAAATTTAATTCCCCAATTAGGAGCTGAGAGCATGATATAGTCTTTGGGGTTCATTTTGGTTTAATATGTTCATATACAATGCTTAAGGTTCTCTGTCTTTTAAACTCAGGGTATTAGAAAACAAAAGAAATTATTTGAGAACTCATTGTAGTAGGTATAAAAAAGAAGGCCTTATTTAATTACTATTCCCTTCTCAAGATAATGTGGATTTTCTATCTATCATCTATCTATCTATCTATCTATCTATCTATCTATCTATCTATCTAATATCTATCTCCATTCTTCCCTTCCCCTTCCTCATCCTAGGACTAAAGGCCAGTTCTGAATACTAGACAGGGCTCTTTGTTTTCCTTTGGTCCTCACATGCTTTTCACCGTTGACAGAGAATTTCAGTTTTCCTGTGGGTCATTTTCCTTCCTGATTGGTTTAGTATGATGACTTGCTACCTTGCCTCAAATAAACTGTCTGCTGTTTAAACAACTTGCTGTTGCTTTCTGCTCTGAGCTCTTGGGCTCTGTGTTGCAAGCCCTTTGCTGGGCTTGGGTTTCCCTCATGCTTATTTTGTGCTGAGCTATGTAACCTAAGTGTACACATTCTCTTTCGCTTCCTGAGCTCAGAAAGAAGGTCTGAGGCCTCCTTGATTTAGTTGTCAGGCACTACCATTTTAGCTCAGACTATTCTGTGGTGTTCTACTGTGAACTGTGTCCAGTGATTCACATGGACTCCCCTTTACCATAAAGGGAGGGGCTGTTATCCTGTGCCTGAGTTTTGGGTGGGGAGGAAATGCCTCTGGACAGACAGTATTTGAGGAAACACGGGCATCCTTGTCCATAGTCATTTTCTTTCTCCATGTTTCCACATGTGGCCCATTAAAACCATGCTGAGGCTCATGGCCAGTGCTGTGAACAGCTGGAGAAAAGCTTCATGCCATGTTGTATTTTTCAGTCCTCCATCTCTGTTTATACTGCAAAATGGTCTCGTTGATGAGATAGGATTATAGAAGAGTCATTAAGGAAAATAATGAAAATAAACAGATTTGCCCCCAAATTGGGATATAACAGTTGAGTCTTACCTAAATTTCCCCCAAAACTGGGTTTTAAAAGGTATCCTTTCATTCTAGATGGTCCTAAGTTATCATCCCTCAAAGATTTCTGAGAAAGAGAAACCATTTTGGACTGTCTCTTCTGGTGAAGGCCTGGTTTAGGTGTAGTGGGGGTAGTTTCTGTTTCAGTCTCAAAGTGCTCTGGAGACATCGAGGTCTGGTTTAAATGTTATCTGGAGTAGTGTTTATAAACTCCCAAGCAGGGCTGGCTTCATGGGCATGCAGCCCACGTAGTTACACAGGGCCCATACTTAGAAAGGCCTTGCTCTTGGTCTAACACTCTGCTGTTGCCATCTTGAAATTTCTAATTATTTGTGAATAAGGAGCTTACATTTTCATTTTGCCCTGGGCTCCACAAATTCTGTAGCTGGACCTCCTCCCTAGACCATTTGCCTCAGAATCACCTGGTATATGTATTATAAATCAGATTCCTACTGTATGAGACCCAGTAGGGCTAAGACCTCTGAATCAGCATTTTAAAAAACATCCAATTAATTCTTTCACAAAGTTTGCAAAGCCAAGGAACCACTGGGAGAGAGAGTCAAGACATCAGGTTCTTGGGCAGCTTTGCTTGTTGAAAGATTTAAAACAGAATTCTTGGCTTTTATTTCAATGGGGGTGGGGTGGGGAAAATGCATTCATGATTAAAAATGTTTTATGTAAAATATATTAGGCAGTTTTGTCTTATTTCCAAGTTAATTATTTGGAAATATGCCTAAATTGTGGATTTAAGAATTCTCACTTTCTTTGTTCATTCTAGCATTATTTATTTATGTTTATTTTTATTCATCTCTCATTAAGTCGAGGCAATGCACCCCCTATCTGTTAACTAATTAGACCCACTAAGAGGAGTAATATTGCCCTCATAATTTCAAACAATTTCCTCCAATCCTGTCAACATCCTGGCAAATCAGAAAAGATGGAATCCTCATCCATGACTTATAGGTTTTTGAGAAGTGCTAGCTGACAGTCCTGTAGGCATATATATTTAGTTTATATTCCAAACCTCAAGACAGGAAACTGCTTCAACTTCCCAGACAGTTTTACCAACACATGGTAATCTAGTTGTGGAAGGAAAGGCCCTGGATCGAGGGTGACAGGACTGTTGTCTTCTTGAGGATCTTGTTGGGACTGGGAACATGAAGATAATTAGTGTTAGTTGTGCTAATATTGTAGCATTAAATATTTAATCGAGGCTAATTCACCATAGAGCCATTAGAAAGAAACAGCTTTTCATGACTGCACAGAACACAATTTCAGCCAGCACTCCAGTGATGAAAAGTCTACCCGACACCTGAAAGCCCCTGACTCACCTGACTGCAGTGCTTTTTGAGGTCAAGCCTTGAAATTCCACTCTTTCTCACCATATCAAGCTCAAACTGTGAATATGAAGCATTTTTCTGATCCATATTCTTAGACACTTGCTGATCGATGGACTGTTTGGCCTGATTCCCTGTGTATTTTAAAAGTAATATTTATTACATTTTTTCCTTCACAGGAAAATAAGAGGATTTCATGGCAGAAAATTTAGAGGAAAAAAAAACCTATGTATTTTTGGACAAATTTTCTGATGCCTTTTGAAATTTAATTTTGGTGAATCCATTTTACTTAATATTTAGAACTATTGTAATATATAGCTTTCATCTTTGATTCAAACATATGAATAAGAATTTTTGGAAGTTAATTACCAAGACGATTAATTTAGACATTTTACCATTACTGATTTTCTCTCATTGTATGAGGTTATTTAAAATTAAAATCTTAAAAAAAAATTTTTTTTAACGTTTATTTATTTTTGAGACAGAGAGAGAGACAGAGTATGAACAGGGGAGGGTCAGAGAGAGAGGGAGACACAGAATTTGTTTTTTTTTTATTTTTTATTTTTATTTTTTTTTTTTATTTTATTTTTTAATATATGAAATTTACTGTCAAATTGGTTTCCATACAACACCCAGTGCTCATCCCAAAAGGTGCCCTCCTCAATACCCATCACCCACCCTGCCCTCCCTCCCACCCCCCATCAACCCTCAGTTTGTTCTCAGTTTTTAACAGTCTCTAATGCTTTGGCTCTCTCCCACTCTAACCTCTTTTTTTTTTTTTCCTTCCCCTCCCCCATGGGTTTCTGTTATGTTTCTCAGGATCCACATAAGAGTGAAACCATATGGTATCTGTCTTTCTCTGTATGGCTTATTTCACTTAGCATCACACTCTCCAGTTCCATCCATGTTGCTACAAAAGGCCATATTTCATTTTTTCTCATTGCCACGTAGTATTCCATTGTGTATATAAACCACAATTTCTTTATCCATTCATCAGTTGATGGACATTTAGGCTCTTTCCATAATTTGGCTATTGTTGAGAGTGCCGCTATAAACATTGGGGTACAGGTGCCCCTATGCATCAGTACTCCTGTATCCCTTGGATAAATTCCTAGCAGTGCTATTGCTGGGTCATAGGGTAGGTCTATTTTTAATTTTCTGAGGAACCTCCACACTGCTTTCCAGAGCGGCTGCACCAATTTGCATTCCCACCAACAGTGCAAGAGGGTTCCTGTTTCTCCACATCCTCTCCAGCATCTATAGTCGAGGGAGACACAGAATTTGAAACAGGCTCCAGGCTCTGAGCCTGGGGCTCGAATTCACTGGCCGTGAGATCATGACCTGAGCCGAAGTTGGACGCTCAACCAACTGAGCCACTCAGGCGCCCCTAAAATTAAAATCTTTTAGGATGGAGTTCATTCTTTTTAAGAATAAATTCTATTAACCCTGAACTTCCTACTGTCTTTTGATAAGTTAAAAACATTTTTTTAAGTTTATTTATTTATTTTGAGAGAGAGAGTATGGAAGGGGCAGACAGAGAGGGAGAGAGAGAATCCCAAGCAGACTTCGCACCATAAGCACAAAGCCTGATGTGGGCCTTATACTCACGAACCATGAGATCATGACCTGAGCTGAGACTGAGTTGGTCACTTAAGCAACTGAGCCACCCAGGCACCCCATTGATAAGTAAGTTTTTAAATGAGTAGTGAGAAAATAAGTCATAGCCCTGTAAATCGGACCCCAAAGATAAATGTTATGAATGAGTTTTTGGGAACCTCACGTTTCTGTTTCCCTCCTGATTCATTTGCCTCCAAAGCAGGGTGGTGGGCAGCCTCTCCATCCTGCTGCTCATAACCACCCTTATCCTTAATGCAAGCCTCGTCCAAACCTCTCCCAGAATGGCATTCAGGCATCTGCTCCATCAGGACACAGGCCAGAGAAACAAACTGAACTGTACTAATTATCTTGATTGCTAAAGTGAGTCAAGCAACTGGACAAGAGCCTAAAAGATATAAACAAACAAAACTTCACAAATCTCTGAGATGTACTTTTTGTTTTTAATGTTATTGCCCAGTTAAACGGTGAAGATGATTTATGTATGTGGTTATTCACAATTCTGTTTGGGCCCTTTCTCTATAAAAGATCTGTCTGATTATTAAAGAATAAATACAAAGTTCTATTATAGACTACAGATTTTATGTAGTCTACAATTATTTGGTTAAAAAAAAAAAAGGTAAACACTAGCATGATCTGGGAGAGAGATTTGTGTACTCAGGATCATTGTAGTATTATTTACAATAGCCAAGAGGTAGAAGCAACCCAAATGTCCACCAAGGGATGAAAGATAAAGAGAACATGGTACATGCATTAAATCTAGTATGAGTCAGTCTTAAAAAAGACAGAAGTCAGGTCTCATGTTATATAATGGTTGAACATGAAGGACAGTATGCTAAGTGAAATAAGCCAGTGACAAAAACACAGATAATGTATGATTCCCATCTACATGAGATATCTAGTCAAACTCACAGAAATGGAGTGGAGTCGTGGTTGCCAGTAGCTGGGATGAGGGAGAGGTGCATGAAAGAGGTATTCAATGGGTAGAGTTTCAGTTTGCAAAAAGAAAAAGTTCTAGAGATCTGTTGCACAATAATGTGAATACACTTAACACTGCTGAACTGTACACTTAAAAATGTTCAAAATGGTAAAATTTTAATGTTTTTTTAATCACAATTAAATTTTAAAATCTTAAAGTAAAAACTACAGAATGGCTGATTAGCTCAATTAGTTAGAGCAGGCAATAAAGTTAACCCTGGCCTTAAACTTAATTTTAATCCCAAACTTAGCAGTTATTGTCTTTCTCTGAGTCAGTTAGCTTTCCCTCTGTTATATGTTTTTTTAAATTTTTTAAAATTTTATTTATTATTAAAAAAATTTTTTTTTAAATTTATACCCAAATTAGTTAGCATATAGTGCAGCAATGATTTCAGGAGTAGATTCCTTAATGCCCCTTATCCATTTAGCCCATACCCCTCCCACAACCCCTCTGGTAACCCTCAGTTTGTTCTCCATATTTAAGAGTCTCTTATGTTTTGTCCGCCTCCCTGTTTTTATATTATTTTTGTTTCCCTTCCCTTATGTTCATCTGTTTTGTCTGTTATATGTTTTAATACTACATGGGTTAGCTTGGACACCTATTTTCTGGATGTTTGCCCAATGTTTCAAGGCATTTCTACCAGGCTGAATATTTAAATGGTGTACCTTTATGACAACTTTATAAACCTAAAGGATAGGTCATTTGTGCCAAAAGCACAACTATTTAATTTTCTTAAGTTTAAAGGTTGAGAAGAGAAAACACACAACAAAACTCACCATTCTCCTTTCATTTCTGCTTTCAAAATTTTCAAGTAATTGTTCTGACATTTAAAAAAGTATCTTGACATTTATAAATAATAAAAGCTAGGGAATTAAAAGGGAGGGGAGCCCGGGTGGCTAGTCAGTTGAGCATTGAGCATCTGACTCTTGGTTTTGGCTCAGGTCATGATCTCGTGAGCTCTGTGATGAGTGCACAGCCTGGTTAGGATTCTCTCTCTCTCTCTCTCTCTCTCTCTCTCTCTCTCTCTCACTCTCTCTCTCCCCTGCTCCCACACCCTCTCTCTCTCTCTAAATAAATAAACATTTTTAAAAAGAGGAATTTTAGTTGAAATTAACCATTTTGCTTAAACTATGCATTAGTATTTATTAGGTAAAGTTAATCAACAGATTGCCCATGTTAAATTACAAATTCTATTCTATCACCAGACATTGAATTATAATTAGGGGATTGTTTGTGTAGGGCTTTCTGTTCACCAATGTAGTACAATTCTTGTCAACACTAGAAAGAGGCATGGGGTTAGATGTTTAAAAATTTTTTGCCAATGACTAATCCTTGACTGTTGTAAAATGAAAATGGTTTGAATTCAAGTTAATATAGTCCAGTTACAGAAGTGCTTCGGAAGGGTATCACCGAATTCAATCTATCTAACAGCAAGCTTACTTGGCACACACATATCACTTTGTATCAGTATTACTCCGATTGAGTGATCTTTTGTCATTCTCAGTAGCCATTTGTCTTTTATAGGAATGAAACAGATTTTAAAAAATGTATTGAACCAATTTATTACTTAGAGAAATGTCCAGCTCAATCTCTGTAGGTGATACTAATTTACAGTTCATTGCATTTACATTCCCAATGAATTATTGGGAGACTTCCACCAAAGTTTTTGTTCAGATTTAGATCATTACTTTTGGCTTAAGAATGTGAGTCTGTAGGAATTCAACTATTAACCACATATGAAATACAGGTTGTTGTTGTTTTCTTTCCTTGAAATCTCACTCATGTAGCATATTTCAATTACCTCAGTTATATATCACTGAACTGCAATTCAAGCTAAACTAGTGCTGTGTCTAAATCACTGTGTCATTTATTGTATTCTTCCCTTTCAGATAATCAAAATGCAATTAAAGTGGAATTAAAACAAAATGACAGCATAAGAAAAAAATTACAAGTAGAAGTGTATTATAATGTAGCTCTTTGTTAAGATTTAGGTATACTGTGATTACACTGTATTCCCTTCCTGAAAAAAACGAATTTACAGTTTTCCTATTACCATAGACTTAGACCTGTCTCCCACCACTACCGTTACAAAAGAATTCCACTGTCTTGGAAAAGAATGGAATTTACAGTAAATGTAAACACAAGGCAAATATATCAGGACAAGATTTTTTTAAAATATTTGTTCCAATAGCGTTGCAATTTGCCTAATAGCATATTGCTGAATGTGTAGAATATTCTTACAGTGGTGGTGCCACTTACTGGCAGGGAATAAGGACCCAAATGGAATTCAGAAATAAGAGTTAGGGAGTGAAAATATTCACAAGAATATTTTTTAACTCTTTCATTTTGACAAATGTTTTTATTTGTGAAATTGTTGTTTTTGTTGTTTTCCCAGCAAGCTATTTACCACAAGCAAACAAGCACATCCATAATATGTTCAGCTATTTCAGACCTTTAACATTCTTACCTGGACCAGATTCCATGGCTTCCCATTGCTCCTAGAAGGTGATTTTCTTACCTCCTGAATCACAGAGCATCTATCTGAAGGCAACTTCCTCAACTTCCCATTTCTTTCTTCACCCCCTTCTACTAACATAGCTCTGTCTAGACCAGGATATAATTTATTCCCTCCACTTTAGACGAACTGATTTTAAAAATTTTGCCACAAATTTATTCTCCATTTGTTCTGTTGGTCCTATTCCTCTTTGCACTGCTGATTCTCTCTTCTCTCCTGTGTTTTGTCTTCTAAAGATCCCCTCCTCAGTCTATAAAGACACTAAAGTCTGTATCACATAAAAACAAAGGGAAAAATTCACCCCCACTTCAGATCCCCCATTACCTCTACAGCGCCCTCTATCTACTAGCTTATTTTTCTAATTAATTTATAACTGAAAATTTCCCAAGAAGATAACACTGGTTTCCACTTTTTTTTTTTTTTGTACCTGAATCCATTGCAGATTCCACTCCCATTATTTAACTAAAAATTTTATTTACAAGTCATCAGGGTCCTCACTGATAAATTTGAGACATTTCTATCTTTTTCTTACTGCATCGCTCTTTAATGTTTAGCATTATTGTCCATTTTGTCTATGAAACGTTTTCACCTTGTTTTCCATTATAATAAGCTTTCATTGTTTTCAGGATATCTTTTTGGCACCTTTCTTTGTTTATCTTTCCCCTAAACACTGGTATTTCCTCATAGTCTATGCACAGACCTCTTTGCTTCTGAATCTACACATGTTCTATGAAAAGCCTTCTCTACTTTGCTGGCTTTAGCTGTGTCCTACATGCTGATGAATCTCAGACTCACATCACATCTTAGATTTCTCTTATAGATTTTTGTCCTTCATCATGTCACAGGCACCTCGAACATAATGTGGTCAAAAGTGGAGTCTCCCCACTGAATCTGGTTCCCTCCTGTGTGTTTTCTTGTTTACTGGACCAGCAGATATCTAGTTACCCAAGATAAACTGGGACCCTCTATGTTTTCCCTTCTCCTTTCAAGTCATGGCCAGTTAGTGGCAGAGCCTTGTTAAACTTATGCTTTTAATATCTTCTGAATGAACCCCCCTCTCTGCTCACTGGTTGAATTTTGCTCACTGGTTGAATTTTTCTCACTGGTTGAATTTTGACCATTTTCATCCTTAGGTAGAGACAGTCACCCTACTAATCTTTCTAAATCCAGTCCTGATGTCATAAAATCCATTCTTTATCTTAAAAAATAACCATTTTTCTAACATATGAATCAGATCTTGTCATTCTCACTTTAACACTTTTAATAGTTCTTTAATGCCTTTAGAAAAAAAAATCCTGACTGATTAGCACAGTAAAGAAATTCCTTTATTTGGATCCTAACTGACTCTCCAAATCCACCTCTTAACACACTCTGCCATTTATTTCTTGCATGCTTCACTCAAATCATGGTAAGTCTCCTGTTTGTGGAAGGGCCAAGTATCTTCCCACCTTTGTATCTTTGTGAATCCTTTTACTGCTGTTTGGTACATCTTTCCTGTCCCTTTTACACCCATGTATCCTTTAAAACCCAGCCTGATCATCGATTCCTCAGAGAAATTTTCCAGCAGTTTAGTTGTCTGTCTTGTGAGTTCATATTAAATCCTGTGCTTAGCTCATAGCACTTTTTCATTTATATTGAAATTATTTTCCTCTTCAAACTCCTAGAGGTCAGGGACCTATATCTCTGATATCTCAGTGGCTGGAAACACAGTAAGTGATAGAGTTGGTGCTCAATAAATGGAAAAAGAATGAATGAAGATAGAAAGAAAATCAGCTGTTTTGTTAGAACCAAATAAAGAACTCAGATCCTGGTCTAGTTTATATTGAGATTTGAGAGAGCCACTCAATTTTATTATCTAGGAGATAGAATCTACTGTGATGATGATTTCCAGTTTTCCTTCTGAAAGGTTTTGGCAATAGAATTTCCTAAGTATAGAATTTTGGAACCAGAATGTGCCTTAAAAATTCAGGTGGTGTCTACTAGCCACACATATTTTAGATCTTATAATGTCCAATAAATATACGAGTATATAAGCATTATTAAAAGACAAAATGCAAGATCCTCTGACAATTACTCTTGAAACCATTCTTGCTTATTAAAGCATGTTCAGTGTTGTGAAGTACGTAAAAGCAAGCAAGACAATCTTTTAACTATATAGTTTCAAAATCCAAAGGAAGAAAATTCTCCCTTTTTACTTTCAGTTTTCTGAAATTCCTTAAGTTTATCAACCACAGACAAGTTTCCACTGCCATTTTAATGTCTCTACCTTGACAAACGTAATGGTTAAAAAGGAAACCAAGTAAGTCACTCAAATGTTTGGTCTACTTAACCTGAGACAATGGGTTTGACGTTTGCCTGTGTTACCTGGAATCATGAGTAAATCAGCCAGTAATTTTGATATCCTATCATTTTTAGGGGATAAAAACATGTTGTTAGGTATTGCAGTTGTATGCACTCATGTGTCTATTCTTTGGACATTATTGCATCTCTGTGGAATGGTTAAAAAATTCTTACAATTCAAAGTAAATCTGAAAAATACTTTAATAAACTGATAGGCCTAATGATTCTTTGATCTAAAAAGTCAAAAGTAAACAACTAACGAAAAGATAAGCAACTACCACAAAACCCACAAATCCTTCTGAAATCCACCACCCAAACATTTCTCTTGCCTTTGAGAATTTCCATCAATAACCATATCCTACCTGCTTATGTAGGACTCTAGTCTCTTATATATTCCCTTTCTCAGGGTAGCACTGGGTGTTATATGCAAGTGATGAATCACTAAATTCTATTCCTGAAACCAATATTCCACCACATGTTAAGTAACTAGAATTTAAATAAAAACTTAAAAAAAATAAATTCCATTTCCCCAGGAATTTCTGGAAGTCCTGACCTATATACACACATACTCATCAGTTACTGAGTAGCCCCACCTTCACTCTTCCACCTTCCAAAGTTTGTCTTCTTTAAGCCAGTTTGAGGAGACATCCTTTCTTTATTTTGATGTAATATTCTGTTAGAAAGTTGCCAATTACCACTGCTTGTGTCCAGTGTTTAATGAGGCTTTTAGGGCAACCAACTCTTAGACCATGGGAGATGGGGTTAGAAAAAAATCCATCTTGCCTGTCATCCTTGTTATATGGGTTATCACTCAAAATGCAAGCCTCGGGGGCGCCTGGGTGGCTCAGTCGGTTGAGCGTCTGACTTCGGCTCAGGTCATGATCTCACGGTTCGTGAGTTCAAGCCCCGAGTCAGGCTCTGGGCTGATGGCTCAGAGCCTGGAGCCTGCTTCCGATTCTGTGTCTCCCACTCTCTCTGCCCCTCCCCCATTCATGCTCTGTCTCTCTCTGTCTCAAAAATAAATAAACATTAAAAAAAAATTTCAGAATGCAAGCCTCTCCAAGTATCACTAAACTCTTGTACAGAGGACCTACATCCTACTTGGGGGTTGGGTTATATGGGTTATATAGGTAGTGTTTAAGGCAAAATCAGGATTACTCTTGAAAATCCTTTAAATTACCCACACAGGATAGTGCATTTGGTTTTGAGGATATAGTTCTATACAGCAATTCTTTGAGAACCACTGAGGTACAAAGGGAAGGAACAAAGGGGAAATACATAGGTCTTGTCTCCTTCATGGTAATCATTATATCCTTGGTGGTAAACAGGTGGAGGTTTCTGAAGTGTACCAGTTTATCTGCTGACTAATCTGCAATGTTTCAATATTAAACCTTTACAGTCTTCACACACATACGGTTTGATTTGTGGTGGTATAAGGATTAAAAGAGATAATATACGTGAATGTACCTAGCTCAGGTTCTGGCATACAGTAAATGCTAAAAAAAAAATGTTTGTTGGATTCAAGGCTAAATTTGGTTTGATCAGATTAATGTATACACTCTTCTTTGGAAACAGGCCACCTGTTTCCTGTTTTTCCTAGTTGCTTTTCCTCTCTGAACAGGTGTCACTTTCATGGGTATTGGTCTTATGACCCTTAAGTGGAATCACAACTTCCTCAAGGATTAAGATCTAGGCAGCCTGAGATAAGTGTGTGCATATGATGAGTCCCCACCGGATTCTTAGCTCCACCACCCTCCTCTGTGTGTTTCTCTTCCCAGCTCAGCTCAACCCATCTTGTTACCCTCACCCTTGCTCCCTGTTTTAAAACTCCTCTTTTATGAATAGCAAACTCTTCAATATTTGTAGTTTTTTCTCTCTTTTTTTTCCAGTTCCTTTCCTTGCCTGACTCTCAGCTGGGCACTCTGAGCCAGGACTTTTATTGTATTGGACCGGATTGTATTGTGTTTTCTAAATTGGAGTACAATTGACATATGATGATATATTAGTTTTAGGTGTGCAACATATTGATTCAACAATTCTGTACATCACTTACAGAGAATTTCCAACTTTGATGTTGTGTTTTGTTTGTTTGCCTAATGCTCTATGTTCTTCAAGGCCAGAAGTTCGGCCAGTGTCCTTTTTGCTTCTGAATGTTGCTTGTAGACCGTCACTCCTTCTCATTAAAACCCTACTCTTTTGAGGCTTTTTTCCTCCTATCTAACCCTCTCGGTTAACATTTACTGAACATTTCCACTGAGCCAGGGAGTGTGCTAATCATTTGCCTAGGTCATTTCACTGAAAACTCACAATAATACCATTTAGGTAGAATCTATCATTATCAAACCATCATGAGGTTTATAGAGGCCAAGAAACTTGTTCTCATTTTATGATACGAGAATGCCTAACTCATTGGGTTGCTGTGAGGTATCTCTATTTGTAAGGTGCTCAGTAAATACCTTGCAAGTGTTTTCTGTTATTTTGTTGCCCGAGGGAACTCTGTGAGAAAGTGAGGGAACTGGAATTCAGACCCTGGCAGTCTGACTCTGGAATACACATCAGTGATCATTATGCATGGCAAGGTGACATTCTACTGACCATTCCTCATTTGATAGTTATATCCTTGGGACACAGCCTTTAAAGCCAGTTCTGCTTCAGTTGTCCTAGGCTTTTTCATAGTGCAAGGGCTGGCTCACTTCACCCTTGCTCCTATTTCCTTTGTCTCCTCTGCTGCAGCTCGTAGCAGGGAATCAGATCCAGAACACATTTAGAATCTGTCTTTACCAAGAAGAGAGACATTTCCTCTGTATTAAGAGGGAAAAAAGGGGCTAAATGCAGAGGTGGTTTTATGGGTCTGACAATGGGAAGTTGAAGGAGTTTCCATCTTGTTATCTCTATTTTCTTAACAAAGTAGGAAATGAGGTCATCAGTGAGAGTGAATGTGGAAATCTGCACTAACACTTTGCTCTGTCATTCTGCCCCAAAGTACCCCAGTGTCATAGGGACACTCCTAGTTTTCACCGTCAGTATGCTTCACCAAGTGACCACAATAGCTTAGTGGCTAGATGAAAGAACTCAAGTCTGAAGATAACTTTGACCCAAATAGTCAGGATTTCAGAAGACTACAAACAAGATCTCTAGCATCTAATTCTTCACATTACCTCAGCCACCCACTGCCACAACACATCCCGCAATTCACTTCTTCTGAAATCACTACTAGTGTATTTCACTATCTCGCCACCACCCCACACACAGTGGTGAATCCTCACTGAGACACCTACCCCATAAATGCTACCACACTTCTATTATCCATCAACGATCCTTCACTTCTTCTTTTGCCCAGTTTAGTTTTCATGGCTCAAATCATAACCATGTCCTTGGGGAGACGCCCAACTCCTTATTCACCTCTCTGCCTCTCACACTCACTTGGCAGAACTTAGGCACTTGTTGAGCACGATTATTTTCCTTCTTTGTTCCTACATCTGAGCAATTGTGTATGACTAGAGAAAAATAAATAACTAGGCTGCCTGATTTTGACAATAAATGAATTCATCATCATATTTAAGTGCACTGCACGATGGTGTAGTGTTTCCCTAGTAAACTGAACCACCGTCGAGGTATTATACACTTTTCCCCCCTTCACTTCTTGCACACCTCCTCTCACTCTCACTGATGACCTTATTTCTTACTTCATTAAGAAAACAGAGATAACAAGATGGAAACTCCTTCAACTTCCTATTGTCAGACCCATAAAACCACCCCTGCATTAGTCCTTTTCTTCCCCCTCCCTGTTAATACAAAGGAAATGTCACCTTTATTGTTAGAGGCCAGCCAGATCCGATTTCCTACTCCTCCTGCTCTTTTCTGCATGTCGAAAGCCCTCTCAGCAATGTTCCAGGATGAAACCCTCCTACAGCTGCACACACCCTTCCAATTCCTCGAAAACTTAGATCTGAAGTGGACTGCTGTCTGCAATCTTTATCTCTGCTTCCCTATCTCACATTCACTGTATCCTCACCTTATCAGCCTGCTCCCACCCGGCACTTACACCACTTCTTCTCTGAAACTGCTTTTTCTAAGGTCACCAATGAGTTCCATGCTGTCAAACCCAATGAATGCTATCCATTCTTTAGTTTACTCACTCACAGGATGGCTTTTTTTTTTTTCATTCAAATTGCATCTTTTTAGAGAGATCTGCTCTGATGACTCAAGCTGAAATAGTTCCTCCCTTCCCCCATAATGGTGCCATGACATCACTCTGCTTTATTGTCTTCATAGCATTTATTATCTGAATTTATAGTGTTCATTTATTTGTTCACTTGTTGACTGTGCATCTCATGTCCTCACCTAGAGCAGTGCCTGGCACATCACAGATGCTCAATGAGTATTTGTTGAGTGATCGACACAATACTGTATTTAGAATCTTCTCTGCCCTCCAACAACTAAGCTATTATTAACTGGATGAAGTTTGTCTGCCTAACTCTCTCTAATATTGGTGTAACCATCTAGTCCCTCAAAAGAGTTCCTGGTGGGTTCCTTCCTTCTTGGACAGGTCTGACTCCATGTAGGACCAGCTTTATTTTGCATTTCCCATCTTTCTCCTCCTCCTTTTCTTCCCACCCATCTGTACTATTCTGGCCACACATTTCTAGTCTCTTCTTTTCGTTTTCAATAGGATCCCCAGTTTTAGAAACTTATTCTTCCCAAAATAACTTCACAACACAGGTGGCTGTGTTGGTGGTGATTGGTGGGCATCTCTGAGCAGTTTGGGAGTGTCACAGCCCTATACTTGCTCTATAAATCTGGAAAACTTCCCTGTTTGGGGCCAGCTGGCTAAGTTCCAGATCTTGTCTCTAGTCTTCTGAAATCCTAAGTGTCTGGGTCAAAGTTAGTTGCAGACTTGAGTTTTTTTCATCCAGCTACTAAGCTATTGTGATCACCTGGTAGAGCACATTGATAGTGAAAACTAGAAGCAATGTCTAACCTAGAGGTTTTTGTAGGGTGAGTTTGCCCAGTCCGACAGTGCAAAAGAGAATATGAAATTTAAAAAGTCACCACCTTCCAGGCACACAATGTTATTCTCCATTCTCCTATTGTTAAACAAACATGAAAGCAAAACAACACCCAAAAGGGTATTACTGAGAAACATTCTGAATTCTAATTTTAAAAGTTTTCTTCAAGTGGTCATAAATTCCTTTGAATCATGATTTAACGATGATAAAAATATTGTCATATACACACAGGTATAATCATCTCCCTGATACCTGGACTCGGCATAGATGTATTTTAGAAACCTAAGGACCACGAGGCCAATTAAGTGTCATTGGCTATTCAACTTCAGCTCCTACTTTGATCATACCCAATAAAGGATCCATATCCAAGGTAATAATTTAATTTACCACCCTAACTGGAATACTATTGATAATTATTCTGGAATAACAGGAAGAAATCAGGGCTGTCCTGAGAAAATGGGAACAGATAGTCATTCTAACCATAAGCTCTTATGATGACTGTAGACCAGTCCAGTCTCCTGCAAGCCAAATGGAGGCTCTGTCTGCAGCTGCAACTCATTGCTGCCCTTGGTCCACAGGTTTAAAGGTGTCCAGGCACTGTTAGTCATGAACTAGGGACTTACTTAGCTGTTACAAGTGCACTTAAATAATCTCCTAAGTTTGTGATCACACTGACAATATCCTTTTTGGTGTTTCTTACGCTACCTCTCAAAAAATAAAGCAGGCCCTCAATACATGCCTTTGAGAAAGAAGGAACTGAGGGAGAGGCTTCTATGAACTACCTTCCCTTACCCCAGCCCAACCACTGTTTAATTCAACACACAGTCTGCTATGGTAAATAAAATTGAGTCCTTTTCAGACAGCATCTTACCCTCAATGCATTTGCAATTTCTAACAGAAGCAAAATGTGTGTGTGAAGGATACATACATACATACATACGTCTCTATCTCTATCTCTATCCCTATATATATGAAACACATGAAAAAAACCACGAATTTCTTAGAGAAAGGTTATTATATACATGCCAAAACCAAACCAATAATTTGTTAATGTTTATATTCCAATAAAATTTTTAAAAGGTGGGGACACTGAAACACTCTCCCTCCTTCGGAGTGACTCCTGTCAGCTGATCCTGGTTATTCTCCTGTAACTGAAGCCCTAAGGCTGGCCCTGAGCAAGGGCACCAGCACTGTTCTCCGTACTGGCTTTACGTTGTGAGCAGTCAACCATGAGAAAAAGCTATGAATACTGAGACTATAAGACATGTTTGGAATTAAAGAAACTCTTTTCCTTGGCGGCTCACAGAATTTATCTCATTTCACATATGCCTTCTGTGTGTATGAAGTTCCAGACTCCATAGATGGGCTTTTCTTTGAAAGTCATCAACACCCACATCCCTTTGAGTGTCAGCCTCGTGCTGAGCTGAGCTTGAACATGTCCAGACAACAAACTCATTGCCTCCCATTGGACAGTTCTGTTAAAAGGTATCTTCCTTTCATTGAATCTGTCATCCCAAGTGACCAACTGTTATTGTTTGCCCACAAATGTCTTGGTTTTAACTGAAAATTCTGCATCCTGGAGGACCCCTCAGTCCTGGGCAAACAGAGACAGTTGGTCACTCCATCTTTAGTTGCCATCTGTTGGCCCTCTGCTCCATCTTTGGCTGTGCAAAAAAGTGCTATTATTTCCTTCAGATGATGTCCATTCCGACACATTTCAGGTATATTTCTCTTGCTCCAAAAACCTCAGATGGCATAGCTCTAGATACTGTATTTTCCACATGGTCTCCTCAGAATGTATGGTCCTCTGTTGAGGGAGGAACTTCCCATTTCTATCCATGTGTTTCATAGAGGAGATGAATTTTACTTCTCTCTCCATGCAGGGGAAGGGTGGGGTGGGGAGAAGGTAAGTAGGAACACTTTTGTTATTTCTCTACCCACTTTTCCTCCTATTCCACTGAGAGGAAGAGTCACAGCTCATCTGATTGTTGAGAACCACAACTTTTGGGACAAGGTTCTCAGGATTCCTTTACCTCATAGGTGATAAACAGGTTCTGTCTCTTTCACTGCCAGTCTCAGACTCACAGATCACAGAAGACCTGACTTTCCCCTTCTTGCTTCCAGGCAGTGAGCACACTGAAGCAGGAACCAACCCTGTCTTGTAGAGGCAGCTAAAAATTCCTTGATATTGCTTTAATTTCTGATTTCCCTGCTTTCTGGGTGAGTAGGTCGGGTCACCCATGCCCTGTAAAACATGGATGTTTTTAATTTAGAGTGAGTGAGAGTGAGGAGGCCTCACCACTTTCTCCTATTTTTCTAAAGAGGCCAATACTTGTTATAACAATTAATTAGTCTAATTCTTTGGTTTTTCCTTTGGCTTAATTCCTCACATCTTGTCTTCATCCTTTGCAACAGTGATGAAAAAGAGGAGCAAATCCTTGAACTTAAAGCCCCATTAAGCTAGAATTTATGGCACAGTGCCCAGAAATGAGTATAATAAACTACATGTGAGAACTTTTCTATTCCAGGCATAACACTTCCTTAATCCAGCCTATGATCGCAACAGTTATTTTACTGACTTCATTCTAGATTCCTAGTTTTCTTAATGATGACTGAAATTCCTGATAAGGAACATGTTTGTCCTCAAACGTCTGTACTGGCTGTTTGTACCAAAGTCCAAAGGTTTGACAACCTCTATACCTACCATTCACTTTGAACTCACTGCTCTGAGCCTCTTGTCCCCCAGGGCTCTAAAGCAAGTGCTGTCATTAAGGTTACTGATAATTTTCTAATAGACAATGATCTTTGTCTCTGACCTGCCTTATCACTATTCATTTACCCTGGGTGACCTCCTTCAACCCACTGGCCTTTATCTGTCACCTAGATGTTGACGATTCCCAAACCTATACCCACAGCCCAGACCTCTCTCCCAAACTCCATATTCAGGTAACCCAGTTGCTTATAAGACAGCTTTACCTGGATGTCATTTCTGCACTTCAAATTCAACATACCAGTAACCAGACTATTATCTTGGTATAAGATTCTCAGTTTACTCCAGTATTCCCCATGTCAGAGACTGGCACAACTATTCGCATAACCTCCCAAGCCAGAAACCTGAATACTGGTCTTAATTCCACTCTTTCTACTTTTGTATTTTCAATTTATGCTGTTAATCCTACTTCCCAAATACTGTTGTACATCCCTCTCTTGCTCTCTGGTCTTATCGTCACTAGCTTTCTTGTTGGAATTCCTTTAATACCTTTGGAATTACCCTCTCTGCCTCTGGTCCTACCTGCCCTAATTCTCCACACTGTTGCCAGAGTAACCTTTCTACAAGGCAAATTGTATCAAGTCATGTGCCTGCTTTTAAAATCCTTGAGTTCATTCCCATATACTTCAGAATAAAGATCAAACTGTAAAAACAGTTTAACACAGAATGTCCTTCATGGTTTGTCTCCTGACCATACCTTAGCTTCATTTCCTGCTACCCTCCCCACCTCTGGCCCTCATTCCTGCTCAGTAACATGCAAGTTCTCGAGTACATTATGCTGCCCCACGCTGCAGAGCTGTTTCCACACACTACTCCCTCTACCTGGAATGCCATTCCTCCCCTTCCTCCATCAAGCCCCAGCCTACTTGTCCTTCAGGATCATATCAAGGGTCATACTCTCTAGAAATCTTTCTTGACCCCATTTTCCTCCATTGTCAGCCAGTTTCATTTTTGATGCTCCTGTTGTGATCTAACTAAAACTCACGCCTCAATGAATGGTCATTTCAATGTTCCACTGAAATGGCTCAGAAGAAGATCTATGGGTGGAACGTACAATTTTCTATAGAAAGTTCTTCTATATACACCATTCTATCTGCACCATTAACAAAAACAAATGAATGATCAATTCCCCAAAGCTCTACACTATAGAATGCGGTGGGTATAATATATCCTGGAATATTATCAAAGGAGGAGCTGCAAATAGCCTGTCACAATCATAGAGAGCTCTTAGTAGTTTGCTCAAGAAACATCTGGTTTGGCAAAACTGAGCAACAGAGATTCCCAGTGAAACTGCCAAGGTCCTAAGTAACCACATGAATTATTTGTTTCATGGAATTATTGAATATAAACTAATTGAACCAGGGAGTAGCTGCCAAAAATAGTGATTTTTACCTTCGGAATTATTGGTCATAACCTATCCTTTCTAACAATCATTAGACAGCTGAACCAATTAATTGTCTATTGCTGCTATTAGTTCATGACAATAAAACTATGTCATTAGCATATAGGAGGGATATTTTTCTCTCTGTAGTGAAGAATGTGCTTCAGATCATCCTAAATAGGTTTTATTTTATTCAAATATAAGTTTAAAAGAAATTTGGATTATCATTTGGTCATATAGGAAGTTTTCTACAGACCCCGAGTCTTATGGTGGTGGTAAAGAGAAGATTTACCAGCTTGGGGATATACAGCTTAACCTGTAACTGCTTTTGGTCTGCAGAATTAAAGGCCAAAGACAGTCAACAATCTTTCATTTGTACTGAAATGACTGCTCACGTGGCCAGTAGTGCATTGTACTTTTTGTCTTGACAAATGTTTTCACAAGATGATTAGAGCTTAATGGGTTCTACAGGAGAGAGGGGATGCTGCAGACCATCAGCTCTGCTTATGCTCTTGTAGCCTAAAAGTTAGAATTAAATAGCCATAAAAGTTATACGGAGGGTTTAATAACAAATGTGGCTGTAGCTGTGGAGAAGTAAAGAATTTTTTCTTTTCCCAAGTGAGATGGTAATATCTCACACCTAGCTAGCTAATATCATGCCTAAAATTAATAAAGCCCAATACATAAGTTTGCAAGAATTGGAAACCATCAGTGAGAACACACAAATCCATTTCTTAAACATGGATTATAAAACAGAGAAAAATAATTCTCCTGGGTGTTCAATGGGATCTAGACTTCTGCAGGCTTTATCAGATCTACACCACAGATGAATTCATCCCCAAATTACATCTAAATGTTTAATGTCTAATTAAATTAATAGATGTCGAAAAAGTTGTGTCAGAGAATAATTACAGGGGCACCTGGGTGGCTCAGTCAGTTGGCCGTCTGGCTTCAGCTGAGGTCATGATCTCACAGTCCGTGAGTTCAAGCCCCGCGTTGGGCTCTGTGCCAACAGCTCAGAGCCTGAAGCCTGCATCAGATTGTGTCTCCCTCTCTCTCTGCCCCTCCCCCACTTGCACTCTCTCTCTCTCTCAAAATAAAATAAAAGCATAAAAAAATTAAAAAAAGAGTAATTACAAAAACTCTTACCAAAGAAAATTTAATGAGAGCATAAAATGTTTAAGTGAAAAGTTTAACAGAAGTCTATATAGTATGATCTTAATAAAAAAAAATTCATAGATGTACCTATAAAAACACTGGAGGAATATTCACAAAAAATTTTGTTTATTTTGAAGAATTAAAGTGAGGGAAAATGTTTAAAACCATCTTACTACCTTCCAAAACCCATCCTAAAGAGTATGGTAAGCAATTTATGAGCGAACTATGCTATTGAACTCCAAGGATGAGTATATGCATGGCATTTCCTCAAGTCTTCTCAGGTGCAATATCAGTTTCTGTTTCTGACTATTTTTAATGAGGAGTTTTCTCTGTGAGTTGGAACAGCTGATCCTAGAAGAATGGCAGAGGGGAGACAGCTCCCCTCCGCCACACTGATCCTGGTAGAGCGTGGTACACTGTGGATAATCAGCCTGCACAGAGCAGTTTTCAACTGTACTGTGATTGTTTATATGCATTCTCCACTGTGCAGTTGTGCTCATTATTTCGAGACGAGCATGTGTCTGGAGAAGCACAGAGTTTCTGGCTCCTACACAGGAGCCCCCATGTAGAAATGTGTGCCATATCCACTGAAAAAGGACACCAGGATTGATTTGGGGAGGTGAAGTAATGTTTATTTCCTTGTTTCTCTCTCTGTCACATGGTGAGTGGACATATGGAAGAGAAGGTGGCCACCCCTGATGTCACTGCATGTGCGCACATGAGCATGTGCACCTGCATGTGTTTGTGCCTTGTGGGTACACTCACGGTATGAAAAGGATGAAAGTGGTTCAGTCTATAGGATCAAAGGGCTTGAGCAGTGTGGGTGAATCTTGCCCACCAGGATCTCATTTCATAGGGATAGAAAAAGAGAGGCTTTTTTGTTTCTGATGGCTTTTTTGATCAGATAAGCTCACTTGAGCCTTTGTGCTTCTAGAAAACAGGCAGCAAAGGTAGCAGAACTGGCCCAGGGTGAAGTCCTGATAATCCTGAGTGAGCAAAGGAATGGGGTGGGGTGTGTGTGTGCCTGTGTGTGTGGCTGTGTGTGTTTCCAGATTCTACTGTGGGGATCCCTCGCTAACAAGCCTTAAATACGAAATCTACTAGGGATTCTAGTCCAGTGTCCTTTTTAGATATGCATGAGAAGAAAAAGTTGGGAAACACACATTCAGCTGGCAGAAAGTTCCTTTCCTTTCCCATTCAGACATGGCTGAGAGGCCATCTCTCCAGTACAGTACTTATGGTACTCTAGGCTGCAGCTTTGAAGCTTTGCCTCATTTCAGCTATTCATAGAGGAGCTGATCTTTATAAGAACAGAAAATGTATTCTTGAAACCAAGCTTTCCTTTTTCTTGTTTAAGATTTCTTGAAAAGACTGTAAAATGGTTAAACAGTTACTATGTGGCCATACAGTGAAAGTCATAACACTGTTTAGAGTAAATAAGGGAGTCTTTATGAAAACACCATCATGCATTTACAGTGGTTTCTGCATGAAATCAAATTGTCTGCTTTCAAAACATAATTGATATTCTTAGGTGGGATGGTGGCTTGGTCCCATCAGAATATTGAACGTACTGGTGCCAGCCTGGAAGGGATAATTAAGTAAAAAGAAATGACACCAACAGAGGGGTACAAATAATCCACATTAAAATACCAACAGAAAGTTGAGTTTGGGAATTATTTATAACCTTGAAATTCAAAAGGATTGCTAGGGTACACATACAAGTACATACAGAAGATTTATCTCAGCATCTATTGGAAACTTTGCTTTTCACTGGTTTTGGAAAACAGCAATTCTTAGGTGGAATTGTGTATCTCTGGTAGGAAAATTATGATAATTTGCCTGGTCTTGGAAATAGTAGGAATAAAAAAGAGCACAATTCATAAATGGAGGCCCTATTTTTCCCCTTTCAGTTTTTCTTAGCATATATTTTTTAAAAGTAACTATTTCAGAAAATAAAATAGATACAATTTATTGCAGGAGAATCCTTCTTTTTGAGTTTACAGTCCCTATGGGAAGAAACGCAAAATTCTTTTAGCTATTGGAAAGCATTGGAGTGTGATGGCAGAGTTTAAATAATATCCAGCATTCAGTCAGGGAGGGGGCTCGCTGTGTCCCTTGTGAGCCACGGCAAGAACAAATACACAAATACTTACATGACATTGGGCTGTCTTCCTCTAAATGTTTTTGTTCTGTCAGTCGTGTGAAAGAAAAAAAAAAAAGAACCCTGTAACTCATAAAAATCACATTTCTCCATTTCATTTCAAGTACAAGTTTTGTTCCAGAGACATATTCAAAGTGGAGAATAGGACAAAATATGTTTTATGTTCCCATTCATCTTTAAAATAGCCTCTCGACACTGTTAACTTGCTACTGGACAATTACTTGGCACATAACCCATGCAGACACCAACCTTGACAGAATTAGAGGAAATCCTACTTCAAGGATGAAGTGTTCTTGAACAATTCATTGGAAGCATGAGGCACAGACGCACTCTTTAACTACAGCTCATGCATGCCAACCTTCTTGCTCGCTCATTTTCATGTGCTATAAATGGTTTTGTTTCAAGTTTCCTGTTCTATTTCCCCAATCATCCCTTCCCCATGACAGACCAGTTAAGCAGATAGGGAGGCATTCCACACACGTGTAATTCAGGTCTCCTCGAGAACTTTTCTTGTGCTTCTAGAGGGTGCTTACATGGCATTAACGATAACCTGCATCATTCTTCAAGTGTTGTAAGCTCTTTAGAAAAAAAGCCTTTATTTAGCTCACTTGTCTCTCCTTGCTGAACAAAATAAATCCTCTGAGCATGGATTATTGGTAAGAAGAACAGCACTTATTCTAGCCCAATTCTGGGCCTAACTTTATGCTCAATGTGACTTGCTACCTAGGGAGACTGTTGGGTGCCATTGTGATCCTTAAGGAAGCAGGTAGAAACACACTTCTCAACACACACACACACACACACACACACACACACACACACACTTTATATGCTTAATATAAACATGTAAACACTTTATATGCTTAATATAAACATGTAAAGAACTGGGAATACAATACTGAACATGTCCTGACTAGCATGATACCCTTCTCTTTCCCAACCACCTGCCTGAGAAAACATGCATGCAGATTATCACACCCTGTCCTGTAGCATTGTATGCAGGACATTTGGGGGCTCAGTCTCCTAAACTCACCCTCCTGGTCTTGCCTGTTCTCATTCTTTTAGACTTCGACTTCAGATTCCATTTTGCTGTTTGGCTTTAGCCTTGATGCTTTCGACGTTCCCTTGCTTTCCAGAATGTCCATATGTGATACTGTGAGTTATAATAAATATACATTTGGTCTTTATCCCTGTTTCCGGCACAGAGATCCGAAAACCCTTGGAATTTCTTAATTCCAAGAGCCTGATAGATAGTGTCAGAACTGAGTTGAATGATAGGACACCCAGCTGGTGTCCAAGAATTGCTTGATGGTGTGGGAAAAACCCGCATACAGTAGAACTGGTCAGAATTGTATCATATCTAGGATGCTTGCTCCTCTTTGCTCATACGTCTTGCCTTCATGGGAAACCTACACATTTACTTGGCATCAGTGTTTACTTTTCTTTGTTCCTCATCCAGCAGCCAGCTGCCTACTCCTATAACCAGCCATGGCCCCAAGACTGCGACTAGGGTCAGATCTGAGGGAAGGGGTATCAGTAGAGAAAATAAAACATTTTTTCTCTTCTTTCTTTTGTTCCAGTCATGGCCATGGGTATCTGTGAGCATTCTGTGGGTATCCCAGAGGGAAAGAGATTTAGAGTAAGGAGCTTTCTTATCCATTTACCTAGGACCCATTTCAAGTCCTCTTTCCTTTCATTCTATAAAGTAGAACATTCCACATATCTTGTGTTTATCTTTTATTATCACCCACTCAAATGTAGCCTCTGTGTGTACGATTTGAGAAACATTGAACAAAGGTGCTGCTCTCCATTTGCCTTCCTTGGCCTTTCCTTGTGTTCAGCTTTCTCAACAACAAGGACACGGCCACCAAATTACCATCCCGAAGGGAAGTGAAAATCAGAAGAGGAACTTGGGAGAGCCCATCCATCTGTGGCAACCATGTTCTTGAGTGCTCTCCCTTTGCCACATGTTCTGGAGGTTTACATGGTGCCTGTCATGCTCCCCTGAGAGGCACAGAAAGCTGGAGGTCAGGATTAGGCAAACCAGCACAGAAAGCGCTCAGCATCCTTACAAAGTGGGGCTCAAAGATCCACAATATTTTAATTTTTTTAATGTTTATTTGTTTTTGAGAGAGACACAGACAGAATGTGAGTGGGTTGGGGCAGAGAGAGAGGGAGACACAGAATCTGAGGCAGGCTCCAGGCTCTGAGCTGTCAGCACAGAACCCGACCTGGGGCTCGAACTCACAAGCTGTGAGATCATGACCTGAGCCGAAGTCGGTCGCTCAACCGACTAAGCCACCCAGGTGCCCCAGATTCAGAACATTTTAAAGTTGCAAAGAGTTAGATATTGAGATTCTATTGCCACAAACATTACCAAATGAAAGTGTCTTGCTCTGCAGTGTTATAATAAGCAGAAATCTTTTGAATGTACTGGGCAGACTTCAACATAAATGATGAGAGTGGGGTCACTGCTCTGAAAGAAATCTTAGCTTGGAATCTGAGAATTGTTAAATTATTATACAGTTCAGATAGGTATTGAATCCATTCATTTTTGCAGTACAAAACCAAGAAAAACAAAACAAAAAGCCCATTAATGCCTTCCTAAAGACTCCCACTAGTAACAGTTTTAACCAAGGTGAAAATATATTTAATTTTGTGATCTAAGGCTTCAGACTAATTTTTCTGAGGGAAGACCTTTCAAAAGAGTAATTGTTTGTTTGAAGCTTTTAGATAATTCAAAACGTATTTTATTATAATTTCAAAGGGGTTGTCTATTTTTTTTTTTTAACCTTACCTGTGGCACAGAAGACATTAGCATTCCCGTGCAGCCTAAGTAATGCTAGGTTTTTCATGTGAGAAGCAAACTTATACATAATGCAGTTCTTTCTCTCATCTCTAGTAGTAGGGATTGCTTAGTGTATTGAAACTGCAGGAGAATTATGAACTGATGTAACTCTCACAGAGGATAGACTGTGGCCAAATGGGTTGACTCAGTGCTGTAGCATAATCTTCACTTTGGCAGTTGCCCTTTAAATCACTTCTAATCACTGTGTACACACCCATGCTGGTCCATTTAAGAAAACAAACAAAAATAGTTGAAAACATGGATGTTTGATTGATGCACTATTAATTTCTTGAGCACTCACTATATGCCAGAGGCTGTCCTAGGCACCAGGGACACAGTAGTAAAATTAAACAGATGAGTTTCTGAGCTCATGAACTTGTAAAACAACACAACTAGATGAATCAAAGCCAGGATCAAAATAAACCATAGGTTTGCTTCAAGTGTTTTTGTACTTGGATTTTTTTTTTTTAAATGAACTCTTGGCTCTACACCAAAATGTGGGCTCTGACCATTTGTCATTTGGGGCAACACACCATGTTTGATGCTTTTTACACTCCCTTCCAGGCGTTTGGGATCTTGGCACACCTCATATTCTCCAGTTTTGCTCTTCCCTTTGACTTATGCTTTCCCCATTGCTTCAAGCTGGACTTAGTGCTGGTGACCTTAGTCCTAAGAAACCTGTCCACTTCTACCTCTTTGTGCCCTGGCAGTCTTAGAGGCCAAGAAATCTTGTCGTGCTGCCTGCCTGAATGGTGATGGTTTCTGTGATAACAGAGGCTGATTGGAAGTGATGTGGGTTGTTTCTATTCCTACCATCTCAGGTGAGGAATTACGTGGAAACATTTTTGGGGATCGTGGCTGAAACCTCATCATGACAGATTTTCAAATATGATCAGACAATGATAACAAATTCAGAGAACAACATCTGAAGATACTGGACTCGCCCTCCTGACCGTTTCATTTCTTAGAAGTGAAAAGGGGAACTGTTGCTCTGAACCAATTTCTGACGAATAAGGAAAAATGAACTGCTGAGGTTCAAGTGACCATGTTGTGATCTATGTAATATATGATATATTCAATATGTAATATCCTCCGGAGAGGAGAGAACCCTAATTTCTAGGGAAAGGCAGATTTTCAAAAAGCATAATCCCCCCATCCAAGACTCTGGAAGAGCCCAAGAAGCACAAGTGACTATCAAAAAAAAAAATTCTGACAGTCCTGTGAGAAATGATTTTTACAAGGGATAAAATTTAGTTATCCAAAGAAATAAGGAGCTATCAGGTGAGTGCATATTTCAGAAGGATGTGCTCCAAGCATGAGAACCTGTAGAACATCAATCCCATTTTTAGAATCTGAAGTGAATATAAATAATGAGTTATATTCCCTACTCACTTTGCTCTGTTTCCCATGTTTGCTTTTTAATGTTTCTTCCATCTTTTGATTTCCTTCTGCCTGTGAATTCACCTTGTCTTTAAATTTCTCTCTCTCTCTCATTCCTGTAATTTCTTCTTGTGGTTTCTCTTCTTGGATTTCAACCTACACTTACGTGTGTCCTCTTTCTCCCTTACAGTCCTGGGGTGCTCCTGGTCTGATACTTTCTTCTCCCTGCTTTCTTTTTCCCTTCCTTAGTCCACTCTCCCAGTTACAATGGCCAGAGAGGATTCATTAAAAGACTGTACCTCCAGTTGGGGTTGGGGCTAAAAAGCCCAAAAGCTTTCTATAGTGATACTTCCTTCCCTTCAACTCCCCTCATTCCCAGCCCATTTTTTTTTGACATTAATAGCAGAATGCTTACTTGAAAACTGGAAGATAAATTTAAGAGTGGATTCATTCCCTTAACAAAGTACAGAGGGATCAGAGTCCCTTTAAGTAGCATCTTTTCAAGTGTTTGTTTACAGATCATTAAATACTTAACTTAGTGAGAAACTAAAAGCTGAAGTGTTCCAAACCACTGCTGATTAAATAGCAATCTGGAATTAAGATAAGGCAAATCTAAAATTAAAATACCAACAAATTTGAAATGTTCATGTTTTCAGATAAGAAGCTAAAATACTTGAGTATTTGGTTCAACAGGAGACAATCTAGCCAGCCCAGACCTTGCTTTTTCTGGTTACTGAGATCCGATGTCAGTTTTTGTATCTTTCTGTCACCTGTGCTGCTTGTATTACTGGGATCTCCCCAGGGCGGGGGGCAACTGCTCCATTCTCAGCCCAGCTCCCTATCCTCTTCCATTGGTACTCTGGTCTCCCTTGGCCAGAACACAAAAGATTGAAGGAGGGGCTCATTGCCAAAAGTGAATATTCCTATAGTGACTAAAAATGTAAGAATAAAATCAGCAAGTCTAAAACTCATCATGATAAAAATGCTAAAGGTAATAGCAAAGGACAGTCAAAACCATATTTCTAACTAAATAATTGGGTTAGGATAAAGGCTTGATGGAGTGGGGATGGATGGCATAAGGTTAAATGATTGAAAGAATATGCCTACTAAACTTTGATTTCACCTCTGTCTTTTTTACCCTGAGAATGATCTTCAAACTAAAAAGAGCAGAACAAACATAGTTAAAAAGGAACAGAAACCTGAGATAAGGGAAGGAATAGTGAGAAAACACTTAGATCCCTTAAAGGTGCTCAAGCCTCTGGGAAAACTGCATTCTAGCAGAATTAAAGTGCTTACTTGTGTGATTATGAAAATACTCTTGGTGATTTTGGAGGATTTATGAAGAGAAGCATGCAAAGTCCAGATTGGATAAATATTATTAATTATTAATAAGGACATAAAGTGGATTTCAGACATGAAAGACTAATTTAAAGGTGAATTTGAAATCATGATAGAGAAGGGAGGTGATGACTCCTACCAGCAGTGTGGATTTAGGAAATAATTCATTTTCTTTTTCTTGTGTGAGTATTTAATCTATTTTTATGAAAGTTACTTGACCATGTGACATAATTCACTTTGTTGATTCATGCATTCAATACACTAATACATTATTAAGTGTTTGTCTGGCTCTGAGGTCAGGTATGGGAGGTCAGAGATAATTAGGCCTCAACTCTGACCTTAAGAACTCATAGTCTATCTGGGAACTAAAGGAATCCACAAGGAGGAATAGATTTGGAAGAGCACAGTGAGTTTGGTCTTTGGGTTGTGTTGACTTTGGGATGTGTAGTTGCCCTTTGGAGATGTCTGGAGGTCCAGGGAGATCTTGTCTGGAAAGGTAGTTAAGTGGTGAGTAAAGCTGTGGTCTTGAGTGAGAACAAATGAAGGTGAACTATGCAGGACACTTGAAAGGCAGGTAGTGGCATGGAGGGACCAGTTAAAGAGACTGAGACAGAACCAGCAGGAAGGTAAAAGGAACATCATGAAAGGGGGGCTATGTGGAAGCCAAAAGAAGTCACAAGAGAGCCAAAAGAGAAATGTCCCTAAAGAAAGAATACAGAGACTAGAACAATGAGACAATCAGAGTCCACTACTTTTGGAATTTAGTCGTTGATGATCTTAGCAAGGCCACATTAGTGGAGTGTGGGGACGGAAGCCAATTGCAGCAATCTCAAGACTGATGAGATGTGAGAAAATGGAGACAGGCAATGGAGACTTTCCTGGGCTTGGCTGTAAAGGTGAGAGTGGGACAAGGGAGGGACTTCTCTTCCAGCTTCCATTTATTTAAATACAGCTTCCATTTATTGAATATTTAGGCATGGTAAGGAGAGCTTTACTTGTATTATCTCATTTAATCTTCATTACCATCCACAGAGGCAGATATTATCATTCCCAGTTTATAGATTAAAATATTGAGGCTTAGGGATGGTAAGTCATGTGACCTCCGTGCCCAAGAAGGGACACAACAGGGATCAAACTCAAATTTCCTTGGCTATAAAGCCCTGTTTTTACTCAAAATGCCGACCAGTGGTTTTGAGATGTTAGTGTGTGTGTGTGTGTGTGTGTGTGTGTAATAGACTGCTTGGCCCTAGCCCCCAAATCTCTGATTCAGTAGGTCTGGAGTGGGGCCTGAGAATGTGCATGTCTAACTGTTCCCAGGTGGTGCTGATGCTGCTGGTCCAAGGAATGCATTGGGGCCACTGGAATTTAGAAATGCAAAATCTTGGGCCCCTGAAACCTGTGATTTAACAGGACTTCCAGGAGATGCTGATGCCTGCTAAACTTTGAGAACCTCTGTGCCAGGCTAAGGAAGAGGTGGTACAAAGGAGCAGGTGGGAAACAGAGAGAGGAAAAATGATGCATTAAGAGGCGCACAGGAGATTGAAGTGCTGGGATTCCTCATGGCCCAGGTGGTGGCTTCTGTGGCAGAAGGAGTAGCTGTAACTTCGAGGTGGGAGGAGGAGGTGAGCATGCGTGTACAGGTAGCTGACTGCATGACTGGGGAGTGGAGAGTGGAAAACCTAGGGCAGAGCTATGACTGCCAGCGTTGCGAGCTTTTAGCAAGACAGCTGACAGTACCTTTTTGGATGCTTTTGTAGAAAGGCGAAGAAATGGGGGCTTGCTGAGAGTGTCTTCAGTGGTTTTGAAGTTGGCTATCCCCTAGAGGGAGACTTTAGGGGTGTGTTACAGGGTTCAGTCAAACTTATAACAAACCGGCGGCAGAGCATGGGAAGCTCACTCATCAAATCTGAGGATGGCATGAAGCTGGGAGCAGCAACTAATTACTTGGATGACAGAGTCAAGACTCAGAAAGATATTGACAGGTCGGACTGGTGGGCCAAAAGAAACAAGATGAAATTTAACAGGTATAAATATAACTTCCTGCACTTAAGTTTAAAAGCTTATCTACCTCGCCAGTAGAGGGGAAATTTCCAGAACCTGAGTCCCATAGCTCAGGCAGCTCAGCACCATAACTGGTTCCAATAACAAAATTGTTGGCCTTGTTTCTTATGCCCAATTCTTTCCTTGTAACCTGCCTCTGGTAACATGCCATTTTCTCTTGTTTTCTGCTGCTGTGGGCACACCCCAAAACCTGCAGGAATTAAGTAACTGTAGAGACTTTTAATGATGTTTCCTTTTGAAGGAGTGAGAGATTTAGTTTCGATTTACGTATAATTGCTCACAAAAATAAAATTCTGTGCTCATATTGCATTCTAAAATGTATGAAGTACTTTCATGTACTTTTTTTTTTTTCATTTAAATGCGATCATAATCCTGTAGATAGGTATTGCTATGTTCATTTCACAGCTGAGGAAATTGAAGCTCAAGACGGTGAAATGACTTGCCTAAAGCCACACAGCTTCTAATTGGCAGGAATGAGATCAAAACTCAGGCCTTCTTATGCCAGCCACCCACCCCCCACAACAGCTGCACCTGTTCATCAACTTGTAATGAAAACTTGAGTTGTGTCTCAAGTATTAGCTTTTCCTAAATATATATTTTGGGAAAGTGTCAAATAGATAATGACTCCAGCACGTGAAACGAAAAGGACCGCAAGGATCAAGAAGGCAATTTTCAGTGTAATTTATCAGGGTCGTTTTCATTATTAAAGGCACCAGCAACTACTTCACCACTTAAGCCAAGTAACTTAAACAGGTTAAGTGTCCTAATGAAACACAAGAAAGGTAGCTAAGTCCAGTGTTGAGATGTCATTCCCATTTCTATCGTCCCTGTCTAAGCTCTCACTAGTTCATGCTTGGATTTCTGTACCCATCATTGGCTGGTACCTCTGGTTCCATTCTCTTTTTAGCTGTAGTCTATCCAGACCACACTGTAGGGGAGAACCTTTCTGAAATGTTGCCTTTACCATTGTTATACCTCTAGCCAAAGGCTTTCATTGGCTTGTACTTGTCTGAAACATCAAGTTTCAACTATTTTCATGGCCTTCTGTGCCCTTCCTAATCTGACCATATCCTGCCTGGCAAAGCTCTCCTCATACAGACCAGTCTCCTCCGTCTGTCTTATCCATGCTACTTGCTTCTCATGCTTCCTGAACTCTTCATATTGAATTCACCTCTTCACTCACTTTTGATTTGTTTTTTAATGTTTATTTATTTTTGAGAGAGACAGATTCAGAGTGACAGCAGGGGCGGGGCAGAGAGAGAGAGGGAGATACAGAATTGGAAGCAAGCTCCAGGCTCCGAGTTGTCAGCACAGAGCCTGACACAGGGCTTGATCTCACAAACTGTGAGATCATGACCTGAGCAGAAGTTGGATGCTTAACTGACTGAGCCACCCAGTCACCCCTTCACTCACTTTTAGTATCTCCATTGGGTAGTGCCCTGTGTGCAGCCCTGCATAATTGAGAGAATAATATTATGGAACCTGGTTTAGCTAGGGAAAGCATTTGGTGTACAAAACAAGGAACCACAGTGGAAAGCGAGGTTCTCAAGCATGAGCTGAAAACATTTCCTTGGAAAGAGCACAGATTGGGAAATTAAAAGCCACTCAAATAAAGAAATATGACAAAGAAAAGATATTGTTTGAAATTTATGAAAATGGTGATTTTATAGAGATCATGGAGTCTCTTACTTTTAGATTTGCAAAGGGATACAAAAAGTCAATTATCTTAAATGAGAAATATAGTGTGGTAAAAAGAACATGGGACTTGGTATTAAAATCTCACTTCTAACATTTATCAACTTGTTAACTTGGGTCAATTATTTGCCCTCCCCAAGCCTCATTTTCCTTATCTCTACAGTAGAAATGATGATTCTTATGTGTATACATATTGTAGTCGAGAGGATTAATGAGTGAAGTGGATTACATAAGCGTGTCCAAAATTTAGCTGCTGCCAGCTCAGAGCCTAGAGCCTGCTTTGGATTCTGTGTCTCCTTCTCTCTCTGCCCCTCCCCAGCTCACACTCTGTCTCTCTCTCTCTCAAAAATAAATAAATAAATGTTAAAAAAGTTTTTTCAAAATTTACTACATAGTGTGCAGCTTAATAAAGTGTAGACACACTTTTAGCCTTTGCTTTTCTTGTCCACAGGCCCCGAGGGCACCATCACCTCTTCTCAGCCCTTCCTCCCTATCTTGTCCCATCCACTTCCTAGGCAAGCTGCCCCAGCACCTGGCCCAGTGCCTCGGAGAGACTCAGAGCAGGTCAGCCAGAAGAGGAGGGTGCTGGGTGGGGTGTCAGAACTGCCCTGTGTACTTTGAGGTGTGGATACAATTGAATTTGACGAACTTTCTTTCGGGGAAGTAGGAGATGTCTAGTTGATGCTTATTTTCAGGAGATATGCTGAATGAAACCTCCCCTTGAACCACTGGAGGGAGTGTGGCCCTGCTGACATCTTGATTAAGGACTTCTGACCTCCAGGACTAGGAAAGAATACACCTCTGTTGTTTTAAGCCACCAGGTTTGTGTTCACTCATCCATCTTTTTGTTTCATATATTCATCTATCAATTATGTATTGATCACAGACTACGGACATTCTTCTAGGTACTACAGGCATGACAAAACATATCTTTTCCTTATATTTTAGCATGTGTGTGTGCGTGTGTGTGTGTTGGGAGGGAATGGCAGGAGTAAGAGAAAACACAGAACACAACCACAAACATGATGTTTAAAATATTATGAAGAGGCATCTAAGCCTGAAGCATAGCTGCCTACAGAGTAGGTAGTCAGATCATAGTTTATTAATATTCATTGATTTAAGCTCTCTCTTTCTACCCCCAAATCCTGAGGAAACTCCAAGTTCCTTTGTAACTCTAGGAAGCTATATTCTCCAGCTCCAGGCTCCTAGCAACATTTCCTTCATGCATGGCTGTGGTTTCTCAAGAATGATCTCCTTTAAAGCAATATTTATATTACATCTTAAAAATGTAGTACTGGCATTTTAAAGTCCAAAGACAGATGTAGTCTCCTTGGACCCACCCATTATATCAACAATGATCAAATTCTCAATGTGGAAATCATGCCACACACATGCTTGAAAAAATAGTGTTCTTAACAAGATTGCACATTAATTAGCAACATTCTGAATCATGTGTTCCTAGGCACTGCCACTTAATTTTAAGTTTATTTTATAGTGGTTAAATATCCTCTCACATATTATGGTTTATATCTTAGTCATTCTTAAACTTTAGTTATGCTTCAAGTTTCTTGCTAAGTGAATACACATTATTCCCGATTTTTTTTTTTTTTTTATTTTCGAGAGAGAGACACAGTGTGAGCTGGGGAAGGGGCAGAGAGAGGGAGACACAGAATCTAAAGCAGGCTCCAGGCTCTGAGCTGTCAGCACAGAGCCCGACACGGGGCTTGAACCCACAAGCCACAAGATCATGACCTGAGCCGAAGTCAGACGCTTAACCGACTGAGCCACCCAGGCGCCCCTATTCCAGCTTTCTTAACACCACTTGTAATAAAATTATCTGTTAACCTACTTATACTTGCACATTTCACATTTTTTTATACCAGAGTTACATTAGTATACCTAATAGCATTTTGAAAGAATTTCAGCTTAATTCACTAAAAGGCCATTAAAATTACTTGGACAAGGAGCTGATTATATTTCCTTTAAACGATTTTTTTTAATGTTTATTTATTTTTGAGAGAGAGAAACAGGCAGAGTGCAAGCGGGGGAGGGGCAGAGGGAGAGGGAGACACAGAAACTGAAGCAGGCTTCCGGCTCTGAGCTGTGGCTCTGAGCTGTCAGCACAGAGCCTGTCACGGGGCTCCAACTCACGAAATGGGAGATCACGACTTGAGCTGAAGTTGGATGCTTAACTGACTGAGCCACCCAGATGCCACAAGCTGATTATATTTCTTATGTGTACAAATCATGGGACACCAGAAATGCTAGAGACACCAGGCTGGAGATACATGACTTTATTAATTTTTTTTTTATTTTAGAGAGAGAGAGTGCGAGTGGGGGAGAGGGGATTCTTTATCTTAATGCAGCAGATACATTTTTTTCCCTGTCCACCACCTACCTACCCTCAGTAGGTAGGGCAAAAAATCAGGCAAATTTCACGAATTAACCTCGTATTTCTTAACTGCTTTCAACGCAAGAGTGTCAAAAGCAGTAAAGTTTACTGGTTACTGTCCTACCTGGTGATTTCGTCCCTCTACATCTTTCAGTGCCTCTGCAGGAGTCACTCCCAGGATGTTAGTGGGCTAGGATTAAGATAAATATTGCTAGTAGTTATTGATTATACATAATTTGCCAGGCACTGTATTGTTTTATCTGATTTATCACATTTAAGCATTATGGCAAACAAAAGGGGGGAGGATTATTGCTTTGAGCACTTTACAGAAGAAACAGAGTTTAGAGAGTGTGTGTGACTTGCCCAAGATCATATAATTAAAAATTAGCAATGGATGGTCTTCAGCCCACTCGGGCCACTGCAGTTCATGTTCCTATTTGTAGGTATCCCACAGATGAAGACAGTTGGGATCTTCCCCAAATTTTCTCCCTAGGTCAGGAGCTGATTGCGGTTATTAGATACCCAGGGTTAGCTGTGAATACACTTCGGATTATTGTTTCCATTTCACTCAGTGTGGCTAAACGCTTTTCCTTGTAAGAGAGAAAAAGATGGATGAGTGCCCAAGGGAGTATTGGATTCAAATACCTTAATTTTTTGGTGTGTGATTAAATACATTCTTATCACAGAAGGAAGATAGAGTGAGTACGTGAAGTTTGGGAATATAGAACAGAGCTAGTATGTGGAAAGTAGCCTTAAATCTCTTTAAGGGCAGCATTTCTGCTGCCTCTTCCTCTCCCCATCCAGGAAGACTGGCTCTTTGGAAGAAAAGGAAAGATAGGAACCAGGTGGGCTTTATGCATGGGGCTGAAACAGGGCCAGTGGCAATACCATCACAGCAGGAAAGTCATAGAAAAACAATCCTAAGGCTGGTCAAGAAAGAGCAGCTTGTGGCAGATGAGTACTTCTAATGAAAATGGCTCAGAAAGCTGGAGGAAATATAAAAATCTTCAGCATGGTCTAGGAAATGAAAATAGTACTAATTGATGTTAGGTTCTTTTAACTCAAAATGCATGTGATAATCTCAGGGATAAAAGAAAGTATATATAAGAAGCTAACAGAGGACAATAAGTGGAATTATAAAACAAATACTGGATATATCCAAAGAAAAACAAAAAATGAAAGGGAAGAAAAACAGATGGAATAAATAAAAAAGAACAAATGGTTATATGAAAGTTATAAATTTAAGTATATAAGTAATAAATGAAAGGCATCTAAACTCTCCAATTAAAAGGCAAAAATTTTTAAAAAGGCAAAAATTGTCAGATGTGTAAGAAGATAAAAACCAATAAAGACCATTAATTGCAAGAGACATAACTTAAGTATAAGTATACACAAAGCCTGGAAGTAAAAGAAGGCAAAAAGATGAGTGTATTAGTTTGCTATTGCTGCTGTAGCAAATTACCAAAAACATGGTATCAAACAGCATAAATTTATTATCTTACAGTTTTGGAGGCAAGAAGTCGGAAATGGATCTTATGAGGCTAAAATCAAGCATCAGCAGGGCTGATGGCAGTTCCTTCTGGAGGCTGGAGGGGAGAATCTGTTCCTTGTCATTTGTAGCTTCTAGAGGCCACCTGCATTCCCTGGCTGTGGCACATTCCAGCAATCACATCTCTCTAACTTCTCTGCTTCTATGATCACATTTCTTTCTTTGACATTCCTAATCAGCATATATGAAGCGCTGCCTTCAACAATGTAACTGCACACCTTATTTCAAGTGTATATGGAACATTTACCAAAACTAATCATATATTGTGTCATAAAATAAATCTCCACACGTTTGAATGAATTGAATGAATTGAATGAATTGAAATCATTGAGTATGATATATGATCACCCTATAATTAAGTTTGAAATCAATATTAAAGATATAAACAAAAAATCCCCAAATGTTTGAAAATAATACATGGGACATAACGAGGGCAATTAGAAATATTTTGAATTGAATGATTCAAAAAAATATTTTGAACTGAAAATATGGCATCTTAAAACTTGTGGGATATGGCTAAACCCCATCCTAAGAGGTGAATTTATAGCTATCCATGCTTTATTATAAAAGAAAGCTAAAAATCAATTATCTAAGTATCCATCACAAAAGTTAGAAGAAAAAAATAAAATTAAACCCAAAGAAAGTAGAAAGATTAAAATAATAAAGATGAAACTAGACATTAATAAAATAGAGCAAATCACTAAAAAAAATTGGTTCTTTGAAAGATTAATAAAATTAATAGACCCAAGTAAGATTGATCAAGAAAAAAAAGTACAAATTCCCAGAAGCAGGTGTGAAAGAGAAGACATAACTACATTTCCTATAGGTATTTTAAATATAGTTAAAAGATAGTAAAACAATAATATATTATTACTATATTTGATATACACGTGAAATGGACAAATCCATTGAAATCCAGAATTTATCAAAACTATACAAAAAGATATAAAATTATAAATAGTTCTATGTCTATTTGTAAATAAATGAGTTCCCCCCCCCCCCGCAAAACTCTCCATGTCCAGAGGCTTCATCAATGAAAGTACTGAAACATTTAAAGAGGAAATAACACCAATCTTAACAATCTCTTTCAGAGAACAGAATGAGAAGGAACACTTTCTAGCTTATGAATGAAGCTAGCATAACTTTAATAACCAAAATGCAACAAAGATATTACCAAAATAGAGGTCAATCTCTCTCAAGAATATAGATACAAAAAAAAATTAAAAAAAATACTAGCAATTTGAATCAGTAATGTAAATAAAAGGGTAAGACATTACGGTAAATTGGGTTTATTCCAGGAACGCAAGGTGGTTTCATACTAAAATAACCAGTGTATAAACCACATTAATAGAACAATGAAAAAAAAAATCACATGATCATCTCAATAGATGCAGAAAGGTATTTGATTAAATCCAATGATTCATGATTACGAACAAAACTCTTAGGAAACTAGGACTAGAGGGGAACTACTTTAATCTGATAAGTGATGTCTGTCAAATACATATAGTACATTTCCCACTGTATGGTGAAATACTGAAGATTCCCTTGAGATTGAAATTATGGAAAAATTATGTTATTGCCTCTTCCCTTTAGCATTGTACTAGACATTTTTAGTCAGAGCAATACAGCAAGAAAAGTTTATCAGTATTAGAAAGGATGAAATAGAACTATTTTTTCAGATGACAAAGAAATCCAAAAATTATAGAAAATACAAAAGAATCTACAATCAAACAACTTAGATGAAAAAGTAAATTTAACTAAGTCTCTAGATAAAAAGTGAATATACACATTCAATTGTATTTCTCTACACAAGCAAATTTGAAATAAAATAATACAATATATGATTTATTTACATCAATACCAAAAAAATCAGAAGCCTAGAATTAAATCCAACAAAAAATGCACACAGACTTTATATAGAAACATACAACACTGAGAGAAATGAAAGCATACTTAAAGAAATGAAAGATTATTCAAAGTTTGTGGATTAGAAGACTCAATATTATAAAGAAATAAGTTCTCTACAATTGATCTATAGATTCAATGAAAGCATAATCAAAATCCCAGGAAGATATTTTTTCTAAAAATTAAAAAATTGAATCTTAATTATGTATGGAAATGTAGAGGATCAAGAATAGTTATGGTAATAGGGAAGTAGAAGCTGGGAGACTTGCACTAGCAAATTTTAATATTTACTATGAGGTCACAGTAATTAAGACAATATTGTATTCTCTGGGGCATAAACAAGTAGATCAAACAGTAGAAAGTCTAGAAATAGACCTATCAATATATGATGACCTGATATATGACATTGACATAGTAGCGAAGGGTGAAAAGAATGGTAGTTTTAATAAATGTAATGGTTCAATTGTATATCCACTTGGAAAAAAGTGAATCTTACTCTTACCTAATTTCACACACACAAATAAAATCCAGATGGGTTGTACATCTCAGTGTAAAAGATAAAACAGTAAAGCTCGCAGGAGATAGCAAAGGAGAATATATTTAAGACTTTGGAGTAGGGTAGAAAATTCTTTTTTTTTTTTTTAACGTTTTTTAATTTATTTTTGAGAGAGAGAGAGACACAGAGTCTGAGCAGGGGAGGGGCAGAGAGAGAGGGAGACAAAATGTGAAGCAGGCTCATGGGGCTCGAACTCACGGAGTGTGAGATCGTCACCTGAGCCGAAATCAGTCGCTTAACCGACTAAGCCACCTAGGCACCCCAGGTAGGAAGTTCTTAAAAAGGACACAAGGGGCACCTGGGTGGCTCAGTTGGTTAAGCATCCAACTTCAGTTCAGGTCATGATCTCATGGTTTGTGAGTTCAAGCCCCCCATCAGGCTCTGTGCTGACAGCTCAGAGCCTGGAGCCTGCTTCGCATTCTGTGTCTCCCTCTCTCTCTGCCCCTCCCCTGCCCATGCTCTCTCTCTCTCTCTCTCTCAAAAATAAATAAACAATAAGAAAAAGAAAGACACAAAACGCATGAGCCATAAAGGGAAAGACTGGAATTCCTTAAAATAAACAGCTCCTCAGAAAAACACACAGTTAAGAGAATGAAAGGCCAGACATTGTGAGAGCATATATTTGGAATATATATATTTAACAAAGATCTTATGTTCTCTGTATAAAAACAACTCATAAATAAAAAGAAAATGATGGGCAAACTCATTTAAACATGTGCATAGACTTAACATATATTTGAAAACAGAGGCTATCCAAATGGCCAATCAACAATGGGCAAATAAATTGTAGACTATTAATAAAATGTAACAGTATATACAAGATGAGAATACAGGAATTACTACCATATATACAATATTGATGTATTTCATAAGCAGACAAAATAAAATGTGAACTGTATGAGTCCATTTATATAAAGTTTAAAACCAGGCAAAAATCACTAATGGTAACTTATGTCAGAGTGGTGGTTACCTTTGGGGAGGCACACTGGTGGTGGTGGGGAACACAAGGTAGGATTCTGAGATGTTGCTAATATTTTATTTCTTGATCTGTTACACATATGTTTTCACTTTGTGAAAATTGAGCTGGGCGTTTATAATTTGTTTCTTTCTTCTATTCATGTTATATTACAATAAAAAGAAAATTAAAAAAAAATAGGGATGTCTGGGTGGCTCAGTCTGACTATGGCTCAGGTCATGATCTCGCAGCTCATGAGTTCGAGCCCCACATCAGGCTCTGTGCTGACAGCTCAGAGCCTGGAGCCTGCTTCAGATTCTGTGTCTTTCTCTCTCTCTCCCCTTCCTTCACTCACACTCTGTGTGTGTGTCTCTCTCTCTCAAAAATAAATAAACATTCATGTCTTCTGCCCATTTCTTCAATGAATTAACAACTCAGGAAACAACAGATGCTGGTGAGGATGTGGAGAAGTGGGAACCCTCTCGCACTGTTGGTGGGAATGCAAACTAGTGCAGCCGTTCTGGAAAACAGTGTGGAGGTTCCTCAAAAAAATTAAAAATAGAACGACCCAGCAATAGCAGTACTGGAAATTTATCCAAAGGATACAGGAGTGCTGATTCATAGGGGCACACATACCCCAATGTTTATAGCATCACTTTCAACAATAGCCAAACTATGGAAAGAGCTTAAATGTCCATCAACTGATGAATGGATAAAGAAGATGTGGTTTATATATACAATGGAATACTACTTGGCCAATGAGAAAGAATGAAATCATGTCATTTGCAGCAGCGTGGATAGAACCGGAAGGTATTATGCTGAGTGAAATAAGTCAGGCAGGTAAAGACAGATACCGTATACTTTCACTCATACGTGCATCTTGAGAAACTTAACAGAAGATCATAGGGGAAGGGAAGGGGAAAAAAAGTTACAGAGAGGGAGGGAGGAAAACCCTAAGAGACCCTTAAATACAAAGAACAAACTGAGGGTTGATGGGGGTGTGGGGGAGAGGGGAAAATGGGTGATGGGCACTGAGGAAGGTACTTGTTGGGATGAGCATTGGGTGTTGTATGTAAGTGATGAACAATGGGAATCGATTCCCCAAACCAAGAGCACACTTTACACACTATATGTTAGTCAATTCGACAATAAATTATATTAAAAAAATAAATAAACATTAAAAAAATAAAATAAAATGAAGTGATATAATACCTGAGTGCAAAGTTGAACTCAGACTAGATCTTGATTATATGTTTTTGGACAATAAAAGTAATTTGAATATTATTTAGATATTAGATGAAACTAAAATGTTTCTTCATTTTTTGAGGTATGATGGTATTGGAGGCTTTAAGGAGAACATTTTAATTTCTATTAGAGGTAAGCTGAAATAATTACGAATAAAGGGCCAGGATGTTGGCAACATGCTTTCAGTTTCAAACGGTTCAGTACATACATATATGTACGTATATATGTACATACGTAGATATATCAGTACACACACCGATAAAGCAAATATTTGAGTTTTAACATATTCGAATATTCGAATGTTAAGAAAAATATTAACTGTTGAATTTAGGCAGTGACAATACTTATGATCAATGTACCAGTGTTTCAACTTTTTTGTATGTTTAAAAATATTTAGGGGCACTGGGGTGGCTCAGTGGGTTAAATGTCTTGGCTTTGGCTCACGGTTCCTGAGTTCAAGCCCCATGTCAGGCTCTGCACTGACAACGTTGGACCTGCTTGGGATTCTCTCTCCCTCTCTCTTTTCCCTATCCCCTTTCCCCCATTCACAGTCTCTTTCTCTCAAAAATAAAATAAACTTAAAAAATTGTATCGTAATAAATTTGGGGGAAAAATTCTAAAGCGTTAATGTTCAGCTATATGTGGCTTGTGGGCTAGGAGTTCTGTGCAATGGCCATCCTGGGCCAGAATGATGTGTAATGTTGATTTTTGTGTCTTCCCAATCTTTCTAGCTCATTTTGCATTCTCTGGACTCAGGAGGCAACGCCCAAGCCAGCTGCTGCCTTGCTCGGTCACTCACACTACCAGATGTCAGGTGTCCCTTCCTGGCTTCATGCTCAGCAACCTCTCCTTTTTCTTGTCCTTCTCTCCTTGGACACTGCCTTCCTTCCCTCCAGTCCCTGCTCATGGCATCATACAGTCCAATTCCATAGTTTTGGAACCAGGAAAAGAGAAGCAAAAAATCAAACAAATGTATCATCTCAATATACTGGAGGACACTCTAACAGCGAATTAAAACAATTTCCTCTTTAGCCAGCACCACAGCAAAAGCTGGGCTCTCACCACATGTGAAACACTCTGCATGTAAATATTTTCAAATTGCCTCGTTAAGGAAAAGAGGAAACCCAGGCAGAGTCATACATCGTCCAGATGTATTAGATCAGAGGAATGAAAGTTGGAAAGGTCAGATACTCTTTCTGTAAAGGAGAGAATATCCGTATTACTTATAAAGGGCAGAATGAAGATTATATGGACAGGGAGACAGATACTAGCAGGCTGTCCCTGGAAAATTAATGGAGCACTGCAAGGTGCAAGCAGACAAAACCCCAGCCACCTGTGAAAGCAGGACGGAAAAAGGAAGAAAGGCTTCTGAACTGCTATTCTGTAACATGTGGGCTAGAGGCCCTCCCTGCAAGTACACGATTGTTTATTAGCCCTAATGTCCCTTATGTACACTACTGAGAAACACCAATAAACAAAGTTTGTCTGACAAAAACAACATTTTGATGTCTGTGCTTCACTCAGTTTAAAAAATTCAGGAATGCTAGACTTGTAACTTAGGCTCCTCTGCTTGCTTATTAATGATGTGACCTTAGGCAAGTCACTGCCCCTGTGTGTCTCCATTTTCTTATTTATAAAATGGGGGTATTACAGTATGTACTTCATGAGCTGCTTTTAGTGTTAAATTAGTTAATACGTGTAAAATGCTTAGAACGCTTCCTGGAACAGACTGAGTGCCATCACTTGTAGACTATGATGATGGTGATGGTGTTGAGGAGGAGGAGGGCAAGGAGAAAGAAGGAAGAGAAGAGCAGTTGGAGGCAGAGGACTTCACAGGCATTATCTTCCCTTTAGTCATCTTTTTTTAACCTGTTTCTATTTCTGAAACCATCATTTCAACCTCTCAACCCCAAATCTGGGAGTCACTGTTGACTTATTTTCTCCCCCAAGTGCTGGAGTCACTATTGACATTTTCTCTAAGATTTCCAGAACTCAATTAATTAGTTGACATGTTCTGTGGATTTTTTTTTCTTTGACAGAAAGAGAGACAGAGAGAGAGCATGCGAACACCAGCAAGGGATGGGCAGAGAGAGAGAGAAAGAGAGAGGGAGAGAGAGAGAATCCCAAGCAGGCTTCTTGCTGTCAGCCTGGCGCCTGAAGTGGGGCTCTATCTCACAAACTGCAAGATCATGATCTGAGCTGAAATCAAGAGTCAGTTGGATGCTTAATTGACTGCACCCCAAGGGAGAGAGAATCCTAAGCAGGCTCCAGAGCCCGACGCAGAGCTGGAACCCACAAACCATGAGATCATGACCTGAGCCAAAACCAAGAGTTGGACGCTTACTGGACTGAGTCACCAGGCACACCTGATTTGACCTTATGTTTATCATAGGTCTTTACTCTAAGTTTGCTTCTAACCTGAGAAATTGGCAATGACTTCTTGGTCTAATAGTCCCCCCAGTTCCCTCCACTCCATTATGTCTCTACAATGCCATCAACTTGGGTAATGCCAAAACCTGTTCAAAACTGTTCAGTGGCTGCCTGCTGTCTGGCAACAAAGTCTTTAAACTAGAATTTGGGATCTTGGAAACTTGAGCTGTATTTCTAGACATTATTATTATTATTATTATTATTATTATAGTTTATAGATATGCACTAAAAGCTCTGTTCAAACTAGATTCTAACAGTTTGCTGAACGGTTTTCAGTTTTAGATTGCGCTACTTTTAGCTATCTGTCCTGGGCAATTAACCACTGTTTCAGTTTCCTCTTTCGTAAAATGGAGATAATAATAGACTCTGCAGTGTGGTTGTGAAGATTACAGGAGTTAACACATGTAAAGAACTTAGCACAGTGCCCTACATGAAAGGAGTACTCAATACATGCCAGTCTGATGATGATGATGATGATGATGATGAATGCAATTGTTTATGCTGTCCTTTTACAGAAACTTTCCTCACCTCTGTTTCCTTCTGAAACAACAGTAGCTAGCCTCCAAGTCTCGTCTTTTCTCAAATCTGCCCATTTATAAGGTGCTTTTTTATTCCAAGCAACCATATACCTTTTTTCCATCCTCTGAACTCTCATGTGCTTACCTTTCTTTTGGAACGAAACCTTTTTCCTACAGCCACCCCAAGCCACCCTAACTCAAGAACCGTAACATGAATTCCCAGACAACCCCTGAAGGTCAAGGCTGATGCTTTACTTATCTTTGTGTCTCCTGCAGTATCTACCACGATCACACGCAAGATCCTCAAATGACCCTTTAATTGATAATTTAAGTATAATTGATTAATTAATAAACTTAATTGATAAACTCAATTTGCTGGATTACCTCTCATAACTCCTGCATTTGGATTTGACAGCCATAGAATTAGGTGTTAACTACTTCCTAAAGCCCCTAGCTCCCACAGGGCACTACTTAATAGGAAAGCCCATCCTTAGGACAACTGTAAAACTGTGTTATCCAATACTCTTTGGAAAAAGCTTCATATTTTATATTTCCCTGTTCAGAGATAAAGATCAAAATAATCAAGATGAATAATCAGAACTTTGTTGATATTGCTTTACACATACTGGGCTGGTGGAAGGATCGTATTATAATTTTTTTAGTGTTTAAGCTGTAAATCTCTCAGTCTGATCTGTTTTCCTCTTTTCTGCATAAGGAACTTTGCCCAACCTTACCTTTTTCTTTCTTATTTTAAAGTTTACTTATTTATTTTGAGAGACAGAGAAAGTGGGTAGAGGAGGGGCAGAATGAGAGGTAGAGAATCTCAAGCAGGCTGGCATTGTCAGTGTGGAGCGGGACAGTCGGGGTCCACCCCGCAAACAATAAGATCATGACCCGAACTGAAACCAAGAGTCCCATACTTAACTGACTGAGCCACCGAGGCACTCCTGAAGCTTACCTTTCTCTTCTCTTTATTCTTCTGCACCCCGTTTTTCACTGGGGTGTGGGTAGTGGTGGAAAGGTTGGTTCACAACCTTAGGAATTTCCTGGCGTGGTCTGAAACTGGCTCCCGTAGAAAGAGGGCGAGGAGAGGTGGAAGAAAGAGGCAGCCACTCCAGATTGGTGGTGGCAGGTTTAACAGGCCAGAGAACTACCACGCGAGGCTCACCCTAAGCAGCGGCACCTCTGGTTGGTCTTGCACCTGTCGGCGCCGGAATCTTACAGGTTTAAGTAGAGGCCTTCGCCGGGTTCAGTCACGTGTGCCCGACGCGGGCGCGGAGGGAACCTTTCTCTCTAATTGTAACAGCCTCTCACGAGGGGGCGGAGTGTTGCAGGAGGTTATCGAGAGAGCGTCACCGCCTACGGCCTGGAGAGCTAGATCCCGGTCTTCCGAGGCTCCTCGCGCCCTCCCCTGACCTTGGAATGTATGTTCTGCCCACCACTCCCGTGGTGGGAGCCATTTTCATGAATCACAGTCTTGGCAGAGTACGGTGTTGCCGAGACCATCTATCTGTACGGTGTATACACTCGGAAGATTCTGGCGGGCGGGTGCGGAAATGTACTGGAGTTGCTGCGGCTCAGGGCATGCCTCGTTCGGAAGCTCCCTCGCTTAACCTGCCACCTACCCCTCTGTAGTGGCTGCGTCTTTCTTCGGTCTCTCCTTGCCCTCTGTGTGTGTGGGGGTCAGTTTGCGAACCAAAAGGGACTGTAAGGAATGAAGAGGGAAGTCCTTCATTCCCGTCTCATGGGAAGACCCTGAATTACATTCCCTTCTCTGCACCCTGAAAAGTTTCAGCTGCAGATAGCTGCTGATTCCAGGCTTCAGATGAAAAGCCACAGCTTTCCTCAAGCCAGAGCAGGAACAGTTTTTCTCAGTGGGCTGCTAAGCCTGAACACTGGGTTCCCCGGAGCGCCCTTAAACAGACCAGATCACACCACTTGGGCAAGGTTTTGAAAAACCGAAAAGGTAAGATAATGGAGGACATAATTTGTTTTCAGATTTATGTTTTTTGAGGATATTCTTCTATGGATTGTAAAAATAAGAATCCATGCCCGATAAACTGGATAAGTGAGGACAAATCTGGCTTAGCCTAAGGAAATTATTACAGATTCATGGCCTGGTGATTAGAAGCTCTTCATGTTAGGATCAACAGATTGCTTCTGTACTATCTACTGCAAAAAGGCCGGGTCACAGCATGTCTTACCTGGAGCTACTACACACTCACGCTTAAAAACTGCTGACTTACACAGGTAATAGAATCTCTTTTAAAGATATCTTTCTCATGTATTTACTTTCCAGACAGCCAAATACCAGGCTGCTAACAGATGAGTTGTTTGTACTTTAAAAGTTTACTGTTCCAGTTTAGAACATTCTTGATGGCATTTTATATTCTCTTTGCAGTGCAGTCAGCTGATTCATGCTGTATTCTGAAGGTTATGAGTCTCCATGTGATGTTAAGAACTATATGTCTGAACCATTAAAGAAGTGTATAAAATGCAGTGTTGCTCAGTGGAAGTATATGAACCAGAAGTATTTCATTTTATGCCATGGCTCTAGCTATATTTGTAGCTTTTGAGCACTGACAGTTCTTCGACTTTCTTGTACTTTTGGAGTTATAGCTGTCTTCCATGTTGAAAAACATAGACCAAGGTTGTTACCAGATGAGCTCTTTATATTTATTATACGTGTTTTCAGTTCGACTTACAAATGCCACGATTTGCTGAGTTATTGGTATATGTAAGTTTTTCTGCTAGATCTGCCAAGAAGGCTACCTACCAGGATGACTCAGGTAGAGTCCCTGCTCTTTGGGAACTTAAAGTCACCCATAACTGAAATGCGTGCTAAAATGTGTTAGAGATTATTAGAAAAATATAAAGCATTAGAAAGATTCAAAAAAGGGAGAGGACATATTTGTTTGGGAGAGCTGAAGAAAAACTGCATAAAACGTCTTTTAAGACGGACACTGAAAGATAAACAGGTGGAGCTTGTTTGGGGTAAAGGAGATCCAGGAAAATCATGAATTAGGCCATACATTCTGGGAAAGGGTGGAGTGCCTTTAAAGAACAGTGGGTGTCATAGGGGGATCATACAGAAGCAGGGGGGCTATTTCCACCTAAGATTCTTGCTCCCATCTCCAGTGTATTGTTCCTAGAGAGTGACTACCTGACCAAAGGCTAAAGTTTCCGGATTCTCTTGGGATACAGGCAGACATGATGGGCTATTTCCTGACCTTATGTGCCAGTTAACTCTTGATTCTGAAGGTGACATTGAAAGCCTCATGCAGCAGTTGGTAGAGCCTCTGAATGGGTAGAGCAGCCTCTGACTGGGTAGAGCAGCGTGCTCCTTCCCTTCCTAGTTCCTACCCCAAGTGGGAACACTCAGGTGTAGTTAGCTGAGCAAGAAAAAGAATTCTTCAATGTGTTTAGGTGTTTGGGGCTTTCTTAAGGAAGCTGGAGTTTACCTTATCTAATGTGGTAGTTAAACGGGAAAGGTAGTCCTGACCCATGTTTTTGAGAGACAGCATGACATAGTGGAAACAGCTCTAGGCTAAAAACATGGGTTTCATTTATTCATTTATTCACTTATTCATTAATTCATTTCATATTTACTGAGACTTTTATAGCCTGTCAAATCTTGAACTAAATTCTGGGAATGCTATGATTAATAATGCAGAGTTCATGGCCTTATGAAGCTTACAGTGGAGTGCAGGAGAATTTAAAAAAAAAACACAAAACACCCACTGGGCTGTAATGATCTAGAATGCCTTAGACCAGTAGTATCAGCATCACTCAGAAGCTTGTTAGAAATGCAGAATCTCAGGCCCCACTCCAAATCAATGGAATCAAAATCTGCATTAACAAGATTCTCAGGTGATTCGCATGCACATTAAGGTTTTCCAAACACTGGAAAATGTTTAGTAGGGACATGCATGGGGGCAGTGGGAACCCAGAGGAAGCATAATTAGTCCAAACTTTTATCAAGGCTTTTCAGAAGGCTTCTTAGACTAGGTGATGGCCAAACTGACTTTGGAGCAGCATGTTTTAGTCATAATAGTTGTGTGAAGTTTTGGTTTCCTTCTCTGCAAAAATAAGTATAATATTCCAAGGTGGTTTCGAGTCTCAGGACTTTCCAAGGTTGTTTGGAGGCTCAAATAAACAATATGTAAAAGTGCTCTGAGTACTCAAAAGCTGTATTAAAAAACAGAAAATGTTTACTTTCTTCACTTGCACTTGGAAATATAGGAAAACATTGTATTCTTTGGTAAAGACAGTATTTAGTAAGAAAAAAATTATCCTTTATGGATTCTTTGGAGTATATGCAGAACTGAAAGATAATTTTTTTCCTCCTATTTAGAGTGGAACAGTATAACATCTGAAAAATAGGTCAAGTACGTTGGTCAAATAGGATATCTCATGGCGTTGAAAAGTGCATTTCCTTGGGCCTTGTGGGGTCTGGACTTTAACCATTTGTTCCCTTGCATAGAGTTTACCCAAAACATAGAGACAGTGGGGAGGGACTTTCTTTTGACTAAGACCAACATTAATTTTGGCACAAACAGAAAAATCGAATTGAGTGAGTTTATTCAGAATTAATAGGACTGTAGAAGGTTAATTAAAAATAAAGAAAGAACAAGAATTAATTAATGATGTTAGCGATCCAGTAATACAGTCTTCACACAGAACTTCCTCACCACCACCAAGTATTTTTAGTGTTTATCAGGTGTCAGGCAAGGTTCCATCCAGTCATGTGTGACCCAGCCACACAAAGTGACCTATTCGTTTATGCTTCTGTCCTTTTGCATGTATTTTTTTCTTTGCCTGGGATATTCTTCCTTTTCTGGGTCACCTGGTCTACCTGGGCCATTTGGTGGTTTTTCTAAAAACTCCATTTAGACATCATGTCCTGACAGTATGAAGCTTTTATTGACCAATGTAGGCCAGTTAGACTCACCTTCCTCTATAGTCTCATGAAAAGTATATTGAGTCACACTGTGATCATTACTCCATGTGTCTTACTTACTTCCTATCCCTAGTATTTGGCACAATGCCCAGCACATAATAGGTCCTAAATAAATGTTTGTTGAATGAATTGAGAAAGGCTAGCAAGTTTAAGAGTGAATGCATAAGCAGAAATCATACTAATACTGATGGAAATTTGGTTACTTGTTTGTTGATGTCACTTACAGAGGGATTCTGTCAAATAATAGTCTAAGTACTTGTAAAAAGAGATGGTTATTCATAGATCTTATTCTATCTTAATCATGGTTAGATATTAATATATATGTAATGTCACAAATTCTAACTCAGAAATTCCACTTTTAGAAATTTATCCTAAGGAAATTAAGAATGTGCACAAAGATTTAGCTACAGAGATGCTAATTTTATTCAGTTCATAATGACAAAAAACTGTAGATGAGCTAAATGGCCAATAATTGCGAATTCGTTAAATAAATCGGGACACAACATTAAAAGTAAAAATGTAAAATGTATTTATTAATTTGGAAAGGTATTCATATTATTTCAAATGTACAAAGCTGGTGATGAAGTAGTATATTTTCTCAGTTGGCATTTTATTAAAAGGAAAATTTGCATGTTTGGACAGGAAAGTTTGGGGAAAAAATGTTCATTAAAATGTTAACAGACATTTTCTGTAGTTGGTAAAATTAAGGGTCATTTTGATTTTTGTTCTCCTCACCTATAATTGTTTAACATGCTCACACTAACATAGATGAATTGGATAATCAGTGTTTAAATTATAAAAGAATCATAAACATTTTTGGAACAAACCATCCCCCTGAAGGCCTCTTGAGACCCTCACATCTTTTAACATTCCCTACATTCTATTCTTGCACAAGTCTTCCTCCTCCTCCAGTGGGTTCCCAGATCATTACAGGCTGGTGAAGGGAGAGGATGGAATTAAGGAACAGGAGGAAGAGGAGTCTAATCCGTTCTTTCCATATTGCCCAAGCTTCTCTGGGGAGTTCAATCACCAGAAGTCAGTTTTGGGGCAGGCTGGGTTGTTCATTTGGGTAGCAGGACTTGGGTTGGAGAATAAGATGTGAACCAGGTGCTAACGATGTTGACAAGTGAGGGTGTGTGAAATGCAGTTCTTAGATCTGATCAGGAGGAAACGGAGAGGACTGAACTGAAGAAACTCGTGTTCTTCAAAAGAACATGGCTTTTTTTTTCCGCCAGGAAAGTGAGAGAATATAGTTCTGGAAGTAGCAATGAGGAATAAGACAGATAACAACCATGTCTACAGACCCTGAGGAACATGAGGTGTGAGAATAAACAGGTAACCCCTTCAGGGGGTCACAGAGGATATGGAGTCCTGGGAGAGTCAGGTTTCACTTAAGGGAGGGATACTGTTGTTGGTCAGACCCAGTAAATTTGCATCACAATCTCAAGGGCAGTGGGTGTCCCAGAGGTTGCTCAAAAAGGATAACACATGGTTCCTGGCTTTAGGTAACTTGTTCTAGGAAGCCACACTGAACATACACAAAACACCTGGAAAACATTTTGATGCTGGGCTGTAGCAATGGGCTGTCAGCTTTAGTTTTTAAAAACAGCCCAGCCTTGGTTTTTAAAACCATTTGTAAGGTTTTGAATTTGTCATCCTTTGAACACAATCCCTGCCTCTAAGTCCTTCTCCTCTCTTGGCTGCTATTTCACCCAGCAAGGTCAAATTCCATGTCATGAAGAAGGAGTTAGACTGTGACTCTCAGTGAAGCAAGGATTCAGAGAAGACAGATCAGAGTGGCAGGAAAGAACTAGAATGGGGATGATGCATGAGACTGACTTACCAGTTCTTAAAAGATGGATAAGGTTTAATTTCTAGACACTGGAAACAACACAAGCAAAGATGCCACAATGGGAATGAGCGTGATAGGAACATTATAATATTTTTGCACGATAAAGTTGTTTCTATTTTTCTTAGCCCATATTTTAAAATTAAGCTTATTGAGGTATGATTCATATACAATGAAATTCATTCTTTATAGTGTACAGTTTAAGAGGTTTGTCGATGTAAACAGTCATGTCCCTAATATCACAATCAAGATACAGAGTAGCATTGTCCAATAGAAATATAATATAAATTACATATGTAACTTTACATTCCTAGTAGCCACATTAAAAAGGTAAGAAGAAACAGGTGAGATTTATTTTAATAATATATTTTGTTTAACTAAATATGTAAAATATATCACGTTTCAATATGTAATCAATATAAAACTTACTGACAGATTTTACATTATTTCTCATAGAAAGTTATTGAAATCTGATGTGTCTTTTATACTCACAGCACATCTCTGTTCAGACTTTTCGCACTTCAGATGCTACTAGCCACATGTGTCTAGTGGCTACTGTGTTCAACTGTGTAGATAGATTATTCCCCTCATACCAAAAAGTTCTCCTGTGCTGTTTTGGAGTCCATTTGTTCCTTCCTAATTCTGGCCCCTGACAACTACTAATCTGTTTCCTATCCCTACAGCATTAGTTAGGGTTCTCAAGAGAAACAAAACCAAAGGGATATATCTACATCGTCTATCTCTCACTATCTCTATATATCTAGAGAGATTTATTTTAAGGACTTGGCTCACATGATTGTGGGGCTGGAAAGTCTAAAGTCTACAGGGCAACCCTAAGGCTAGAGTTGATGTTGTGGCTCAGATCTGAAGGCAGTCTGAAGGCAGAATTCCTTACTCTCCTGGGGACCTCAGTCTTTTCTTTTAAGGTCTTCAACTGATTGGATGAGGCCCACCCACATTATGGAGGATAATCTGCTTTAGTCAAAGTCTGCTGATGTAAATGTTAATCACATCTAAAAAATAACTCACACCCCGTAATTCAGCAATTCCATTTCTGAGTATATATCCAAATAATTGAAAGCATGATCTTGAAGAGATACTTGTACACTTAATAGCATCATTTAGTAGCATCATTATTCACAATAGCCAAAAAGGTGGAAACAACCCAAGTGTCCATCAATAGATGAATGGATAAACAAAATATGATATTTGCATACAAAGGAACATTATTTAGCCATAAAAAGGAAATCCTGACACATGCTACAACATGGATAAACCTTAAAGATACGCTAAGTGAAAAAAGCCAGCCACAAAAAGACAAATACTATATGATTTAACTTATATGAGGTACTGAGAATAGTCAAATTAATACAGACAGAAAGTAGAAGTGTGGTTGCCAGGGGCTGGGGAGAGAGTGAAAAGGGGAGTTACTATTTAACGGGTATAGAGTTTCAGTTTTTCAAGAGGTGAAAAGAGTTCTGGATACAGGTTGTGCAACAATGTGAACGTACTTAACACTTCTTTTTTTCTTTTTAATTTTTTTTTAACGTTTTTTATTTTTGAGACAGAAAGAGACAGAGCATGAACGGGGGAGGGTCAGAGTGAGGGAGACACAGAATCTGAAACAGGCTCCAGGCTCTGAGCTGTCAGCACAGAGCTCAAACTCACAGACCACGAGATCATGACCTGAGCTGAAGTCGGCCACTTAACTGACTGAGCCACCCAGGCGCCCCGACACTTCTTAACTGTACACCTAAAAATGTTTAAAATGGTAACTTTTATGTTACATGTATTTTACTACAAAAAAATATACCTTCACAGCAACGTCTTCACAGCAATGTTGGTTACCAGCAACTGGGTACTGTGGCCTAGCCAAGCTGACATGTAAAATTAACTATCATGGTATAGTTCTCCCTTTTCTAGAATACCAGATAAATTGAACCATACAATATGTAGTCTTCTGGGGATGCTTCTTTCACTTAACATCCTGCTTTTGAGATATATCCATATTGTTGGATATGTCAGGAGTTTCTTCCTTTTTATTACTGAATAGTATTCCATTAAGTGGATATACTATAATTTTCCTAACCATGTACCAGTTGATGGGTGTTCGGGTTGTTTTCATGTTTTTGTTTTTATTATTAGGGCTGCTATGAACATTCACTTACAGGTCTTTGTTTCTAGTTCCTTTTGAGCAAACATTTAAATCAATACATCATATAGAGTGCTTGTGGCTGCAAATTACAGAAAGTTGCCTCTTAAAATATAGAAATTTATTACCTCATTAATAAAAGTCTAAAAGAAGAATGCCTCTTAGGGTGGATAATTCAGTTGATCAACAACATCATCAAAGACCCAGGCTCTTCCTCTCTTTCCTCTTTTTCCTGTTCCTCCAGTCTGTCCAAATAGTTCCTGATGCTACAGCTGGGGGCCCGCCTTCTGGCCCGCCTTCTCTCCTGTCTACCCCTGAAAATCCTATGAGCTGCCCTCACTCCTGGTCACAAGATAGCTGTGACAGCACCAAACATTATACCCAGATACAACAATGTCCAGAGGTAGAAGATGGAGCTGTCTTTTCCTCATGTTTTTTTTTTTTTTTTTTCTGAAGGTCAAGGAATCTTGCCCGAAGTGCCCTGGTGAACTATCACTTTTCATTGGTTTGGGTTCCATCAAATATCCAGAATTGCATCAAATGATTAAAGCAACTGATGGCAAAGACAGTGGGGCCCCTTTAGTTAGCTTAGAGCATTCAGAACCCAATACAGTACTTTGAGATGAGGCTCATATAATTTCCCCTAAGGCACATACCTGTGCAGAGGAGAGTAGACACCTGAACAAGGCCAGAGTTTGCCAGCAGGAAGAGTAAATCAATGTTGGATAGACCGGGTCCGTGCCATTAAGTCTGTCCCATGCCACTTTCATACTGGTTTACTGTTGCTAACTTGTGACACACTTCCTGACATACTTTCACATCTATTTTTCTATTTTTCCTAAAAGCTTAACAGTAACAAAAAGAAGCCCCACTCCCATCCTTTAGAATAGATAACTGAAAATTGTGCTTGTTCCTCCTTCAAGACTCAGTTTTAAATTACTTCAATCATTTATTCAACAATAATCTGCTGAACTCTTATTTGATGGAAGGCTTTGCAAGGCAAATAAGGAAGGATAAAATTAAGATTCCTGCTTTTATCACTTTACAGTTTAGAAGACAAATTAAAAGTGATAAGTTAAATAATTGCAGAGAAGATATAAACAGTGGTTCTACATAACTGTGCAGAGTTGGTGCAGGCAGGCGGATGATTAATGGTTAAATGACAGTAAGTACCGTGGCAGTTCAGAGGAGGACAGGATACCTGTGGGCTGGAACAGGCTGAGAAAGCTTGCCAGCAGAGGAGGGATTATAGCTGGTTCTTGACAGATAGGATTTACAGAGGTAGACAGGAGAGAGGGCGGGCCCCCAGCTGTAGCATCAGGAACTATTTGGACAGATGGGAGGAACAGTATGATATTTGCTTACATCCAAGATATAGAGTGGACTCTCCAAATAAATTTTTTTCACTCATTCATTAGATAAATCTTTTTTATGTGCTGCTTATGTCCCAGGCTCTGTTTTCGGCAGAAAGGATATTGCTGGAAAGCAAACAGACACAAATCTGGGTCCTCAGAGAGGATGTATTCAAGGAAAGGAATGTAGACAACCATACAATAAGAAAAATGTATCTCGCATTAAATATAATAGAGAAAACTCGGGGAAAAAGGGACAGGATGAGGGGGAGGATGTTATGATTTCACGGATGAGTCTAGACCTAGAGGTCTGAACCGGCTTCTCTCCCATATGTGCACAGGGATACAGGGAGAATGAATGACCTCAAAGGTTTGGAGGCAGATGGTGGCAAGGCTGTGAGTGTGGCGGGGGAGGAAGGGTGGAGGTCTTGCCAACATCATGCAGGGATGAGGGCTCCCTCTTTATTCCTGCTAATGGTGAGGGGGAGGCTGGGGAAGACTCAGAATTACCCAGAGCTCATAGGGCTCCTGGCCTCTTCCTTACTTCTGCCATTGGAGAGGGGAAGTTGGGAGGGATAGCCTTATTCTTTACAAATAGTAGGAGTTAAAGTTGGAAAAGTAGGTTGCAGCCAAGTTGTCGAGGACCTTGAAAACCAGGGTAATGATCAGGTGTAGTCTTGGTGAGCTAGGGGATGGTTGCTTGAATACCTGTTTGTCAACATGATGAAAGCAAAGTATAGAATGGACCCTCTCAAGTACCCCTTAAGTCAAGTTGTTCTTAAAGTTTTTGAAGTTCTTGAAGTATAACCAAACAGAAGAAAATCCAAAATAGGTTGGCAAAAATTGTGGTCTATTTAAATTGTTTAAATTTAATACATTAATGTTTTATCAGACAGTAACACCATGTGATATAATTGTGCTTCCCATAAGGTACTACAAGATTTATTAAAGAATAGTTTAGTTCAAAATGCCCTAGTGGGTTTGGTCATGGGACTGTTATTTAAAGTCATATGATAAATGCCTTCTTTCAGTCCTGTCAGTTTACCTCTGCATCTGTGTGTGCAACCTCATTTGGGTTTAATAACCCTCTACTTTGGGCTGAACTTCAAATTTAGCTGATTTCCCATTTGCTCATTGTTGGATCTTTTATCATTCTCTGTCCTCTGCTGTCAGTGTCCTTTTGACTTTTATTTGTTTAATGACTTTTGACCAACCCTGTTACTGTTGTGACCCTCATGTTTTGTCTGTATCCTGGTTTCCTGATCTGGCTCCTTGCCTGGATCCCTTAACCTGCTGCCATTCACAGCCTGGCATGACAGATGGCCATAGGCTAATGACAAGGGCACCCCATCAGAGCTTTGGCACTGCATTCACTTAAGATGTGAGACAGGCAGCAGAGAAGAAAACATGAATAGGTAGCTTGATGCTTTTCATGTTTTCTATATAGTGCCAGTTCTTGGCTGGACTGCTTGTTGTCCACCTAAATGAATCATTGCCAATGAGACTTTGGGTAGACAGAATCTCTCTGGGTCATATTGCAAATTATTTTAATTCAGTGCATGCTTATTATAGGTTGGTCCTTAACAGAGATGTGCTGGCTACTGAGGGGGATACAAAGATGACAAAACACTATTGCTGCCCTCAAAGAGCTTACAGGCCAGGAAGGGAGATGCCCACGTAACTAGCAAATGTTAACATATATTAAAATGGGAAAGTCCTGGGGTGCCTGGGTGGCTCAGTTGGTTAAGCCTCTGACTTTGGCTCAGGTCATGGTCTTGTGGTCCATGAGTTTGAGCCCCACATCAGGCTCTGTGCTGACAGCTCGGAGCCTGGAGCCTGCTTCAGATTCTGTGTCTCCATCTCTCTCTGCCCCTCCCCTGCTTGCGCTCTGTCTGTCTCTCTCTCAAAAATAAATAAACGTAAAATTTTTTTTTTTTAATGGGAAAGTCCTGTGGCAGAGATCCAAACCAAGCTGCTGGAAGCACACAGACAAAACCATTAACTTGACAAGGTGAAGGATTTGCTGATGGATTTGGGTGGTAGTTCCAGTTGTGATATGTGTGCTTCTGGGTCTTGAGAACCACACACACATCAGTTTCTGCTAATTGTTTTGAACACTGCATCAGACTCATTATTTGAAGAGTCAAAGGAGTGTTTAGATACAATCATCGCAGTAAGGCAGATAAGATTCAAAAGTGTGTCATATTTATGGAAGAGGAAGTGACAATGAAAAAAGGCAGAGAGGAAATGGCTCCTTACAGTAAAACCATGGCCTATGTTAATCAATACATTTTAATGTTTAAGGTCAAACAGTATGTAGAATATTTTGGTCTTTTCATTATCATAGGCCTGCTGTGTCAACTTTAATAGTCATTTAACCATTTTCAGGTGCTCACCTGAACGCAAAAATGTCTGTCCTCTACTTGTTATATGTGGTCACAGTTTTTTAGGAAAAACCCTTGAAAATGCTTAGAAGTTACAGTAAAAGATTTTTCTCTTTGGAGAAATACACCATATCAACTCCTTTAAATGTTCTAACGTATATCCCTATCGTTTGTTCACAAATGACTGTATTAATATAAAAGGACTATCTTTTTGGTAAAAATAAATAAGAAGTGATTACAGTTTTAATCCCACAGGAAAATGTACAGAAAGGCTTTTCTTTTGTAAAGTATAGGTTTTAAACAGTAACTGGCTCTGTATTTACTACCAATATTTGCTTAGAGAAATGTGTGTACATGAATTTGTGAAGATAGGCCTATGCATGTATATAGAAAAAACAAATTGCTATCATCCTGCTTCACATTATTAGCCTCCATATATATAGATTAAGGTGTGCAGGACATAGAACTTTACTTTTCTAAAACTGTAGTTTGTATTTCAACCTTCTATATTTTTGAGATGGTACAAATTTAAATTTATCAATCTGAGGGTTCTTCCCATATTCCACCCCCAGGGTCATGACTAAGGTCTGGCGGTCTCCACTCTATCAAGGTATTGGAAGGTGGTTTGTCTAGTAGTATACCCAATGATATCTGTCCATCCATAGAGATCTCAGAAAAGATGTCCTTTAGGGGCCCTGGGCGGCTCAGTCGGTTAAGCACCCGACTTCAGCTCAGGTAATGATCTCTCAGTCAGTGAGTTCGAGTCCCGCATCAGGTTCTGTGCTGACAGCTCAGAGCCTGGAGCCTGCTTCAGACTCTGTGTCTCCCTCTCTCTCTCTGCTCCTCCCCCACTCACGCTCTGTCTCTCTCTGTCTCTCAAAGATGAATAAATGTTAAAAAAAAAAAAAGTTAGAAAAGATGTCCTTTATTCCTGTCCTAATTATCCTAAAGAAAAAACCCAATTTACATCTTAAATTATCCCAACACATTAAATAATTTACTGTTTTACTGCAGTTCATTCTTTTATGCATCTCATTAAGCATTCATCCAAATGGTCTGTACATATATGATATCTTCATGAAACAAAATGAAACTGTGGTAAATACAATCTGAGTTTTAATTTATTTTTAGATATGCCTGATGGAGACATTTAAAATCCTCTTTGGAAGTAGACATGGATATAAATAAATAAAAATTGCCATATGATTGATGAATTTGTAAACTTAATTATTTATAATCTTATTTTCTCCAGAATGGATTTCGGGAAGCTAACAGAAATGAATGCAGTAATATATCATGATAAAATAAATAGATAAAAATAAATCATACAGTGAGTGTATAGAAAATTGCTAGAACTGGATTACACATTTAATTTTGAGAGTTTGGAGGCCAAAGTAAAGAGGAGATCACAGTTTATGGAAGGATTCATGTGTCAGCACAATACTGTTTAGGAGTTACCCTAATCCTGGGGCCTTAGAGAGGGATCTCTCGTAAATCTTTATGCATGGAACCTTCTGATGTCCTGGGCATTGTCCTCAGTGCCATCCCTAAAACCAATCTAATACTGTCCAAGGCAGTCCATGAACAGTCACTGCATAAGTCACCAAAGCAATGTTGTTTAAGTACTGAGTTCTCTGCTGTGGCTTCAAGGGAGCAATATTTGAAATATCCAGAGAGATAGAAGTAAAGTTGGTATTTAGCTCAACCGAACACTTGTCTGTGATTGAATGAAGGCTGCGGTTATACATCCAACAAAAATACACTCAAGCATAGTTTTGGTGTTTAGAGTTTTCCTGTCCCTTATTAGTTGAAACCCAATTGTTGACACACTTTGTTTCTAGTGAAAATCATTTACTATGTGACCTTAGGGTTCAAAGCAGAGCAGTTTTGGGGCCCAGGACAAGCAGGATGAAAAGCAAACTCGTCACCTGTGTGGTTTGTGATGTGGCTTTCAGACAGTGCTATTATCAGCAAGTGCCATCTGGTCGCTGCCTATTTTTGTTAGTTAGTTTTGCAGCTCGGTGCAGAACTCACTTGTTTTTGAGCTATGGAAAGGAGGTGCATATGGTAAACATGTAAATGTCACATATTTTAAAAGGAACAAATTTAAAGATATTTATTATTATTATTATTCCTGTAAATTTTGATGGTCCAAGACAAAGGCCCAGAAGCATGGTGTCACATTCCAAAGGAAGATCATTAGGGCTTTAAGAATGTCCCCTGCTTCAGATCCAATATCTTGTATCCCAGACTCACTGGTATCTCAGGAATCTGAGAAACAAAGTCTTAGCTGGTATAATGATATTTGTGAATTTGAATTGCAAACATTTATCTACTTGTCTGACTCTGCATTATTTTGGAAGCTCCCGGTGAGCAGTATTTATTTGGCTTGGATTTAATTTGTAAAAAAAAAATTAACTTTAAAATATTTGTAAGATAATTTGGAGAATAATTCTTGGCCATATATCCATCAATCAGCGTTAGCAAAGGGTGACATTCTGTCATATTTTCTTAGTCTTTTTTGTTGGCAAGGCAGAGTGTTGAGGTATAATTTGTATACAGTAAGGTGCCTAGATCTTCAGTGTGCAGTATGAAAGATTTTGACAATTGTGCATACTCATTTGATAACCACCCAAAGCAAGATATATGACATTCTCAGGAGTGCAAAAAAATTCCCTGAAGCCACTCTCCCGTCCACTGCCTGTCACAAAGGGGCAACCTTTCTGATTTTCTATCTGATTTTCCATCAGCTTATGTTAATTTTGTCTGTGTTTGGACACCATATAAATTAAATCACACAGTATACACTCCTTTGTGTCTGGTTTATTTCAGCTCACATAATGTTTTCTAAATTCACATGTGTTGGTATGTATTACAATAATTTGTTTCTTTTTTATTGATGAATAGTATTTCATTGCATTTGTTCATTCCGCCTATTGATGTATCATATTTGGGTCATTTCCAGTTAAGGCTATTGTGAGTATTGTAAAAATCTTCTTGTGAACATATGTTGTCATATATATATATATGTATATATATATATATATGTATGTATACATATATATTTGTATTTTTGAGGGGGTAATTATTTAGGAATGGGAGTGCTGAGTCAGAGGGTAGGTGTGTGTTTAACTTGACAAGAAAATGCCAAATTGCTTCCCAAAGTGGCTGTAGCATTTTACACTCCTACTAGCATCATGCAGGGGGTCTGGTTGATTCACATCCTCCTCAACAGTAGATGTTGTCAGTTTTCAATTTTAGTCATTCTGGTGGTTTTATTTTACATTTTCCTGCCGAGAAAGATGTTGAATACCTTTTCATGTGCTTCTTGGACATTTGTGTATCTTTTCTCTTGAAGTGTCTCTTCGGGTCTTTTGTGCCTTTCTGTTTTTTTCTTTTGTTTGTTTGTCTTTTTTTCTTTTGTTATGGAAGTTCTTTATATCCCAGATACAAGTCCATTGTCAGATATGTATTGCGGATATGTTTTTCCAGTCTGTGACTTCCCTTTTAATTTTTTTTGCCTATCCCAATTTGTAAAGGTAGCTTCCAGTGTTTTCTTTTAGAAGCTTTAAAGTTTTAATATTTTTTGTAGGTCTAAAATTCATCTTGAATTAATGTTTTGTGTATGGTTTCAGAGAGGATGGGGTTTTTTCTTTTTTCTCTCTCATATGGATATCTAGGTACCAGAGAGCCATTTATTGAGAAGATTTTCTTTGCCCATTAACTTGCTTTGTGCCTTTGTTGAAAATCAATGGACTGTATAAACTGTGTGGTTTATTTCTGAATTCTCTATTCTGTTGCATTGATCTACTTGTCTGTCCTTACATCAGTGCCACTCTGCCTTGATTCCTGTAGCTTTCGATCAAGACTTGAGGTTACCTAGTCTAAGTCCTCCAGTTTTATTTTTCGTTTTAAGATTGTTTTGGCAATCGAGGTACATTATATTTCCAATTAAATTTTATGATTGACTTGTAAAGTTCTCTAAGGAAGTATGTTGGGATTATGATTAAGGTTGTGTTGAATATATACATTAATTTAGGGAGAATTGACATAATAATATTGATTCTTTTAATCTACTACTATAGTATGTCTCTTCACTTATTTAGATCTTTTAAATTTTCTCTGAACAATTTTTTTTTTTTGTCATTTCAGTGTAGAGGTTGTTTTTGATACCATTGTAAATGGAATTGGTATTTAAATATACCTCATAGCCAGGAAGTAACAAAATTCTGATTGGGTGGTGAATTCTGTAACGGAATTTAGTGCAAAATTATTTGAATAAGTGAATTACAAGTATATTCAGGAATGACTAGTTATTATTCAGAAGTGCCAGTCTGTTTCTAAGGGCACCTGTCATTGCCTAATTGTGGAGATTTAAAAGTCCTATAAATTACAAGTCATTGAGATAATTGTTTTATTTGGTTCATTAAAACGATAAGTCAATATGAAAATTTTGATCATTGCAGAAGATGTTCCCTCATATCACAGCAGTGATGAGGCAGGCCTTTTCATTCCCACACAAAAAATTACAAAATATGATTTTTGCATACAACTTGTAAACATAATTGTATATTAAAATTTATAATTGATTTAATTAATCAATTACTGTATGAGGTGATATTTTCTCTAAGTAAATTTAGATTTGTTATAGAAACAATAAGACCATAAAATGATAAATTGAAACAGTTTTACCAATATATAATTCATAAAACAAATCTCTTTGATGAGAAGAAAATACTGATAAAATACTGAAAGCTCATTAATTTGATTTAATTTATATGTCTACCCATCCACTTCCTTATCTATCACTGTTCATATTTAAAATAAAATTAATATTAGTATAAACCAAGATTCAACTTTTAGGTACAATTAATTTTATTTTTTAAAAATTAGAGAGGGCGCCTGGGTGGCTTGGTCGGTTAAGCGTCTGACTTCGGCTCAGGTCATGATCTCACGGTCCGTGAGTTCGAGCCCCGTGTCGGGCTATGGGCTGATGGCTCAGAGCCTGGAGCCTGTTTCAGATTGTGTCTCCCTCTTTCTCTGCCCCTCCCTTGTTCATGCTCTGTCTCTCTCTGTCTCAAAAATAAATAAATGTTAAAAAAAATTTAAAAAAAGAAAAAAAAATAGAGAGTGACAGTAAATTTGCGACAAGAGAAAACCTCATTCTACATCTTAATATTTGTAATAATGTTCAGTTTTCAATATGTACTGATGATCTTAACTGTGCTAGGATCTATTGAACCTGTATATAGCACATAACGTCTAGACAAAGATTTTCATCATTGCTGTTATATTTAAAATTATCTGTGGTGCTTCTAATATCTGGATGTCCTTCCCTGTGTGACTTATGATACTTGCCCAGATCAGTCTTTGCCCATCGTTGTCACTGTCACCTGCTGTATTAGTGTGCTATTGCTGCATAACAAGTTTTCACTAATTTAGTGCTTAAAATAAGCACCCATATATTAGCTCACAATTCTGTAGGTTGTAGTCCAGATAAACTTGATTGGGTTTTCTGCTCAGGGTCTCACAAAGCCAAAAACAAAGTGTTGGCTTAGCTGGGCTCTTCTTTAGAAGCTCTGGGAAAAGACATTCTTCCAGATTCATTCTTATTGTTAGCAGAATTCAGTTCTTTGTGGTTGTGGGACTGAGGCTCTGTGTCTGTGCTGGCTTTTGGAAGGGGGTTGATCTCACCTTTGAGAGGCTTTTCTGTGGCTCCCTCCTTCTTCAAGCCAGCAATGGAGAGCTTCTCATATACAGAGTCCCCTTTACGCTGCAATTATCTGACTTTTCCTTCTGAAACTGGCTGGAGAAAAGTATGTTTTTAAAGGGTTCATATGATTAGGTTTGATTTCTCTGAATAATCCCCTTATTCTAAGGTCACCTGACTAGTATACTTAAATACATCTGCAAATCTTTTATGCTGTGTAATGCAGCACAATCAGGGGAGTAACACCAGGGAGTAGAGATCATGAAGCTGTTTTAGAATGGGGGCTCAGCATTTGTGCAGAGACCCTTGTTACACATTTACCCCTAAGTTCCTTGGCTCTATACAAATGGTATTCAGCTCCAGGCCTTATTATTGTCATTCACAAATACTGTACACCTGAAATCTGAAACCTGTCCTTCACTCTTAGATAGTAATGTTCTTCTAATTTTTAAAAATATATCCCATATTGATTTTACCAGGAGATATAGTGGGAAAGAAAGGGGAGGATGCTAGCAATGGTCAGGGCCAGGGATGGGGGGACTGACTTTGTAAGAGGGCTCAAGGGGTTTAGGTCATTCACAGTGATCAAGGAGGCAGGACATGATGGTGATATTGGAGAACTCTTACTGAGTGGTTGGGGCTGGAGTTTTTAGCTTTTGTGATACTGAAATCAGTGAGGTGGTCATGTTTTGGCAGCAAAGGTCAATATGGATTTAGGCTGGATCCCAAGCCAGCACGTTATAGCACACCAAGTCAGTCCCACGTTGGGTGAGAGAGGGCTGTGAGGGATTCGGTATGCTGTTGGCACTACAGGCAATCATTTGGCATCAGGCAGAACTCTAATCCCAGTTGGAGATCTGCTGAGGAGCCAGGAATTGGAGCATAAAACTGGACAGTTGTGGAGGGAGTTGGGGGGAAGGCCATGGCTGAGGCCAATATGGAAGCTAGGCTTTAGATAGCAAGATTATTTTATATGCCACATGCTAGAGAGATGATGCTTCTAATAGTCTTGTATGGTTGTAGGCTGGATTGAGACTGCATCAGGCTAGGCTAAACTTCCATTTCCTGCAAGGGAACGGATGGGTCTAGGAAAGCAGGACCAACGTCTTCGGGCTTTCTTGGTCTCACTGAACTTCTCTCTGAAGTCACCTGCCCAGGCTTTTCCTCACATGGGAACTGGAGAAGAGTCTCCTCTTCTGGTTGATCCCATAGGGACTCAGTAGGGTGTGAGATCCTGAGGCACTCTATCCTATGGTATCACAAGTTAGGAGGTCAGTGGGAGGGTGACATGTCAGGTACTGGATGGACAGTGCTAAAGTGAAACACAGAAAGTGAATCCAAACCCAGGTGCCTCTCAGGAGGGGCCAGCAGAACAGCAATAGCAGGAGCACAAGGTAGAGGTAAGGGGCTTAAAGACCAGGAAAGTTAGGGCAGCAGGGGAATGGGAGGCAGACTGGATGAAATGCAGACCTGCAGCCCAATTCTTTTCCCTTCCATTCCCTCCCCTCCCCCTCCTCCAATCCCTTCCCCTCCCCTCCCTTCCTGTCCCTTCCATCCTTCCCTCCATCATTCCTTCTTTTTAATATTCTCTGCACATTTTAGCATGAGCCAGCCAGAATGGGAGAATACATCTTTCCATTTTACTCTAGTCTAAAGCACGCTGCATATATGTAACTTTCACATCACTGTATTCTCTAGTGCTCAGAACAGTTTTTTGGGGGGTACTGAACAATAACATTAATTTAAATCAAAAGGAAACATAATAAAAGAGGGAAAAAGATCTTGTTCACAACTAGGGCAGGAACACTGGCTTAGCCTTGTGTGACTAGAATTTTACCAATATCTTATTGACAAATGATTGGCAGCTGGGTGTTTATGTATATTTTGCTTTGTGAAGTTATAGTTCAGTTAATCATTGTCAAAATGTATGGTTTGTTTATTCTGTTTCAAGGCTGAAATTTGTTTCAGCGTATCCTGTTCTTGTTCTTATGTAGCTTCAGAGACTCCTCAGTACTGTTACAGAGTAGCACTTGAAAAGCAGGTGCTGCATTGATTGTTTCAGTGGCTCTGCTAATGTCCAGATCAGAACATCCTCTTCCTTTAGAGATGGGATTCTGGAGGTGCCCATGAGGAGTCACAGGAGTGCTCTACACCCTTCAGAAGGCAGGGAATGAAGTACAGTTACAGCACAATAATATCTGTAATGCCATGTCCTATGGCACACACACCGTTCCAGTGAGGGTATTAGAAAGTTTTCAGAGTTGCCTAGGTTAGGCTGGTTGATTAAAATTCATTGAGGGCTTTACTGTTTCCTCTGTGCAAGAATATTGGAAAATACAGAGACCCACAGGTGACTCTGGACCTACATCATCAGTGCCCATCTCTGCCGGAAATTTGCTTCAAGATCACTTCCTGTCTGTCACTGGGCCAGAGCAGGTGGGTGGGTGTGAGAGCACAGCCCTCACTCCTGCCTGGCATTCGGCAGCACTGTCAGAAACATTTGTGTATCATCAATCCCCTAATCATTTCTGAGACACTGAGGCATTTCTGTAAAAAGCCTGATTTACATGGTATGACTACAGATTTAAAGGATGGATTTTGTTCTGGCTTGTTGAAATCATTTTTTAGAGACAATGTTTGAAACAAAATTTATCAAATGGTCTGTGGTCTACTTACTCCCAGATATTAATCTCTGCCTGCAGTGCTGGGAGTCTCTTTTCCTCCTGAAAAAATTCCATTCTTGTGAATTTGGTCCATTCATGTGGAGTCAACCTTATAGGACTATTATTGACTTCTTTTTTAGAGGGAATAGAATAAAAAAAGAAAAGGCATTGACAACCAATTGTGTGGACTGGTTCATAGAAAGACAAAGGATTTTTTTTTATTCTTTAAAAATATACAAAGCTCTGCTAAAATAGAACTTCATATTACAGGTTGCAGTTATTAACTTAGGAGGTAATGGAGTTTCTACTTTCTTATGATAAAAGCTTCCCATGTTAACACCACCTACTGAATAATGTCTTGGCACGATGTGCAGAATTTTCTTTGTTATATAGTTAGTGAATGGCAACTTTTCCCTCATGAGTTCCAATTTTAGGCAAAGATAACTCCATGAATTCTAAGAACGAGAGCTTGTGTTCTCCTTAGAAATAGTGAGCAAGGCAGTAAAACATACTATTTTTGGATTGCTTGTTAATCTTGTTTTATTATATACCACACATATATTATTCAAAAAACTTCCCTAAAACGTGGACATGAATAAACATTATAATTTTTTACTATCAACCTTAATATTTCCAGAAAAATGTATGGTTAAAAAAAGAGGTTTGGCAGAAAGCTCCTTTGCCTTTATTCTCAATCTTCTTGGCTCTTTACCCAGCTTCTACAAACCTATAATGCTATCTCCATCTGAACCTTGTAGAAGCAGGAAGAAATGTATGGGACTGAGGAGTCTCACACTTTTGGAGATTTCCAAAGCTTCCGTACTGGGGGAGGGAAGCGTGTGCTGAGGTATAGGGATGTGTCTCTAACATAGGAATTGATTTGAATTATAGATGTGGGACAGAGGGGACTCCTCAAAACCTTTCTTCTAGCAATCTTAGTTATTATGGAGGATGGGTTCTTCTTCCACCTCGTGATACAAATTCTTCCCATCATCCCTGGAATTGTGGTCTATCTGTATTACTATTAAGGGGATGTTTATTGACTGGTAGGGCAAATTCTTTTCTTTTCCTTTTTTAATGTTTATTTATTTTTGAGAGAGAGAGAGAGATGCAGAAAGAGAAGGGGACAGATGATCCCAAGCAGGTCCAAGCTGACAGCAGAGAGTCCATTGTAGGGCTTGACCTGAGCCGAAGTAGGATACTTAACTGACTGAGCTACCCAGGCAGACTGGTAGGACGAATTATTTTCAACCAAAGTGATCCAGATCCCCATTTTGATTTGTAACTAGAAGGAGGATGGAGGGGCTCTTAGATTTCCATAAGAATTTGAGCATTTTAAGTAGTGAAAGGAGTGTTTTTTAGTTTTTAAAATGTTCACATTTACATTGCAAATTAGTATAGACTTAGGGAAATATTGACGTGCTAACTTAGAAAAGCATAAAGTGTAGTTCTCAATGCCTTTTGTGGAGAACATTAGATCCCGGAGGTCCAGAAACTGTAGAATAATAAACTCCTATTTTCCCTTTTAAAATATGGGATGCGTACTTCACTCTGCTTGTTATATAGAGTAAATGGAAGGAGAAAACACTGAGAATACTATGAAGTCTTATGTTTCTGATTTAGGCTACTGTTTAGAATGCTGATTGTCATTCACATTTTATGTGTATGAAACAATATGAGTTTTATAAAATTACTAAGTTTATGGGAGGATTAAGCAGGTTTTACTTTTATAGTCATAACGTGTTCAAATGCATTTGCATCAAATGGGAGATATAATTTCTCTTTGTAATTGAAATTTAAATCCCAGCATAAATACGGTGCTTAGAAAACTATTTTATAGGCCTTTCTTTTATAAGGATCCTGCATGGAAAGAAGGTTACACAGCTGGAGATTGTTTAGAGACAATTAAACTTATTGGCTTTTCAGCTGGTGATAAAAGCAGGGCTCTGAGACTCTCTGCATCTTGAAATTGTTACCCAGGTGAATTTCCTTTACAACACTAAGCTCTTTAGTGTTCGTAAAAAATTATTTAGTACCAGAGACTTAAGGGGATGATCTATTGGAGTTTAAGCCCATGATGAACGCCAAGCATACATTTGTCTTTAACATGATTCATGCGGGGTGAACCTGAGACCCCAGCGATCTTTTCAAGACTATTACTCACTTCTTTTCCTGAGGAAATTGAGGTGTGTGGTTAGTTTGAGCACTCGCTGCCTTCTGTTTCTAGTGCCTCTGAAGCAGTATCCTACTCCTTTCAGATTCTAACATCTATCTCCTGTTCTCTCCTCCAGACTTGGGAAGAGGCTGCCTGGTCCAGCAACCCTGATAAGTAAGTGATTTAAAAATACTACTGATAGGGACAAGGATTTTATGGATGAGTCTTATTAATGAGGAACTTTCAGAATCCATTGGTAAACTGTATATACATATGTCTTTTTTTATCTTAGCAATATTTCTTTCTGGTGGCTCACAAATCAGATCACGTAGGGGATGCTTACTTTATGATGCTTACTTTATGTCAATTGTTTGACAAAAACCCTAGAGGATATAAACTTTTATAGTTAAACACTTTAAGTTGACAGCTGGCTTGATCCACCTTTTAATCAAACCCCAAGTGGCCACGACACTCAGATGTGAATAGATCATCTGAAGCCATCAATGTTTTGAGTTTCTTTATTGAAGTAACTGGTCAGAAATTTGACTTGTCTTACTCTCATAAGTGTGACTCTTGGTATCATACAGGTAAGGATGAACCTGTTTCGGAAGTTTGATTTCTGAACTGAGATTTTTACCCTTATTTGACTGAAATGTCTCCACAATCTAAATGTGACAGAATTTATTTCTTGAATAAATAGCAAAGGCAGATTGAATATTAAATTAATTTAATTTGTCCTATTACACTAGTACTATGTGTCTGTTAACTTCGGTGGGAACATTGAACTTGTCTTTGGTTTGCTATTTCACGTAGGGGCATGAGATGGTGTCACAGTGCTTCCATCTCTGTAGTTTGCTTCTGCTTGACACGGTTTTATTTTCTTTGACAGACATTCAGTGGTAAAAAGTAGTGTAATTATTAATTTCCCACTTGACATTGTGAACATTTCAATGCTAAGTTAGCAGGTAAAAATGTCATTTCTATTATATGTACCCACAGAACTTCAAAGGGCTCCTAGCAATCGGTTCTTGAGCTGGAAAGAAGGCTGTGACATGCCGATACCAACTAAAATTAACTTTGTTAACAGTACTTGACCTTTCTATAAAATACTCAATTTTGTCAGATACTTTCCTCATGATGATAGTGTGAAAAAAATTAACATTCATCATCTTATATGGCTTATGTTAGATGGAAAGAGATTGTTTTAGCAACCGACCTGCGTTAGTCTCTCACATATTGAGCAAATGCTACTCCCTGGGGCTATAATAACTGCCAAGCTGTAGTAGGTATGGGGAAATACCAACCTCTTTACTGAACTGATATATGGTGAGAGACAACTGCTTCTTACAAAGGCACTACTGATTAATTGGCCTCAGAGAGTTATGTCTCAGACCTATTAACTTGAGTGTTACCGCAGGGCTGAAGAGCACTGGGCACAAAGGTAAGGAGCAGGAACACGGCTTTCAGGTCGTGGTGAATCTTGCAGCTCAGCTCAGTAGAAATATAAAAGTTGCTGCATTTAAAAACCTCCTTGTGGCCACAAAAACAAAAACAAAAAAACAAAAACAAAAACAAAAAAACCCCACAAAAACTAGAAACAGGGAATTGATTTTTATAATCTACTTTATTTGACTCAATATATCCAAAATATGGCTGTTGAGCCACATTTCCAGGGCCCAATTGGTACATGTGGCTATTGGCAACCATATTGGCCAAATAGCTCTTAGGGACCCTGGATCTTCACGCTATTTGAGCTCCTGTTTATATAAAGCCTGCTTTCTAACCCAAATGTTGTGTCTGTGTAGGAAATACTGAAATATCAGGTACTTTAAAATCATATTTGACCTTTGATGGGAAGTTTTAACTCTTTATTTTGTAACACTTGTGATCCAAATGGAAAAGAAACTGATTTATCTGAATCAGATTTGTGTGGTGGAAAGAGTCCTGGGGCAGGTGTGTGGACAGCTCTGTTTGTGAAGGTCACTTGCTAGTGACAGGGACAATTCAGGCTATCCTCACTGAGATTTAATTTTGTTTTCCAGAATATAGGAACAGTATACTCTGTCTACCATGTTCCCACGTGTAAATAGGCATGTGACATCCTATTTACTTTAAAAAAATAACTGTAAACAGCTGAGGAATAAAAGGCACATCTGGGGCACTGAAATTGTTTGAGACCAAAAGTAATTCTTTGGGAGCCATGCCTGATTCCAAACAATTCTCTAGTGTGAGGCTACTTTCTGCCTGTATTCTGTCACTCAGTTACTCCTTTCAACTTTTAGATCAATTAATGCTCTTTCCCCCTTCAAAATTCTTAGTTTATTTTGAAAAATTTACTGCCTACTCGGGGCACATGTGTTGGGCAGGGTTCTTTTGTATCTCTCATCTCATTTAATCCTCAAGACAGCTTTACAGGTTTTGCTTCATTTTATGGACAAAGGTGATTTGCAGAGTGATTAAGTAACTTGCCAACACCCCACAGATAGTAAGCTGTCATTTGGATCAAGCCGTCCGAATCCAGAGTTCACGTGCTTGTGCACTAGACAGCACTGCTGCCAGTCTGAATTGCTGATGGGACATGCTCCTGAACATATTGTATACATTTTTTTATATGCTGTGTATTATGGTCTTCTGACCGAAAACGATCTTTCTGGCTGGGCATAGACCGCCCCTCCTGAGGCTGGCCAATTCTTAGAGATAGCACAAGACTCCACTGGAGCTTACCATCGCCATGTAATGAACCAGTGCAGAGACATGCCTATTATGTCTGGCTCTGGATCATATGCCTCAGGAGGCAATACTCTTATATCTTAGTCATCCTGGAGCCAGGTCCTAGGCAACTGGACGCCACCCCTGTAACTCAAATCCCACTGAAATCACTCGAACCACCAGGACCTAAGCTGTTTACCCTGCCCAGCCTTGCCTTTCCTACAGAGACACTAATAAAGGCTGTAGCCTAAATAGTCCTGTGGCTCTTGTCTTCTGCCACTTGACCAAAACCGGGTGCTTCCATGGTGACTCTGTGTGTGGCATGTGGTGACCCCCCCTCTTTAGGGTCTGTGAGTATGATAAACTTTGTTTTCGTGTGCCTCTCCTGTGTCCCCTCTTGCAGCTGTACTTGACTGACCATCAACTAAAAGAACACAGAGCACTGAACCATAGCCGTCTGGGCATGACAGTACTAACTGATGATGAACTTTTGGGTAAATTGTTTTTTACTGCTCTAGAGTAATTTTCCACCTTGTAGGGCAACTCTAGGGGGGGAAGTGGGTAACCAAGAGTGATCAAAAATATCATAAAAATGACCAGAGATTTCTATAAGTTTAGTGAAGACAACCCCAGGGGGAAGAACACTTGTGACATTTGAATGGAGAGGACTTTTCTGAGCTTTTCTTAGGGGCTGCTGAAGTTAACAGTAGTCTAAGTTCAGTTTTCAGAGCTATGGAGAAATGAGTAGGTTCTTGAAATGTCCATGGGAAAAAAATCTAATTTGGAAAAAGAATGTGGGTGTGGATGATAGATATGAATTTAAGATAGGAAGGAGGAGGAAAAGTACAAAGTTTTGTGTTCTTTTTTTGTCTAAATGGTATCTGTAAAATGAGGGAAATCAATAAATTAACAAGAATCCATTGAATATACACTCTTTTTAGGGCACTATTGGGTATGCAAATATGCCAGAGATGTCACATGCCAGTTTATTGGGGAGCTAACATGCACTACATGAAAAATCAGGTAGTGTAAACAGGAAAAGGAGAGGTGGGATATGACTGCTGGCTGAATGGGGGTCAGGATGACCTTGCAGCTGTGGTCAGGATGAAGTGAGAGCACTTAGCTGGGAGTGCCATAGCAGGACCTCCAGCAAGAGCTGGGGCAGGTAAGGGCCAGAGAGATGGTATAAGGTTTGGACAGTCATCAAGAAAAAGAGAAAGTAGTTCAGATATTTAAGACGATTTGATTTTCTTGTGTAATGATTAGAGCGTGGGAGGGAGGTGGGAGGAGAGATAACTGATCTGTGTGTTCATTTAAATTTTAAAACTAAGGTGACTCTCAGAGGCCTCCCAAATGCAGAAGAGGGAGACCACTGGCCAGACAACAGGACTTACTGAGATGAAACTTTAATTTATCCTAATTCAATAATTTCTCCATAAGAAGGTGTACATTTTAGTTCCATTCAAGTGTAACCTAACTATAAGGAGGATGGAGCTGGATGACCAAGAAGGTCAAGATACATCTCAATTTTTAAAAATACACCCTCTGGGCAGTGGGGTGGCTCAGTGGGTTAAGCATCCGACTCTTGATTTCAGCTCAGGTCATGATCTTCTGGTTCAGTCTGTGAGATCAAGCGCTGCACAGGGCTCAGTGCTGATAGGATGGATTCTCTGTGTCTCTGTCTCTGTCTCTCTGTCCCTACCCCCACCCCACTCACACTTGCACTCTCTCTCAAAGTTAACAAATAAACATTAAAAAAAATAAAGAAACAAAAGTCCACCCTCTGTATGGATGTGAAGGGAATGCAGAGGCCTTCTGGGGTCCTGCTGGGGCACAATGAAGTCACCTGCCTCACTACTCCCCAAGCCTGCATGGCTGCAGGGATTAGACTTACTGAAAGGATGTGATTGATTTCCATCGCTGCCCTGGCCAGGCACACTTTCAATCATGGTTTTCTGGTTTCTTCCCCATTGATATGTTAGTGTTAGTGCATATACTTATCACGGATTGAAGGCTCAGGAAAATATAAGAAATGGTTGAGGTTGCGGATGCTAGATAGGCAAACTTTATTTCACAAGCCCAAGGGGATAATTTGCTTTTCATCTCCTCCCTCTTTCTCAAAATAGAGAACCACCAACACATGGTATATAAAGGAAAACAGAGCAAACAGAAAGGGGAAACTTTGCAATTTATTAACTCAAGCATGAAAGAACAGAAAATAAGCAGGGCTCAACTTACTTGGAAAAATGAGTCTGAACCTATTGCATTAAAACATGGTGTTGTGCTAATCTAATGAGTTTTCCAGCAAATGAGGCATGAAACATTGCCAAAATATAAAGTCAGTAAAATATCCAAATTACTATTTAATGCCATTATATGTTTTATCTTACTGGGAGTTGGTAAAGAATAGATTATTCCTAAATCTGCATTAGTAGCAAAGTAAGTGAAATTATTTTACAAAAATTTATGATTCTGATAACTTGTTATGTTAATAATGGCAGATCAAAGTAACTGAAATTCCAACACAAGATACACATATCCTTACTTTGTAAGAAAATATTAACAAGACATAATACATTTTTACCTTAGTCATTTAAGTCCTGAGGAATTCAAGATAATACTGAAGGAGATGAAACATGATAGTATGTATGCAATTTTGAGCTAGCACAAAATAACCAAAGATTGCATATAATTTTTTTAAGAAAAGAGAATTATTTATCAGACATATTCATAAGGTATATTTAGAAAAAAATAAAGAAAACATCTTTAAAGTTTACTCCAGAATTATTCTATTACATTCTGGATATGATTGAATACAGTGTTTTGTTTTGTTGTTTTTTTTTGAATATAGCTGAGTGCGATTAATGAAAAGCTTTGGGTTATGTTTTCAGTAGTGAAAAATGGAAATGATTTATTCTGGAAACCCTGATTTTATTATAGTACTGTCAAGTTATTAAAATATTGCCAAATTATGTACAGTTTAGTAAGGGATGGCAGCTCATGAATTTTTTAACACCTTATTTATACGGTTGTTTGAATCTATTTATGTACCATTTGTAATTATTTCTAATGATTAGTACTACTGGCTGTTATGTGCCAAATCCTTTTTCAGGGGAAAATTAATCTTTCATCCTCCACATCATCAAAAACTTGTCATTTAAAGGCATCTTAAGTGCCTTCCAGTGGATTTAATATTGTATTTATTCTGCCTAGGTGAGGCAGGACTAACTTTACAATTTTTATCTCTACTAGCTATTGTCCAGTGTGTATTGACAGTTCATTTGGTTTCGAATGGTTCTAAATGATTCTCCACACTTGGGTAGATGTGCTTATCTGTGAATGAGCAGGTTTCTTGTGTGCACTTGTTTCTGTCACCTTGTGCTGAGTTAAATGCCCTTGGTGCTCTGGAATCATATTACAGTGGGAGGGCATCAGAAAAGGAGCTGGCCCAGCACAAAGCAGAGCATTTCTCCTTTGTCTGATTCCACTTGGACTGTGTTTCTGGATCTGACAGGAATGAGAAGTTGCTCTTTTGGTCTTCAGTCCATCACATGGCTGGGGGTCCAGCCAGAAATCCATCAGCATCCACGGTTCTCCCTCACCCCCTCCTCTGCCAGGCCAGTCAGCACTTATCTGACCTTTTCTATTCACGCCCTTAACTGCCCAATCTTTGCTACCAGATTTGGTCCCCCCATTCCCCCTGACCTGCCCTGCGTGGCTTTATACCCTGTTTTCTCTCTTGTCAGAGGGAACTAGTGGATGCTTCCCTACATGACTTATGACTTGTATCATTTCCTACTTCTTTTCTGGGGGTGAAGCTAACACTACTGCAACTCATGCACTCCATCTGCCCATTTGGGCTTTAAAGGGTCTGGTAAAAATTGGAGATAAAATTTCTGATTGATCTCTTAGGGTAAGTTACGGTACCATTAGCATAGAAACAAAAATGTACTTGACTAGAAAAGAATTTGCCTGAACCTCTTTAAAATCTGCCTATGATTTTGTGGTACTAAACCACATAATTTAATTTGGCATTGAGTCTTTGTGACAAGATTGCGGGTGAAAATCCTTAAAATCTTTGGTGCCTTTGTCTTACTGGTATTCAATGCAAACTGGTCTTGAGGGCAAACTGCTTTGGGGTTTGTTAAGTATGAGAAGAATAAAACAAATCTTCCTCTGTGAAAATAAGTTTGTTTAACTGTTATACAAAATTAAGCAGATTTATTTACCGATAGTATTCTTGTGTATTAATATGCATTGTGAATCTGCAAGAGGGAGATTTCATTAGGCAGTGTTTCCTGACTCTGTGTGAACATGCATATCCCTTCTTGGAACACAGTCTATGGAAGACATGCTCTATCAAATGGCCTATGGATAGCTCATAGAACACAGTCTATGGAAGACATGCTCTATCAAATGGCCTATGGATAGCTCATAATTCTGTCTACCAGGCAGCTAAATTTAAACCCCACCCTCCCATACTGTTGAATAGCCAAATTATAAATGCCAGATCAAATATCCATGAGAGTATAATCAATACCAAATACATTACTATACTTATCAAAGTTTCTCTACTGTAATTCAGGCTTTTCTGTTCTGCTCATATAAAGGCCTTTCCCCAATTAATGGTGCCATAAATTATTAGAGAACAGGGTACTCTGTCTAGATTATTATAATGTGGCATATTTTACCAATATTTTGGAGAGAGGCAGATATTGGGTGCCCTTATTAGACATTTTGTCAGTTATGCAACTGCTCTTTGCCTTTGCAAATGTTCCCCCAGTCTTTGATGTTATAATTCAGGGTTCCAGGCAGTGACTCAATGTGAAAATCTGGGGAAAGAAACATAGGGAAGTTACTGGCTCCCAAATTGAGCAAAACAGACAAGGGCAGGAGTACAAGTGGAACCAGGCCTTGAACAGAGCAGGACTCTCTCCACCTACCTCTAGTCGGCACACTTCTGTGTGCTTGCTGGCTGTGTTCTTTTTCTGCAACTCCATTTTGTTCACATGGCCTTGAAGGTGGCTGCTAATAGCTGTTGCCTGATGTTTTCCTTGCTTCACCATCAGAGAGCCAAAGACTATTCTTTTCCTTCTAATTTGGAAAATCACGAAGGAGGCTGATGACCCACCATCTTGTATCATTTGCCATCTGGACAATCACTATGGCCCTGAACAGGACCATTTGAGAAAGTGGCAGTTCATTGTTAGAGCATTCCAACCATGAGTCAGGGAGAAGGGCCAGGCTCTATAAGAGGGAGGGTGTAGTGCTCATCAGAAGCGAGGGAATAATAAATGTCCCGTCCCCTTCAGATGCCCACTCCCCTTCTTTAGTGGCTAAATCTTTCTCCTTCCCCAGCCTCACCTCAGGGGCTTTAGAAGTTTTCTCCACTTTCCCCACCCCCAGGCCAAACATTCTGAGAGCTTGGGAGGGGACAGTGGATGAAGGTGAAGGGACAAAAGTGGATGAGCAGAGCAAACTCTTTATGTCACTCACAAACTTCAGGTCAGTTATGTTTCAGGGAGCCTCCTCTGTGGTATTGGTGTATGCAAAACAGGAACATCTGTCCTTTAACTTCACTGCTTGCAAGGGAATCAGTTTATCAGGGGTGATTTGTGTCTGTCTGGGATGATTTCTTACAGCTCTTCCAGACCAGTGATTCTGGTAATTGTCCTTGTTCCTGAAGTCCCAGCACTTGTGACATTTAAGCTCAGTTCCAAATTAGTCCCTTCTCTCCCCTTTTGGAGGAATGAAGAGGAGAAGAGGGAGGAGAGATGATGCTTCTGTGGCTTTTCTTCTGTCTGAACAGTGCCAATGTGGATCTCCCATAATTTCATTGAAATTTCAAGCATCATGATCCTGCCACCACTAAAACCTTACTAGCCTTGCTGTCTGTGGAGTGGACTAGACTTGTATAATTGATTAATTAAAGAAATAATAAGATTAAAAAAGAGAGTTGTGAATTTCATTTGATAAGGTTTCACTTGATAAAATGATACACAAATAAGATGTATTTTACATTTTATTTCTAATGCCTACAACATGATGATATAAGTGAATATTTAAAAAAAAAATTCAGAGGGTTAGAGCTATGTGAAATTTAGGAATCACCTGAATCTACTGTCTTTTTTAAAGATATGAAAACAGATGCCCAGTCTGGTGAGACACAAGAATTAGTTGAATATGTAGGCATCTTAGCTCTCTCCAGGCCAAGGACTTTTCTAGTTAATATTGATGCTTCTTACATCTTAAATCAAGTGGGTTATTAGAAAACTTGAGTTTCACTAATTTATTTAATCAGCTGTACAGAAGTGTAGGATAGCAGGTTCCAAACTTACGGTAGTAACTGTAAAAATAGTGTTAAAAATGAATTAGCTCCAGGGTGTTCTCTCTTGAAATTATTTGATTTCAAACGGTTTTAAGTCTCTTTCTTTCTATGCTCCCCCTTCTCCTCTTCTCCCGCTTTCCCTCTATTGTAATGATTGTTTTAGGTGGTTGGTATGCATCTTGGTACTTGGTTGCCTGAAATTGAATACACTTCCCCAAGAAATGTACATTTGTATTCAAAATGATTTTTGTTTAATTTAGGAAGAGTGAATAAATTCACATAGCAAGATTTGTCAGTAATGGATGAAAATCACAGAACCTTGACATGGAAGTGTGTCTCATTATTCATTTTAAATCTGTAATGGATTTTTATTTTATTTTATTTTATTTTATTTTATTTTATTTTTATTTTTATTTTTTTTAACGTTTATTTTTGAGACAGAGAGAGACAGAGCATGAACAGGGGAGGGTCAGAGAAAGAGGGAGACACAGCATCTGAAACAGGCTCCAGGCTCTGAGCTGTCAGCACAGAGCCAGACGTGGGGTTCGAACCCACGGACCGCGAGATCATGACCTGAGCCGAAGTCGGACGCTTAACCGACTGAGCCACCCAGGCGCCCCTGTAATGGATTTTTAAAGGAACAAAGCTTATATTTGCTTACATTAAAAAATTATTTATTTGAATTCAAGTTACATAAGATACAGTGAAGTATTGGTTTCAGGAGTGGAACTTAGTGATTCATCACTTACATATAGCACCCAGTGCTCATCCCAACAAGTGCCCTACTTGCTGCCCGTCACCCATTCAGCCCATCACCCACCCACCACCCCTCCAGCAGCCCTCAGTTTGTACTCTGTATTTAAGCGTTTCTTATGGTTTTCCTCCCTCTCTGCTTTTATTTTATTTTTCCTTCTCTTACCCTATGTTGATCTGTTTTGTTTTTCTCAAATTCTACATATGAGTGAAATCATATATTTGTGTTTCTTTGACTGACTTATTTCACTTAGCATAATAGACTCTAGTTCCATCCATGTTGTTGCAAATGGCAAGATCATTCTCTTTGATTGCCAAGTAATATTCCATTGACTATATATACCGTATCTTCTTTACCCATGTATCCATCAGTGGACATTTGGGCTCTTTCCATACCTTGGCTATTGTTGATAGAGCTTATATAAACATTGAGGTGCATGTGTCCCTTTGAATGAACGCTCTTGTATCCTTTGGGTAAATACCTAGCAGAGTCGTAGGGGAGTTCTATTTTTAATTTTTTGAGGAATCTCCATAATGTTTTCCAGAGTGGCTACACAAATTTGCATTCCCACCAGTAGTGCAAAAGGAAGGTTCCTCTTTCTCTGCATCCTTACCAACATCTGTTGTTGCCTGAGTTGTTAATTTTAGCCATTCTAACAGGTGTGCGATGGTATCTCATAGTGGTTTTGATTTGTATCTCCTTGATGATGAGTGACATTGAGCATCTTTTCATGTGTTTGTTAGCCATCTGGATGTCTTCTTTGGAAAAGTGTCTATTCATGTCTTTTGCCCATTTCTTCACTGGATTATTCGTTTCTTTGGGTGTTGAGTTTGATAAGTTCTTTATGGATTTTGAATACTAACCCTTTATCTGATATGTCATTTGCAAATATCTTCTCCCATTACATTGGTTGCCTTTTAGTTTTGCTGATTGTTTCCTTCACTGTGCAGAGGTTCTTTATCTTGATGAGGTCCCAGTAGTTCATTTTTGCTTTTGTTTCCCTTGCCTCTGGAGACCTTTCACATAAGAAATTGCTGCAGCTATTGTCAAAGAGGCTATTGCCTATTTTCTCCTCTAGGATTTTGATGGCTTCCTGTCTTACATTTAGGTCTTTCATCCATTTTGAGTTTATTTTTGTGTATGGTGTAAGAAGGTGGTACAGGTTCATTCTGCTGCATGTCACTGTCCAGTTTTCCCAAAGCCATTTGCTGAAGACACTGTCTTTTTTCCACTGGATATTCTATCTTGTTTTGTCAAAGATTAGTTGGCCATATGTTTGTGGGTCCAATTCTGGGTTCTATTCCATTGATCTATGTGTCTGTTTTTGTGCCAGTACCATGCTGTCTTGGTGATTACAGCTTGGTAATACAGCTTGAAGTCTGGGATTGTCATGCCTCCAGCTTTGGTTTTCTTTTTCAGGATTGCTTTGGATATTTGGGGTCTTTTCTGGTTCCGTACAAATTTTAGGATTATTTGTTCTAGCTCTGTGAAGAATGCTAGTGTTATTTTGATAGGGATTGCATTGAGTATGTAGATTGCTTTGGGTAGTATCGACATTTTAACAATATTTGTTCTTCCAATCCATGAGCATGGAATGTTTTTCCATTGTTTGGTGGCTTTTTCAATTTCTTTCATAAGTAGTTTTCAGTGTACAGATTTTTCACCTCTTTGGTTAGGTTTATTCCTAGGCATTTTATGGTTTTTGGTGCAGTTGTGAATGGGATTGATTCTTTGATTTCTCTTTCTGCTGCTTCATTATGGTGTATAGAAATGAAACTGATTTCTGTACATTGATTTTGTATCCTGCCACTTTGCTGAATTAATGTATCAGTTCTAACAGTTTTTTGGTGGAGTTTTGTGGGTTTTCCACATGGAGTATCATGTCGTCTGCAAAGAGTGAAAATTCAACTTCCTCCTTGCCTGTCTGGATGCCTTTTATTTCTTTGTGTTGTCTGATTGCTGAGGCTAGGACTTCCAACACTATGTTGAATAACAGTGGTGAGAGTGGACATTCTGGTCGTGTGCCTGACCTTAGCGGGAAAGCTTTCAGGTTTTCCCCATTGAGGATGATATTAGTGGTGGGTCTTTCATATATGGTCTTTATGATGTTGAGGTATGATCCTTATATCCCTTCTTTTTTGAGGGTTTTTATCAAGAAAGGATCCTGTATTTTGTCAAATGCTTTTTAGCATTTATTGAGAAGTGTGGTTCTTATCCTTTCTTTTATTAATGTGATGTATCACATTGATTGATTTGTGGATATTGAACCAGCCCTGCATTCCATGAATAAATCCTACTTGATCATGGTGAATGATTCTTTTAATGTATTGTTGGATCTGGTTTTCTAGTACCTTGTTGAGAATTCTTTCATCCATGTTCATTAGGGAAATTGGTCTGTAGTTCTCCTTTTTAGTGGGGTGTTTGGTTTTGGAAGCAAGGTAATGCTGGCCTCATAGAATGAGTTTGGAAGTTTTCCTCCCATTTCTATTTTTTGGAACAGCTTCAAAAGAACAGGTGTTAGTTCTTTAAGTTTAAGAATTCCCCTGGAAAGCCACCTGGCCCTGGACTTTTGTTTTTTAGGAGATATTTGATTACTGATTCAATTTCTATAATGGTTATGGGTCTGTTCAAATTTTTTTATTTCTTCCTGTTTCAGTTTTGGTAGTTTATATGTTTCTAGGAATTTGTCCATTTCTTCCATATTTCCCAAGTTGTTGGCATATAATTGCTCATAATATTCTGTTATTATTGTTTGTATATCTGCAGTGTTGGTTGTGATTTCTCCTCTTTAATTCTTGATTTTACTTATTTGGGTCCTTTCCTTTTTCTTTTTGATCAGTCTGGCTAGGGGTTTATCAATTTTGTTAATTCTTTCGAAGAACCAGCTCCTGGTTTCACTGATCTGTTCTACTTTTTTTTTTTTTTTTAATATCATTGTTTTTTGGCTCTAATCTTTTTTAGAGCCTCTTCTGATGGTTTTGGGCTTTATTTTCTGTTCTTTTCCCAGCTCTTTTATGTGTAAGGTGTGGTTGTGTATCTGCGATTTTTCTTCCTTCTTTAGGAAGGCATGGATTGCTATATACTTCCCTCTTATGACTGCCTTTGCTTGCATTTCAGAGATTTTGGGTTGTTGTGTTTTCATTTTCATTTACTTCCATCTACTTTTTAATTTTTTCTTTAATATCTTGGTTAACCCATTCATTTTTTAGTAGGATGTTCTTTAATCCCCAAGTATTCATGGTCTTTCCAAATTTTGTCCTGTGATTGATTTTGAGTTTCATAGTGTTGTGGTCTGAAAATATGCAGGGTATGATCTCGATCTTTTTGTACTTGTTGAGGGCTGATTTGTGACCCAGTATGTGATCTATTCTGGAGAATGTTACATGTGCACTTGAGAAGAATGTGTATTCTGCTGCTTTAGGATGAAATGTTCTGAATATATCTGTTAAGTCCATCTGGTCCAGTGCGTCATTCACAGCCGCTGTTTCCTTGTTTATTTTCTGTTTAGATTATCTCTCCATTGCTGTAAGTGGGGTGTTGAAGTTCTCTACTCTTATGGTATTATTATCAATGAGTTTCTTTATGTTTTTGATTAATTGATTTATATACTTGGGTATTTCCACATTGGGGACATAAATATTTGCAATTGTTAGGTGGATAGACCCTTTAATTATGATATAATGCCCTTCCTCATGTCTTATTACAGTCTTTATTTTAAAATCTAGTTTGTTTGATATAAGTATGGTTACACTAGCTTTCTTTTGATGACCATTGGCATGGTAGATGTTTTCCATCCCCTTATTTTCAACCTAAGGTGTCTTTAGGTGTAAAATGAGTCTCTCGTAAGCAGCAGATAGATGGGTCTTGTCTTATCCATTCTGATACCATGTATGTTTTGATTACAGTGTTTATGCCATTGACATGGAGAGTGAGTACTGAAAGATATGAATTTAGAGCCGTTGTGTTGCCTGTTGAGTTGGTGTTTCTGTTGGTGGTCTTTTTCCTTTCCAAACAAAGGACTGACTAGATTTCCAGAGTTTTATCTTAGATGGGGTTATGTTTCAAAACCCCACACTTCAAAGACCCCTGTGGCTTGGACCTGCCCCGACTCTCTGGGGGAGGATCTCGCTGAGCAATGGCTGGGTGCCAGCTTGCCCCAGAAAATGTTTGTGTGATCCCACAGCAATAGAGGTCAGAAATTATGGCAAATCACAATACACAGCAGGCTCCAGGTTTCACCGCACTCTCATACGTTGTCCCAATACCAGCAAATGTGACTGATCTCCAGGATCTGCTGGGATTTTTGCCTGTGGGGAGGTTCTATGGCCTCTATCAAATGCACTCCAAGCAGGGGAACTGCTTCTCCCTATGTGGCACATGGACCCCTCAAACCCTGTTTTCTGATCCTGGGGATTTGCCCTGCTTCCTCACCAGAGCACCAATGGGCACTGAGTTCCAAAACTTCAGACTCTGTGCTGCACTGTTTATAGAATCCTGGTGATTGAAATCCTCTGCTTTGTTCCTGCTAATGGTTTTCGGGAACAGATTTCTTGTTCGGTCCCCTGTGAATGTTTTCACTTTCTCTCTCTTTCTCTCCAGCTAATTCTGGGGGACTGCTTTTCTTGCACAAACCCAGTCTGCTGCACTCTCCCCTCTTCCCTTTCTCTGTTCTGTCTCTGAAAAAACAGGTCCCTACCCTCCATGGCTTTTCTCTCCCCCAGTTCATTTCTCCACACTGCATACCTGTCAAGTCCAGTGGCTCAAGTTAAGTAGATTGTTGTGTTAATCTTCAGATCAGTTTCTTAGGTTTTCAAAATAGTTTGGTGCTGATCTGGCTGCATTTCAGGGATGAGACAAACTCAGGGTCTCCATGTATATCACCAGCTTATTATGGAAGGGTATAACTCAGGGACAGCCAGATGGAGAAGACATAGGACCAGGTGTGGGGAAAGGGCAATATGTAAAAATATGGGGAAGAAAAAGAGTACTAAAGAGTCCTATATTAAGGGAACCTAACTCAATATTGGCAAATCAGAAGGTTTCCTATGGTGGTGAAATACATTTTGAATACTGAATGCTGAGTAAGTATTAGGACCAGGTGAGTTTGGGGAAGGAAGAAAGGAGGAGGTGAAAGTTATTCTGGTATCATTTAAGGAACTTTGCATTGTTGGAGAGTGGTGACAGGTGAGGCTAGAGATGTGAGCAAGAGTTAACTCATGAATTGATGTGTGTAATGCAAGTTTTTCTTTTTCTTCAGAACAATAATTACTCTTCAAGGTGGGAAGAAATGATCCAATTCACATTTTATTGTGATCACCATATTGCAAGTAGGAGAATGGATTGGAAGGGGCAAGATTTAAGGAAAATCATGCATTGGGAGATCTGTAGTAACTTGGGTGACCAATGAAAGTGTTGAGAATTAAGATAATGACCATTGGGATGGGAAGAAATAGATATTTGGGGAGATATTAGGGAGGTGAATCAACAGAAATTGATTAGTACAGGGCTTGGTGTATGAAGGAGAGAATAGGTGAAGCCGCTGGAACCTGAATGGATGAGTGACATCAGTTGTTGATGTAGGGACCAATGTCACATGGGAAGGGAAAATACTTTTCAGGTTTGGATATATTCAGTTTGATGTGTCCATAGGGCTTCCAAGAGATATTAAGGAGGGAAGTTTATGTAAACATTAAATATAGAAGAGAGACCTGGGTTGAAGAGTTCTCATGATTTATGAATCATGAGCTTATTAGAGCCATGTGTTGAAATAATAGGTGAGAATGAGATCATCCAGGGAGTGTTTGGAGTCAAAATAGTGTTTGCCAGATAGAATCTCCTGGGAAAAATCAGCATTCAGGAAGCAAAATGAGCAGAGGAAGCTAACAATGCAACAGCATCTGCAAAGGAAACTAAATGAGAATATCTAAGACAATAGACATTATTCCTTCTTCTAAGGAAGAAGATGTAGAGGTCCAGCTTATCAAAAGCTGAGGACAAATATAATAAAATGACAACTTAAAAAAGTTTCATATATAACAAAGATTGTTGATGATCTTGGTTTAATGAGAACTGGTTCAGAAAATGAGATGGAGTGTACCTACAAGAGATGAAATGAATTGTATAACAGGTGTAAATAGAATTGTGAGTTTATGAAGACCAGAATAGGCCACAATACTTGCCTAACCCTGTGTTTTGGAGCATTAAGATGGTGAAATGGGGCAAATATTACATGTTATGTTAGTGTATTTAAAATTCTGAGAAGATCTGAAGCAATAAAACTTGCCTAACTTTGCTTATCGAGGAGTTCCCAATGTATATTGTTTATTTCATGTAATAACAATAATGTGATGGAACTGTGTAGGAAAATCTGTGGTAGCAGACATGAGGCAGTGAATGCAAAAAAGTGAACAGCATTTTGTTAAGAAATATATAAAATACCATCAGCCTTTTAGCTGTTCTTATTTTGACAAGGGTTAATTTTGACAAATTTTACAAATTAACCAATAAAGTGTTTCCCAATGAAAGATAAAAAACAACACTTAAGAATGGTGTTATTTTTAACCATAACCAGTATTCTTAACCAATAAGAGATTCAAACAATTTTATGAGTTGTATAAAAGGAAAACATAAATCAACTCTAATCCTACCACTCATATATAATCATTGTTGACATTTCATATATGTATGCTTAAAAAATAATAATGAAAATCCATCATTCACATTTTTTGGTGATATCAATCCTTCCCATCCCCATCAACAAGGGCCTCGTGTGGCAGGAGACCTTTAGAAACCCCAGAATTGCCTATTGTGGAGCTTCCTGATCATAAGTCATGTGGTCATGTTTCCTTATTCTGGAAAGGTTTGATTGATAAACCAATTCATTTGGTTCTAGAGCTTGGGCTTTCTATTAAAAAATTTTTTTAATCTTTATTTTATTTTTTGAGAGAGAGAGAGAGACAGAGTGAGAGCAGGGGAGGAACAGAGAGAGAGGGAGACACAGAATCTGAAGCAGGCTCCAGGTTCTGAGCCATCAGCATAGAGCCCGACGCAGGGCTCGAACCCACGAACTGTGAGATCATGACCTGAGCCGAAGTCGGATGCTTAACCAACTGAGCTACCCAGGTGCCCCTTGGGCTATCTATTTTATGAGATAATGTATACATGTTACAACTAGGATGGATTCAAAAGCATAAAATATTCTGCAAAATTCTAATGTCTCTTGTCCTCTGTCCAGGAAAATTATATGTGTATACAATTTTGTAACATTTTGTTTAGGGAATAGCAGTGACCTGGTTGTCCATGGGCAGCGACTTTGCTGGTGGTGAAAGTATGCTCCTCTGGTTAAGAATTTGGGTTAAAAATAAAAAAATCTCCAGGGCGCTTGGGTGGCTCAGTCGGTTAAGTGTCCAGCTTCAGCTCAGGTCATGATCTTAGGGTTCATGGGTTCAAGCCCCGCATCCAGCTCTGTGCTGACAGCTCAGAGCCTGGAGCCTGCTTCAGATTCTGTGTCTCCCTCTTTCTCTGCCCCTTCCCTATTCTCTGTCTCTGTCTCTCTGTCTCTCTCTCTCTCCTCAAAAATAAATAAACATTAAAAAAAAATCTCCTCTAAAGAGGAGTGAGAAACATGCATGCAAATATGTGATTTTAGTCATATGTAAATTTTAAAAATAGTTGAGGTTAGCAAAGAAAAGGCTAACACTACTTAAAACACTATGGATATCTTTTTAATTCCCCACATAGAGATCAACAGTATCATTTAAAATTTCTAGGGGGTTCATTTTAGAGAGTGGTTTTTAGCTTATTTAATCAATTCCTTTAAAGAATTACAGTTCATCATTGTATATAGTACAAGCCCCCAATTCTTGTACGTAATATACACTCAAACATTTACACTCAGATTGCACGCGCGCACACACACACACACACACACACACATTAATAATTTTTTCACCTGGTTCTATTTTTTTTTTCTCTCTTGGTGTAAGTTTCAGAAGGAGGAATGTTGGGCCAATGGGAATATACACTTAAAATTTAAAATCATACGTAATGTCAAATGGCCTTTCTGAAAGTCTGTCCCAATCTAAGCATCTAATAGCAGTGGGTGTTATTAAGTCTTTTAATATTTGCCAATATAAGTAAAATCAAATTTTCTTCATTTTTATTTTTTTGATTAATAAATTTGAACATCTCTTCACATGTCAGTGGACTAGGCATTTTCATTAAGTTCTTTTGGAATTACTTTTATGTGTTTCTTGGCCATTTTTCTATTGCTGTGTTTGTCTTTTTCTTATTGATTTTTAAAAGCTCTTACATTAAAAATATTACTCCTCTGTCTATTATGTATGGTCCAAATATTTTTACTGTTTTTTCCATTTTCTTTTAGCTTTGTTTCTGATTATGTTTACTGTGATAGTCAAATCTATCCATTTTTTCCTTTATTATTTTTGGCCTTGATATTTTGCTTTAAAAATACTTTGACATCCTGTTTATGCGTATAGAACTATTTACCTCAATTTCCTTCTAGTTTTTTGGTTCTTGTGTTTTTGACCATCACGTATTGTACAGAACAGACATTGTCAGTGCATCCTTCACCTTGACCCAATGCCCAGCTTCATCAGGTGTAGCAAAGGTGACAGATGGGATAAGGCTTAGGGGCATCAGTTTGACTTAACACATTGTTCAAACAAAAATAAATAAGAGTGTTTTTTCATATTTTGGTTACCATTTTTGTACAGTCTAGTAAAAATACTCATTTTTAAAAGGGTAGGTCAGTTCAGCTGCCAAAATGTATTCATGGTGGATGGAGGCAATAACTTTTTCCTGAGGGAATTTTTATAATTTTTATTATCAAGTTTATGAAGCAATAAGTGTAAATTTTTCCCTCTACATTTGAACCTCTCAAAAGACTTTCAGGGCTCTTGAAGGCCCACAATAGTTTTATTTTGCATTGTTATGCAGAATATCAGAGACACACATTCTGTTTGCCAGAAAACCTCTGCTGGGTACATGGAAAGAATTAGTTCATAAGTATGATGACAATAGTAGACATCTGTTGTTTTGGCTTGCTCACCATTTCTTCTTCTCTCGGTACCAGCACACCAATTTTCTTTTGGAAAATAGCCTCTCCTTAACTCCATGTAGTCCAATGGGAGCTCTACATCACGAGGCACTCTCTTCTTTGCCTTAGGGGTGGGCTTATGACAGAATGGCCAATAAGATCACATGTTCCTCCCCCTTGGTCTTAGTGGTTTGTTCAGCAGTAGTCATACGATCCCAAACTAGGTTAAGATTTCTCTAAGATTTGATATGTGAGCCCTTGGGTGGGGAGGGAGGGGAGGAAAGGGTCACATTTTCTTTTGGGTAATAAGTTGGTGCTTATTGAACTCATGTTCTTGCTTCTTCTGTAAAAGAATTGAGGTCAACATGTAAAGAAGCAGAGAAAGAGATGAGGTGGAGTAGTGGAGACCTGAATCAGTACTAAACCCTCAACTTTTAGATACTTGTAAGCCTGAAATCAGTACTAAACCCTCAACTTTGAGATGCTAACCTAATACATTAGCTCCTCTTTTTTTTTAAAAGCTAAGTAGAATTGTTCTTGATTTTTATCATTTGCAACTAAAGATTATTGATTAATACAACAGCAAAGTCACAGTCTTTCAAATGCTCAAAATTATTGTTGGAAATTATTGAATTATTGAATAGATGTTGAAGGGTAGATTTTATAGTTTGATTTTAATCTGGAAACAGGTATAACATGAGAAAGAACATGACTTTGAAACAACGGGACACACTCGTTTCCTAATAAGAGGGTGTGAGAATTATTTTCAGATTTGCTACTGATTGTATAACTCTCTTCTGAAAATGGCTGTGTTATTAAATAATGGTATTGAGGTGATGCTAGGAAGACTTTGGTAAGTCACGAGATAGTGTTCTCCCACAGGCTCCTCGAATGAACAGTAGCCATTTAATAAGATGCACACTATCAAGCATAAGTGTTGTGATAGGGATTGATTAAATGATTCCAATTCTAGACTGGAATTTCCTGGAGAATATGGCCATGTAATAGCTGGTGTCATTGCCCTGTGTTTAAGTAGTGTATTTAGAAGTGGGTTTGTAGTGCTGGGTTACCACCATTGATTTACTACTGAAGCATACTATGTAGGGCACAGAAAACACAGAGTGTTACTCTTCAGTACATTGGTGATTTTTGAATACCAGGTACTTTGTAATATTCAAGCAGTAGTCTTTTAAAATCTAATGATCATGCACTACTACTTTAAGGTGTTAAAGGTGGCTTTCAAAAGGAAAAATTTTCAATCCTGTTATCTTTTTACATAGTACATTTCACACTTAAAAAAAGGCATGTAAAAATTTAAGTAATTGAACAACTTGGATGGCAATTCCTCTCTCCCTCCCTCCCCCCTTCCTTCCTTCCTTCCTTCCTCCCTTCCTCCCTTCCTCCCTTCCTCCCTTCCTCCCTTCCTCCCTCCCTCCCAAAAAAGCCCTAACAATTTGGCTGTGGTTGTTGTATAGCTGTTTTCAGCTAATGTCAGTGTTTTATTCTCTTTTTCATGTTTGCTTCATTATCCTCATAACCTTTTCTTCTCATAGGACTTACATTATCATAGCACATCAGTTCAGAAGTGTAGACTAATAGAGAAGAGAGAAGATGAGTTTATGACTTCTGCTTTGTCTTTTCCCAAGTCTTTTCACCAAATAGCTGAATGGTTTCAGTAATATTTCTCAGAAACTTTATGTTCAACTGGGAAATACGTGTTAGAAACAGAAGTGGAAGAGGAGGGGGGAAAATGATGACATAAGCAAGGGTTTGAGGCAGAAAAATTGGAATGGCTGTGGCATTATTTTCCTTAAAAATTTTTATCAAAGCACAAAGTAAAATAAATTTAAAGGAATTGGCTTATTAATTTTCACATATATGTGTATCCACATATCTACCCCCCAAATCAATATACAGAATATTTCCAGCACTTCAGAAGTCTCCCTCCTTACCCCTCCAAGTCCATACCCCCTCAGTGATGACCATTATTCTGATCTTTATCATCACAGAATAGTGTTTGCAATCTTGAACTTCCACAAATGGAATCAAGTAACATATAGTTTTTGTTTGTTTGGCTGCTTATATTTAATATTTTGTCTGTGAGATTCATCATTGTTGTTGATTGAGTTATGTATATATTTTTATAAGGATATACCACAGTTCTTTTCAGTTGAAAGAAAATACCACAATTAGATAAAACATATAGAGACAGAAAGTAGATTAGTGGGTGCTTGAGACTGAAGGTGATTACAAGGATTAATGGTAAAGGAACATGGAGAATTTTATTGGGGTAATGAACATGTTGTAAAATTAGATAATGGAGATAGTTTCAGAGCTTTATAAATTTCCTAAAAATCATTCCATGATTTTATACTGTTAATCTTAAAAAAATTAAGGAACACACCCATAATTGAAAAATGATAGCACCCTATCACTTGATTTAGATATTTTCCTTTTTTTAAAGTGAAACTTTATAGGTGCAATTTAAATTTCTTTTTAATCTTCCACAAACTTACTGCCTTCTCTTCTTTTCCAGAAATGCCTACCATCATGAAATTGGTATATATCCTTCCTGTTCATGTTTATATATAATATATACATCCAGAATATATGCATACATTCACAATCAGTGTATAGTGTACTTATGTAATGAAATAATGAAATATAAGCCTTGTTCATTGGTATCTAACATAGAGTAGGTAGTCATCAAATATCAGTGAAATAAATGAATTTAGAATAACATTTAGTTTTGAGATTTCAAGAGGAGTGCATATGCAATGCAAAAAACTTGGCAAACAGGAAAACAGGAAGAGAAACAAAAACTATAATCTCTTCTAACCTCACCATTTGAACACAACTTTTATTAACTATTTGCCATCTTTTTCTTGTAATTGTTCACATATATATATGTGAAGCAAGCTGCCTGGGCCCTCTGGCTAACCTAATAGTCTTTAAACTTCAGCAACCTCCCTTAGCCCACATGATTGATTAACTAACCTTTCTCTGTATATCTATAGATCATGCATTCTTTCCTAGAAAGAACAGAGCACAACCCCCAAGCACTAAGGAACCAGACCCCCTTGTACAACTCCTGGGCACTGAGGACCTAGCCCTTTTCTTTGCACAACCGCCTAGCACTGAGATAAGGTCTGTAGCTGGCACCACTGAGTCTGCACGTAATCAAGAAATGTTATGGACCACTGCACTCCTTTTACTGATTAACTGCCCTAAGCCCCTTGAAAAACCCCTGGGCCAGGCAGAAACTTCAGAGCTGGCCTTTGTACAAGAGCCTACCTGCTCCCCGGGTGGCCTGCCTTCTGCATAAAGCTCTTATTCCTTTCCAGTCAAAACTCACCTCTTGAGTCTTGGCCTTTTGAGCGACAGGAAGCCAAACTTGGGGTTTCTGTTACATATATACACATATATGTGTGTGTTTATATATGTGTGTGTGTATGTATGTATATATTTATGTATGTATATATATGTATGTATATATTTATGTATGTATATTGAATACATTTCTTTATTGCCTACTTTAAAAAATAATGTTTGATTTAATATTTGTTTTTTGGCTCCTTTGTCTCAGAAAGTTCTACTGAGCACTTTATATACATTATTTCATTAAAACATTCTGTGACTCAATGGAATACTACGTGGCAATGAGAAAAAATGAAATATGGCCTTTTGTAGCAACATGGATGGAACTGGAGAGTGTGATGCTAAGTGAAATAAGCCATACAGAGAAAGACAGATACCATATGGTTTCACTCTTATGTGGATCCTGAGAAACATAACAGAAACCCATGGGGGAGGGGAAGGAAAAAAAAAAAAAAAAAAAAAAAGAGGTTAGAGTGGGAGAGAGCCAAAGCATTAGAGACTGTTAAAAACTGAGAACAAACTGAGGGTTGATGGGGGGTGGGAGGGAGGGCAGGGGGGGAGGGAGGGCAGGGTGGGTGATGGGTATTGAGGAGGGCACCTTTTGGGATGAGCACTGGGTGTTGTATGGAAACCAATTTGACAGTAAATTTCATATATTAAAAAAAAAAATGTTCTACAGTTATCACATGAAAAAAAAAATACAGGGAGAAGAATGATGTTCAGAACACTTATCATGGTAACTTACATCAATGTTATAACCACAAACAGCATCTGAATTAGATTTTCTTAAATATTGTGTGTAATGTTGTCCTTTGTCTTCCATGGAAAATTACGCATGAGTCCCACCTAAGAAGAACATGTAGGGGCGCCTGGGTGGCTCAGTCGGTTGAGCGTCCGACTGCAGCTCAGGTCACGATCTCACAGACCGTGAGTTCGAGCCCCGTGTCGGGCTCTGGGCTGATGGGTCAGAGTCTGGAGATTGCTTCCGGTTCTGTGTCTCCCTCTCTTTCTGCCCCTCCCCCGTTCATGCTCTGTCTCTCTCGGTCTCAAAAATAAACGTTAAAAAAAAATTAAAAAAAAAAAAACATGTCATATCTTTGCTGCAACAACAATGAGCCACATAAGTTTCCAAGGAATGAATAAATTTCAGAAGGAAACTGAGAGTAGAAATGCATTGATACTTGGTAGTCATAAATGTCAGGATAGATTTGAGGGGGGAAAACTCATTTTTTATTTTTTTTACAAATGTTTATTTTTGAGCGCTAGTGGGGAGGGGCAGGGAGAGGAGACAATCTGAAGCAGGCTCCAAGTTATAAGCTGCCAGCACAGAACCTGATGAGGGGATTGAACTCACAAACTGGGAGATCATGACCTGAGCCAAATTCGGATGCTTAACCGACTGACTGAGCCACCCAGGTGCCCCCAAAAAACTGAGAATGAAATTAGCTATATTTATGCAACAATTCATCCAAATAACCTTTTGAAGCATAATAGCACATACATTTTGAACATGTTTAACTTTGTATTATTCCTTATAATGAATATTTTGATGTAATATATTAATAGTAACAACTGCTTTCTCTGTAAATTCTGGGATATTGACATTTGATGTTCAATTAAATGCTTTTATAAATATTTATAGCTTTCAAGTTACTTTTATGTACTCTCTGGTGTATCCTAATGTGTACATTTAATATGAAGACTTTCCTTATTATGTTTGTAGGGTTTACATCTAGTATGCCCATTGAAATACTAAGGAATGAATTCCAGTTAAAGGCACTGCAACTTTCTCTATATTTTATGGTTTCTATTCTGTAAGAAAATAATGATATTGATCAAGTTGTGAGTTCCAGCTACATGCTTGACACATTCTTTCCCTTTGTATGTTTCTCCTGAGTCTAAACTCTGTGATGCTGAGTAAGGGTTGAGCAGTCCTAAAAATTTTACCACATTCTATACATTTTAAGTTTCTTTTCCAATATGAATTCTTTGATGTATAATGAAGCTTAACCTCAAATAAAGGCCTTGCCACATTCTTTAAAAAAAAAAAAAAAAAAAAACAACATTCTGTGACTACATCTATCAACAACATGATTTGTAGTAATTGCATGGTATTCTATTGTATGGATTTATCATAATTTAGTAACTCTCCATTCTTAAACATTAGTTTGTTTCCAGATTTTCACTTTTCTAAGTAACAAAGAAATTCCTTATAAGAAATTTCTTACATGTATATGGAATTTATATATGGACTGTATATATTCCTTAAATATAACTGATTATTTACTCAGGATAAAGCCCTAGAACTGGATCTGTAGGGACAAGGAATAGATATATTTTAGAATTTTGTGATTTGTTTTACCAAAATAAACTTCAGAAGAGGTGTGCCCATTTAGACTCTTACCAGTAGTATAGGAGACCAGCTTAAGACAAAGAAGTAGGGTTTGCCTCAATATAGGAAATGACATTTTCACAAAATAGCTGTCCTAGAGGTATTTAGGCAGATACTGAGTGAACATCTGTCACAGATGCTGGAATGGTGGCTCATATTGTGTGGCAGTTGATTTAGATAAATTCTACTGACCTTTTCAACTCTCAGACTTGTAAAATACTTTTTCCTGTTCCTCATTCCTCACTGCTTAATTCTCTCAAAACAGCATTTTGATAAAGACTTGTTGATCTTCATGCCAAGATTACCTTCTTGTTTCTATTTACAGTTCTCATTAGGTCTTATGTTTGTTTTTCTGAATAACTAAAATGACATCTCTTCATGGTTTTCTTCGTGACTAAATTATTTTTTAAAAGGGCCAGCATTGTATCCATAAGAATGGCCCCATGGGAGGAATTATTATTTGAAATTAATTTTGGCACCTTGATTAAACTACTCTGTGTGTGTGTGTGTGTGTGTGTGTGTGTGTGTGTGTGTGGTGTGTGCGTGCGCACGCGCGTGCATGCACGTGTACTGGGAAACGGAATATAACTAATCCCTGTGAGATTAGAATTTCCGTGAGAACATTTTCTCAAGTGTTCACAAGGAGAATACAAATCTTGATAATAAAAATTAGGAAAATAATGTACTAAAATGAACTTGGAAAGTGTATTTTTACTCTGCTTTTACACTAAGGTCTTCTAAGACCAGCATGGTTACTTATATTTTAGGCTAATATAACACAAAATTTTTAATCAAAAGATTGATTGTTTAATAATTAAATCACCATTGAGCACAGTGGTAGTGGGGTTCATTTTGTAAAAATTATCGACATGGCTATTGTGCTGCAATATCATGCATGTATAAAAAGTACAACAACATAAGTTCTTTGTCTTTGAACACTGTACAATCAATATTCTATTACCACAATGCTGGTTTTGCTGCATTGTAGCTAAATTAGTGTGTCAGGTATAGAAATGCTTAAACCAGACATTCAGGGAGCAAGGATGATACAAGAATTCTAATTATTTTCTCCATATTTATGCATTTATCTGTTTTTTTCCAGTGCTTTTAGAATTATCTCTCAATTTAAAAGTCATTAAGATATTTATAAATATGTAAAGGAACGTGTTAATTTGTATTATTATAAATGAAATTGTGTGGCAAACGCACATTTTAGTAACAATAATAATGACATTTGTACAGAGCCTTACAGTTAATATTCAGTGGGCATTAATTCTCAACTTGGCATAAATGTAAAATCTCAAAAGTATAGAAATATAGGATGTTTTAAAATATGTAAATGGAATGAGAAAATATTACTGAAAGATTAACAAAGTTACATAATAAGTAAGGTATCTGAAGTATAGGTTACTGTCTGATCTTTTAGTGGAAATTCACTAGGAGAAAGAAAATGGAGTAGCATATGTATGTTATGACAGTATGTAACATGCTGCCTTCAAAAACGCATAGAAGCTAATGCAAACACTCTGAACTTATCCTAAGCAGTGTTACAACAGTCCAATAATTTTTATTCAAATAAAGTCCTGGGTGGTTTAGTGTCTGACTCTTGATTTCTGCTTGGGTCTTGATGTCAGAGTCATGAGATTGAGCCCCACGTGGGGCTCTATGCTGAGTGTGGAGCTACTTCAGATTCTCTCCCTCCCCCTCTCCCTTTGCCCATCCCCCTGCTCTTGTGTGTGTACATGTGTGAACATGCTCTCTCTCTAAAAAAATTATAAAAAATAAGATAGAATCCAGATTACTAATGGTATATGCCATATTGATTGAGATCTTTATTATAATCATTTTTTTACTTAATAGGAATTGATATATTTAAAAGCATATTTTTATGATAGATTTTTCAGCATTTTCAAACATGTATTGCAATTTTTCCTGAGTTTTGCAAGATTTTTAATTTTTGTCTTGTTTCCTGATTGTAGAATAACCTTAGGAATCAAAATTTGTGTGTGTGTGTGTGTGTGTGTGTGTGTGTGTGTGTGTGTGTGTGTGTTTGAAAAAACAGGTTTGAGGTGTATTGAAAATAACGAATATAATGTTGTTTTTCTTTTTAGTATCAAACATGCTGGCTTTAGTGAGGCTGATAATGCCAAATTTGTTTTAAAAGTACTCCCAAAGATACATTTTTAGCAAACTTTTGTCTGAATTGGATAAAAGATGATTTTTGGGTAGGACAACTATTTGAAATCTCTTAGTAAAATGTAGGATGTCCACACACACGCACACATTTCTTTGGTGCCACAGATTATTCTGTGAGGACAACTCTGGGTGGTCATGAGGAAAAATGGCTGGCTGTTTTTCAGGAACTGCTTTTCTTTCAAGGTAGACATCTTAACTGTTTACTTCTGTTTTAGTTTTTGTTTTCATAATGGCAAAGAATAAAGTCTTAAGTTGTCCTCACTAATGATAATTCAAAGTTGTGTGGGCATAGATGGCAGGGAAAATCCAACAGACTGGCCTCAGGAAGAGCAAACATGTCAGGTCCTGCAGGAGGCCTAGAGGCTTCAACCTCAGGGTCAGAGGTCTCTGCCTTTTAACTGGACTTGGCCACTCTCCGAATGCCTGCTTTTCTCTTTACCGCTTGATTTCATAGCCTTATGTTCTTTTATTTTCTCTCTCATCTGTTTCTATAACTTCATATTATTGGGTTATACGTGGAGGGGGTCTATGCAGCCGCAACGTGTTGCAAGCAGCCAGGCATCTGCAGAGCATTGAGGTAACTACGGGTGTGGCTGAGAGGGCTGGTAGACCAAAGGACACGCAACTAGAATGAGGAGAGAAATGACAGACTGAAGTGACTGAGGTACCACAACTTGGCAAGATTTAGCAAAAATCAGGGCTTGTGAATGACCAAGTTTAATCCTAAAGATGTAAAGATAATTAGCATTTTATGTACATGTGACTTTTGTGATTGAGTAAAATTCATACCTCCTACATAGGAAAATCACATAAAATGGAGTTCCATGTCTGCTATCTTAGGAAGAGCAACCTGTCATGCTAAGTAAAGTATTAACTACTCACTTTGTCTCTGTAATTCATGTGAATCTTGAATATTCTGCATATAATATTAAGTGTCAATGGCTGTACTCATTTACTTTCAATTAACAAATTGATTTGTCTACTTAATAATGATTTTTCACTTTCCATTCGAAAATCTAGAGCATGGCCACCTTTTAACAGGCTTCCAAAATATGTTCCCTTATCCTCCAAAATGCACAGAAAGTTTTGAATAGTCCTCTCATGAATCAGTAGCATATATACTTCACGGTTAATGTAAAACTCCTTTATTGTGATTGTTTGGGGGATAATGACATAGGCTTTAGGGGCTAAATTGCTTTTGAAAGATTAAAATTAAAGCAATTATGGTTTTTTCTAAGAATAAAATAAATCCAAGAATTTGCAGAAACATAAACAGTGAGCATATGGATAAATTAGAAGGTGAAAAATGCCGTGTGATCAGGTGAAGGGTTAAGCATCAAGTGAGAGTTGGAGAAATGGGGGGCAAGAAGTACTTGGCAATACAAAACAGGGAATTTACATTTTGACAGAATGTGCCAGTGAGGCTGCATTAACGTGACTGCATCAAAATAGAAATGTCAAAATCCACGCATCATGAGGTTTCTATGGGAATGCAAGGGTCCCGGCCTGGCCTATCCAGAGTGTGGGTCCAGTTGTGACTGTCCTTTAACCAGGTATCAGATAAATAAGTAAGTCTTTGAAACAGATTCCATATATTTGAGAATATGCAATTCTGTCTTGTGGCAAAGGCATCAACATGCCTAGCATAAAATATCAGTAACATTTCAAAAATTTTTTCCGGAGGGATGTCAATGCAGTCTCTCAAATGAACATTTTCATCTGTTGGCTGTTTTGGGTGAACGTGGTTACCATGTCAGTGTGACTGGGGATGAGAGGAAGGAGTGGAAGGAGTGGGAAGGACAAACCATTTGCAGTTCATAAATACTTGAATCTAAAAAATTCTTGGGCAGGAGGATAGGTTAAATGGGTGATGGGTAGGAAGGAGGGCGCTTGTTGTGGTGAGCACTGGGTATTGTACCTAAGTGATGAATCACTAAATTCTACACATGAGACCAATATTGCACTGTATGTTAACTCACTGGAATTTAAATAAAAACTTGAAAAAAAAATACTGAATTCAAGCCATTTGTGACTGCCTTACAGCACCTCACATTTAATCCTACCCTGAAAAATTATCCCAACTTTCACTACCCATGAAGGGAAGAAGAGGACTCAAACCAATTATTAGCAACACAGACTCCCCCATTCTAAGTGGCCTAAGCTTTATTATTTGAAACACTTAAAACCAGGCTCAGCAAAGTGTAAAATAAATCTTGGTATGAAACAAACCTGTAATAGCAGGGGGTGTATAAGAGGATAAAATAGGTGGGCCCTTTTCTCTTTCCCAGTCCTGCTCTTGGGATCCCTAAAGCTGTTCTATTGGAAAATTAAATTACTACTTTCAGGTAGGAAGAAGGTTGGGTTAGAGTTTTTCCTTATGATAGATTACTTTGGGGGATTTGCTCTGTGACAAAGCTTAATTATTTTTTCTTAAAAAATTCTCCTTAGTATTCTAGCCCCAGGGAGAGACTTTAAAAAAGGAGGGCAAGTTGTGGGAGATCACATAGAAGGTCCCCCAGATATACGCACTGAATACAGAGTCACTGAGCAAAGAACATTCTTTTAAAAAAAGTAAAGATAGTTAAAAAGTTAAAAGGTAAAGATTTTTTTACTCAGATGGCAAACTACCTTTTTGCCATTTTGGTTAAAATTCTCTAATGTTTTAACTCATAACTGTACTCTTCTCTCACAGATAGACACACACAGCTCTGCAGTTGATATCTTTTTTCATTTTATTTTAATTTACTTACTTTTTTAATGTTTATTTATTTTTGAGAGAGAGAGTGTAAGCAGGGGAGGGGCAGAGAGAGAGGGAGACACAGAATCTGAAGCAGGCTCCAGGCTCTGAGCTGTCAGCACAGAGCCCCACGCAGGGCTCAAACTCACAGAAAGAGAGATCATGACCTGAGCTGAAGTCAGACACTTAACCGACTGAGCCACCCAGGTGTCCCTCTTTCTCATTTTTTAAGGACTTCAGGTGACAGTGGTGAGGCAACATGTGTTGCGGAAAGGCTGGATGCAGGTCTAGGTATGACCATTTATTGCCTGGTGAATTAAACCAAGTGAGTGGGCCCCCTGGGTCTCAGTTTCTTCATGTCTAAAATTGGAGATTTATTTCAGAGTTCTATTTTGTGAGGAATAAATGAGTTAATGTATGTAAGAGGCTTTGGTAAATTATAACACGGTGTTAACTATAGTTATTGGAGAACAGGAATTGAAATGATGGTATGGACTTAGAGCTCTTTTTAGGTGGGCAGAGTTAGAAACAGTTTATAAAATTAAGTCCTTGAGTGGTATGGATTTTAGGTTTCTAAAAAAATATGTAAGGCTGATTAAACACCGTTCCAAATATTGTAAAATCCCCAATAGGTATCTATTATACTATTAGAATAAAAGGTGAACAATTTTAAAAATAAAAACTTTAGGTAGAAATTAGATTGCCTCCAGAGTTCAGACCCAATTCTTTCAATTCTTAAAAAAACTAAAATATTTTAATTCTCTGCTCCATCCATCCATCCATCCATCCGCATCCACCAAATATTTGTCAGCAGATCTTGTGCCACATACCAGGTTTAGAAAGGAGTGAAAGAGAAAGTAGCTTGGGTTGGCAGCAAAATTACTGCAGTCTGAGTTATGACTCCTTTGGCCTCTCTGCACCTGCATTACCCATCCACCTTTCTCATTCATCCTGTGTCTTCGTTGAGCCTATTCTAATCTGTCTTCATGGACCACCTCAAGTCCTTTCTCCCCCAATGAAGTAATCAGTGGTGACTCCAGCTCTTAATGTTTTCTTCTTATTGTACATATTTCTAAAACCTCTCATTTTGTATGTATATGCTCCTGTGGGTGGGTATCAATGATTTATTACATACTTGAGTTTGTCCCATCCATCCATCCATCCATCCATCCATCCATGCATCTATCTATCCATCCATCTCACAAATACATATTAAGCACAATTATGTGCTGGAATCTGAACTAGATTATAACTGTGTAATGTAGTTATAACACCTACCATTGTAGATCTTACATTCTTATCCATAGTCTCCTAAGTTAGAATATTGCTCTGTGAAGGTAGGGACTATGTCTTGGCATGGAATCGTGGAATTTGGAACTGAGATACCTGCATGTGTGTCTATTCATCTGTAACTGCTCAATTTTTATTTTAAGCCTTTTTCTGCTAGGGTGGCAGAAACTAGAGGTCAGTGATTTCAGAGCTTTCTCCTTCTCCTCTGGACCTGGGGTTGTGTCAGAGTTCCAGAGAGTTTAATATGAGCCAACACTAAGGACTGGGGTGGGGAGGGAGTGTGTGGCAGGTTCCTGCTGTCATCTGGCTACACAGACATGTGCTGAAATGGCCTTTGCTCCATCAACTGCTTGGTCATTGGGCTGCATGCTGGCCTGGAAATGTCTTTTGTTCTTACCCACATGACTCCAGAATATCATGCAGCTCTCTTTTCTGCTTCTGTGTCACTTCTGGGTACAGAGTGTTCGTTTTACAGCTCTTCTACCTCCCAGAGAGACTGGAACCTCACAGGCTGCTTAAGATTCTGTCTAGACGTACCACCAGGTCCTGCATCCTTCCTGGGGATCTACTTGTAACTTGATGCACAGATTTCTCTCTCTCTCCTCTGTCATCAATGTTATTGAAGTATAATTGACAAAAAATAAATTATGTATATTTAAAGTGTACAATTTGATATTTTCTGCTGTATGCATGTACCCATGGAACCATTACCACAGTCTGCCCAACAATGAGAATATCCATTACCCCTGAAAGTTTCCTTGTGCCCTTCTTTACTCCCACCATATATCTTCTTGTCCTTCTCTTCTCCTGGACTTCAAAAACCTCTATTAGGACCTACTTGGAAAGCAGGTCTGGGACCCCATCTCTGGGAAGCACCATTCCTACACTCTGCTTGTTTTCCCTCGACTCTTGTCTCCTTGCTCAAGACAAGGAGGGCTTTTCTCTAGCTGATGGGGCATGAGTGGGAAGAAGCCTTGCCCTTATTCATCATGTTTTCTCTCACATCTGTGATATATGCTGTGAAAGTCTGGCTTATAGAAACACAGAAGCCATAAAAGGACCACATTTTTTTCTTTCTGTTCTTAAATCATTCCTTTGAGGAAATGATATGTATCTTGTATCTGCTTGCATGGCTGATTGAAGGGTAGGTGAGAAGAGAAGGTAAAGAGAGAAAATATTGGGGAGAAGTGATATAAGCTAATATTTCAAAAATACACTGACATAGGTCTAGAAAGCATATTTCATTTTATTCCCCTTACAAAGCTGGACACAGTAGTAACCAATTAACGCCTGTTTAGTGATTGATACCAGTGACCTGGACATGCATAAGAGCTATGTAGGTGGTATTCTGCCCAATGAGGTGAGAAGAATAAACTTGAGAAAAGAGGTTAATGGTTTTTTAAGAGGTACAACTTACTGGGTTTGGATTAAAAAAAAAAAAAACAAAACAAAACAGTCTGTTTCATCTTTCTTTATTGAGGATGATCAAATACAGTAAAATGGTTGGGTCGGATAGGACAAACTCTCTGATGTTCCTTCTCTCCAAGGATCATATTTCCTAAGCATAACTGACAAGTTAAATTATATGACTCCCCAGATTGCTGATTTTTTATTTTGTTGTTCTATGGAGTAGATGAAACATATGTGCATTTTAATGTTGGCTGTAAGGATATCTGAACAATCTTTCTAGAAAGAAATTTGTAAGAATAAATAATGATTATAGTACTGGAGGGCTTATCATTTGTCAGGACTAGAAAACTAACAACAGGGGTGCCTGGGTGGCCCAGTCAATTAAGCATCCAGCTTCAGCTCAGGCCATGATCTTGTGGTCCATGGGTTCAAATCCCTGCATCTGGCTCTGTGCTGACAGCACAGAGCCTGGGACCTGCTTCTGATTCTGTGTCTCCTTTTCACTGCCCCTCCCCCACTCTCTCTCCTCTCTCTCTCTCTCTCTCTCTCTCTCTTTCTCTCATAAATAAACATTAAAAAATAATAAAAAAGAAAACTAACAACAGCAACAGTAATATTCATTGAGTGCTCCCCATCTTCCAGGCCCTGTATTGTTTTATATGTATTAATTCATTTTTGTCTTGCAGTTAACCCTGTGAGGTAGGCACCATTATTTTTTCCATTCTAGAGATGAGGACAGTAACACATACAGACATTAAGCCAAGATCACACAATTAGTCCTTGGCGGACTCAGGATTCAAACCAGGTAGATTCATGCTGTTAGCCACTCTTCTTTATGCATATATATCACTTAATCCTCCTAAAATAGCTCCTCACAATATTATTCCTACTTTACAATGAAGAAAGAGTGTCAGAGAAGTTAAATAATGTGCCCAAGAATATAAATCTGATAATTTTTGGTGGATTCAGGACTCATCCATGGTGTGGCTACCTTTAAAATCCTTGTTGTTAACCATGATGCTGTGATACCAAGAATGGTAAATGTTATACTCTTTTAACTCTATACTGAGGGAATAATAAAAAATTTGGATAAATTTGAATGCATAAAACATTCATATAAAATATACAAAAGTATCCTAACTGATCATGGTTAAATAGTTATATATAAATATAATATTATGGAATTACTAAAATTATGTTTACAAAGATTTTTTGATGATTGGGGTGTTTAATGATACATTGGTAGAAAAATAAGACATAAGAGTAAATGGTTATGTTGTGGTAAATATTTTAAAATGTGAGCAGAGAAAAAAAAGAGTGGAAGAAATAATCAAAATGTTAATGAAAAATGAAAAAATTCTGAATGGTTTGGTTATGGACAGTTTTAACTTTCTTCTGAATTTTCCACATCAGTAGAAAATTTTACTTACAAATGTGAAGGTCAGGGTTGAGTTTGTGTTTTTATATTTACTTCAGTATAAACTTTACACAAAAGCGCTGTTCTTTAGAACAAATTTCTAAAATATTTACCACCAAAACACTCTTCCTTAGTGTACTGAAAAATAGCAAGTCATTTAAATTTGCTTGTTACAGTGTTTTTAGTAGTTAGGTACAGTTCTTAATGTGTGGATCTTTTGTGGAAGCAAATGAAATTTGGAATGTGACCCCTGTACTTTAATAACATTTGATCTACAGCTGACCAAATAGAAAGTGAGCCTCTTTTGTTTAGAGAAAAAATAAATTGAATTTTACTCTGTATCAATTCTACATATAAATTTTACTTCACCACGTATTAAAAATGATGGGTTGTGCTTTAAACCCTAGTGATGGATAAAAGCAGACAAGAAACTTTTGGATTGCTGTGTGAGTTAGAAGCATTGCTAGCCCCTTGTCCTAGACCCTTAGCCCAAGTCACACAGCCAAACATCTCCAATTCCAAAACCAATTGAACTGATAATTTCTGATTATATGTTTATTTTTGATTTACATTTTGGGCATTTACTTGCATTTGACAGTTTAGCACAAACACAAGATCTGATTAAAGAATAATTCTATAGAAAACAATATATTAAGAGCATTAGGTACTTTGAGGTTGGAATTGGGGAAAAAAAGCTTTTCTATATACTTTTATAATACAAAGGCAAGGACACAGAAGACAGGATTCCTGTCCTGAATTATTCTGGGGAGAAGTATTGCTGGAGGAATGTTGTGTGAGGAGATCAAGTGACTAAGCAAAGGCAGGATTGAGAGGGCAGGGCTGTGGAATGTCCAATGACACCTCTACTACCTGTATAATTATGACATTTCAGTAAATCTGTAACACATTACCTAAAATTAAAAAAAAAAGTGTTTTGATTAGTTGTAGACTGTTTCCAGAAATGAATCATATAGCATCTGGGGAAGTGCCTCTAGAGGTATTAAACAAATCCTCTATTAGTCATGAGCAGTAGACTGAGTTATAAAACCACATCTGGAGAATTACATTTCAAAAGGCTCATCCTTTTCCCTTTATTTTCACCAGGTGCTAAGGCAGGTGTTTTACATAAATTATCTCATTTGTTTTCTCTGACAACATACTAAAGTAAGTGTTATGAATCCCATTTTATAGATAAGGGAACGAAGGCTCAAACAGTTAAATAAGTTGTCCAGTTTCACTCATCTCACCGGGATTTGACACAAGACCTGCTGCTCAACTCTAATGCCTTTGCCCTTGCCCCAGTAGCTCGCAGGAGAGTGGGGCATGATATATGAACAAATGGGGAGGGAGTGTGGTGAAGAGGTCATAGAAGGTAGTTATTGAGCGGCCAAGAAATAGAACTCATGAAGTAGACTTACGCGGTAGGTTCTATTTGTAGTGATGTAACACAAGAAGCAGTGAAAACGTGATAGGCATGTAACAGGTGAGGCTGTCTGGAAAGAATAAAATGGAAGAACTATATATGTGCGTATATATATAAAAATAGTAGTTTGGAAAGAAGTCCAGATGCTGGCAGGTGAATAGACAGATCTAGGAAAAGTATAGATGTGGTTTAAGGACCTGATTGCTGGCCTAATATCCTCTGATGGATGTAGTTTCAAGTGCATGCAGCTTTAAAATAGTTTAGCCTTGATTGCCTGTGGCTGGAAGTGAGTTTTTGGGAAGCAAAATGTATTTTCTTTCCTCTTGGGAGCCTTATGCACTGCATCAAATAGCCTAAATTAAAGGAATTGCATTGGCTTGTGTGTGTTGATAAAATTACTATTTAAAGCAAACAGAGGATTTCAATTTTTTAGAAGAGGAGGGAATTAGAGATAGAAAATCGGTAAGCTGTGACACCTGCACAGAATCTTGTTTGAAGTTCAGAAAGGGAATAAGCTATGTAAAAAGGTGTTCTTTTTTTTTTTTTTTTTTCTTTTCTGGAGAGATGAGGTATTAGTGCTCTAGTCTAAGTGAACAGAAACAGGAATGTGATGAATTAACTGAATAATATGGTAATTTTCATATAGTCTTGTTTTCAGGAAGGAAATAGACATTTCCCTGGGATATTCATAGTAAGGTGATTCAGACAAATGATATAGACATGTAAGACAACAGAGACCAAAGATGACTCCTATTTGAAGGCTCAGAACTAGCTAGATAGAGACAAAAAAGTTGGGGGGGTTTGAGTAAGCTGCAGTTATAAACTGGAAGGTAAGTTACCTTGTTACTCTTGAGAAGGGAATGCTGAGCTCCTAGGGCTGTTAATGAGAAGGGTTGAGGCTGAATATGCAGATTTTAGATGCAGCCTAATGTTAATAGACCCCCAGGAGAATGGCTGCAGAATGGAATCTGGAAGGTAATTTGTGACTGGCAGCTTGTTCCAGATGGGCTAGGCCAACAGAGGATATCAGTCAGAAACTACTCCAGGTTATTTAAGAGAAAGGATTAATTACAGTAATTATAATTACTGAATTGACTATAAAATCAGTAGGAACATAGAGGAAACAGAAAGTTAAGTTTTCAGGGACTACTTTGAGTTCATGTCACAGAGTCAAGTTATCAAAAGAGCTACTGCTTCTTCTATGATCAGTAGATGTGACCGTGGCCAGGAAATTGTCATAATGTGGAAGAGAGAGCAATTTGGAAAATACCACAGAAAAACCATGACTGTGCTTTCCAGCAGAAACAGGAGAAGTCATGGAGGTACGGCTTTGTTCTCAATTCCCCCCTTTTAATTATTATACAGGTGTTGGTGGAACTTAGTTGTGTCTAGGGCCCTAAATGAATGTGTCTAGGGCCCAGCACAAGAAGCATTGCATACTTGGAGAGGCAGCCTCTGTTGTGGTCCAGATAGCTACCTGAGGTGATGCTCCTTGTCTGTTTTGTTTCCTTTTTTTCTTAATGGAAAAATTTCCATGGATACATGGTCAAATAGCAAAAAGAACTAAATTTTGTTTCACAATTTATTTGGTCATATGATCATTTTCCCCTCTCTTTGGAAGGAAAGATTATGATATTCGTTACTTTTGAGAAGGATTGTAGAAATGGAGGGCGGTGCTTATAGTTTTCCTTTAGAAAGATTAGATCTCTGTCTCAAATGCTATATTCCTCTTGGAATATATCTTAGAATATATATTGGAGCTGATTGCCCAGAGGGAGTATATTCTGCCTCAGGTCATGGAAACCAAAGCCACTAAAGGAAGGGAGGTACTTTTGATGCAAATCATGTTTCTCATTTTCTGTAATTTCCACCTCCTTTTTTTCCTGCAAAATTCTTAGGTGCTAGGGTTGCAGCCTTTTTGAATCCTCTCAGATGTACAGAAAAATGTGTACGTTCTTTCTTTTGTCTTCCCAGCTCCTACCCATGGAGTAATCTGTGTAGCCCCTATACATTTTTAAGTTGATATCTAAAATTTTTCAATCATAATGTTATCCTGTTGCAAAGGCTGTTCTTTCTGGCAGGTTGTAATTATTGATATTTTAAAAGGAAACTTTGCATTCTTTTCAATATATCTAATAGAATTGAAAGTAAAAATATTTCTAAATTTAGAACAGTCCTGTGGAATTATGGAAATGGTTCCAGATAATACTGTCTCACATTTCTCAAACTTCTATGCCACTTTTCTCACTCCCTCTCAGAGATGGTGCTGGTCAGGGTATGTGTAGTAAGAAATTACCTTCCAGAGGATCAAGGAATTGGAGTAAAGAATTGATAAGTGAGGAAAGATGGCCTCACCCAGGTAGGAAGCAGTGACGTCACCTACCTTCCTCAGAGCAGGACCAAAAATGTGGGAAGGGGGAATCAGGACAAAGATAACTGTTTTACATTCTTTGCACATTTTCTTTTTTCCTCTCCTGTCATGTCCTTCTGCTACAGAGATGTAAGTTTTATAATTTATCTATCATGGTCTTCTTTATTTCAGTAGTCTTCAAATTCTTGTATTAGAATATCTTCAAAATAATTTTCAAAATCTGTAAACCCCATCATACACTTTTAAGTTACTGTCTAAAATTTATCATTCTAACTTCAATAGTTTCAAAGATTATAATTCTGATATAGACTAAGTATTGATGTATTTGAAGAAACCATTAAAATGCTTTTTAAAATGTGTCCCAATAAAATCTAAAGATGATTGTGATTTGATCGTGCCAATTGAAAAATATGAGCCACCAACTGGGTGGCTCAGTTGGTTAAGCGTCTGGCTTCAGCTCAGGTCATGGTCTCATGGTCCGTGAGTTCCAGCCCCGCATTGGAGCCTGTTTCAGATTCTGTCTCCCTCTCTCTCTGCCCCTCCCCTGATTATGCTCTCCCTCTTCAAACTAAACATTAAAAAAATAAAAATAAATAAAAAAAAAGAAAAATACAAGCAAACTTTTCTTTAACAATAATGTTACATTGTTCTTTTTTTTCCTAAAATGTATATTTCATTCTATTTTGCCCATAATATTTTATTCTACTCCTTAAGGTAAAAATGCCTAAATGTTTAGGGTAAAAACTCCTATTATTACATGATACTGTTATTAATATATATTATTATATATTCTAAGCATACGTTTTCATGCATAAGAGCTTTCATTTTTAATCAATATATTAATTAAAATTTATTTTTTTTCCAGTTACTCCACGTCTCTAAGTGTTAAAACATTTCTTGTGACTTGAATTATCATTATGAAGGTTTTTGGTACAGAATCAATCAGAACAACATAAGTGTTACAAACTAAAATATAGATTTACAAAAAAGAGGTTTTTTTTTAAATCTATGAATAAGATTTTTCCCTCGTTCACATATTTTCAGATAAATATAAAATTCAAATATCTATGCTATTCCAATTTTTCATTTTTATAGAGATGGTGAAAAAACTTGGTCACATACGTAGGTATAGAGAAATACAATAGAATTTTGTTTTATTATAGCAAAGTCACCCAAGCACTTGAACTCCTTAGGAGCTATATGCTAAAAATTTCATAGTGAAAAGATTGGATGGTGCCCATGCCTTGCCTTACTGGTTGTTAAGTATTTTGAATATCACACTTAGGCCATATTTTTACTTTGATGTAAGTAAGGAATTGGAAATCATCTGACTTAAAAATGTATTTGGTAACCAATTACTAGACAGAGTTTATTCCATTTCTCCTTTCTCTTCTGGCAACTTATAAAACCACATATATTGAAAATGAGCAGGAAAAATTAGGATAATGTTAATTTTAATGTAATAAGAATTTTTTTTTTTACTAAAACACTTCTATTAGCTTAAATGTATTTTTATCAAAACTTAGGAGATACAAATTTAGCTCATCTACTTTATGGAAGATGCTTACTATATAACTTGTTAGAGTGGCTAGTTTTTATTGTGAAAAGAATTTCCATAATTAGATCTACTCTGAGACAGAAAAGTTTTAATTACCTGACCAAGGAACAATCACCTAACCTCTAAATTTGAATTCCAAGGTAGAAATATTTGTTAGATGTACCTTACAAATTTTCCCTTTTATCACTATGAAATGACCCTTTTCATATCTAGCAATACACTTAGTTTTGAAGTTCCTTTTATATTAAACTACTACAGTTTTGTTATTCTCACTGTTTTCATAGTATTTTTTTCCCCCATTTATTTGCTTGTATCTAATCTGTGTCTTTATATTTAAACTGTCTCTTTTAGGCAGCATATGTAGGATAATACTTTTGTATTCACTCTCATTCTCTGTCTCTAGAGAGATTAACAAAGATAAAATGGTTAGATCATTTAGCTTTTGAATAAATAGTAGCTTTATTGATAGATAATTCATGTAACTTAAAGTTCCTCATTTAAAAGTGTGTAATTCAGTGGTTTTTAGAATGTTCGCAAAGTTGTGCCTCCCTCACAACTATCTTATTTTGGAACGTTTTCATTACCACTGCCCCCCCTCCTCCGCCCCCGACCAAAAAAAAAAAAAAAAAGCCCTTATACCCATTAGTGGTTACTCCTCATTCCTTCTCTCTTCATCCCCTCATAACCCTAATATACTTTCTGCTTCTATAGATCTGTCTATGCTAGATAATTCACATGAATAGATCATCCAATATGTCACCTTTGGTGACTGGCTTCTTTCAGGTAACATAACATTTTTAAGATTCATCCATGTTATAGCATGTGTCAGTACCTCATTCCTTCTTTTGGCCAAATAATATTCCAATGTATGGATGACTACATTTTACTTATCTATGATAGATGTTTGATAGATGTTTGTTGATAGATGTTTGTAATTTCCATTTTTTGTTATTATAAATAATACTGCTATGAATATTTGTGTACAGGTCTTTTGTAGGCATAAAATTTCAGCTTTCTTGGGTATACATGTAGAAGTTGAATGCTGGGTCTGGGTCATATGGTAACTCTATGTTTAACATTTTGAAGAGCTGCCAAATTGTTTTTCAAAGTGGCTGCAAAATTTTATAATCCCATCATAACTGAGGATTCAAGTATCTCCACATCCTCATCAGTACTTGTTATTGTTCATCTCTTTATTTTACCCAACCTAGTGGGTGTGGAGTGGTATCTCACTGTAGTTTTTGACCTGCATTTCCCTGATGGTTAATGACATTGGTCATCTTTTCATCTGCCTATTGGCTATTTTTATATCTTCTCTGGAGAAATATCTATTCAAATCTCTTTCTTATTTTTTTCAATTAGGTTATTTCTTCTTCTGTTGTTAAGTTGTAAGTGTTCTTTATATATTTGGAATACCAGTCCCTTTTTAGATATGTGATTTGCAAATATTTTAGCCCCTTCTGTGAGTTGTCTTTACACTTTCTTGATGGGATCTTTTGAAGGACAAAGTTTTTAATTTTGTTGAACTTCAATTTATGTATCTTTTGTCCTTTGTGCTTTTGGTGTCTTATCTAAGAAATTATTTCCTAATCCATGATCACTATACTTTTATATTTTATATGTTTTCCTCTAGGAGTTTTATAGTTTTAACTCTTACAGTTAGCCCTACAATCCTTTTTGAGTTAATTTTTACATATAGTGTCAGGTAGGGGTCCAGCTTCATTCTCTTGCATGTGACTATCCAGGTGTTCAGTACCATTCTTTCCTTAGTGAATTGTCTTGGCACCCTTGTCAAAAATCAATTAAGCATAAATGTGAGGGTTTATTTTTAGACTCAGTTCTGTTCCAGTGATCTATATGTGTATCTTTATGATAGCATCACATTGTCTTGATTAATGTAGATTTGTAGTAAGTTTTGAATTTATAAAGTATGAGTCCTCTGACTTTTTCTTTTTCAAGATTGTTTTAGTTATTCTGGGTCCCTTACATTTCCATATGAATTTTAGGATCAGCTTGTCAATTTATGCATTAACATAAGCCAGAATTTTGACAGGTATGGCACTGAATCTGCAGATCACTTTTGAAATGTTGCCATATTAACAACATTAAGCCTTCTGATCCATAAACATGGGATATTTTTTATTTATTGATATCTTCATTTCCTTTCAATAATTTTGTATTTTTCAATGTGTAAGTCTTACTCTCCTTTTCTTTTTAAACATTTTTTTAATGTTTATTTATTTTTGAGACAGAGAGAGATGGAGCATGAACGGGGGAGGGTCAGAGAGAGAGGGAGACTCAGAATCTGAAACAGGCTCCAGGCTCTGAGCTGTCAGCACAGAACCCAATGCGGGGCTCGAACTCACGGACCGCGAGATCATGACCTGAGCCGAAGTTGGTCACTCAACCGACTGAGCCACCCAGGCGCCCCTTACTCTCCTTTTCTTAATGTTAGTCCTAGGTATTTTATTCTTTTTGATGCTATTATAAATGGAATGTTTTTCTTAATTTTTTAAAATTTTATTTTATGAGAGAGAGCGAGAGTGTGCAAGGGGAGAGAAAGAATCTTAAGCAGGCTTCATACTCAGCATAGAGTCCAACATGAGGCTTGATTCCACAACCCTGAGATCATGACCTGAGCCGAAATCAAAAGTCAGACACTCAACCAACTGAGCCACCCAGGAGCCCCTAAGTGGAATTTTTTTCTTAATACCATTTTTGGATTGTTCCTTGCTAGTATACGGAAATACGATTGGCTTATGTATCCTTATCTTGTATCCTGAAACCATGCTGAATTCATTTATTTTAATAATTTTTAGAAGATCCCTTAGGATTTTCTACATACAAGTTCATGTAATCTGAGAATAGAGATAGTTTGATTTCTTCCTTTACAATCTAGATGCTGTTTATTTTTTTCCTTGCCTGTTGCCTTTGCTAGAACTCCCAGGAAGTGTTAAGAGTGGTAAGAGAAGACATTCTCATCTTGTTCTGGATGTTAGCAGGAAAGTTTTCAATCTTTTACCATTAAATATGATGTTAGCTGTGGATTTTCATAGATGCTTTTTATCTGGTTGGGGAAGTGCCTTTCTATTCTTGGTTTCTGTGAAAGTGTGCTGGATTGTGTCACAGTCTTTTATGTCTATAGAGAGGAACATATGCTTTCTTTCCTTTATTACTATGGCATATTACATTGATTATTTTCACATGTTAAAGCAACTGTTGGCCACGGTACATAATCCTTTTCATGTGTGTGTTTCTGGATTCAATTTTCTGGGATTTTTTTCAGAATTTTTTCATCTATATTCATAAAAGATAATTGACTTACAGTGTTATTTTTTCATCGTGTTGATAACTTTGTCTGATTTTGGTGTCAGTGTAATACTGCCTTCATAGAATGAGTTGAGAAGTGTTCCCTCTTTTGAAATGTTCCTTTCCCATCTTTTGGAAATAGACCATTAGCTTTTAATGTAATTATTGAAATGGTTGGGGTGGCTGGGTGGCTCAGTCAGTTAAGTGTCAGACTTTTGGCTCAGGTCATGATCTCGTGGCTCGTGAGTTCCAGCCCAGCGTTGGGCTCTGTGCTGACAGCTCAGATCCTGGAGCTGCTTCAGATTCTGTCTCAGTCTCTCTCTGCCCCTCCCCCACTCATGCGCTCATGTGCACGCACACTCCTTCTCTCTCAAGTATAAATAAACATTAAAAAATGGTTGGATTTATGTGTACCATTTTATTATTTGTTCTCTATCTGGCTGGTTTTTGTTCCATAGCTATTACCCCTTTCACCCCACCTCCTTTGTTGCCTTCTTTTGTATTACATGAACATTGTTTTAACATTCAATTTACATTCATCTACTTAATATTTGACTGTATAATTTTACATTTTTTTTCTGGTGATTGTGTTAGGGTTTACATTATACATGCCTAACCTTTCATAGTCTACACTGGTTAATTTTTTATTACTTCATGTGAAATATAGAAAATTTGTATCCATATAGTTCTCTTTAACTCTCATGATCCTTTGTGTTATATATATATCATATGTATAATATCTTCATACGTTGAAAATCCCAGCACTGAGTGTAACAATTTTGCTTTCATCATATCTTAACAGGAAAAAAATAATCTTTTTAATTTATTCAGATTTTTATTTCTATTGTTCTTCCTTTATTTCTGAATATTCAGATTTTCCTGTGGTGTTATTTTCATTCAATTTGAGAAATCTACTTTATCATTTTTTTGTAGAACATGTCTGCTGCTAATGAATTTTACTAGTTTTCATCTGAGAATATCTTCATTTTTCCTTCATTTCTGAAGGACACTTTTGCTGGATGTAGAATTCTGGGTTGACAATTCTTTTAACAGTTTAAAGATGTTGTTCCTCTGTCTTCTGGCCTCCTTTATTTCTGATGGAAAATCCATGATTATTCAAATCATCGTTCTATTATATGTCTCTAGCAACTTTCAAGATTTTTCTTTATATTTGATATTCAGAAGTTAGTCAGGGTTTATTTTTTGTTGAAGTTATCTTGTTTTGAGTGGTCAAGAACTGTGAAAGGTCTGAGATTTTACCCTACTTGCCAATACCCTATTTGCAAGATAGCAAAGTTAGCCTGATATAATTTCATGGATGCTGACAGAAGGCATGATATTCTTGGGTAAGAGACAAAAGATTTTATTGTTTGTGGAACTTTAAACAGTGTGAGCTTCAGGTTCATATTGATTCCTCTTTCTTCATAAGTCCCATGGTATGATATAGAGCAGTCCAGGAGGATGTTGACAATCTACATGGAATAGATTTGAGACATAGCTGAGGCAATCCCATTCTTTTGAAGGGCACTAAAAACAAACCTGCCCAACTTTTGCCTAAAAAGAGACATTATGCTTATTATAATGGTCACAAAACAAATTTCTTCTTTGTTTCAGAGGGAGATACTATCTCTGTCATCCAAGATTATTCGCTATACAAACATGCTAGAAAAGACAGTCTGAAACAAAAGCTGATAAAAAATGTGTAGAACTGCCATAGAGAATTGTCTTCCAACAGGAGCATGCTGAAATCCCTGGATTTGTTAACATATGGTTTTTATCAAAAAATTATCAAATTTTTGGCTATTATTTTCTCAAATAGATGACCCTAATCTTTTCCTTCTCTCTTTGTGGGACTCCAAAGTTCTGTATGTTAGACCTTTTGATGATATTTCACAGGTCTTTGATGCTGTGTTAATTGTTTTTTCTAAAACTAACTCATATGGAAGTTTGACCCATAGTTACCCGTTTGACCAAGCACCACTGACCCTAAGCCCCCCCTCCAGCAACTGCCAATATAGTTCTCGTTTCTATGAGTTTGGTAAGATTCCACATGTAAGTGAGATTGTACACTATTTGTGTTATTCTATCTGTCTTATATAACTTAACAAAACGCCCTCAAGTTTCATCCATGTTGTCACAAATGGTAAGATTTCCTTCCTCTTTTAAGGCCAAATAATATTCCGTGTGTGCGTATGTGTGTGTGTGTGTGTTTTCTTTATTCGTTCATCTCTTGCTGAACACTTAGGTTGTCTCCATGTCTCGGCTATTGTAAATGATGCTGAAATGAGAATGGGGATGCAGATATCCTTTTAAGACAGTGATTTTATTTCCTTCAGATATGTACACATAAGTGGGATTGTTGGCTTATGTGGTAGTTCTATTTTTTAATTTTTTGAGGAACCTCCATATTGTTTTCTGTGGTGGTTGTACCAGTTAACATTCCCGTCAACAGTGTACCAGGATTCCCTTTTCTCCACATCCTCACCACCACTTATTTTTTTGTCTTTTTGGTAATAGCCATTCTAACAGGTATGAAGTGATATCTCATTGTGGTTTTGATTTGCACTTTTTCATGTACTCGACCATTTATATGTCTTTGGAAAAATGACTCTTCAGTTCCTTTGCCCATTTTTTTTTAAATTGGATTGTTTTTCTTTGCTATTGGATTTCTTATGTATTTTGGATATTAAGCCATTATCAGATATATGGTTTGCAGATAGTTTCTCCCATGCCATAGGTAGATTTTTTTCATTTTCTTAATCATTTCTTTTACTGTAAGAAGCTTTTTAGTTTGTTGTTTTCCTAGTCATTTATGTTTGCTTTTGTTGCTTATGTCATTTGCTGTCATTTCCAGAAAATCTTGTCAAGACCAATATCAAGAAGGTTTTTCTCTATGTTTTTTCTTTTGATTTCTTTTTTGATCCATTGGTTGTTCAAGAGTATGTTGTTTAATTTTCATGCAATTGTGATTTTTCTAGCTTTCCTCTTGTTATTGATTTCTAGCTTCATACTGTTGTCATTGGAAAAGATACTTGATATAATTTCTGTCTTGTTGAATTTGTTGAGACTGGTTTTGTAGCCCAGTATATGATCTGAGAAGCATTCTGCATGCATTTGAAAAGAATGTGTATACTCATGGAGTTGGGTGGAATGTTCTGTATATGTCTGTTAGGTCCTTTTGGTTTATGGTGTTCAGACCCACTATTCCTTTATTGATGCTCTGTCTGAATGATCTATCCATTTCATTATCCATTGTTGAGAGTGAAATATTAAAGTCCCCCACTATTACTGTATTGCAGTTTATTTCTCCTTTTAGTTCTGTTAGTATTGGCTTTATATATTTAGGTGGTCTAATGTTGAGTGCATGCATATTTACAATTGTTATAGCTCCTTGATGAATTGACCTCTTTATCATTATATAATGACCTTCTTTGTCTCTTGTGACTATTTTAAGTTAAAAAAATTTTTTTTAATGTTTATTTATTTTTGAAGGAGAGAGAGACAGAGTGTGAGTGGGGGGGGGGGCAGAGAGAGAGGGAGACACAGAATCTAAAGCAGGCTCAGCTCTGAGCTGTCAGCACAGAGCCCGACACAGGGCTCGAACCCACAGAAAGAGAGATCATGACCTGAGCCGAAGTCGGACACTCAACCGACTGAGCCACCTAGTCGTCCCTCTTGTGACTATTTTTAGCTTAAAGTCTATTTTGTCTGATATAAGTATAGCTACTGTTTGCTTTCATTTGATTATCATATGCTTGAAGGAACTTTTCCATCTCTTTACTCTCAGCCTATGTAGATCCTTAAAGCTAAAGTGAATCTCTTATAGACCACATGCCTTTGGATCTTGTTTCTTTTATCTATTCAGCCATTCTGTGTCTTTTGATTAGAGAATTAAGCTCATTTACATTTAAAGTATTATAGGTAAAGACTTTTAATTACCATTTTAAAAATTGTTTTCTGGGGGCCCCTGGGTGGCTCAGTTGTTTGAGCATCCGACTTCGGCTCAGGTCACACTCTCATCCCTCTGTGAGTTCGAGCCCCACATGGGGCTCTGTGCTGACAGCTCAGAGTCTGGATCCTGCTTTGGATTCTGTGTCTTCCTCTCTCTCAACCCTTCCTCCCATTCACACTCTGTCTCTCTCTCCCTCTCTCTCTCAAAAATAGTAAAACAAACATTTAAAATATAAGAATTGTTTTCTGTTTTGTAGATGTTAAAATATTTTAAAATATAAATTTAAATAAAAATATTTTTCAGAAATATTTTTCTCCCCTTTCTTCAGATTGGATAATTTTTATTGATTTATCTTCAAATTTACAGAATTTTTTTTCTCTGTCATCTTCAATCTTCTATTGGACCTATCTAGTGAACATTTTTTTTGTTTCAGATATTGATTTTTTTCAATTGAAAAATCTCCATTTCATTATCTTTTATAGTATGTATTCCTCTAAGAATTCTTATCCTTTTATTAATTTTGACTCTGTTATTATTTAATTCATTGTGCATAGCTATAACAGCTGTTTTAAAGTCTTTGCCTGCTAATTCCAACACATGGATCATTTTGAGATTGGGATTTGTTTATTGTTATCTTCTTTTGGGAATTAGTCAAATTTTTCTGGTTCTTGGCATGTTGAGTAATTTTATTCTGGACAGTAAAAATGTAATGTTGTATAGATACTAGGTCTGGTTATAATCCTCTGGAGAATGTTGAAGAACTTGAGTAGATTAAGACTAAATATTTTGTCTTGTCTTTTCTGGCTCTAATTTCTATCTCAATTCAGTTTTCAAAGCATTTTCTATGTTAGTTTGAGCTTCTACCACACGTTAGTAGCTCAGAGCTTAGTTTGCCCACGATGGCCAGTCGTTCACATCTCCCTTTATTTGTCAAAGAGTGTATTTTATCAGTTTGGTTCTGTCCCTCACATGCATAGATAAGGGTATGCCTAAGACTTGGTATAAGTTCACAGATTTAGGGTATCTCTTGTGTACCTCTCAGTGCTTTAGGATTTCCTTATACTCTACATTTTCTTATTTCTATGACCAGAAATATGGGGTTACCTGAAAGTTTTGTGGCTGCTGCCACTCTACTGTGGGGCTGGGGTTCACCCTTGGGAACGAGGTTGTGAGAAAACAAAAGGACCATTCCTCACTTTCTTTTCTACAATCTGCCTCTTTTGGTTTACTTTTCAGAGCCCTCATTAGTTATTTAGAGTCCTTGGGTACTTGAGAACAAAGTTTTTAGATGTATTTAACTAGAGGAAGGTACTGTGGAGTGTTTGTATCCAGTGCTAATTCTAGAATCACCCCCATTCCTTAATTTTTAAAATGAGGATACCAACTAAAGTCACGTCCTGAGAAGGACTTAGGGACTCAGTCATAGAAAACGATGTCATTATATGTTCTTTGCTTTTCTTCTCTTTTCTCTGTTGCTTTCCTTACCTTATACTGGTCTCTCTTTCCTAATACACACAATACTTTCATGTCTACTCCTGGCTTTCTAGTGGTTGCTATTAAAAAACCTTACCCAGGACAGTTTTCCTCTCTTTTTTAGCGTTTTCCCAGCCCTGTTAAGAATCCCATTTTCTTAGTAACCTACTTGAACTTAGTTATCAGGTGAAACACACTTGATAAACGAATTCTCTTTAAGGTGCTGTTGTCTGATAATGGTTATCTACTCAGTCAGTATGCCACCACTTCTTTAAGTACCTTTCTGGAAGGAGACTTTATATTAAATCTAAAGCCTCATCTCTAATAGGAGAACTCTAAGCTTCAGTGTCAAGTACTTATAGAGATACTTTCACAGGGAAGATAACCAGGAATTCTCAAATCAGCAGGAAAATTTTACCCAAATATAAGGGCAGTCATGGTTAGTTATATGTGTAATTTACATGTAGAATTTCTGTTACTCATATGTTATAAGGACCTATGTGATAATTTAAAAAATCTTATTAGTAATAAAAATAAAAGCATGTATTAGCAATTGCTTAGACTTTTTACCCAAATTTTTGTGTTAAGCAATAAAAAATAGAAAAATCTCTCACAAAGAGCCAAGATTATATTTCTGTTATTACCTTCATTGTGTCCTTTAAGATATCATTAAATAATTTTATTAAATAAAAGGTAAAGGAAAATGGTAAATATACATAACCGAAAAGTAAAGACTTAAATATAAGTAAAAAAAAACTCTAAAATCTCCACAGGTGTATTTTCCAACCCTCACTCCCCAGATCACCCACACCTACCTGAATAAAATTTCTAGAATATAAATCTAACTTTGTAGCCCTTCTTCATATTGCCTAGAAACAATATATACAAACATTGGCCAATAGCGTAACATTTGGGCAATATAATCAATAGTCCTTAAAATTTAGCTCCGGCTTCATCTTCTCTACAGAGTTTTCCCTGACTCCTCCCAAAAGAATCAAGCACTTTGCTGTGTATATATTTAGAAAAACATTTTTCATATTGTTTTCTAATTGACGGTTTAATGACAACCTCCTTCACTGGGGTATGGGTTCCTGCAAATCAGAGACTCTGAGTTACTCATTCTTTGCTTCCTCAGAATCATTGTAAATCCTTACTTAATGTCTGTTAAAAGGGAGATAAAAAGGAAAGAAAGAAAGAAGGAAGGAAAGAAAGAAAGAAAGAAAGAAAGAAAGAAAGAAAAAGGTGGATAGCTCCAGGGTTGTTATGTGGCTAGAAATGAGACAGCTATGTGTCATTCAAGTGATTAATAATAAAGTGCAGGTTGGAAATCCAAAGGCAAGGGGAAGAGGAAACCAATGTGTTTGAGTGTTCTCTGGGTTAAAAGATAAATGATTCAGCAAATCAACAAGAGAGGGAAGGCAAGCAAGGAGAGAATCCACCATGGCATGGCATGACCAACCTGATTGAGGTCCAGGTGGTCAGAGCCCAGGGTTCAGCCAGATATGCACCACAGGAAACCATGAACATGAAGGAGCTATGATATCGAGGGCATATTTTGACACAGCAGTTGAGCAAAAGGAGCAAGGCTATTGACATTCCTTTTTTGACACTTTCTTTAAAAACAGTCACTGAGATTTTATTTTTACCCTTAGTCTTGGGCTATTTTGAAGACATTCTAGGGACAGTCAGCTACTGAAAGCAGCAAAGCACTTATTAAATACTTAGGATATGCAGACAACTATGCAAAGATGCTGTGTGCTATGCTGAGGGAAAGCTCAACAAACAGAATCTGCTTTGGGCAAAGACTGTATGTGTGTGTGTGTATGTGTGTGTGTGTGTATACATGTGTATGAGAGGGAGAGAAATGGACTTCAACTAGGTTGAAATAATGTTTTTCAAGCTTGGCCTGGCAGAATTTCATGCTGTGGAAAATAATAATACTAAATAATACTGGGGGGAGGGGGAACTCAGCAGACACTTGAGAATCAATTAAGGTTTAGAGGTTAGGGTAGGTGAAGCATTTTTCCCATGTGCTTTATGCCTTTTTCTTCTGTCCATCAAGATAGTGGACTAGAATCTATCATATGATAAATAGATATTTATTAACCCCTCTTGAAAAACTAGTCATTTAACTAATTCAGTTGAATAAGTATTTTTAAAAATGTTCTGTGTGTCCAGCATTATGCCAAGTGTTGTGCAAGATAAAAGATAATTCTTGGCATTATCTTGCCTTTGAAAGTTTATTGGGGGAAAATGATAAATGAAAGCAGTATGAAAAAATAATAAGACTTAAAGCAAAGCTCTCAAATGAATTTAACCAAAAGCAGTCAAGAGTACTGACTTCTGTAACTTCTCTTTGCTTTCTCAGATTGTACCAGTCATGAGCATAAGCAAGGATGTGGATGACCATCACAATGGCTTTTGAGTATAGGCTTTTGCTTGTTTCTTCCTATTGAGATTTTTTTTCTACTGGTTTCCACGGTAATTCTGGATAATTGGCATCATTGTCATGGCTTTTATGCTGGTACTCTGGCTGTCACTACCCAAGTACTGAAACTCTGGGAAGTTCTAGGGAGGGCTGGGCCTCCCACTGTCTATTAGGGTAATAGGAGAGAAACAGAGCAGTTTGTAGGCACTGGGTGGGTACATTTGGAACAGCTGGAATGGGCACAGGAAAGAAGCAAAAATTTTCAGAGTATACGAAACTGATAAAATTGATGCTGTTTATTTGAGTTGGAAGAAGAAATTTTTTTCCAATCTAATGAGAGCTCTTATGGCCAATCATAGATGGCCCCATATATATATATATATATATATATATATATATATATATATATATATATATATATATTTTTTTTTTTTTTTTTTTTTTTTTTTTTTTTTTTTGGTGACTCCAGCTGTTTGGTGTTTCAGTTTCATGGTAAGTGCTGTCAAATAACTTAGGATACATTCTTCAGGGTTGCTGTACTAGACTGATTGCAAAGAATGAAACCCATTCAAGCTAGCTCGGTGAAATGATTTTTATTTAATATAAGAAGCAAGGAAACTGGGCCTTCTGAGGATGGAGTTGAAAACTGGAAAACTGTTAGGAATGTGGACTCCTCTCTCTGGGTTTCTGGCTTTTGCTTTCCTGCTATGTTTTTCTATTCTTTTATCTCTCTGTGCAATTTAGCTTTCTATGACTTAAACATTAGTGCATACATGTTTGGAAATGGTCACTCTAACCCCACCTCCTCATGACTTTTCAGTGGGAGTTCCCATTAGTTCTCTCTCTAGCTATGTAGGTCTTAGTTCAGAGTCTCAGGGAAGACTAGTGCCCATGTGTTGTCAAATCACCTGTGGCCATAGGAGCAGGGTCATATGGTAAAAACATGGCTGGTTAGGCCTACCCCTGAAGTAGATGCTGTGCTATAACAGATAAGATGACCTAGATTGGGCAGGAATCCCCAAACCTGCATGCAAACGTGTATAGGAAGGGCATTTACCCACGTAGCAACACTCCTTGCCAAAATCAAGTCACTTTCCTAGCTCCTTCTGAAACAGGATGACTCACTGCTTTGCTAGATTCAAGAATTTGAGAGCTCAAGGGCCTTAGAGAACTAGCTGTCAAATTACAAAGTTACCTTTCGTGTTTCCTTAAAGAAGCCTTTATGGAAATGGATAAAAGGAGTCCTGGTGGCCTGCCTGGGTATCTCAGGGTTCTAAACCTGCTCTTAACCGTTTGGATACCAGTGTAACCCTGGTCACACAGTACAGTTAAATAAGCTTTGCATATCGATTGTTAAAGAAGAGAAGAGAATAATAGTATAACCAAGTTGATATGGGAAAGGATTATCAGTGGGGAATTTCCCTGTTCTGATGTTTTCCCCCTCATAAACTGATTTTAAGAAAGTTAACTATTTTTATTAAAATGTATCTCAGAAATTGGGCGATGAATTTGATTTAAAATTTATTTTTTTAATGTTTATTTATTTTTGAGACAGAGACAGACAGAGCATGAATGGGGGAGGGTCAGAGAGAGAGGGAGGCACGGACTCTGAAGCAGGCTCCGGGCTCTGAGCTGTCAGCACAGAGCCTGATGCGGGGCTCAAACTCACAGACCGTGAGATCATTACCTGAGCCGAAGTCGGAAGCTCAACTGGCTGAGCCACCTAGGCACCCCGGCAATGCATTTGATTTAAATCATTCCATGAACATTTCCTATTTGTATACCATGCACCAGATATGTGTTAAATCCTGTGGCAACTGAGATAATGTTCTTTTACTTGCATTTTGTCTCTCTGTATACAGAATTGGCTATATAACGTGTGGGGCCTAGGGCAAAACAAAATTGTAGGGCCCCTTATTAAAAAATTATTAACAATTTCAAGATAGTGATAACAGAGCATTAAACCAAATGCTGGTCCCCTTCTAAGTGTGGCTGTATTGTCATGAATAGTTCACTTTTAACTTTGTCTCTCACAATTTTATGAGGAAAATAGGGGGAACTGTATTTTATTGCCAAAGAGTAGATATTTTATGTGGACCAGATGATTCTGGTCTTTCTTCAGGCTATTATTTTGCCATAAGGAAAAGCTCATACTGTGCAGGGTTTTTATTTTATTTTTTTAAGAATAAAACTCATTACTTCTAACTATATGTCATTGTTTAGTTACAATATTGGATAACTGCAGTCATTTATTAATTACAAATAGTATTCCCTATAATGGTTTTCATGTTAAATCATCCCCTTTCTTGTGTTTTCTTGTTGTTTAAAACTTTCAGGTGGTATGTTTATAAACTCCTTAGTAATAGATTGTGCATACAGTTAATTTTAGTTTAATTGGTATCCTGGATTATCATAGCCTATAAAATACCAACTCAATACATTTTAGTTGAAAAAGACAATTGACTGGTTGTGTTTCAAGGGGATATAGTGATTTATAATTACAGAATTTGTGAATTGAGAGTATTTATTATGTAAAACCGGAGGGAAGTGGTTTATCCTGAGGGGGAAATGACAGTTTTCCACAAGCGGTATAATGTACCTTAAAATAATTTAAGTAATAAGTTTCATCTCCGGATTTTCATTAACTCAAACAGCATGTATTATAAAATATATCAGGCTGATGTACTATAAAAGTGCTCGATTTTTTTAAAGAAAAAAGGGCTTCTATAAAATATTTAGCTGGAAACATTTCTGAAGAGAGACTAAAGGTTCCAGAGAGTTGTTCGTAAGAAATTATGATAAAATCATCCTTTGTGGCATCAGTATAGCCTGAAATGAAATATATGATTATGCCAGGAAGGTCGTTCTTTTTTTTTTTTTTTTTTTTTTTTTTTTTAAGACTGAGCTCATGAACTGATCAGTCTTCCTTTATGTATTCTTCCCTGTAGTGAACTGATCAGTCTTCCTTTATGTATTCTTCCCTGTAGTGCTCCCCGTGGCTCTGGCTGGGCTGTCTTACACTATGCAGATGCCTCTGTATCAGGAACAGGGAAGGCACCATATTCAGATGCTGGCAAGAGCTGTGACTCTGGGTATTCTGGCCTGCCAGCCTCAGGCTTGTGCAGCCCTGCTTGGTTCCTGAACCAGTGGAAGCCTGACTGGCAATACACTAAGGGTCTCTTTCCCACCAGTGGGGACAAACTGTAAATAGTCTGTCACCTTACACTCATTGTCTGGTATATGATAATGATTCAGTGTCTGGCTAAGCAGCGAGCTATATCTTCAGCTGTTTTCTTTGCATCCCATTGTAAATGTGGCCAGTATGCTGTATGGATCTTCTGTCTGATGGGCTCTTGGCTTCTGGTTCCCACTCTAGTTTTCTGCTGGGACTGAATTCTGGATCATAGAGTTGGCAGGAACTGAACCTTATTTCTAAGCTCCTGCCAAGCTTTTCTCTTTGGGCCTGGCTTCTAACATCCTTCAAAGAGACTTAAATAGACCTTCCTAATCTTACTGAACTTCTACTTAGCTGGACAACTCTTCATTGACTGGATGTTTTACTGTGTGCTTTCCCTTGCCCCCTTGGAGTGAGATTTTAGAGATGTTGTAACACTCCTAGACTACATTTAAGTTTGCTCTGCTCCAGTGAGACTGCTGATCTTCTCATAGTAGTCTCACTTTGCTGTTATGTTCCCCTGAGTTCCTGGTTTTAAAGGTCCTAGAATGTCACCAGGGCTTGGCCAGCTATGACAGAAACTAGGAAAGCGATTGAGATCAGTCATTAATTGCAATGGCTTATCAAGGTATTTTGGATGTGATCTGAGTTGTGGTTATAACTGAGTTGATCTCCTCTATTTAACAAATGTGAAATATATTCTATTAGGAGGAAAACTCTTTTGAGACAATAAAGAATGTAAAGTACCATGACATGACCACTTGTTGATCTACCCTTAGCCTTCATGGAGTAAAACTCAAAGTGTGACTGCTTTTCTTTCAGTCATGATTCTTTCCAGTGTAGTGGCTCCAAGAGACTAAAAAGCTTTGGAGCTGATACAGGGCTTTTGTTTTTTCTTTCAGTGGCTCTCTGATTGGGACTTGGTTCCAGAGCCTGCTCTAGAACAAAAAGGGCAACTGAATTTTTGGCTCCCATTTGGCAATCACCTGACTTCTAAGGACCTACTCTCTTTGGCTCTTTCTTCTCCACCCACCCTGGGCCTGTTCACAATCACAGTTCTTCCCTGGACAAAGCTGACTGGTGATTAATGGGACAAAGAAGAATGCTTTTAGTACCTGCCACCTCCCTGTAGGTGCCGACCCTTTTGTTTCCTGTTCCAGGTCCCTTCTTCCATATCAAAACTCACTCTTAGATTCCACTTGAGAAAGAGCAGAATAATTTTAATAGAAAGTGTAAGTAAATAATAGCTATTATCTTATTTTTATTATACAAACATATAGCTATACCTATATTATCTCTTACATCTCATATCATCTACACATATCACAGAAATAAAAAGGATATGAAGTATTTAAAAAATAGTAGGTATACAAGCAAAACAATAATTAGAATTAGGTTAATAAATCAAGGCGTAAATAATGAGGATGAGGAAATTTGAAATGGGGAAGAAAGTTTGATTAGAAACATAAGTTAAGAATACTAGATATGATTTTGAATTTATTTTCTAAGTTTTCTGACATCCAAGACCCATAACAACATGATCAGATTTATAGACCTTATTTTGTCCTAGATCAAAAGAAGCATATAATTTCAAAAGGAGAGATAAAATGATAAAGAAAATATAGTCTACTACATTCTGAGAAGAATTTATCTCATGAATCCTCTTATAAAAGGATTAATGTACATATGTATACATATGTATGTATATACATTTTACCTATATGCTATTTATATATTTCTAGATGTTTATGGAATATATTTATAGAGTTTATATATACATTTAGTGTGTGTATATGTATGTACAGTCATGATAGACATTCTTATGATGCCTTTCTCCGGACAGAACTTCTAGGAGTTTTAGAAAATGCCTAGTCTCAAAACTATACAAAAAAATGCAGTTATTCCTCAGGTCCTGAGATTATCCTCTGGTGAGATTATCCCTCATGGCTTTGAGGGAACAGATCATTGTTAGCAGTTATTTGTCATGGTTTTGATATTACTTATTTAGTGTTGACTTTGTACTTCAGCCCAGCCCTGACAGCCATATTGGCTTCTGTAAAGAAGTTGTATAGATATATTTTTCTACTCAGGTTCAGTGACCTAACCAAATAGGCCTCCTTTGGATTAAGAGTGACAAATTAATCTCAGCAACTTTAGAATTATTTTCTGCTTGCTTTCTTAGAAGATGTAAATACTTTGTTGTTTGGGGATTTCTTTGTTTATGGTTCTTCTACTCTTCCAATACTAAGTAAGATGCCATTAGTGGGATTGATTTTCTGTTAGAACACATTTTAATCTGTGCACACATATATTCTTCCAAGAAAAAAATCTATTCACTGAAGTTCAGGGGTACATGAAGTGAAGAAAAGGGAGGAAAGGCTTATCCACTTTCTTCCTGTTATAGGATATTAATCCTATATTAACATAGGAATATCAACGAATATGGACAGATAAAGATCAATAGTATCTTGCCTATAACTATTTCATTTTTGGTTATATTTATGAAGAATTTGATAAAAGTAATAAGCCATAAAGTAAGGATTCAAAGACTTTTAGGGGTATTTACCTTGAGGCAAAGATTATTTATCAATGGGTATTGCTCTTCCCATGGCCCTTGAGCATTTAAGCCACTGTGCCAACACATGTGGACACAGAGCTCTGAAGAACTAACCACAGTGGTGTTGGTGACTATTCTTCTTAGAAGTTCTTTCTAATACTTTTGCACTCTCTCCAGACCTACTACTTACTCCCTGGGGAATGTTCCTGGCTCCCATGTCTTTGGTTTTACTCGTCTGCTCCAAGAACTTGCCTTAGGAGCACTTGTTCTGATGATCAGTTTGGACAACTGACCCTTATCCTACCACCTCAGACAATATTTTGTTAATTACATGTTACATTCATTGTAGCAGTAGGTAGGAGGTAGCTATTTCTTCCCCAGTCAACTATTTTTAAACCTTGTTCCAGATGGGGTATCCTACTTGCTTTCTTTGTTGGGCATGTAGAGGAAATTTAAAGAGCATCTTTAGTATGCATTGTGTTGGGTCCATTCTTATCTTTATATCATGCCTCACGTGCAGGTAAAGGGTGTAAGTGTCTATATCAGTGCTTCTCTTGATGTCTGATGTTCCTTCAAGAGGAGAATTAAATGGGGAATGGGAATATTCCCACGTAACTAGAGACAGGCTATAAAGTACAAGTATTTCAGGGAGATGTACATGGGGTTCAATTCATCCCAAGGTGTAAATGACTGATACCTGATCTTTTCCCCAGTCTCATGGATGGTAGTGATTAGTTGTGGTTGCAGAGGCACACAGGCACTGCATGTCTTTAGAAGAAATTTGAGGCAATATGGAGAGGGATATTTGGGAGAGGGTGGAAAAGAGGTGAATTTGGAGGCTGAGAAACTTCATAAATTTTGTCTATTTCAGAATGGTGTCTGAAATCAGCTCTGGATAAAGTGTAAATAGGTTTTGCATTGCCCTTCTCATTACTTGCCTCTTGTGACCAAAGTAATTTGAAGTTGACTTCACATGCAAATTTGGGATGCAAACTCTAAAGATTCAAGTGTCTAAGGAGCCAATAATCATCCCATAATGTGGTATAGGCACTCACTAATTCTTGTTTCCCTTCCCTAGCTCAGCCGCCACCTGCTTTTCCTTTGGTTTCCTTTATAACAGTAAATGGTATGTCTATTTATTCTACTAAACGGTGTTATATCTATTTTCTCTGTATCTGTTAACTTGTTTCTCTTTTGTGATCACAAGATTTGTTAAATGAATACATACGTTGACAAGCAAGAGAAGTGCCTTCTTGGAAGATGGCCGTAACCTAGAACCATGTACATTGAAACAACATTAAAAAAGCAAGGATAAATAAGCGAGTAATTGCATTGTTCTCAGAGTGTGTGTATAGAAACTACTTTTCACCTATCTCTAGGTGCTCCCTGCTCTTTTTGGCCTCCAAGGAGAAGAATTACTATATGGTGGGTCAGAAACTGGAAACTGTAGCCTGGTGCCTCCCTGGGGGAAACCAACCACCATGTAGAAGGAGATGATAGTAATTCCAGGGAAGGGGTTTGCAACTTCTTGATGGATAGATTTCTGATGAATAGATTACCAGGCAGGTGCTTTCCTGAGCAAGGTCAAATCACAAACACTTAATATAACAAAAGGAAACCCAGCTGAAACAGTGAGTACCCATTCCTGAGGAACTGTGGGGAGGAAGGAGATAAGTTTCAAGGCAGAGTTCTATGGTGATTGAGTATCTTATAGGTTGGCCTGATAACACAAACTGTGGTGATGACCTTTGGGGACATGCTCCAACAGGGCTGTTTAGAATAAAGGTACAAATATGTTAATAATATAAAAGATAGTCTACCTAATTGTGCAAGGTAAAACCATATGAAAACCATATGACCCTTGTAAACAAAGATTTTCCTTGGCCTTTGTCAAGTAGACACCAGACTTGAACTGTACCAAAACATGTAGAGTGTACAGAATTTGGGAAGCCATGACTGGCAATACTCTTGGTATAGAGGCATGGAAAGTGTGAATTTCAAAATCTACATGAATTTAGGGTACATGGGAGGGCTCACTCACAGCAGAGATGGAAGAGTTAGAAAATAAATTCCAAGAAGAAAACTCAAAGTTGAGTCAATAGCTGTCCTCCAATTTATAAAAGCATTCTTTTGCAGGTGGTAACGAACTGTTGTGTTTTATCTCTTTATCTTTGAAATCCCTGTCACTGTCTACCCTGTGAAACTCAGAGCCTTCTTTTGGAGGTGTTTCTTGACAATGTGATGTTCTGCTGCCTGGAATTTCCTTCACCGCCACCCCCCCCTTATTATCTGATGAAACTATTTCAAAGCAGACACCTCCCCAACCTTTCTAGAAGAACAGGCCCTCTGTGTTCTTTTCTTCCATGGTATGTAATTTGTTCACACCATTGCTGTGCTGTGTTGGTACTTTCAAGGTTTGCTCTCCTGATAGCCTGAGATTTTTCATAAATGCAGGTATTGCCTTATTCATTCCTGTCTTGCTTTGGCACAGAATAGATTTTTTTTTTTTAGCATATGTCACCTTTCTACAAGGTCTTTTCACTGCCCCAATTTTAAGGTAATCTGTATCTCTAGCCTTCTCTACTTATATTTTGTTTGTACTTCTCCTGATACACTTGTCATAGTCTTCCCTGCCTTAGAACGACTTGAATTTATGTGTCTCTCTCTCCAGGGACCATGTCTAATCTTGTCTTCTCTTCTGTGCCTAGCACAGTGGCTGGTGGTTAGTAAATGCTCACAATATATAAGTTGTACTAAAGAGATATGGACTTAGGTTTCCAAATGAAAACTTATTATTGCTTAGGTGAGAAATTACATCTGTGATGGCTGTTAAGAATTGGTTTAGATAGCAGAATATGATGTCTAATTTATTTCCTGGAGGTTATGTAATTAAAAATGGAATAGATTCATGTCTTTGAAAGAGGAGGAATAGATATAATGGCCTTGCCAGTTAACTTATTTTCCATTCAAAATTTAGTAACTTTTCTGCGTTTTCATATTGAATTTTCAAAATCATGTTTACACTCTACCTTAATTGATAATTTCAAGTAACCTGATCTAAATACATATGAAGTTCTATGCAGAAGAGAAATTGCAGAGAAATTCAGAAATGCCAAAGGCAATTCAACCACAACAAGCTGGGCCACAAAAGATGATGGTATATTTAAAATCAAAATCAAAATGCTATCAGATCCAAAGGACTGAATTGCTGATAGCGGAATTTTAGGAATATAGGAGAAAGGGGATAGATCTGATGGTGAGATTTCTTCAGCCCTTCAGTCGTACTATAGAGGCAAAATATACAATGTACTGGACTGGTAGGAAGAAAACCAATCTTACGATCCTTTCCTTAAATTAAAAGAAAGTTCTTTCTTCAGAAGGAGGAACTCATGCTTCAGCTGTTAAATGTAGAGCAAGCTAAGGAGTCCTTTCTGTAATAGTGCTTGTTCTATTTTTTTCTCACAGTAAGTCACTCAGCCAATCTCATGGAGTTTCATGACAGAATTTATTCCTCCATGTAAATTAATCCAATTGTTTACTCTCTCCTTCATTTTAATTTTAGACATAGTAGTACAGAAGGACAGCTTTTTAACTGGAAGAACATGGAATACAGGTTTTGTGTTTTTGGGGCCCTCAGGGAATTCCCTCCTATTTCTAATTTGGTGCGAGTTCCATTGAGGTAAAAGAGAAGTAAAGGAAACTCTGCCTTTGGTTATTATTTTTGAAAATTTTGTTGAATCAATGTGGTTAAAGTTTTCTACTTTATTTTGGAGATCACATAAATGTATCTCTCTCTCTTCTCCAAGTCCCAAATGGCACATATGATTAGTCTTTAAGATATTATACAGATTGTCAGTAATTGAAAGCAATATCCAATATTTCTGCAGGAGAGAAATAGCATTGACTTTTCCTGTTAGTCCTGTCAAGTGGAAGTGCAAGAAATTTTAGTATTTAGGACATATATAAGCTGTAAACTGGGGATTCTTTGAGGCCTGTTTGTTTTAAAGATAGCATTTTTGGTCTTGTGAATAGTATATTCTCAGTTAGTTAGCTGGCAGAGCAGATAATACAGAAAAGGATTCTTTTTTGGAATTGCACTGTGAGGTCATCATTCTATAGGTGGCTCTATTAATTGGTCTGGGATTGACATTTTTACTAAAAAAAGGATTGAGTTTCTTCAGAATAATGCTAAATTGTAACTTGGATGCATTTCCATATTGCACCTTGCATCAATGCTCACCCTCCACAAACAATAATAAAGCAACAACAACAACAACAACAACAACAATAAACTTCTGTAAAAAGAGTATAATGATGTTGATCCTTGATTTATTCTGTATTCTTCAGGAAAGTTCAAGAAGTATATATTTCCCTAAAGGTCAAATGCCTCATTGCCCTTTGAAAAGAGTCTGACTTTAAGTTTGTGTTCTCCTCTCCTGATGAAGTTGAATTTGTTGGGCTTAGATTATCTGTCAAGAAAGATCGAAAAGAAAATTTGGATGTAGTCTTCATGAAGGCACTGACCATCTTATTCATCATTGTTTTTCAGTTATCCAGCATAGTTTAAGGCATAAACAGAAATTCAGTAAGTACTCATTGAATGAATGAAGATCAGTGGTTCTTGTTTATAATCCTGTTCATTATGTGGGAGATACTCCTTGCTGCTCTAGATTATGGTAAGAACAAGAGTTTTGGCATTATGAATAGTGAATTTTACATGATATTTGTCTGTATTGATGTATATGAAATTCTGCTTCAACTAAATACAAAGCAACTGAATAAGTTAGAAGTTGTTTTTTCCCCTCCACTTGCTCACTTGCTCTTAAAGAAATAGAAGAGACCCAGCTTCAGCCCAAGCTATATTTTATTGTTGAACTAAGGCTTGTCTATGTGTGTCTGAACAACTGAGGGTCTTGTCAAGGGATTATTTATATGACAAAAGGGCCATCATAGTATGAGAGATTTGAGGCACTTTGCCTTGCTTAAAGTCAAAGGTCATTCTAAGTGTGGTACCTCCAGCTAGTCAGTCAGCTCCCAGGGTTGGTTGTAGGGTACAGCCTCAAATATGAGTGAGCAAATACTAAAAGCTAAAAGTAAACACCAAAAATACCATTTCACCAAAATCTCCACCGATGTTTGAAAACGTAAGCCATTATCAGCATCACTGGTTTTAACAGCATTGGTGGCTGGGCAGACAAAGTCTGACTTGGAGAAATGGCACCACCAGAAGGACACAGGATGCCTGGACAGCCCAACCTGGCAGGCTCCATGAGACATCTTCAGTCTCCCCAGCTCTGCTGGATCAAACTGGCTGCACTGGCAGCATCTCTGCTCTTGATAACATGTTGCCAATGGCATCTATGGCCTAAGTAATATCACAGCAGGGAGATAGCAAAACAAAAGAGGGAAATGTTGATTGCCAGTCACATGGTAACTGAGAACTTTAGGTCAGATGCACAGAAATGGCATCTAACAGACTACTAGATTTATTTGTGAGAGATTTAAGGGAAGAGTTCCTACACCATTGTAACTATATCCACATAAAATAGAGTTTTGTGATTGTTAATGTGACCTTATTTTGTGTGCAGACAATGAAGTATGGCTTACTTTAAGAGGAAATAAGTAAGTGTAAATTGTGATTAAAAAGAAAAGATCAGAAGATGATCTAGACTTGATAGCAATCCAGAGTTCCATGATTTCTACATGTCCAAATAAAGTACTTGATTATCATTCCTGAGAAAAATTGTTTTAGAAAAAGAAAAAAACTCTAATATTTTAGGGATTTTCTGTGAATTTCTGCTGAAATTCCTTCTGAGGATTCTTCAATAAAAATCTGATTGTCAAGTTATGAATCACCCACAATTAATGTTGCTCTATATCCTCTTTGGGATCATCTTTATTAGACGTTGGTCATGAAGAATGAGTGGATTAAAATATGTTGGTCTTACAGGAAGTGAAGGGCGTATCGCATTGTGCTGTATTTTGTACTTCCTCGTCAGAGTTTGGAAAATATGAAGGCATAAATATTTTTATTTTATTAGAGTTTTCCATCAGTGAATATGTTTGATATGATTAATCCTGAACTTCATAGAGATACAAGTTTAATATGTTGATTTAATTCAGTACATCAGTCAGCATATTTGGTCAAAAAAAGTTAAAAATCTTTGTCCTTCCTGAACTGCCTGATTCTGTGAATAAACTGATCAGAGTCTCTTGTTTGCTTTACCATATAAAGCACTGTAACTGCAAATTCTGATTTATGTTTGACTAGCATAATTTCAGATACCTCTCTATATATGGAATGATAGAAACAATTTCAGGCAGACAGAATTTAAAAGTAAAAGTTGAAAATATAGTTTTGAAAATTGAATTTTACTGAAGAAAAATGGAGTTTTACTGAAGTGATGGGAATTAATTGAATTCCAGATAAATCTTTATAAGACATACTTGCTCCTAAGAGATTCTTCTACCTTCTAAATGTTCTCTTTCATATATATGTGTATTTTTATAGTCAATATCCTATTTATAGTTAATATCCTATTTTTAAGTATATATTTTAAGTACCCTATTTTTAAGTATATATTTCAACTTCATAAAATGTCCGTTGACTTAGTGTATAAAAGATTAGTTTATAAACAGAGGCTAATTAGACCTATCATGGTTGTCATTTCATAGTCTATAAAAATATTGAATCACCGTGTTATGACCTGAAACTAATATAATATTGTATGCCAATTTTAATTCAATAAGAGAAAATGAGGGGTTTGGGCTCAAACAACAGAAACTGACTATGGTTCACAGAAAAGTAATTTCTTTGTAAAGATGTAAGGTAGGTCCCAGAATTGATGGAAAGTCTTGACAACATTTTCCTTATTATCCTCTTGGTAGAGCATTATTCTGTATCAGTTAACTATTGCTGAGCAACAAGCCATCTAAAATTTAATGATTTAAACAGTAGGCATTTGTTGTTGTTTACCAGAGGTTTATAGCTCAACCGAATGATATTTTTGACCTGGACCAAGCTTGGGCAATTTTAGCTGGGCTCACTCATGAATCTGTTGGCAGCTGGTTTATCTATCCCTAGCTCAGAAGTCTGGGAGTTAGCTGGCTGTTGTCTGTCTTGAGAAGAGTAACTAGGCCACGTGTCTCCCCAGTGGCTTAGCCTAAAGTTTTTCTTTCAGTAGCTGGAATGGAGGGGTAGGGGAGAGAGAGAGAGAGAATTTATAAGAACTTTTGAGGTCTAGGTTCAAGATTGGCATACGATATTTTTGCCATAATCCACTGGCCAGATCAAGTCAATAAGGAAAATAGAATCTACTTTACCTCTTGATGGGGGCAGTTGCAAAGTCCATTGAAAAGGATGTGGATAAAAGAGGGTGAGGAGAAAATTGGGGCCATTCTGTTAAAGCCTCCTTCCTCCCTTCATCCCTGGCTCTCGGAAAGCCTCAGTCACTCTTGATGTCAAGCTTGTATGCTAGAGTTTAAAACTCTAAGTAAAGTTCAGATATGGCTCCTTAGATGTAGTTACTTTTGCTCCAGACACCTATGAATTAAAAAAGGACAATGCCCCCCATATACTTCACATAAAGATAGCGTCAAGTTAGTGTCAAACAATATTCCGTCAAACAATATTCCGTCAAACAAGAGAATGGAAGGCACAGCAGTCACTGGTTTGTAGCAGTTCTGAAACCCAGCTGGGGATGTATTGCCAGGTTCTCCTTTCCTGGAGGTTGGGAATGGTGCTTGATTAGACTGAGGTTCTCCTGGGAGTGTTCCCATTGCTTTCTGAAGTGGCTCTGAAGTCACTGTTTTTCATGACTCTTTGTTTTACACTCTCATCCTTCCTTGTCCATCACCCCCTTGGCTACTTCTGAAGAAACAGCCCGTTTTTTTCTTTTTGCCAGAAGATTCACTTTTTAAATCTGCTCCTTCCTAAAGAAAGTTCAAGGCCAAGATCTTTTTACAGTTTAAACAATCTCAGTCTCTTTTAGTTCAGGCTGGCGGTATTTCACATGTATATTGTTTAAAAAACTTTGTGATCTTACTAAGAATGGAATCAAAGTCTACTTCATTTCCTTAAAAACAAACATTCCTCTTTCTTTACAGAAATTCTACTTTGGGATGGCTTCTGTGGGACCATACTCTGAAGATTCCTATAAGTCCTTTTGTCTAAGTTAGAAGGTCTATTAGACACCACCTTGACTCTTTCAGAGATTTTAATCCTTGATTTCACCTTTGTCCTCAGGCTGGGGACACTGGTGATGAGAAAGATTTCAATTTTCCAACTCAGTAAGTTATGACCCATGATATTTCCTCCAAATTCTGGTTTCAGATAGCCAATTATTTCTTTGTCTTATTTTTTTTTTCCTGTATTGTGTCATGCTCAGCTAGAACTCTTTTGTCATTTTGCCTGGAGGTTTTGTCAGTCAAATCCGGAAGTTCATTAGATACATTTTTTATCTTCCAAGCAAGCCAGGCAACTGTTTTATCAATGTTTGCTGCTCCATAACAAAGATCACCATATTTTCATCTTCAAATATAATTTCGTCACCATTTTTCCAACTTTTGCTAAGAGTTTGTTCTGTTTTCCAGCCTCTGCTTCTTACCCAGTCCCAGAGTCAATGGTATATGTCTTACATTTTATTAAGGTAGCATCCCCTCCTGGGTATTAACTTCTGTATTCTTTAGATATTGCTGCATAATAAACCACCCCAAAAGGTAGTCCAAAAGGCCATAAGCACTTCTTTTTTATTCCCGAGTCTATGGGGCAGCTTTGCAATTTCAATCTTGGCCGGGTAGGCTCAAGTGTGACTCAAAGAAATGACTGGGGGTGCCTGAAATAGGATGTCTGGGGGTTGGTTGCTTCTGGTTAACAGGAGCAACTTATTATCTGAAATACTAGCCTGGGATTGTTCTCATGGTACTGGACAGATTCTAAGATAAAATAAATAGAAATGTGCAAGACCTTTGGAAGTCTGGGCTCAGGAGTGTCACATACCACTTCTGTCCTTTCCATCAGCCACATCAAATCATAAGACCAACCTAGGTTCCAGGAGTGAGGAAATAAATTTCACCTCTTGAGAGAAACTTCCAAATCACATTGCAAAGGCATGGATAAAGAAAAGAGTGGAGAATTGGGGCCATTTTTATCAATAATACACCATAATCTCAAACTCTGGGGAAGTTGGTTTTCTTAGTGGAATATAGATGACTTTTGGGGGTCTACTGCGTCAATTCTGCCACAACTTATTGTGGCTTATGTCCTTCCATTTCCTCTCAGAGGGAACACAGTATATCTCAAGGCCTGCGTTGGAAGGTGGCTACATAAATATTTCATTGTCTGCTACTGGAAATAGTGGGATCACTCCTAAAATACACTGGAGTTTATCTTGATTGTTGTACCCAATAACTCAGCTTTTTGAGATCACACCGTTAATGTCCAGTGCTTTGCTAGCCTTATAACTCCCTCCAACGAGTACCTGCCCTGCAGATTTAACCCAAGATATGATTAATTTTACATACTAGAAAGCAGAGGCTTAATCCCTTCATGTTTTAGGAGGAATATAGCCAGGTATCACAGGATTACTGTTTTAGTAGTCTTGTATCTTGACATGTTAACTCAGATTCCTTCTCCTTGTTCTGACTGCTTAGTTCCTCTGTTCCTTTCTCTTTAGCTTTTTGTATGAGATGCCTTCAGGCTGAGGGATTATCCACAGCAAGAAAAGAGTCAAATTCTTAGCATTTGATCTTCTAAGGAGACATGTGTATATCATCAAAAACCACGATTCTGGTATAAACAATAGGTTGTTCTGAATACTTAGTTATATTTTTCTGCCTTTGGGAGTAAAGATAAAGTCAGTTGACTGACAGAAGGAGTGAAGTTGGGAAAAGAGGAGAAAAAAATTTGGTTGTTTGAGAAAGGGGTATGTAGCTTAATTGTTCGTGGGGTTGAAATCCTTTGTGTTGGGGGGAATGACAGAAATGTAAGAAAAGTTTGGAGGCTCTGTAAGAAGAGTGATCTATATGTTTCTTCTCAAGTTCTAATTAGGATGAGCTACAGGTCTCTCTGACAAGCCCTGAATCCAGCATGAAGCCAGAGCAGAAATGTGCTCTTAGTTGAGGAAGATGTACAGCAGAGAGGGTCTACCTCTCACTGTAGGGTGGGAAAAGCAGCTGGGAGTACCTGAGCTTCTTAAATGATGACCAAAGGTGCTGGTGGACTTGGAGGCACTTTGCAGTTTGATCACGCTGGGCACGGAATATATGGACCAGGAGAATGGAGGCTGTGGAATGGTGAGCTACATTCTCAGCTAAGACTGTTGTGGCCTGAGGAGGACTACTTACTACAATACTACATTTCTCCTTGAAATTAAGAAAACAACCCCTCCCTTCTGAACTGTCTCTGGGAGAATGCTGAATTGACTGAGTGTTTACCCAAATGAAACAGAGTAAAGTCCAGAAAACATAGTTTACTCTGAAGTAGCAAGATCAATGTTCCTGTCATCAGTAAAAATGGGGTTTGAGAGTTAAGTACAATTATGGAAATACTTTAGTCCATTGATTCCAAGGCACACATTTTTTTCACATTTTAACATGTCTGAAATTGAAATGCAGCTCACAATCCATGGCATATCATAGTTTAGCTGGCAGTGATTTTTCTTTCTTAATGGTACGTAAAACAACAGTGCATCTTATAAATGATGGTGTCTTAAATTCAGTGCCATACAGTGTAATGGAACTTGTATCTTTGCATCCTTGGGATCTGTAAATCTCACTTTTATAACTGAAAATGCTAGTATTTCAACACCTATAGCTCAGCCATTCCTGGCATTCTTAACTCTTCCTTTGTGCACAATGATATCTTTAGGAAGAGTTCCACAGCCTAGAGGATGACAGCTTGATGTTAAGCTGGTATCTAAGATAGGGGGGACTATAACTACCACACAGCCTCAAGCTGAATGCCACTTGGGGCCAAGGTGATAATGGCATGGGGTCATTCTGTACGATAGATTGCGCATTATATATGAGGTATATCACACCACTGACAACAGTTTGGAAGTCAATTTTGATAGTAATACCTGTATGTGGCTAGATAGTAGGATTATGAGTAGATTTAATTTTCTTTTTGTATGATCTGTTATTTCAAAATTTTTATATTCTTTCATAAATTATAAAAAAATATTTTTAAAAAGTACACTGCCAGATTCCTGTGTACAAATTTCAAGCCACTGCTGCTACCCTCAGTCTTTTTACTCCAAAGGCCACCTGCAAAGGAATACAAATCCTCTGCCACATTTATATCATTAGGCTTTCAAGAGCCATTCCTTTTGAAGGAGCCCATATTCAAACACTGCTTATTTCCTACTTATTATTCTTTAGCATCTCTAACATAGATAGTGATGCTAGTTAATTGGTTAGCCAAACATTGTGTGGGGAAATTTTTAAGAAATTGAAACACATATCTCTAGGGAATCCACTGGGCATCAAAATATTTTTACATGATTTGTTCTATAATATTTAGTAATTGCAGTCCCAAAATAGTAAGCATATTCCATCTCAACTAAGATTTACTTTCTTTGAGCTCAGCTAATTAGTCTGTTTTGTAGTTTATTTAATCCCTGGTCAATAAATTACAAAACTCTAGACAGGCCATTCTAAAATACTGTCTGGTTAACTATGCTTGTAAAATCTCAGGGTGAGGGATGGCATGAACCCTTCAAATCCATGTTTTACAACGTCCATGCTTCTATTATTGTCTTCTCCCATGCTATATATTCAATAAGCTATTACTGAACAAAGTGTAATGTCTAAACTAATACTCTACACTATAAAATAGTATTACACATTATGCTATAATGCTGGAATTTTATGCTCCTATAAAATTGTTTTAGGGAATGATTTTTGGGTCCCAGCTTTAGGCTTTCTTCCTAGAGTGCATCTCATTTTTAAAGCAGTTTAGTTGCCATTTATTTTTCTTAAAAATCAAACACCATGAAACATGATAGAACATTGATCACCTTCCTTTACTGTTTTCAGAATCCATTATCTCTCTTGTGACAGAGGACTGTTAATGCTGTGTGGTTTGGTAGCTCACCATGATTCATAGGAAGATTTTAGCAGAGGCCTCGTGTCACGCACAAGATGGCATCTAGAATACCTACAGAGAATTTCTCAGAGCTCTCTCTGAACTCAGACCTAGTTCAGACAGAGTGTGACTTAGTGTTAAGATTTTGGTCCTTTCCTAAATACAAACAACTTTGATGACCCTAAGCAAGTTTCTTATTATGGTTAATTTCATGTGTCAACTCAATGGGCTAGTGGTTGCTCAGAATGCTAGTAAAATGTTATTTCTGCATGTGTCTGTGAGGCTGTGTCTGAAAGAGATTAGCATTTTTTTAAGGTTTATTCATTTTTGAGAGAGAGAAGGACAGAGGACGAAGGAGAGGCAGAGAGAGAGAGAGAGAGAGAGAGAGGGAGAGGGAGAGAGGGAGAGGTTCTGAAGTGGGCACCATGCTGTCAGTGCAGGGCCTGACATTGGACTCGACATGGGGCTGGAACTCACGAACCTGTGAAATTACCAACCATGAGATCACCAACGCAGAGATCATGACCTGAGCTGAACCCAGGCACCCCTGAAAGAGATTAGCATTTAAATCAGCAGGCTGAGTACAGAAGATAGACCTCACCATTGTGGCAGGCATCACATAGTCCCCTGAAGGCCTGCATGGAACAAAAAGTTAGAGGAATGGTAAATTCTCTATCCTTTTGTTTGAGCTGAGACATCCATCTTCTGCCCTCAGACATCAGCGTTTCTGGTTCTCAGGCTTTCAAAATCAGACTAGATTATACCATCAGTCCCCTGTTCTTAGGCCTTTGGACTCAGACTGAGTTACACTACTGGCTTGCCTGGTTCTCCACCTTACACAGGACAGATGGTGGGACTTCCTGGCCTCCATCACTGTGTGAGTCAATTCCTTTAATAAATCTCCTCTTATATATGTCTCTGTGTATCCTATCAGTTCTATTTTTCTGGAGAACTCCAATTAATGCATTTCTCATCCTTTTTTCCTCTATATCACACATGGCAGTTGAAATTTATATTCAGGACATAGTATATACATGGACCAAAAGTTTTGTAGATATTTCTTAAACTGTTAAGAGGAAAAAACAAAACAAAATAATAAAATGACAATAAAAAACATCACACAGACCATGTATTAGTATAATAGTCATACAAGGTTTGTACCAAACATATTCTTTAAAGAGCTTAAAAAAAATAAAGAGCTTAAAAGATGGCATAGAGCAAGGATAAATGGTTAATTTCTTTTATTAGAACATTTTAAGGAGTGTTTTGATTTTTGTAGATACCTATTCAACAAATAATATGAATAAGAATAGACAGAGGACCATGGGGGAGGGGAAGGGGAAAAAAAGTTACAGAGAGAGAGAGAGAAAGAGAGAGAGAGAGAGAGAGAGAGAGAGGTGGACCATAAGAGACTCAACTGAGGGTTGATGGGGGTTGGGGGAAAGGGGAAAGTGGGTGATGGGTATTGAGGAGGGCACTTGTTGGGATGCATACTGGGTATTGTATGGAAGCCAAATTGACAATAAATTATATTTTAAAAAAAAGAATAGACTATCAAATATATACTACATATATTATTAAGAAAAAGCAAGCTTTGCTTTTTAAAAATTGAAGAAAGCTTTGCCTTCATCAAAAGTGAAAACTTTTGTGGTTCAAAGAATACTATTAAGAAAGTAAAAAAAGAACTCACAGAATTACATATCCTATATATCAAATCATATATCTGATAAGGAACTTGCATGCAGAATGTATAAAGAATATTCCAACCCAATTACAAAGAGACAACCCTATTTTTAAGAAATAGGCAAAGGATCTGAACAGACATTTCTCCAAATAAGATACACAAATTTCCAATAAGCACATGAAAATATTCTCAATATTATTAGCCATCAGGGAAATGAAAATCAAAACTATACACTAGCATGTATGGCTGTGCTAAAAAAAAGTCAGATAATAAGTGTTAGGGAGGATGTGGAGAAATTAGAGCTTTCATGTACCACTGGTGGGAATGTAAAATAGTGCAGTCACTTTGGAAAAAAGTCTGGCACTTCCCCTAAAGAATAAACAGAATTATCATAAGACCCAGCAACGCTACTCCTAGATATATACCTGAGAGAAAAGAAAACACATGTCCACACATAAATAAAATGTATACACGGATGTTTATAGTAGCACTAATAAATAGCCAAAAATGGAAAGAATCCAAATGTCCTTCAACTGATGAGTGGCTAAACAATATGTAACATATTCATACAATGGTATATTATTTAGCCATAAAGGGGAATGAAGTACTGATATATATTATACCACGATAGACCTTGAAAGCATTATGTTAAGTGAAAGAAGTCAATCACTAAAGACTGGCTTTGTATTATTTCATTCACATGAGATGTTCAGAATAAACAAATAGAGACAGAAAGTAGATTTGTGGCTGCCTAGACTGGGGAGTTTTAGGGGAAATGAGGAGTGACTACTGATAAATATGGGGTTTCTTTTTGGGGTGCTGAAAATGTTTAAAATTTGATTGTGCCGATAGTTGCCCATCTCTCTGAATACACTAAAACCCATTGAATTATGCACTTTAAATGGGTGAATTGTGTGGTATATGAATTGTATCTTAAAATTATTACATAAAAAAATTGAAGGGTGTACTTCTGGTTCTGCCAACACAGAGAATTTCTCTGGTTCTACCAAAAAATGGAGTAGCCCCATCATAACTCCCATATTATCCTTCTTCCAACTAAAAAACTCTAGATATTTTACAATAACAAACATAAGAAGACTGAAAGGTGGAAATAAGAAGGTGTGCAACCTAGGGACCTCAAGACCTTAGGAATGACATGATGGTGAGTTCCCTGGATTTCCTCATTGCTTCCCATATAGGTCAGAGCCGTGCAGAGGCCTCCAACACAGAACTGGCAACACACGGAGGTAAAAATGGCTCTAAGGAAACCTTTTACCTTTAGGCAAAGGATTGAAAGAGCATGGTCTGACAGTAGAAAATCTTTTTGGCAACACTTACCCTACTCTGGGCCACAGACTACTGGAAAAACCACCTCCCTGCCTTTGTTTTAGCTAGGACCAGTTGGGAGTTGATTTTCCGCCACCACTCCCTATCCTCTGTCCTGGGGAAGTAGACAGTGTACTCTGATTACCCCACTATATGGTACTGGTGGGACTCATTTGAGAGCTGTTTTTCCATCTCTACCCAGTGGAAGCAGGCAGCAGTTATGTATCTAATTACCTTATTGGTGTATTATTGGCAGAATGAAGGGCAGCTGATCTTCTATTCCCTGTCTGGCAGATGTAGTCAGTCCTCTTATTCTCCTGCCAGGGTAGTATCAGTGAGGCTAGGGGAAGCAGATATTGCATTTCTCACTTGGTGGAAGCAGGTTATTCTCTGATTCCCTCCTGTCAGGGTAGTATTTGGAGGGTCTGGTGGGGTGAGCTAAGATCTGACCCCTACTCAGCAGCAACAAGACCTATCTTGGCAGTGTGAGGTGAGGCTAGTTGACACTAGTCTTCAACACCTGCCATTTCAAATCAGCAGGTCTCAGGAGGGAGGTGAACCTCCACCCTCACCTGTCATTATGAGGTGGAAGGAGGTGGTGGCAGGTAAGACTAACTGGCACCCTGCTTTCCCATCCCTTCTCTTAGTGTCAGTGGGATACAATGTGGAGTTGAGTTTCTGACCCCACCATGAGCCAACAAAGAAATGTGTATGTCAGCCCTCTGTTTACTCTCTGTGAGTGGTAGTGGGGCCCGTAGAGGTGGTGATCTTATAACCTTATTCAGAGCCAATATGGCAGTGTAAGTCAGTGCTGCATTTTGGTTGGAGTGGTATTGGCAGGGAAGCTGCCAGAGGGAAGCTGATCATACACACTGACCTAGCCTTTACACTATACTTAAAAAGGGAAAATGCTTCCTGATAGAAGATTTAATAAGATCCAAAGGCTCATAATATAATATAAAAAATGTCCAGGGAATAAAATAAAATTACCCAAGAAACAGGAAAATAACAACATGAATGAGAAAATAAAATCTATAGATACTAACACTGAGATGAATCAGACTTGGAATTATTTAACAAGGATTTTAAAGCAAGTATAATAAAAATGTTTAAAAAGTAACTATGAATTCTTGAAGCAAATGAAAAAAATTAGGAAATCTCAACAAAGAAATAGAAATTCTGAGAAAGAACCGAATGGAAATCATGTAACTGACAAATATAAAAACCAAAATAAAAACTTATTGGGTTGCCTTAACAGTAGAGATGACAGAGTACAGAATCAGAGAACTTAAGTATAGATCAATGGAAATTACCAAATATGAACAATAGAGAGGAAATATACTGGGAAAAAAAGTCTCAGAGACCAGCGGGATAATAGCAATAGAGCTAACGTGTATCATACGATCCCCAGGAGGAGAGAAATAAGTGAACCTGAAAAATTAGTTGAAGAAATGAAGGCTAAAATTTTCCCAAATTTGCCAGAAGATATAAGCCTGTGGATATAAACAGGTGAGTGAATCCCCAGTTGGAGAAACCCAAAGAAATACACACCAAGACACATCATATTTGAACTTCTAAAAACTAAAGACAAAAAAATCATCTTGAAAGTAGTCTGGAAGAAACAACGTATTACTTACAGGGAAATACCAACCTGAATAGTAGTGAATTTTTCATCTGATACCATGGAGGGCAAAAGGAAGTAGCATAACATTTTTCAAGTATTCAAAGAAAAAATATTAACTTTGAATTTTATATCCTAGAAAAACGCCCTTTTGAAATGGAGGGAAAATAAAGACATTCTAAAGATAAAGAATTTGTTGCTAGCAGACCTATCTTTAAGAATGACTAAAAGAAGTTCTTTAAATAGATATATGATAGGTTTGAAAATTACAAAAGGAACAAAATGAAAAGATTAACATCAGACTGGATAAAAATAGAGGTAAATATAATAGACTATCCTACTTCTAGTGAGTTTATTAAATCATATTTGATAGTTGAATCAAAATCCATAATGCCACCTGCTCTGGTGCTCAATATATGTAAAACAACCACATTTAAACAGTAGGGAGGATAAAGAGACTTAAATAGAAGCATGTTTCTACATTTGACTTGAAGGGGTGAAGTGTTAACATTAGTAAACTACGATCAGTCATGTATATATATTGAAATACCTAGAGCAACCACTAAGAAACCTATACAAAGTTTATACACTCAAAAACTATAAATAAAGATGAAATGTTAAAATATGTTCAAGTAACTTACTGAGAGATGAGAAAAGAGCAACGAAAGAAACAAACAAACAAAAAAAGGTAGGCTTAAACCCAAATATGTCAATGATTAGTGCTGTGGACTGAAGTTTGTGGAACCTCCATGTTGGGATTAGCGTCCTTATAAGAAGATGGAAAGAGCTATCCTTTCTGCCATATGAGGATACAATGAGAAGATGGCCTTTGGCAAATCAGAAAGTAGATTCTTGTCAAGACACTGGATCTGCCAGGACCTTGATCTTGGACTTCTCAGCCTCCAGAACTGTGTGCAATAAATGTTTGTTGTTTAGGCCACTCAGTGAGGTATTTTTTTTTTTTTATAGCAGCCTAAACTAAGACAATTGCCTTAAAAGTAAGTGATCTAGATACACTGATTAAAAAGCAGAAATTGGTACAGTGATTTAAAAACAAAAACAAAAACAAACAAAAATGATTCACCAATCATTGTGCAAGAGGCTCACTTCAAATACAACCTCATAGATAGGTTAAAAGTAAAGGATGGAAAAGTATACAATGCAAATAGTAAAGAAAGAAGCAAGAACGGCTATTTTAATGTCAGATAACACAGACTTTAGAGAAAAGAAAATTCCTATAGACTGAGAGGGATTAATACATAGTGACAAAAGGATAAATCCACCAGGAGGACATAACAATCCTAAGTGTGTATGCACCAAACATAGAGTCTCAAAATAGATGAAAGAAAAATGTACAGTTTATAGGAAAAATAGACAAAGCCACAATTAGAGCTGTGGATTCAAAGACTTCTCTCTTAGCAGTTGGTAGAACTACTAGACAGAAAGTCAGGAAGAGCTGTTCAATGAAGTCAACCAAGAAAGTTTATTTGATGTATATAGGACACTGTACCCAACAATAGCACAATAAAAATTATTTTTCAAATGCCCTTGGGACATATATTAAGATGGACCATATCCTCTGCCTTAAAACAAGCCTTCACAGATTTGAAAGAATTGAAATCATACAGAGTTTGTTCTCTGACCATAATCAAAGCAAACTAGTTATCAGTAACAGAAAGAAAATAGGAAACTCTTCAAATAGGAGGAAATTAAACAGCACAATTCTAAATAATCCATTTATTAAAGAGAAAATCCCAAAGGAAATAGAAAACAACATAAAACTGAATGAAATGAAAATGCAAGATATCAAAATACTTGGGATGCAGCTAAAGATGAGGGGAAAATTTCTAGTAGCAAATGTTTGCATTAGAAAAAAAAAGAAGGATCTGAAATTAATAATCTAGATATCTACCTCTGAAAGTAAGAATAAGAAGAGTAAAATTAACCCAAAGCAAGTGGAAAGATAAGAAATCAATGAAAGTGAAAACAGGAAAAATAATAGAAAAAAGTCAATGAAATAAAAGATGCTTCTTTAAAAAAAATAAAATTGATAATTTTGTAGCAAGACTAACAAAACCATCCATTTCAAGAATAAAATATGTGATATAATGACATATCTGGCAGACATTAAAAGGATAATAAAGGAATACTAGGAATAGCTTTATGCTCATACATTTGACAACTCAGAAGAAATAGACCAAAAATTTCAAAAACTGATATCTATCTAACTTCAATCAAGGTGAAAAAAATAAGCTGAATGGTCCTATCACCATCAAAGAAATTAAATTTGTAACTAAAAGCTTCTGAAAATGAATTTGTCCCAAATAGTTTAACTGGAGAATTGTAAAGTTTTAAAGAATTGACAGTAATTTTAACACAATTTATCCTGGAAAGTAGAAGAGAAGGGAAATCTTTTCAATCATTTTGTGGGGCTAGTCTTATCCTGATACCCCAATTAGACAAAGATAGTACCAAAAACAAACCCCCCTCCAAAAAAGACCCTACAGACACAAATCTTCCATGAATTTATACACAGAATATCCTCAACAAAATATTAGTAAATCAAATCAAACAATGCATGAAAAGAATTATATACCATGAACAAATGGAATTTTTTTCCCCTAGGCATAAAAAGATTGGTTCAGCATTTGAAAATCAATCAATATTATCTACCCTATTTAGAAGACAAATCATATGAATATATCAATTGATGGAGAAAAAGTATTTGACAATGTTCAGCATTAATGACAAAGATTTTTAGCAAACTACGAGTAGAGGGGAACTTCCTCAGATTGGTAAATGGTCTACAAAAAACCCTATAGTTAATATCATAGTTAATGGAAAAAGACTGAACGCTTTTGCTCTAAAATCAGGATAAAGGCAAGGATGTTTGCTTTTACCACTTTTGTTCCACATAGTACTGGTAGTTCTAACCATTGCATAAGGTAAGAAAAAGAAGAAAAAAGACATAGAGATTGAAAAGGAAGAAACTAATTTATCCATATTGGTAGAAGACATGATTGTGTATGAAGAAAATCCCAATGAATTAACATACAATTTCCTATAATTAATAAATTAGTTCATCAGTTTCATAGGATATAAGAAAATAATCATGTATCTACATACTAATAATAGCTATATGGAAATCAAAATTAAAAATATAATACCATTTAAAGTAACCCCAAAGAAAATAAAATATTAGGTATAAACTTAATAAAATATGTATAGGATCTATATGCTAAAAATCACAAAATTTTCATAAATGAAATTGAAGGAGATCTAAATAAATTGAAGATCTAAAGAAATGTTACATTAACCCAAAGCAAGTGGAAGACTTATGGGCTGGAAGACTCAACATAGTAAAGATGTCAGTTTTTCCCAAATTGATCATGGGGTTCATGAGCTTCTTATCAAGATCCAAAGTTTTTTGAAGACACAGACAAGCTTTTTCTAAAAGTTACATGAAAAGACAACGTCCCTGGTATAGTGAAAACAATCTTGAAGTAGAAGAATAAAGGGAGAAATCATCCTATCCAATTTTAAATTCTACCATATAGCCAGTAGAATCAAGATCACATGGTTTTGGTGGAGGGATAGACACAAAGATCAATGGAACAGAATAGAGAATCCAGAAATAGATGCACACAAAAATGTACAGCTGATTTTTCACAAAGGTGCAAAAGCAATTCAATGGAGGAAAGACAGAGTTTTGAACAAATGGTGTTTGCAGTGCAGTTGACCCTTTAATAACACAGATTGGAATTTCCTGGGTCCACTTGTGCACAGAATTTTTTCTGTTTTTGATAAATACGGTATAATACTGTAATGTATTTTCTTTTTTAAATGATTTTATTGATAACATTTTTGTTTTTCTAGCTTATTTATTTTAAGAATGGAGTATATAATACATATAATATACAAAATAGGGGCACCGGGGTGGCTCAGTCAGTTAAGCATACAACTCTTGGTTTCAGCTCAGGTCATGATCACATGGTTTCTTGAGTTTGAGCCCTTCATCAGGTTCTGTGCTGACAGTGCAGAGCCTGCTTGGGATTCTCTCTCCCTCCCTCTCTTCCCCTCTCCTGCTCGTGCTGTTTCTGTCTCTCTCAAAATAAATAAACTTTAAAAAAATTAATAAACTTAAAAAATACGCAAAATATTTGTTCGACTGTTCATGTTATCAGTAAGGCTTTAGGTCAACAGTAAGCTATTAGTAGTTAAGTTTTGGGGGAGTCAAAAGTTATGGATCGATGTTTGTCTGCAGAGAGGTCAGCACCCCTAACCCCCGTGTTGTTTAAGGGCTAACTATAATTGGACATCCAAAACTAACAATAAACAAGCAAAAATAAACAAAATTCCTTGAAAACAAATAAAAACCTTGGACTAAACTCATACTTTTTTTGGTAATTAAAAAAAATTATATCAGGATTGTGCTTATCTCATAAAATGATTTGGTCAGTCTTCCCTACCCTTCTGTTTTCTTAAATTACATAAAATGGTCACTGTTTCTTCCTTAAAAATTTTAATATAGTTTGCCAAGAATATTATGTGGCCTGAAATTTTTTTATGGGACTGTTTCAGATTATGAATACAGTTACTTTCATTTGCATAAGATTAGTTAGGTTTACTATTTCTTCTTGTTCTTAGTTTTGATAATTTAAATTTTGTAAGAAATTTGACTGTTTGACTAGATTGTTCAATTTAATTTTTATATTTTTTCTTTATGATCTTTTTGTATCTCCAGGGTCTTCAGTGATGTCTTCTTTTTCATTCTTGCTGTTGATAATTTTTGTGTTTTGCCTTCTTTTTCTTTGGAGTAGCTAGGGGTTTATTACTTACATCAATTAATAATTTTATTTATTAGACTTTTTAAAGAACTAATTTTGACCCTTTAAAATTTCTGTTTTCTTTTTCATTTTTTATTTTGTTGATTTTTGTCTCTTTTACTAATTCCTTCATTCTATTTTCTTTGAAATGATATATTGTGGAGATTATAGGTACCATTATTTTTCTCTGAACTGATTGAGTTTTGTTCTAGCACGTAGCTAAACTATGAGAGATTACTTTAGGATGAATGAAGCTTGGATTTAGGCTTTGTTAGGGATATCTTTATTTTGATTTTGCTCTTGACTCTTAAATCATGGTTCATTTTTGTTTCAATAGGAGGTTACTTTAAATTGGCATGACATGATCTCCAGTGTTCTTCTTGCTGTGCGGAGCTGTGAAAATTTTTGCTCAGCTTTTTCAGACTTTCAGCTGTTGATAACTCACCCTGGGATTTTTGGAGTCTTGCTGTATCATGAGCTGTTCTGGAGTCAACCAAAGATCTGAGGGGAGTGTCTACATGGATTTTCATATTTTCTACTATCAGTCCCTCAACTTCTGTGGCTCTAAATATGCCCTAAATATGTCCTCTGACTTCTTAGGGCAATAGGAGTACAGCCTTCACCTTGATCTTTATTTGTGTACCTGGGCTTGGGAATGCCCTTAGGGAAAAGCCAAACAAATATGATTTCACTTAGTCTGTTTCCTTTCTCTGCAGAGTTGTATCCTCTCCATTTTCAGACTGCTTTTGGTCACTCTCCAGTGCCTTTACACAATTGCATTTTATACTTCATTTACAGTTTGTAATTGTATGGGCAAGAGAATTACTCTGATAACAAGCAACTCCACCATTACCCTTAGAATATAATAGACTTCATTTTATTGTTAACATTATACTACAGAAGATTTATAGATTTTTACCTGATTATTATTTTTATAAACATTTATTATTGCCAATTTCACTTCCATTTCTTCTTCATTATCACTTTATCTTTGATTAGTAAATGTGATTGTTGTGTTTTTATTAATAGAGGTGTTTTGATATCTTTCTTGCTTGGGTTCAGAATGGATGTAGATTTATTATGGATAGTTTATCCATCCATTTTTCATTATTAGAAGTTAATCCATGGGTAGGATAAAAAAGAAAGTAAAAATCTCAGAACTCACAAGCATTTAATTCCTATGTCTATTAATGCATACTTGTAACTTGATGATTATCAAGTAATAGTACTAATATAATGTCTCACAGTTACCAATGTGCATTCTTTGAGCACTGTGGTCAAGCAGCACTGGACTTGAAGATGTCAGCATGATGATTAAAATGGGGTTTTCATTTTGTTTTCGTTCTTGCTTTGGTTTCATAATCCCATGGTTACCTCTGTTTAGGGCGCTTTTGTTTTCAAGCTTCAGTGAAGCATGTTCATACAGAAGCAGAACAGTGGAGGGAGAATGAGGAGGTAAATGAAGAGGCCATGGAGGAGGAGGGAGTCTATACTTGAACAATTATAAATTGTTCATGGGGAATGGTTGAATATATTTTAGTGATCTTGACTTTTGGCAACACATTTACTAAGAAAATAGCTCCCATTACTCTCCAATGAGAGTGTTCAACAAGTAACAGCTCAGGGCTCCACAGAATTAATCTCCTCAGTCTTTCTTCAAGAATCCATTAGTGGGTCAGAGGGCTTAGCATCAGTTTCATTCTCTACTAGTGTTTTTCTTCTCATGACTTTTTCCCCTCCTGCTTGGACTCTGTTTTTTCTTTTCCTTTTAGAAGCTATAAAATATATAAGGGATAAATGATTTTTCCTTCATTAGAATCCCTAGAGTATTAGTCATTATGTGCATATGTGCTTAATAATAACACGGGTATCATTTAGTGGAATGGATGTTTATAAGGTAAGAAGAACATTGTTAATAACTAACCTATGGATTTTCTAAGTAAGTCAGAGCATTTGCTAGTATACATGTAAATGTAAATATTTTAGGTGGAAGGAATGCAGATTTTCAAGCCACTGCCCCGCCCGTCAGGTTTGCTTGTTATTAGGCTTACTGAAAAGTTAATGAATGTAAGACTGTACATTAAAACTTATGAAGTTCAGTACTCATTGGCAATATTTTTTAATCAACTTGAAAACTAAAGAGTACTGAAATATTCCTAAGTAGAAACACTGCATCCAATTGTTTGTAAAAGTTAATAAGCAAATCATTATTAATCTCCATACTGAGTGTTCTAACTTGTATTTTTCATGTTCAATAAATGTAATAGGAGTTTGAAAATTTTTTTGGTATAAAAGAGGGCTAGATATTATTGTGTATACTAGTCACATGGACCTGGCTGAGAGCTTTACGACATGAGTTTTTAGAGTGTATATGGAATGCAAAACTCCTATCAGAAACTAAAATTACAGACCCGGTAAGTGGTATGAATGTCTCTATATCCAAATAAAAAGAGTACCACCAAAGAGGCTAGCTAGACAGGCTAGCTGCTTCTGTATCTTATCCTCTAAGCTACCTGGCAGGAATAAGCTTAAGGTAGATTTATTTGAACTGAAAGAGAAAGAGCTTCCTCAGATAATTTTATTCTTACCTGAATATAATACTCTATTTGTTATAATTGCCCTGTTGTTAGTCCAGCGTTACTATTTTACATTGATATACATAACATATGGTTTCTAAGCACTATTTTTGAAGTGCCACAAGTAACATAAAGGGCCGGATGTAAGGATAATGTAACTGAAGCAGTGGCAAACCCACTGATTTACAATTTGATCCATTTACCTAAGTGGCTGCCTCCTTCCCTCACTGGTGTTTGTGGATTTCTTCCAAAGAAGTAAATTCAAATGAAGAGGACTACCCTTTCAGATTTTCTTTCACTAATGGTATGTGGATAATTGCACTCTATTGCTAGAAGCTCAAAGAGCACAAACCATTTAGTTTTCTAGTTACTAAATTTGAAGTACTTTTTTTTAGGAACATAAGGTGATACTTCTAGTTTTATGTAACAGTTAAAATTTGAAATTGTGATGAGGTGAACAACTCACCACAAAGCCCTCACAAGAATGTCTCAGGAGAAAGACAGTCATATTAAGGGGAAGTGGGTAGCAAGGATGTATCAGGAGAGCCCAAAGTGAAGGGTGCCTGTGACTATCCCTCAGCATCTGGCAGGCGGAAATGGGTGGGAACTGAAATCCTCTTGGTCTTTTCCTGTTTTGGAAGTGAGGTTCAGTGAGATAGGGGAAATGAAGTGAAAACGGCAGGTAAAACCCCGAAGGGCAGAGTGCCTGGAGAATTTTGGTAATAGCATTAAAGGCTTTTCTGGATTGGTGGGTGAGACAATAGAGAGTAGTTGCAGTGCAAAAGAGGAGAAAAAATAATGTCGCTGTGGGTTGTAAATTAAATCACAAAAATTGTATTTGATATGCAAGTAAAGACTGCAGTTCCTCTTAAATTACTCTCAGTGGCTGGGCTGTGCTGCTTTGAATGTGACTTTGAGGTGAGCCTGAGCCACAAGGGGTCCTGCATTTATTTTGTTCACAAAAATTCATGGTTTCTAAGTGTGAAAAGATACATTAAAAGCTGATTTATCTCTTAGAAGAAGAGGCACAAAACCTGGAACAGAAAGCACAATAAGCTCCGTGAATTCTTACTCTTCTACCAATTATCTGTATGACTTTGGAAAACTGTTCTGGGCCACATATTCTTAATTTGTAAAATAAAGGGCTACATGAGGTAATTGAAAAGTTAGCTTTCACCTCTAAGATTTATGCTTTAATTTTTTTTTTAACGTTTATTTATTTTTGAGAGGGGGAGAGAGCCCGCGAGCAGGGGAGGGGCAGAGAGAGAGGGAGACATAGAATCCGAAGCAGGCTCCAGGCTCTGAGCTGTCAGCACAGAACCTGATGCAGGGCTCAAACTCACAGACTATGAGTTCATGACCTGAGCTGAAGTCAGACGCTTAACCAACTGAGCCACCCAGACTCCCCTAAAAATTTATGCTTTATCAGTTAAAATGTCAGCGTGAGCAAACACAGTTATTTTATAATTAATGATTATTACCATGTGCAAACACAATTATTTTATAATTAATGATTATTTTATAATTAATGATTATTACCATTAAAATTAATGATTTTATTACCATAAAACAATAATGCTAATGATTAGACTAGCTATCCCTTAATGTATCTTTTTTTTTCTATGTAGGAATTATCTAAGTATTATCTAACTGTGTCTCATTTAATTTTGATAATAGTCCTTCAATGTGAGTATTAGTTATCCCTATTTTATAGTTGAGGAAACCAAGGAGGTTTAAATTAGATGAGACCTCAAACTTTCAAGTACATGATGTTAGAAATGAGATTTGAACTTGGGTCTGCTTGACTGTGAGGTCAGGCTGGTGTCCCACACCTCTGGGACATAGTTCTACAAAAGAAGGCATGAGCACCATGGCCTGAGTATCAGAACTAGCAATCTCCAAAGGGCATTGCAGCAATTTCCAGCATCTCTAGAGCAGGGTTTGGCAGGGAGCTATAATCGTTCAGTCAGCTGGATCCCCAGTGTGGAATCCTGCCTAATCTTCTCCAGCTCTGTAGCATTTCACTAGGCAAAGAATTGCTGCTATATCCTTCCCTCCCTAAAAACATCACTATTTATATTTAAGGTGAGCCTACGGCTTGTTCTGTGCAAGGCGGAACCAACTGAAGGGTGCAGAACAAGAGGGGGTGAGGTGCAGAATGGCATTCTTACAAACTCCAGGCTACTTGTTTTTAAACTTCAGGCCTAAAGCATCTCTACTTGTGCCCATAGCTACTCTTGAAAGATTCTGTTGGGTTGTCACTATTACCACTTGCCCAGAATCAGTAAGTCCCTTAGGAAAAAAAATTCTGCAGCTTCTGACTCTCTGTTTATTAAATATAATTTAAAATCAATCCACAGGCCAGACAGGCTGTAAATACACTATAATTACCATTCTCCTCTCCTTTCCCCCCCTCTTCCCTAAGAAAAGGTTATATGTATATGTATATGTGTATGTGTATGTATATGTATATGTATATGTATATGTATATGTATATGTATATGTATATGGAAGATAATTCCCCTTTCTCTACCAACAAAACTCAAGCCCCCATGGATATCTGAGTATATAGACCCAGATGAAGAAGGGAGAGTGATTTTTGGGAGCTGTTTGCATCCATCTATCTTACACCCAAACCAAATTTATGGAAGAAATATCTCAGTTGAGTCCTAGACACAAAGAGCAATGATAGGAGCTTGTCTTGACATAGAAATCAGGGTGTGAAATGAATCACAGTCTTCTTCCACATAAATTTTTATGCATAATTATGATCTTTCCAGGTGGAATGAATTGTTCTCTTCTCTGTGGTCCTATACCTCATTTATTTATATCTCTATTATAATATGGATTCAACTTTTTTCTTTCATTACTGTGATTTATATATATGTCATATCTCTCCTCCAAGACTATAAACTTCTTAAGTCCAGATTCCATATTTATATACTTGAACTGCATATTCATATCTTTAGAAATGGAGCTCATATCTTTTTTTTTTTTTTTTTTTTTTTTTTAAATTTTTTTATTTATTTTTGGGACAGAGAGAGACAGAGCATGAACGGGGGAGGGACAGAGAAAGAGGGAGACACAGAATCGGAAACAGGCTCCAGGCTCTGAGCCATCAGCCCAGAGCCCGACGCGGGGCTCGAACTCACGGACCGTGAGATCGTGACCTGGCTGAAGTCGGCTGCTCAACCGACTGCGCCACCCAGGCGCCCCTGGAGCTCATATCTTTATGATGTTTCCCTACCATATATCTATGAGACATCTGAAGTTAAATTTAAAAGTTCAAAATTCAGAATTCAAGGTTGGCTAAAATGCTTAGAGTTATTTCTTTTTAGTAAACAAAATTTTAGGAAAGAGGATTATTAACATATATAACCTGTCCTTACCATTTGGCCAAACTGGATCCTACCAGTGGAAGAAATTGTGTGAAATAGAAAGGAAAGGCATATCCATTTTTCTATTGAGAAGCTCCCTTTACAAATCCAAGCTAGTTTCCCAGCATAGAACAGTGCTCCTACAACCATTCTAGGTGGGTGAAAGATGCAGTCATCCTTTTTGTTCCAAATTCTTCCCCTCAGAGGTAAAAGATATATAAGATAAATAATACACCTCAAAGTGAGATAATCCTTTATAAGATCCTATTTATTGTTAAAATTCTAAACTTTATTTACTTTGATTCATTAGAGATGATCAGTTTTATTCCCATTCCAAAACACTTTGAAGATATTGTTCTACTGTGTTTTTTAAATTATTAATTAATTTATTTATTTTTGAGAGAGAGAGAGCAGAATGGGAGCAGGAGAGGGGCAGAGAGAGAGGGAGACACAGAATCTGAAGCAGGCTCCAGGCTCTGTCAACACAGTGCCTGACGCAGGGCTTGAACCCAAGGACTGTGCATGACCTGAGCCGAAGTCGGATGCCCAACCAACTGAGCCACCCAAGCACCCCTCTACTATTTGTTTTTTAAAATACAGCCTTTCTCCACCTCTAAATAAAGGATCGGTGTATGAAGTTTTAGAGATTGTCTCTGATAAATTCTGAAAGGTCAATACAGTGACATTTAGCCCTGGGATCCTGATATTCAAGATTGCATAGTTCTTCTCATTTTGCTTCTCATCCATTTATTATCTATTTTTCTACCTCCCTACCTGTTATCATTTCTCTGTCATCTATTCATTTACTAATTTATCCATCTTTTTTCTTAGTCCAGGAAACTCCTTTGATAAACAAATAATCCTCTAATTTCCCAAGCATATTTTTCCTCCCTCCCTCCTTCCTTGTCTCTCTTCTTTTTTTCATTTCATCTTTCCTTCCTCAAGTTTCTACAGGCTAGCCACTGTTTGCAAGGGAAAGACACACAACCCATGATCCTAGGATGGGGGTACTTTAGAGTATACTAGTGATGCAGACTGGGAAACAAACAAGAGCAGTAGCTCTCATGGATATATTCAAAGTATAATGAGAGCAGAGAGAAAAGAACAGGTAAGAAAAAGAAATAACATTTAAGTTGGAATTTGAAGGATGAGTGAGTAGGAGTTTTTATATAGACATTTCAGGCAGAGAGAATTAATATGCCAAGACACAGAGGAGAGGAGTGAGTCAACAGGACATGTTCTGAGCATTAGAGACATTCACTATTGCCTACAAGGCAGATGTGTAGGAGGAGGAGTTGGAGATGGGATGATGGTAGACAATGACCTTGCCACGCAAGGCAGTTGTTCTTTATCGCAAAAGCTTAGAGAGCCATTCAAGGATTTTGAGCAGGGAACGACAAGCTCTAATTTGCATTTTACATGGATAGCAGAGTAAGATTGGAGGAAGGAGACAGGAAAGGAAAGTTGGCCTACCTCCTTATACTCTTACACATCCTTGTATCTGACTCCAGGTGAGAGATGGGAGAGACAGAAAAAGGAAAGTAGCAATGACAATGGAAAATGGGAAAATCAAAGAATTCCTTTGGAGATTAACTCAGTGATTGGATGAGGGGGATAGCAAGACAGACTCTATAGTCTTTTAGCCCCTACCACACTCCTTATATGTTTTTCATTTGAATTGTAACATTTATTTTACTAGACATTGAACTTTTCTATCTCACATACACTCAAAGTAATCTGTTGGCCAGAATAGCCTATCAGCATTAGTTGAAGAAGTTCCATTTTGTGGTCTACCATCACATTTCAGGGTTAGACCTCCTCTGCTAAATCCCTGGCTGTTTGAGATTTTGGATTTAGAATTTCTGAAAGAAAATCTCTGAAATACTTTGTAGGTCTATATTCCTAGTAGACTACTCTGAGATTTATTTTTTAAGATGAGCATTTAGCTTGTAGGAGGACATTTATTCACTTGAGAAACAGATAACAGATAACTGTTAATTGAAAAAGTATGCTGCAAAGTAGCAAGTACAATATAATTCCATTCTGGTTGGAAAAGGATCTATGCAGCTATCGATGTATAACTATATACATCATGTATCATGATTCATTTTTCTTGGTCATATCTCCGTTTTCTTTAACAATTATATATTGCTATTATAATAAGAACTAGAAAATGCAGGAGTCACTTATCTGCATCCACAGTTGACCCTTGAGCAGTATGGGTTTGAATTGTATGCGTCCACTTATATGTGGAATTTTTTATAAATATAGTACTGTAAATGTATTTTCCCGTTTTATGACTTTCTTTCTCTTTCTTTCTTTCTTTCTTTCTTTCTTTCTTTCTTTCTTTCTTTCTTTCTTTCTTTCCCTTCCTTCCTTCCTTCCTTCCTTCCTTCCTTCCTTCCTTGAGACAGCACGAGCGGGGGAAGCACAGAGAGAGAGGGAGAGAGAATCTCACGCAGGCTCCATACTATCAGCACAGAGCCAGACACGGGCTTGAACCCACGAAACAGCGAGATCATGACCTGAGCTGAAACCAAGAGTCAGACGCTTAACAGACTAAGTCATCCAAGTGCTCCTATGATTTTCTTAATAATATTTTCTTTTCTCTAGCTTACTTTATTGTAAGAATACAGTATGTTATATATATATATATATATATATATATATATATATATATATATATATATCATACAAAATATCTGTTAATTGACTGTTTATGTTATCAGTAAGACTTCCAGTCAACAGTAGGCTATTACTAGTTAAGTTTTAGAGGAGTCAACAGTTATATGTAGATTTTCAACTATGCTGAAGCTTGGTGTCCCTAATCCCCATGTTGTTTCAAGGGTCAACTGTATATTCACTTGAGTTGTCCTGAGGCCTCTTTGAGGAAAACTGCTGATGTGCATTTAAATATTTCGGGCTTCCCTTTGCTGACTTTTTCAAGTAGCAGCTGAGACTAGGATGGCCACCTGCTCTGGAAAACTCCTGCTGGTTCCTCCCAGCCACCCCTTTTAGGCTAGTTTCTCCTTATGGAGGGCAAACTCAATCAGGCACCTTGAGGTACAACTGCTGAAGGTATGGGTTGAGAACTGTGAGGAGATGAGATGATCTTTGTTTTTAAAACAAGTTAGACCCTCAGGTGGGTGGCTTCTATCCAGCACTCTTAAGATAGGTTGAGGTAGTCTTACTCATAAGTGTGTTAACTCTTTTAAAAATATCTGATTCATCAAGCAATCACTGTCAGGAATCCTCAGAGTTCATGGTCTTTATAATGTGCCATGAAGATGTATGTTACTTCTGACAAGATTGGGAATAAATTCATTAATTTTCAGATACTCTGATCTGAGATAGCTAGAGCTATGAGATTCTCATAATTATCAACACATGAAACTTTTTGGCAGTTTTGAAAGAAAAATTTTTTTTGAAAAAATGTTGTAGTTGGCGTAACTTCTGTTTTTAACTTGTGTTTAACATTTTCCTTTTGTTCCATCCTGAATAGTTGGAGGAGTGCATGATTGAGCCTGTCAATTTGAAATATGGTTTTTAGATTTCAAGATATGGTAGAGAGATTTTCTTCTTTTTTTTTTCACATGACTGCAGGAATTGAGTAGCTGTTTTGGAAGATATTTTTGTTCATGTTTTTGAGGCATTCTACCCAGATCATTCACTTATTTTCTATTCTAATAATAATATTAATAGCTCAAATTATTGAAATATAGGTATGTGATGGTACTTTGTAGATTATTTTATATAAATTCTCATTTAAACTTCACATTAAGTTTATACATAAATGTTATTATTTATGGAGGCATAGAAAATTTAAGAAACTTCTTTAATGCTAAGTACTCATACTAACAGAACTGGGATTTGACTGTCTGACACTAGAGTTTTAATTGCTTTATTATATTAGAGCTTTTATATTCTTTCTTTAACAGACACATACACACACACACACACACACACACACACACACACACACAACTTCAAAAGGAATGTTGTCAAGACTGGCAATCAGATATCATATTGGGTTTTGTTCTTTGTGTTTCTCACTAAGTATATAATTTTTTGCTTCAGGAAAAAAACTCTACTAGTTGAAAACAGTAACAAATGAATATACATATGACAATAGGTAGGATTGTCATAAGAGCATAGATTCAAGTTTTAACTTCTACAGAGTTTGGGCAGAAAAGAGTCCTAAAACGTGCATTTAACTTAGTGAGAACCTTATAACAATGACAGATCTGAAGTTTTCAACTTACAACCACAGCTGTATTGAAAACCTCAGGCACTATTCTCACTTCAATTGGTTTTGTATACAATTTTTTTTAAAAAGTAGGTATCTCCTGACCGGGGGACTTGAAAATAACTTTTTTTCCCCAAAACTCTAGTTACAGTTTATATGTTACACAAATGAGAAATATATCTTAATTCAAGAAATTCCCAGAAGTATTTGAACTCATAAAGTGGAGAATATTACTCACATGCAGTGAAATTAAGGTTAGAAACTAACTGCAAGCAAAATGATGATGTAGACAGCTTGTTGTTTTGGTTACCAGTCTTCCCAGTGACTGTTCTCTCCTTTTCCTCTGAGGAGAGCAAGTGTCCTTGAGTCCCACATCTACGAAATTGTCTTCCTGATCCTTCATTAATCTGACTTGCAAATGATTGAAAAGAAATGATGGATCAGATGCCCTTCCAAAGATATTTTCACTTTAGAGGTATTAGAGATTTTACCTGGGGAGACAAATACATAACAAAATTTTAGGCAGGAACCAGGAAATACAGGTAGTTATTTAAACTCATGGGAGTTTTGTAGTCCTTCAAAAGTACAGCGGTATTTGTCTATATGCAAAGCTGATCCTACCTTTTTAGCTACTGTTATATTTTCTCAGATTGAGCTAGTTCTGATATTCTCTTTGCTGATGAAATCAGTCAACGACTGTCAAATGTCTAATGTATATAAAGGAGATTATGACATTAATTCATGTCCTTTAATTTCAAGCTAAAAGGAAAGAATGGAACTACAGATAATAAAAGCCACAATTAACATTTGTTTGTTGTGTCATGGTTTGCAAAACACCTTTTATATGCATTGTCTCATTTCATCCTTGCCACATTTTTGAAAAGTTAGTGTTTTTGTTATTTCTACTTTACAGCCAAAGGCACTAAGCTTCAGAGAGGCTTTGAGCCAGTCTCAAGTCATCTGGCTGTTTAACTGCAAAGTGAGGGCTTGAACCCATGTCACTGCTTCTTGCAATTCTTGGGACATGGTAGCTAAATAAATATTGATTTTCCTTCTCATTTCTTCACTTCTCTTCTACCTTCCTGCCCTTATTCATTGTTCCCTTCCTTTTTTCTTTAAGTCTGTCAACTCACCAATTCCTCCTCATGAAAATAAATCATATAAATGTGAAATATCACTATCACATAAATAATTTTTAATACTATTTTGTTGACTAAGCATATGTATGAAATAAATATGTGTGTGTGTGTATATATATATATATGTATATATATATATAACCCTTAACAAATATATATATATATATATATATATATATATATATATATATATATATATATATAAAACCCTTAACAAATATTAATGAATATACAGTGAATGAATCAACAAATTAGGGCAGTAGAGAAATCTAGACAAGTTGAGAATTTAGCGGTGCAAGAGAAATAATTGTGTGCGTATCTGGATAACTTGTTGGTTTTTCCTATTAGTGCATGCCTTGTCACTGTCTAGCAAGGATCTCATTTGCTTTGTACTTTATGAGCTTTTTACTCAAAGATGGATTTCACAAATAAAGCTTCTAATTTAGAATTGAGTTTCTTACATGTTATGGTTGTGGGGACTCATGAAAATTGGGGTAACATCTGTATAATCAGAAAATGGTCATTTTTGATTTGGCTCCTTCACGCTGCAATGTGCCTCATTGTGCTGTGGATCCAGGAAGGTAGAGGCTTACTGCTGGGGTGACGACTGTTGCACATGCATTGGAGACAAGTCCAATATCAGTTCAGGGTCTGGGAAGGGTGAACTGGCAGCATGGTTCTTCAGCGTTGTCACACCATTTCTGTGTAGAGTAGGGAAGAGGGAGAGGAGGGAGAGAGAGCTGAGAGTGAGGTCTAGGGGCGCTTGGAGTTAGGCAGAAGCAAGATGAGTTTTGTGTAGACACAGCAAGCAAAGTATGTTAAAGTCAGGCAGGCAGGACGTTCAGATGTCACACTAGAGCCAAGAGGATACAGCAACTGAGGCAGTTAAAAAGGAAAGGGTCAGACAACCTGAGATCAAAGCACAGTCCCACTATTCATTTCCTCTGTGGAATCTAGTAAGTCACCTGCATGTCATGAGCCTGAATATCCTTGTGTGTTCAGAGGATATTTGTGTCTTTGCATTGTAGTCATGATGATGGCCTAAAAATCAAAAGAGATAATGCCATCCACAATTGCTCACCAATACCACTTGAAATTCAAAGAGGTCAGTTTCCAAAGGGAAACCAAGGTTTTCTTACCCATAGAATTAGAGAAGGATACTGTGCAGGCAAAACCAAGAGGTGCCTATCAGGGCTGCTGACAGTATGTATCTCTTTTGATGAATTTTCCTTATTTATGAAATAAGAAGGTTATGAAAGTGGTATGCTGGCAAATGTTTAACTGGCTCCCATACCACCTGTCCACTCAAATACACATACACGAGCAATTATATTTTTACAACATAAAAGATATATAGCACAGAATTTACTGTTAATAATATAATACACAGTACTCTTCATTGGAAATTTCATAGAGCTAATTGATTATCATAAAATACCTTTTTTGATTTTTGTCACAGTTTTATACCCGTAGTCAACCCGTAACTACAATTGATGGTTGGGTATAATTCCAACAGGAGTGTGTATGTTAATGATGAAGATGAAAGAGCAACAGTGAAGATACACACTGGAACTTCACTTGTCCTTCAGTGACACGAATGAATTCTTTGTTGATCTAGGTAATAACTTTCAGATACTGGAAGAATATTTTCTCACAATGTGATGGCTATAGACCTGACACACTTTTAAGTTTGATCTGCTTTAATAACATTTTCTCTATTACTTTCTTTTTAAAAATTTTTAAAAAATGTTTATTTATTTTTGAAAGTGTGGGCGGGGGGAGAGAGAGAGAGAGAGAGAGAGCATGAGTGGGGAGGGGCAGAGAGAGAGGGAGACACAGAATCCAAAGCAGGCTCCAGGCTCTGAGCTGTTAGCACAGAGCCCAACGTGGAGCTCAAACTCGTGAACTGCAAGATCACAACCTGAGCTGAAGCTAGATGCTTAACCAACTGAACCACCCAGGTGCCCTTATATATTACTTTCTACTGTGTACTGAATTGTGTCCCCTGAAAATCCTCTAGTCCCCAGTGTGACTATATTTGGAGATAGGGTCTATAAGGGGGTAATTCAGGTTAAATGAGGTCATAAGGGTGAGTACCTTGTACTGTTAAGTTTAGTGTCCTTAGAAGAAGAGACACTATGGAGCTTGCTCTCTCTGTCCACCGTGTGAGGACACACAGAAAAGTGGCTCTCTACCAACCAGGAAGAAGGCTCTCACCAGAAACTAAACCCTTGATATTAGACTTTCCAGCCTCCAGAACTGTGAAAAAATAAATTTCTGTTGTTTAAGCCACCCAGTATGTGGTGTTTGTTATGGTAGCCTAAGCAGACAAATATATTTTCTTTTCCTTTTTTTTTTAAAGTTTATTTATTTTTGAGAGAGACCAAGACAGTGCAAGTAGGGGAGGGGCAGAGAGAGAGAGAGAGGGAGAGAGAGAATCCCAAGCAAGTTTCGCACTACCAGCACAGAGCCTGACCTGGTGCTCAAACCCACGAGCTGTGAGATCACAACCTGAGCCGAAACCAAGAGTTGGATGCTTAACTGCCTAAGGCACCCAGGTGCCCCGACAAATACATTTTTCTTAAGTCTAATTCAAGGTTCAAATTACAACCCTCAGGGGGCGCCTGGGTGGCTCAGTCGGTTGAGCGTCCGACTTCGGCTCAGGTCATGATCTCGCAGTCTGTGAGTTCGAGCCCCGCGTCGGCTCTCTGCTGACAGCTCAGAGCCTGGAGCCTGCTTCAGATTCTGTGTCTCCCTCTCTCTCTCTCTGCCCCTCCCCTGCTCATGCTCTGTCTTTCTCTGTCTCAGAAATAAATAAATATTAAAAAAAAAAAAAAAAACAAATTACAACCCTCAGGCCCAAACTGATCCACTGTTGGTGAAATTCTGGCCATGACCCTTCATTTATGTATTGTCTATGTAGCAACAGTGGAATTGAATAGTTGTGACAGAGATATAACATGGGGTGCAGAGCCTAAATTATTTATTATGTGGCCCTTTACAGAAAAAGTTTGCCAACCCTTGTGTGGAAAATCAGCAAACAACAAATCAAGACTTGGTTGCATTTACTGATTTCCTTGCTGTAAACGTTCACACTATGGCTGATTTTGAGCTGCCAATGTGACAGGGCTGAAAACAGAGTTGGAAGAAATGTGCAGTAGTAGTATTTCCACCACAGATACAATAGACATAAATAACCTCAAGAATATATAATAGTAAAATGTTTTAAAATGACTGGGAATTGGTGACTTTTGAGTATTACCACCTTTGTTTTAATATAATTCATTGATGGGGCACCTGGATGGCTCAGTTGGTTAAGCATCCGATTCTTGATTTTGGCTCAGATCATGATTTCACAGTCGAGATCAAGCCTGAGTCAGGCTCCATGTTCAACATGGAGCCTGCTTGGGGTTCTCTCTCTCTTTCTCTCTCTGCCCCTCCCCCACTCAAGCTCACTCTCTCAAAAATAAATAAACATTTAAAAATATAATTTATTGACTTGTAAGGTTATAAAATATCATTTTTAAAATGGCTATATTTAACAATCAGCTTGCAAAATTCCTAAATATTTAACAGCCAACTCTCGTGAGCCAAATATGAACCAGCTCTAGCTCATCACAGCTCACCTTAAATTCCAGATGGTGTTTAAATTTCCTTTTAGTTCCTGCATTAAAGCAGTTTTAAGTCTTTATGTCTGGGATTATCCATAACTTGGGTTTTCCAAAATAGAAAAAAAAATAATTTCAAATGAACTTACATTTGAGTGGTCTTCTATAGGTACAAATAGCTTTCATATCTTTCTTCTAATTATTTTCCAAATCTTTCTGATCATAAGTGTCATTTGAGATACTTGTTAACCCTAGAGGAGAAAGCAGGCAACAACGTCTTTGACCTCAGCTGCAGCAATTTCTTACTTGATACATCTCCAAAGGTAAGGGAATTAAAAGTGAAAATGAACTATAGGGACCACATCAAGACAAAGAGCTTCTGCACTGCAAAGGAAACAACCAACAAGACTAAGAGTCAACCGATGGAGTGGGAAAAGATATTTGCAAATGGCATATCTGATAAAGGGCTAGTATCCAAAATCTATAAAGAACTTACCAAATTCAACACCTGAAAAACAAATAATCCATTGAAGAAATAGGCAGAAGACATGAATAGACACTTTTCCAAAGAAGACATCCAGATGGCCAACAGACACGTGAAATGATGCTCAACATCAGTCATCATCAGGGAAATACAAATCAAAGCCACACTGAGATACCACCTCACACCTGTCAGAGTGGCTAAAATGAACAAACCAGGAAGCTACATATGCTGGGGAGGATGTGGAGAAATGGGAACCCTCTTGCACTGTTGGTGGGAATGCAAACTGGTGGAGCCTCTCTGGAAAACTGTGCGGAGGTTCCTCAAAAAATTAAAAATAGAGCTACCCTATGACCGAGCAATAGCACTACTAGGAATTTACCCAAGGGATACAGGAGTGCTGATGCATGGGGGCACTTGTACCCCAGTGTTTATAGCAGCACTTTTGACAATAGCCAAATTATGGAAAGAGCCTAAATGTCCATCAAGAATAAAGAAGATGTGGTTTATATATTTATTGGAGTACTACTTGGCAATGAGAAAGAATGAAATCATGTCATTTGCAGCAACGTGGATAGAACTGGAAGGTATTATGCTGAGTGAAGTAAGTCAGTCAGAAAAGGACAGATATCCTATGTTTTCACTCATATGTGGATCTTGAGAAACTGAACAGAAAACCATGGGGGAAGGGAAGGGAAAAAATAGATACAAACAGAGAGGGAGGGAGGCAAGCCACAAGAGAATATTAAATATAGAGAACAAACTAAGGGTGGATGGAGGGGTGGGGGAGAGGGAAAATGGGTGATGGGCACTGAGGAGGGTACTTGTTGGGATGAGCACGGGGTGTTGTGTATAAGCCAATCTGACAATATATTCATAAAAAATAAAATAAAAAAAATCAGCATCTGCCAAAAAAATAAAATAAAAATAAATTTGCTATTCCATGTTAAAAATATGTATATAATGTATAATTTATATATAAATATAAATACACACACACACACACACACACACACACACATATATAAAATATGCCCAGGCTGCTGCTTTCCTGGAGATTCTAATAATAAATGTGAAATGCATTTGCAATTAAAAAACATGATAAACTGGGAAAATATTGCATGTGACAAGGTATTAATATTACTAATTTACAGAAAGGTTTTGGAATTAATAAGAAAATGCTGTCACTCCAAAAGAAAATGGATAGAGCACACGAACAGGCAATTCAAAAAAGAAGACATAAAAGTGATCAATATATTTATCCAAAAAAGGTCACTTGTATAAAAGAATTTGGAGATAAGGCTGTGTGAAAAATGTTCAAGCTTATGGACCATAAGGGGGAGAGTAAATGAGAACAAATCTTCCAGAGGGTTTCAAAATGTAAAATGTTCATCATTTTATATGTAGAAGTTCAATCTCATTAAAAATTTTTCATGTTAAAGGGATAATTATACAAAGGTAAACTAAATGGAGTGATGTTTTAATAATAAAAAAAGAATAAACCTAAATGTCAGTTCATATGTGCATATATACCAAAGAGCCATTACAATAGATAGCTGACATTACAACAGATACGTCTATTATAATGAAATACAGCTTGCCTGTGGTTACTAACTGCTCCAGGTAAAAATCTCGTGCTGATTGCAGAACTTGTATGGAGGGAAGTTTAGAACAGCAATCTAGCTGGGAGTGAAGGTAAAGGCTTGAGAGAATTCTACACTTTTTACCTAAACTTTTTGCTCATTTAGGGTGGTTTGGGGGAGGAAGAACATATGGAGATCATTGGTGTTATTGACTGATTCCAAATTATGCAACACTGTCTACATACAGTTTTGCAAATACCAAGTCTTGCCAAATATCATGTTTTGCCTTCTTTGTAGACCCAGATCCCTTAAAATCCCCCAAAGTCAGTTAATCATATTTTATAGACCTCTATTAGGCTGGTAGTTTTATCCTTCTAAATACTTTAAAATTCTAACACTGTGTGTTCTCAGACTGATCGTGACTTACTTTAACCCCCTTTTGTCTCAGTATGACACTCAAGGAACACTGATCTGTGAATCATTTGAGCAGACTTTTTCTACATTATGGTGAATCTTTTTTTTTTCCAAAACATGTTGTTAAGGAGAAGATTAAACCATTGATGTGTTGCTCACCTCACATTTTTTTTCCTTAAAGGTTGAGTCCTTATAGGTTAGATTCTGCTTCTCAGATCCACAGTTGGGTACCCTCCGTACACACAGGATAAACACCCAAAGTTTATTCTATGAAAAACACTTTTCAAATGATTTTATACTACAACCAATAAAGATTCATTCCAGGGTATGTTACTTATTTGAATTTATTTTTATGCTAAACTAGGAGAGTTGAAAGCTATTTAGGTCTTGTTGCTAACAGAACACAGGACTCTTTCACAATCCAGTCTCCACACATTTGCTAGGTTTTGTGGGCTCACATTTGCATTCTTTCTCTGCCCTTTAGCTTTTTGTTTTAGGGAAGCTTTAGAATCTGGGTTAGACTCGATTTCTGCTTTCTAGGATGTTATGGTACAATCTAGTTTACAATTGGATTCCTTTCCCTTATACTAGGCCAGCCTTCCCATGAGGATTCCCTGGACACATATAGACCTGCTCCCTGACACCTCCCAGCAGCCACAGAGTATCTTTATAATTTACTGGTTAGACCTGTTCACAGTAGTGCTGATCCCCCACCTGAAGCTTGTCTGAATGTCTGCCGAGGGGCTCCACATAGTGCTAAAGGCAGATGTTTTCTGCATGGCTCATGTCTTCCAGTCCCATTAAAGTAATTCATATAAGTCCAGTGAACCAATGTAATTCACATTGCTTCCCAGTCTTTGTTTCATGGATGTTAAGATCAACTTGAAAAGTTAGGATTATAGCAGTGGGAGAAACCAGTAGAAGAAGCTTCAGTGTTTCTCCAGATGTTTCCCTCTCTCTAGATTGCTCAGTTTAGAGAGGACTTGAAGGGCATTAGGATTCTTCCATGATCACAGATACCTGCAAGAGACTTAACCTGCTCATATGTGACACCCGCGCAGGTGACAGTCTTTATCCTCACTCTCATCACGCCAGCAACAATTTTTTATTGATTTTTTTCATGGTTCGGAGAATAGAGTTTAACTGTTAGAGTTATCTCTGTCCTAGTGTTGCTAGGCTATTTGGATTGGAAGTCATAGGAGCAGAAAATCTTGGTAATGCTGAAAAAAAAAAGTTTGGTTAGCTTTCAAGTATTTCACTCAGTGGGTGAATCAAAAAATCATTTTTAATCTGAAGGTTATTCATGTAATAATTAAGATGACACATTTCGAGCTCCCCCTTTCTGACAAATGTTTCTTTAAAGAGACACTGATGCCTCATAGAAAACTTGCAAGACGTGACACATCAGCAGAAATTGTTTCTGCACAGAATGTTTTTCAAAGATTTTTCCTGAGTAATCACTGGCATTTCCCCCCTTTTTTCTATAGTCTTTGCAAAACCTTCTGTTACTGCACGCTTGTTATTTTTGTGCTGTTAGTAAAGGTTTCATTTTTAAAACAACTTCTGAAACCACAGTATATGTAAAATTGCGTTTAAAATAAGCCAAACACTCTGATTTGAATACTGATTAGATGAAGCACACTCATCAATAAACATGGAGCCACAATGACCTCGGGAGGGCGAGGAGCTTGTGATGTGCATCAATTGTGTTTGGGAAATAGCTTTTACTTATGACTCCAAAGTCTGCTTAAATTCAGGTTCCCAAATGCAAAGGACATGAAGCGTCTGCTTCACCTGCCAGCACTGCATTAGGCACGGCTTCTATTTTAGTCAGGAAGTCAGGCAGCGTAATAACAACATAGTCATTTCTCTAGACCATCTTTTCATTTTTCCTACCCCAAATTGCTTTTTAGGGGCTTTGGGAATGGCTTTGCATCCTGGACATGCACTTAGGGAGGTAATGAATCATTATTCCTAAAGCTTGCTTTGATTCTATTGCTTAGATTTAAAAATAGGGAAAAAAATAAAAATGTACTAATTTCCTGTCAGAGGAATAGGATGGCTTCATGCAGTATGACTAAATATTGATCCCATAACAGGCTAGTGGAGGGCAGCAGCTGGGAATTTAATGCCATTCATGTGATTGTTGCAGGAGGGGTCTGTTTGGGTGCCCAGGGAAGCAGTCCAGGAACATCTCATCTGTACCTGTTTTAGCCTCCACTGGGGGAACTTATGTAGTGCATCCCACTGGGCTTCAGTGGTCAGCACAGTGAGGTCAGCTGGAAGTTTCCCCCAGCCTGGAAGCCCAGTTTCAAGAGCCTAGTGCTGTATGTTCTAGACTGGGATGGGTGCCAGCCCCAGAAGGAAGAGGCACAGGTATGGCACTCAGTATGGGCAGCTCCATTCTGCCCCATTACTAACACTGTGTGGCCAGCTGGGTTCCCAGGGGGAATGCATGTGTGGCAGGTGACAGTAAATTTGTGCAGAGGAAAAACCTGTCTCCATATTTGTGCCTGCTGGGTGCTATTCTCCCACGCATGCTCCACCCGTCTTCTTCCCGGTCCTCCAGGTTCTGAGTCTTGCCTTCCACAGGCAAGCTAAGATTCAGAGTAGAGATGTTCCTTGTTTGTTGGTGGAGAAGTCTTTCCACAATGCAGAGATTTTAGTAGTTGCTTGAAACTGAAGAAAAATAAAGTAGTGGGGAAGGGGTGGGAAAGAGGGGGGAAAGACAGAGACAAAGGAAAAGAAGCCACACACTAAATCAGGGAAATGCCTGAAAGTGGCAACGGTGGGAGGAATTTATAAAGCTACTGATGGCTATTTAGCCACACATCTTAAAGATCCCGGCAGGTTAATAAGCTTTGACAACTGGTGCCTCCATCTCATTTTTCCCACAGCATTATGAAATACTCTACAGACCCCATCTTATTGATATTAATGTTGTAACAGCTGCACGGGCTCACCTGGTGTGTTATCAAATGCTCTGTACTCAGCCCTGCCATGTGCCATGCACAGGCTAACCTCCAGGAGCCATCCAGCACCTTCTGCAGGTGTCTGGGCCAAAGCTTTCAGCACAGGTGCCCTTGTGTCACTTCCGAGTTGGGATCCTGGTGAGATATTCGGATTTGACACAATTTGGTAGCTTTCAAGGTGTTAAATGTCCTGAAATACAGGTGCTGGGGAAGAGATGTGCTTTGTTTTAGTCCCAGATAGCTTTTAGCCTCATTCTCACAAAGGAAATAATTCATGGGGAAATAATTAAATGGGTCTGGCTGAATCAGAAAGGGAGAGGTGAGACTATCTTTTTTTAGCAAGTTCGATAGGCATGGCTGAGATGCATGAAGTGAAGTTTCACACTATAAACACAGCCCTGAGAAGTGCATTGGCTTACTTTTAAAATTCAAGCATTTTCCAGGGGCTGAGTTTATCACTGAGGTCTTAGGAAACAGCAGATTATATTGGGCTTACTAAAAATCACTTATTAAGGAGTGACACTGTAGAGGACATAGTACTCCTAGGAAATGATCTTAATATTGATTTCTGTTTGTGTTTCCTAATGGAAAATAACTGCAGTAAAATGCAATCAATATTGATGGGGACAAAAAATTAGTATTGGAAAGGTCATTATAGCTAAAGGGTGCTATGATAATAAATTAGTGATTATCCCAAACATCAACAGCAGCCAATAGAAGGCAGTCAGGCAAAGAGGAGTCACTGGAGGATTATAGCTAATAGTGACCTGACATGGGACACTAGGAGGTTTGGAATCATCTTAATTTTTTCTGTTGTTGTGGCTTTCGTTACATAAGTGTGGTGCTTTCACACAGAGGTATGAAGACATTTATTTACATCCTCTACAGGAATCTGTACTGCAGTTACAGCAAATGAAAGAGAATTTGGAAACTGAAGCCATTGCTTGAAAAAAGATGGCAGAGCAATGATAGATTCCATGTACTGTTGGAAAGGGCAGTGCCCTGGGAGAACGTACCCTCCAAGAGCAGGCCACCTGTGTTCCTTCTTGCCCAGACACTGAAGTTCACTCTCTCACGGCAGAACTTAGGGCAGGCCTGTTTTACCATTTGTGTTGGTACACGTATCTGTAGACTGGAAATAATCACATATGCCTAAATTGCAAATGCAGTTCAAGTAAGATAATGTGAGAAAAAACCTCTTGAAAGTTATAAAGCCTTTTGTAAATAATAGGAATCCTTGTATGAAGACCAATAGCATGAAGGTCATGCTGAATGTGCCAATTTGGCATGGCCCGGGCCAGTAGGAGAACAGATATCTGTCTAATCTCATAGCAAAGGCAAAGAGGCACCAACAGCAACATGTTTTGAACAATTCACTGATCAAAGAGTAACAGGTGAATGGTTTCCTGAGGTCTTGGAATATTGGTCCTTGAAGAACGAATAGAGTTTCATCAGGCAGCTAGAGTAGGTGAGACAGAGCAGGACACTGGAACACCTGCTCATGTTTTTAAGAATCTGTGGTGCCTTTGTTTTGAAATATTTCCCAAGCCTTTATTAAATTGACCACTTCCACTTTTCTGCCCCATTTGTATTTCATGCAGGATTTTATAACAGCACCTATACATATTTTAGAACCTACTATTTATGTATGTCTGATGGACTCAACTAAATTGAGATTTTAGAAGTTGAAAGGTGTGATTTATTTTTAAATGGAAAATTCTAGCTACAATGCCTGGCATGTGGTGGGTACCTAATAATGAATTTCTCAGATAAATTAACAGATGAAGTCGAAGGCACAGGGGTCTAAGAACCAAGATGTGAGATTGTCATATCTATGAAAGTGTATGCAGTGCAGCAAATCTAGATTATAGGGTTGGGGAAAACAGAGTGTTATGGGTAGGAAATTGTGGGTGATGAAGTTACAGAGGATAGGGTTAGATTGCAACTCATGTTTAAAGAGTTGGGGTTTAATCTTATAAACCTTTCAGATTTATAAGAATTATTAAGCAGAGGAGTGACAAAATGGGAAAAATCTGGCAATTATGAGGAAGATGGATGGAATGAAAGAAAACTAGAGGCAAAGGAGACCAGTAAGGATATGAATGCAGTAAGCCTGGGAGAGAGAATGGGATGATGGGAACCAGGGCAGCAGAGAACATAGTAGGAGTGGAAAAGAGGGAATGGATTTGAAAGCCATTTGGGGATGAAGCTGGTTAATTATTATTATACTTTCTCCTCATTATCAACATAATACATGCCTTTTGAACAAATTTGTTAAGTATAGTGTTATGAGTTAAATCGTACTGCTTCAGGGGTGCCTGGATGGTTCAGTCAGTTAAGAGTTTGACTCTTGATTTCCCTCAGGTCATGGTCTTGAGGTTCTCAAGACTGAACCTAGGGTTGGGCTCTGTGCTGACAGAGGGAAGCCTCCTTGGGATTTCCTCTCCTTGCCCTCTGCCGCTCCCCTGCTCTCTCTTTCTGTCTCTCTCAAAATAAATAAACTTAAAAAAATTTATCCTTGGGGAGCCTGGGTGGCTCAGTCGGTTAAGCGTCCAACGTTCAGGTCATGATCTCCTGGTTTGTGAATTTGAGCTGCGTGTCAGGCTCTGTGCTGACCACTCAGAGGCTGAAGCCTGCTCTAGATTCTGTGTCTCCCTCCCTCTCTTTCTCTGCCCCTCTCCTGCTCACGCTCTGTCTTTCTCTCAAAAATAAATAAACATTAACAAAATTTAAAAAATTGTATCCTTTCAAAAGATACATTAAAATCCTATTCTCTAGTATCGGAATGTGAGTTTATTTGGACATAGGGCTTTTATGAAGGTAATCAAGTTCAAATGAGGTCATTAGGGTGGGCCTCATCTAATATGACCAGTGTCCTTATAAAAAGGGGAAATTTGGACACATAGACATGAACAGGGGGAAGACAATGTGAAGTCACACAGGGAGATGATGGTCACGTGACTGGAGTGACACATGTGTAAGTGGAAGAACTCCAAGGATTGCTGCAAACACCACAAGTTAGAAGAGGCAAGAAAGGATTCTTCCCTAGAGTTATCACAGAACACATGGTCCTGCAGACACCTTGATCTTGGACTTATAGCCTCCAGTACTATGAGACTAATTGCAGTCATTTTAAGCCACTCAGTTTTTTGTACTGTGGTATGGCAGCCCTAGAAAACTAATACATGTAGAGCAGTGTGAAGAATTTGGAAATGAAAACTCTTAATACCAACTCCTTGAGGTAATTGCCATTAGCATTTTGGCACATTTCCTTCAAATCTTTTTGAAGTTTCTAGTAGAGACTAACATTGATCATCATACCTTGTATTTATTTAACTAATTTTATAGGTAAAACTAATTTGTTTTTTTTTTCCCATTGGGCCCCTTTATATAGAAAATTTCAAACTATGACAAGATGAAGCTCCCCCTTCCTATACAAGTCACTCATGATTCCACACTTTTATGTCAATCATAATATTTTAACATGTTTCCTTTTAGTTTTCTAGGAGTGTTTTTCAGTTGAGTTCATATTATACAAAAACTGTAAGTTCTACTTTTATTTTTTTAAATTTTTTTTTTAACATTTATTCATTTTTGAGAGACAGAGAGAGACAGCATGAGTGGGGAAGAGGCAGAGAGAGGAGGAGACACAGAATCCGAAGCAGGCTCCAGGCTCTGAGCTGTCAGCCCAGAGCTCGATAAGTTCTACTTTTAAAGGCAATACTACATTATATTTATTTTCTCACATCATTCAAAACTTCAGAAACTTGATATTCCATAATATATCATAATATTCCATCAGTAGATGTACCATAGCATATTTAATCAATTCCTTAATGGTGGACATTCATGTTGTTTCTGGATTTTTTGGTTATTATTTAAAACATACTGAAATAAGTACCCCTTTGCTTGCATAAATATTTCTACATTTCTGGTTGTCTCCTTGGGATATTTTCACAGAAGAGCAAGGAAAGAAATGAGCACTTTATAAGACTCTTGATACATATTGCTATTTATCACTTTCTGGGATGGTTGTACCTTAGAAGCAGTATATGGTGAGATTATTTCATCTAAAATCATTGGATGCTTTAAAGTTTTAAAAAGCTTAGTAATCTGATAAAAATTATATCAGTAATCTGAAAAAAATTAAGTTATAATTTTTTCATTAATGGTGAGTCTGAATATTTCCCTACATCTTGTTTAGATACTTGAATTTCATCTTTTTAAATAATTTGTTCACATTCTTTGCCCAGTTATACGCTGGGATTTTAATATTCTTATCTATTTGAATTTATTGTAATGTTAAGATATTAACCCTCTTAAATACTGTTCCATATATATGGAAACACACATACGTGTGCACAATTTCCTTTAATTCTTTTTTTTTTTTTTTGAATGCAAAGGAGCTAATGATTTTTGGAATTTTTTTTCATTTTCTATTTCTTGTTTTCTATGTATCCAGGCCTAAAGTAAACATAGTAGGGTATCCTAGGTAACCTAAACTAAGATTCTTAGTTTAGCTGTGAAAATATGTGGAGCCACATCTTTTATGGAGCATGTACTTATTAGAGCTGATATTTATTGTCACTTGGGGAATTGATTAGACAAAGAATGAGAAGATTGTCTTTGTCAGCGATGCCAGCTCACTCATTGGTCCAGCAGAGAGAATTGAATATCACTAGTTTTCTCCTTGATTGTTTGGACTGGGTGGTAGTTCTAGGGAGTAAAGGGTGAGGAAGATGATGGTTTGGGTTTATGAAAGATGCTGTAAGATAACAGATGGGTACCAGTAGTTCTGCTCCCAGGACAGGATGCAGCCTGAGTGAAGTGGAAGGCCATGTTTTAATTTGTACATAAAACATGACACTGCCTGATGTCTTCAAATGTGTGGCTTTGGAAAACTTGGAGAACATTCTAGGCATGAGACCTTTCCATGATGCTACCTTTAGGTGTTTTATAATTATCACTGCTGATTGACACATCTATTGAAAAAAGCTAATGCAGGGGAGAATGAAAACTGAAGATGGTTTCTGAGTGTATGTAAAAATTTCCCTTGAAAGGTTGGGGATACTGGAGAGCCCACATATACACATTGTAAAGAAAAAAAGCATGTGGGTTATTTAAGTTAGTGTGATTGTACTTATAGGTGGTTGAGTCTTAGAACATATAGTTAACATTTAAAAAGCCTTCTTCTCTAGAGATTTGATTAATATTAAGAGATATTTTGAATATAGAATTGACTAAACAATGAGTAGCTCTGTCTAATAAGAAAAAGGAGGCTTCATGGGGATTGGCCTTGCTGAAGTTTCCAACTTGGGCAGTTGGGTAGATTCTTGACTAAATCTTTGTTGTGTCTCATGATATATTCAGGTAGAGAGTATGAGAAAACTCTTGGATTACATAAATGGTTGAGTTTAGGAGAGAGAGTTCAAGAGATGTGTTTGAAAATCATCAAACATGGGTAAAAGTTAAAGCCATGAAAGTAAATAAGATCAACCAGGGAGAATATCATCTATTCATACATTCATCCCATCTTTTGTTCCATGATTCATTCTTTGGCTTTTTCAGAAAAAAAAAAAAATTAAATCTGTGAAACTCCAAGCATTTAGGAGTGGTTTTCATGTGTGAGGGATGTTTTAGTGTAGTGATGGGGGAGAAGCCAGATTGTAGTGGGCTGAGGAGCGAATGAGAGGAGAGGAACTCTGGGCACAGAACTTAGGGTATGGAAGGAAGGGAAAAAAAGAAAAATGTTATAATCAAAATTGGTAAGCAGAGTCCTTAGAAATGATTTTATTTTGGGTGGGGATGAAAGAAAGGAAAAGGATGTGTTTTTACTGAGTGAGCATATGTACCAAGCATTGGGCTGACTGATTTCTGTACAATATCTCATTTAATACTTCCCCAAAGTCTTGTGAGTCATGGATTATTATTCTCATTTTGCAGATGAGGAAACTGAGGTTAGAGACCTTGTCTGTGGTTATGTAGCTTAAAAGTGATGATATAGCTAGAAAGAACTGTTGTCTTCAAAGATCTTAGTGAAGACAGAGAAAATGAAGGTACAAGAATGAGATGGCTAACTGATGGAGAGAAATCCCAGAGGATGTTGAAAAGAAGCAAATCCATATATAGGTGGTTCATGTTGGAAACCATATGACATTTTCCTCTGAGAAAGGGAAAACAAGAAAAGGAAGAGTATAGAATTAAATAAGAAGGTAAGGAGGTAAAGAAGAAAGAAGTGGAAGAAATTTGTACATGATTGTGTCTATTTTTTAGTAGAATATTATGACATTTGTTGGAAATCAGACTGTGGAATTGATTTTAGGGGGATTAGGAGAAGATTAAAATATTGAAAGTCTGAAACTCCTGTGAAGGAGCTGAAGATGGACCAAGGAGTGGAAAAAGTGATAGAACAGCTGGGTATCACCAAAGGCCCTCTGAGGTTGGTAACTATGTTTAGAATGGATCTAATGAACATATGTATGTGACTATTCATAAGCCCTGTCAAGTGACCTACGATCAAAAAGAGATGTTTTAGTTCTTTCAGGTTAGAGATCTACAAAGAAATATTCCTAATACTTTCATCAGATTTATTGAGTAGCAGAACTTGTGCTCAGTACTGGGGATATGTGCACAAATAAGTCAAGGGTTGTCTTTTGTGAGTAAACTGCCTATGGAGGGGAATAGACCTCTAAATACATAATTACATTACTGGAATTTAGGAACTATGATAAACAATATTGCAGAGGAGGAAGCTATCTGGGAGGTAGGGAAAGACCTCAGAGAGGTACTTACTTAAGGTAGGCCTGGAAAGGGTTCTAAGAATCCATTATTTCTGGGCCTGCTATAGGTGTCTGTGCCTTATATGACTTTCTCCTCTGTCCTTCAACAACTGAGGCATTCCAAGTGGGTTCCTGGTGTCCTTAATTAGTTGAAATATACAAAGCTCTTCTCAATACACTTGGTTTTAAAAAGGTGCGTACTCTCCTCATGTACTTGTATCTTGAAGCTTGCATTTTACTATTCTCCAAAAAGCATGAAATAGGGGCGCCTGGGTGGCTCAGTCGGTTGGGCGGCCGATTTCGACTCAGGTCATGATCTTGTGGTCTGTGAGTTCGAGCCCTGCGTCGGGCTCCTTGCTGACTGCTTGGAGCCTGGAGCCTGCTTCAAATTCTGTGTCTCCCTCTCTCTCTGCCCCTTCCCCATTCGCACTCTGTCTCTCTCTGTCTTTCAAAAATGAATAAATGTTAAAAAAATTTAAAAAAAAAAGCATGAAATAGACCAGGTAAGATCTACCCCAGGATGTGTCTTTGAAAAACAGAGGGAATTCATGGAATACCCAGAGGTTACCCAAGAAACTGGAATGATTTTTCCTCCACTCTCCTCCTGGCACCTTGCTTCTAGCTGGCACATCAGCTTCTTAACAGAAGGCCTCTGCTGCCTAAAGTAGGTGCTACTGATGACTATTGGAGCAACACGCAGGAGTAGGAAATGTCAGTTTGCCTGCAGACTGGAAAGCTTATGTCCTTCAGTGATTTTTTTTATAGCCATCAGTCAGTACATTCTAGGCAGAAGCTATAGAAGTATAGACTAACATACCTCTCTAGGTCAGACAGGTAGAAAACATTCATTTTGTCTCATAATAACACAATGTCCTTAAAAAGTGGCCTTGGAATGATGGAGGGAGGTAGTGAGTTGAATAGCTATTTCTTGCTTCCCTTAAATACAGTGCTAATATACTTCTCAGAACTTTCTATATAAAGGCTTCAGTGTATTTTTTCCCACTCTTTTCTGTGAGAATGAGTATTTTCCAGGATAAGCTTTAACTGGTGAAGCAGACTTCAAGCTTCTCATTTGCATTGTTGGGTTATGCTCTTTCATAGTTTCATGAACAATAACCTCCCACTTCTCCACAGGCTGATGGGATAATTTGCTCTGCTGAGAAGATGAAAACCAGAATGTAGACGTTTTCTTAAAGCACGTGGTTCAATGGAAAAGCTTCCAACAGTGCAGACAGTGAAGTTTTAGGTCTTTTAGATTATAGACTGGGATAAAAGGTCTTTCTGTAAAGAAGACTAGTACAATCCATGTGATCGATACTTTTAGACTTAAAAGAAAATCCTTTAACAATACATTTGTTTCTCCTGTGGTTTCCTGATAATGATGCTGGGAGAGAGAAACCTGTCAAGTAGGCTTGGTTTCAACTTTGCTTGTCATTGGAATCATGCTGGCAAGGGTAGATCCCCTCTTTCTTCACTTATTATCTGCTATTTCATAAATTTCCTTTATGATGTATGGTACTGGTGATTAGTAAAAGGTAGATTGTGGAAGACTGTCCTTGAGAGTATTTGAGCCCTGGCAGTCTTATTTAGTGTCCCGACTTTTACTTGGGCGCCCCCTGTTGGTGATATGTTTGAGAGCTGCAGCATGCCAAGCAGTCTGTCCCCTCACACTTTCTGATGAGAGCTGTGTTCACAAGGAAGGCAGTAGGAGCAGAGAGAAACATCTGTGGGATTTTCTGATGTCCTCCCTAGAGTTACAGTCTCTGTTAAAACACTCTACAGGGTAATTAAAGGATTGTTCCATTAAGCTTTTGCCTCTGTGACTGTTTAAGATCAGGTGATGGGAAGCTGTGGCTGACCCACTGTACTTTCCTTAGTGACTAGTGGTTGGTAAGGAGAACCTTTCCTTCGTTTCTCTAATGCTGTCATTTGAGCTACTCCCTGGGAAAGGAAAAGTTATGATTCCCTCTAGGATATTTTTATTACTGCTCACAAGAGAGTCTAGGCAACCCTAGGAAAGCATAATGGCAAGAACCAGTAATAAGGGATTATGCTTTAGGTAACTTTGGGTGTTCAAGGTTTATTTGCTTCTGAGTGACTGACTCATGGGGTATTCTAATGGGAGCATTCCGTAATCATTACTGTTGTGTTTTCTGTAGGAAAAGCCATAATCCTAACAGATGTTATTCATATTCATGGAAATGTCTGATGCCTCTTTTTTTTTTTTTTTTTTTTTTTTTTGCGTTTCACCAAGTCCCATACTCTGTAGCAGTGAAATCTGCAGTGAGCATTGGGCACAGCTGGTTTTCCATGGTGCTCCTTTTAATTCCCAATTCAGCTGCCCTGGCCTCCACAAGAGAAAGGCAACAGTGAATTCGATACCTCAAAACACCTCCTCAGAGCACCAGAGGAATAGAAGAGATGTACATGTGGCTGATGTGACAATAAACCGTATTTCTTTTTGGAAAAAGCTTCTTCAATACCTGATAACTCATTTTCTCCTGAATTAAACGAGGCTGCTTGCTGAATTAAATTGGCTGTGCAGGGATTTCAGTTAGAGAGGCTGGCTATGCTAACAAATAAACCCCTATTTTTCATTTCTCCTGCTAGTTCTAACAATGTTTGTAAGTTTTGAGGCTGTATTATTAGGTGATTTGAAGCTATATAATTAGATAATATTAAAGTTTTGTCTTCCTGATCAATTGACATTTTTAGATGAAATGACCCACTTTATCCCCCACAGAGCTTCTTGCCTTAAAGTTCATTTGTGTTTGTAGTTCATTAGATAACCAAACCAGCTTTCTTTTGGTTAATTCTTACTTGATGTGTCATTTTTTCCTCTGGTCTTTTTACCTTTAGATTTTCTGTATTTTTATGTTTTAGATGTATCTTTCATTTGTTTTAAGATCTCCTGACTTTGGTACAATGAATGATTTTTAAATGAAATGTATACATTTTGGGTATTATGTTATGAGATTAAACTGTTAAACTGTTTTATCAGTTGATCTTTTCTGATATCTCTCTGATAGGGGAAGTGGAGGTGGAGGGTGGCCGGGCCTGTTAATTTTGGGTCGGGGGTGAGAGCTCCAGCTTCCTGTCAGGTCCACACCAGTACCTTCCTGGCTGGGAGGGGTAGGAGTGACTCATTGCTGCTCCCCACGTCAGGTGGATGGGCAGTGGCAAAAATCTGTGACTCATTGCTAGGACTCCTCTGACACCTCCCCAGCGCCTTACTATTCCAAGGAGATGGAAGTATCCAGGCTTTTCATGTGATCTTTGTTGACATTGCGGATGGGAGGTCTTTCCTTCTCAGCAAGGATGAAGTCATAGCGCCCTATTTGATCTTCTCTGACACCACCTCTGTAGGGTGGCCAGGTCAGAGCACCTCATTATGTACAGTGTGGTAGGGGTGCAAATCTAGGCTCCCGACTCTGTCCTTGCTGCTTGGGGTGGGGTTCCAGTTTTTGCTGTGGTGGATGCTCAGAGTTGAACAGTTGTCTAAGGTTTCTTCATGGGGCGTGTAGGTGGCTCCGTCAGTTAAGTGTCTGACTCTTGATTTCAGCTCAGGTCATGATCTCATGGTTCGTAGGTTCAAGCCCTGTATCATGTTCTGTGCTGACAGCACAAGCCTGCTTTGGATTCTCTTTCCCTCTCTCTTTGCCCCTTCTCCGCTTGTGTTCTCTGTCAAAATAAATAAATACACTTAAAAATAAAAGTTTTCTTTCTACTAGATCCCATTTTTAGTCTTTTGGCTGAAGAAAGCAGAGTTTTGTTGGGGCTTTTTGTGTGCCCCTATTGGTGTTTCAAGCTTGCCAGCTTCTGCAGCAACAAGTCTAAGATTTGCAAAGCAAAAAGAAAACCTGAGGACACACCACTGTGTTGTTCCTTGAGTCTCAAGATTCCTACTTGATTTGCTTTCTTCTCTCCATCTTTCAGGGTCATCTTATGTTTCTTTTATATATAATGTCCCAACTACTTAGTTGTACTTAGTGAGAGTAGGGAAAAGTAAGTCTCCTATATATTCCTGAAAGTGGAAGTCTCCAACGTGTCTTTCTTAAACCGCATTTAGCGTTCCTTTTGAAAAAAACCCATTCTGAAACAATCTGTCTTCTTAATGGAACATTTAGTCCTTTTACATTTAATGTAACTCTTGATACAGTAATATACGGTACTATTTTATTTTGAACTTTCTTTCACTTCTTTTATATGTTTCTCTTTTTTTCCTTAATTGATTAATTTTTCTTTTTCATCTCCTTGTTTGAAAATCATACATTCCATTTTTATTTTTATTTGTAATGATAGTATGCATGCTTAACTTACCAAAGTCTCAATTTAGTTAATACCTATTTTACTTTCTTGAACCATATAAGTGGATTTAGACACGTTAGCTCTGTTCACCCCCTCGTAGTTAATTATTCTTTGGTGGTTTTAGATTTTAATCATCTTATTTATTCTATAACACATTGTTATTGTAGTTTCTTTCTTTCTTTTTTTGTTATTGTAATTTCAGATAGATCTTTTTTTCACTGTGCTTATTGATTTCTGTGTTTATCATTTCTTCTCAGAGCTCCCACCATCCTTCCTGGATCATTTACCTTCTCTTTGAAATGCAGTAGTGAAAAAAGCTGAACATAAATACTCTTGGATTCTGTTTTTGTAAAAAATATCCTATTTTGTCTTCTTTTGATTTTTTTTTTTTTTGAGAGAGGAGAGCAAGAGACAGAGAGAGCAAGAGAGAGAGAGCGAGAGAGAGAGAGAGAGAATGCATGCACCAGTGGAGAAGGGAGCCAGAGAATCTTAAGCAGGCTCCACACCCAGCATGAAGCCCAAGATGGGGCTCAATCCCATGACCACGAGATCCTGACCAGAGCAGAAATCAAGCGTCGGAGGCTTAACTGACTGAGCTAACCAGGCACTGCATTGTCTTTGTTCTTGATGGATATTTTTACTAAGTACATAATTCTATAATTTTCTCTCAACATATTAAACACCAGTCTAATTTAAGACTTCCATAGTTACCGAGGAGAAGCCAGATGTTAGTCTAAACTGTTGCTCCTTTGAAGGCAAAGGAGTTGGTCTTTTTTCTCTAGCTGCTTTTAACATCATTTCCTTGCTTTGGTCTTCAGCAGATTTACTATGAGGTGTCTAGGTTTGTTTTGTTGGGCTTTTTGAATTTGTGGATTAGAGTCCTATGATTCTGGATAATTTTCAACTTATATTCCTTTAAATATTACCTCATCTATCTGTGTCTGATTTTTTGAACTCCAAATAAGTGTAGTCATGTTTTTTCACTTCAACTGTTTATGTCTCTTAACCTTCTTTTTTATTTTTTATCTATTTGTCCTTTTGCACTACCTATAATCTGGATAATTTATTCATATCTATTTTCTAGTTCACATATTCTCTCCTCATTTATGTGTTGTTATATTTATCCACTGGTTTTTAAATTTCACATCTACACATTACACTTGGTTTATTGGTTTATTTTAAATCTGCTTTGTCCAACTCACATATATCTCTGACTTTAAAATTTTCTTTAAACGTGTTAAACATAATTATTGCATAGTTTGTGTCTGAAAGTCCTTCTTTATCACAAGTCCTTTTTAAACTATGTTGTTTTCCTGCTGGTTCTCAATCATGGTGTGTTTTTTCCTTTTGGTTTTAGTTTTTGTTTATGAGATGATTTTCTTCAAAACAAGATATTTTTGTTTTGTTTGTTTTTTGTTTTTTGGAGAGGATTTCCATTTGCCTTTGTCTGACAACTAGAGGGAATTATGTCCCAAATATCTAATTTTAATCTTTGATGTGAAGCTTTTCCAAACACTGAGGCAGTGTACATTTGTCGTGTGGACATTGGTGAGGGTTGGCTGTGGTTCTGAGTTCTCATTGATGATTTTTCCTCTTTGTTCAGCATTAGGTTTTGAGATACACAGATTTCCTTGCAAGCTTCTGGAGTTGTGGACAGAGGGCTATTTTTGGTTGGCTGTTACACTGAAGGTTTATCTCTTTGGAGTTACAACCTGTAAAACCTCATGAGTCTATGAAAATTGAAGCTTTAATTTACCCAGTTAGGCAAATGATCTCAGGGTGAAAGGTGGCTTCAGTATTCTGCTTCTTTGGGTTCTCATTTAAATTAGATTATTTTTACTTGAGAATTTATTTTATTCTTTCCAGTTTACTTTAAAAAAATTAAAAATATTTACATGTATATACTGCGTTATTATTTTCAGCAAGTTGTTCTAAACACTTATTTAGCCCACCATATTAGCAGAAACCATATTTGTGTCTGAACTATAGTAATTATAGTGGCCCTTTTTGGAACATATTTGCATTGTTCTTTTCATTGTTCACGATTTTCTGTATTGCCTGTGTCTTTGATTATGCTGATCTCTTCCAGTATTTTTATTTTTTGTTACTCTTTTTCTGTTCAAAACCTGCCAACTCTAATATACAAATGTTCTACGTGTGTATTTCTGACATTTGGCACTATTTGTAATACCTGAAGAGTCAGGGAAGTTACTTTTGTCTTTTTTTCCTTAAATTTCAATTTTTTATTTTAGGGAAACAGTGCGAGTAGGGGAGAGGGGCAGAGGGAGAGAGAGAGAATCTTAAGCAGTCTCCACGCTCAGTGTGGAGCCCTGAGGTAGGGCTTGATCCCACGACCCTGCGATCATGACTGGATACGAAATCAAGCTCAACTCATTGAGCCACCCAGGCACCTCTGCTTTTTTTTTTTAATTCAGTTTTTATTTGGTTAGTAAAATTAAGGAGCTCAATAAATCTTTAATATATATTTGGCCAAGTAGTGTATTCCACAAGGTTATAATAGTACTATTTTAGCAACATTTATTTTTTATTTTATCTTTTTAGTGTTGATTTTTTTGAGAGACAGAACATGAGCTGGGGAGGGGCAGAGAGAAAGGGAGAGACAGAATTCAAAGCAGGCTCCAGCCTCTGAGTTGTCAGCACAGAACCCAACGTGGGGCTCGAACCCAGGAACCATGAGATGATGACCTGAGCCTGTAGGTTGTTCAACTGACTGAGCCACTCAGGCACTCCTGTTTTACCAATATTCTTAAGCAGTGATAGCATTTACTCAAATAAATATGTAATGAAGTATTTTTAAAGACCAAAGCAAAGTTGGTTTAGTTTTCTCACTCAGGAAACTCTGAGTTGATTAACATCTTAATTTGAAAATCTTCAAATCTGTTCATATGTAAACAGTGGAATGTGTAGGTTTTACTTCTCTTTAAGATTTTATAGAAGCATTAGATTTGTTCAAAAACCTGAAGTATGAGTCACTTAAACAGAACTTAGATGCTTATGTTACTAGAAACTTGATATAACTTCTGAAAGGATGGTTATTCAACTCATTCATCACTTAATGCTCAAAGTTCATTCATCATGAGTACTTTATGTCATTCTTTAAAATAAAACCAAACTTTTTCAAAGATTCAAATTACTGCAAGTCGCATTGTGATATGTCCATATGGTACATTTTGTAACTAACAAAAGAAGAAGGAAATAACATCCTAATCTGTTTCATTCATTCATGTGCTCTCTTTATTTCATTCAGGAGGATTTTCAACAGAAAGAGCTCCAGTGATGGTAGAAACTACAGAAATAATGTTGGGAATGCATTATTGGATGCAAATGTTGGAGAAGAGTGAGGAGCCTAAGTAATTCTTCCGTGTTGTGCTTTGCATAACTGAGCCTGCATTCTGATAGGAGCAAGAGGTTTTCCTATAGTAGTTTCTGTAGGAAGAAAAGAATACAGAGGTTTTATTTTTTGTAGTGGGAGACTCAGGTTAAACTTCCACAGAAAATAATATAACTCTTACAGTGTACAAAGGCAATTTAATGAGGAGCACTGTCCATAGAAATATATTTCAAGATAGACATGTAATTATAAGTTGTCTAATAGTCACATCAAAAAATAAAAAAAAAAAACAGGTAAAGCTTTTATACTATATTTTATTTGATGCAATATATCCCAAATATTATTTCAAAATATAAGCAACAGAAAATTGAGATATTTTACAGTCTCCTTCTTTGTACTAAGTCTTCAGAATCCAGCATGTATTGTGCACTTACAGCATACCTTAACTGGCATACTAGTATTAGAAATATTTTATCTCCATTTAGATTTCACTAAACAGAAAAAATAGATTCATATCTAAGTTGTTTCAAAAATACTTAAAATTTTCTACTGACTGAAATGAGTATCAGTCATAAAATTTGTCTAAATGAATTAAAATGACATAAAATCAGATATATAGTTTTTGAATGTTCAATAGCCACATGTGGTTGGAGGCAACTTTATTGGACAACAGGGCTCTAAGCCAATGTTAGACATGAGAAATGAAATCTTATTTAATATATACAAGTGAGGTTAGGCTCATGTTATTAATAATAACTTGGCAAACTAATAATTTATATGAAATTGCATAAACAAAGCAATTTTTATAGTGATCTTGTCCCCAAGACTGAAAGTTCTATGCTAATATTGAAAGGAGCATAAATGCAGTCGTTTGCTCTAGATTTGCTATTTCCAGGCTAACCAGAGTCAGAGCTCATAGTCAGCAACAACAGAACAAAATCTGGGTTTGGTGCAAGACCTGGGTCAGAACCTCAGAGTTCAGGATCTAGTAAGGGGCGAGGCAGCAGCAACAATGTAATGTATCAAAGGGTTTGCCTTTCAGCCCAGAGGCTGGGTCTTGTTAACCCCTGCTGCCCAATCAGCCTGCTGCACTGCAGTGTCAGGTCAAGGGAAACATCTGCAGCTGGTAGGCAACCCAATAATCAACTGATTATCTATCTATCTATCTATCATCATCATCATCATCATCATCATCATCATCATTTATAATCTATCTTGCAAAGAACCATGCTGTGCCTTCTAGACTTCATGTTAGAGGTGACTTATCCAAGATCACCAGAGGAGGTATTTGATATTGTAGCACTACAGGTAAGATTTTGAGTGGGCAAGTGGCTCCTGAGTAGCTCGGTTGCTTTAGCTTCTGACTCTTGACTTTGGCTCAGATCATGATCTCACAGTTTGTGAGTTCGAGCCCTGCATCAGGGTCTGCACTGACAGTGTGGAGCCTACTTGGGATTCTCTCTTCTTCTTTCTCTGCCCCACCCCCACTGGTGTTCTCTCTCTGTCTCTCTCTCCCTCTCTCCCTCTCAAAATAAATAAACTTAAAAAAAAAGATTTTGAATGAACAAGAAGAGAATATACACACACACATGCTAAAATTTCCAATTTGTTTAGCTAAGAACAAAGCAAGATTGAGGTCAGTATATGTAACAGGAGCTTTTCTCTTGCCCCTTGTTCTATACAGGCAACTGTAGCTGGTGAGCTTTCTTCTAACCAAAGATCTTGTCAGAGTGAGAACGAAGATGGGTTTTTGCCAGCCACTGCTCTTTTTACTGGGGTTTCTAACACTATTTTAGAGGAATTACATCAGTAATGTTGGTACTTCCCATTTAAATGTTTATAAACATGAGAATTTTCTAGTTTGAATCAACTGAGGCATCAGCAAGTCCCTGTCCTTGTCAGGGCCCAGGCAGTCCTAGGCACACCCCCAGTGCTGGTCTCTCAGTGACCTGGAAAGTTAATCTTTCCATAAACATATTGTCCAACTTTGCTGATGTTGTTTCTTATGATAGTTTTGTTTTATTCTTTGACCAGAACATAAAATGGAATCTGGGGGAAAGAAGATAGGAAAGCAAATTGATTATTCAAAATATAAATTAAATTCAGCTATAAGACCGAAAATTATTTTTCTTGAACACCTGAGTTTGTTGACCTAAGATTATTCACACTTGTTACAAGTTGAACCTGTTCAAAATTTCCAAATATCCTCATGATCATCCAACTCTGCACCATAGACTAATTATAAATGCTGGTCCAAACTGATCTAGAAGCAATGAGTGTTATCCAATGAGGGATTTAGTGTGTAAAGGTAAAGGGGATTCAAAGGTTAGTAAGGCTTTCAATGAAAACTTTAGTGTGAAAGAGAACTATATTATGTCTTACATTTCCCTATTAAAGGAAATCCTAGATACAGGAGAAGTGGTAAAGGAAGAAAGGGAGAAATACAGAAGGCTATTTTTGAGACTGTTGGCAACTCTGAATTTCTAAAATAGCCAAGTCTCTTCCTGGCCAAGGAGGAGTCCTTCCAGCAACATCAGCTATACTGGCCTGCCCTTCAGTCTGCATACCTATATGGGGAAGACATCTATTGGGTATTTTTTCATTCCCAGCAATTATTTTTCAACATGTTCTCCCTCCATTTTATGTAGAATTTGTGAAGTGTCCACTGTCACAGGACAGAGTTATTGTAACACCACAGCAGACACCAGAATTTTGGGGTTTTGAAAATCTAGGCTGTTGAGTACAGATGTAAAGATCATATAGGACTTGGGTAAACAAATTTGGAAGAATATGCATTTCATTCATAAGAATCTGTTTCCACCAACTTAAAGACTAGATACATTTTTCTTTTCCCAAACTAGAGGCAAAGGAAAGAGGAAAATCTATAGAACCATAAGACAATTCAGGTTTTGTTGAACCTTTGTGAAGAGACATTGTGTCTCTTAGTGTTGAACAAAGACTTGAGAGATGAGATAGAATAAGATGACAGTGGCTTGGATAGTGTGAAAGCAATGGAGCATGTGGAAAAGGGACAGGTACTAGGTAAATTTTGAAGGTAGACACAACAGAGTTTGTAGAAAGATTGAATGAATGTTGCAGAAAGGGGGTGGGAGTCAAGGATGACTCCAAAGCTTTTGACTGGAACAATAGGAAGGAATTGTTATTATCAGAGATAAGGAAGTCTGTAGGCAGAAGTGTATATTTTTGGAGAGAGAGAGAGAGAGAGCGAGAGAGAGAGAGAGAGAGACTGTGTGTGTGTATGTGTGTGTGTGTGTGTGTGTGTGTGTGTTGATCAATGATTTAATTTTAGGCAAGTTAAATATGAAGTGGTTAGTAGGTATCCAAAGGGAATAGTGCAGTAGACAGGCAGTGAGGTTGGGATTAGAGATATAAATTTGGGAGTCAATGTCATATAGATAATAGGACTGGATCAGGTCACTAAGAGAGTGAGTAAAGATAGAGAAGAAAGGAAGACCAAGGAATAAATACTGGGGCATTTTAAAATTTTGAGATGTGCAAAAGTAAAGGAAGAGGAAGAATCGGGTAAGAGGAAAACCAGAAATTTCTCTAAATACTCACCTAGTCAACAACCCCACACCATAACACATTTGTGTTCTGGTGAAATCTACTTTACTTGAAAGGAGGCTATTTAGAATAGGAGGAGGAGAGGGGTACTTGGGTGTCTCAGTCAGTTGAGTGCCCAACTTCGGTTCAGGTCATGATCTCATGGTCCGTGAATTCGAGCCCCACATCGGGCTCTGTGCTGAATGCTTGCTTGGAGCCTGGAACCTGCTTCAGATTCTGTGTCTCCTTCTCTCTCTGCCCCTCCTCTGCTCATGCTCTGTCTCACTGTGTCTCTCAAAAGTAAATAAATGTAAAAAAATAAAATAAAAGTATAGGAGGAGGAGGAAAAATGGAAACATATTCATAGAGCCCTTCTTCTTTACTTCACCACTCCCCATGCCTCAGGTTTTCCAGGAAGATACAAGGTTTTGTAAGCAGATTGTATCTTATAATATCCTCAGGTCTAGTTCATCATCTGCTTTGGAAGATCCATCTTTTGGTCCCCTGCCTGCCTTCTCCAGGAGTCATTAGTACAATTTTCTGTGGATTAGTAGAGGGCTTTTTACAATTCAGGTCCAAAACATGAATACCCCACATTTTCCATATTTTGGAAGTGTCTCACTCCACCATTTCCAGAAATTTTTGCAGCTCTTGAACTGTTTTGTCATGAAGCTTTCAAAAATGGATATCCTGTTCATGACGGATTTTCTGCTTCTTGAACAAACTTGGTTAAGACAGATAACGTTTATCATTCTTTTTTCCTTTGTAGTAATTTCCTGTTGGGGAAATTCTTGAATTCTATATATAAATAGCTCATGTTAAGAGATTATTACCAAGTCTATTGATTTAGCATCTGAATTGAACATTATTTTAAATAGGATAGGTTATTTAGACTATAAATGAGGATTAGAAGGCATGCCATTTTCTAGTATATTGAGGAGGAACACTTTTATCTGTATAAAAGAGCTTGTGGGCCCAATGGCTCAAGCGGATGTGCACCAGAAGCCTTAAAGGTAATCAAATGGATTCTGAGATGCATGAGATGATGACTTCCAGAGAATGAAATGCCCTTCACTGGCTTCACTGATAAGGCAAAACTAGTAAACATCAAAGGCAGTCCCTACCTTGCAGTCCTTTGGGCTTCCTCTATGCTTGATTCTGACCTTTCTGACATTGGAGAAAAGTAAATTTAAGAGCTAGCATTTTACAGAAGGACAGAGTCATTGCTCTCCTTCTTATGCACAACTTTAGTGATGAATATATTCAGAACACAGATAACTGGCTCTGAAAATAAGGAAAATCTTTCCTAGTGTCATTTATTTGTGTATTGTACAGATGTGTGTCTTTAAGAGCATATAGAGGTATTGTCATTCCTTTGAACTCTATAAAGGAATGGATTATATCTTCATGTGCTTTGTACAACACCCAAGCCCAATATTCTACTTATACTTGGATTAAAATATAACTTAATGATGATAACTATGCTTGGATAAATGAACGATATTTGATATTGTACAGAGCATAATAGGTATTTATTTGTCAGAAACAGAACTTTTCCTGTTTATATTTCTATAAAAGTAAATAATTAGGATGATTTCTGTATCTTTTCTTTGCAGAAACTGGCTTCAGACTTTGTTAAATCTTTAGCTATGTCTTGTGCACTGTGACATAGTCTATGGCACTGGAGTCTGACCATTGTGGTGTTTGCCAAGCAGGCACAAAGGTTAATTGAAAATCTGTAATAGCTACAATACTACACAGCAGAATCCTCATAGCTATTTTCTTCATTTATAAAGGCTTGAGCCTGTCTTACCATTAATATCAAGAGCACAAATGATTCCTTTGAGTGAGATTTCAGAGCACAGAATCTGCAAAAGGGGAAAGAGTTGATGCATGTGGATTGCTTTCCAGGAGGTATACAATGCCTTTCATAAGCTTACTTTAAAATGCCTTCCTCACATTTGCCTAAAACATATGAATACGTGCTAATGGGGGGAGTAAGAAATCAATTGTAAAACTAACATGAGGGGTAACTAAGTCATACATATTTGGTTTTTTTTTCCACTCCAAATAACCTACTTTTTAGTTAGGACTTTCAGATGATGCTATAAGATGAATATTCTGATTTTGCATAGGAGAACAAAAGGTTTTATGACAAAAAGAATGAATAAAACTAAACCCAGAGTCCACAGACCTTGAACCTTAATGGTCTCAGGTGATTTTCTCATGTAATACTTAGAGAATTGACCCTGTGGGCTGGGACTGTCAATTGAGACTTGAAAGGCTCTGATTTTGAGATTGTTTGCTTACTGACATTTGATCTTTGCTAAATCACAGAACTGTCTCTGCTCCATTTTCTTGCCAGTAAAAGAAAGATGATCCTTGACACTCACTCAGCTTGTAAGATGTTATTAAAGTACCTTGGTTAACACGGTATCAGGGAGCATTTTTAGCATCTCAAACATCAACACTGTCTAACCAGAAGTCTCTATTACTGTTGTGTAGTTGCTGTTGGCTTTTTCTGCATATAGGAAGAATTCAAGTGGCTTTCGCTTCCTCTTTAGTTCTTTGAAAATCACATAACAATATTGCCTTTGTTTTATACAGAACAAGTAAAGTGGAATACATAAAGTCAGGCAGAATTGCTACTTGTCCCATTCTATTAATAACGATTTTTTTACTTCTGCTGAAATTTGAAAAATATTTGCTTCATTTAAAAGATATAGCTAGTTCCTGTCATCAGTTCTACTTTTACAGTCTAACTTCACAACAGAGAGCCTGCCATGTAAATATTTTAAGTGAGAAGTTCCCATCTTAAGCTAACAAGTAATTATCCTTCAGAGTAGAACTACACAAGGAGTCTTAATTAATGAGTATCTTTTAAGTGTCTTTCCCTGTTGCTGTTGACATAAAAGCTAGAAGACTTAAACAGGTGAGATCATTGCTTAGGGGGGAAAGAAAGGAAAAGAAAATACAACACCTCTGAGAACTAATCTCAAGAGTTCTCAAGACAGTCCCTCCATCATTCAGTTCACCTTGCAATTTAAAACATTGTAATGCCTTTGTGCTATTACTGTCTATTTTGAGTGTTTCCTAAGATTTTCAGTTCTTTGTTCCTGCTTTACTGCTGAGAATTGCTTTCTTCTGTGATACTAAAATTATTTTTCATTGTGTGTTTCCTTACAACTTCATAACCACAGAATTTGTCCCCCTCAGCAGAAACTAGTTCCTTGTTATTTTCCCATCTTCACTTATTTCCAATATACTAGTCAGCCAGGCAACCAGTAAAAGAAAAGGCCTGTTGGCATCATTATGTGTGAGATTTTCTGTGGGAAAAGGTTTTCTTTTACTCACTTTTTTAAAAATGGTGTCTGAGATGAGGGCATGAGGCAAAAAGCTCAAATTGGATTCTTAAAAATAAAAATATAGGAAAAGACACTAGTTCAAAAACACAGCCTACAATGCCATCTTAGTTCTAAGAACTGAATATAGTTTTCAGGCTGAATTCAAAGGGTTCTTCATTTTGGGGTCAGCCCAGCTTAGAGAACAGAAGGCACCATATGGAACAGAGTCTAAGGCAATTATACCAATAAGAGTTTATAATGAAATGGTTTAGAAATAATAAAACCTAGATTAAGTAGGACCCAGTTAACTGGAACTTTCAATTATCCACATTTTAGTCTGTTTTTATCTTTTAAAAGAATAGCTAAGTAATGAGAAAACAAACTTATTAAGTGAAAAAAATCCCTTCTTTTATTATATTGGAGGAAAAAAAGGCCCATGGACTATGGATTAGCACCTATTTTTCTACCTAAATTCAGAGATCCAGGAACCAACTTTTAATAGAGAGTGTTAAGAATAGGCAAATTTCTGACTTGCAGATAATGAAAGACCAGTATAAAGTTAGTCTCTTTTTCTGTAGTTTTCACAGACATGTCTACCATACTACCAAAAAAGGACTAGACTCAGTGTCACGACCTGATCAAAGATCGGTTACCATCTAAGTGTGTGGCCATGGGCAAGTTACTTCCTTCCTGTATATCTCAGCATCTTCATGTGCCAGATAAAGAGGTTGGCCCTATTCCTTTCAAGCAATAAGAAGATATTGAATTTGGAAATCACTGATCTTTGAATGATCACCATGAGGCAGTCAGATTCTCAGCCAAGATAACTGATGTTTTCTTTATATATATATATATATATATATATATATATATATATATAGTTTATATATTTGTTTATTTTGAGAGAGAGAGAGAGAGAGAGAGCAGGGTAGGGACAAAGAGAGAAGGAGAGAAAGAATCCCAAGCACCTTTGTGTCAGTGCAGAGCCTGACATGGGGCTTGATCTCACAAACTGTGAGATCATGACCTGAGCTGAAGCCAAGAGATGAATCCTTAACTGACTGAACCACCCAGGTGCCCCAGGAAGCAATATTTTCTGTTCACAATTGTTATAATGTATTCTGTGCTAGGAACATTGCATACCTTATATACAGAGAAAACAATGGCTTAGAGAAGTTAGGTAACTGGTCAATGGTCACATTGTCAGAGTGACAGCATGTGAATTGGGATGAGAACCCTGGACTCTCTGACTTCAGTACTCATGTTTGTTTGTTTTTTTCCACGACATCAATGGATATATCCCAAAGGCTCTGTTGGAAATGGGATTTTGAAATGGGAAATACTGATCCTATTTATTATAAACTGAAGACAGACCGGAAATACCTATTAAATCCTATGAATTTGATTTGAAGACTAGAAATTGCAGGAAATAGGGAAATGAATTCAATATGATTCAAAGACATAATATAATGTGACAAGTTTAAAATAAATGTTTACCTAATTTCAAATAAACATTTACACAGTTTGGGCATCCAAATAGATATTGCCTCTGATGTATTAGGATTACTTGCTTCATTTTTGATTGGAATAATGTTACAGACAATTGTGTCTAACGACAACAACACATTTTTTTTAAAGTATCAGCCTTTAAAGTCTCTCATCTTTTGAAGATGGATTTTATTTTAGAATTGGAAAATAACCTCTTAAGAGAAAAAACTATTTATCTTCTTTATTTTACATCTAACAGTGCCTATCCTAGTATTTTTTCCTTAACGGATAGTCAGTAAATAGAGTTTTTTAAAAAGGGACACCTGGGTGGCTCAGTCAGTTGAGCATCCAACTTTGTCTCTGGTCATGATGTCATGTTCGTGGGCTCGAGCCCCACGTCTGGCTCCATGCTGACAGCTCAGAGCCTGGAGCCTGCTTTGGATTCTGTGTCTCCCTCTACTTCTGTCCTTCCCTCGCTGTGCCCTCTCTCTCTCTCTCTTAAAATAAATAAACATTAAAAAATTAAAAACAAATAATAATGTTTTAAAATTTGATTTATTATTTTTACCAGACTGAAGTGTGAGAATATTGTGAAATTATTAACTTTAACAGGTATGTTAGTCAGGGTTCTCCAGAGAAACAGAAGCAGTATTATATATGTATTTCATTATTATTTATAACATATTGGCTTTTGTGATTATGATATGATGATAATAATCTTCTGTCCATACACTGAAGACCCAGTCTGGCTCTAAAGGTTTGAAAACCGGGGGCACCAAGGACAGGAGAAAGTGGATGTCCCAGCTCAGCATTCAGGCAGAGAATGAATCCAACCTTCCTCTGCCTCTTTGTTCTACTTGAGTCCTCAGTAGATTAGATGATGCCCACCCACATTGGAGAGGGACATCTGATTTACTTAGTTCACTAATTCAGATGGTAGTCTCTTCTGGGAACACCCTCATAGGTATACCCAGAAACAATGTGTAGCCCATTATTTGGGCACCTCTTGGCTCAGACAAGCTGACACAAACATTAGCCATCACAATAAGTTTATAGAGCAGATCAAAAGGAGTTGTTTACACTTTGTGCTTGTTCTTTTGATGGAATCCAAGAATACTCCTAAACCTTTGTTAGAAACTACTAAAGTTGAAATATGTTGTAACATCCAGCATTTCTATTGGGATCCATAGAGGCAGATCTCAGAGGCAAGAGGAAATTTTTGCCTCATAAGAAGTTGTTTTCATTTTTATTAGAAATATTCAAGTAATACTTTTTACTGTTTATAGTGTTTCGGTCATAGGTACAGAGTGACCCTTTGCATTTTTTTGTGCGGTGGCTTAGATGAATTCTGTGCAATATCAAATTAAGATCTAAGATGCCTATTTAATGTTAGTACTACCTGAGGACGACTTACTTGCTTACTTACTTACTGAGGAGAACTGCACTTGTGGGTTCTATGCCTGACGTCAGACAGGCAGTGACTCCGTGTGTCTGTGCTAGAAAGCATTTCCCAGAAACAACCTCATGTAAGGCATAGGCTACTCCAACACTTTACCTGGGCATGTGAGACAAAGCACTTTCCTTGATTTTATTTGATAATAGTCACTTCCCCTTCATTTTCTTCTGCGCAGAATAAACCAAAGTGAATATTCTTCATCATGGTGTTTTAAACATTTCAAATCATTTGTTGTAGGCCTGAAGGATTTTAAGCAAAGGTACAACATACACAAATCTCTATAATCCTAGAAAGACAAGAAGAGCTTTCAGAGATAGGGGACACTAAGTTCTTTGCCAGTAAATGAGAATCAAACAGTTATGTTGTCCCACGCAATGAGATACCATGCCCATTTTGCTACTGGAAGAGTCCAAGCTTGGGCGTAAAAGTTCCCATTAAGGCTGATTTTTCAGAAACGGAGTTGGAAGAGCCAGAATTGCTGTTGCAGATAGGCAGATTCCAGGTTTTATTTCTCCAGCCTGTGAATCAGCACATCCTATTATGTTTTAAGGAATCACATTTTGCTGCTCCTGCAGTCTTGCAGAATTTCTGATTAAAAGTGCCTGCTCTTCTGAACAGGTTTTGTAAGGTTTCAAAAGATACTTTTGTGTTTATTTCCCTCTATTTGTGTTTTTAGTACCTTTTTTTTTTTTTTTTGGATATTGCCTTTAGCAAAGTAGGAATGTGGAATGCTTAGATATAGTGCTGTTAAAGTGCTTATAGCAGTAGTATCTGGTTACTTACATAAATAGATGTGAAACGTCTGTGTGAATAGAGGAAGTTTCAGCTGGACCAATGGTTTTCTGAGAGCAACCTTTGGAATGAAGTATATAGGCCCTCTTGAAAGATTTAAGATAGATTTTAAAATAAGTTGGATATATTTGAGTTTACTTCTGTGGACAATAGACCTAAAGTTAGAGGGATTGAGACAATGGGAATTAGAAGTAGAGAAAGGAGAGTTTGAAATGGCCAGAGTGGAACTGAAAAGGGTACATTGTGAAGAGACTCAGACATTGACCAGTGCATTAGGACCTCTGGAGACTTAGGTCTGGTCCTCAGTCATGGCATCTCTGGTCTCAGATGCCACAATAGAACACAGGGAGATGAAGCAACATTCCCCATATCCTGTGACTAGGAGATGATGAGCCTGGCATTCAAAAGCAAGAGATCTATTACAATCTTACATTCACTATTGAAAATGCCTGTGGGATAGGTGTCCTGCGTTATATCATCTCTATTTTAGATATCAAATTCCTCCGTGATACCACTTTTATTTGGGCCCCTTGCTGCCACAAACACAAATTTCATTAGCTATTTGTGTTTGAAATTGTGTCTTAATCTTGAACAGAGTGCATATTTTGTCATCGTGTTTTGCCTTCTATCCTACCTGCACCATGGGATGATGGCTCACTGATGATGGTTGTACCTGTGACTCAGATTCCTCCAAACCCTTTCCAAGAGCAATTAACTTGGGACCTTCCTTTTAAGTCCAAACCCCTGGATTTCTTATCTCTTTTGTCCCGTTGCCTCCTCAGTCCCAGCTCTGACAAGAAGAAAATATTACCAAAGGTAGCTGTGGGAGCAAGAATTTGAATACCTTAAAGAGAAGGAAATAATCTTATTTTCAGGCAGAGGGGAGTAAATTGATGTTGGGGACTGGCACTATTTCCATGAGAGATGATTTTCATTTGTTTAACAGTCTTCATGTGTGGGAGTGTTATTCAGTTTACCTTACAATACCCCTGAGTGCTCTGTCGCCTTCTTAATCTATTTGTTTGATTATGTCGACTTGGCAGGAAAAAGTATTTGAACACGTTAATGTTCAAATATTCTTGTTTGAAAAACAAGCCAGGAGAACAAACTATACCCCACTTGTGTTACTACATTTGCAAATCTCCTTATTTTGAAAGTCACTATATGTTCTTCACCAGTGCTCCTTGATCTCATGCAGTCCGAGTTTTTATGAGAGTATAAAGGTTACTGTGTGTTAGATTTAAGAGAATGTAATACTATTTATTTGTTTCACCAATTCACGGTCATGAAATGGAAAATATTAAAAGAAAATTGCTGGTCAACAATGAAGAAGTAGATTGTCAGAATAATTCTCCTGCAGATAACAGTTATAAATTTTGAACAAAATGAACACACATACAATTCTTTAAAGGCATGGAAAGCAACCATAAGCAGGCAGAAACTGAATAGGCTTTAGTCATAAAGTGTATGTACTTGGAAAGAGGTCCATATTTATGAGACTACTTATTCTCAAGCATCCTACCAAAAACACCAAACAAACAAAAAAATCAACAATAAAAAAACATACTCTAACTTATAAATGAACTTAGTAACTTCTCAGTATATAAGATAAAAAAAAATGAATTATATTTCTACATCCTAACTTCAAATAATTTTAAAATTAAATTTTATAAATTTCTTTAATATGCAGTCAAGAAACATGAAACATTTTAGGAATAAATGTTACAAAATATATGCACGACCTCTACACTGAAAACTATAAAACTTTGCTGAGTGAAACTAAAGACACTTTCCAAATAAATGAAAAGGCTTAACATACTCATGGAATCAAAGACTAATAGATTCAGTGTAACCTCTATCAAAATGTCATCTCAATTTTTTTTTATAGAAATGAATAAGCTGATCTAAAAATGTACGTGAAAAGAATGGACAATAATAAAAAAATTATGAAAAAGAACAAAGTTGGAAAACTCAAAATTCCTAATATTAACTCTTAATATTAACTCTTAATAAGCTATTGTAATTAATGAAGGCAATGGTGGTATTGGAATAAAGATAGACAAGTAGATCATTGTAACAGAACAGAAAGAGGCCCATAATTATATGGTTAATGATTTCAACAAAAGTACCAATACAGTTCAGTAGGGAAGGGAAAGTATTTCTACCAATGGAGCCAGAATAACTGGATAATGTATAAAAACAAAGGAACCCAGATTCCTGGATTTCTGCCTCACAACCCACATAATAATTTATTCTCATTGGAACAGGACTTAAATGTAAAGATACTTAACAACATTAAGTGGCAGAGATACAAATTAATCCAGTATGAGGTATCATTTCATGCCCATTAGACTGTTTAAAAGACTAAAAAAAAGACCAATAATTGAAAATATTGGCAAGGGTATAAAAGCAGCTTGCACACTCATGTTGCTAGAAGGAGTGTGAAATAGTACAATCACTTTGGAAAACAGCTGTTAAACATATGACCAGCAATTCTAATCCTAGAAATGAAATTGTATGTCCACAAAAAGAATTGTGTAAAAGTATTTAGAACAGCTTTGTTTATAATAGCCTATTAGCCACAACCCAGATGTCCATTTAGTATGAATAAACAACTCGTCAAGTATAATGGAATACCACTCAGCCATAAAAAAAAATAAACTATTATACATGCAACAGTATCTTAAAAACAGGTCAAGTGGAAAAGCCAATATGATACGAAAAGGTACATATGGCATAATTCCATTCATATGAAGTTCAAGATGCAGTGATAGATATTAGAACAGTTACAGAGGTGGGATCGACAGAAGGGAGCACGTGTGAATTTTCTAAATTTTATGAGGTGATAGAAATGCTTTATACTCCTGATTTGGACAGTGGTTACACAGTTGTATATATTTATTGAAACCAATTTTCTATCTATATGTTTCTAGAGCTAGTCTAGACTAACATTTGATTATTTGTCTCTCTAACCCTCATTTTCATCTATAGGCTTGTTTCCTGTTTAGAAATCACACTTAGCACTGTGTGAAGGGCTTTAAATGCATTGTGTAGTTTAATCATCATGACTTCATGAAGTAGGTGCCATGGGAGCTTGCCCATTGGACTATCTGTCCACACCTGTTGCCTGACCGGGCCTCTGTCATCTAATGCTGTTTTTTGCTCTAGCTTTACTTCATTCACTGCCACTCTAAAATCTAGTGAGAGCCAATCAGACAAAATCTGTTTACCTTATTGGTTCAATACCAACTAATGCCAAACTCCTTATTTAAATGCTAACTAATGCCAAACTCCTTATTCAATCAAGTGCTGACTTGCTCCTGTCCAAATGATTTCATCTTCCTGGCTCTATTCTATTTTTAATGAGGAAGAAATACTTGCATCGCTGAATGCGTGTTGAGGAAACAATGGTTTTCAATGGTGGGATGAAAATCATGTGAATATCGATGGAAATAGTAAATATATACTTGTTTATTAATAATAATGATTTAGTTCATTCACTTAAACCCCAAATATCACCAAATTTATTTAATCTAAATGTTTAGTAAAAATAAAAGACTGTATTTAGTGCTATATTTGTAGAAAAATACAAAATGACTACATGTTTACAAAATGGACTGCAGATTGATGGGATGATTTCTCTGTAAGCCAAATCCTATGAAATCATTAAGGAAAAGAGAGAAACCCTTGGTAAAGATTACAGCTGAGAAGCAGGGTAGAAGCAGTCAGCTCCCCAGTAATGCCTTCAGTTATGTAGAGGAAACTAGCAATTTTCCATCCTCAGTGAGGGGAGAAACAGGCAAGTGGTATTATGTTCTCCTGTGTCTAATCAGGAAACAAAAATAGGAAAACATGTATTTTCATCAGGGAAGCTGTTGGGTGGTGTGTTTGGTGAAGGGCAGATTGTGACTTTCAAAGGAGGGAAATTTACAAATGTAGTAACACAAAGGTAGTGACAGATGCAGAACTGAAAAACCACAGGGTAGAGGAAGGCTTTTTAGCTGTTGCTTATTAAAATACTGTGTGGGAAGTGAGAAACTTTCATTCTGCACCAACACATTCATCTAAGGGTATATGTCTTTGTGATGTGAAAGAAACAAAGTCCTATGACTCTTAAACTTTTCTACCAAAGTGCCGTAATAGTGGGTGAAGTCATATGTTAACCCAGGAATTGGAGGTGAGAAAATTGGAGAGAGGAGGCTTGGCAGAGGAAGAGAGTATGGTTTAAAATGGTCCTCTGCAAGTGGTAAATTTTGTTGAAATCTTGTTTTATCTGCTTAAAATTATGTAAATAGCACCCACATTCATTCAAAGAGTTTTATGATACTTTCAGTTGTTCTCAATTAAAGTTAATTTGCCATGTTTATCATGTGAAATTATTTTGGGTGACCTAGTTTGGGAAACTGGATGAATACATTACCAATGGTCTTGATTTTCTTGTTAAGCTTTCCTATCCTTTCACAGGATGGTAAGCAGTCTCTGCTGTTCTTCTTTCTGCTATTCCCCTGGGGCAGCCAGCTCTGCACAGGTGATGGTGGAGGGTTGTGTAAAGGAGGTTGGGAGGGCAGACAAGCAACAGAGAATGAGTATATACCCACCCCCAGTTGTGGGTCCCTGACATCTGTGGTTTCCTTCACCATGTAACAACATTGGCAAATGGGTCATTTGAGAAAGCATGGAAATATAACTGGGATTTATTGCTTGTTGCTGATGCCAACCAAAGTAATTGGAAGGACCTAGAGATCAGTAGTCTCAGAATGTTGTCTAACAACAGCTCAAGGTAATCTTACATAAAATGCTATATTCTTCTTGTTCATAACATTGGTCTTTGTCTAAGACACAGATTTTTCCAAAATTTCCTCCTAGATGGTTCCTAAAAACACCACCCATAATTATACTTCATTTGCATCTATATTTTATTGTTTTAATATGGGTATCATAGATGTGGGTGCTATAGCAGGAAAACCAGCAATGACGTATGCACCGAGCAGCTTAGTCTCAGCCTTTATCTGTACCAGATCCTGTTCTCATTGTTCTCTTTCCTTCCCTTAGTCAGTGATTTAAAAAATGCGAATCATTTTACCCTTCTCTCCATTTCCTCTTTGTTTGGTCTTAATCCCTCCTTAAGGCCTTTCTAGAGATTTTCTCTCTTTCTGTCTTCACTCCACTTCAACGTCCACATAATTTCCAAAATTTTCACTGAATTTACTAATTTAACTTCTATTTCTATAATCTGATCTTGACGCTTTCTCCTTCTTGCTCTAATATATATATATATATACATATATATATATATGTATATATATACATATATATATATACACACATATGTATATAACATATATATTATATATATTTCTCCTCTGATTAATATTTTCACACAGCAGTCTTGCATGGGTTATGGTGAGTAGCAACAATGATGATACCCTGTATTTGTAGAGGGTACTTCCATGGATGATGATGACAGCCAATATATATTAGTTGTTTTCTATATGCCAGACGCTCATTACATGGGTTTATTTAATGCTCATAACTTTGTGAATTTGCAGCAATTATTATCACATCTTTCAGATGAGAAAACTGAAACACAAAAAAGGTTATCAGTTTGCATAGAGTCCCAGTTCTCATAGCAGTTAAGTGTAGAACTGAGATTTGAACCCAAGTCACTTTGATTCAATATATTGTGCTACATACTGTCATCAATACTAATTCTTAAGAGTATTATGATGGTGCCCACCAATCTCTTCTAGAAGCCTTTGCTAGAATAGTCAACACTATATCCTGAAATTTAAGTAAACTTTAACTTTCCTCTAGATTTCTCAGTATAGTGAACTAACACTTTAAAAGTTACATATCACCATTAGGAAACTTATTTATGTAAATAGCAGATAGATAATTAGTTCACTGTTGACTTGAGTCTTCAAGCAAGACTTGTGTTCAGAGATTAATGGTGCTGTTGAGCATGCTGTCACAGAATCATTGATTTTTAAGCCTGAAAGGGATCTTAGATAATAATAATGGTAATAATAATAAAAATTAAAAAAAATAGTAACACCAACAAGTACAAGGCACACTAAGCTTCCTATATTCTAGGTCTTTTAGTAATATCATTATATACATTATTAAATTCTTAGCAAGGGGTGCCTGGATGGTTAAGCGTCGGACTCTTTATTTTGGCTTGGCTCATGATCTCACAATTGGTGAGATTGAGTCCTCTGTCAGGCTTTGCTCTGACGGCGTGAAGCATGCTTGGGATTCTCTCTCCCTCTCTCTTGCTGCCCCTTCCCTGCTGGGGTTCTCTCTCTCTCTCTCTCTCAAATAAATAAACTTAAAAAATTCTTAGCAAAACATTATCAGGTAGGCTATAATTTTGTACTATGATCATTTTGTAACAGAGAAAAAAAAAAAGCTTGTTATAGTTTGATGACTTCCCAGGTGGTAAATTGGCAAAGTTAAAATTCAAATACTGCAGAGTTTGTGTTCCTAAACATTATGTTATTTATTCATGTTTATTATACCTACAGATTTTTACAAATGGTGAAGTTCATGTTTAGAGAAGTTACTTGGCTTTCCCAGACCCTACAGCTAGTCAGTGGTAGAGTTGAGGCTTTTAGATAAGACTTCTCCCCATTACTGGCCACATTTTCTTTCATGTAACCTTCCTTTTTATACAGAGTTTCAACTGTTATCTTTCTTTTCATCATTCATTCCTTCATTCAATGCAAAACCCAGGGTCAGGCTTACTCAGTGCACAAAGTACAATGGAGAATACAAAGATGAATATGTCTTCTAAGATCTTATAAGCCAATGAGGGTAGGAAAAAAATACATAAGCAACTGATGGTGTTTCAAAGCCGAAAGAATGATATGTTAAAAGTACAAGCAAAGTGTTATGGTAGTTCAGAGTAAGACACAGTCTTAAGGTGGACCTGGGAAGAATACTTAGAGAATGTAGAACTTGAAATGAGCCTTGAAAGAAGGGTAGGGGGTTTGAAGACGGCGTATTCCATCTATGTAAGTAGATATGAGAGCCAGGTAGGTACTATGACGGGCAGTCCAAAGACCAGTCTCTCATCACAACAAAGTGAAATGTTACCTGAAGAGGAAAGTCCCATTCATGTGAAATGAAACTGAACAGTGAAGTGTTAAAATGCTGTAGGAGGTCAGATGTAGAGAAATATTTGAGAGCTAGAGTAGACAGGGAAGGTGTCCAGAAAGAACAGAGCCTGAATGAGAACTTGAAAGATGGGCAGGGCTTTTAGGGAAATGGAAAGGCAGTGCAGGCAAGGGGAGGGTTCAAGGTACAGTGAAGTGGGACTGCACAAGGGTGTTCATGGCATCGTGAGGGGTACATTGTAGTGTGTGTGTGTGTCCATGTGGTGGTTAAAGAATAATTGCAGCAGACGAGAAGTTGGGCAAGTGATGCCATTAAGCAGCGTGATGACATGTGCCAGTCAGAAGTGAGGGACTCAGTGCAGTGTCCTGTAGGCTACTGAATAATGACAGGCCCTGGAGAAGGTTGTTATATACCCTGGGTGATTGCAGCTCATGCATCAGTCATGTGAATGCCTCTGGCTGAGAGTAATCTTGTTAGCAGCTTCATCTTTAAATATGAAGAACAAAAATAGTCCATGGCAGTACAAATTGTTTATATTTAAAGACTTTCTTCTTTTTATAAGGAAACAACAATGTTCCATTATGTGCAAAATCTAAACAAATGCTGAAGAGGTCTGCATCGGCTTACATTGTTTTTTCATAATTATTCATTAGAGGGATCTCTAATGTACTTGCCTGAAAACTTAAATCAGTTGCTAGCGATGAAGAAATCTGAATTCTGGCATATGAAAACAGTTGAGTAGGAGAGGCAGCAGAGAGATGAAATGGACTTAGATGAGGAATCTGTTATGAGGATTGTGGAGAGCTGATAGTCTCTATCTGCCATGCTTTGGGGATCTGCTGCCACATTCACGTTGAGGCCATGCTCCCCATGAGCTCCTTCCAGCTGATGCCTGAGTATGGGGAGGTGATAGGGCTTGGCGATTTCTGTCCAATGTCAGGCTCCTCTGTGATTATCTTTGCACTGGAGTGCCCTGATGGGCTGGTCAAGACTTTCTCAAAGCTGCACTGTCATCTGAAACTCCCTTCTTCCCCCTTTCCTTTTTCAGATTTGTATCTTGGTCTGAAGGCTTTTCCTGACTACTCTTGCTTTCTCTCTCTCTCTAGTAAATCTCTTGCCCTTGAATTCTCTCATGGTGTCTTTGTCTGGTGGATGCAAACTTATAAGTACCTTTATGATGATCTAGATCTAATAACTGACGCTATAGTCTAGAAAAGTGTTCAGCAAGCTTTTTCCATGAAGGATTAAATAGTAAATATTTTTGAGTTGGTGTTCCAGATATGGTGTATGTTGCATTATTCTTTGTGTGTTTTTTATTTTTTCTTACAACCTTTAAAAGCAGAAAACCATTTTTAACTTGCAGATTATAAAAAAACTGGCCCTTACTCTATGATACAGATCTAGTTTGGGAGGTATTTGTTTATTTGCTACATGTTTCCATTTTATTATCTGGAAGAAGGGGCTGATTTCTGCCCTCTAATAAGATCACGGGGATGTTTGTTAGCTTTACTAGTTATGGTGAGTATTTTCAAAATGGCTTTGAGGTCTGAAGAAGGAGTAGACTGAGATGAGGTAGCAATTCACGAAGTGGAGGTGAATGACAATGAATACATGTGAGTCCGAGGCAGGAAGATTTTGGTGAAGAGAGAATTATAAGAACAATAACAGCGAAAGCATCAGAAGGCCTCTCTTCCTAAACTTCTGTAAGTCAGCTGTGCACGAGAACTTTGAAAAAGAGGAATGGAAGGGAAGCTAGAGAATAAGAGCAGGTGAAGAAGGAAAGAAGGGAAGACATTGACGGGAAGGCCAAGAAGAGGGAAGGAAACCACAGATTATTATGTGGTATCTTTTTTTTATTCCACAAAATAAAATAGTTGAGAAAACACAAAATGAAAAAGGGAAGAAAACATAGAAAGCCCATGAGAGTAGAATTGATGACTGAAATTTGGTTGAAATAAGTAGTCCAGAAATTATGTTTTACAGAGTATAAAGGTAACTTCCCAGGAAGAGAGAAATGTGTAAGGAAACCCTGATTAGGATCACTTATGATGAACTCATATTCTTATGAGTTCAAATTTCTAGAGTTTGATGTGAATGTTAGTTTGCAAAGAAGTGATGTCTGCAGGAGGAGTTTAACGTTTGCTGTAGAAGTTAAAGGGATTTAGATCACTTAATAGAACAATTGTACAAGTTCTGTTCATTCCCTCTAGGAAAATCTGTGATTCAGGATGTAGGAATCTTTGTTCTGTATTAAATATTCTGGTGTGGTTTTAGATTAGAAAATATAAATATTAAATTGAACTAACATGAGGGTCTGGGGCAGATATGTGCTATGTTTCATCATATCATTCCCATTTTCTGGGGACACCTGGAAGTTAGGTTGGGGTAATACTAGTGAGTTTTCACCAGTGAGATATGGGTAAAAATGATATAAGCCACTTTCAATCCTGGACCTTAAAATGTTTTCCTTGACCCTCACTCAGCTTTCTCTCTTGCTGCAGGGAACTTGGAGGCCAAATTTAGAGTTGAAAATAGCTACACTTTGAAAGAGGACAGCGAAATTTCTGCCATGCTACATCTGAGTAAGAAATGAACTGTAGTTAGTTGAGCTAACCCAATGGTATTTGGTGCTTTATTTGGTGTTTTAATGGAGTGCAGCCCATATTGACCAGTAGAGGTACGGAGCCACAGTCAGTGACTTGCTACATGTAGGCTCAGATAAACATCTGCCTGTTAAGTTTGGCTAACCAATGTCATTAAAGAGGGGCATACAGAAATGCCTTCTGTAGAAAAGCAGATTAAAAGGAAAGCAGATGTTGCTGGAATAATTTCAAGGGTACGGAATTTTAAAAAAAGAAAAAAAAAGCTCAATGAATAACACCTGTCCAGAGTTAGAGCAAGCCTTTGAGGGCTACAGGGAAAGGGGGAAAGTCAGACATGATATGTACTCTTTGGAGATATCATTACTGAGGCAGAATGTAATGATGATTGCTGGTGGTGTTAGTTTTGGTTTGGGGGGTTCTATAAAACTCTGCTTTCTAATGTTTAAAAACTACTGAAAAGGGAAAGTTCTTTTGAAGAGAAATTGTTGAAAATAGTAGGTTATGTGTTAAAGTATAGATATCTGTGCATTACAGGCCTGATGTGGTAATTTACCTGAAATATAGCACTGCTCCTTTCAGACCCCTGTTTAAAACAGCTATGATTCCCTCTGTCCTCCCTTGAGCACCATTTATGCTTGTCATACTGAATTATTTGCACTTTCCCAAATGAATCTTCCATTCTCTCAGTTTAATGGCTTTACTTATCGTGGGTTCTTCTGATGGACATGCTCTTCTTTGCCACTTCTGCCTGCTGAAATCCTAGTTCTTTGTCAAGGCCTAGATCGAATGTTGTCTTCCAAGTAAAGAATTTCCTGCTAATATTAGTTTATCATTTTTTCCTTTGGTTCTTTCATGGAACCTAATAACTTTCTGATAACACCTTCTTTCTACTTGTATTATAGTTATCTGTATTCATGTCTTTTCTTCACAAGTATTTTGTAAACTACTTGAGGTCATATATATATATATATATATATATATATATATATATATATACCTCTTAGTACAAATCATACTTTCTGGTCTGAGGATGTGATAAATAAGTAAATGTTTGATTAAATTGAAGACAATTGAAACAAAAAGAAAAAAAAAACTAATTCTCTTTGGTATTACTGGGTAGAATAACATATTATAAGTGATAATTAAATTAGCCAAATATTGTTATAAGAAATGAGAAAGTGAGATGAAGGGAAATACTGGTAACCAAAAAGTCTCAGTAAATACAAAGTATATAAATAACAAACTATCAAAATATTATGCTGGGACAGTTAGTTTGCTATTGTAAAAAAGAAAAAGAAAGAAAGGAAAGAAAGAAAGAAAGGAAGAAAGAAAGAAAGAAAAATAATAAAAATTGGTTTAGAGCCTTACCTTATCCTCTACCAAAATAAATACTAGATAGAGCTAAACATAATAAAAAATCAAGCCATAAAACACTAGAAGAGATTAATATAGAGCTTATATAACTTCGATGGACAATAGGACTACAATAGTACACGAACTGAAAATTGATAAAAGAAAAAAATAAAATTTTCAACCTCATTAGAGGTTAAAGAAATGCAAATTAAAGGAATGATGAGAAATAATTTTTGGCCTATCAGATAATATTAAATACTTAACAACTGATAATAATGAATGTTAAGTAGGTTAGTGAGTCATGCATTTATACTTATGGGAATGGAAAGTTACTAGAAGGCAATTTAATAATATGTACCAAAAGACTAACATATTTATAACTATTGACTCATTAATTCCATTGCTAGGAGTCAATTCAAAAGAAATAGTGTGTAATGTAGACAGTTTTACATGTGGTGATGTTTGCAGAAGTTATTAAAAATGGTAAAAATTAGAAACAATTTAGGTAGCTAGCATGAGAGGAATAGTTCAATAAATTATATTTAGTGGAAAAACTATGGAGCCACCAAATATTTTCATAAAGAGTCTTACATCATGTGAGGAATTGCTTATGATACGGTGTTGAGCAAAAACATAGGCTATATACCTTTGTAAGATTTCATAGAAAAATTTGTCAAAATGTTTGTTGTGCTACCTCCTTGTGTTGGCATTATAAATGTTGCTTTCTTTGTCATTTTCAGATTTTCTACAATAATTATGCAAAGAGTTTTAAAGAGAAAATTTTAAGCAAATTGCACAAACTTTAAAAAGGCCAATAACTTGAATGAAATGATCTGTATGAACAAAATAAAAGTTCATGAATTTGAAATTCAGAGTATTTTCAAAGGTCCATAAGATGTTATCACATTTAGAAGCACATTCTATTTGGGTAAATTGTGGGAAGTTTAGGGGACCACTTACTAAAGTATACAAGGTGCTTAATGAAACTAGCAAGAGATAGCTTAATATCCCAGGGTAAGGAAAATGAGGAGCTGTTTCTACCCCTAAAACTGAGGGGCCAAGTGGTATATGGAAAAGGATAGCTGTATGGGAAAGATTCCCTGGTAGCATCAACCAGTACACAGAGTTCAGAAGATGGAGCAGGAATAATGACTTCCATTTCACTTCCCTCCTGTTCTCCAGGCTCCTGCTAATGTTCCTCTTTGGGTGACCCCCAACGAAGCCAGAGGGCAAGGGAGCCTGTTGATGAAGATCAGCTTCCTCTTGCATGGAGCAGGGTGGAGGGAAGAGAGAGTGGACCTGAAAGGTTAATGAGACATGCACAGATACTGTCAGGAGAAAGAAGAGCTCGTCATAGTGGATTTCATAAGACATTCTTTATACAACAAACTATTGTTCAAAGTCGATAAGAATTGGGGAGCTGATTGATACAAAATTTTCCAAATGAAGGGCAATCAAGGTTTTGAACATGCCACGTATAGGAAAAAAGATTTTTGGGTACAGCTAGTATTGTGGGAGAAATAAAATAGGCTGTAGTAACAAATAAACAATTTATGGAGTTTCATTAAAATAAAAGCTGAACAACAATCAATTTAGGGATAAAAATTCCCTGGAAGAGCAAAAATGCTCTCATTTGCAAATAAATGTGGATGCAAGTCAGGGAAAGACTAAGAAGTCTAGGACAATTTATACTAAAGAGAATATAGGAATTGGTGAAGAGAAAATAATGATAATTTGAAAAATAGGAGTGTAGGGGAGGTTACATACATTGCATACATTTTGGCATATTTAATTAAAAGTATAAAAGTGAAAGTTTGGAAGGTACAATTGGAAGTTAAAAATTTGAAATTACAATTGTGATTTTGTTATTTGTGATTATTTAAAGCTAAATTTAATAATTTTTCCATTTTTTGTCTGCTTTATTGAGTGTTAGATTTTCAATGATGTTTAATTCATTTGAAACACATTTTTGTGAATTACTTAGGAATGAGGTCATGTTATAAAAAGCAGAATATGGTAGCTTGCCAAAGTTTTTGGATAATTGTTTTAAGTGGTAGTTACCCTTGGAAAATAAAATGTGGCTGTTTTGGAAAGATAGCATTTCCTCCAAAGGTTAAAAATATACTGACAGCCCCTGAGATTCAACAGGAATTCATCTTTAAGATAAAACCCACATAAAAATTTTAGATATTGCCTGATGGCAGGGAGATAAATGGTTGTCAGAAAATGGAAAAGACTCATTTTCTAAGTCTGAGTGGCAATTTTCCTATAAGTCTGTCACATGGATAAAGTACTTGCCTTTCAAAAGCAGACTGGCTGAAGGGAAAGCAGGAATGGCCAAGATTAATGAGATAAACCAAAATAATATTTATTTTCTGAGACACTCTATTAACATCTCAGAGTAGGTCTGCCAGAACCTTTCTCCCAATATCATTATGCGGATGACATAGTTAAGACATTTATTAAGTTAATAGAAGTGGAAAATAGAGACGCCCAGGAGAAACATCTTTGGCAAAAATGAAGGAATCTGTTATAACTCCATTATGTCTGTTGCTCTTCTTTTGCCTGATCTTATCATGTGTGTGTTTGAAATTTGTTCACTATTCTTTTATTTAGCGCTGGGTGAAGGAAACTTGGAATGTATACAGTGCCATGTTTAGCTTTTAAGAATAAAGATAACCTATGGTTTTGCTGAAGAGCAATTTGAGCAGGAAAATGATTGCTTATATCAGAGAGAGAGAGAGAAAGAGGGAGAAAGAGAGAGAGAGGGAGGGAAGGAGAGGGAGAAAGAAAGAGAGGGAGGGAGAGGGAAAGAGATTGAAAGAGTGATACAGAGACAGAGAAAGAGAAAGAGAGACACAGAAAGGAGTTGTTAGTATAAACTGTGACCCAAAATTTAAAAAATACTTTTAATCAGCCAGGCACAATGTGTGTTCTCCTGTTTTATCCTTTTTACTTGCTTGTGTATTGAAGAGCATTTCCAAGCCTGACTGAATGTCTTCCTACATTCTGGACAGAAATGTTTATGGGAGATAGTGCTGCCCGATATATGGGGGACATATGTGTTAATAGACAGTAAAATACAATTTTGGGTAATTTCCTTCTCATTTGCCCCAAATGCTAGCCCACTGGTGTTAGTATAAGATAATGTGGGGACGGTCTTGAAGTTTTATATGTTATTTCCCTGCCAAACCACGAAAGTACCCAACGCATTTAAAGATATCTTATGCAAAATACAATAGCAAAATGACCCACAGCCTGTGCGTGCATCTGACTTTGTCTTTCTTTTGGTTGCTTCAGTGCAATATTCAGATCTGCGTAAGTCTGAGAGATTCTCAGGGACTCAGTAATCCCAGTCTAGAGATAAAGTGTTCCTAGGAAAGTATTTATCTTTCCAGCTTTCTGCAATACATATTTAAATGTGTACATTTTCTCTGTTATAGTGAACTTTTCATCTGCATTTCATGTATGATATGCTGATATCTAGCAATGACCTGATCCTTTCTGATGGCCATGTAGCATTCTGCTGTATGGATGTACTCTGTTTTAAAAATTCTTTATTGGACAACTTTTAGGTTGTTTCAAATTTTACTGATGAAACAATGCCCCCAATTAACTTCACAGTGTCACGTATGTTTGCATCTTTCTTTCTTTCTTTCTTTCTTTCTTTCTTTCTTTGTTTCTTTCTTTCTCTCTTTCTCTCTCTCTCTCTCTCTCTCTCTCTCTCTATCCCTTCCTTCCTTCCTTCCTTCCTTCCTTCCTTCCTTCCTTCCTTTCTTTCTTTTTTCTGTAGGATAAATCTAGAATGTGGTATTGTTATGACAGTGTATATTTAGATTATTGGGATGCACTGAAACAGGCAGCTCATGCAATTTATATTCTGAATATAAGAATCTATTTCCTCACATGGTCATCAGCATTGGAATCGAAGTAATGTTTGCAGGAATAATAAGTAAAAGTGATATTTTATTGTTTTAAATATTACATTTCAACGAGTTGAAAGGTTGAATAAAATTTTACCTTTTAAAAGTTGAAAATCCGAATAGTTAAAATGATCCAAAAAGGGAATTTTTTTCACAGAATATACACATTTTCTTCATTATTTGGTGCAGATATTAAATGTTTTCATTTTTCTCTTGCATGTGCCACTTTGGAACCCTCTCTGTTTGCTAGTGTTCTTCCATAACATTGTAAATGGAGTTACTTATTCTTAATATACCGTAATCATAATAGACCATAAATTTGTGTGGATTCCTCTCCTTCCAGAGAAGTGCATTTCCCTTTGTGGGATTAAATGAGAGGGAAAGTTCTCTGTCATCTAATGACATTGATGGTGATCCTGACACGATTCACTAAGTGGATCCTATTTCTTTCCGTCTTAAGGTGGTGATTTTAGTAGTTTTGAAAATAGCTTGTATTTAAGATTTGCCTGTTACTTAGGTTTTTTTTTTTTAACTTTTCCTGAACATTTCCTTTTATATGGCAATGTATATGATTTCTGGTTGTGTGAATTTCAGCTGGATCAGAGCACAAACATCCAAGCTCAATAGTCATTAGAATTTGATAGTTGTTAAAATTTCCACCAGACACATTATTTCTCTGTGTGTTCAAACTTGGCTATCAGTAATAATGGAATATTTTGTTTGCATGTTATATTTAAGAAATCACATTGAACTTCGTGAAACTAGTAAAGGGAATGTGCTTGAGATTTAAAGTCTTGTGTATTAACATTTCAGTGATTTAATAGTAGGTATTGGGGTAGTAAAAAGAGGCACTTGGTCTGCTTTACGTGAGATTGATATTATGATATGTATGTGTATAGGAAGAATTGATGAGAAATGGAGCTGTGAGTAAATGTTTTCATATCATCTCTAAGACCATGAGAAATTGCTTACCTAGAATAAGAATTTTCGAGTTTTTCACACAGTTGTTTCTAAGTCCAAGATCTTAAAATGTAAATAATTTATTTGGAACAAAGTTTATTTTATCTGGAAAATGAGGATAATAATATCATTCCTGTTCTACATTACAAAACAGGGTATTTATTACTAAACAAATATTTTGTTTGACATGAAATCAAATATACATCTAATATTGCTTTTTTCCAATACTTTTTATTATTACCTAAGTCCTGTGTTTTTGCTGCTTATGTAAAAAGCTAGGAATTTTAAATGGCTGCTTTTGATGCTTCCTATTAATTGCATAAATTATTCAAGTGCATAATTTATGTGTACATCTTTAACAAAGGATCACTTTCTATGAAGAGAAATAGGGATGTAACTGAGGGGGAAAATCCAGGCAAATATGCTTGTTTTGTACTTTTATCTTGCTTTCCATTCTTCTTTTTTACATTCTGGGTCTAAGTTTCAATACAGCATCAAAAATATGTTTTAACTAGTTTTGGAGAGTCTATATTAAGCACTTTTATTATTTTTATTTAGTTTTTAATGTTTATCTTTGAGAGAAAGAGAGAGAGAGAGTCAGAGGGAGTCAGAGCACGAGCAGGGGAGGGGCAGAGAAAGAGGGAGACATAGAATCTGAAGCGGGCTCCAGGCTCTGAGCTGTCAACACAGAACCTCACGCTGGGTTCGAACTCAAGAGCCGTGAGATCATGACCCGAGATGAAGTTTGTTGCCCAACCCACTGAGCCACCCAGGCGACCCTATATTAAGTACTTTTAAGTAAAACAATTTCCATTTTACTGGTGAGGAAATGGAATCTCAGAGAACTTCAATGACATGCTGAAGTTCACACAGCTAGTAAGACATCTGGACCCAGAACCCAGAGCTCTTTGGCACTCAACCACTATTCCTTCCTAACCTCAGTGTTCCCTGTTACTTGGGGCATTTTGTTCATATATCATTATTGTGTATCCTTTGAATTTCATGAATACTAGCTGAGAGTAGTAGAAAGAATGTTGCAGTGTAAGTCAGAAATCTGGGATTGTAGGTTGACTTTTTCTGTCTTAATTAGCTCTGTGATCTTTGGTTATGATTGAAATTTCCCTGAAGTTTCATTTCATACTCAGGAGAATGAAGCTAGTAATACCACCTACTTTTTTTCTACCCATTCCACAGGAATGATATATGAGTATGAATGAAAAGTTTATAGAGATATTGTGAAGCTTTCTGAATTATTGTTCAGAATTGTCTCTGTCCCTCCCAATGGGAGGATTTATACTTCCCTTTTCCCCTAATATAAGAGTGGGCATATGTTTTGCTTTAGTCAATAAAATATGAACAGAACTGATAAGCTTTATTATAAGCAGAAGCTGTTGATTTCTTCTCTGTGACTGTATTCCTTTTCATATCTTCTTGCTATTTTTTTTTTCTCTGAGCTTGTCTCTTTTTTGTAATGAGTTGCACAACGTAGCCATGAGTAGCCCCCATATAGTATTAAAGAAGCTCAATTGTTAAAACTGAAAAGGCCTCATGCAGTATGAGGCCTTTAGTTAGCAACACAGGCTAATTAAAATAGACAAAAGGACTTAAAGAAAAGCGAGGGTGTGGTCCTAAATCCCATTGTTAAAATCTTCAAGTTGACTAAAGTGATACCCACTAAATTCTTCCAAATGGATAAAATTCCCAGGAAGAATAGAGCAAGATCATGTCTCTCCCATGGAAGCCTGATAAGCCCAGTCTGGAATGGAGGCATGTTCTACAAAGAATTACTATTGTGATTCTTGGTGCATGGTGCTAATCTGAGTCAAATAGATAAGAAACTGTTTTTTTAAAATAGATTAATGTGACCCTAAATTCTACTCTTCTTTACTAACAAAGACTCAATTTTTAAAACTTACTGTGATCCTTAGGTTTCCAATCCTTTATGAGTGTGAAATTTTTCTGATTTCAAGAAGTTCATTTGCTCTAATTCCCTTCTAAAGAGGTCAGGGGAGATAATGGAAAAAGACCTTCAGAGGGTTGGTTGAGCCAAGGGCCATTCATAACAATGGAACGGAAAGCTACTCCTCCAGGCAGAAACAGGGCTTTCTCATGAAACATTTCCTACCGTATTGGTCTAGGGCTGCTGCAACAAAATACCACAGGCCAGATGGCTTAAACAACAGAAATGTATTTTCACACAGGTGTGGAGGTTGGAAATCTGAGATCAGGGTGCCAGCATGATCGGTTTTCCATGAGGACTCTTCTTAGTTTGCAGACAGCTGACTTTTCACTGTGTTCTCACATGTTGGTTTTCCTTTGTAGGGGTGGCAGCTAGTGAGCACAAGCCCTCTGGTGTCTCTTCTTATAAGGACGCTAATCCTAATGGATCAGGGCCCCAACTGTACTACCTCTTTTAATCTTAAATACTTCCTTCCTTAGAGACCCCATCTCCAAATATAGCCACACTGGGAGTTAGGGCTTCAATATATGAATTTCAAAGGAAAACAAACATTCAGTTCATAATACTTCCCTTGAGGGTAGGGTCCTTACAATGCCTGCCAGCAGGATTTTAGAATTACTGTGCATCACTGGCTGCTTATATCTGCCACTCTTCCTGTTTTGGAATGGATATCACTTTTTATGATGGAGGGTAGGTGAAGGAAGAGCTAATAATTTGGCCTTTTAGTTCTGGTTCTTTGGATGAAGAGGAACCACAGATGAACCTAGTGTTGAAGCTCTCAAGAGAGGGTAAACCTTATGCTTTGATGAGATGATGGGACTTTTGGATTGCTCCTGGTGCAGATAGGATGGAAATTTTTATATTTTATATATGGAAAAGAGGATGTTAAATACTTGTGAATAAGAGAGCAGACTGTTATACATTATGATATGGTTTAAATTTTTGTTTGTCCTCCTTGCTGTGACCCTTCTTGTCATGTATCTGTCTCCCTGTGGAAGGATTTTATGTTGGAATCCTATTGGTGTTAGACTTGGCATTATGACTTGTTTATTTGACCAGGAAAATGTGAGCAAAAGTGACATTTGTCACTTTTGTGGGGAAGTGTTAAGCCAGAGCATGCTTCATGAAGAGATATACAACATCCTAGATAGGATCCTAGATACTCTTTCAGCCTTAATGCTGTTGAGAAGATAACATTGAGCACAACCATAATGGGCATGTGGTGTAAAAGAGAATAAGGTACAATAAGACAAAGCTTTTGTTGTTGTGAGCCATTGAGAGTTTGAGCTGGTTTCTTATCACATATAACCCGGCCTATGTTAACTGATAGTATCCCACATGCATATGGGGAATTAATGTTATATTTAGTATATAAGTTATATCTAAGTGATCCAAATTGACCAAAGGATTAAATATACTGTTTTATTTGATTTGCCAGTATCTTGAGGTTATGACTGAGCTATGGAGAGGCACATTGTCATATTGAAAAGTGGCGCGAAGGATAATGGAATCACTCATTCTATTTCATTGTTAATATTATAAACTAATACTAAGCTGTTCTTATCACAAGTGGGAATAAAATCTTTAAATGAAGAGTAGAGATTTGGGGAAAGAAATAGTTCTTCCAGAAAGTTTGTCATGACACTAACTCCATTTTGTATTGTGAAAGGGGTACAGTACACTATTTCTGCTCCTAGGGAGGACAAGCATGCTGACTCATCCCATCCTGTTTCATTAAAATAAATTTAGGATGACTTCAGCAACATTTTCTATGAATTGGCTAAAACTATTAAGAGGCTAACTTTGCTTTTTCCTAATTTAAATTCAATTAATGCTCCAATGTAAGATTTCTAGCTTATCTGGTCTTCATTAAGGGCCTGTTAAACTATGAAAAAAGTATTACATTTTTGGACGGTTATACCATTACATATAATATTAATTGCCAAAATGTACTAATTAGCTGATTAAAGTAACTGTTCTTTGTATATATGTCATTTCACTTAGTCTAGAGTCTGCACTCTGAGTAGTGTTAGCAGCAGAGAGAAGAACTTTTGTGTTCTGAGGGAAAGGATCACCCAGGTCTTCCATGAGCATCAGTATTCTTTTCAATGTTGCACCAGTTAAAACTCCTTCAGTCACCACCTTGTCTTCAATCACTGGAAAGGACTGGACACTCATTAGTAAGCTTCTCCATTCAGTTTCTGGTGCTGAGCCTAGTATTGAGGGAGGAAGATAAAATGGGCTTACTCAGCACTGCAGATAGAGTCAATTGATCTTCCAGGCAGCAAATACTTGATCAGCCCTTCTTATACTTACCAGTATCACTATGTGAAGATGTCTGAAATTGGGGAACTGTAGCAGCCTAGCCAAGTGAGATACCAACAGGATGTGCTATAATTGTAAGAACAATCTATCCACCTACATTAAGACCCAGAATAATTTGTGGGCATCAGGGCCAAGGCTAATTAGTTAACAAGACTGGTTTTTTTTTCCTTATCCTGCAACAATTCCAAAGTCGCAAACCCTCTGTTTTTATCAAATGAATATAAAATAATGTCCCAGCACAAAAATCTTATTTTATAGGTGGGAACTATAAATATTTGCTTGAAGTTCATATGATGTGAGAAAAAGAAAATCAGAACAGAACGATCTTACTTTGTCTTATTACTATAGTGCTCAGAACTACCAAGCACAATGCAGTCATGGATAATAGCCCCAATCGGGGAAATCTTGGTGGCGAGAAAGTGAACTGTTCTGGGAGTCAATCCACTGAAGTTCTGCACTGAGAACATCTGAAAATAGGTGACTTCCTTTACAGAAATAGAAAAGAGAAGCTATTTCTAGCATTAATAGTACATTATTTGAGAAATCCATGTCTATGTTTTCAGAATATTGCCAGTAGAAATGCTAATAGAACTCGTGGAAATTTCCAAATGCTGTGGTTCCCAAACTTCTAATATTATGTATTGCATACTTTCTTGTTTTGCTGTTTATTTAGCTTTGCACTTTACTTTCATTTTAATCAGCTTATGCTCTCCAAATATTTAGAGAAGGTAAATCCTTATAGTCAAGCTTTCTTGCAATGTAACAAGGATAATTTAATATTCTTGTTCATATTTATTCAATACCTAGTTCTCTCTAAGTGCTTATTCAGTTTGAACAATCAGCTTATGTGTTGGCAACACTTTTCTATTGATCACTCACAACTAATTTCTTGTACAATGGCATGGCTAAGGCTTATATTTATTTTGGTGCACATTTTCAGCATCGACATTCCTTGCTGTGTAAATAGGACTGTTGTTAAGGAAGAGTACAGTTTTTCATAAGTATGTGTTGAAAAACGGTTAAGTACTTACTATTGGGAGAAACCATTAAGAGATGATTACCCCCCAAATTGATCATATGTATTGCTATTTTCATACAAGATATAGTGTATGTATCTAATACAGGCTATATATTTCCTGTGTAGAATCTAGTATAGGAGTCTCAGAAAATATTGATAAATAGAGAATCACATATGAAGATATTTCAAAATGGTTTCATCTTGGTTCATATATATTGGAGAATATTAGTAAGAGTATTAAACTCTTAAGAGTATGTAACTTTAGATCTGAAAGAGCCCGCAGAAATTTATTTGTCCGATTCCTACATTTTAGAGATTATAAAAACTGACCAAGATGTGGCCAGTGCCATGGTGCAAGAGAGTAATAGATTTGAAGTTTGAATAAAGTTTGAATAAAGACTCTTTGTGAGTAATCAATGCTCCTTCTGCTCAAAGTTGATTACTTATATTCTTAAAAATCACAACCTACTGAATTCATTATGGAAAAATCAGGGCAAAGTAATCCTATCAGTATTTCTTGTTTACCAGATGAGATGGGCATTATTTGGTGTTCTGACCTAGTAAAGTGATAATTCTTCCTGAACTAAATTCTAAAATTAATAATTTTAGGGAGGATTACTGGGAATTAAGAAATGGGTAATATTTAGTTTGTCCAAAGACAAACTCATCTTTCCTTGCTATGTACAATTTCTTTTTTTATATTTACTGGACTAAAGGCCTGGCTAGAGAATCTTGCCAAAATTCTGTTATTCCATTATTTGTGATATATGGGAATGTCTATTACAATGAAACTAGTAGGAGGTATTTTTCAAATATATTCTTGCAAATACCGTTAGGTGGGAATGTACTTCCATACACCATTATCTCTAATTTAGGTCCATGGGAGGAGAGCTTGATTAATGCTCCTAGCATCTCTTCATCTCTTTATTCACTCTGCTCCTAGAAAGTAAGGATCACTTATGTGATTGGAGAATTTGGGAAAAATGCATTCACTATATTTGTCTTTGTTCTGCTTTTCTTTTTTCTTTTTTTGGTTTTGTTTTGTTTTTTTGTTTTTTCTATTGGAGGCAGGCTGGCTCAGGAAGCAGAAGGTCTCCAGTCTACCACTCAAAGTCAGGAGGGCTTCTGCTGTTTAGTGTTGCATATAACAAGGTGATAAAATCTTGGGTTTAGTTAGCAGGGTTGTCATAGTTCTCACGATAAGCTATGTCCTCTGAGTCTTTATGGGTAATAAGTGTGGTATTTATGTTATCTACATTCCTTCCTTATCTAAGTTTTTGGTTTGTTTGGAAGAAACTAGGACACTATAGACTTCAACAGATGCTCCTGGCACAGACTAATTAAAAATATAATGCACAAAAACATGATTTTTGAAAATTAGCTTAAGAACAGTGTAGGGAGAAGGAAGACTTTCATTTTCACCCTTCCCAATCATCTACATTAATGAATTCTTGAATGAATGAGCATGAATGAGCAGTGTTAGGCTTTTTATAAATGAAGGGATTTCTCCTCATGATACTTTCTTCTAAATTTTTTTTTCATGTTTATTTACTTATTTTGAGAGAGAGAAGGAGACAGCTTGAGCAGGGGAGGAGCAAAAGAGAAAAGGAAAGAGAGAGAGAGAGAGAGAGAGAGAGAGAGAGATAGAGAGGGAGAGAATATCCCAAGTAGGCTCTGCACCATCAGTGCAGAGCCTCACACGGGGTTTGATCTCACCAACTGGGAGATGATGACCTGAGCCGAAATCAAGAGCCGGAGGCTTAACTGACTGAGCTACCCAGGCGCCCATCCTCATGGTACCTTCTTGATCTTGCAGTCCCAGTCTGGTTCTGTATGATGAGATCCTCTTCTTTTCACCTTCTGGGAGTTGATGCTGTACTCTCATTCTCTCTCTCTCTCTCTCTCTCTCTCTCTCTCAAAGCCATCAATCTTGCACATTCAATATTCCATAGAATCCTGGCTATCTCAAGCCTGCAAGATTTTTGAAAAGAAGTTCACATTTTAATATTTATTTATTTTTATGTCCACTTTTCTCTTCCTCCCCTAAAACTGTTCTCCTTGGAGTCACTCTTTTTCTTATATATTCCTGTAATATTCCTCCCCTTTAATCCCCCATACTCACATATAATATCCATATGTGTATATATATATATATCTGTATATTATATGTGATTTTTACATTTGTACTGTACAAAAATTATGATTGGTTTATAGTGAATAATTCTCACCCACTTTGCCATTTATATTATGTATATATCTGCTATTACTCTTCACACTCACCAAAGAGGAGTTACTGGAAATGACAATCTGAGAGAATTTACCTAACTTCACTCAAAACCCTTGAAGAGGGTAGTGGGTAATACATATGGAGAGTCCATTGCAATCTGTGCTAGATAGAGTGCTTGATGATGAGGGGCATCTGCAAATTTGATTTTCTTGAGAAGGAAATATGTGCAAATAAGCATTGGATGAGCTTTGGTAAAGAGCCATTTTTCTTTATCTGTTGCACTTTCTTTATTCTGACTACACCTTTTAATATTTTATATCCTACAAATCTTTACTTGGAACACAGTGAAAAGCACCAATTGAAATTTTCTTCTTTTGGAGCCATACTCCAAAAAGGAGAGATTTTACCAAAAAAAAAAAAAAAAAGAAAGAAAGAAAAAGGAAAATACTCAGTGCCTCATTTGACAAAACAAAGCAATGTGAACTTAAGAAAATTTTCTAAAATGTGAAAGGCTAGACCAAATTTAATGAGTGCTATAAGAATCTTGTCCATAAGGACTTGAAATTCAGGTTAACTATTGAAGTCAAATTAAACTACTTAGCAAGTTTTATCTGTGACACTGGGATTACTTGGCTTCATGGAGAAAGGCTAAAGTTAGTTAAAGACTGAGGCAAAGTTCACTGCAAATCAATTGTGTTGAGAGGATGTTGAGTAAATTGCTGTGTGATGGACTGAAGAAAGGGAACTGTGGAGGATAATGGAAGACCTCTGTTAAGGAAAGCTTAGTCCTAGCCTGCATCCATTTTGAAGACTGAGAAACAACCAGGTCATGCTGGTGCAAGGTGAGTGAGTGATCAGGAGAGACATCCAATTGACTGGGAGGTGTATGCAGAGCCCATTGCAGTGTTTGGATTAATAAGAAGCAGGAGAGTTTAAAAAATGAATCTTTGTGTATGTCAACCATACTTCAATTAAATAAAATCTTTGGTTTCATTAAAAAAAATAGTTCTAAAAGATCAACAGGAAATGAGCTATTGACTATGTGTTGACATTTCAGGTCATAAAAGGACTGGAAGTAACATAAGCATATCCTTCAATTGTGCTGATACATTTGAGTGACATTTACATAGGAAAAAGAGATTAAAATCACATTCATCCTCCTCTAAAGGGTGTGTGCACCAAGATTAGGGAATTAAACAAGGGTCTTTTCTAAGGAGTTTCTAATTTATAATGCTTGGTTTTGCTCCACTGGCTTGTTGGGCATTGAGAGCAATATCCAAGTTGAGCCCAGGTCCCAGTTCAGGTCCTCTGTGTTGACAAACAGTGACCTCTCAGGGCACTTTTGTGTATCTTTTTTTCGACATTAACCGAAAGGGTAAACTATATTGAATCACATCCCAGGTCTAATGATGAAAAATAATAATGTTTCCAAAGCTTTGTCATATTTTTGTTAATATAAGCTGAATATCAGAGCAAGCCTTTCTTTTTAACATGCAATTTTTTTCTTTCTGTAACAGAGGTCACATATAGCAACTTTTGAGCTCAAAATGTCTTACACATAATTTTTGTGTGTCCTTTCCAGTTTGATAAAATTTGAGAACACTAACATAAGAATCCAGATCTTCAGATTTACTTGAAGAATTAGAAGGTCTGTCACCATTTTCCTCACTTCCCTCATAATAATGACTTGACGGAGTAGAGTAGTGCTGCATATCCAAGCAGAACAGGTTTGTTAGAACAGCTTAATTACTTATGTTATTTGAGTGGCCTTATAGGTATGTGAATTTGTGTCTCTGCTTTTGATAGTCTAGCATGTTCGATAGTGCCTGATCCTTCTTGAAACTGTCTCTTGCAAACCTTCGTACTCATCTTGCCAGTTTCCTACGTATTTAAAAAACAAAACTTTAGGTTTGCAAAATCAATCCTTATCTTCCTTCTAGCAGTTATGCCAGGTTTTGCCATTTTGATCATCCTTTATTTTAAAAATTTACTGCATCCATAATATTGGTGTGGTGGGTGGTGGTGGAGAAATTGAGAAAACTAACAGATAAGAGTAAGTTGGTCAACAGAAACATTATGTGTGTGTGTGTGTGTGTGTGTGTGTGTGTGTGTGTGCACGCGCACACAAAACAAAATCCATGTTGTCCTTTGGGTTCCTATCTCTTATTCTGACAAGACTTTGATATGTTAGTTTTTCTCCTGAGATCTGACTAACCTGTGCTACTTTGCTGCCTTTCATCTCTCTGGCAATGTGCTACATTAATGATTAAATTTCAGTGGGTGGATGTGTGAACACCTTAGGCAAGCTGTTCTCTGGGGGAAAAACTTTCCTACCAGTCTTTATTTTTCTTGACTTATCAAGTGGCAAAACCAACTTACTGCCCTGATACAGTGAGTGTAATAAATTAAGGTTAGCTGTATCTGTATTGTGATTCCAGTTACGGTGGTGACCCACTATTAAATGGATTCCAATTTAATTCCTGTAGTATGTCATTCTTAGTTTTTAGTTGAATCTTTAATACACTGTTATCTAGACATGAACACCTTTACCCTTTTGTGATGGATATGGAGGGAGTTTTAGTTACTTTTTTCTTTTTAATTGTACAAAAACATAAATATACACACACTAGATATGAAATAGTCCTCATCTTATTAGAACATCTCTTTCACAGAAGGCTCCAAATTAATATTTCTTTGTGGAAAATTAACATGATTATAGACATTCTCCCTCTCTTTTTAGACACTTTCTGATCTGATTTGAAGGTAAACCAAGTCCTAAAGGTGATAAGCTAAGGCATATCACCATACATTAAAAAATTGGTTAGTTACTTATTAATATTTTGAGAAAATTGTGTTTATTGATGTTTGCAATCTGTACTACAGGACTGTATGCAATACAAATTGGGAGAAATTGGTAAATTGATCATTTGCTTAAAAGCCAAATTTACCCTACAGCAGAATAAAGTAGAAGATAGCACATTCAGTGAGATACAAGTAGATTTGAGAGGAAAGCAAATATTTGACCAATAAGGAGCAGAAATTAAAAAATAAAAAAAGAACATTGATGATATATTCTGAGGTTGGAGATACATAAATACTTTCAACACAGTCACTAGTTTTTGTTTTTGAATCTCCAGTGCTGAGCCCCATGCCAGTGTATGGAGAAACATTCAGTAACTGTCAGGTGAATTACCTTGAATATAGTTGTGGGGGGGGGGGGGGATTAAGCTGCTACTCAGATATCTATGGGCAGACAAGCCCAGTGGGAACACTTGCTTCCCAAGGACCTATCACTAATAACAAATGTCCTTCAGAAAATGAATAAAAGATACAGCAACATACTACTGATTGCAGTAATAAAAAAAATGTCTGTTCACTTAAAGATGAATTATATTCCTTGTCTTTAAAGAGACCCAGATATGGGCAGGTCTTGAAGATTCTCCTGGCTGATGCAAAAGGAAATGAAAATTGATGGTGCAAATGTTATGTAATAAAGAATAAGAAAACCTTATTTTATTTTTCTGGGAGGAATTAATGCTGCAAAACCCACAGAATTTTAGAGCTCTTGAGTATACTTTCCAGAATACTGAAAAGAAATGTGACACTACTACAAGCTACTAAAAATATAAGAAACTAAGGTGGTACCAATGCTTTGCTTTTTGAAAGTAATATTAAACGTCTTAGAGAGTACTCAGAGTCTTCCATGGCTTCAATGGGACTTAATCATTTTGAGGACACCTATATAGACAACGTTCTAAGAAGGTCTCCCAAGATTTCCCAGTCCCCTGGTGTTCATGCCTTATATAATCCCTGGCATGGTGAGTATGATGGATTTTACTTCCATGCTATGTTGTGTTATATGGCACAGCTGATCTTAAGGAGATTTATCCAGTGGTGTGACCTAATTAAATGAGCCATTTAAGAAAAGGGAGTTTTTCTTGGTTAGTGGCAGAAGAGGAATTCAAAGATTCAAAGCATGGGAGGAATTTGGTGCCTCATCACTGACTTAAAGAGGGAGGGGGCGATATGGCAAGAAATGTAGGCAGCCTCTAGGAGCTGAGAGTGGTTCCCATTAATAGCCAGCAAGGAAATGGAGACCTCGGTGCTACAAAGGCAAGGAATTAATTTCTGCTAACAATGAGAATGAGCAATAGGTTTTTCCACAAAACTTCCAGACAAAAACTTAGCCTGACTCCCACCTTGATTTTAACTTTGTAAGCTCAACACAGAGAACCTAGGTATGCCATGCCAGACTTCTGACTTACATGACTGTGAGCTAACACATTAGTGTCATTTTATGCTGCAAGTTTGTGGTAATTTGCTATGCAGCAATAGAAAATTAAAATAACAACCAGAGGCACTTTGCCATTCTTGATCCATAAAAAAATTGTGTTCAGCATGTTCTCTTAAAATGGCTAATCTATGTTACAGTATTATTCAGTTATAAAGTACAATATTCAACAAGTACAATATTCAACAAGGAAGAGTTTCTTCATTCTTTGACTATTCTGGTTAACTGAGATACTGCTTTGTTAATCCTGCCAAAAATATATACTTTTTCATTTTATATAGCTGTCACATAAGATTTAAGTCTCCCATTTAAACCAGTTATCAACAGTGTGGTAAAATTTGTAAAACAGATACTTGTCTCATTTTACAAATGAGGATGAGATATATAAAGAGGGAAAACTTGTTCAGTGTGGCAAAATGTGGCTAGAACGAGATATTGGATTAATTTATTCTTTAATCTGTTCACTTATTCAATACTATTTATTATAACCAACATTGTTCTAGGTGGAGAGAATACTGTAGTGGTCAAAACAGAAAAGTTCTTTTATAATGAAGTTTACATTCAAGTTTTGGGAATTTAAAAATACTTTCACTGTAGTATGGTGCTTTCAAGCTTTTTTAAACTTATGAAATGTGTCATACATATACAGAAAATTGTACAAGTTAAGGATGTATAGCTCAGTGCTCTGTAACAAAGAAAACACTTGCATAAGTACCAAATGGGTGAAAATACAATAAATAGAATATACTCCAGGAGTCTCCTGAAACTCACTCTTATTCACTAAACTCCCTGATGGTGCCATTTTTCAGATTTTTATACTTATCTTCCTTCTTGCTTTTATTGTTTTACCACCCGAGCTTGCATCCCTAAATATGATCGTTTAATATTTTAACTTCAAAAATATGGTATCATACAGTTTGTTTTCTCTTGTGTGTGGTATATCTCAACATGAAAACTTTGTGATATTTGTCTATGTTGTTTTGTTCATTTTCATTGCTGTATAGCATTTATGTGAATATAGCAATCTATTTGTCTTTTCTACTTGATGGACCTTTGGGTTGTTTCTTTCTTTTTTTTTTTTTAACTTAAATTCAAGTTAACATACAGTCTAGTCTTGGCTTCACGCATAGAACCCCGTGATTCATCTCTTACATATGGCACAGTGCTCATCCTTTCTTAAAAATTTTTAAAAATGTTTATTTATTTTTGAGAGAGAGACAGACAGAAGAGCACAAGTGGGGGAGGGGCAGAGACAGAGGGAGACACAGAATCCAAAGCAGGCTCCAGGCTCCAAGCTGTCAACACAGAGCCTGATGTGGAGCTCAAACTCATGAACCACGAGAACATGACCTGAGCCGAAGTCTGATGCTCAACTGGCTGAGCCATCCAGGCACCCCAAAAAGTGCCCTCCTTAGTGCCCATCACCCATTTAAGCCATCCACCCACCAGTCTCCCCTCTAGTAGTCCTCAATTTGTTCTCTGTATTTAAGAGTCTCTCATGGTTTGCCTCCCTCTCTGTTTTTATTTTATTTTTCCTTCCCTTCCCCTGTGTTCGTCTGTTGAGTTCCTCAAATTGCACATATGAATGAAATCATATGATAGTCTTTCTCTGACTGACTTATTTTACTTAGCATAATACTCTTTAGTTCCATCTAGTTGTTGCAATTGGCAAGATTTCATTCTTTTTCATCATTGAGTAGTGTTCCATTGTGTGTGTGTGTGTGTGTGTGTGTGTGTGTGTATGTGTGTGTATCACATCTTTTTTTTTTTTTAATTTTTTTTTAAGTTTATTTATTTTTGAGACAGAGAGAGACAGAGCATGAACGGGGGAGGGTCAGAGAGAGAGGGAGACACAGAATCTGAAACAGGCTCCAGGCTCTGAGCAGTCAGCACAGAGCCCGACGCGGGGCTCGAACTCACATACCGTGAGATCGTGACCTGAGCCGAAGTCGGACGCTTAACCGACTGAGCCACCCAGGCGCCCCTGCATCTTCTTTATCCATTCATCAGTCAGTGGCCATTTGGGCTCTTTCTGTAATTTGGCTATTGTTGATTAAATATCCTTGCACAGATCTGTTGTGTGCATTTCTGTTTGTTATTCAGGAATATTCAGGAATAGAATTGTTGGGTCAAAGGATATGAGTTCAGCTTTTGTGGATACCATCAACATGTTTTCCAGAATAGTTGGGTGGATAGGCTTTATGGTGTATTACACTTCTTGGTGTCCATGCCCTTGTGTAATCATCTTCCCTCGAGTATGAGCAGAACCTGTGACTCGCTTTTAACCAATGAAATATGGCAAATATCACTCCCTTCGGTGGATTATGCTATATAGCAAAGGTGATAAGGGTGTCACTTTCATGAATAGATTATGTTATATGAGATTCTATTTAAACAGACTGGAGCAAGAGATTGGTTTTACAATCTCTTGGCTGGTTTTACAAAAGTATGCTGTTATGTTTTTGAGAAGGCCCATACAGGAGACCATATGGCAAGGAACTCTAGGTAGCCTCTAAGAACTGAGAGTGGTCCTCAGCTGACAGCTAGCAAGAAAATGGGGACCCTGGTCTATAAAGAAATGAATTCTGCCAACAACATGGATGATTTGGAAGATTCTTCCGCATTCAAGACTCCTGATGAGAATGCTGACTGGCTGACACCTTGATCACAAGTTTTTGAGGCTTTGAGCAGAGGACTCAGCAAAACTAGGGCAGACCTACAGAAAATGTGAGACAGTCTGACCCACAGAAATTGTGAGGCAATACCTGTATTGCTTTAAACTACTAAATTTGGGGTAATTTGTTATGCAGCAAAGAAAACTAATACAGTATTTCTACCAACTTACAGTCCCAGGAGCAGTATATGTGTATGTGTATGAGTAGACATATTTGGTCCCATGTGGTATAGTTGGTATTTGAATTTTAGCCATTCTAGCAGATGTGTGGAATTATCTCACTGGGGTTTTAATTTGCACTTCCCTAGTTCCCATTGAAGTCAAGCAACATTTCATAAGCTTATTAGCTATTTGGTTTCCTGAAGTGCCTGTTAAAATCTTTTGCCCATTTTCTCTTGCATGTCTTTTTCTTATTGATTTAGGAGTTTTTAATCTTTCTAGATATGGACCCTTTGTTGCTTAATGAATTGAAAATATGCTCTCCTACTCTATGAAGTTCCTATTCTTTCACTTAATACATCTTTTCATGAACAAATGTTCAAATGTGTCAATATTTTTCTTTATGGTTGGTGCTTTTTGTGTCTTTCTCTACCCTGAGACCACGAATATATTCATCTGTATTACATTTACAAGTTTTATTGTAGCACTTAAATTTAGATTTATAATATATTCATAGTTGATTTTTGTGTCAAATATGTAGTGTGGGGTGGGGCTACTGTTTTCTTTTTTGTTGTTTGTTTTTGTTTTTTGTTTTGGTATAGATATCCAATTGGCCCAGCACTGCCCAAATCTGTCTCCACAATTTACAGAGCTATTTTATTATAAATCAACTATAGACAGGTAAGTGTGTGTTACTGGCTCCTTATTCTATGCCAATGGTCAAATTGTCTATTCTTGACTAGTACCATCCTATCTTAATTAACTGAAATTTATTATTAATTTTGATATCCAGGAGACCAGGTTTTTCATACTGTTTTTCTCTTGGAGTCTTGATTATACTAACATTTCTATTTAAACTTTAAAGTCAGCATGGTAAGGTCAACATATTAAAAAGCAAAGTGTTTGGATTTTGATAGATATTACATCAATCTATAGATCAATTTGGGAAGAACAGTCTTTTCCCAATCCATAAACATGACATATATTTCCATTTATTTAGGTTTTATTTAATTACTCTCTATCATGTTTCATATTTTTCTGCATAGAAATCTTACATATTTTTGTTATATTTAATTCCTAGGTATTTAATATTTTTGATGTTATGGAAATTTTTATCTTTAATATTTATTTTTGTTAATATTGAAATGACAAATGAAATTGATTTGGTAACTCATATCAATGTTAATAATTTATTCATAGATATTTGGATTTTCTATAAATAATGATAGTTTTACTTCTGTCTTTGTAATTTTAACATTTCTTTTTTTTTTTTTTACCCTACTGTACTGGCTAGGAGTTCTAGTACAATATTAAATTTAAGTGATTATAGTATGCACCCTTATTTCTTTATTGATCTCAAAATAGAAGAATTCAATAATTTTATATTAAGTATGATATTTGTTGTTGTTTCTAAAAATATTCCTTATAATATTAAGGGATTTCCTGTTCTTCCATGCATGCAGTTGTTATGAAAAATGGATATTGAAATTGAATATCAATATTTTTATTTATTGATTTTTTTCTTTTTGTTTTTAATATAATTTATTGTCAAGGTAGCTAACATACAGTATATACAGTGTGCTCTTGGCTTCAGGAGTAGATTCCCATGCTTCACCACTTACATACAACATCCAATGCTCATTACAACAAATGCCCTTCTCAATGCCCTTCACCCATTTTCCCTTTACCATCCGCATCCCCCCCCCATCTATTTTGGCATTCCTTGATATGACCATATTAACTTTATCTTTCTTTTTTTAATGTTTATTTATTTATTTGGGAGAGAGACAGTGAGAGAGCCAGGACATGAGTGGAGGAGGGGCAGAGAGAGAGAGAGAGAGAGAGAGAGAAAATCATAAGGAAGCTACATGGAGCCTGACTAGGGGCTCAGTCTCACAACCATAAGAGCATGGCCTGAGTGGATGTAAAGAGTTGAATACTCAACCAACTGAGACACCGAGGTGTCTCTGCTTTATCTTTCTGTTAAAGGCATGCTTTATCTTTCTGTTAAAGGCATGGGACATGTTAATTAAAAAAAACAAAAAAAGTTTATTTATTTAATTTAAGAGAGAAGGTGGGAGGGGCAGAGAGAAGGAGAGAGAATCCCAAGCAGGCTTCACACTGTCAGCACAGAGCCTGATCATGCAGGGTTCGATCTCACAAACCATGAGATCATAATCTGAGCTGAAATCAAGAGTCAGACACTCAAACTGACTGAGCCATTCAGGCACCCCACATTGATTTTGAGATGTTAAAAAACACTTGTATCCTGCAATACATTTAAATTTTGATATTGCTGGGCTTGTTTTATTTATATTCTGTTAAGGATATACTCTCTTTATTCATGCTTTTGTGAGTTTTTTTTTTTTTTTAATCACTGATGTTTGCCTTAAAAATTGGGCTAGCGAGTGGCTCTTGTTTTTCTCATAATCTAGAAATGTTTGTATAATATTCAAAATATTTTTCCTTAAGTATCTGGTTGAGTTCACTGGTGATGTTATTCTGGGGTTTGGTTCTTTTTTTGTGGAAGATCTTTGATTGAATATTCTATTTCTTTTATGGTTAGAGGAACATTCAGATTTTCTATTTTTAAGTGTCATATTGGTAAATATAATTTTCTAAAAAGTTGTCTGTTTATCTAAATAGTCTGATATATTGACATACATGATATCTTTCATTTTAATTCTCTAAAATGTAGTGATATTCCCTTTCCAATTCTACTGATGTTTATTTGGGCATTCTCTATGTTTCTGAATTAGTTTCATTAGGGCTTTATCCATTTTGTTCACCTTTCTATTTTAATAACTTTAATTTTCATCATCAGTGTTCCTTCTACTGTTGGTTTTAATTTTCTTTATCTGACTCTTTGAAATTTAAGTTTAGATCATTGATTTTCATCCTTTATTCTTTCCTAGTTTATGCATGTAATGTTGTAAATTACTTTCTGAGTATTTCTTTATCTCTAGCACACAAATTTTTATATACCATATTTTCATTATTGGTCACTTCAAATATTTTCTAATTTTATTATTTTATATTCGACTTACAGGCTTATTTGTAAGTACAAGTATATTTCTTAATTTTGAAGTGTTTAGAGATAGTCTAGTTATCTTATTTTAAAATTTGTTTCTATCTTAATTCTCCTATTTAAGGTCTTTCATCAATAATATCTCTTCTCAGATATTATCTCTTTAGATATTCCTCTGACCATTTTTTTAATGTTTTCCTTTTTTTTAACATGTTTATTTATTTTTGAGGAGAAAGCACATGTGGGGGCGGTGCTGACACAGAGTGAGACAGAGGATCCCAAGCAGGCTGTGTCCTGACAGCAGTGAGCCTGATGCTGGGCTCAAACTCAAGAACTGTGAGACCATGACCTGTGCCAAAGTTGCATGCTCAACCGACTGAGCCACCCAGGCGCCCTTATGGTGATATTTTAAAATTTGAGGATTGTAAAAAGTTCCAGAAACTATCTGATATAAAGTCAAGGGCCTAGTGTGTTTCATTTTAATTAGTAAAGAAAATGTGTTTTCCTCACTTAAGTTTTGAAATCTTACCACAACTTCTGCAGAAAAACAGTTGAAATATGGAGTAGCAAAAACATCTTGAAGAAATGATATTGTGAGATAAAAATTTTATGAGGAACTCTATCCTCATCAACCTTAGAAGCCAGTCACATTAGACCATTCATAAACATGCAATTTTACCTAGAAATATCTCAGCATTCTTCCTTTAATATATTAAAGTAAGGCAATAGTGCCTCTGTGTTCTTCAAAATATGCAGATTAACATTTGAAAGGTCAAAAAACATTCTGATCTTGGGCATTACAAGCAAAGTTTTAAAATAGATTTTGATAATTTAGTTACAAAACCTTTACTAGTATGGTGTAGTATAATTGTTGCAAAGTTACTGAGCTCTTTTATTTAATTTTCTTCTTTGTGTTATTTCTGAATTTTCATAAAAACTTAATAAAATTCTTAGAATAGGGGTTTGGGGTTCATTGAATTTTCTGATTAATTGGTGCTCAAGCTTGTAATCTTTTTATGTTGATGAAAATTAAAAAAAAATTTGCATCCACTTGAATGATTTAGTAGAATACAATGAACATAATTGAATTTCCTTTTTTTTTATTATGATACTTACAATAAATGATTCATGGTGGTTATTCAGAATATGAGTTTCCGATATTGTTCAGGAAACTGAACTAAATTTCTTCTAACTTTTGGACTTAGCAGACTGACTTCTTCAAACTGCATGATGATGTCAGTGTGTTTTCTTGCAATTTGACTTTGTCCTCAGGGTTGTAGACCATGAGAATGTAATAGCATACAAATAAATGGTTAATGAAGATACTATGTCTAAGTATTTGGGATAGATTTATTTCTATTAATTTGGGGAAGTGTGGATTTACTTTTTTGACAAGGATTAGAGAATCAAAGTAAAATAGAATTCTAAAATAGAATTTGCATCATTTGACATGATATTAGTGTAAATTTAGTGTCATTTATGCTTTGCTGAATGATTGATACTTAATCTGTAATTGGAGAAGCTATGCAGCAATTTCCTGGAATAGCTTACAATCTATATCTAATTTCTCCTTGGGGGAGAATTTCAGTTGTACATTACACCCCAAATATGGACAAATTTAGCTGCCAGATCTTTCTTGAATTTGGTATTAATCTTTCTGGTAAGCCTGTAGTTTTCATGTGTTTATCACCTTTTTTTTTTTTTTTTTTTTTTTTATGTGATAAAATAACAAAATCTTTTGATACTTTCACAACCAAGAGTAAATATCTTGGTTTAAGAAAAAAATCACAGCAAACATGAAAATAAATCTCTTTGGTAGAAGTCCCTGAGCTCAGCTTTCCATATTAACAATTATAATCATAGTCATAATTATTCAGTAAAGAGTTATTGAGAGCCTGCTGTTCTGCTATGTGTCAGGCACTGTGATAAGCAGTTCTATGGGCAGATTGCAGAGCATGATAAACAGAGCTTGAGATCTCATCTACATCTCGTGTATTAACAATGATACCATTTTATACATGCATATGCACATATATACAGGTTTTCTATTTCAAAAATCTTTTAGCATCTCATTTGATCCCTAGATCATATAAAATTCTGAAGATAAAATTTAGAAATCTGCTAAGGTTCTTGATTATGTTACAGGTATGGTGGCCAGTGTTATGAGTGTTCTGGTTAAGTCCAGAAATGACTACTTTTCCTGCATTGTGTGATACACAGGAGACCCTAAGTTGACAAGTGGGGGCTATTTTTAGCTTGCCTTTTTTTTTTAACTGCAGTATAGAAGCTAAGAACACAAGTTCTAGACACTGTCCTAGTTCTGTCAGATTGAAAAAAATATATTCTTTTTTCAGAGTCTTAACTTCTTCAGCTGTAAAATGGGTAAAATTGGGGAGAGTAAGATTTACCTCATAAGATTGTGAAGATTTAAGTCAATGATGACCCCTGAAGGTCTAACAGCTGGTATTTTTTGTGTTGCTCATCAGATTAAATTGCCTATGAAGCTGCCAACTCAAGAGTCTCTTATCAACAGAAAAACCCCATGGTCAAAAATATTCTTTCCTGCACAATCTAACTTTGTTAACACAATATTTATATTTTTAAATATTGTGTTTAAATTTAAATATTGTGTTTAAGTCACAGGAAATTGTGATAGGTTCTGTGAAAACCAACCAGCCTATTTCTGTTCAGGGATTCTGGGAGGTAGACATAGGTATCTCTTGGAGACATAGCAGGTAATATAGGTTATAGTCTTCATTCATTATAAGTCAGTTCTTCTGATCTTGAAATTTAAGGTATAGATTGAGTTATTCACCTGATTTTCCGCCTGAAATTTATGCTTAACTCCATCTTAACCTTCTTTAATCTCGTCCTTATCCTATTTTAGACTCTTATCCTAAGCTCCTGTTCATGATCTCGCTCATGCCTCTTGGTCTTTGGTTTGGTTTTGCATTTGGTCTCCCCACCCTTGACTTTGACTCCTTCCCCTCCCTTATTCATTATGGAATCCTGAATTGAATTCATAGCGGCAGGCTGTCCCAGCTGTAGCCCAGGACTTCTCAAAACTTATGTACACAAGTCACCTCAAGATATTGTTTTGTTTTGTATTTTTTCAATTTTCTTCTTGCTAGTTAAAAACATTAATTGAGATATAGTTGTCATAAATCAATTATTGTTAAATATATAGATCTGTTAAAATGCAGATTTTGATTCAGTAGAAGCAGAGCCTGAGATTCTGCATTTCTAGTAGGCTTGCAGGAGTTTAATGCTACTGCTACTGCTACTGTTTCTGGGACCACAGTTTGTGTAGCAAGACTCATTTCAGCCAGTGTTTTGGTTCTTACCACCCCCTGCATCCCAATCTCAGCCTCTAATTTTAGCAGCACTTGCTAGTCACACACTGTGCTTCTGTTTATGGGAAAGACTATTGAACATGTACCTAAGGTCTATAAACATCAAATTGAATCTACTTATATGACTTTCAGGGCAGGAGAGGAAGGATAGTCTTTGAAGTCTTAGTCTACTATGGAAGTATCAGATCATTAAAAGTTTCAGTTTTTTATGCTTTTTATGTAAATATACCCAGAGTTCTTTAGCAACTGGCTGTATAGCTTAGAAATCAAATAAATTGCCATTTATTTAAAATGTGCCAAGACAGAAAGACCTAAATCCTGTACCTTACATTCTGTTCAACATGAATAATATAGTCAATAATATAGTCAAGACTATAATGCTAGCGTTATGAAGCCACACTCACTGAAGAGATAGAGAATGTGAAACAAAGAAACTTGTAAAATCTTGTGAGATTTCTGGTGATACCTATTTCTCTGTTGACAGTCATATGAAGAAATGTAAGCATTTGGAAATGACATTGAAGTTAGGATTGTTTTTTTCTCCTTTTAAACTACCTCAATGGAAGAAGGAAATTATAGCGTTGTTCGTGTAGTTATAGAAGTTGTGTGCTTGGATTGTGGAGTCAAGGATTAAATCCAGAATTTATTTATTTATTTATTTATTTTTTTTTTTAATTTTTTTTTTTTTTCAACGTTTTTTATTTATTTTTTTTGGGACAGAGAGAGACAGAGCATGAACGGGGGAGGGGCAGAGCGAGAGAGGGAGACACAGAATCGGAAACAGGCTCCAGGCTCCGAGCCATCAGCCCAGAGCCTGACGCGGGGCTCGAACTCACGGACCGCGAGATCGTGACCCGGCTGAAGTCGGACGCTTAACCGACTGCGCCACCCAGGCGCCCCTAAATCCAGAATTTAAATTCTGACTGCAATTTTCTATTTGCCCAAATTATCACATACAGTACTTACGCTGGGAAAGCATTATTGGTATCTAGCATCTGCTAACTTCCCCATTTAGGTCTGATGATGATTTCTGTTCCCCATAGCCACACTGCTTCTTGTCTGTATGTTGATTCAGGGGCTCATCAACAGTTTGTGAATTTACAAATAGTCCATGTGTCATTCATTCATTGCCCCAGTTTATGTCACCTTGTAAGTCATTTTTATGTGTCTTAATATGACTTAAGAAGATAAGCAATTTAGAAGAAAATCTTGTTTTCTTTGACCCTCACAGAAAAATTTAATATACATGCAAGAGACAGAAGTGAAACAAAGGCTTTAATTCCACTCCACTTGTAATAGTTATTTTACCACAAGCAGATTTCATTGTATATACGTTACTGTCTGACCCAAAGAGCTGCTTCCAGAACTGCCATTTATTTGCTGAGTATTAAGTTCACAAGAAAGCAATATAAAGCTTCTCTCAACCATTAGCTGGGGAGAAAAAGCTCCTGTGTTTTACATCAGTGAATTTGGAAAGGGCAATATATTTAGTTACCTGTGTGTGAGGTGATTATACAATTGCTCTGTGTCTTTTTATGTAGTGATCAATTGAGAAGGCTTTAAAAGCTTATTTGAATTTATGGCTGTTGCCTGGCCCTCCTCCGGCTTTATATCAAGCAAGGTAAACAGGGTGAATTCACCCATGTGGGGCTTCCTGTTTGACAACTTACTGGGGCTTGCAGTAGCTGTTGAATGCTCTCCAGTCACTCTGTATGAAAATGCTTATTAACAACATGGCAGAGGCTTAACTGTCCTCCAGAACTTCTTCCTAATTAATGCCTTTGTGGCTGATCTCCTTAGAGCTCCGCAGCCTGCAGACTGGGACATGTTCAGCAGCCAGATTCTGATTCACAGGCACAGTAATTCACAATGAGATTCTGAACATGCCAGGTGAAGGGGTTGGCCTCCAGGGCTGTTTCTCCTAGACAGCTAAAAGCTATTCAGCAAATTAGTCTGAAGTATTGGTTTTCTTTTTCCACTCATTTTATTCTGAAAAAGGTATTAGACACAAAAAACAAATGTCTTTCATTTTACCCATGAGGGACAATATTAGTGTTTTATATAAAAATCATATAAATAAGGTTGTCATTTTTTTTTTTTTTTTTGCCAGAAGCAAGAAGTGCTAAGCATATTACTGTTCTTGGGTCATTTTCTACAGATGTGAAACTGAGTCAACTAAGTAAATAGGATCTTATAGCCTTTAAGGTCTAATATATAGGTGTTTATAGGCTCAGATGTAAAACAACTACAGGAATTGTAAAGTGGGGTTATAGAACTTTCTTTGTGCCACTGTTATAAGTAAGGCATGTTCATGGAGGGTCTCTAAACTGGAAGAATAAGTAAAACCTTATTTTTACTGAAATATGAAAGTATGTTGAGGGGCACCTGGGTGGCTCAGTCAGCTGTGTCCAACTTCAGGTCAGGTCATGTTCTCACGGCTTGTAAGTTTGAGCCCCACATCCAGCTCTTTGCTGTCAGCACAGAATCCTCTTCGGATCCTCTATCCCCCTTTCTCACCACCTCTCACCCACTCATATTCTCTCTCTCTCTCCCTCTCTCAAAACTAAATAAATAAACTTAAAAAAAAAAGAAAGTTTAATATTCTGATCAGATAAGTAAAAGTTTTTCTGGCCTATCAAATCCATCTGCACTCTAATCTCAAATCATTATGTATTGAGTTATTAACATTTTAAATCAACCATAAGTGTACATAGTCCTACACTATTTCACATCTGAGGAAACTGAGTTTCAATTCCACATAGCTGGTGAGGATCCATTCTATCTACAACAAAGTATTGTTTTAAACTTTTATTAAAGTTCTATGGAGGGGTTTTTTAAACATTAGATATAATTTCTTTCAGATTTTCTCTTCTTTGTGTGGAGTAGATGATCTTTATGGCTTTATTCTAATTTGTCAGAGGATGTGAGCTAGTTTTTCTTTGTTAGGATTTTTGTTTTATGTGCAATGTTGACGTTTCTCCATAATGGTTATCTAGGCTGGTTTGGGGAAGAAAGAGAATAGCTAGGATTTACATCGAATACCTGGGATTTACACTGTCAGATGCCTGTTTTTTGTTTTATGTTTTTTTTTCTCTTTTTGCTTTGCTTTCACAGCTTGCCCCATTCCAGAAAGATGTATCATGACAAACAAAGAATTAAGAATTTTCAACTGGCCCAAAGGGAAAGAACAGTCTCATTTACTGTCCTACATGGCATTATAAATCAGGAAGGATAATACCCATGCGATTGTAATCTGGCATTAATTCTGGCACTAAAAATTTAATGCTTCCCTGGCCAACCCTCAGAAGTGTTGGAGTTAATAAGGGAACTTTGCTGGGGGACTCTGAGTTCCTTTGGAGGTGAGTATTTGGGAATTTGGCCCAAGTGAGCTTTGTGAAGTCTGTGTTATTACAAATGGCATCCACAAGCAAGCCAGGGTCTGTGACAATGCTGGATTGAGTATCTTTAACAATTCATTCTTTACTTTTACCTAGATGCTGATATCAATTCTCTGTTCCACTGGGTTATATAATAAACCTTAAAAGCAAGAATGTTGAAATGTTTTTAAAAAATATACTCTTCATGGACTCATGGACTAATGGTCACTGTCAAATGAACCAAAGCCACAGTTGTTTGTTTGTTTGTTTGTTTGTTTTTCTTCAGCCTCATTAATTTAGACTTGCCATATAGGACTAACCATAAGGTTGGACTACATATTCTGGGCTACATGCATAAGGCTTAATACATATCCACTCTGAATATTCTCTATTTTCCTCATTGCCTAAACTGATACTGTGTAGAGTGACAAACTAATCCTATGTGGAAGAGGTTTCATAAAAGGACTTGTTAATAGGGGCGCCTGGGTGGCGCAGTTGGTTAAGCGTCCGACTTCAGCCAGGTCACGATCTCGCGGTCTGTGAGTTCGAGCCCCGCGTCAGGCTCTGGGCTGATGGCTCGGAGCCTGGAGCCTGTTTCCGATTCTGTGTCTCCCTCTCTCTCTGCCCCTCCCCCGTTCATGCTCTGTCTCTCTCTGTCCCAAAAATAAATAAAAAACGTTGAAAAAAAAATTAAAAAAAAAAAAAAGAAGGACTTGTTAATAGAATCTGTATATTTTGATAAGATTGCAAAAATGTATAAAAAGCCATTGATAAGAAGTTTACCCTCACATTTCAAAGTAAGGTGCTGGATCCCTTAAGAAGGCTTGTAAAGAAGGTGGTAAGAACCAAGACTGCCCTTGTCCAGTATAAAAAGAGAGAGAGAGCAAGTGATGTGGAACTACTTGTGACCTCAAATGGCCACCTGGAGCCCGATCCATGTTGGGGAGTGTTTAGGGACCGCTGGGGGAATTGGGACACTCTAGTGTCTAGTCTAGAAAAGACTTTCCGATTTTTTTCCCTCTCCTCTCCTCCCCAGATATGGAAAGGGCTATAAGATGTACTAGGAGGATACAGTGGAAGGTATGGTAATGGGGAATAGGGAACTAATCAACCTTTGCATGCCTCCCTTTCCTGCTGTGGAGTTCCTTCTTGCAGTAAGCCTAAGTTGGGCAGAGATATTTTAACATTAATTGAACTTCTGAGTTTTTATATTCTTTGGGACTGGACATATCGATTACTGACTAATACTTTCAGGGAAATCAGGATGCAGTTTTTCTTTGAAGCAGATTGCTTATATGATCCTACAGACTTTGTGACTGAAGATTTTATTTCATATCAGTATATTTATGTGACATCAGTTAAATAAATAAACAACTGGATAAACAAGAAAATAGTGTGGTAAATTTTTTCAGTGAATGAAAATATAGTGCAAAGATAGTGACTGGGAAGTTTCTGTGGATTGGCTGGTCAGGGAACAGTTCTCCATGGAAAAGGGAACAACACTAATATTAAAGGAACACTTCAAGCAAAAAGGGATAACAAGTGCAAAGACTTAGGATGGAATAAGCTTGATATGTTTGGGGAACAGAGGAGGCCAAAGTGGCTGAAGACACATTGTTGAAGTCAAAAAAGGTGTGAAGTTGGGGGGGGGGGGGTTAGGCAGGGCATGTCACAAAGAACTTGATAAGCTAGAGTAGGGCAGGGAAACATTGGGGGGCTGTAAATAAGGAAGTGATGCGGTGTTATATTTATACAGTTCTCTCTCTAGCTGATATCTGAAGAATGGATTCTCAGAAGGCAAGAATGGAAGCAGGGAGACCAATTCAGTGATTTAGACTAAAGATAATCATGACTTGAATGAGAGTAGTCAGGATAGAAATGAAGGGAAATAGTTGGATTCTGGGTATGATATGGAAGTAGTAACTTTAATGATGTTTTGGATGTGGGGATAAGGGAAAGTGTTCTCATATATGTGTTCTAGAGTTTTTGCTGGAACAGCTAGGTGGATGTTGCAGCCATCTATTAATCTACCACTTGCTGTATTTCTTTCATAAGTGGGATACAATAAAAGACTGATCAAGGTTAAAAAGAAACTTTTCATTGGTGGCTGTCACCAGAGCCATGGTAGAATCAACATTGGACCTCAGCAAGGTGGTAATAGTAATCCCAGCATTGATAGCATTATTGGCTGCAATAGTTATGGCCTTGACAGCAGTTAACAAGGACATCTGTAGCACAGGGGACAGTAGTGTGCATAATAACAGTGGCAGAGTTAGTGGAGGGGTTTGAATATTAGGTATCAGATACAGCATGAACTTCAGCATCATTTTTGATGCTTATAAGTGTTGATGCAATGTTTATGGTTGACATTGGCAGTCTTGGTGGTCATAATTGGCAATGGTGGTGGTGGCCTTTGGAGAACTGAGGCAGCTTAGTTACCACTTTTGATGTTGGCTATGTAGCCTCATAATACAGACTTGAGCCAGAGCACAGGAAAATAGTGGTGGTCACTAGAGTTAATTAACTCCTGGTTTTCATGTAAAAAAAAAAAAAAAATCCTATGCTGATTCCTAGAATATTTTCCAAGGGACTTATAGGATACTTGAGTTCTCAAAGAACAAGTGGGAGAGGATTAGGAATGTTTTGTGGTTATGTGCTTGAATAGCTTGGAAAATATAGATCACCCATAAGTATAGCAACTCTCCAAAGAGAAATCGTATAAATGTGATGGTATGTAAAAGCACTTGGGTAAAATATAAATGGTTTAGAAATGCAAGCTATTTGTTATACAAAAATTATGGAGTGGCATCCAGAGATACCATATGAAGTTTTGTAGGTGGAAACAAGTTATTTTGGTCATAGTGGAGGTTTTTGTTTTGAGCTGTGATTTTGGTATCTCATCCCACTAGAATAAGAACTTTTAAAATACTTCCAAGGCTTTAGGGCTTTCTGCTTCTGCAGAGGATTTTAGGGAGATAACTCAACATCAAATGGATGCTTGGAGCCAGGTTCAGATTCTGAGCACTGAGGAAATACAGCTTTAGAGTAAGTCAAAGTTTTCTTAGCATGTGATTTAGAGCACTGGCCGTAACATTTGTTATTGTGTGGTTTTCTGGGACAGATTCTATTCCCAGAAGGGCTGTGACTCAACACTTCAACCAACCAAATAGAATGCCAGAAGGATGAGACCATAAAAAATGAGCCTTTACTTGGACCTTGTGGGAATTCAAGAGCTCATGGTCCTTTCTGTAATGTTTTGACCAATCGAAATTGGTCCAAAGTACTTCCTTTCCTTTTTCACCACTAGGCTCTTTGCTATTTTTTTCTGCTTTTCTTCTATTCCTGAAGGGTTTACTTTTTTTTTTTTTTTCTGGTGAAACTGCATGTGTGGGGTTTTGAGAAATGCTTCAGGGTGAAGTGCTATCTATCAATCCAAAACACTACCAAGAGATTTATTTGTTGTTTGCCTGTTCCTCTCACCCCCTCACCTCTTTGCGTTCTAACACATTTTTCTTCCATTCCTGTTTTTCTTCCATCCACAGCAGAGAAGGGCTGCCTACAGCTTTTCCCCAGAGCCATTCAGCAGAGCAGTCTTAGAGAGGAGTTAAAGTCTTCAATGTCTCCCCTGACAGGCACTAGAATGTTTTATTTTTTCTAACTCTAGCATCACTGATCTTTGCCACCAAGTATCTACCACCCTGCTTCTCTATCTCAAATAAGACATTTTTGTTGGTGGGTAGATGGGTGGATAGGTGAGTGGATAGGCAAAGGCCACTGTTATTCAACTAGTTTTCATTTTTTCCTTGTTTTTATGGAGGAGGAAAAAAGTTACCTTGCTAGACATGTTTTTAGGAGGAGTTAGTAATACTATTCACGTAATAGAAGTAGGGAAAAAAGAAAAAAGAAAAAAAAAAAGAAAAGAAAACCTCACCTAGCAAATTTTGATTGGGTCAGGAAAGCTACTGAAGTTCATACTGCTTAATTATGATGATGGTGATTAGCCTATCTGTCTCAGTTAAAGATCATGACAATGATTAGAAAATCAGAAACATGTAGAATTACCCCACTTTGCCTTATAAATAAATCCCTGCCTATCACAATTAGTATGTGAACATCCATGTCATGCTCATATCTCATTGTCATATTGTTTAAGCTGTACCAAGGAAACTATCTTAAAAACCTTTTGTTCAGCATGACTGCAGTTCTTGTTTTTAGGTGCTATCCTGTACAGGTTCTTAAAGCAGTCAATAGTGTTAGGAGAGCTTCATTGATTGAAGCTCTGACCTGATTATAAGAATCAAAAAGCTTGGGTGATTATCTAAAGCCTATAGGAACTTAATCACATTGCCTTAGTCATGGAAATAAGCCAAGATTGCACAATCAGCTTTTCAAGTAAGATATCTGTAGATCTAGGGTTGAAAGAGAATAATGTGATCCATTTTAAATTAGGCCTTCCTCTTAGAGTAGGCACTGAATAGTTTGTGTTTTACCAAGTTTACATAAGGGGGAGGTCCTTGCTGCTATCATTAATACGGTTTCATGATTTCCAAGAGTTGATACGAGATGAATCATGGGTTGAGAATTTAAAAATAATCAAATTATTTCAATACAACTAAGTAAATACTTCTTTCTTTAGAGTCTTATAAAGAGCCATTTTAGAAAGAGCTAGGTTCACTTTAAGGATATGTCCCTTAATAATTTTAACACATTTATTTGATATTTTATTTATTTAATTTATTTTTTAGTGTTCATTTTTTAATTTTGAGAGCAAGAAAGCATGAGCAGGGAAGGGACAGTGAGAGAGGAAGAGAGAGAATTCCAAGAGGCTCCATGCTGTCAACGTAGAGCCTGACATGGGGCTCCCTCTCACGAACCACCAGACCATGACCCTAGCCAAAATCAAGAGTCAAGACACTCAACTGAGTGAGCCATCCAGGTGCCCTTGAATTGATATTTTAACTATGTGTTCAAGTTTTTATTTACTGCTAATCCAGCCTCTATTGACAGGTGTACATCATTATTCCCTTTTTCTCTTGTTTAAGGCCAAGCTTTGCCCTGGATCCCATGGCTTCTAACTGAAGTCACTTAGGGACCAGTAAACTATGGCCAGAGAGGCCTACTTCTACTTTTTTTTTTTTTTTTTTTGTAAATAAAATTTTATGGGAACAGAACTACACTCATTAGTTCTCATACTGTTTCTGGCTACTTTGTGTTATAACAGCAGGGTTGAATAGTTGCTATAGAGACCTCAAGGCTTATAAGACTAAAATACTTACTATCTGATCCTTTAAGAAAAGGTTTTCAGAGGTTTCCTTCAGCCAATGAATAAACAAATCTCTTTCTCACCCTCAGCAACCCTTTGTCTTTATAGAGCTTCTAGACCTGTCTAGTCTATTTCACTTCCCTTCTATTCAAACTTCTTGGAGACTATTAGACACTCACCAGTTCACTCCCTGTCTGCCATTCACTCATCAAATCTTCATTTTTCTCTCTGCTCCTACTGTATTATAGTTGCTGTTGTTTAGTTTAAAAATGGCTCCTTATTTATCAATACCAATGGCCACATTGTTGGTTCTTTTCTATGGCATTTGATATTGGGATTATTAGTCCTCATGCTGTATTCTATAGTCTTGGTTTCTGTAATGGTGTATTCTCCTCTTGATTCTGACCTTTGTGGTATTATTCTGTGGGCCTCTTTGAAACCACATCAACTACTATGGACATTTCAGGCCCCCATCAGTTCTCTCTTGCATGATCATAGTAGACTTCTAGTTGGCTTTACCTTTCTATATCATTGTCCTCTAAATCACTTTTCATATATAGTGATCTACATTTAAACCCAATACTATACCTCTGATTACAAAGCTTTAGAAATTATCATTTCCACAAGGATAACTTTAAAGCTCTTCTACAGCTAAAGTCAACAAGCCAGGGCTCGGATTGCTGCCTTACTCACAGTTTCTTTCTGATGAGAATTGTCCATGGACCACTGTTTTATAACATAGTCTATATTCGTGGAAGAGCACAACACATTGTAAATGAAGAGTGTTGATGCAAAATGTTGGGTGAAATGATTCAGTATTTCATAGGGTGCATAAGAAAGATGGGTAAGAGATGAGGACCAAAGCTGAGTGGAGGACAGGTAATGAGGAATCTAGCATGCTGTATTAGAGAATTTACATTGTATTCAGTAAGGATCTACTGACTCATTTTTAGCCAATTAGCTTTATTAGTTTTATAGTGAAGAAAAATCCATTCTTAAAATGGAATATTTCTGGAAAGAAATTTTTATAATATATATAAAGGTAATTAAGGAGTTATATGGCTGTGCCTTTTTTTTTTTTTAAGTAGGAGAGATTTGAATATACTTATATACAACCACTCAACATGAAATGGCTAATATACAGGACAGAGAAGGAGTCATTGATGGAGTGATTTATCAGGGGCTAGAATACCAATAGAGGATTAGCATGGATAGGACAAAGAAGACCTTGTATGTGAAATTGAGAGAATTCTCATGGGCTTTACTACTTGTGAACTGGGAAGCCACCTGGTCATCTGAGAATGATGAGGGAAATGATGGCAGACAGTACTTGAAAGAGATATTGGACTACAGCTGAGGAAAATGGGAGCTAGAGATAAATCTAGACAGACAGTTAAATGTAGACAGACAGATTATTTGGCAGTGTTAAAGATCACATGAGAGGAGAGGTCTTCAGAGTACAGTGACTTCAACAGAAAACTACTTACAGCGTTCAGCCAACCACAGTAGACTTGCAAAGTGGGAAGCGGCCACTTGGTTGGACAGGTACAGGCCTTGGAGTTTGTCATGTGAAGAGGACGTGATGGAGAAAAAGGTATTGACAAATACCATTTTGAGGCCCTGAATCAGTGTCTAAGGCTGGCTGCAGATGGAGTTAACTTGCACAGATTCAGAATTATGATCAGTACACAAAGCGTCAGCCCATCATGTTAATACCCTTCAGTGGTTCCTAATTGCTTTGCATGTTAATGCAATCTATTGGTAATCAGCTTTAATGTCCTCCAACTGTTAGCTTTCTTTTATCTAACAGTTGTGGATGTTTTGAAAGGGAAAGTCTCAGGCAGAATTGGAATGAACTATGAGGAACACCCTGTTGACAGAGGCAGCCAGCCTGCCTAAATCTGTACCCTCCTTTTGTTCCTCTGAAAATGTCTCCTTATATCATCCACAAACTTCCTTCATTCTCTTCCACCTCAGAGACTTCTGTTGTTCATTTACTCGGTCAAAAATACTTGAATAATATGTTCAGGAGCTGTAATTGAAGTTTAGTTGCCATCACCTGAGCTAGGATATTTAGTATTTTTGGACGTGGAAGAATTTGAGAATTATTCTTGGTTCTAACATGGTGGGGAAAATCAGACATATCTGGAGCTTTTTCAGAGCTGTTGGTTCATGCTGTAAAACAAGGTGCCAAAAACTCACAAGGGAAAGTAAGATAACTGCATGAAAGTGCCAAGGGCAAACATATCTTGCTTAGTTTTGAGCTTTCAATCTCTCCCTCTCTGATAATATTTCTGCGGTATATTATGAGATATTGGTGGCTATGGTGATGGAAGTTTCAGTCTATATAACATTTCTTAATGTTTATTTATTAGAGCTTGACTTTGAGATAGCCTTTTCCTGCCTCCCACTGGACTACAAGTCCAAGAGGTCAATGACTACCATAGGATGATGTTCAAAAATATTTGTTAGATGAATGACTAAATAATGTTGATAGATATTATGAGCCTAGGCCCTGAAAGCCTATGTTGGGTTCTGTTAAAAATCTAGTGACCCCCAGGGAAACCACAGCTGCTGGGGAGTGAGTTTCCTGATATGATAAACACAAATTACTATAAACTCACTGTAATAACTTCAGACAGGCCAGCCCTTTTCACACCCTGTGATGTGATTGGCCACCCATTCTCCATTTTCCATCTCTAGTGTCCTCTAGGCAAATTGCATCTGAGAAACTCATCTGAAGAATCCAAATTGTCACAAATTATTTCCTGTCTACCATTACAATCACAGTTAAAGGCTTCTCTCACTTCATTTACCCTGTTTTCTTGTTCCACAGTGCTGTCAAGTTCCAGGAGAAACGGAATGGTGTGATGACGTGTTAATTATATTTTCATGCTTTAACAAATATCTAGTGCTTAGGAGATAGATTGGTTTCCTGCATAGATTTATAATAAACAAAAGGCGAGTAAACAAAAAGAAACAAGGGCTACTATATTCTGATCCTTGGAATATGAAAGCCATTGTCCTGATGCCTGTATCTATATTGGATCTTTAGCTTTTTTTTTTCTTTTTCTTTCAATAAATCTAAGTCAGAAAATTAGTTACCTACTAACATTCCTTACTTTTGCACTTAGTGGGTATTAATAAATGATATAGCCTGAGTAGCTTTACTTGAGGACCTCATTTAAATCTCATACTAAACATTCGAGTATTATCAACATTTTGCAGGTGAGGGAGCAGGTTCAGTTTTAAATCGGCTAAATAAGCAAATAATAGTAACAAATATAGTGATAAAGGGAGTAGCATTCAAATAAATGATAATGCAAATACCAGGTGAGGTGAATATTATTGTCATCGTTTTACAGACAGTATCAGTTCAAAAAGAGAAAGTACCGTGTCCAGGTCCACTCAGTTCTAGTATGTGAGGGAGGCTAGTGTTTCAGCCTGATCTGCCTGACTAGAAAGCATGAGCTCTTGCTGGATGGCTGAGTTGTTTAACTAAGGGCTTTTCTCTCAGCAGGAGATCATTCTTGAGTGTGTACAGCTTCCCTGGAACAGGGAAATTACTGGATAAAACTGTATGCTGTCTTGTCCAATTATAAGATAATCAGTGCTGGGAACACTTTACTGGCTAAAAGTGAGTGTTAACACCTCTGTTCTTTTAACCAGCATAGGTTAGTCTTGCTCTCAGGAAAGTAAAACATGATAAGCAAAAACAAGTAAAAATCCTATCGATGCTTTCCACCTTTGCCTTTTTCTTTCTTTTCTCCTGAGCTGGTGCCAAAGTAATCACCTAATGGGCAACCCCAGAAGCATTATGCTGACAGATCCTGATGTTCCACTTCTGTGTTTTCATTTGAGCTGTGCAGTTATGTCTTCAGTCAAATGGAGATATGCTGTGAGAGATGTAGGATGGCATTTTTCAAAAAGCAGTGAGGATCACAGAGACTACTTCTTGCTGTCGGTGGGAAGGAAAAGCAGGAAAATAAAATAAAAATGAGAAATTGTAGTTTCTTCTATATTGCCATGTAAAAGTACTTTTCTAGCTATGTGTTCTGTATACATTTAATCACATCAAACTAGTTAATAAAATAAAAGCTCTCCTCCCTTGGCCCCATGCTAATTATTCTTGTTAATTATTTTTTAATTGTCTTTCTATCACTGGTGCTAGAACAACTGTCATAATTTCCACCTCAGAGGCCCCAGACATGATATACCTATAAACATAATATAAAGAATGGTGGCTGGTGTGTGAATGCTTTCAAAGGAAACACAAAAGGGAAATCAAATCCAACCACAGCTTCCACCATGTTAGCATGGAAGTCTCTCCAGTTGCTTCTGTTAATTATTCATTATAGGAGCACATACACACTAAACCCCTTAATTAGTTGAGGGTTTGCATTACTTAGTTCATATCTGTGTATTTTGCAGGTGTCTCTGACAGCATGTTGAACAAAGCAGACCTCAAATAGCCTGCTAGGTTGTCTAACCTTACTTCTGGAATTAAAACAGCAATTAGGCTGAGCACTAATTAATTATGTGGACCTTTAAGTCTGCCTCGTAATAACTAGCTATTCTCTGGTCAAGTGAAGTCATTAGCACTATGCTAGGCACTCAATACGAAGTCATTTGATTTCTGTTCTCTGCTCTCAAGTGGATTTATCATCTCAACAACAAGGCAAAGTATGTATATATGACATTAAAAAGTATTGGACCGATGGAGTGGTAAAGATAGGAATCCAGAGGAGATTCTCAGGGCCCTTTCCCTGAAGGATGTTTGGGTGGGAGGACATGGCCCTTCATGTATAAAAGTTTAGCTTATTGGTAGCAGTGAGTACGGGTTATTCAGTGGGCTGATGGCCTGATTGAGTTGAAGACTATGCATGAGAATATGAACAGGTAAGATAAACATACATAGACATGAAATATATAGCATATATATCATATAAACTGTTATCCATTTGCTTAGAATATCCTTGACCAAATTCCATTTCAGAGGCCTGAAACCCTGCAACACTCACAATACAGTTAAAAATTTTTTCTTATCTTATATGAGATTAACAAATTATACCTAAAAACAGTCCCATCAAGACCTGTGCATTTGCTTCTCAGAAAAATAAATTTTGTATCATTGTTACAACTGGACTATTTATATTTATGTTATTTTATTATTTTTTCCTAAATTTTTAATGTTCATTTATTTTTGAGAGAGACAGAAAGAGACAGAGCTTGAGTGGGGGAGGGGAAGAGAGAGAGGAAGACACAGAATCCAAAGCAGGCTCCAGGCTCTGAGCTGTCAGCACAGAGCCCTACATGGGGCTCGAACCCACCAGCTGAGAGATCATGACCAGAATCAAAGTCGGACACTAAACCTACTGAGCCACCCAGGCACCCCTGGAATATACATATTTATAAAGTTTAATGCAAGCTCTTTATTCAAAAGTTGGATCAACCTATGTCTAATTGATGTGAAGTATCAGGGAGGGACCTGGAATTTAGAAATACTCTATGTGACAGGATATGATTCCACTCATGTGTGGAATCTATAAAACAAAAAAAATGAATAAAGAAAAAGTAGAATCAGACCTATAAATGCAGAAAACAAATTTATGGTTGCCAGAGAGAGGAGGATGGGGGGGATGAGCAAAATGGGTGATGGGGACTTGGAGATATGGGCTTTCAGTTATGAGAATAAAAGGTACACATAGGGAGTATAGTCAATGGTATTCTAATAGTATATGGTGACAGATGGTAACTACACCTGTAGTGAGCACAGCATAATGTTTTAACTTGTCAAACACTGTGTTGTACACTTGAAATTAATGTAACACTGTGTGTCAATTATACATCAATTAAAAAATAAAAATATAAAAATATTCTGTATGAGTTCATCAAGTTAGACTGAATGTCATCTCTGCTTATCATTTCTAAGAGAGGTTATAAGGGATCTGTTCCCCTCTCCATTATAGCAGTCAGTTGAAGTCAGGCCCTAGTGCTTATTCTTAAAGAGTTGAGTTATCTAGTTATTCTGGAATATATGAGAAAACTGATAACCTTTTAAGCACAGAGTCCAGCACAATGCTATAATGTCTAAGTGCGTTGAAATAATTGAGCAGTGGAATAACACTTAGACTGGTTTCCAGGTTTGTTCATCTTCTAATAATACAGCTCATTACTGGGTGTTGTATGGAAACCAGTTTGACAATAAATTTCATATTTAAAGAAAAAATAAAGATCACCTGAGGAAAAAAAAAGAATATAGCTCATTGCCTTCTTTCTCCCCAACAAGATTTATTGGCAAAACTTAGGGAAAAGTGACTCCTTATTTTGAAAATTGTATAAGAAATACACAGTTTTCACATGCATCATCATATTTAATTCTTGCATAATTCTATGCAACAGGTACAATTGTCTCAATCATTCCTGCCCTTAGATATGAATAAAAAGGTCCTCCAGTCAGTGCTCTGAGCTTTAGATGACACTGCAAATCATGGATATTAAAACACAAAGACATTTTTTTTTTTTCCGTTTCAAGCTAAGATTTTCCTTTCTCTCTGTGTCTCTCTGTCTCTCTGTCTCTCTTCTTTTTGGAATGAATTTGACTCTACAAGAGTCATGGAAAGTAAAAACATTAGCCAAAATAACTGCCCCAGGCCAGAGGATCTGGGCTGAGAGTCTGTGTGTGTGTGTGTGTGTGTGTGTGTGGTGTGTGTGCGTGCGTGTGTGTGTGTGTGTGTGTGTGTGCATATCACATATTCTGCCTTGGGAAACTAGGAAAAGAAACAGTGTTCTTGCTTCCATCCGGCTGCCCAAATCACCAAAGTGGGTGTCTGGGCTAACCAAGATCTCTAGTTAGTTGCATTCTTTTCCTCCCTACCTCATACTCTGTGCTTGGATGATCTACTTTTGTTAGGTGCTTAGAGTTTGTCTGTAAATCATGACTCAGAAAGAAATCCCTCTGGCACTCCAGTCACCATCCAGGAGGCATGAGAAGCTTCTTCCCTGCCCAGTTCCAGCAGACCAGAGCTCCTACCCAGGCTTGCAGGGGGCAGGGGCTGGCCCCAGGGAGAGCAAGGTGGCTCAGTGGACTCTGGTTTGTGATCACCAGAGGACTAGACTTGAGGAGGGGGAAGAGGAGGCTGAGTGGAAAATAGGCTAGTAGGGGGCATAGGTTACTTGATAACTTTCAGGTATTTAGACAAATAGTATGTTGGTGTGTTGGCCCTCATTTGTCCTTTTGCCCTGGGCTGTGCTGATATTAGGGGAGACCTATTCTCAATTCTACCAAGGAGAAAATCGAAGCCAGCTACTAAATAACAGAGCGGGGATTTGAACACCAATCTGCTCACATCAGATCCTCAGATTTCGGGTAGGACGGTGGCAGTTTCTCCCTCTAGGGAGCACCTTAAAAAAATAGGCTTATGTAATAAATAGAGCTTCTTATAGAAGTCTAAGGACAAAAAGCACATGAGAAAATCTTGTCCTAGAAAGATTTGTCTAGTGTTCTAAAGGCTATTAACCTTAGCTGAATAAGAATTGGCCTTGCTTCTTAATCTAAAGGTTTCCAGAGGACTGTTTGTTAAACCTTGATTCGCCAAATGCTAATAGTTTTTACACAGGTGCACAACACAACAGATGTTCTCAAATTAATAAGAGTAGGAAATCCAAGGTTAAACAAAGTGAAATATCATTCTTTATTGCAGCACTTCTCAGAGTCTTAGATTTACTTATTTGAATTTCTGTGGAGTAGATAACTTCCCCAAACTACATGCTGATTAGCCTGTTTTGTGGAACATGTTGTGGATGTAGTGATTTGTAATCCCTCTCGTGGTGACTTTTCCATTGGAGGCAGTGGAGGGAAGCAGCCCCAATAGCTGCTCTGACCCACAGTGGCTGAAATGAATGGTTCCCATGTGTGACTACCAGTTGAGCCTCTGGCCAGTGAAGGAAAGACGGATCAGAACCTATGGCAAAATCAGTTTTCAAGGCACAGTGATGGTCCTGATAGCCAAGAAAACTTATTTGCACCAAAACGTAAGGATGCTTGCTTTTGGGGGACACCTGGGTGGCTCAGCCAGTTAGGCCTCTGACTCTTGATTTCAGCTCAGGTCATGATCTCTTGGTTCATGAGTTTTAGCCCTGAATCAGGCTCCATGCTGACAGTCTGCTTGGGATTCTTTCTCTCCTTCTCTCTCTGGCTCACACTTGCTCTCTCTCTCTCTCTCTCTCTCTCTCAAAAAAAAAAAGAATGCTTGCTTTTAAGGGTTAAGTGCCTAGTTGTTCCACATAAATGAAAAACAAACTGAAAGGCAGTACCTTTACTTTTATATTTCTGCATTCAGAAAAATAAGAAGAAATAGCCATCTAAATAAATTTGGACAAAGACAGGAGAAGGAATTGAAATTGTTCAGTATCTGTGCCTCTGGCTGGCAGTATTAGAAATAAAGCATCCTCAGCATGGGTGAAGAAAGAAAATTATGAGACAGAAAGATTTTATATTAAAAAAAAGTCTTACTGCTTCAGGATAACAGGTCTAGAACATATTATTAGGCAATGTGGTTACCAATGGAAAAGGTGATGAGAGCATATAAATGGGAGCATTATTGACTAATTTTTACCATAAGAAGTTTAAGAGAATAAGTTAGTGCTTTTCAAAAAGGCTTAAAAATAAAGCTACTAGGAGAAAGTATATGTTACAGATCTCCAGAAGAAAAGAGGTATAGCAAAGAAATATATGAAATGGTAAGACTTACGAGCAAGAGAAGATAACAAGATGAGACTTATGGGAGATGTCTAACTCCTTTTTGTGATGTGTCATTTGTGAAACTTTTGAGACAAGGTTAGAATGAGGAAGAAGGATGTGATGAACTTTCTAAATGCAGTTCGTAGATTTTCTTTAATTTACAAAGCTCTAGCTGACCAGGGCTCCTCAAGCAAGTTTGGTTAGGGTGAAATTTTCAGTCCAGCTCAGAGTAGTATTAGCTGGCACTGGGTGAGACTCAGTTACTCTGCCATACCCAGACTTCTTCAGGGCAGCTGTGAAGATGTCTTGCAGTTGAGTGCATCTGGTCTAATGAAGTCTCTGCTTAAACATCAAGGTTATGGTCAGTAGGCTTTCAACAAGCTGCTAGAATGTAGAAGCAAAAGAATCAAATTAAAAGAATAATGCAAATAGTTTATGAAGTAACTAAGTAGTTAAACTCCTTATGTGTATATATGTATAATTATGAATATACTGTTGATTTTTACATACTTTTTATACAGGTAGGCTTGTTTATTAACAATCCTGCTGAGTAGGAATTGGTGACATCTTTTGAATCCTGGGTAAGTGGGAGCCAAATTGTAGCCATGGTTCATAAATTCGTCTCTTCCTCAGCCTCCTTAATTTTTGTTCCTGTTCATTGGCTTGGCTTTTTCCTAAAAGATCTAACTCTGAAAATATCTTGGCTCCTTTTTCAATTTAAGCAAGGCTCGATTTTATTGTGCATTTCTGCCTTTACCACAATTGCTGCTAGACTGTTGCTGCTGCTAGTCATTTTCATTTACCTCTGTTTACGCCATGCACTTGCACTGTACTATGGAGTTAGATGTATCTCTCTGTTTACTTAGGAAAAATGACATTTCCTTTTGTCTGTTGCATTAAAGTTTTTCTAGTATAGAATTATGGGCTCTTTTTCTTTGTCCCAAAGGCATGTTTTAAAAAATTGGTTTACCAATGTAACCGTTTTTTCACCAAAAACAAATTTAAACATTCAGTTGCAAACCACACATATTGATTGATTGCTTCATGTGGGCCAAGTACTAAGTGAAGTAAATGTAAGAGGAAAATATGCCTGCCTTCAAAAACTCATAATCTAGCGGAAGAACGAGGTAAGAAACAATGTAATACTTTAATATGAGAGCTGCCATAGCGGTTTTTGAAATGCTCCCCTTGTCCTCTTTGACAGAACATGCTCCTAGTTCTCCCATTTCTCTGGCTTCTGTTTATTTTTCTTTTTCCACTTTTGCTGTTTACATCGCCAGCAACTTGAGGCCAGTTCCTCAAGGGTCAATCCTGGTCTCTTCTCACCTTGTATTCTCTCTCAAGGCTGTTTTTGTCTATCCATGCCTATTATTTTAATTTATATGTAGAAGACTTGTACGTTTTCTCTTGACTGAGAAATCTACTCTGAGTTTCAGACCTATATATCCTAATTTTTATTTAACATCTTTCCAGGGAACCCCCTACTCAACATAAGAAAAGACTGAATTCAATATCCACTGCAGCCCCCCCACCCCCTCCAATCTGATCATCCTCCATTACCACAATGTCAGTGAATGATACAAACATCCATTCCCTGTTCAAGCTAGAAAAGGACATCTTTTTATTTGTTTTTTTTCTGCTCAATCTATCATTAAGTCCTATTGGTTTCGCTTTCTAAATTTCCCTCACTTAGGTTATTATAGTACCCTTCTTTTTCCACTCTCAAATCTTTTTCACCGCTGAAGCCAGCATGATCCTTTTAAAACTCTAATCCTAGTAAGAGAGCTCTCATCTTAAAATCTTTTATACTTTTCTATTGTTATTTTTTAATAATAACTTTATCAAGATATAACTTACATGCCATAAAATTCATTCTTTTAAAGTTGCAATTCAATAGTTTTTAGTATATTCATAGAGTTGTGAATTATCCCTAATTTTAGAATATTTTTATCTTCTCAAAAAGAAACCTTATATCCATTAGCAGTCACACTCCATTCCCACTCTTCTTCCAGCCCTGACAACCACTGATGTGCCTTCTGTCTCTGTGGATTTTCTTCTTCTGTAAATTTCATATAAATTAAATTATACAATCCCGTTGTTTTTTGGATAAAGACAAAACTCACTAACCTTAGCTTTAAAACCCTGTAGAGCCTGGCCTCCATTTCTTCTCATGTGTCATCTTAAATTATGTTCTCTCTGATTCTTTTGCTTCTATTCACACTGGGCTACTTTCCTTACTCCCCAGTTGTCATGCTTCCTATTGTTAAGGTCTTTGAATATGTTGATTTCTCTTTCTCCTCTTTTCTGGTAAAACTCTTGCTTCATTGTTCAACCAAAGCTCAAATGCCACTTTTTCAGGGTCGCCTTCCCTGACCCCTCTGACTAGGTCACATCTCCCAAGTACAGGATCTGAGGACACTGGTTGCTTTCACTTTGTAGCATTTGCCAGTTATAACATCCATTTGTTTCCAGAATTATTGGATTAATGTCTTGCCTTTAGTGGTCCATGCTTCCTGAGAGCAGGAGCCATGTCTGAGTTTGTCTACTGTAGTAGCCCTGGTATCTAGCACAGAATCTGACTTATGTTGGAAGGCTGATTAATATATGGTTAATGAATGAAAGAAATTTGGGATAAAAAAGATTTATAGAAAATAGGTACTGAAGTTGAGCTGACATTAGAACAAATATGAAAAAAATAAAAATATAATTCAAATCTTATTAGTGGAAGGATGCAGCAAATATTAATGGGATTGGCTTCAGCATCCTGGAATACAACTGTAGCTCATTCTTCAGCATCTTCTTGCCTCATTTTCCCAATCTGTAAAACATGGATTACATTTCTCTTTTTATGCCCCAGATTAATTCAAAGACCCAAATGAAGTAATGTATTTAAATAAGGTAAATAGGGGCCCCTTGGTGGCTCAGTTGGTTAAGCATCCAACTTCGGGTTTGTGAGTTCGAGCCCCGCATCGGGCTCTGTGCTGACAGCTTGGAGCCTGGAGCCTGCTTCAGATTCTGTGTCTCCCTCTCTTTGACTGCCCCCCCCCCCCCATTTCATGCTCTGTCTCTCTCCCTCAAAAATAAATAAACATTAAAAAAATTTAAATAAGTTAAACAAACCATGTGGTATAGAAGTGTTCTTATTAAATAACCAATAAATATATACTCAATAATCTTAGTTATTGTAAGATATAAAACTAGATTACATGGAAAATTAGAGGAATGGTAATTTTTCCCCAATTGTGTATATGTAACACATATTTGCCCAATTACATAGATTAAGGCATTTTTTTATTGAAAAGAATGTGAAGGTCACTTTGCAATTTTATGAAAAAGAGAAGTGGTTGGATCTAAAGTAACAAAGATGACATATGTGACAACAGCATTAGACAGTAGCCAAAACACTGAACATAGGAAGAGATCTCTAAGACCGTAGACACTGAACCAATAGGATGTTAAAGGTGGGTTTACTGAGCTGACTGATGTAAGAATGAGTTAGGAAGAAAAAAACAAAACCGTATATGGAAAGGGAGGTTTCGTTACAAAAAAAAAAAGAAAACTGTTTTAGTTTCATATTGTTGATTAAACATATTATAGTACTATAATTCAAGCATTCCTCTGCTTCTGTGTGCTTTAAAACTCATCAATAGGTTGTGTGGGATAAGAAAATCATGTAGAGACCAGTCACAGCATCCTGGAGAGGAGAAAGATAGGTGTTAGCACTAAATACAGTGCCTGTTTAATAAAATGAGTATATAAATGTGTTATATATGTTGATATGTGATTCCTATATGCTTAATGCTTGATTGTGTTGTACATATCCAGGAACAGAAAGACATTTTGTGGACATTTATTTTCATAATATTATAGAATTTTAGGATCGATAGGACCTCAAGTATCATTGTGTTATGATTCAAGGAGGCTATGGCTTTCTTAGAGGCTTATAGCTAATTAGTAACAGAAATGCCTAGAGCACAGATAATGAGATTTCTGATCCTATGTTTTCTATTTACTACCCACTATCTTCATTCCTGAATTAAGAAAATTTTCAGTCAAGAGAGGAAAAGTGGTAAAATTAGGGCATGTAAACATTTTTGCTGGATGAGGAAGATAACTTCAATTATCATATTGGCTCCATTTCATCTGTGGCTATCTATATTTTTATCTACACCTCCAGAGGTTGGCTTATTTACCTTCCCACCTGCAGGCCATTGTGCAAGAGCATCAAATTAAGTTCCTGAATTATTACCCCTTGAATATTAGGGCTACCATGATTAATATCCATAGTGTAATTATTCAAGGCTTTCATGTCTAAGAATAAGCACTATTTTAAGCAGCCAGTCTTTAGGTTCATAGAGAAAGCCTCTTGGAATAGCAGAACTATAAACATGCTGGGGCAGCCAGTGTTTGATGCCTATATTATAAGCTTACTATTTGATACATAAATATAAGTGGGAAATCAGTGATGCACGTATATTTGAGTAAAATGAAAACAAGAAATAATATAGAGCTTTGAAAATCTGAGCAAAATTATTTTGAACCTAGAAATTTTACCCCAGCTAATCTCTCAATCACGTGTGAAGGCCAAAGGATAAATATTCAAATTTGGGAGGAGTTTATTTAAAAACATATATTTAAGAATGTACTCCACCAAAATGTAAGTGGAAACTAAGCAAGAGGACAGCACAGAAATAAAAAAAAAAAAAAATAGGACATTAAACTTGGAATGCTATTAAAAGAAATGTCAAAATGAAAAACGTGCATCAACTTTAGAAGAGATAGCAGCAGGTTTTCTAAGAAGATTGTTTTCAAAACAATTATTCTATTCAACATATTTTATTGATTAAGAAGCTGGATGACTTAGTTATTTGGCCAAGGAGGCAAACATTTCTTTTGTGAACAAGAAAATAAATGTGAGAGTTGGAGGAAAATGTTAAACTTTCAAGAGAAAACAAACAAACAAGCTAACAAGAAATCTGCCCTAGATAAATGAAACAAATTGAATAACTGAGAGTTTAAAATAAATAACTCATTTGAACACAAGCCTTTGATATACTTCAAGAAAACAGCTTTCAAAATAAAATTACTTGTCTTCTGTTATTTGTCCAATTGCTATACTGGGTCCTATAGTGAATAATATTTACATAATAATAATATTAATGGTTTTCAATCTTTAGAATTAAAACTTAGGCATAAAACATGAGAATAATAGTTATATAAAACAATATAAGTGTTATAAACTTTGATAGTGGAAAAGCAATGGTATATGTTGGCTGGCAGGTTGAATGTACAACCAGAGTGTGGAATAGCATTGATGGTGTTTTCATTTTCCAGAGAGTAGAGAGTGTGTCTTAAATTCTATCCAGTTTCCAGGGCTAACTTGGTCAATGAGTACTTATCTAGTTCAACTAGGTGAAAAATCACTCTGTGATAATGTTTTAATCATAAAATGAAAATTTTAGAGTGTATTAAAGTCATGGTCATTGAGATAATATCCTGATTCTGAATATATATTTTAAGTAGCAATCTGAAAAGGAAAAGAAAATGTCTAAATGAAAATGTAAAACTAACAAATTGCCCAGTACTCTTGAAAAAATGGAAAAATACTTAAAATTTGATATGTATAAAACAATGTGTGAAACTGATAATAATGTGTACTTGAATTATTTATCAAGGAAGATAGTATTATGACCGTAATAACTAACATTTACCGAGCACCTACTATGTGCTGGATATGTAGCAAGTAGATAATGTATATAAGCACAAAGTAAATGCAAATGCATAGTTACCACCAGCATTTGAAAGGACAGAGGTGATAGGAGAAGCCCAGTGGAACCATTGAGAAAAGCATAACAGGAGAGGTGATACTGCAGAAGCTTACCAGTGACATGGACAACACGGATGATGCTCGTATCAAACTGCCATAGTGTTTGGATTCCCTCTGGCTATATTTTAAAAAGTGAATGTAACTGTTTTTGAAAGTTTTAAGTGTTATTATTTATATTGTGACAGAAATTAACGTCTTTGGTAACCATTTCAACTTAAGATGGAAAATGTAGAAGTCACTTTAATATTTGAGGGAATACAAAATTATTCAGAATTATTTCAGATAATGCCACCAAATAAGTATGAAGACGAGTGTAATAGCCAACCTTTATTTTCCCTTCCAATTTTTTAATATATGATTCAAGAAACACTTATTTAAAAATACACAAGCTCTTATTTAATAGTTGGCAAATGTTTTGGGATAGCAGTATCGCTTAATTGAGATTTTGCTTTCTTCTTTGAACTCATATTTCCATTATATTTTTACAGTGAATTTTACTCTAATACAATATAATTTTATGCTGCTTAAAGTCTTTTATTGGCCACCTATCATATTTATCTACAGCAAAAATAATTATATAAATTTTTAATTATGTTTATTTTTCTGGCCATAAAGTTCTAAGTGTTAACAAATATCTTTTGGATTGAGTTCGTGAAAATTATTACTACCCAATTGAACAAAACAACATAATATTATAGATTTTTGTAAATAATTATTAAATATAAAAAATAAAATATTACTGAAAATAATCTCTTAATAAGAATAGCTTATTTGCTCCTGAATGAATATTAGTTATTATTTGATTGAGGCAAAGTTCAACATAAATTATTTTTATATTTTTATATTCTCCATATATGTAAGCCCTGAAAAAACTTATTATCATAAATAAGAAGATAAAAATGGAAAGAGTTCTGGGGTAGCAATAACAATTCTTTGAACTCCTTCCAAGTTTTGTGCCAAAAATTCATACAGTGATCTATCATCAAAAATATTTTTATTAATCTATAAGCTGACAATTCAATTAGGTTCTCATCAATTTTGGTTGTAACTTGCAAAAAGATTTAGCACCCTGTCATTAGAGTCATTTTATTTCTTAATTTATACGAAGTATACCAAAAAGGCTATTTTTTACTGAGATGTATTCAATAGCTATTATTATTAATTTTGATACACATTTAATAAGTAGTCTTGATAAAATGCTTTCTTTTCACACACTTTCAATATATTGTTACAATCTCAGAACTATAGAATTAGCTAATATATGGAAGATGTTTATTTTACTCATTTGTTAAAGTCAGTCCTCATGTCAAACCAATCAGCCAAATCAGATTTACTATCTGTAAGGAAAATCTGACTTCACTTCTTAATCCAGTTACATGTGTTAATATGTGTATTCATGAAACCCTGTCACATCTGAATTCTAAATCTGAGAGAGGTAGTCACAGCACAGAGCCCTGCCAAGACTTTATTGCTTGGATGGAATCAAGCAGTTTTGGAGTTGAATTCTGTAAATGATTGGAATCTTGGGTGAAAATGTTGTAGGATGCATAAAAGAGAAATGAAGAAGTATGAGTCCCTGTCAAACATACCTCTAGATTTGACAGAAGCTGGGTTCCAAAAATGGGGGAAAAAAAGAGACATGCACATCATAAACTGATGTACTTTTGAAGTGAAAAATGTGAAAATATGATGGTAATATCGCTTATTATTCCTAGGGAAAAAAATAAAGGGGATACCAACAAAAAAATCAATGCACTTCACAGACTATGCTGTTATGAATCCAGATGGTAAAGTTCCCAAAATATAGAATGCCACATGTGTGTAAATAAGTGGCTAAGGTCTGGAAGAATATGAGCGCAGGTAAAAGGCTAGAATAGTAGAGAATTGTGACAGAGTGTTATTGAGGACAGGGAGTGAGCTGGACAAGGACGAGATCAGCCCATGGTTTCCTAGATGATGTACTACTAAGAGCTCTACTCAGCTATTTTTCTTCCATATTCAAGATCAATAAAATCAGTTTTCCAATTGGAAAAGTAAAGTCTGAAATACATTATGAAACAATAAAAGACACTGATCTCATTTATTTATTTTTTTTAACGTTTATTTATTTTTGAGACAGCATGAACGGGGGAGGGGCAGAGAGAGAGGGAGACACAGAATCAGAAGCAGGCTCCAGGCTCCGAGCCATCAGCCCAGAGCCCGATGCGGGGCTCGAACTCACCGACCGTGAGATCGTGACCAGAGTCGAAGTCGGACGCTTAACCGACTGAGCCATCCAGGCGCCCCTGACACTAATCTCATTTAAACGAAATCATTTTAAGTTTAATAAATTACCCTATCATTTATTGAAGGAGTTTATAACACAGTTGGAGAATTTCCATCAGTAGTATTTAAAAAAATCATGATTAACTTGGAGGCACCACATGAAGAGACTGACATTTTTCTAAAATTGTAAAAGTTTTAAAGATTGGGTGTTGATAAACTCAATGTCAATGTTAAAAAGTTTCTAGAACAAAAAGCTAAAATAATCAACCAATGATCTCTTACAAAATACCTCTTATTTCTCTCTTCCAAGGACCTGGCAGAATCTGTTGGTAAAAACCACAGGGGACCAGATCACAACTCAAGATGAGATAGATTTCATTAAAATTTATAGTGGCCCAAATTTGAACCATCATCATATCTGTATGTCTGTTGAGAATGCATGCATCTGGAAGATACTAAAGCAGAGACATCACCACAGACTGAAGGGCAATTGAGAGGATTCTTTTTTGGGTAGAAGTGTATTCAGACCATCTCAGATTTCAGTGCCGATTCTTAGTTTCTGGAATTCTATGCAACTGTCTTGGGTGAATGGAATAGACCTGCTTAAGGAGCACAAATTTCTTTGCATGCTTTCTAAGTTTCACCCATTAGCTCTTGGTAGGAGATGGTGTCAGTAGTAGGTCCAGAGAAGTGTGGAAACTCACACGTGCATCATTGGTGAGGGTGGAGTTGGAGAAGGAATTGCTCTCTGCAAATCTGTGCTATATGGATCATCAGCATAATCCACTGGGAAGACCAGTGTGGGTGTGGTTTGGATTCTCTTGGTGTTAAAATTTATCTGCCTCATGTTTAGTCTCTAAGAGGTCTTTGCTGCTTTTATGGATTTGGAGGCTCTGCATCACTGGCAAAATCTCCTTTTTGTTTGCTGCTATTGTATCTGCCCCTTACTCCTGCTGAAAAGTCAGTTACATGTTTTATTGATCATTCCATGTGGAGAGTCACCTGGATTTGGCCTTATCACCACAGTGCTTTTGGCCTTCAGTTTCTGCCTTGTGGGAAAAGAGGGGTATCCAACTTTCCTCAAAATTTTGAATATATGCATTTGTAGGAATTCATTAGTTTCCCATGATGAAAATTAATTTAAAATTACAGGCCTATGAAAAGCAGGAATGGAGGTATAAGATAGTTCTAAGAGGTGTGTATACGTGTATGTGTGCATGAATATTGAGATGAGTAGTTTCAGGCATAAACCTCACTTCAGGTTGAAGTGAGGTTTCATTTTTATGTGTACAACAGACTCTACTCAGCAATCTCTTAGCTTCCTTTATTTACAAACCAGGAACTTCAGCTGTTTTATTAAAGACTGGATGTGAAAGCTGAAGTGCTTTGCCGACACAGACATCAAAGGGACTTAAGTGTATTTTCCCCCATATGTTTTAGCTACTTTTTCCCTTCATGCCTGATATCAGAGAGTGCTAGAATGTAATACCTCACACCTCAAAGATTAAACACCTTCTCAGTTGGTATTTCTGTTTCAACTTCATTTCCTGCCTGCCACCTTCTATCATAAGCACCTTGCACCATGTCATGTACACACTTGGTTCTGTCTGAGCAATGAGACTGTGTTTTTGAAAAACATTTTTCTGCAAATAAGGAGCCTCTGTGTTGTCTTTGACGTGAGCTTAGTTGCTGAATGAATAGCTTTGTTGGACATCGAGATAAGATTATAATAGAGTCTATAATAGCAGTGCCAATCACGGATGGCAGAAAGGCTGTTATTCTTGGGCTGTTGTATTTGTAAATCATGCTAGATTTCCCATGGCTTAATCTAAAAATGCTACACTGTCAGTGGTAGAGGCTTACAGAAAGAACATCCTACTCTTCTTTACTGTGTAATAAATAAGTTCTAGGAAGGGCTCATATCATCTAAGGAGTCACTCAGGTGGGATTTTCACATCTGTACCTGACCTTGTAGGAGCCAGGAAGTTACCACACTCACTTGCATGTAAAATGATTCTTATTTCTGTTGAAAGTTGTATTTTTGTTTGTTTTAGTTTTCCTTTTGCTTGAATTAGAAGCATATGTCTTGAGATGGGCTAGGAAGTGTGGATTGTAGAGCTGTATGTCTAGGGGGCAGAACTATACAGAGGAAGAGGCAGGTCGGAGGATCAGTTAGGGGTGAGGAAGAAACTCTTACAAACAGGAGGACTTGGAGTTAGGTATTAAAAGAAAGAAGGAAAAACAAAAAGGAAGTATTTTCAAACATTCTGTAGATCTTCATGGAATTGGTATGTTCTTAAGGGTAAAACACCAAGGTATAGCTAAATAAACCAGATTTTGTGTTTCATTGCCTTATACCTTCAGAGATGTTTCATTTTTTATCTGGAGTAGGTGGCTTTTCATATAATTTTCTGTCAACTTTCATATCCCTTCTATATACCCCAGCCACTAAAAGCAAAGTAATCACCACTGCATAGCTATAATAACAAAAGAGCTGTGGACTGTTTCTGCATAAGGAAAGGACCTATTTCAAAGTATGTGCCTATGTAAAGGCCTATTGTGAGTTAGGAATATAAAATCCAGAAATGATAGTAATATTTTATAACTAACCACTTAAATGAGTCAATACTTATAGGGACACTCTAGGAAAATTATAAGGAAATAGTCGGCAAATTTAGTTTTAGAAAGAACATCATATTATATTCCTCAATCATTGCAGTTGAAAGATAAGCAAAATGAGGCTCAGAGAAATCAAAAATTGTGTCATAAGTTTTTTTTTAATGAGTTGGATGTGAAATCCTGATTTCTTGAATGTCATTCCTGCCTTCAAGCTCTCTTGGATGTATTTGGTATCTTCTATAATGGAAAATGCTCATAACCAAATCTGCTTGTTTTGTAATACATACAAGATTTTTTCTAAACCAGAAAATGTCTTTAATCATAAATTGTCAATTGTAATGAAGTAGCAATCAAGATCTAAAATACAACCAATTTCCTGTATCAAAAAAAGAAATTCTAAACATTGGATAACTGAGCAACTAACAAGAAAACTCTGGTTTGTTACAGCTACACTTCCAAATTATAGCCACAACCTTAGATTAACTTCAGACGCAAACTAAAATTACTAATGTTAGCTTGAAACAAGCCAGTTCCCTCACCTGTGAAAGTGGGGATTTGACCCACCCATGCTTGTTATATAGCTGTTAAGAGAGTTTTCTGACTCCAGGTTCATTAAATACTTGGATAGCATATTGAAGGCTGCCTATGTGGATTGATTGATGCGAAAGTCAAAAAGATGTTGTGATTTCTGACATTCCTGCAGCCTTGCTTAGAGCCCAGAACAGGCTGTGCAGTATACACGCAACTAGCCCCCTTCACGTCTGTAAATCAAGATGTATCTAAATCAGTATTTTTCCCAGATTCATTCTGCTGAATTTTCCAAAGCATATTAACTGATGTGGGAAAAGGATTTTATGCTACATACTTGAGAGGTGTAGTATGCAGTTTCCCAAAATTGTCAACACCGAACATACTTCATTGTGTATCTTTTAGGACAAAAAGTATATAAAACACACTATGGGCAATTTATTGAAGACCTGGGATTATTCTGAAGTTGTCCAAGTACATTTTTCTACCCCAACCTCTGCACACCTTTAGGAAAGATCCTTCTTCATCAGAGTTCAGTAGAACTTTTCTCAGCCTTTGACAAAAGTTTGGGTGGGAGAAACATACTTCGTTTAATCCTCTTTGCTACTCATATTTGGTAGATTTAAACTGGACTATATATTGTAATTCTGGTTAAATTTTGGGTATTGAACCTTGCTTCCTCTGAAACATTATAAGATATCAAATGTTAACAATGTCCTGAGACTGGAATTATGAAAATTAATCCTCTTAAAAGCCTACTACAGGAAAGGAACTTAGTGCCCTCCCTTTACGAAAACAGGAACATGGAAACTTGTATGTATAGTTCTTACTATATGAAAGTCTTGCCACCACATCTAGCTGGCTCATCCTCTCTAAGCCTATCTTCAGAAAAGTGTGTTGAAACAAAAGACGTAAAGAGAATAACTAAAATGAATACAGTGTTTTTAAAAGTTCTCTGGCCAGGTTTTTGTTTGTTTGTTTGCTTTTAGAGAGAGAGTGAGAGAGAGAAAAGCTCGAGCATGCAAGTGGGAGAGGGGCAGAGGAAGAGAAAGAGAGAGAATCTCAACTAGGTTCCATGCCCAGCAGAGTCGCATGTGGGACTCGATCTCATGACTGTCAGATCATGACCTGAGCCAAAACCAAGAGTCTGACACTTAATTAACCACCTGAGCCACCCAGGCACCCCTGGCCCGTTTTATTGGAGAAAAATTTTGCACAACTTACTCTTCATCAGTCTGTTCTGGCATGCTTCTCATGATATTTAAAATCACTTAGAAAATAAAACACAATCATTTTACAATTCAGTAAATGAAAACTGGTAATCATCAAACTAACCATGGTTATCTTCAAAAATTATTACACTAACTGTGTTCTTGAGGTTGATCAAAGATACTTAGAGCCAAAGACACTTCCCATGTAAGATGCATCATATAAAAGCCCCTGGGTGGCTCAGTCGGTTGAGCATCAGACTCTTGATTTCGGCTCAGGTCATGATCCCAGGGTCATGGGTTTGAGCACCATGCTCATAATGCTTAGCATTCTCTCCCCCCGCTTTCTCCTCTCCCCCTCTTTCCTCTGCTTACGCTGTCTCTCTCACTCTATCAAAAAAATGCATCGTATAAATCAGACTTGGTTTTATCTCCAGCACTTATAAAACCAGACCTAGGAAAAGAACGAGGTCTGGAGACACATGCATGGTCTTAATATAGCAAATGTTGATCTTGTCCTGATGGTTACAAAATCAGAACAGCAAGAATATTTGCAGTATTTTATCAATTAATTAAAAATTCATAAGTTGAAAGCATAATATGATATGTTGTTTGTAGGCATTTCTAAGAAAAAGTTCTAAAAGATTAAACTCATTTGAAAGAATAGCATATTATAAAATGATTTGTTTTGTATCATAAATTTTAATTATAATAGACTTTCACAAATATTTTCCTATGTATTTGTCACAAAATACAAGTGAGGTGAGTGGTTAGGAACTGTACTTTACAGACAAGAAGTCTGAAGCTCCAAATTGAAAAGGCAGATATCAGAGCTGGATCTCGGGCCCAGGGTTCCTGACTCGTCACACCACAGCTGTTTGCATTGTCTCATAGTTGCTCTTTAATGGTTCATTGACCCACCTTCCCTCACCTCCATTACTTATCTCTCAGATGTCATTCCAGTTCAGGAAATAATTTGTAAAAACCAAGAGGTAGTAGTAGGGAATTTCCAAAACAATTCTGCAACTGAAGAAACGTATCTAGGAAGAGTAAGAAGGGAGGCATACTGTTCTGGTAGTTAGGATGGATAGAGGCAGTGACATCGTGAAGCCAGTTCACACAGGTTCGAAAGAGCCCATTGTTAAATTTACAGCAATTTTGCTTTTTGTTAAATAGTGATTATCAAAAATTAATTTACATAAACTTGTAATTGAACATTATGTTAAAAACAAAGGTAGTAAGTCCTGGACTTGTCACTTCCTACTTATTTTACAGTGGTTTACTATTATCTATGCTTTTGATATTATTTACATCCGTGGTGTCTGTATGGTGGAAATACTGTCATGTTACCTGCTTTTCCCTGTCCTGCATTGGTAGTCCAGAACCAACCACGATGGAAGTATTTACACCATGAAAATGACAAATGCTACAATTGTTGTTTTGTTCATTGTCTGGACTTTTAAAAAATGGAGAAAATGTTAATAATGCAGATTAAATTTAAAAATGTGTCTGTAGCTGTTACATTGTGAATAGCTCAAAAAATGGAGAAAATATTTGTCTAGTATTTGAAACTACTATCTGATTCAGCAAAGAAATTGCTCATGTCAGTGAAAACTGAATGAAGTCTGACAAACGTTTTGTTATTTCACTTTAGACTCACTCTATAATGTAAAAGAAAATATCAACTAACATTTATGTCAGAACTCCACTTGTTTGTCAATAACATGAGATATTTCTTTTTGGAATAAGATCATAATCAAGCATTTAAACATAGTTTACCTTTGTGGCACTATTGTTGGGCATAGGATGAAAAGAAAAACTGATAATGGATTTTATAAGAAACAACAAGTCACACTAAAGTCATTGGTATGGAATTTATAGTGATGGTTATTACATATTTTATCACTATTTGTAAATTGGGAGCTAAATGTTCTTAAGGTAGTACATTTTGTAATAAACTTTTTTCACCCCTTGGAGAACCAGTTAAACACTTATCATACCACAGGATGGAGGACATGCTTTGTTACAAGATGAGCACTCTGCCAATGAGAGAGATACCAGAAAAATCTGTGCTTGTCCCTTTGTAATTCTCTTTGAACAAGAGCTCTAATTATGTATAATGATGCCAGTTTTATGTAATAGACCTCTGTGATTTTTTCCAATATTGTATGGGGAGGGACTCTTTTCTACATGTGAGGTCTTAGCTTTAAATGCCAGAATGCATTTTCCTTGTAAAAGGTCATCAACTTACATAGACAAGTGGAGGACAAAAAGCACTCACTAGCTGTAGGTAAGCTTGATGAGTGGCCCTAATATTCTTTCTTAACACTCTCCTTTATTTCACTTTCTTAGTATCCAGTACCATACAATGATGTTATCTTCTGGAACTAAGCCCCACAGGTCTGGTGCATCTTTGGTCCTTCAGAGCTTCACTCCATTGATGTGACTTCTCCAGAATGAGTCATAATTTACGTTTCATTCTATCCCCTTGGGGCTCTGCGTTATATTATGCTACTGTAATGGTAGTCACCAAGGAGTTACTGGCATCCAAGTGATATATGTTCATAGTTATACTTATTCACTTTTATACGCGTTTTCTGGTCATGATTTAACCCCAATTGATAACTCTGTGGTTGAGATTCTAAGCATGTGGCACAATGGTAGTGGTGGAGAATATTCAATAAACAATTGTGGATTGATTGATAGGATGTCCTTCTAGACTCCTTCAGGCATACCACTTCCAACTTCTGTACTGAAGGCCAAATTAGTCATATGATTTCTTCTCCCTTTTATTGAATTTTGAATGAAAATTAATTTATGCAAAATCCAAAATTGCAGAATGGTTATCTACCAGTTTTCTGGTAAAGCTGTCTTGGGCTTTAGAGCTGGCTTGCTTTGTCATTCATATATGCCCTGTTGGTTTTTATTTGAGGTTTAACTTGTACTATAGTTAATCATACTTAAGTTCCATTTGTAAAAGCCTTGATGAGACAGCAGAAATGTCTGAAGAGAAGACGAAATCATGAGATGCCATGGTCTTTTGACTTCCAATTGAAGAGTGGAGGTTAGTTACAGGTCAAAGTGAATGAAGGGATGTTTTCTTGTCATAAGAAGCTTGCTAAAGTAAAATAGGGGAATCTTACTGAGAATACATACTTCCTTTTAAAGCTTCCATGGCTACTGTATGATTTAAATAGGAACATCAGGGTGTTCTATATATTTAATGTATGAAATAGTTACCTGACCATGAACATCACAGAGAGATGTGGGTTAAGGAAAGTTCTTTGTAATTAGGCGGACTGGCTTCCAGTCCTGGATCTGCCTACGCAGAAAACTTAATCTTTCTCAATTTCAATTTTGTTATTTGTAAAGCTGGAGATTATTTTTAACGTATAATACCTACTTTGTTAGGCTGTTTTAAATATTAAATAAGATGAAAAACATAAAATGGTTAGCAAAATTTCCACTCACAGATGTTGATGGAAACATTTTGCAAAGAATATTTCCATGATGTAAAACCTTATTGAGAAGGCAAGTTGGGGAATAGTTTCCCTTCAGAAAATCTTTTATTTCATGGGCTACATACTGACTTTCTCTGTTACTATTCTAAAATGGTGCTACTTCTTAAAAATATTTTAATAAACTACAAATAGATTTAGCTACTTTAAAAATGATTTGCTGAGTTTTTTGAGGATTGTTCAATTATATGCCATTTGTGAAGGTTAAATTACATTGGGGATTCTCTTTTTGTTATAGATCATGAAGATCTAAGAACAGTATGTCTCATATCACAGGGGGAGGTTGTGGTACAACGGTCGTCTGGTCTGCTGTCATGGCATGTTTAATTCCAAATCCAGTGTAATAGTTTCCATTTTATGTACATGTTTTCTGTGAATTTTAACTTTTATCTGATTAAATGTCATTCAGAGTAGTTTATAGGTGATTCTCTGGCTACTCCTAGAAGATTTATCTATCCCTTTCATTTGAAGTAATTTTCTATATTATCAAAAGATAACAGTTCACATACACATCAAGCCTTTACAATTTATATTTTAATCTCTGTTATGTTAACAAAGTGTAAGTGAGAAGTGAATGCAAAGACTAAGACAATCAGGCCTTACTTACTTGGGCAGGTGAACACCCTCCCCCACTCCTGCCCCACTGGCACATTATTTCCGCAGTTTGCTCCTTGGAGCCTGAAGAGGCATGCTGTTACAGAGGGTCACCTCAGAGGCCCAAGTAGTTATGAAAATGCTGCTTTTGAAGATTTATGAAGCACACTGGGATATTAAAATCTCTGAGGAGTCCTGCAGTAAAGCAAGTTGTTTGATCCAGCATTTTCCTCTTTTATTGCATAATACCTATACCTGGTATCATTTGTATTTGATGAAACATGCTTTAGGAAACTTTCCTCTGGATTGCAATCCCTCAGCCAGAAGCAAGAGAAGGACTTGAAATTGCCTTTAACAAAGTTCTTAGAGTTAATTTAGAACAAGAAGAATTGGGTTTGAGCCTTTATGTTGTAGTTTTACAGCTAGATAACATTGGGTAACTTATTTCATTTCTCTCAATCTCACATTCCTTGTCTGTAATAGCATAGAATATCTAGTACATATCTCCACGTTTTTATAAATGTTGTATAAATTAATGTAAGTGAAAGTGATATATAAAACCAATGGTTGATATTTACTGGCTCCAATACTTCCCTCATAGATTTATTGGGCCTTATTTAATATACACATGTTAGTGGACTTAGGTCTCCAGTATCTGAGGCCATGATAAATTAGAATTAGAAAAAAACAACTAAAAGGTAGTGGGGCAGTTACAGAACAGTGATAATAAGAGCATCAATCCCAAAATTGAAAAGCAAACTTATTATATTGATACATAGCAAATAGTCATTGGCTATAGTTCATTAAGAAATTGTTAAATGATAATAGAAGGTTTCCATTTAAAAATGGACAAGGTATAATATTTTGGAGAAAATAATGTTCCTTTAGATCAAGATTTCTTTTGTTACACATATTTGGGCATCTGCCTTTTGTACTCAGGTCAGGACATACTGAGATCTCTAAATTTCTGCTTAATAATATTTTTAATGTGATTTGACTGGTAATTTCTTTATTTAGGGCAAGCTTTTCTTTGAAAATTCTAGATTAATTGTACTCTTCTTTTAAAAAGTAATATAAAAAACTTACTAATTGTTTATAGAAGGTTATGTATATAATACAGTGTGTAACATATATTTGTTAATAATGAAAGTAGAGGAATTATATCTATCCATGTGGAATATATTTGTGATATCCTATTGAGAGAAAAGAGCAAGATTCCAAATAATATAAAGACAACCTTGTTTAAAAATATGTACACAAAGAAAAAAATTGGCCAAAAATTTAGTGTTGATTTTGTCTTGATAGTGAAATTATGGTTAGTTTTTACTTGAATGTATTTGCTTATCTTTATGTTCCAATTTTTCTACAATACACGTATAATCCAGTATGGAATATTTCATACCAGCATAACTAAAAATAAAATCTTTACCCTGATATTTCTGACTACCTTAGTCCGTTCAGGCTCCTGTCAAAAAATACCACAGACTGGATAGCTTATAAGCAACAGAAATGTATTTCTCACTGTTCTGGAGGCTGAGAAGTCCAAGGTCAAGGTGTTGGCCAATTCGATGTCTGTGAGGGCATGCCCTCTGTTTTATAGATGGCACCTTCTCACTGTGTCCTCACATGGTGGAATAAGGATGAGTTAGGGATCTCTGTGGGGTCTCCTTTAAAGAACACTAATCCCACTCATGAGCCTAACACTAATCTACCCTCATTACCGAAGCATCTCTCAAACCCTTCACTGCCTAATACTATCATACTGGACATAGGATTTCAACATGTAAATTTTGGGGAGACATATATAATCATCCCAGAGCAATTACGAAAACAATTGAGCCGAACAAATGGTAGCCATCACATGAAAGTCATTCAGGAGTGTGAATGTGTATTCTTTGGTTACTCAGATTTCTTTCTGGTGCTCTGCCTACCCACCTCCCTGAGTGGCATAGTCTCTGAGGAAATGGTGGACTGTTATGCCTCTAATCAATCAAGTTCTTAGGTGAACTGCATTTTCTAAAAGATGAAAACACGCACATCAATGAAAATCTGAAACCCATTAATCTTTTTTTTTTTTTTTTTTTTAATTTTTTTTTAATGTTTATTTTTGAGACAGGGAGAGACAGAGCATGAAAGGGGGAGGGTCAGAGAGAGGGAGACACAGAATTGAAACAGGCTCCGGGCTCTGAGCTGTCAGCACAGGGGCCCGATGCGGGGCTCGAACTCACGAACTGCGAGATCGTGACCTGAGCCGAAGTCGGCGCTCAACCGACTGAGCCACCCAGGCGCCCCGTGAAACCCATTAATCTTAACACCCCACAGGACTCTTCAAAAACTTTCTAACTACTATTTTAAATAGTTGAACAAAATGAAAAGAGAGTAATAAGGACCTTATAAAAACTGTGAACAGTTTTATAGATTTTCACTGGACTCTCCAAGCAAGTATGTCTCTAAGCTTTTTAATGATTACTCAATATTGGTGCCGTGCCATTGGTGATATAGAAAGGTATGAAGAAGGACTCATCACATATCACCTGGGAAACAACAAAACTAAAAGGCAACCGATGGAATGGGAAAAGATATTTGCAAATGACATATCGGATAAAGGGCTAGTATCCAAAATCTATAAGGAACTCACCAAACTCCACACCCAAAAAACAAATAATCCAGTGAAGAAATGGGCAGAAGACACGAATAAACACTTTTCCAAAGAAGACATCCAGATGGCCAACAGGCACATGAAAAGATGCTCAATGTCACTCCTCATCAGGGAAATACAAATCAAAACCACACTGAGATACCACCTCATGCCTGTCAGAGTGGCTAAAATGAACAAATCAGGAGACTATAGATGCTAGGGAGGTTGTGGAGAAACAGGAACCCTCTTTCACTGTTGGTGGGAATGCAAACTGGTGGAGCTGCTCTGGAAAACAGTGTGGAGGTTCCTCAAAAAATTAAAAATAGAACTACCCTATGACCGAGCACTAGCACTGCTAGGAATTTACCCAAGGGATACAGGAGTGCTAATGCATAGGGGCACTTGCACCCCAATGTTTATAGCAGCACTTTCAACAATAGCTAAATGATGGAAAGAGCCTAAATGTCCATGAACTGACGAATGGATAAGGAAGATGTGGTTTATATGTACAATGTAATACTACTTGGCAGTGAGAAAGAATGAAATCTGTCCATTTGCAGCAACATGGATGAACTGGAAGGTATTATGCTATGTGAAATAAGTCAGTCAGAGAAAGACAGATACCACATGTTTTCACTAATATGTGGATCTTGAGAAATTTAACAGAAGACCATGGGGGAGGGGAAGGGGAAAAAAGTTACAGAGAGGGAGAGAGGCAAATAATAAAAGACTCTTGGATACTAAGAACAAACTGAGGGTTGATGGGGGTGGAGGGTAGAGGGGAAAGTGGGTGATGAGCATTTAGGAGGGCACTTGTTGGGATGAGCACTGGGTATTGTATGGAAATAAATTTGTCAATAAATTATATTAAGAAAAACAATGAGGAGGCTGAGGCAAACTCTTGAGTTAATACCACTGTGAGCTTAATTCCTTTAAAGTCCTTGTGATTTGTTGCCTTTAAAAAATTAGTGAATTATTCATGTTACACTGGTATGAAGCAGTAAGGCTAGTAGGCTAGTTATTGGTTGCATGTGGAAGGACAAGCTATTCACTTTAAGCCATGTATTTCAAAAGGTAGGTGGTTTCCACATGCAAGCAAATTATAAGACTGAATAATTTAAAACTAGGCATATTGATGCCCTTTTATTGATTATCCAAGGGGATAATCCTAGCTTCTATGCAGAGGTTTCTATCTCTCTCATTCTCTTTTGCTGATTAGCCAGAAAAAGTGTGGATTTGCAACAGTAACGCTGGCCAGAGATGGCCAAAAGGATGCACAATCCATATGGATTCTCCTCTTCTTCCTTTCTTTAGCTCACTTCCTTTGCTTTTCTGTTATTTTTATCATCTCCTTTTTTTTAAAAAAATATGGTTTTTATTAATTTTTGTTGTCTGGTTCTGCATGCCCTTTCCTTTTATTTTCTCAAATGTTTCTCCTGTGTCTTCTTCTCCCGATTGCTTTTTCCCATTATAGTTCTCATTTTCACCCCACGTCAGCCTTAAATTTGTGTTTTCTCACCATCTCTCCTCCTGGTAGTGCCTGGTATTTTCCCCCTTCTCTCTCATTATTGTTTTTTTTGTTGTTGTTGTTGTTGTTCCATTCTCTCCTTGCCTTCTGACCCCCAAGGAGCCACTTCTGCACGTTCATCTCTGTGCACAGTGAGACTCATTCAGATTTGTCTGGGATTGAGAGGAGATAAGAGTTTTATTTAGGGCAGGGGACATGACAGTGAGTGCCTCTTGTGTCCTGCTTAGCTGAGATCTGGCATCTGGTCAGAATCAGAAATCAGGCAGTGTTTAGGAGAGGTGAATTTTGATTGCAGGACAAGGGTGATGTGTGATGCCTGCTATGGTAGGTCACAGGGAATGGACACTGTGTACATCTGTAGGTCCTGGGCTGATTAGGTGTGTTTCAGTGCTGAAGAGCTCCATGCTGATTATAATAGGGCAAAGTCAGAGTCCCTGTCCACTCCATCATTCCGTTTATGCCATATATTCTTGCCAAATGAATTTGTCAAATTTTCTGCCTTAATCTCTCCTCTCTTGAAACCCCTCAGAAACAAGTTACTGCTTTGTGCAAATCTCTGCTCCTTAGCACTCCTTTCTTGCGTCAGTTGAAAGCCCATTCCAACTTTTCTTCCTTTTCTCACTCATGCTCTTACATATTGGTTTTTTCCCCAAAAGTATCCCCAGTCTAGCTTTTCTAAGAGAATTTACCACAACTGAACAGCCCCATCGGTAATCCCCCAATTTTCTTTTCCTGTGGTAAAGCATAGCTTTATTTTATGCTTTTCCTACATATTAATTTTTAAAATTTCTTTTAACGTTTATTTATTTTTGAGACAGAGAGAGACAGAGCATGAATGGGGAGGGTCAGAGAGAGAGGGAGACACAGAATCCAAAACAGGCTCCAGGCTCTGAGTGGTCAGCACAGAGCCCGACGCGGGGCTCGAACTCACGGACCGCAAGATCATGACCTGAGCTGAAGTCGGACGCTTAACCAACTGAGCCACCCAGGCTCCCCTCCTACGTATTAATTTTAATCTCAACTTTCCTTCTGTCCAGTATTCTCAGTTCTATGCATAAGCTTTACACCCATCTTGTCTATGTCTAGTAAACATTCATTTTTAATGAGGATATAATTTCACTTTTTAAAATTTTTATGATTAAAGCAATCTTAGTGATTTTACTGATGTGTGTAAATAAAAGTAGTACAAAAGGCAGTGTACTTGGAAGAATTTTATAATATTATGTTTAATTTTTAAGTAATAAGTAGCCTTGTCCGTGCTTTTTTCCCCCACAAAAACTGCTGAACAAAACACATTCTTTGGTGGACAGGGTCTCCATCCAAAATCACAAAGTTTGGTTCTCATTTGAAGTGTTTCAAGTGAGTGTCTTTAAGAGTGGTCTGTTGGTAGAAAAGTGCAATAATCCCCATGGTTTGGACCATTCATCTCTTTCTACGAGATGTCAGGGGATCTTTTTATGTTTTTTAAATGCCTTTTGTTTTTGTGCCTATGGTGTAATTTCCCGGATTGGTTTTTGGACACTATCTTTAAAGTCAAAATCAACTGGATATTTCAAGTACCCTAATGAATAGTTCCTAGGAGAAGCTGTTGTTTTGTCCCCTTAATAGATATTAAAGTAGACATGTTTCCTATAATACCCATGTCTTTTTCACAGAGCGTGTTCTAACAGCCACTGCTGAGTGGGCAGCCACCCATGTGACACGCACTTCAAATAACCCATAGCTTATCAGTAGTCTGTGTCGCCAGTTAGGTTCTTTCTCATAGAAATTTGGAGCTAGGACATGGGGACTCTCCCTAGTCAGCATTTAAATTTATAAAGGATGTTAAGCTAGAACTGGGAGTACCAGTCTTTGACTCATATATAAATGAGTAAATAGATCTTGACAACACAGAAGATATGAAGAGACATGAAGACAGAAGCAGAGAAAAGATTAGGTGGCATGGGAGATAGAGACAAAAAGCAGGTAGTTACAGACACAGAGAGATGGACACCCATACACAGAAATACAGATATAGAAGGAGACACATCTGTCAGTTAGGGGGAAAGAGAGAGGAGGGAAGGAAGCACAGACACCCCCACATGGAATAACAGTCCCAGATCCTAACTGTTCTCCAGTTCCTCATTCCAACCCTCACCACGAGGACAGAGGTAGAGCCTCTAGTGCTGAAGCAAGTTGAACTGGTTCTATTCTTTGTATCCAACAGATTCTAGCATAAGATAGAGTCTATCTCTAGTCTGTCTGTGCCTAACTCAGAGTACCTCACATCAGGCCAGTTCCATATTCCTCCTGTGAATTAAGGGTTCATGAGTTCTGCTCTGTATTTAGTAAGTTGCCAAAGCTCATTAGTAGTTATTACCATAGTAAATTCATAATGAGGACTTTTTTGCTGAATGATATTGAAAAATTGCTGCCAATTTTTGTAATTTGGAATGCTTTACTTAGTTCATTGGTTAATCATGATAATAGTAAGTATTTAAAAATAATTGCCTAAAAATAACATTAATCATGACAAAGACCCAAATGATGGTCTATCATGTTCTAAATGACCTATGTAAAACATGTATTTTTTTCCAAGAAAATAACCGTACTGATTAGCATTTAAATTAAAAAATATATACTGGGGTGCCTGGGTGGCTCAGTTGGTTAAGTGTCTAATTCTTGACTTTGACTCAGGTCATGATCTCACTGTTTGTGAGTTTGAGCCCTACATTGGCTGTGAGCTGACAGTGTGGAGCCTACTTGGGATTTTGTCTCCCTCTCTCCCCCACCCCCCTGATTGCTCTCTATCTCTCTCTCAAAATAAATAAATAAAAAATATATACTGAATAAATTCATAATTATGTGTCATATGGTCACACTAAGATTTTAAATTTCAATTTCATTGGCTCTGTAGTTTTGCTATCATTTAACTTATAAAGTTTAGATATTTTAGCTCTGTAAGAGTATAAACTAAGAACTTTATACCTATTTTATGTAAGTATATATATATATATATATATATATATATATATATATATAATATTAGATAAATTTAAATAATATTGAGTTGTCTAATATTTTTCCACTCAAGTTTCATGCATGGTTTAAATTTGAGAAACTTTAGGTAGTAGTTTTTTAAATGAGAGTTTGTTCTAAGTTCACTTTTTCAGTTTTTTAGATAACATTCTTAAAATTATCCATGTGTACTTAATATTTACTTATCCTGTGATAGGCTTCCTTAAGAGTCAAATACATTTATTTTGGACAATTCAGGGGAATTTCTGTCTCTCTCTTTCTCTCTCTCCATTTTCTTCAGTATGTTTCAACCTTTTCTCTGAAAACCAAGAGTTGGTCAGTTCTCCTAGTCTGAACACTGTATCAGTGGAGGCCAAACTTGCAATGTGAAGATAGGAAGTTGAGTAATTTCTATTTATGGTTAGTCTGACTGTGGTGGCTGGTCAGCCCTCCTGGTGACGTTGCAGTATGGTTCATAGGGGTACCCGGTGCAAATAGTCTATCTCAGCTGTAGTAAAGCAACTCATCATTAGACCAAAGCATCATTTTTGCATTTGCAATTCAGCATGCCATTATCACTTAACAGAAAAGTGATGCAACGGCATAAGTAACATGAGAGATCATCACACAGAATTTAAAAACAGAGACAAACAATACTCTCCCTTTAAATCCTTCCTAAGCCCCCATATAAATTTTAACTTAAAGTATAAATTAACATTTGGGGAACAATAAGCCCTCTCTCTGAAATAAATGTTTTGAGGTGGCCCAAAAATAAGCCTTCTTCCCTGTGGGTCCTAGAAAAGTTCACCTTCACAACTTGTCCCTGTGTCCTTGTGGTTTCTCCAGAGAACCAGAACCAACTAGATTTGGCTACATGACTGTGGGCTGAAAAGCAGGCAGACAGGTTGGAAACTGTTGGGAGAAACTGATGGCTGCAGTCTTGAGGCAGAATTTCTTCTTCAGGGACAAACTCCATTTTGCTCTTTAGTCCTTTCCATTGATTGAGTAAGGTCCACCCACATAATACAGGATAATCTCCTTTAATTAAAGTCAACTGATGGTAGATGTTAATCAGTTGTAAAAACACCTCCAGAGGAACACCTAAATTAGTTTGTTTGTATACCTGAATACTGAAGCCTAGCCTAGTCGACACAAAATAACTAACCATTATAGTCTACAAATCTGATCAGAATTTTACACATACTGACTGGTAGGACCCAGGGTTTCCTCTTCTAAAATGCCCTCAGAATCCACAAGAGGGTAAGATATGATTCACATTTATTTGAATTGCTATTGTACCCAGCTGTTCTCCTCTCATGGTAGCTTGCAGCCTCCATGCCACAGCTGTTTTCAGATATCTTATGCTTTATTGAAATTCCTGACACTCTGCTCAACCTGTCCATCCAGTGGTGCTGAGTCCTTGGTCTTTGGAACCTCCTTTCCCCACCACCCATTCTGTATTCTCTTACCTCTGCCAGTGCTTTGGCTGGTAGTACCCTTTAGGGTGGGGTAACCCTAAACTTTATTCTCACAGAATCTGAACACTTTGTAGCCTTACTTTTATTGAATTTCTGCAGATTACCATAAAAATTTATAATGGGAGTAATAGGCACTCTGGTGAATTTATTGGACTCCTCCCATATCCCTTCTTGTTCTTATTCTGTAGCAACAACACAATCACCCTTTGGCAATTGGGATAGATTACCCCAACAATATTACAGGTTCCATTTCTTCATGTCAATTCAGGGGCATAAGAGCCCTAAATTAATAGGAGGAATTAGCTTCCAATATAATGAAATTTTGACTTTATTCTCAATTGGAAGCATCATTCTCTTAGGAACTCATAATTCCAATTTTATGGAACCCAAGTGTTCAGGAACAGGAAGAAAATTCCTTAACATGGAGAATTCAGGTTTAGTATTGAGGGGCTAATCCCACCTCTATCCTTTGGTTCCTGGACCTGACCGTGGGGTAGAGTGGGAAGATAGTATCATATATTGTTCACTGGTTTAGAGTATCCTTATCTCACCATCCTTACATGGTGCCATAGTTGAGCCTTCCTTACACCATCTGCTGCTGGATGATGGCACATGTAGGGAATTCATGTAGTGAATTCCATAAAGTAAGCTCATTATGCTTTTCTTTCCTTATAAAGTAAGTTGCTCTGTTGAGGGTGATGTTTTGTGGTATATCACTGAAAAAGGGCACAGATAGGAGTATGTATTATATTCCTCGGGCCACTGTAACCAACTGGGGGGCTTAAAAGAACAGAAATTTATTCTTGAACAGTTCTAGAGGCTAGAAATCTGAAGTCCAAGTATCAGTAGGCCCAAAATATCTCTAGGATCTAGGGAGAATCAGATTCATGTTGTACCATGAAAGGAAGTATATATGCAAAATGATCTCCAAACGCTCAAGGAGGTGTAAGACTGAACAAAATGACCAACTACTCCAGCTTGACGAGAATAGTTTATTAAGAGGACTTATGAACAGAAGTTGTCTTGGGTGGCTGCAAGACCAGTAGATTTCCATAACCCACCACCTGTAAGACCTGCTTTTATACTCCTAGAGCCTGGGTAATACAAGCTGGGGACCACCTGGAAAGAAATGTTTGAGAATCAGTCATATCTCCAGAATAGATAACAGGTATTGTGGCTCAAGTGTGTACTTAAGGGTGTAGTTAAAAAATGTGGTAGTGGGATCTGTGCTCAAGAAGGCTTCAGGTCACAGAAGGGTCTCATGGCAGATTTGTCCAAGGCGGTGTTAGTCGGTTTCACAGACATTCTCTTAGCTTCTGGTGTTTTGGGAAATTCTTGGCATTCCTTGACTTATAGATGCATAAGTACAATCTCTGCCTCTGTTGTCATGTGACACTTCCCTCTGTATTCTCACATCCTTTTCTTATAAGGACATCAGTCATATTGGAATAAGACCCCACACTATTCCAGTATGACCTTATCTTAACTAATTACAACTTCAATGACCCTTTTTCCAAATAAAGTTACATTCTGAGGTACTGGGGTTTAAGACTTCAACATACAATTTGGGGGGGACACAATTAAATCTACAAAAGTTACTAGAAAAATCATTGTGGACTGGAAGGCCAGTCCATATCTGGGATAGGTATTAGGTTCCTGAGGACGAAATAGTACCCCCCACCCCCGCCTCTCCCAAATAAAAAGGATCCAATGCAATCCAATGCATCAGGGAGCTGGCTGTTCCCCTTGGAAAAAGTGCCATATCAGAGCTCATTATTGGCCTCTATGGTTGACAGACTGGACACCTGGCAATTATAATAAAATAATCCCAGATGAGCCTTGGGAAGAGAATGTCTCTGTTGTTGAATCCTATGTATAATCTCCAGCCCTGCCACCGTGGCCATTTTGAGAACACTGGATTGGCTGGGTAAGGAAGCTGAATGGTATCTTCAGTAGGAATCACTTAGTCTCTGGTTATTAAAAGAATCCTCTGTGGTTTTTTTTTTTTTTTTCCCTTCCCCTCCCCCATGGGTTTCTGTTAAGTTTCTCAGGATCCACATAAGAGTGAAACCATATGGTATCTGTCTTTCTCTGTATGGCTTATTTCACTTAGCATAACACTCTCCAGTTCCATCCATGTTGCTACAAAGGGCCATATTTCATTCTTTCTCATTGCCACGTAGTACTCCATTGTGTATATAAACCACAATTTTTTTTTATCCATTCATCAGTTGATGGACATTTAGGCTCTTTCCATAATTTGGCTATTGTTGAGAGTGCTGCTATAAACATTGGGGTACAAGTGCCCCTATGCATCAGTACTCCTGTATCCCTTGGGTAAATTCCTAGCAGTGCTATTGCCAAAGCATAAGAGACTATTAAAAACTGAGAACAAACTGAGGGTTGATGGGGGGTGGGAGGGAGAGGAGGGTGGGTGATGGGTATTGAGGAGGGCACCTTTTGGGATGAGCACTGGGTGTTGTATGGAAACCAATTTGACAATAAACTTCATATATTGAAAAAAAAGAAGAATCCTCTGTAGTAGAAGCCCTCTGGTATGCTTTTAGATAGGACATGAATATCATAATATTTCATGACTATTCCCAGAAATCTATTGATATACCTCTTCCTCAGAACTTTTTGTTGCCAATCCTCTAATCTTGTTTTTCAAGTCTCTGATGGAATAGTCATCTCATTAGCTTCTCCCAGGAGTCATTGATGGATCCATATAGTAGACCAGCTCTCCCCTACACAAAGTAAAAAACCAAATGGACGACCTAAAATTCTGCCAGCTGGGAATATTTTCTCTTACGACTGTCTTCCAGACTGTCCCAGATGGGGCTGGAGTGCAACAGCTTTCAACCTCTGAATAGGGTCAACAGCTATTAAGCAGGCACATAATCTTTCCTCTTTAGCTAATATGGTTAACTGCCCATGAGGCCACAGGTAATGTGTAAGGGACTGTTGACACAGCAGTAGGAGTAGGTACTTTGAAGTCTGATTCTACTCAGAGGGGTTATTTGAGTTTTCTGGACCTCTCCAGGCCTTTTTAGGTATATTCCACCCCAATTTAATTATTCAGTGCTGCTGCACATATCAACTTTTGGGATTTGGTTGACCAAATAATACCCAATTAATGACAAGCAGCAGCTCAGGTCATATAATCTCCCGGTTGCTGCACTTGGGTGTTGTTTGGTTGAACTGGGGTCAAGTAGCAAAACAGAAATAACTTTACAGATGGAAAATAGTAGTTTTTAGAAGAGAGTTTGGATTTGCCCCAGAGTATAATGGTCTATTCTATGTTTTTTCCTATTGTGGCACACTGAAAGCTGCAAAGGGCATTTCTATTTTTAAGAGAGTTCAAGTATCATTTAGTATTCTAGCTTATGAAGTCTAAGAGGTGGGGAAGCTTCCATCACAACTTGGACCTATTGTAACTCCTTTTTTTTTTTTTTTTTGTTTGCTGTGGGCAACAATTAAAACTGGCATTCTTATGGATTACTCAGGAGGTGGGTTATAGCAGTGTCCCAAATATATTATATGTTTCCTCTAAAATACAAAGACTTATGCTAAATTTGGTCCTCTCTCTTTATAGTAGGGAATTCAAGATACAGTTAACTGTTGCTGACTTTAGAAGGGATACCTACACATGCTCTACACCAAAGGATTCCTAGAGTTTTTGCAATGTGGCAGCATCCCAAAGCTTTTTGGGGTTTATCTCCTATTCAGTAGCACACATAGTTTTACTTAGATATGTAGGTGCTTGTGACCTGTTCAAGAGGCCCGGTTAGCATAATGTCTTCAGATTAATGGATCAGAGTGATGTTTTCTGGAATTTCAAGATGGTGAAGATTCTTCTGGACTATATTAAGACAGAGACCAGGAGTGTTGACATAGTACTGAGGTAAGGACACTGAAGGTATAATTCTGTTCCTACTATTTAAAGATGAACTGTTGCTCGTTGTATTTACAAATTCAGTTGGAGAGAGAAAACCTCACAACAAATCAAAGCACTTCCTAGATCAATAACTACACTCTAGGAGCCAGTAGTTGTATTGATTTGCTCTAATAAGGGAACCACATCTGGATCAGCAGATGTGGATGGTGGCCCCAATAATTCAGGGTCATTCTAAAGCATCCATTTGGCTTTTGTACAGGCCAAACTATAGCATTAAAAGAGGATTGGGAAGAATTACCATCCCTACTCCTTTCAGTCTTGATATTACTACTTCCTGCAGTTTTAGTTTAGATAGTACCAATTTCTGCAGTTTTTCCAAGGTATTGCTTTCTGTTTACTATTTGACAGGGGAGATATCAGGGTGCTCTTCCCACCATAATAACATTTACTTCATGGGTCAGAGAACCAATGTAGAGATGTTTCTAGTAGTTAAGTATGATATTCTACCTATGCAATCAGGAACATGGGAAATAACCACCAGAAGCCCACTGACCACTGCAGGTGGATATGAGCCAAGATTCCATTTATTTCCTGACTTTGTGCCCACTCTGATTAGTGCTAAATTATAGCCAATGAGTAATAACTCCTACATAGTACGGTAATTCTCTCTCTCAGTTCACTGTGACCCAGTTAAATGGCTATGGATCTTTTGGGGAAAGGTTTGGAGGAAGATTTACAGTGTATTTTTGTGTCGACATTTCAGTGATTCCTTAAAAGAAACTAGCCTCCATCTCAAAAGGCTCCAGGTTTGAGAATGGGTAAAAGGCCATGAATTCCCACTATACTACTTTCATTTGGGTATTACCTACCAAAGAAACAAGTGGTATGATAATGTAGACTAAATGATATTTTAGAATGGTGACAATTGATTTCATTCCTAAGAGTCTCACAGAAAAAGTTAGCCACAACCATATACTCATGTGGATCACAACATTTGTATTGCCATTCTGCCATTCTGTGGTTCATTGTGATTCTTGGGCCAACCTCATCCCTAAAATTGAGCACTGTTACCTGGCCTCTACCACTCCAAGGCCCCAACATTCTCACTGAGATTAGGGGGCCCAAGTCTTATGTAGCATCTACATAAGGCAGTCATGATAGAACTTTTTGAGGAAAACTGGTGCTCACTACCAAAGCATTCTTACTGCTTTGGAGAAGGAAGTGTCCTTTTGTTTCTCCTGGAGGTATAGTAAGGATGTGGCTGAACAGATTACAAATAATAGGTCCACTCCAGCATCCTCACTTCCTTATGCTTTTGATCTCTTTCCTTTTTGTTTCAGAGAAATCCCAGCATCTGAGTTTCATTTCTGCAGGCCTCCACTGAATCCAGGCTTCAAGCAAACTATTAGAGCTCATCCTAGGTGTTTTAGCAGACACAGTATAGCATCTTCAATAAACTTTCCTGTATGGATAAATTCCTTTTGAACCAACCTTATATTTTTATGTCTTTGATTTAACCCCCTCAGAATCAGTTTTTAAATATGCTTTTCCCCACTCCCATTTCCTGACTATAAAATTTATCAGGGTTCTATCTCACCTTCAATGTAGAATCTAGCTCATACTTGAGAGTACTTTGCAATTCTCCCTCTGGCCATGGAAGTGATGAATGATGGTGGGGGTTAACTTTGAGGAGAATGGGAATGTTCTTGCTAGGCAAGTGCTCCGAATGAAGTCATTGAAAATAGTTCTTTCAGACAAGCTGGAGGGATTGCTTCAGACAGCAAGGAAGATTCAAGGGTCTTTGAAAGTTCAAGTTAAGGACCTCATGTCAAGTTTTAGGGTTCTACTTTTTCAAACAGTGACTTATATAACAAGTCTCATAGATTACGGTAAGAGCCCTAGTTACAAAGGAGTGGGACCCTGAGATTTAAGATGTACTGCTAATCTTAACTTCAACTCTCAAGGCCCACTGATTATATGTATTTAATCAGTGTTGCAACTCTTCAACTTATACTATCAGGTTATGACTATTATCATTAATTATGTCTGTGCTACATTTACATAAGAGATACATATAAAGCTTATTAGAAACTTTATGGTTTTCTATCATGGCTTGAGTCAAAAGTTCAAAGCACTAAGCTTTTTTTTTGTTTTGTTTTCTGTTTGTTTTTTATGTTTGTAAGTTCTCCAGTAGACTGAGAGGCAGCCTATAATCTTTATCTCTATAACATGCAAATGATACAGACACTTAACTTCCCAAAAGTTTGTCCTCTGCTAGTTACCCATGTTCTTCCTCTACTCGAGTAGGGAAGTCATCTTTATGTTAATAAATAATATGTGTGGAATCAATACTAGGATTTCAACCTCGGGGTCTGTTTCTTCAGGCCACACCTGCACTCAATTACTGTTATCAGCCAGGGGCCAAGCAAGAGACAGAAGGCACACTGACAGAATTCTGAGAATTTAATGATTGTACTTGTTGGAGATGTGTGGGGTTCAGTAACAAAACAAACAAGAGAAGTTGAGGCATCTCCAACTAGCAGTACAGGAAGGTGCTATTATCCCTAAACCTGAGGAGAAGAACAGCTCACTAAAGCTGTGTGACAGCCAAAACCATGGAAGAGGGGCCACTTGGCAGGGGCTGTGATCAGAGGGAGTCACAGTCACTGTTAGAATCCTAGCGTTGAAGCCTAGTATGAGTGAACTAAGAACAACATTGATCTATCTCTCTTTTCTCTTTTTCTGCTTTCCTACTGGGTTTCCCATAGCTCAGGCAATGTAGTTTGCAGGATCCAGCCTTTCTGGCATACACCAAATACATGGAGAGTGGATCCAGGTTAGGGGAGAATGGAGAATGACAAATGGAGAATACTAAATGTGGTTGGGGGAGGGGGTAGCAGTGGTGGTAGTGGTGGTGGTGGTGGTGGTGTCACTGGTAGGAGTGGTCTATGCAGTAGGGGTAATTCAAGGAGAGCCTCCTACTGTATTCAGAAATACTATACCCATTAGGTATTGCTTCTTGCAGAGAGTATGTATTTTTTAGGCTCATTGTGCCACCGTAACAATCCCTTTCCATATCACATCCTACCCCAGTATGTCAAAAATTCTTTCCTATGGGCCTCCAGGGTCCCCAGGCAAATCAGGAACTGTGGCTAGAAACTTTGAATGTCCTGAAGAATTTTCAGACAGCTAAGGTGATTGTATATGGTTGTAGCATATGAGAGCCTCCCGAGAGATCATTGCCTAGTACATCTGAGTTTCAGCCAAGATAACCTGTTAAGAGTAGTGAAGTAAAAGAAAATTAAGGTGAGCATTACTTGGAAGCAAAATTAATTTCTAATGTGATGTGGCAGCAGAAAAGCCGAATGCTTTTTGAAGAACTATATGAAGAATAATCACAGTCCTGAGTATTTCTTCCCACACAATTCAGTTACAATGCTTCAGACATCACATCTGATTTTGAATGTCTGAGTTACAATAAGTTGCAGACATTTGGTGGAAGAAATGGTAGTAGAAAGAAAAAATGTGCAATTAAATACAAGAAAAAAGCCTTACTAGCCAAAAATATCTACCACCGTTCCCTTCTCCCAAGAACCAAAGTGAAATAGATTAATTGGCTTGGCTCCATAACTGGGAAATAAATTTTTACTACCCAAATAATCATAAAGAGTGTAATGTGTTTAAGACACATAATAGATGATGCAATAGAGGCTGTAGGGAAAATATACCTTGGACATGAAAAAAAAAATTACTATAAATGAGCACTCCTGTATCCGTAACATAATCTTTTTTCGAAAAAGAAAATCAGTAATATAGAGACCTGTGGAGAGGATGTTGATTGTCTTTTCAAAAGTAACTTGTTTATTCATAGCGGTGCATCCTTTTCTATGATGCATCCCTCCACTCTGAAGGTGAAAATTCAAACTGGGGATAGATCTGAAAATGAGGAAACAGGAATCTTTACTCTCCTTCCATTCCCATAAGTAGAACAAATTTAGCTGTATTTTGCTACAGGCGAGTTTGCTGAACTTGAATAACCTTTACATTGATTGCTATAGACATTCAGGTAAGATTGCGAGGCTTTTTCTGTGGTGTTGCAGTTTTGCACGGTATAGGGTTTGGTCACTGTGTCAATCTACATTGCTTGCCTCAGACTATCTCTATTTGAGTTGCTCCTTTAACTAGAGGCCTTTACTTGAGTTACTGGGTTTTTCATCGCTCTCTATGGGGGAGAGCATACAAACTTTGAAGCCAATTGACCAGGATTTGAGTCTTGCTTCTTCTACTTACTAGCTGTGTATCCTTGGACACAATGGTAGCTCCTATGAGCCTTAGTTTTCTTTTCTGTAATATGGGATGATGAATGCTTATAGTGTTTTGAAGATTAGGGGAGATAATATATATAAAGCATCAAACATGGCTGGCATGTAGTGGGGATTCCATGGATGAAAGCCGCTGCAATTCTTCTTCATCATTTTCTTATTTCTCAATTATGGAATCAGTTTGCCTTTCTTGAGAAGTAGAGTGGCAGTACTTTCAGGAGAGAGAATGCTGGCAGGGCAGGGACTTGTCTCTGTCGCCAGAGTTAGACACCATCTAACTAAAGTAGCTCCTCCATTTCTACTCCTCAGAATAGACTGATGCAGCACCCCCTGGAGACCTTAACTTCTTCCCTAATAAATGAAAAGTTTGAATCTGAAGTCAGGTAACATTTTGCCTCAATGCATTGTCTTAAATAGATTTTTCTTTCCTGCTTAAAAGGAAGTCAGGAAAGATTTATTATAAATGCTCTCAGGAGACCTCTTCCAAAATGCTTCCCTTAAAGAGGTAGTCACAAAAATGAGCACAGAATCCTGCCTTGGAGATTTGCCAGACCACTTTCCACATGTTTATTAGTGATTTTGAACTGAGTTTGAGTATGCTAAAAATTAACCTAAAATCTCACATTTGATTATATTAAGATCCACATGTGAAGTTACGGATAATTCATTTTATTTTAAAGGGACCAATTACTAAAAAAGAAATATGAAAAGCTGATAAGGAAGCCAGATTAAATTAGGTAGCTTTACAGTTATATGTTCAAGGTCAAAATCTCTTTAAGAGATAATTTCATCAATATTTAGTTAACTTACATTTATATTACATTTGATTCAAGTAGCAATTATGAATTTAATTAAGTAATATAAATATGCTTTTCTTTTACTCTTTGACATTTTATAAGTCTTTGCAAACATTCTTTTAATTTGGGGGGTGGGGATAAAAATAAAAATACGAATTTCTTTTCAGATGCCTCTTTCTATGTCTAGGTTTTGAGTGGTTTTTGAATTTTTGAAGGAAGATGAGAACTTGCAGTTTGCAAACTTGCTTTACCTGTGCCCTAAACTCTATTAACAGCTTAACATTCATTGAGAGGGAATGCTGTCTATCTATTCTTCCTAAATTGACCTTTTTGAAACATAATAACAGCCTGATAGATGAGCAAATAAATGTCAGGAAATGTTAGTTCCCCTTATGGAGTATGCTCAGTTGTTTCTTTTCTAGTTTAATAATCCCTTATAATCAGTACTACATGGCAAATTGGAAGTATAGTGTGCATGGCATAGAACCAACAGGTTCTGTTCCTGGTAATTCACTTATTTAACACCGAAGCCTTGTTACAAATCACTTAAATTTTCTTCATCTGTTTCTTCATCTGTGAAATGGAAGTACCAACCCTTGCCTGTGGTGGCTACGGTTGGTCTGTCCTCAGCATCCATTTCTAACTGCTTCTGTGTATCCTTTTTGTCCAGCAGAAGCTAGAAAGCTAAAAATCCATATTTCCCTGACTCCCATGCTGCTAAGGGTTTGGAAACAAGTTAGATCCTATCATTCAGAAGCATTTATTCAAGATTTGCAAGATGTGAGTGATATGGATGCCATCTTACTGCAGCTTTGATTTTTTTTTTCTTTCAGAGAACAGATTATAAAGATTTGGGGTTTTTCTCAGCAGTGTGCTTGTGTCTAGCTCTGGCTAGTTCCTAAGGTGACAGCGGCAGATACCTTCTCAATTCCAGATGACAGCCAGAGCCGAATGTTCTTGACTTAGTTCCAGTGGTGGCCTCTTGATTCTTACTGTCATATTGTGGCAGAATCAACAGCCCTCCTGGTATTTCAGTCATGTAGTGTTCAAGATCATTCCTGGAGCCCCAGCCTAGAGACTGTTCCTTCCAGATTTCTAAGAATTTTGTAAACATCTAATTTCTTGTATTAAACTCATTTCTCTTAACACACCTGAAGTGTTTCTGTTTACACTATTGAACTCTGACACTTGGCCCAACGTCTTGTGAGGATTACATGGAATTTATCACATATTTTAAGGTGCATTGTTAAATGTTGTATGAGTATAGGAATTGTTATGCTTAACACACACAAGATTTTCCATGCTATTTGTCTAGTGGAATTTAACCAAAGCACACTCTATAATATACCCCCTGGGGCTGTAAGAAATTAGATCAAAGTGGGTAACTCTTCACAGTGGGAAAGGAACTACTGTGTATCTAAGTCATAATAAGCTTTCTGCTTGTGTTGTGGCCGTGGAGTCAGGATAGAGTGGCCTGAGGGGACAGGCAGGTGGCCCTAGTCTTCTTGAATAGCTTGGCATCTGGCTGTGCAGAGCACTGGGTCCTGAGTGATTTCCTTGCTTCCACACTCTATTCCTGATCTTAGCTCTCTTTGACTAGAATTTTCTGCAACACTTGTGAATTAGAAGTTTCTAAAAGAGTACTGGGATATTTCTTGCTTTCCCCTTTTTCTTGTAAGTTATGTCCCTCAGGAAACTAAAGGTTAGAGGTTTGCAATGGTAAAGGATTGAGCTGATTCCTAACATCGTTAGTTATTCCAAGATGCAATCCTGATATATTTCCTGCAAGAAATCAAATTACTCAGTTAGAAAATATGATGATTCTTGAAATATAACAGGAAAGTTATACGTGCTAAATCAGCACTTTGGGTCTCAATATTTCAGAGTTATGATTAGCCTGTCTCACTGTTACCATTCACTTCATATAGCTGCCTTTAATATTTGTGGCTTTGGATTTGTGGTTAGTACAGTGAGTCAATTATAATTTTTTTCCTTATAGTTGGGGAAAATAAGATAAACAGGGGACGGCTCTGATCAAACACAATCAATTTTGAAGGAAAAATGTTCCTAGTACTATCCTGAATTCATAAGCACTTACTAAAAAACAAATGTTAGTTTTTACGTTGAACCACGTATGCATATTTTATGCTGTCATGTATCAAAATACTGCTGAAGAGGTTTTTGATGGTAGCACATGGTGGGAATTAGAAAGATAAGACCTGGTAACCCTATTTAACTGTCCAGTGGCTTTAATATTTGGAGGAGTAAAGCAGGATTTTACTTTATGGATTATTTCTACTTTGCGTAATGAAACACAATAATTGTACAAATTCTGATATAGTCTGTGTTGCCCCTAGCAAGAGCTTTTCAAATCTAAGCTAAAGCCACTTCTATGGATGAGGCAGACCTACATGGGTCAGTGGTTTTTCTCAACACTTTTGAAATATAAATTGTTACCAGGTGAATTGAAAGATTGCTTGGACAGCTGAGAATTTAGAAAATCACATTTTAAAAATGTTTTTAGTATTTATCTATGAATGTAATAAATGTTGGACAGGTGTGAAACACTTCTCAATCTCTATTCATATTTAGATATATATTATCTGCAGGCTAATTTCTATCTATGTCTCTGTAACTGCATCTATATCTCTACAATGACATTTATAAATATGTGTATATATATACAGATATTTGTAGAAGGATGACATTTGAAATAATAATGATATACCATATAACTTGCAATATAGAATATTTCCTTCTCTCTTCTGATCCTCAAGGCCATTCCTAATTTAGATCATGAGTTTTTATGGAGTGGGGAGGCACTACTGGGGCCAAGCGCATCTGTTAAGGTGAAGAGCTGAGGAGCCCCTTTTTATTCCTCTTCCCATGCATAAAGAGCTTTGAACCATGTTGAGTGTAGAGAGAGAAGAATCAAGTTTTAGATGAGAAAGAGAGTGAAAACCAGCTGGGTGTTGTTTTGTTCCCCTAACCCCTTGTGCTGAATGCTAAATGGGAAAGAAGGATGGAAATATAAGAAGCCCCTAGGGAATATGCAGATACCTGGAAAAGGAGGTGGCTCTTCTGTCTTCTGTCTGCATTTTAAAAGTGGCAGCCGGGCAGATGTGCCTCACACCATCCTGCATTGGTAATTCAAGAGAGATAGCCACATGGTTCATTTAGATGTGACAGGGGCCTCCAACCCTCCCAGTCTCCAGGGTGTCACCTGGTCCAAGAGTGACATGTCCAAGGGTTGCTCCTAACAATGGACTAAACACGAATGTCATGACTCAGCTGGGAGAGGCAGTGGACGTACAAGCTGGCAGGGCAAAAGGAGGAGAGAGGAGCAGAGCAGCTGCATCTCTGAGATATCACCCTTCCAGGTTGCTGCCTGCAGCCCAAGGGGGGCCCCCTGCCAGGCTGCTCCTGATGCCGCTGAGAGACCACAAATGTCAATGCCATGGCCATAAAATACAGCATGGAAAATAGGCTGCCACTCCTCTTCACACCCTCTCCCCTCTGTAGGTGAGCAGCCAGCTGCTATCCAAGGAAGGCGGGGGCTTGATACCCTGGAATAGTGAGACCCAGAAGATGAGGTGGGAAAAAAGTGTCTAGGATGCACTATTGAATCAAACTGTAACTGATCTATGCATACTAAGTTGACTATTAAATCACTAGAAGTGGCTAAAATGAACAAATCAGGAGACTATAGATGCTTGAGAGGATGTGGAGAAACGGGAATCCTCTTGCACTGTTGGTGGGAATGCAAACTGGTGCAGCCACTCTGGAAAACAGTGTGGAGGTTCCTCAAAAAATTAAAAATAGAACTACCCTGTGACCCAGCAATAGCACTGCTAGGAATTTACTCAACGGATACAGGAGTGCTGATGCATAGGGGCACTTGTACCCCAATGTTTATAGCAGCACTTTCAACAATAGCCAAATTATGGAAAGAGCCTAAATGTCCATCAACTGATGAATGGATAAAGAAATTGTGGTTTGTATACACAATGGAATACTACGTGGCGATGAGAAAGAATGAAATATGGCCTTTTGTGGCAATGTGGATGGAACTGGAGAGTGTTATGCTAAGTGAAATAAGTCATACAGAGAAAGACAGATACCATATGTTTTCACTCTTAAGTGGATCCTGAGAAACTTAACAGAAGACCATGGGGGAGGGGAAGGAAAAAAAAAAGTAAGAGAGGGAGGGAGCCAAACCATAAGAGACTCTTAAAAACTGGGAATAAACTGAGGGCTGATGGGGGGTGGGAGGGAGGTGAGGGTGGATGATGGGCATTGAGGAGGGCACCTCTTGGGATGAGCACTGGGTGTTGTATGGAAACCAATTTGACAATAAATTTCATATTAAAAAATTAAACACACACACACAAAAATAAGTCACTAGATGTGGTAGAATTGTAATGCAAGAACTAAATTAAATTGCCTGATATAAGGCTGGCTGTTTGGAGATTCAGATTTAGAAAATAAAATTAGTTGAAGAAAAAAAAAAGCATTATGTTTTTAAACACCCAGCTTTATAATTATGTAATACAATCATATATTCTAAATTATATTTATTGATTTTTTTCCAAAAAAAGAGATCATGCTATGAATGCACATTATCTTTGCTTGCATGCACATCAACACTGTAATTTTAATAGGTATCTAATTCACATGTTTAAATTCATACGAGGTCAAAGATATTTTTCTTTTATTATTGCTTTTTATGTCATTTTTATATTTTGCATTTATAACATAATGTAATATAATATAAAATTATGTAATATATTATACCAGGTATATAAGTATATAAATATCTCTATATGCTTATAGCATTTTCATCATTTTACACTTTTTAATTATTTGTTTATTGGAGTATAGTTGACATACAGTGTTAACATTAGTTTCAGGTGAATAAGTATATAAGAATATAAATATCCTCTCTATATGCTTACAGCATTCTCATGGTTTTACATTTTTTTATTATTTGTTTATTGGAGTATAGTTGACATACAGTGTTACATTAGTTTCAGGTGATAGTGATTTGATAAGTCTGTGTGTTATGCTATGCTCACCACAAGTGTACCTACCTACCATCTGTCACTATACAATGGAATTATGATACCATTGACTATATTCCGTATGCTGTGCCTATGATTTGCTCATTCCATAACTGGAAACTTGTACCTTCCACTCCCCTTCACCCACTTCGCCCGTCTCCCCCACTTACCCCTATCTAGCAACCATTAGCTTGTTTTCTGTATTTATGGGTGTGTTTCTATTTTCTGTTTCTTTGTTTTCTTTGTTTTGTTTTTTAGATTCCACCTATAAGGGAAATCATATGGTATTTGTCTTTCTCTGACTTACTTCACTTAGCATAATACTTTCTAGGTCCATCCATGTTGTCACAATCTCGTTCTTTTTTATGGCTGAGTAATATTCCACAGTGTGTATAGTATATATGTGTGTGTGTGTGTGTGTGTGTGTGTGTGTGTGTGTGTGTGTGTATGTATGTATCTATCTATCTATATCTAATCTCACATCTTCTTTATATGTGCATCTGTCAGTGAACACTTGGGTTGCTTCCATATCTTGGCTATTGTAAATAATGCTGCAATAAACATAGGAGTGCATATATCTTTTTAAATTACTATTTTCACTTTCTTTGAGTAAATACTTAGTAGTAGAATTACTGGATCATATGGTATTTCTATGGTTTTACTTTTAAATTTAATCTTTACTTTATTTCCAACTTACTGTAGGGAAAGGATAAAGAGGAATCTACCTGATTTATTTCTACATTGCTCACTCACTGCCCCAACTCCGTTTATTAAATTATTCATCTTTTCTGTATCAACTTGAAAATCCATCTTTATCTACCATTTTTTATATATTTGTGTTATTTTCTTCTTTATTTTGAAAACACCATACATTTTACATTATGATAAATTTAGACTACATTTTAGAATCTGGAAGGAGAAATCCTCCTGAATTATTCTTTTTCATAATTTTCCTGTATATCTGGAGAACTTTAGGATAATTTTTATCAATTCACTGAAAAAATCTTGGTATTCTGACTAAAACTGAAATAAATATATAGCTTAATTTGGGGGGAGAATTTGTGTCTTTATAAAGATGTTTCTTTCTATCTCATAATCTTTATGTTTTCTACATATTCGTTTTACTTATATGCTTCTGAATAAATTTTATAATTTTCTTCAAATAAGAGATCTAATTTTGTGTAAAGTTAATTACCTCTGTAGTTCTTTTCCATTTTATGTTACTATTCTAAGTGAAATATTTTTGCTTTACATTTTCTAATTTTGAAAATATATTAATTTTTTTTAATTGTCAAATTCACTGAATCTGTTTTCTATTTTTAAAACCTTCTTAGTTGGTTCCTTTATTTTTTTCTAGGAAGATAAATTTAAATGTTTTCCTATACTTCAGTACTTTTCAATTGAATTTCATTTTCTTATTTAATTGCATTGGCTATCTGATTCAGAATAATGTGTGCATTGTTTGTGGAGAAAATGAATATTATCTTTTGCAAACTAATACTGGCATTAATGGGCACGCATGTAATGTTTAAGTGTGAAGCTAACTGGAACTGTGATTGATTTTTAACATACTACATCTTTCTATTTATGTTTTTAAGAAAATTTCCATTAGGGGTAGATGTTAGATTTTATCAAATACTCATTTTTAACGTATTAAAATTATTTGAGTTGTTTTTATTATTTGATCTATTAATAATATGAATTCTATCAATAAGTTTGCATATATAATCTATATATTCCTTGAATAAGTAAAAAGGATATAAATGTTGAATACATAGATGGATTTAATTTCTTAATTTTTGTTTAGGATTTTGGTTGATTATATGCATTATTAACATTAAGGTGGTTCCCATATCTGCCATGGGATCAGAGTTGGATATGGTAAGGAGGATATTGAGAGAACTTTGTTATGTACCTTGGTGTTTTTGAAGGCACAGATGCAGGCACCAGACTTTACCTTGGAAAGTCTACAGAGACCAGTTGGGATTACCAGTGGTCAGAGTGAGCAGGAAGTCTATACTTCCAGAGTTTTGGGGGCTAAACTCTGTTGCTAGCAGATTGTGTGAATTAGAAAAAAAAATACCTCTTGCTCCAGGCACATGTAGTCCCATTCCAGGGTGTACAGTTTGATATCAAGGATGAGGGCTTCTCACTTGTAGAGAATTGAACACAGTACACAATGTTTTGTGGCAGCTTTGGGCAAATATGCCAAATTGTTATCAGGGCTAAGGAGACAGTAGAGAAGAAAGCCCTATTAGAAATATTTTGTAAAGACCTCCTTAAATAGGACTGTCTGCAAAATCACTGCAGAAGAGGAATGCTGGTTTGATAGAAAAAGACTGAATAAAAAAAAGATAGTTATTAGTGATAAAAGCTTCTCCATAGCCTACGACATGCTTATGGAAGTTATATACGAAATTACTGACCAGAAGTTATGGAAAAGAAAACTAATTCTCTAGTTGAAATAAAATGAAAACAAATGTATACCACAGTGTGGGACAAGGTATGACATAGAATTGGCAGATCTTATTAAACGGAGAAGGAATGCATATGCTTCTGTCTATGTTCTAAGCATTCCCACTCCTAGCCAATGGTAATATTTTGTTGACTTAGCCATTAACTTAATTTTTGTTCCAGGGAGGGGGGGAAAAACAGTCCCTTACTTTTTAGGCTAGTGTGTGATTTACATCTGCCCTCTGTGTGTTCAAAGAAAAAAAAAATGGCACAGTATATTACATGGAAACTCTGGAAGTCAACATTACAAATTTGTTCCAGAGTATCTGATTTATGATAAAAGCCTGTGGCATACTGATGCTGTCTGACCCCATGTGAAGTTGCATTTGGTATTTGGACTGTGAGTAGAATTTCCTTCATTTGCAATAACATGAAACCCAGCAATAAATCTTCACAAGATTATGTAACTTGGACCAATTGGAAACTATCCTTAAGGTTTACTGAGCAGTGTAATGGCAAAAATTTCAAATCTTAGGTGATAAACAGTAAAAGAAAACCCTCCCTATTTTCCTTCCTGAAAAATTCTATACAAATGGAATGATGCTTCTTACCTCAGTGTCTAGTCTTTGGATCTTTATAAAACCACAAAGAAATAATTCTTTATAAATGTCTAGCGTCTTGAATTTAAGTGGCTAGAATATCACTAAAAAAAGATTAGTGTATGTAGCCTAGGTGCAAAACTTTATATCAGAGATGAAAGGGAGGTAGAAATCCCCAAACTGTTGTAACTTGAAAAATGAAACATATTTAACCTACTGCAAATGGACCATGTGGATGTAAGAAAGGACATATTAATCAAACCTTACCAATTAAGGAGCTGGTACTTCACTATTAAACTGAGATGAATTTCAAAAGCATGGCTTGATGGAATGGATATTTACGTTATTAAGATTTCATAGCAACCGATCTTTATTTGTTCTGAATGCTACATAGAGGTCAAGTTGAAAGTTCTCAGCTGATTACCATCGTGGCAATTAATAAAGATGATTTAGCTTGTCTGTTCTAACTTCTCTGAAAACATCAGTATCTAGAGGTAGGAGATTCTTTCTAATGCTAAATAGTGATGTCTTCTGTTAAATACATGAGAGATAAATGAATTAAACTATTGCTAATCATTAACATTAAAACATTTCATTTCATTATCATTAAAACATTGCTAATCATTAAACAATAACTTCAAACCAATTTTAATTAATGTAAAATTTCTTAGAATTTATGAAATTTGAAGCTGAAGTCCTATTATTGTCCGCAATGTTTTTCAATTATGTTTTCTAAAGATGATTTATCTCGGGATGTTATTTTCTTCCAGTTTTTGCTCTGATTACTGCTACTTTCTAAAATGCTTCAGATTTGGAATTTGAGGCTATGTAACTTATTACCACTTATATAAACATCTTGTAATGCTATTAATTTGTACTTTTCTGTTTTTCAATGACCAAATTAGCATTTATGGAGCATCTTCTCTTGGAACCCTCTTTTAGGCTTCTTCCCTAGTCTTCCACCTGCCATAACTGTATCACTCTTCAAACCAATCACCTGGAAGTCATCCTTGATTCTTCTTATTTCCTCACAACTCACATGCAAACCATTAGCAAATCTTATCATCTTGCTCTGCTTTCAAAGTACATTCAGAATCTGACCACTTCTCACTACCTCAATCTAAAACATGACTACCTCTTGCCTGGCCCATTGTAATACCTCCTGACTGGTCTCCCAGCTCCTATTTTTGCAACATGCTAGCCCATTTGCCATATAGCAGCCATAGTAATCTTCTTAAAAGACGGATCAGATTATGTCACTCCCTTGCTGAAAACCTTCCGGTAAGCTTCTTATCACATGAATATAAAATCTAGACTGCTTACCATAGCCCAGATTGGCCTTACATGATCTACTTTTTCTAACCCCATCTTATACCCTTACTCAGGTTCAGGCACATCATCCTTCTGATACTGTTGGAACTCAGTAGGGCTCATTAACACCTCAGGGGGCCTTTGCACTTGTGTTCTCTGCCTAAAACATTCTTCTACCCAGATCTTTCAATGTTTCTTTAATATATTCAGGTGTTTGCTTAAGTGTACTTTGACCATTTCATCTAAATAACTTTCATCTTTATCAGTTTCTAATACCTTAATCTGATATGTGTTTCTATAGCACTTTTCCAGCTAAATTTTTCATATTTGTTTGTTTGCTATTTTAATCTTTGCTCCACCCCATCTCCCCCTGACACACTCAGTATAGCTCCATGGGCGCAGGGACTTTATCTTGTTCTCTACTGTGTATCCGGGTCTAGCAGAGTAACTGATACAACAGATACTCAGAAAATATTTGATGAGCAAAGGTATGAAGTGATACTGTAAAAAAGAAGGACAAGGTGATGGAAAGGAGTTAACTAAACGTCAAGGTGTCTGTTGCCAGAGAACTTCAGGTCTAATAAGAGGAAAAACCCCACACCTATGAAAAAGAATATAAAGCATTACAGATTGAATGCATAATATTCAAGTAAGGCAGAGCGAAGCAGGATAGTTTATTATGTATATTACATGGAGCCATCTGTCTCCCTCCTGTTTCTTTTGCATTTCTCCATACTGCCTCATATGGTCTCTGCACATAAATGTTGACTATGACTAATTGATTATTTTTAAAAATATGCAAGTATGAGTAGAAAGTAATATTGAAAGCAAAACTAACGTCAAGGCTTAAATTAACTCTGAATTACCTGTGATTTAATTTTTCCATGCTTGATGACAAATATGTATGAATATGTATTGGCTTGTGTTTAGTGTCTGGACATATATCAGAGCAAATTTTTATGGCATGGTTTAATGTTTTCAAGATACTCCTAGTTTAAAAACTTGTACTTAAAAATCTCAATTCCCAGTGCTTTATTCTGCTCTGCCATGTCTGTGATCCTTGGAAATTAAGTTTTATATTTTTCTTGAGGATCAAGTTCCTTGTAACTTGACTATATTTGTAGAGTGTAAGTGTATAACACACAATGTACTGAATTGATCATTGATTCAGAAAATTGTTGCTCACTGATTTGGGTATAAAAACTTACATAAGATATAGTTTCAACTCTCAAGAAGCTACCATGCATTCATTTGTTCACCTAATGTTTTCAAATAGTTGAGAACTAACAGATTCCAGGCAGTGTCCCAGGCATTAGGGATGCAACTGTGAACAAGGCTGTCAAGGTCCCTATAGTTATAGAACTTAAAGTTCTGGGAAATAGAAGCTATACAGATGCTGACAAATGTGATTTTGTATACAGGAAGACTACCTCTTGCCCGGCCCATTGAGAACAGAACAGAATGGGAGCATATAATGGGGAAACCAACTCTGAGCCTTTGGGAAGGCCTGCCTGAGGAAGGACATTGAGATTAGTCCCTAGAAGAAATTTAAGGGCAAAGGCGAGGGTGGGGGAGAATGATGGACATGCAAATAAATCACCATAGTACAGTGTAATCAGAGCTCTAGTAGAAGAAAGGAAGTGAGTACATAATCTGCTGGTTGCATTGAAAAAGGAAAGATAAACACTGTTGTTTGGCATCATCACAGCCTCACCCTGGAGGAGATGCTTTGGCCTCAAGAGTGTAGATTTGCCAGGTAGATAAGGAGGTAGGATTTAGTATGTGCACAATCCAAAGGTTGTTAACACCGTAGGGAGAAAGTAAACAAGTAACATGACCCAGCTTCACAAAAAATGGACCAGTAGAGTGAACTGGTCTAGGGAGCTTGGCTGCAATTCTGCCTTTCTGTCCACATGCTAGGCACTATGACATTTAGAACAGTGATGAATACTTGGGAAGAGTGCAGGGCAGTGCTCTGGGCTGATCTGACCCAAGAGCTGCCTGCAGCCAATTTGCGGCAAAACAGAGTTCCATGGTCACTGCAGACCAGCCATTCACCCTTGCCTGGTGGCCATGCTGGCTGCATAATGGGTACAGTTATATAACAGAGGGCCGACTTCTGTTCCAGACAGCACTGTACTTGGCCCTGGACGTGGAAACAGAAATAGGGCTAAAGCTTTTCAAAATGTTTGAGAAGTACCTAAATGAACAAATTGTGTTGAATAAATGTGGATGATATTGGTGTTATATAAGTGTGGAATAGGGCTTCTTTTATTTTTTTATGTAAGAAATAAATAGGGACCATTACATTTCCCTTTAAGAAAGATAGCTTGAAAATTGGTTAATAATCTGTTCAGTGCTAATAAAGTAGACAATCTTCAAGAGATATTTTTTTCACAAATAACAAAATACATATCTACTATTGACATCCATTTTTATGAACAAATACAGAGTAGATTGGAAGGAGAGAAATTCATGAAAACAACTTCAATTCTGTAAAGCAGTTTTTTTTTTAAGGATTTTATCTGCTTTAGAGAGAGTTGTTATTTTAAAGGACTATGATTTTCTCCACAGTGCCCTGTTTTGAGAACATGGATTTACTTGGCTGTTATGTGCAATTGCTTGCCTTCCACGGCTCTCTAAGTAACAGCATTTTTCATGTATGCAAAAAGGAGGCAAGTGGGTCTGTGAAATGACATCTCGTTTGATTAGCTATATGAAAGCTGCCTTGTCATGAGTAGTCTTAATTGTAATAATTCTCTAGCAAAACTTAGTGATGTCTTTTAGGCAATGCTACTATTTAAGGCTTTGCTTGTGCCCTAGCCAAACAGATGCGTTTATTTACATGTCTGATCTAAACAGGAAGACAGAAGGGCTCTGCCCACAGCCTTGTACTTCCTCTAATACAGATAAAAGGGGAGGAGAGATGTGAGCAGTTGGGGATCATGGAAATGAGAGTGGGAATGAAGAAAAGCCCCGTAGGTGTGAGTCAAACTGAGGCAGCTGTTCTTTCCCTCTCGATGCTGAAACAGCTGTGTGGGGGCTGTACAGAGCCAGAGGGAGAGCTAGCTGGTGGCACTGGTTTTGTGCGGGTGGTCTCTCTCTGTGTGCCTGAGAGGGAATAGATGTATAATCGTCCTGTCTGTGCAGAAACACTACTGCTGGGGCACTTTGAATCCACATCTGCTCAGGTGCAGGTAAACAGAGACGTGTCACTGTTGCCGACTGTGACTGCCCACAAAGGGACGCAAAGAGGCTGCTTCTCTTTAAATATGGATGTAAAGCTTTGAACGGTTGGACAAACTTTGCAGGTAGAGGGCCTGCAAATCTAGAGTAGATAGAATGGAAGAAGTCAGAGTAATGAAGTGGTCTTTTAGGGAAAAAGCTGAGAGTGGTAGGGTAGGATCAGGGAGGGTCCTTACCCCAGGCTAGGGACTTGGGGATTGAGCCACGTGGGGCAGCAGGAAAACGAAGAGTTATAGTTTTCCTTCACTAAAACACATTTCTTAAAAGTGTCCTGGATTGAGATTTTCATCTTCTTTCACTTCTCAATCTCCTTCCTTCCTCCTTGATAACATTATACAATAATGAAAACCTTAAGTAGAAAGCAAAATCCAACAATTATCGTACCAGAGACGGCTTTGGAATTTACCCTGTTTCTACACAGTGAAGGAAAGCGTGTTATCAGTTGTAACTATTTTTTGAAAAGTATATTAGTTTATTGTTCCTTTAGTCATAGGTTAGAAAAATGTAAAACCACAGACGCGTGCGCCCACACACACACACACACACACACACACACACACACACACACAAACTATAGAAAAAATGCATCCTGTAGCTTTGTGCAACTTATCTTTTGGTTCTAATTTTGGGCTCTTTATCAAATTTTGTTCTCTACAACTCATTCTCACAGGAAGTCAGGGGATATATTTATTAAAGAGAATTAATAGCACCAATTTTAGTATGACTTTTCTCTAAGGGCATTGATCCTATGTGTTTAAATGGCACCACAAGCCAACTCTGAATTTAGAATTACAGTTAGCCAAGGTTTTTTGGTTTGTTTGTTTGTTTTGTTTCTAATTGGTTTGTTTGCTTACTAATATGAGGACCAGGGTTTTCCTGTTTAATTCTAAATATTTGTGACTTATTGTACACAGCAAGGAAAGAGTCTTCTGTACATTGGTGATGAGACAGGGTCAAATCTCAAAGGTAAATATAACTTATGCTTTTCATGACACACCTTGATGCATGTTTGCACAAAGATTTGAATTGAATTGAATTGCATGTATACTCTGGATTTCTGAGTTTCCCTGAAAGTTTGTGTACATTTTTTATGTATGTGTGAGGGTATATGTGTTTATTTGTGCCAATATTGAAAACTTAAATGGAGACTGATTTTATTCAAAAAAAGGATCCTGAATACTGATTTTGGGGATTGGTATGAAACTGCATATTCAAAAAGCTTGATTTCCATCAGTAAAGAAAAAAATATTTTCCTTATTTCCACTGTTCCTTACTTGGTCTGTAGAGAGGAAGGAGCTCAAGAATGAGTAGCAGGAGGTGACAGGGTTAGGCTGTGTTAGTCTTTATATTTTTCTAATGGAGATGCCACAGTACCTACCAGTACAGTTCTCCCAAGTGCTTGCAGGTAATATGAATCTGTTTAAATGTTTAGTGGAAATAGTGTTTAATAGTTAATAGTTAATAGTTAAAATATGCATTGCCTTCGGTTCCACCATGTTTGTTTATAGTGTAAAGGTTCTTTCAAATATAGTAGGTCCTTTCTTGGTAAGCAAAGTATTCTAACATGTGAACTGTCTTGATCTTTGGCTAGCTATTCTGTTTACTAGCTGTGTGTGCCAGAAGCTGTGATTGGTCTCCAGTGTTGGGAGCTCTTTCATGGTTATTTTTACAGCACAGCTCTTATCCTTTAAGATAGTTACGTCCACTAATTCTTAGGCATATGGGTAAGTTACCAGTCAATTCTCTAAACTGAAAAAGAGAAGGGATGGAAACAGTAGAAGAAATAAGGTAATTTTCCTGTTTTGGGAACCTCTTGCATATTCCCTGTGGTCATTTCAGATGTTTGCATTCGTGCAGAGAGTAAACTGGTTTTTCTCTACCGGAATGTAAAAACATGCTTAAGTAGAAGAGTAAACAGTGAGTTGGTCTATTTTTATTTCTGAATTAAAACTAAATTGGTTTTTATCACATGTTAGAGCTCTTTCCATTTCATTTTTTAAATCAAATATTTTGGCTGCTTTAACCACGAACTGGATAGCTTGTCAATAGAGTAATGACCTGCTATACTTGGTTCAAACAAAACAGACTCCTAGAAATAGTCATATAAGAAGATAAAACTGGTCCATATTTCTCCCCTCACCTTAGATGATATGTTCAATAGTAGTTCAGTGGAAAGGTTTAGAGTATAGAATTTCCTAGGCTGTCTATGAACTTGTTGATTTGATGTATTGGAAATGATAATTTAGCTCTTCCTCTCAGTTCTGAACTTTTTCTATTTAGCTCAGCAAGCTGGTTCCATTTCGTTTTCTTCCCCTTACACAACTGAGAAAATAGATTTGAAAATTACCTGAGTACTCTGGTCTATTTCAAAGACCAAGAAAGAGAATTTTGTTTCCATTTCTGATAAATGATATATAACATTTGGAAAGCAGGAAAATGATAACTGAATATGGACATAACTAATTAAAATATTATATTCAGGACTGGGATTGAAACGTAGCTAAGGAGAAAAATCCTACAGATGCTTAAAATCTGTGAAGCTTCTAAATTAGTTGAATCCCCAGTGAGTCTTCATTATCAACTAGGGGAAATTATATGGTATTCTCTTTCTTTGCAAGGCTTGAAAATTTATTGAATTGATACTAAAAGCTTGCAAAAGGTAAGGGAACCTTCTCAGAGGCAATTATGCTGCATTTTGCTACTGAAATCTAAGTTTTTCCCATGTGTGACAGAGTTTTAAATGAAACTAAGGAAAACAAAATGTTAAAATAGATCATCATAGGCTTGTTTAGAATTAGTGTATACTCACAGAGTTTGAGAATGGTGGTTGAATATAGATGTCTCAGAATATGGCTTATCTGCCAAATGACAGATGGTCTGAAGTCAGAAGAGAAAGGCTCAAGAAGATGTAGTCGAGGGTGAGGCTGTTTCTGGAAAGAGCTGAGCAGCTGTTTAGTGGTTGTGTTAACACTGATCATTAGTACAGCCTCTTTTTCATTCTGCTACATTCATTTGTTATTGTTTTCACTTTTGTGATGATTCAACAAGGCTCTTTATTAGAAAGGATGATATCTGCATAAAGGCTCACTGAGTGAAAGTATTCTGAAAGATTTAGACTGAATTAAATAGTTTTTTTTTTTTTAGACTAGAGGGACACTAATGTTCTGTATCACACATTAGTGAAAAAAATTCAAAACTGATTTCTTTTTTTTGTTCTTCGGAATACTGTCGAGATGTGTCATTGTGTTTTGCTACTTATGGAAGAGAGATGTGGAAGCCAAAGAAACCTCATCATGTGTTGAGGAAGCTCAGGAATTGTCAATTATGACCTTTTAATTTACCAAATATTCATTTATTTATTATGTGTTTTAAGTCCACTTTGTTGACTTAAACAACAAAATGCACTTTTTAAAGTGTACATTAATGGGCTTTGACAAATTTAAAACCCCATGTAAACACTATCACAATCAAGATATAGAACATGCCCATCACCTTTAAAAGTTCTCCTATGTCTCTTCCCACTCAATCAATGCCACCTTGGTTCAGGTAACCACTAATTTGTTTCCTATATTAGAGTTTCATATTAAATGGAATCATACAGAATGTAAACTTTTGTTTGTAGCTCCTTTCACTTTATTAAGTGCTTTGTATATATGCATTTAAGTTATATGTTTCAATGGATTATTTCTTTTTATTGATGACTAGTATTTCATCGCATAAATATACCACAGTTTACCTACTTTAAAACATTTGAGTTGGTTTGGCCATTCTGAATAAAGCTTTTTGAACATTTGTTTGTAGGTCTTTGTGTGGGCATATGTTTTTATTTCTCTTGACTGAATATCTAGAAGTAGAATTGTTGGGTTATGTGATAAGTATATATTTAGGTTTATTCTACTGCTGAATTGTTTTCCTAAGAGACTGTGTAATTTTACATTTACTCTAGCAATATATGTGATTTCCAGTTGTTCTATACCCTTGTCAATACTTGGCATTGTCAGTTTTTCCAAAAAAATTGCCATTGAAATGGATGTATAGTATTATTGTGGTTTTATTTTGCATCACTTTGATGACTAATGATATTAAGCATATTTTTCGTGTGCCTGTTAGTAATTGAATAGTAATTATGCACACACATATGGTTCATATCTTTGCCATTTTCTTATTGGCTTATCTTACTGAATTGTAAAAGTTCTTTATATATCTTCGACATGAGTCATTTTCAAATATGTGTATTATATGAATATTTTCTTCCAGTTAACTTGATTTGTTTAACAGTGTTTTTGAAGAGCAGAAACTTTAAATTTTGACAATGTTAATCATTTTTTCCTTTGATGGTTCATATTTTTGTACTAAGATACTGACCTTAGTTAATTCTACCACCATATGTACTCAGTGATCCAAAACAGAAACTTGATCATCCTTGATTCATCTGTTCTCTTCATAGTCTCTATTGGTTTCACCTTCTAAATATCTCCAGACTTTACCCACTTTTCTCCAGCCTCACTTCCATTCACCTGGTCTAGACAATCATTCTCTCTTGCCTGGATTGCTCTAATAATGTTCTTTGGTGATTTTTCAAAAATGGTAACCTGAACACAATGTTTGCTGCTTAAAACCTACCAATGGATCCCCAATGATTTTAGAATAAAGTATAAACTTTTATTTATGGCTCCTAATGATCTGGTCTAACTTAAATTTCCCATTTCCTCTTTTCCTACTTTCTTCATTCCATCTCTACCTGCAATGTTCAACTCTTTTTCAACTCTTTTTTTCTTTTTTTTTTTCAATACAGAGAGAGAGAGAGAGAGAGAACAAGTATGCACATGCAGATGAGTGTGACAGAGGGAGAGAGAATATTAAGCAGGCTCTGTTCTCAGTGCAAAGCCCCAGGGACTAGAACCCATGACCTTGAGGATCATGACCTGAAGTTGAAATCAAGAGTCAGATGTTCAACTGACTGAGGACCCAGGTGCCCCTGCAGTGTTTAAATCTTTAGACCTAATGAACTATTACCACTTCCTCAACAACTCAAAGCTTTTTCTTAGTTGCATATCTATTTCTTACTCACTTTTTGTGAGTCTAAGTAAGCACCCTTCTTGCCGGAGCCATTCCCTCATGGCCAGGCTGGATTATATGACTGTATGTGTTCTCCATTTAGTGGGGACTATAAATAGACAAATAATGATGTATTTTGAGAAAGTGGGATTAGTCCTATGAAAAGGACCTCACAAAAGGAACATTTTCAAGTAGGGAGTATATTTTATGTACTTTATGATGTAGAGCTTTATAATTTACTTCTGGATACACTCCATCCGCTTCACTCTATACACTAAAGTCAGAACAGATTCTTAATGGTTTCTAATAGCCTCAAGCAAGACCAGTGGGTAAAGTGAACAGAGGCCCTTAGGGGGCAGCAGAGGATCACATACCTAGAAAGCCTTGGGAGGGGCAAGTGTGTAAACAAAGGGACCTCTGTGTGTCACTAGCTAAGAGGTTAAAAACTATTTGTCTTTCCATTCCTCAATAGTAAATAAGGATAAAACCTAAAGGAGTTGAAGTGTCAAAACTCACAAATTCATATGCCTACAGGGGTGTGACAAGAAACATACTTCTGGGAATGAGACCAGTGTTAAGATAAAGCATGATTAAAGATCAGCTACCAACTTGAGAATACATGCTTCATCTGGAAGCATGTAAATGCCTGCAAATGGATGAAATGAGTTTTGTTAATCAATCAACTTGTGGCATCTCTGCACGTGTGCTGCAAATCTGTGACCTGAGAATGGCTGACTACACGGAGCCACATAGGGAACTCCATTTGAAGATGGGAAAAGAAGCAGGAAATATCAGCAGGGAGAGCTAGAATCAGGGTTAGAACAAAAATGGAAAGGAAGACTGAGCTGAGGTCATTGTATGGAGTAAGTTAGGATTGTGTTTGATGGTATTGTGAGGGAATGAATATTTATTAGGCACCTACTATGTGTATTAAGAACTATACACAATATTAGAATAGTAACAGCCTTGTTTATTGGGAACTTATATTGAATCAGGCACTTTGTTGGGTGTTTGACATATTGTATGCAGTTTAATTCTCAGAACAACATCATGTTATAGGTATTATGTTTTTCCCATTTAACCAACAAGGAAATGGAGGATTAGAAAGGTTAAGTAATTTGTTTGAAGTGAGGGCCACCTGAGACAGAGAGTGAGAGATAGTGAGTGAGAGAGAGAGAGAGAGAGAGAGAGAGAGAAAGGAAATTGGTGTAAGGCAAACATTTTTTGCTGGGCCCCTGTCTGTATAAACAACTTGAGAAATCTCAAATCACTTGGAAGCAACTCACTGGCCAGGCTGTTCTACAACCAGGCTTTCCATGTGGCCCCTGAAGGAATGTAGGAGTGGAAAACTTTGCCCTCATTTCCTTCTAGGTTCTTTAGCTGGTCTAATAATTTAATTGGCATAAGACAGATTAACAGGAAAAAAATTTGCATGTATGGGAGTCCCATTAAAAATATGAGACTCCCCAGAAGTCAGGTAGTTGAGGCTTATGTACCATCCTGAGCTAAGGAGAAGGAGGTGAGGGTCTGGGATTCAAAGGGGAGGAAGACAATTCACAGAAATTGGAAGATGATCATAGCTAATGTTTGGTAAACAATGTTTGCCATGTCACACAGTTAAGTTTTTCTGATATTGAAAAGCTATTTCTGGTAATAGCTCTTTTCTGGTTATAGGCCTTCTATCTAAATTCTTTTAGGCAGTTAAGGGGACAGTTAATATCTCTTCCTGAGTCTGCTGGGCCCTGATTGTCTTCAGCTGAAAATAATCCACATCCAAAAGTGGCACATTCTGGGGTGACCACATATTCTGCTCCCCCTTAGAAATAATAGGCACGATGGGGCACCTGGGTGGCTCAGTCGGTTGAACATCCGACTTTGGCTTAGGTCATGATCTCACGCTCCATGAGTTCGAGCCCCATGTCAGGCTTTGTGCTGACAGCTCAGAGCCTGGAGCCTGCTTCAGATTCTGTGTCTCCTGCTGTCTCTGTCCATCCCCTGCTTGTGCTCTGTCTCTCTCTGTCAAAAAAAAAAAAAAAAATTACAAAAATTACAACAACAAAAAAAAAGAAATCATAGGCATGAGTCCTGGGAGCTCCTTGTGGCATTTGGCCAGCCCCACATATGGGAGGTGGGATGAAGGTATAGTCTCCTTCCAGTATAGGATTGGGCAGCTCCCTGAAGGGGAAGAACAGGTTGGAGGTGAGTGGTCTGGTAGTGGAAGCCTCTAGTAAATAGAACCTGTGTGGATTGGTCTGGGTAGAGCACACTTCCTAGAAGACACTCTATTGAAGCTTAGAAATTTAAAAATTTTTAAATGTTTTTATTTATTTTTGAGACAGAGAGAGACAAAGAATGAGCAGGGGAGGGGCAGAGAGAGAGGGAGACATAGAATCTGAAGCAGGCTCCAGGCTCTGAGCTGTCAGCACAGAGCCTGACATGGGGCTCGAACTCATGGAGTGTGAGATTGTGACCTGAGCTGAAGTCGGACGCCCAACTGACTGAGCCACCAAGGAGCCCCTCAAAGCTTAGAAATTTTAAAGGATAGTACAGTTAACCCTTGAAAAACATGGGTTTGAATTGCACAAGTCCCTCTTATATGTGGCCTTTTCCTTAAGAAATATGGTATGCTGCTGTAAATGTATTTTCCCTTCCTTATGATTTTCTTAGTATTTTCTTTCCTCTAGCTTACTTTATAGTAAGAATACAGCATTTAGTACATATAACATGCATAATATGTGTTGACTGTTTCTGTTAATAGTAAGTATTCCTGTCAACAGTAGACTGTTAGTAATTAAGTTTTGAGGTAGTCAAAACTTGTACATGGATTTTGACTGCATAGGGGATCTGCACCCCTAACCTCTGCATTGTTCAAGGGTCAACTGTGCTCTAAAGAGTAAAGTCTCCTGTGTGTAATGCAGGGGAGGGACCCTGCTTGCTGAACTTAAGAGCAGCATTGCCCAAAGTTACACAGCTAATAAGGATTACAATCCAAGTCTTTACCTATAAGAACACCATTCACAAGCCATTTTGAAGAGAGTATGAATTATCTACTGTGTCTCTGATTTGTCTTCTATCCTGGCCAGGACATTAGTAGGACCTAAATAGTCTAACTTCTTCTTCTTCTTCTTCTTCTTCTTCTTCTTCTTCTTCTTCTTCTTCTTCTTCTTCCTTCTTCCTTCTTCCTTCTTCCTTCTTCCTTCTTCTTCCTTCTTCCCCCTTCTCCTTCTCTTCCTCCTCCTCCTCCTCCTCCTCTTCCTCTCTCCATCATCATAACCACCACCACCACCACCATTACTTTAAATTTACAATATGTTGAAGATGGACACCTTTGTAAAATACAATAAAAATGTTCCAGGAATATAAAATTTCTATAGAAGAATAAAAATTATCTCCCAGTTTCTAAACTTTCTTAACCAGACCACACTGGTCCAGGCACCCCCCCCCCCCCCCCTTAAATAGCTCTGGTCTAACCCAGTGTCAGGAACTTGTCCTGTTCACTCAGGACTTTTCTAATTGTCATGTTCCCATAATTTGCTATTGAAATACATAAATGTATAATTGTGCTTGGCAAAGAATTCAAAGTGATAATGCTTTAATTTACATCCAGATAGGTGAGAGCTAGAGAAGCCATATCTTTAACTGGACTGTCTTCAATTTTTCGTCACTTCACCATTTAACTGAGACATTTTGGAGATTTTGGCTCAATATTTGTGGTAGAGGTGATTTCAATATATAAAGGATTGGAGATTGATAGGTTCTAGTGATTGATATATTTTAAAGTTTGTCTTCTTATCTTCCCGCAAATCTTCATCACCTACGTATAAAGATATCTTTGTAATTTTCATTTGAGTGACCTCTCCTGGATATACCTGGTTGGAGGAATATGAAATACCGTTTATTGAACAAGAAAATTAATATTGTGATGGCTGTATCTGCCAGATTTTACATGTCTCCATTCATATAATCATTTATATGGAACTTCCTTTAGTGGGCAACAGCTCACAGTTGAGGGAATTTGTCTATAACAAACCACTTGGCTTATGTTACATCAAATTAGATCAGATCAATTTCCCTCATTCTTAATTCCATCCACATCACATCAGAATTCTCCTTAAATGAGATGCCTGTAAACAGATCTGGCTCCTTAAGGACGATAACAAGATATGAACATAAATGTCAAACTGTTTTCTGGGAAGGGAGATTTTCCTTTTGCGAAAGGAGATTTTCCTTTTGTGAATGATCAGTTGAGATACGGCAGAATGTAGATTTAGGTTTAAGGAAATATTTGAAGAGGAAACTAAATATGTAAGATAAAATATTTGTACTTTTTGCTAAATTAATTTTTTTTATTTTTTGAGTATGAAAGCTTGCTAGGTCCTTATCTTAAACTTTAAGGAAAAGATGCTGTTACTTCATAGAAAGTATAGAAAAAACATGTTTTATTTGTAAAAGAAACAAGAGTCTAAGCATTAGAGTATTGGAAGGCCTCCTGTGGGTATACCACTTTATAATGTTGATTTCCTGCAAGCATATATCAGATCACATTAATGTGCATATAGATAGGTATGCCATCTGTTACAGCTTTAGATGCCAGAAAACATTTCTGTGGGTTTTCTTGAATCATACTAATTCAGAGACTGTCTGTGATACTTCATAAACTTGCTGACCAAACAAGTTAAGAAGAGATTACCTCCTGACATATCATTTTTTCCCTTTCAAATATTACCTGAAATCTTGCCATCCTTGAACTCTTTCATAGGATTTATTTCCTTCTCATTTGGAATTTTCATTATATTTCCATTCATACTAATGACTTTTCTTGTGTATGTATGTTCTTTCTCTGTATAATTATCAGACAAAAAACTACGTGATAACTCTGGGGGTTGAATGACTGAATCTGTTTTGTTTTTTTTGTTTTTTTTTTTTTTCTGGTCAGAGAAATTAATGTAACCACCTGAGTAATAGTATAAAGTCTGAGGAAGACCAGATTATTTCAGTTGATTTCCACGGAGGTAAAATTGTGCAGTGAAATATTACATAGGGATTGAATGCAGAGTCCCAAGTGACCGATTAGTAATTATAATGTTTGATGTCAGATGTTGACATGCACTTGATATGTAAGGTAAAAGGAGAAAGACAATGAAAACTTGTAGGTTAGTAACCCACGAAATCTTTAGACTAGCAGATATGTGAAGACATGTTAAATATTAAACAGCTCTGAATTTTTTTTTTTTAGACAATTCAATGATCACCTCAGGGAAAGCAGCAAACGTGAAAATTTGATGGCTTAGGCCATATTTCACATCCTTGGAGGGCTGTTTGTATGTTTTGTATCATAGCTACCAGTCACAGGAAAATCAATAAGAAAAGAAAACTTGTGGTATGTTTAAATCAACTAATACCTTATTTTAAGAGTGAATTTTTTTCTTTTTTTTAAAAAGAAGGAGAATATATTAATGTTGATATTCATGCACAGAAATGAGTCAGCTGATATTTTAAAAAATTTTTTTGCTTTGTTTTGCTTTGTTTCTAGGGTCACTGACCATATCCTGGATAGGTAGTGTACTAAGACTCTAAATGTCTACAAGGGCAGTTTTTATTTGTTCCATGTAGAAATGCCTGAGGAGGCTCTGGGTCTGAAAGAATATGTAGTTTAAGGTAAACATTCCGTTAATATACAGTAACAATGATGGATTTGGGGCCAAATATTTTTTGAGAGCTGGAACTTAATATTAAGTACTTATTTCAGGCAAGATGTTAAGCATTCCATGTAGATTTTTAAAAGTTCATGTTAGATAAATATTATCCTTATTTCAGAGATTAAAGCAAAACAATGGAAAAATAATAGAAATTGATTATTAGGCACATCTGCAGCTCTAAAGGGGAATGGTTGAGGCTTGGTTTGAACCAAGGCATTCCTACACTAGAGCTCACTCTCTTAAGCAACCACTCCATTATTCTGCCTTGCTACCCAATACTTCAGAGTTGTGGTAATAGCATCAAAGAGGTAATCTAAAGGAAGAACTGACTACAAGAAAGAGGACTATCAAAGAAAGTACACATTTGTGGAACATTTTGCTATGGCAGCAGGAAGATTTGATTTTACAGAAGATGGCTTGCTAGATGCCAGTTTAATTAGCCAATGTCCTCTTGGGTCTTGATGTAGTTGTTAATTCTCTGTGTCATGGGAATGACCCTTAAAATTGTATTTATCTGTCTCTTTCAACTGGTGATGAACCCTAACAAATTTTGTGTAGCAGGTAAGTTGCTTTTTAAATGTTTTATGCCATTTTCAGAGCACAGAAATGAATCCCTGAGAAGTGAGTGGTATATGAAGCCAAGCAGATGGTTCCATTTAGTCATAACCTAAGTGACACATACAATATTAAAATGTATAAATAGGGGCACCTGGGTGGCTCTGTTGGTTAAGCATCCAACTTCGGCTCGGGTCATGAACTCATAGTTCATGGGTTTGGGCCCCGCATCAGGCTCTGTGCTGACAGCTCAGAGCCTGGAGCCTGCTTCGGATTCTGTGTCTCCCTCTCTCTCTGCCCGCCCCCCCCCCCCCCCCCCCCGCTCATGCTCTGTCTCTCTCTCCTTCAAAATAAATAAATATTAAAAAAAAAAGAGCATCCAACTCTTGATTTCAGCTCAGGTCATAATTCCAGGGTGGTGGGATCAAGCCCTGCATCAGGCTCCATGCTGAGTGTAGAGTCTGCTTAAGATTCTCTCTCTCTCTCTCTCTCTCTCTCAATCTCAATCTCAATCTCTCTCTCTCTTCCTGCCCCTCCCCCATCTTGTGCTAAATAAATAAATGAAATGAAATGTATAAATGGATATGCTTAGACTAATTTTCTCTCACAGTCTTTCTCTTCTGTTTATGAAACTGAGTATGACTAGTTCTTAGCACCCTTCCAGAGAACAGGGATATTCTAGTCTAGAGTCCTGATTTATCATGGTGCTCATTTCAAGATGGAGCAGAGGCTCACCTTGTTGTCTGCTTGGGGCAGGGAGTAGATTCTCCATACATGTAACTGGCCTACTTGCTGTTCCCCACAGTCTTCTTCAACAGAGGTATTATAGGACTTCCAGGAGTTAAGGACCATGTTTGCCAGATAAGGGGTATATATCTTATATTATTTCTTATAGGTAGAAATGATTTCTTACATAGAGCTGCTATACAAATGACTATAGAGTAATGATGTGTCCTTCATAGAAAAGTTTGGAAAAGTAAATATCAGAATTCTTAAATTTTAGTTTGCTTATAACCATTGTCAATTAGAGATCTGGCTCTTTATGTTAGAATACTTCAATAAGTATCCCCAAATTTATATGGAATTTCTGTGTTTACAGTCTAGGAATCCTCTAACAGATTTGACATTCACCAAAATTCTTCTTTTGATTTTTTTCCACCCTATTTATATATTTTGTTATATTTTACTCTGCACCATTAATGCTCTCTAAATTGTAGGTATATTGTCTTTATCTTGCTTTCACCCTGTTATTTTTATTATTGCAGTTCTCAAATTAGTTGTATAATGTGTTGACAGTTTAATTATTATTATTGTGCCTTAAAGGTTGGATTAAACCCAAAAGATCAGAATATTATTTTTTTAAAAAAATTATTCTGAGTTTCTTGTTATCTTGTTTGCTCTGTCACAGTGTGCATAGATGCAGAACCATGCTAACTAGAATAAGATTGAAGTCAGCCCTGTCTGCAGAACTATTTCAGCTTTTGTGATATTTTAAATTGTATTTATTATTTTTATGCTGTAATGACATCTGATGTTTTTTTTAAGAAAGAGAAAAAAAACATATCTTTTTATCTTAGGCAGTAGCTGCCTTCCAGACCTATTTTTTGATCAAATTTGTAGCACAGGTGTCAAACGAAATTGTTTTTTACTTCAGCACTCCAGTGTTTTGTATATTAGAGGTAACCTCCATGCACTAGAAGCTATTTACTTCAGTGACTTCCTCTCTTTCTGACAAGCATCTATCTCTTTACCACTTAGTGCCCACTGGTGAAATTTACTAGGTTTTGGATGAAGAGCTGGGAAAACCAATTATCTCCGCCTTGCACATTTCCCCGATCAGGGGATCAGTCATGTGCTTTAAAGTGGTGTCGCATAATGCCCATGCTGCTTCTTGCTTTGAGCTGAATTGCTGCAACTGTCTATCTTACTTGGACTACTCTTGAAAATGTATCCACGTATGTCTGTTTTTATTGTCTAATTCATGGGAATAAACTGTATATTGGTGACAGAGTGGTATGATGAAGAGAACATTGAAAATTTCATGTCAGAAGAAAAATCTGGTGTCAGAAAGTCTCACTTTGGTGCTGATGCTACCAGTTGTTAGATGCCCGTTTGATGTTGGGTATGTTGTTGACCCTCTCTGAGCTCCATCAGCTTCATGATAAAATGTGGTTTATTACAGTAATAATTTTAAGGATATTTATATCCTATATTTTATATGTTATATAGCATATAGTTACATATGATTATATATATAATTTTTTAATGTTTTTTTTTTTCATTTTTGAGAGAGAGAGAGAGAGAGAGAGACAGAGCATGAGCGAGGGAGGGGCAGAGAGAGAGGGAGACACAGAATGCGAAGCAGGCTCCAGGCTCTGAGCTGTCAGCACAGAGCCTGATGTAGGGCTCCAACTCAGGGACCGTGAGATCATGACCTGAGCCAAAATCGGACACTTAACTGACTGAGCCCCTAAAAATAATTTTAATTATGTATCATGAATTAAGGGTTACATATTACACAATAAATGTTCTGTGTTGTATATATTTTATATGTGGCATGTATTTTATTATATAGATTTTGTTTCTCCTTTTTGTTTCATTTCAAAATTGATGTACTTGATGCCGGTATTCACCCCTTTGTGTTTTTTGTTTGTTTGCTTGCTTTTTTGTTTGTTTCATAGTCTCTGAAATCCTTCCTCTTTTGCTATTAAAGCATAGACAGGGGACTTCAACAATCCCTTGTTTGATTAATCACTGCCCCTGACCTACCAGTTGGTCTTAGAGAAAATATCCATATGGTGTGTCATAATCCCCCAAACTAATAGTTTCCTCAGACCTAGGAGATTTTTACTTTAGATTCAAAATATTCAAGGAGAGTCTCTGAACATTGTGTTTAATATTCCTGGTGATATAGGTCTGAATGTCATATTGGTGCAATGACTAAAATACCCTGATAGCTCCAGAGAGGCAAAATTAATTATGTCTGGCTCATCAGCAAAGGCTCCATATTATACTTAGCTCTAGTAAGTATGTAGGATTATGTTAGTCAGAACTGGGGTAAAAGTAGATTCTAAGAAGAGAGAATAGTATAAGTGATTATACAGAGATGAAAAGTTTTTGTGGAGTCTTCTATGTAGGAAATGGTGAGAAGTCCATTGCAGTAAGAGCATAGAATTCTTTCTGTGTTAGGGGAAAAAATAAATTATCTGAGGAGGGATCTGGTTCTTTTGATTTTGAAAGCTCAATGCTATGATGATATCTTAAGTTTTATTTATTAACTATGTCACCCAACAAAGATAATTTTTATATATGAATGCAAATATTAGCAAAGATTATGATGAAATATTTAAAATGGGAAAATAGCCACTCTATAATTGAACATAAAATTTCTTGAAAATATGTGTATAAAATACTTTTAGAGTTGATAGTAGTAAGGGAAATTTTAGACATATCACCAGCCTCATAAACTGTCTTAAATTTAGTTCCTCTGTGATTCCTACCAACCTTAATATGAATATTTTTTATCTGGATGTAATATGATGATTTTGACCCCCGTTCCCCTCCCCCACAACAAACACACTCTCTTTAATGTTAGAATAGAATCTGTACTCACTTGTACTCAACAATTGGACCATTGAATTTTGTAGGTTGAAGTCTGACATGAAGTGAGTGGCTTTTAAATTTTAGCAGCGTCATGTGAAGGGAAGTCTTCTTTATTCATTTCATGATTCAAAAAAATTCAAGGAAACAATGTGAATTGCTTGTAAGGAAGAAAGAACTGATTGAAGAATTGAAGAACAGAGACTTCAGTTAAGAGGACAAGTTTGATATTCACTGAAATAATTCAAGTAAAGGCTTTTGAAGGACTAAACTAGGGTAATGAGGACAGAAGAGACATTTTTGATATAGAATGTATTAAGATTTGAGAACAGATTGTTAGGGATTGAAGAGTTAGAGAAGTTGAGAGCTCTAAATTGTCTAGTAGGGTGACTGGTTAATGGTCATGCTATTAACTTGGGCAGGAAAAAAAAAGAATAAGCTGAAACCATTAATTGACAAATGAAGTAGGTAAGGGTGAATTAAGGGGTTGAGCAAAGTGGCAAAGATTTTGGAATAGTCTCTCTGATAAAAGAAATGACAACAAAATATGAATAAAAATAATATTTGGCTTCAAGGAGGTCACAGCTAAGGTTGGAATACAGGTGTTGATATTGACATTCAAATTTTCAATGGCTCCTTATTGGCTACAACAGCAGTTTTTAATATTTTCCCATCTAGAACCCAAGAGGGGCAATATCCATATCCTGAATATAATCCAATGAAGTTTTGGCATAGACAGAACTGGATTTATAAATGTAAAATTGCCCATTAACTAGCTATAATTCCACCACTTTGTCTTTAAGTATCTAAGTAAATGAGTGTGATGTTATAAAATAACTTTATATGAGTTCTATTTTATTTTTTAGTAATTTTATTTCAGTTTTGATAGTTGTAACAATAACTTGACTAAATTACTTGTAGTATGCCTCTCAACTAATCTTAACACTGAAATTCAGAACGAGTCTGTATAAGCTAATTGTCAAATTTGTTGGTCCAGCAAATGAGGCTTTCCACAGTCAGATCCTATCTCAGATTTTATTTTCCAAGATAGTTGTAAGAGTACCTCCCACCCATATGGATTTCTAGAACCTTTTCACTAGAACTAGAATCTATTTCTTCTCCCATGGAATCTGGGCATATTTATGGTTTGCTTGTAACTAAAGGAATGCAGTAGAAACAAGTAGATTTCTGAGGCTACTTCAAAAGAAGACAATGCAGCTTCCACATTGTTCACCAGAACATTAGTTTTGGAACTCCAAGCCACCATATAAATAATCCCAACTGACCTCAGGTTGTCATTTGTAAAGAAATCCAAACTAGTTCATAAGTAAAGAGCATGGAGAAGCCGTAAGACCACATAAAGAGAAAGATGTTTGTCTGGTCTCTAGCTGCAACAGCTGCCATTATTCCAGCTCTGAAGGGTCTGATTGTAATCATAGGAGAGAACTCTAGTCATGACTATCCAGCTGAGCCTTTTCCGAATTCCTGACCCACAGAATCCATGGCAGACAATAAATTGATTTTTGCTGTTTTAAAAATTTGAAGCATTTGTTATGCAACAATAGTAACCGGCACAGAATTTTGGATCTGGAAGTGGGGTTCTATCAAAACAAAACACCAAAACTTGTGTCATTATATTTGGGACAAGTTATCAGTAGATGTTAGAAGGGGCTTGAAGAAAGGCTGTGAAGAAAGCTTGAAGACTCCTGAGCAGGTTGTTAGCGAAGCCAGAGAAACTCAGGAAGTCTGTCAAAGGAGGGTCAAATAAGTGTGGAAGCTGTCATTGAATGCTGGGGAAAAGGAGACCCTAGTTATATAATGAGAGAAAGTTAACAAAACTGTTGCCTGTATTAGCATGGAAAAGAGAAAATACACCAAGTGAACTTTACGGTATTTCCAGACATGGTCCTGAAGGTACCACCTAGTTCTTCTAGCTACTCATAGTGAAATGAGAGAGGAGATAAATGTATGAAAGAACACATTATTCACTTTTAAAATGGAATTTAGAAGACAATATAAAACTGTCTAGAAGGATTTGTTTCCAACAGCAAAGGGTTCTCCAGGTAAGAAAGGCTTTCAACAGAAAGATCAAATCTAGGATAGAAATAAAAACCTTGGTTAAGACCTTAGAATGATTTAAGGTAGAACAACATTAAAAACTTTCAGATGGATATGATGACCTCTACATACCTTAACGGCATGCTTCATAGATCCTTTTAATTAAACAGTAGGGCTTCCAAGACTCCTCAGGGTATTGTTCCATAGTTACAGGAAGCCTACAATAGAACAGGGATTGTCTTGAAGAGATTATTGATACAACTTGGCCACTAGTAGGTCTTTATTCAGACTGACCTCTTTATCTCTTTTAACTATCTCTGTTACTCTAAGAGTGTCCTTGTTTTGACAACATGGTATCTCAGGCTCATTTTGAACTGTCCTACCTACATGGATTGAATTAATTGTTCTAAAAGACTTGGCTCCTTATTTCACTTAGCATAACACTCTCCAGTTCCATCCACGTTGCTACAAAGGGCCATATTTCATTCTTTCTCATTGCCACGTAGTACTCCATAAATAAGCCATACAGAGAAAGACAGATACCATATGTTTTCACTCTTATGTGGATCCTGAGAAACTTAACAGAAACCCATGGGGGGGGGGGGAAGGAAAAAAAAAAGAGGTTAGAGTGGGAGAGAACCAAAGCATAAGAGACTCTTAAAAACTGAGAACAAACTGAGGGTTGATGGGTGGTGGGAGGGAGGGGAGGGTGGGTGATGGGTATTGAGGAGGGCACCTTTTGGGATGAGCCCACTGGGTGTTGTATGGAAACCAATTTGACAATAAACTTCTTATATTGAAAAAAAATAAAAAAAATAAAAGACTTGACTCCTTTCAGTGGAGAGTAGACAAAGGATTGAGTCTGGATGCTACTGATTGAATACTGTATACATTGCTTTACATGAGCATTTGAGATAGGAGAGGATGACACACAAGCTACAAGTTTCCTTTTTGTCTTGTCAGATAATAACCTTTTCTTAAAAAAATTACAAGTTTTCACTGATATTTCCAATTCAACTTTTTCATTCTTATACTGCTAAAATGGCTTTCATTTTTTCAATGCTACATTATATTATCATACCAATTATATATGTACCAATGTTCTTTATTCATTTGTCTATCAACAGATGCTTAGGTTGTCTTCATATCTTGGCTGTTATAAATAATTCTGTGATGAACAGAGAGATGCATGTATCTTCTTGAGTTAGTGTTTTTGTTTTCTTTGGGTAAATACAATGTAGCAGAATTCCTGGACTATATGGTATTTCTGTTTTTAACTTTCTTTTGACAAAACTTCATAGTGGTTTCCACAGTGGTTGCACCAATTTACATTCCTACCCACAGTGCATGCGAGTTCCTTTTTCTCCACATCTTCATCAAGACTTGCTATTTCTTGCCTTTTTGATAATAGCCATTCTGACAGGTGTGAGGTGATAGATCTCATTGTGGTTTTAATTTGCATTTCCTTGATGATTAGTGATGTTGAGCATGTTTTCACGTGTCTGTTGGCTATCATTATGTTGGAAAAGTATCTATTCATGCCCTCTGCCTATTTTTAATCAGACTGTTTGTTTGTTTGTTTTGATGTTGAGGTGTATAGGTTTTTTATATATTTTGAATATTAACCCCTTCTCAGATATGTCATTTACAAATATCTTCTCCCATTCAGTAGAGTGCCTTTTCACTTTGTTGATGGTTTCCTTTGCTGTGAAAAAGTTTTTTATTTTGCTTTAGTCCAAATAGTTTATTTTTGCTTTTGTTTCCCTTGCCTGAGGAAACATATCCATAAATATATTGCTAAGGCTCATGTTCAAGAGATTACTGCCTATGTTTTCTTTTAGGAGTTTTATGGTTTCAGGGCTCATATTTAGGTCTTTACTCAATTTTGATTTTTTTACGTGTGATATAAGAAAGTGTTCCAATTTCATTCTTTTGCACGTAGCTGTCCAGTCTTCCCAACACCATTTGTTGAAGAGACGGTCTTTTCCCCATTGTTATCCTTGCCTTCTTTGTTGTAGATTAGTTAACATATAGGTGTGAATTTATTTCTGGGGACTCTATCCTGCTCCATTGATCTATGTGTCTATTTTTATGCCAGTACCATATTATGTTGACTACTGTAGTTTTGTAGTATAACTCGAGAGCTGATGTTGTGATACCTCTAGCTTTTCTTTTTCAAGGTTGCTTTGGCTTTTTAGGGGGTCTTTTGTGGTTCCATACAAATTTTAAGAGTATTTGTTTTAGTTCTGTGAGAAATGGTATTAGGGTTTTGATAGGGATTGCATTGAATCTGTACATTGCTTTGGGTTTTAATTCTGAGAGTTGTCCACACTAGGCCTGGAGCAACTCATCAATTACAATTCAGGTTTTTTTACTTTAGCACTGGTTCTCCCAACAGTGTCCATTCATGTGTCTCTTCTCCAGGAAGCAGTGATTCCCTGTATTCATCTGTCTCTCTCTCCAAACTTTGGGGTGGTGACTTGCTGTATGTCCTTTCCTCTCTTAGGGATCCAAGAAAAGCTTGTTGACTTTTCCAGTTTTTATATGTGTTAGGATGGGGTAATGACTTCCAAGCTCCTTACATGTGGAACCAGAAGCTAGAAAGTTGTCTTTTTTTTTTTTTAAATCAATCTTATCATTAGATCAAAAGTTTAGGACTTATTGGATATTGAATTTGATTAAAAGCAGCACCAAATTTCATTTACTGTCTTTAAATATTGAGTCCTTCATAAATGGCTATTGTCTCGTTTTCCTAAATCTTCTTTCCTTTCCTTATTGTACTGACTTTTTGACAATGTATATACTCAAAAAACACATCTTTGACTGGAGGGAAAATGCCCCTTCTCTCTATAGAGCAATGGGCTGTTGTTTGTGTTGTAAGCAACCTGCTGGAGTGTGCTGAGGATTTGTAAGGGCAATTGAATGATTAGCATTTGAAAAGAGGATGTGTAAATTTTTAAACTAATCTAGACAGTTGGTGATGGTTAATTTACCTCAGTGCGACCTAGAATAAGGTAGGGCTGCCTACAGTAAGGCCTTACTTAGTGCATTTCACATTTTTTTAGTAGAGTAAATTAACTTTCATTTCTGCATTCATTCATGTAGAAATGTTTTAATGTGTTACATGGGCAAACATTGATCAGATTTTCCATTGACATCAATTATATGTAATCCAGGATACATGTATGCTAATTAAGATCTCCCTTAAATAAAGTCCTTAAATAGGATCTCCCTTAAACATGGATGCTACTATAAAAATAAATGCAGAGAGAGACCATTCTTAGGAAGATGGTTTCCTGCTTTACAGTCTTTGAGAAAAAAGATAATTAGACTGTAAAGACCCTCTATGCATTATAAATTTAGAGACAAAATTCCTACTTTGTTTTAGTTTGTAATTTTGGATATTTTGTGTGTTGGGAGTGTGAAGAGATAAGTGAGGGAATGAAAGTTATCAAGTTATGAGTCGCCTTTATTTCAGGGAGAACCACTTCAACTAGAGTGAAATCCCTGAAGACAGAGTATTGTGAAAACAACTGTGTGTGTGTATGGTGGGAGGGGGTGGGTTGGGGTGGGAGGCACATAGTAGGCACTTGCAGTTTTTTCCAATATATTTTAATTCATCAAACTGTCAATTTACTCAAAACTATTTTGTATTTCCCAGAAAGAACAGATGGATGATATGTGTTGTTTACACTCTAGGCACTATAAAGTGAAAGAATGTTGATGAAGTGCTCTTTAGACATTTAAATCTTTGGTGCCAGCAAAGAGGAAAACATAGCCACCAATAGGAGACATTCCGCTAGATGAGCATGCATACCGTGGCTGTATGTATGGCTTCTTTCTGTGCCTTTCCTGCGTGAACTCCTTGATAAATCACAAGCAATTGCTTGTCTCTCTATGTCGGTGAAGAAGGGATGGAAACAAAAAAGATGCCCACTGATTTTGTTAAAAGAAAAGTCAATGATAAGTTTTTAAAAATTCAGAGGTAACACTTGAATTAATTTAATTTCACCAAGTTTGACTACGTTCTCTCTCTCTATACTCTTAAGAAAAGGTTTTCTGCTGTCATTTTCCTGATGTTCGAAGGTGAGGTTTGCTGACCCCGGAGGACTGCTCTCCCATCAGCATTAGTTAGACACGGTTCTCATCATTCTGTCATGGCACCCCGGAGTTTCCCTGACACTCCACGTCCTTCTGCACTTGTTGCCCTTTTTGGTCTCTGGCTGTGTGGAGTGGGTGGCACCTGTCAGAGGTCTGGCTGGGCTGCCTAGGTGCTATCACGTTTCCTGGCTGCCCTGTCTAGGGATGAGCAGAATACATTGGAAATTTTATGTGTTGTCATATTGGCTGACAAACGTGAATCATCAAAGTAGATTTAGTGTATCAGCAACTAAAATAAACAGAAAAAAAGTAACCCTGTAATCCTTTCAGCTAAGACTCATTTACATGAATTGATTAAGTAGTAATTGGAATAGAATTTCTTGAGCACCTGATATACTCCAGATATAATTCTAGCCCCATGAAATATATGAAAAGAATAAGATAAAGAACTTCTGCTCAAGAAACCTATAAGCTTATAGTGGAAATAAAAATTATGTGATTGACCATATTCTAAAGTATAAATTGTCACACAAGGAGTATCTCAGAGAGAAAAGTATCAGGAGTATCAAGAAAGTCTTTATGACTTTATGATTTTCTTGCAGTTTTCTGTCTTTTAGGTTGTTTAATTAGAGTAACAGGAGAGCCAACTCAGATTGGCTTACAGAAGAAGATAATATTTTGGTTCATGTAACTGAAAAGTCTAGGGATAGATGGGATGGCTTACAGGTCTGGCTTCATCGGCTCCACACTTTTGTGATTCTTTCACATTCTTATGAAAAATAAATAAGATAATAGGTAAAACCACTGCTCACATAGAGTAAGTAACTAATAAATATTAAAAAAAGCCATTATCAGTATTTTATAAGTAAAAACATATTTAGTGTAAAATTCTTAATATTCATGACCATCTAGCTTTCCTGCCCTAGTGATAATTAACATATTTTTTAAACTGTTGGAACCATGTAGCACTGAAGAAGTTTTGAAGTCATAAAAGTTTTATATTAAAAAAAAACAGGAACCTTTATTGAGTCAACTTCTGCTAATAATATCCACATTAAAAGAAGCATATGCGTATTTACTTTTTAGAGGATGGTTATATAAATTTTCTTTTTAAAAATTATTTTAGAGAGGGGAAAGAGCATGAGATGGGGGAGAGGGGCAAAGGGAGAGAGAGAGAATCTTAATCAGGCTCTATGCTGAACAGAGCCCAATGCACGGCTAAATCCCACAACTCTGGGATCATGACCTGAGCTGATCAAGAGTTGGACCCTCCACAAACTGAGCCACCCAGGTGCCTGTATGAATATTCTTACTAACACTTGTGATACTAATTAAAGATTTTTAATGAACTTAAAAATAAGGTAAGTACCCTGGTAGTAAGATTGGAAATGGGGTTTATAGGGATTTTTTTTACGTTTATAAATGATTTGTGCCATCATAAAATAAACGTATAGTTTCTTTTTGTAAGTGGTGATACTTTTACTGCTTCTTATTATCACTTTGGAAACTTAATGTATTTAAGAAGAATTTGGAGAGGTAGTAAGAAAAGGAAACTGGATCGTGAGATATTGTCGTCAAACAAACTAGAATGAAAATAAGTAATATGACAAGGTCACCTAAAGCCCAATCTACTTGTACAATTTCCATGAGCTCCAAACTTAAAGTTATTCAGGATTAAATGTATGATCTACCACGGTTGTGTGTCTCTGGACCAGCCATTTCTCCATCTGTATTCCCAGGTTACAGTTTGTGCAATTCAGGTTCGGCTAGATCACTAACTTGAACAGTCTGATTCTGTGCCCTACCTTTCCCAATGTGCCATTCCATATATATTTCCCCCCAGAATGCAATGCCAGTAACACAGTCCCATAAATTGCTGGCAAAAGCTCCAGAATTCTACCTTAAGCAATGTTTCCATCTTTGTCTTTTTCTGTTCCCTTTAACCACCATCATATTCAATAGTTTCATCTTTAGTTTCAAAAGAAATTGATTTGAATCTTGGTTCTGCCTCTTCAGTTTGTCCTATTTGGACTAAACCATCTAACTTTTGGCTCTATACTTGCTGCTGATTCTCATAATTACTCCTCAGACTGTGACTGTGATGTAAGCTGGAGGTACTGGTTCTAGTGTTGACCCAGTAGGGTATCTTGGACCACACCAGAATCGAGGATGTGAGGTTCATTGAGCTATAGAATCATTAAGGCTTTGTTTGTTCATTTGGTAAATAATATTAATAATAACTATTATTGTAATAGCAACACTTTTTTCTGTCTAGGCTGTTTTATAATATACAAAGCACTTTCACGAACTTTCTTATAAAAACACTGATTATTTTTTAAAAACACATATTTTCCTTATCTTTCAGAATTTGAGAGTTAAATATAAAAACAAAATTTGAGAGATAGGTAACCTGCTCAAGATCACATAAGTTAATAAATGGTGAATTTAGGAATCCAATCTGGTTTTAAAGATAGTGTTTCTAATTTATAACTATCTAAGTAGTTATGCACATAACTTCTCCCAAGACTTAATAATATTACTTCTCCCAAGACTTGCTTTCTGTGTGTGTGTGTGTGTGTGTGTGTGTGTGTGTGTGTGTGAGAGAGAGAGAGAGAGAGAGCGAGCGTGTGTGTATGTGTGTGTGATATGTGTGTGCTATGTTAAATTTAGAAAGGAAAAGTAGTAATGAGATTCATCCAAGTCACATATTGGAGTTAGGAGATTTACATGGATTTTGTTGTATAAATTAAAATGCCGACATAAATAATTTTATAATTCAGCATATAGAGCAAATGGTTAAACTAAAGACAAAAGAGAAGACAGAGAGAGAGAGAGAGAGAGAGAGAGAGAGAGAGAAATGCTTATTTGCAACTCGTATTCAGTATGTTTTACTTTCAGAGATGAAGCATCCAAAAGAATGCATTCAGAAACAAACATAGGGGTAAATTTGCCCATTCATCAATTATAAATATTACTTAGTGGGAACACAATTATCACAGGAGAAAGACAGGCAAGAGCTCCAAGTCTAGGACATGCTATCTTTTTTCATTTGCATAACTCCCTACAATTTACAAAGACTTTTTTTATATTTTATTATACATATTTCTAATTGTAATCTGTGTAGTATAATTTGTAATCTCCATTTTACAAGTAGCAGTTGAACACTAGATAAATTTAGTGATTTGACCAAGGTCAGAGTTAATGGGAAAGATTGATGCAGAGGAAAAGGTCATATTATTCATTAAATCATGTAAATCCTAAATCACATCCTTAGTCCTTGACCTATGAAATTTTCCAAGTTCAGATTTCTTCTGCTTTCTTTGCGGTTTAAGTGGCCTTTCCCTATCTATGTAGCAGGATTTTAGGAGTTAGGAAGACATCTATTTTCACAAACAGTTGGATACATGTGAAATTTTAGTCTGAAGATGATCAACTATTATATGCCACAGTATTTTTTAAATTTAAATTAAACTTAGTCAACATACAGTGTAGTCTTGGCTTCAGGAGTAGAATCCAGTGATTCTTCTCTTATATATGACACCCTGACACCCACTGCTCATCCCAAAAGTGCCCTCCTTAGTGCCTGTCACCCATTTAACCCATCCCTCCCTACCCACCTCCCCTCCAGGAACTCTCAGTTTGTTCTCTGTATTTAAGACTCTCTTATGGTTTGGCTCCCCTCTGCTTTTATCTTATTTTTCCTTCCCTTCCTCCATGTTCATCTGTTGAGTTTCTCAAGTTCCAAATATGAGTGAAATCATATGATATCTGTCTTTCTGTGATTGGCTTATTTTGCTTAGCCACAGTTTTTAACAAACATCTAATGAGAAGTTGATATAAGTTAAATTTTTCACTTGTACCCAGGAAAACAAAATTAAATTAATGTAGGATAGAGGGAATTAGGAGAATATAGGATATATGTAGTAAACAATGTAGTTTAGAGTAATATTATGAATTTGTCCCCATGAATTTCCAAAATACTTGAATTCATCTCATATGGTCAGCACATTAGTTCAGACTCTTTCAGTCACAATGAGTTTTGCATTAGACTTGGGTTACAGTTTACCTTGTTGTTTTGGTCCTCCCTGTGTCACGCTGTCCACTTTCAAATATTAGAAACCTATACCTCTTTAAAAACATAAAATATACCAATCTTTTAAATGTAATTGAAAATTGCTTTAGGTCATTCAATACTAAAAATTCCTAAGCAGACTAAGGTCACCATATGGGGGATGAACATTCTGAGACTTGCTCTTTTTGGTCACCAGCTCAGACTCCTGCCACTGGCAGAAGTGGTTGTAACATTAATAGTAAAGAGAAAGCAGGAAGGGGGCACCTGGGTGACTCAGTTAAGAGGCCATCTCTATATTTTGACTCAGGTCATGATCTCATGGTTCTTGGCTCTGTGCTGGTGGCACAGAGTCTGCCTGGGATTCTCTCTCTCTCCCTCTCTCTCTGCCTCACCCCTGCTCACTCTCTGTTTCTCAAATAAGTATATAAACTTTTTTTTTAAAGAGGGGCAGGAAAATAACTAGGACAATTATTACAATAATTTAAGACAGATTGTTTTATTGCAGATTGCAATAAATTTAAGACAGATTGCAACTCATATTTTTCAGGCGGGGGGGCGGGTAAGGTGATCTTTTATCAACCTTGGGAAAATATATGCTTTTGAATGAGGTTTAGAAGATTTTAGTGCATGTTCCCATGGTACCAGAATACCTCAAGGCATCAGTGATATTTTCTGATAGTTTGTAAGGCAGTGTGTGAAGGTCTTACTAACTGTACAAAAATCATCTCTGCCACAGGAAACAGACATTTGGGAAGATGAAAGGATGGGGTGTTTAAGGAATGAAGAGAAAGGAACATAAATTGTTCACATTTCAGAAATGGTGTGAAGCTATGATGGTGTAGAGGAGCAGGATGGTGTAAGGAGGAATGTTGAAGGTGTTGTGCTAAGGAGTTCAGGCCATCAGGGAGATTGGATTACAGCGTAAGCACTCAAGTAGAGGTTCATGGACTGCCTCCCTTTGGCCTCAAGGCTCTCTTCTCCTGTTGCATTGAATGAGAAATGGATATCATAACCAACCTTCGTGAAGCAAGCTGCCTCCTTCCTCCAGCACTAAAGTGCCACTTAACAGGGTGGCCCAGGCACCTTATTTCTAGGCCTTGTGCACGGGATCATCAGTATGACCAAATAACTCAAATAATAGCAGTGCCAAAAAGGTGCTGCTTCTTGTCATGTCTGTCCACATAGTTCATTTCATTCTGCCTATTAACATTTCTCCCTTGTTCAGAGCACTGATGTTGCATAAAACTAAGTCATTATGTAAAAGCTGCATGCTGCTGTGCTGATAATTAGAAGCTTCCAACTTTATGTGGCCCACTGGAACAAAGTGGGCCTGCTGGCATTTAGGGGAGTAACACCTTTGCTTTAGAAGAAAGGCACATATAAGGTGAGTTTGGGGGCTTGTGCTTACATCTTTTGATGCGTAGGGTCTGTGTGTTAATTGTGTAGAGGCTAGCCACTCCAACTTGAAAAATACAGGGACAACTCTAGGAACTAAATAGTATAAAGCAGTGTAGCACCTGATTTTTTTTTAAAAGAGCTTTCTGTATGCAAAGCATTATACTCAGTTTGTCAAACACTTTATAAAAAGTTTAACATAATTCTTGTCTTTAAAAGATTATATTTGTCATATTAGTTAATGAGGATAACAACTTTGCAGATGGCTATAAGGCAGACTATGGTAAGTATCAAAAAAGAGATATAAGCAAAATGTCATAGAAGTTCTTAGAAAAGCAATAAATCAGGAAAAGTTTCATGCAGGAGGTTTTATTTAAGATGGGCACTGAGAAGCAGTGATCTGAGAATGAAACTTACCGTCTAGGCTGGTAATAATGAAAAAAAAAAAAACCAGAGTGACCTTGGAGAATGGGGGATAGTTTATTTGTTTTAGAATTGGGAATATCAATTTAGTATGTGTATATATATATATATATATATATATATATACATACACACACACACATATATATATATATATATATATATATATATATATATGTATATATATAGTTCTGAACTCTATCTACAACCAATGTAGACTGTATGGAGATGAAACCAGATAGTCTCTTTCTCTCTTTCCTTTAACTCCTCAGGTTTAGAATCCATCTGAGCATAGGTTATGTATAGGAGAATATCAGGACATAAGATTGGAATTTAGGTGAAGACATATTGTGGAGTGTTTTCTTTTCCCAGTAAGCTGTTATTAAGTAACCACTGATAGTTCTTGATCTGGATTGCAATATACTTGTATACTGTAATATACTTGCACATTAGGGGCTACAAATATGATTAAGATAAGAATCACTTCACTCTGAAGACTCATAGTCTCATAAGGGAAATAAACACATAAATAATGATAATTAAATGCAGAGAGTGATATGTGGGAATATCAGTGAGAAATTCCTACTATATTTCAGATATGAATCAAACATTTTCTTGCTTTCATTCATTTGAGCCCGCTCAGCTCCTTCATAACTGAACGACAACATAAATGGAAGTACTTTGAGAAATGACAAGCACTAGAAGAATTTGTCCAGAATGTATTGAAAATAACAGAAACAATAGAACTAGAAAAATTAAAAGGTTGGTTATTGCATAAATGTAGGTGAGATGCTTAAATTTTGTTTCAAAAAGTAGCTATCAATGAACAATTCCAACAAAGGACCAGGAAAAGGTTATTGTTACAGTGTAAATGGGATGGTATTGAAATGTTATTATTGATGGCTTAATTAAATTTTTGAAGAAGGGCTGAAGTGTACAATCTGAGCTTCATGGATCTCAAGTAAATACTTGCTGAACTTGCACAGGAAAAAGGAAAAAGAGCAACCTTTTCAATATGGTGTCTGGGCATCTGAATTCAACAGATTGATCACATAGCAGCAACCTAGAGAAATGAGGCTTCAGCTTCAATCTCTTTACATGTCTTTTATCTTTGATTGGTTCCATTCCTAAACACTGATTCCCGCATACAGGCAACTGTCTTTAACGTGAGTTGCAGTAGTAATAAGAGACCGTGAAAGAATCAGCACATATCCATCTGCACTCTGGGAAGAAGAATTCCAAATACATGGACCAGTTATGTTATATTACTTTCTAGAGGACAGCCCCGTGAAAGGTACTCTTAGTATAAAAGTTAAGTCTTCCTTTCCTGTTGAAATACAAGACCCAGATTATGAGTATGATTTTTTACTGTGCTTATCAATTTAGAAAATCCTTCCCTAATGTTGTCCTTCAGTTACCACGGATCGAGGGGCTGAGCAGAATTGAATGGAGGCAATTAAATGTTTGTTTCATACCTAAGTATAGCAGGAGTTTCTCTCTGATACTCCTATATATCACACTCTGTCTTGTATTATGATTATTTACATGTTTATTTCTCTCAGCAGGTTGAGGTGAGTGAAGAGATTGTATCTGTTCATCTTTGCAAGCCCCAAAGTATCTAGCATAGTATTTTTCAGTGTTGATTTTTAATAAATATTTGTTGATATAAACGGAATTATGAGGGGCACCTGGGTGGCTCAGTCTGTTGAACCTCCGACTTCGGCTCAGATCATGATCTCATGGTCTGTGAGCTCGAGCCCTGTGTCGGGCTCTGTGCTGACAGGTCAGAGCCTGGAGCCTGCTTTGGATTCTGTGTCTCCCTCTCTCTCTGACCCTCCCCCGTCCATGCTCTATCTCTCTCTGTCTCAAAAATAAATAAACATTAAACAGAATTATGTTTACAAATTGTTTAGTCATTAGTGAAAATTGGCAAAGATGTCCAGAGTCTGGTTCTCCATGAAGTTAAAATGACCAGCATGTTCTAAGAACTTTTAATGTTGTAGCATTTAATACTCACAATGAATGTGTAAGATAGGTATTATCATTGCTACCATTATGCCAATATGGAAACTGAGGTGTAAAGAGATAAACTCTCTTAAGGTTACACAGGTAGGAAATAACATACCCAAGATGCATACTTCTATGGTACCAGGGGCAAGGCTCTTAACCACTCTGCTGTTGCTCATGTTGGTTCTATCCGCATATCTTTTATAATTGTAATAAAAACACGTATATTTGTGAGTGCTGTCTATAACATGGAGGCTTTATATGTTACCTGATTGCCATCAAAAAGCAGCTATGGAAGATCAGCAGGGCAAGTATCATCTTTATATTTCAGGTGAAGAAACTAAAGCTCAGAGAGGTTGTGATTTCTCCCAGACCCCCTGAGCTCAAAACCGGAAGGGCTTGCACTAGGATCATGCTCTTATGATTTTAGGTCAACCTAGTTTCCTCATTTGTATTCTGGGGATAATAATACCTATTGCCATGTTATGTAAGTAATCAAAGTAAAATATACCTTAGCACAAAATATGCATCCAATAAATACTTTCTTCCCAACTGCATATGTATGTCTGTGTGTGTGATTTTATATATATGTGTGTGTGTGTGTGTATGTATATGTATATGTATATATGTGTGTATATATATATATATATATACACACACACATTTGCATTGCATGATGACTAATATTGATAGCATCTCTCAAAACAATTTCTCTCTCAAGCTTAGGTTTAGAATTCTGTAATACTTCTACTTTGATAAATCTTGATTTTTCTTGATCATGTCATCTATTTTTTCTTCTCCTAATATCAAGCTTCACCATTAATGATGCCACTTGATCATTGCTACATTGGGAATATAAATATAAAATATTAAAATTATACTTACTATATTTCTAATACCCTATTCATGTTCCATCTCTATTATGTTCTGAAATTAACATTTGTAATAACTATTATACCTTCCAGAATTCATTTTGTTGATGTAATTCTCAGATTCTTTGCTTCCATTGTTTTTATACTTGGTTATCAAGTTAACAAATCATTGAAAACTTCCCTTGAACTTTATTCTAGACTTTAATGTTTATCTATAGAATTTCACCAAGCTTATCTAGAGTGTCATCTTTGAATCTTTGTCAAATACTGGCTTCAAATTTTCAAAATATTCGTTGACTTAATGTGTTTGCTGAATGTCTTTGAGATTGTTGACATGTTAGAAGCACCAGAAGTGAAGGTGAATTTTGTTCTAAAAGAGTGAATATTATGGGCAATCTTATATTCTCTGAGATTCATATAAGGAGGAGATAATGTCATTAATTTTATTAAGGTATAATTGCTCAAATTTTCCTTGGCTCCAAATACTCTGAACCTACTTCTTCACTTGTAAATTAGGATTGTATTCATTTTTTTTCAATAGATATTTATAGAGTGCATTTCATGAAGGCAATCATTGGGTAATAATAACAAAACATTAACAGCAAAAACAACCATATGCAGTTACTGATGAAATTAAATTATATGAGGTGTTTGGTGGTGCATGACTCATCAGTTGCATATTTTATGAATACATTTAAAATTTTATTTTACTTCTTAAGAGTTTATTTATTTTGTAAAAGAGATAGAGAAGCAGAGGAGGGGCAGAGAAAGAAGAACAGAGAGAATCCCAAGCTGGCTTGGTGCTGTCAGCGCAGGGCCTGATGCAGGGCTCGATCTCACAATTGTGAGATTATGACCTGAACTGAAGTCAGGAGTTAGACACTTAACCAGATAAGCCACCCAGGTCCCCTAAGTTTTCTGAAAAGGGATTTCACTCATAACCATTTCAAATTTCAGTGAATTCTTAGAGTTTAATTGTTTCACTTATTTTCTAAATATAATTTATTGTCAAGTTAGCTAACATACAGTGTAATTAGTTTCAAACAGAGACAGAGTTAAACCATAAGAAACGCTTAAATACATAGAACAAACTAAAGGTTGATGAGGGGTGGGGAGGAGGGGGAAATGGGTGATGGGCATTGAGGAGGGCACTTGTTGGGATGAACACTGGGTGTTGTATGTAAGCGATGAATCATGGGCATCTACTCCCAAAACCCAGAGCACAGTGGATACACTGTAGGTTTTGTTTGAGATGTGCATGATAATTACTCACACACACACACACACACACACACACACACACACACACACACATGCTTCTTGAAATACAATTTACCTGTGGGTTTTAATCCAGTGCAGTGACTCAGTGTTACATTTGTTTGCAAGAACTGCACCAAATCATGACCAATAGTAGATGAGCATCTGTAGAAAAATGCACATGCAAATCTGACTGAAGAATATTAAGAACCAAATTCCTTTAGAAGCTTAGATTTTATTTCTATAACTTTTTGTTTTTGAATCTTATTTAGTGAAACTTTAATTATATAATTCTCTTTTAAGTACTCCTGTAACTCTTGAGAATATTTTTCCATGGTTAACTTTAGAGAGTTATATAAGTTACCTAATATTAATTTTTCCAAATTATTGAAGTACTTTTGCTCCTTTAAGGAATTACACAAATATTGCATGTTTAATGATCTTTGACATAAGAAGTAAAGTCAAATTTCAGGTGATTTTTGGTTGCAATTTGATACATAAAATATTGGACAAATATTAAATAAATATTTAATATCATTTGTTAATGATCACTACATTACATTATCATAAGGTTCACTACCAAAGCTTTCATTAATTTTTCCTGATTTGTGCTGAAGGTAAAAATAAATTTTAATTTTTTTACCATGTGTAGGTGTTATTTTTCAATTAAAAATAAAATTTTAAAAAGGGAATAAAATGATAACATGAAGCTCATAAAAAAATAAAAGCCACAATAAAAACATTGTTTGCCTCATTGATTGATCTCTCTTATATAACTTATGATTTTAGTATTAATAGATCCCACAGATACTGGCTTTTGGAAACTATCTAGTTCAATTCCTAATTTTTCAACCACTGAAATCGAGGTTGAATGACTAGCCTAAGTTATTTAGGTTAATAGCTGAGTAAGGATAAAGAGCTCAGTCCAGTGCTCTTTTCTGGCTAAGTGAAACTTCCATTTCATGGGATATGCTCTCTTATGCTGTATCCTTTCCTTCTTTGATCTTCAGTTTTGAATTTTCTCTAATGCCTACAAGAAGATACCATGTCCAGTCATATGTTTCAGTAGATCTATTTTTGTAAATAAAGAAGAAACACAAATCCAGAAGATATTCCTATAGTTGGGCAAATGATGAAGGTCTGAGGAGTATGGAGAGATTGGAAGAAAGGAGTGGTCACAGAGGGAGTTGTATGCTCATGTAGGAAATTTTGAAGCTGAAGTGACAGTGGGTATGTGATATGAAAGATACATTTACATATGAAAATGAAGGTTGGCATTGAGCTATTTATGACCTGAGTAACTGCACCAGAAGACAATATTTGATTCAGGTTAATCAGTAGAATCTGGGAGGTGGACTTATCATCTTATGCTTCTGTAGACCAACATCATCATAGCCATCATACCTAGCATCTATCTTTGTTTTCCAATTTTGCTTAATTTGTATGGGCATAAGAGTGCTATATTTGGGCAAGTGTTTAAAAACACACTGATGCAAAATATATGTAAAAGGTCTATATTAAAAAAATTTCAAAACTTTAATGAATGAAATCAAAGAACTAAATAAATGGAGAGATATTCCATATTCATATACAGGAAGACTCAATATTCTCAAAATGTCAGTTCTCCCCAGCTTGATCTTTAGATTCAATGAAATCTCAATCAAAATCCCAGCAAATTATATTGTGGACCTCAACAAGCTGATTCTACAGTTTACACAGAGAGGCACAAGACTTAGAGTAGTCAAAGTCGTATTGGAGAAGAACAGAGTTGGAAGACTGACACTACCCAACTTCAAGATTGACTATACAGCTATAGTATTCAATAGTGTGGTATTGGAAAAGAAAGGACATATAAATAAATGGGACAGAATAGAGAGCCCCAAAGTAGATCCATATAAATATCAATTGAACTTTGACAAAGGAGCAAAGAAATACAATGGAGCAAAGATTGTCTTTTCAGCACATGGTGCTGAAACAACTGGACATCCTCATGCCAAAAAAAAAAAAAAAGAAAGAATATAGACATAGATATTATATCTTTAACAAAAATTAATTCAAAACTGATCACAGAGCTTAATGTAAAATTCAAAACTATAAAAATCCTGGAAGATAACGTAGGAGAAACCCTAGATTAACTTGGGTATGGTGATGGCTTTTTATTTTTTTATTTTATTTTATTTTTTATTTTTTTATTTTTTCTAGTATGAAATTTATTGTCAAATTGGTTGCCATACAACACCCAGTGCTCATCCCAACAGGTGCCCTCCTCAGTGCCCATCACCCACCCTCACCTCCCTCCCACCCTCCAGAAACCCTCAGTTTATTCTCAGTTTTTAAGAGTCTCTTATGGTTTGCCTCCCTCCCTCTCTAACTTTTTTTTCTCCCCCTCCCCCATGGTATTCTGTTAAGTTTCTCAGGATCCACATAAGAGTGAAAACATATGGTATCTGTCTTTCTCTGTATGGCTTATTGCACTTAGCATCACACTCTCCAGTTCCATCCACGTTGCTACAAAAGGCCATATTTCATTCTTTCTCATTGCCACATAGTACTCCATTGTGTATATAAACCACAACTTCTTTATCCATTTATCAGTTGATGGACATTTAGGCTGTTTCCATAATTTGGCTCTTGTTGAAAGTGATGCTATAAACATTGGGGTACAAGCGCCCCTATGCATCAGCACTGCTGTATCCCTTGGGTAAATTCCTAGCAGTGCTATTGCTGGGTCATAGGGTAGATCTATTTTTAAATTTTTGAGGAACCTCCACGCTGTTTTCCAGAGTGGCTGTACCGGTTTGCATTCTCACCAGCAGTGCAAGAGGGTTCCCGTTTCTCCAGCATCTCTCTCCAGCATCTAAAGTCTCCTGATTTGTTCATTTTAGCCACTCTGACTGGAATGAGGTGATATCTCAGTGTGGTTTTGATTTGTATTTCCCTGATGAGGAGTGACATTGAGCATCTTTTCATGTGCCTGTTGGCCATCTGGATGTCTTCTTTAGAGAAGTGTCTATTCATGTCTTCTGCCCATTTCTTCACTGGATTATTTGTTTTTTGGGTGTGGAGTTTGGTGAGTTCTTTATAGATTTTGGATACTAGCCCTTTATCCGATATGTTATTTGCAAATATCTTTTCCCATTCCATCTGTTGTCTTTTAGTTTTTTTGATTGTTTCCTTTGCGGTGCAGAAGTTTTTTATCTTGATGAGGTCCCAGTAGTTCATTTTTGCTTTTAATTCCCTTGCCTTTGAGGATGTGTCAAGAAATTGCTGCAGCTGAATAAATATTGTTAAAATGTCAACACTACCCAAAGCAATCTACACGTTCAATGCAATCCCAATCAAAATTGCATCAGCATTCTTCTCGAAGCTAGAACAAGCCATCCTAAAATTTGTATGGAACCGCAAAAGACTCCGAATAGCCAAAGTAATATTGAAGAAGAAAACCAAAGCAGGAGGCATCACAATCACAGACTATAGCCTCTACTACAAAGCGGTAATCATCAAAAGAGCAAGGTATTGGCACAAAAACCAATGGAATAGAATAGAAACCCCAGAACTAGACCCACAAAAGTATGGCCAACTAATCTTTGACAAAGCAGGAAAGAATATCCAATGGAAAAAAGACAGTCTCTTTTACAAATGGTGCTGGGAGTACTGGACAGCAACATGCAGAAGAATGAAACTAGACCACTTTCTTACACCATTCACAAAAATGAACTCAAAATGGATGAAGGACCTGAATGTGAGACAGGAAACCATCAAAACCCTAGAGGAGAAAGCAGGTGATGGCTTTTCAGATACAACACCAAAGGCACAATCCACGAAAGAACTAATTGGTAAGTGAACTTCATTGAAATTAAAAACCCCTGTTCTGTGAAGGACAGTGTCAAGAGCAAGAGAAGACAAACCACGGACTGGGAAAAATATTTGGAAGACACATCTGCTAAAGGACTGTTATCCAAAATATACAAAGAATTCTGAAAATTCAACAGTAAGAAAACAACCCAATTATAAAATGGGCCAAAGGCCCTAACAGCTCACTAAAAAAGGTATACAGATGGAAAATAAGCATATGAAAAGATGTTCCACATCATATGTCATCAGGGAAATGCAAATTAAAACAAGGAGATACAACTATATACCTATTATAATGGCCAAAATCTTGAACACTGAATACATCAAATGCTGACAGAGATGTGAAATAACAGGGACCCTCATTCATTGCTGGTAGGAATGCAAAATGGCAGACACTTTGGAAGATAGTTTGGACGTTTCTTACAAAACTAAATATACTCTTACCATACAAGTCAGAAACTGTGTTCCATGGTATTTACCCAAAAGAGTTGAAAACTTATATCCACACAAAACTCTGAACATGGATGTTTAGTAGCAGCTTTATTCATAAATGCCAAAACTTAGATGCAACCAATGTGTCCTTTAGTAGGTGAATGGATAGATAATCTGTGATATATTTATACAATGGACAGTTTATTCAACACTAAAAAGAAATGAGCTATCAAGCCATGAAAAGACATGGAGTCATCTTACATGCATATTACTAAGTAGAAGGTGTCCATCTGAAAAAAATACATACTGTATGATTCTAACTGTATGAAGCTCTGCAAAAAGCAAATCTATGGGGAGAGTAAAAAGATCAATAGTGACCAGGGGTTTGGGTTGGAAGGAGTGATGAATAGGTAGAACACAGAAGATTTTTAGAGTATTGAAAATAGTCTGCATGGTTCTGAAATAATGAATAAGTGCCATTATATGTTCAAACCCATAGAATGTACAACATCAAGCATAAACCCTAACACAAATTATGGAATTTAGATGATTTTGATGATGTGTCAATGTAGTTTATCAATTACTGCTCTGGTGGGTGATGTTGGTAATGAGGCAAACTATGAATGTGTCAGGAGTAGAGGTAGATGGGAATCTTTGTACCTTCTCCTCAATTTTGCTGTGAACCTTAAAACTGTTCTAAAAAAATAAAATCTCAATATACAAAACAACAAAAAACCAGATTGATGATACATCTTCTTTTTAAAAAATTATTTCATTTGAGAGAGAGCAAGCACAGGAGTGGGACAGAGAAAGAAGGAGAGAAAGAATCTTAAGCTGAGCACAGAGCCTGATGTGGGGCATGATCTCATGACCTGAGCCTAAATCAAGAGTCAGATGCTTAACTGACTGAGCCACCCAGGTACCCCTATACATCTTTTTTTTCAATATCTTTTCCTCTACCCAGAAACAGATATAAGATTCATTCCTAGTGTATCTGGCCATTTTTATATTTAAAAAAATCTTGCAGAAATAAATAAAATAACTCCAAAACATAAAATGCTATCTTTACATTTAGACACCAGATGCTTTTCATCTTCATGAAATGCATAAACTAACAGGTTGACAAATATATTAGTTCTCATATGGTTTATTTTGGTATTGCAAAATCTATACAAACACATGCATGCGCCTATAGATACCTCCTCCCCCTCCACACACACACACACACACACACACACACACACACACACACATTGCACTATATTAAGAGACCATTGAGATTAAAAATACTCTAATTTGGGTTGATACGTATGAGATGGATATATAGCAAGTCCACTTAAAAAAAGGATTTCTCATGAATCACCAGTGTTGAACAATATTTTTTCTTAAATTATAATATTACTTGTTCTTATACACATACAAACCTAATAAGCTCCATATGTTTAAACTGTAATATAAGCATAAGACAAATTTGAAAATCAAATGCGAACAGTGTTAATACCAGTTTCAAGAAAAACAAACAATATAATTTTAATGTGACTGAAGCCTGAAAATACCGCATTGTTGAAATCATTGCTATGGCTGCAGAAGTGACTGTTTTGTATAGATTTTGTTAAATTCAGTGTAACTAGGTTCTCCCATTATGTACTGTGATATCACTTGGAGCAAATGCTTCCTTTTTTAATTTTAATTTTCATTTTTTTTTTTGAGTCCAGCCTTTTCTCATGGCCTTCAACACAGGTAGTGCTTCTTGCTGCCAGTTGAATTGTTAATATAGGTATTAATGGGAGCACATGTGTTGGCTGGCAGCATAATCCAGATGACTTAAATGTGGTTATTTTAAGTACCCTCAATTTCGAAAATATCTTTGATTTTTCTGAAGATAGATTATACAACAATTAATAGAAAATTATTACATTTTCCTTATGTCTCCATTCATCATTCATTACTTATTATTTCATTTGAATATAAATTCTTTAATCACCTTTAGAAAGATGTCAAGGTAATGTAAACAGGAGCTTTGATTTCTTCTCATAACTTCTAAGAAAAGATTTTAGAAGTTGTATATTGATATTGGGAATTCATCATAAACTTTTTCCTTCATCAATATATCTATAACATATAAAATGTAGTCTAATGAGTAATAATGCAACAGAAGTAGTTATTAAATATTTTGGGGTCTAATTTATTTATGCATTTAAATTTAAATAAAAATTGGCATATTACCTAATTTCCTTTTTTTAAAACTATTTCATATATTTGTAGTTTGGTATGATAATTACATGAGCTCAATTTGATTATTTCTAACCTCTCCTATTACTCTGAATATTATTATTATTTAAAAATTTTTTTGTTTATTTTTGAGATAGAGGGACGGAGTATGAGCATGGGAGGGGCAGAGAGAGAGAGAGAGAGAGAGAGAGAGAGAGAATCCCAAACAGGCTCTGTGCTATCAGCTCAGACATGGGACTCTATCTCACAAGCTGTGAGATCATGACCTGAGCTGAAATCAAGAATTAGATGCTTAACCAACTGAGCCACGAGGTGCTCCTGATTTTTTTTGTATTATGAACAAAAAGTAATTTGAATCATTGATTTATTATTAAAATGTTTAGTTCATTTTTACTTTCACTCATTTCACCATAGTAACCTCTTAGCAGCAGCCTATTAATTTTTTTTATACTGTCTTACCATTTGAACATCCAAGTGGCAAGAAATATACAAATGCCCCTATTTATGGTAAAGATAATATGTGTCTAATATTATTTTGTGCAGAGCATTGGGAATTATTTCTTACTTATGCTCGTATTATTTTGATAAATGGTAACATGCTTTTTAATTCACACTAAGCAGTTTCACAACCACACAGCTGTAGTCTATGGCATAATACATTTGCTTTTATTTCTGTAGCAAGTAACTTAGTTTGATAAGTTGGAAATACAAAGAATAAATAAATATTGTGAGTCTAGCAAGTGCAGAGCTTTTGCCTCAAATCTTGGTCTGGTCCAGTTTCATAGGTTATCAAGGGCATCTGACATGGATCAAACTAATTTATTACCCCTGAAAAATTAACTGATTCCTTATGGTGGGCTTATTCTGTATAGATAAGGAACAGGTGCTATATATGGGTATTGTTATGGAAGGAAGATCACTTCTACATATTCATACTTGCAAATTTGTACATTTATAGAGGAACATGAACAATATTTTTCCTTTTAATGTGGTCTTCTATACTGGTAATCAATAAATATACATGATCATTATTGAAATGAGAATCTTGTTTGTAATACAAGTTCCTGATAGGGTCCAAAGTAATATTATTCTCTTACTTTTTATAGCAATTGCTATATCTAGAAATACACTTTTTCCCCCCTTGCTATTATTTTTTCTACCCTCAATTCTGTTTGGAGGCTCTTAGCGGCTTTTTTCAAGCGAGATGTTTCACACACAACAAGAAATAACAACCAAATAACATAATGTCCTTGTGGTTACCTTGTGTATAGCATCTCGGGTCAACTGGGGAGGTATTTCTAGTAACCTCACATTTTAAAAATTAACATTAAGATGAATTTGAGATACTAAAAAAATTTTTTTGTTAATGTTTATTTACTTTTGATAGAGAGAGAGAGGCAGGCATGAGCAGGGGAGGGGCAGAGAGAGGGAGACACAGAATCTGAAGCAGGCGCCAGGCTCCAAGCTGTCAACACAGAGCCTGATGCGGGACTCAAACTCACAGACCTCGAGACCATGACCTGAGTTGAAGTCGGAGGCCCAACCAACTGAGCCACCCAGGCATCCCATGAGACATATTTTTATGTTTTATTAATTATATTTTTGTTTTCCACTTTTGCCTACTGTTTTTGCTATGATGTTTCTCAAGGCTTCCTCCTGTGTTCTACAAGGTGGCTTTTGCTCTTTGTAAGACAGCCCGTGTGTGTGTGTGTGTGTGTGTGTGTGTGTGTGTGTGTGTGTGTGTCTGTGTGTGTGTCTGTGTCTGTGTCTACATTTGTATGCTTGTATTTTTACAGAGAGTGAAATTTGCCTGTCAAAGGGACCTGGTGTTAACAGCTCCTTCCTGAGCCAAAGGAAAGTTAGAGTTGGATTTAAGACCTTGTAATCAGAGGAGTCTATTGAGATCCTCTAGCTGACTTGGTTTCATTGTCTTGAGTTTTATAAAAATTCCTGGGGAAAATGATGAGATACTGCACTGCCTTTCACTCTCAAGGAATTGAAAGCCCCTGATGGCAATAAGGAACTGGGGAGATATAAGGCATTCATTCCCTGGGCATATAAGTGCACAATTTTCTTGACATCACAATATATCACTCTGTATATTACACTGCCAAACTCCACATTTCTTGGTCTCTCTTCGGAGTCTTTTTGATTGGCCATCAATAAGCAAAGAGAATGAGACAGACTTTCTTGAATTTTCATAGCTACGCCCAACCTTCTTTTTTAGTTCTGACATTGTCTTTGAAAATAAAATCATGAATTCAAGAATTATAATGTCTTGAATCCCAAACATTCCTGTAAATTTCTTTCCTTGCTCTGTTCAAAGTGCTAATATTTTGTGTCTGTTGTGCTACATTAAGGAGTTTCAGTGCAGTTTTTTTCTGCATTTCCTTGTCTGTGCTAGCTCTTGTGTTTCATCTTCTTTTGTTAAGCTTTGTTTTATTTCTGAGATTGAATTCTCAACCTTATAAAGAGGAGGTGGCTTCACACTTATTTTTCTCTATTCTCTTTCAGGAGTGGTCACAGCATGCATTTCAGCTGTGTTATACTTGGCAACTGAGTTCTGAATGGCAGATGAGTTGTTGCTTTCTAATTGCATCATATTGTATAGCTATCTACTTTTGTCTCCAATAAAAGACCTCAAAAACCGTGCTATTGCAAGTAAATTCAGGTCTATTAATTTTGAATTAGATTACCCTTTGCTGTAATATGTCTTGGAACATGTTATTTTACTGAAATGTAGATTAAATTCACTCAGCATATTTTATTATATCTTATTATATACATCTAATATTAAAGAACTGAAGCATATGGCCCAAATCTTTGCCTAAACAAGATCTTGCGTGATTATTGGGCAAAAATATAAGGACTTTGAATAAAACCTAATAGTACCAATGTAACTCTATTTTAAAAGAGTTATGATATAAGAGAGACCTCACATGTATCAAATGTAGTGTGTAAGAGTAGCTCTGTCTCTATAATCATATAAGTGAGATTCTAGTTAAGCTATTTTGAACTTATAAAACTAAAATAATTATAAATTCCAGTAGGCATGTGGGAGGAGAAAGGGAGATACCTACAAATTAAGAGTCAGAAAAAGTTTGGGACCAGAACTGACTCCAGAGACAGGAGTGGGTCCAAACCTGAAAAGCAGCAGAAGAGACACAGGTGGACCTAGAGAGGGAAGACTGAGGGTGGAGGTTCTAAAAGAGAAGACTAGATAGTACATCCTGGGGGAGGGGACTCTCATAATCCTGGTAATAGGTCCTAACCAAATTCATCTCATGTTCAAGGCCAACTTGTTCAGTTTATTATTAAAGTGCTGCAAGAGAAAGAGAATGTGCTTTGGCATCAAAGACCTGAGTTTGTATCATGGCTCGAGCTACTTAGCTCTGTGACCACAACGTGTTTTTCTCAACTGTGAAAAAAGGGTGATAACTGTACAAGAATGTCTCAGGGATCAGGGCTTCTGATAGGATTACAGGTACAAGAAGATGCTCAGTAAATGGTAACTATAACTTTTATAGCTCAAGTAAAGAAACTGGGTCTTGTGTATTCTGGAGCTTGTCATTGCAAGCCAATCTTTTATTAAATTATGTGTGTTTTAATATTTTGGATTTTGATGTTTTTGCTTTTTAATATTTTGGCTTTCTTTTTCATTTTCCCATTGCTACCATTTCCCTAATAGGGTTACTGTAAAAAAAATAGAATTATTTCTTTGCTGAAACTAAGGAGAAAAATAATTTGCTGTCAAAACCAGAAAGTTAAGTGATTTTAGAGGACACACTTAGGGGGGTCATCAGCTATCTGGCTGGAAGATGGGGAAAAGGAGAGAATAAAAGAGAGCAATGGTGCGAGAGAGTGGTAAAATCAGGTACAGTGGGATTTCCAATCCATTTCCACTTGAGCCATTTGTTTCCTTAGTTTTGTTTTTGTTTTTGTTCTACTTTTTTCTCTGATTCTCTGTTGTTTGGGAAAGTCAAAGTGGGGCAAGTTGGTTTTGGTCTCAGGGGTACTAGAAGAAGTTATATTTGCCCAATGTATTGGATAATAGATCCACTCAAGAGAACTGTTAAGTCAAGAATTCTAAGGACAGAATAGGGCAGATTTGGGGACAAATCATGTGAGGGCATGATAGCCAGAAAAAGGGAGTCTAAAGCAGTGACTCCTAACCCTGGATGTACATTGTAGTCACTTATGGTCCTTTGAAAAAATACAGAGACTTGAGCCCCACATTGAGAGATTTTGATATAATAAGCTTGGTGGTACCTAGGCATTGGTACTTGTCAAATACTTCCCTGGTAGTTCTAGAGTCCAGCCAAGACTGAAAACCTACGTATAAACTAAGGGTGAAAGTCTAGGGCAGATGCTTTTCATATATGATGCAAAAATGCTTTCAAGTCCTACAGTAACAGAATATATTCAGATATGTATAAAATGATTACAGCACATCCAACCACTGGTTTTTTTGATCAGTCATCATTCATTCATTCATTTATTCTTTCTTTCTTTCATTTATTCATTCACTTATTTTGAGTACCTACTGTGGGAGAGACATACAGACATCGGCTTATCCTTGTCTAGGCATTGGAACCTCCCTTCCTATTGTTTTCCCAATAGATGCAATATACCTGTATTTTGTTTTCCAACCACTATTAGTTTTTAACTTTCAAAGTGCAAACTCAAGGAGGTTTCATAGCCTATGTATCAGGTGGTACATATGTAAAGAACCCACTTCTCTAAATCTTTATGTGAATCTGGGAATGTGATGTACCTTCTACAAGCTATGATAATATATGAATTTTATTTTGACCGTTAATGATCTTGGACATTCAGCATTTTGACACTTCTTCCCTGCTCACCCTGATTCACAACACCAGTATCTCTAATGATTAAATTCTACTCTGGATTATGCATTGTGCTTTACCTTTCCCTTCAAGAAAACATTCTGGTTTTCTTGAGCTTGACCTCATCTCCTATTGGCCCCAGTTTAATGTCATATGATTAGTTAATACTGGTAGAATTTGATGTCGATATGGCTGATGGAAACAGTATCTTTATTGGAAAGTTACTGATAGTAAATCTTCACAAATATTCAAGTGAGTCCTTGAAAATGACTTCAGCATAATTCACGACACTAAAGAAATTAATATTGTCTGTGTGTACATTTCAATGCTATTACTATAAAATATATTTCAGCAATAATAGTACATGTTTTTATTTTCTTAAGTCTTGCCAGAAAAATGATGATTCTGAACTCATAATATTTATCTCAGAGGAAGTTGTTTTTTTATAATCTGGGGATTCTTTGATAGTGTAATGGGAGATAATAATAATAAGAAGAAAACAAACAATTATAGCTAACATTTATTGAAGGCTTTCCATGTGTCAGGAATGGTTCTAAGTGCCTAACATATTTTATCTGATTTCATTTTCATGATGTGATATATAAAGCATATACTAGTTAAGTAATGTTCTTGAGGTCATACAGCTAGTAAGAAGAACTATGATGCACTGCTTAAATATACATTTAATATTTTACAAATAAAAAAGAAAATTCTTGATTTTCTGAGTGAAATCCACATGTAATTAAAATCTCTTTGGTTTGATACCTCCAAATTATTTTCATTTTTAATGTAAATTTAAAATAATTATTCATTTAAAAATACTACTAGTTCAATGCTGTCTGTTCTGTATACAGAATTTTAATTACAAACTATTATTTTAGGTAAACAATTCTAATCTAGGACAACATATTGTGTATGTTTATTACACATTGCTTAATATACTTAATAGAATAGGGAGCCAGAAATTCAACTGGAGTTTTGAAATTTTAGAGCAGTTTTACATAACTCAGCAGGGTACCAGTTTTTTGTGATAAAAAGAATGAGAGTAATAGGCTTAATATTTGACATAACATTTTGATAAAATGAAGATTTCCTGGAAATATAATTTGCATATTGAATTTACTCTTTGAAATAGAGAAATAGTCCTTTTCTCATCTGTACCATGTATATATACTCTGTGCAAAGATGCATCTTTGAGATGCATACCATGTATGTATGCCTCTACAAGATAGCTATTTGAGAACCTCCAGTGTCTCCAGATGCCAGCAGGAGTGGTCTGAGACTTATCTGAACACTCTTATATAGTTATTTTAAGGTGACCTTCTTTGAAAAGAGGGTCATATTTTCTTCAATATTTGAAATTTTTAAATTTTATTTTTTATTATTTTTAGTGATTTGAGTTTTAATTTTTTTTAATGTCTATTTTTGAGACAGAGAGAGACAGAGCATGAATAGGGGAGGGTCAGAGAGAGGGAGACACAGAATCCAAAGCAGGCTCCAGGCTCTGAGTTGTCAGCACAGAGCCCGACATGGGGCTTGAACTCACGGACTGTGAGATCATGACCTGAGCCGAAGTCGGCCGCTTAACTGACTGAGCCACCCAGGTGCCCTGCGATTTGAGTTTTAGAATTCACAATAGTTTTATGAATGATAGGTTATACATAATTATTAAATCACAGTTAATAATTCACAGTGGTTAAATGACAGAGCATGAAATCGGGAATAAGAGAAATATCTGATAAATGCTGTTTATAGATAGTATGGGTATCATTGGGGTGTCACTGAGAAATGAAAAGGTATTGAGTCCACATCAATGAAATAACCAAACATTTAATAAGACTGAGAACAAGATGGTGGACTGAGTACATTTATCTACCTCTACTCCTACTCTAAATTCCCTGAGTTGTAAAGAAAGATCTAAGATCAAGTACTAATAAAAACTTCAATATGATGAAAAATCAAAATAGATTCCTTCATTATATGAAATATTCTTAGGAATTCTTGAAAGGCAGAAATGAGCCTGAATTAGAGTAAAAGAGAATAAATAGCTAAAAGTACTTGCAGGAGGGAACTGCTTTACAAGGAAGAGTTGCTTTTGGGGGAACAGACTTCTCAGAGTGAACATTCTTATAGGGCATGGGGAGAGAGATGGTACAGTAATATAGCATTGCCAAACCTATTTCCCAAAAAGAGTGGGGCACATACATTTTTTTTTTATCTTAAGCCATTTTAAAAGCTTTTTAAATATATGATGTACACATACTAATCTGCATAAATTTAAAGTGTACAATTTGATAAATGTTGACATAGGAATGAATCTCTGAAACCATCATCATAGTCTTCATCATGCCCCTATCTCTTACAGTACATTTACCTTCTGTCCTTCGTAATTTTCCTTGCCTTTCCCACCTCTCCAGGCAACCATTCATTTACTTTCCTTTACTATGGATAGATACCTTTGCATTTTTCTGAATTTATATGTTTGGAATTATAAGTCATTTGCTGTATTTTTTCCTGTTTTTTTGTTATTTGTCATAACTACTTTGAATTCATCAGTGATATTATATGAATAGCTCATCTCTTTTTTTTTTTTTTTTTTTTGCTAAGTAACATTATTTTTAGATATACCACAACTGGTTTATCTGTTCATCTTTTTATGGGCATTTGGGTTAATTTTAGATTTTGACTATTAAATATAAAGCTTGTATAAATATTTTTTTAAAGAGGAGAATATTTTCAACTAAATGTAGTGAATAATTTCAGATAAATCCAGGAGGACTTTGCACCCATGAAACTCTTAGAAATTAAAAATTAGCTGAAATTTAAAACCCTAAAGATGGAACGAATAAGGTTCAAGATAGACTGAAAGATGACAAAGAGAGGTTTTCACAGAATGTAATACAAAAGGGTAAAAGGTGTAAAAAAAAACAGCAAAATTGAGATATAAATAAAAAAATTAGACGTTCAAACATATATCTAATAACGTGTAGAGAACAAAGATAAAGAGAAGAAATAATTGAAAGAATAGGGAAAGATTAGTTCAATTCACTGAGAAAATATAAAAACTTTTGGTGAAAGAACTTGCTGAACATGAAATAAAATGAATGAAAGAAAACAGATCCTGACAACACATGGTGAAATGTCAAAATAGTAAGGATAAAAATATAACCTAAAGATGTCTAAATAGGTAAAATTGGCTTCTGTAGGTGCCAAAGGAAGGCCACCCTAAGATAGGCCAGTTTGGCATGAAGATTATTTTGAATTAAAAAGCAATCAAAACCCAGTGGTTTCAGGAAAATCTCTTTACCTCCCCCTCAACTGCCTGAAAGAATTTAGATAGAGGACCTGCTCCAGAAAGAGAGCTACCACCTGGTATAATTACATTATACCATGAAGTAAGTGTGCTAGACAAGGAGGAACCTAGGAAGGTCTGTTTGATCAAAGTTCTCTATGTATCATTGTTTCTGAATGGCCCAGCAAACATTTGTTTACCAAACATTTACTCTTTTTCATTTTCCTGTGATTTGCATTCCTTCCCTTTGAAGTCCCAGACTCCTACCCTGTTCTCCTTAGTTTAGAATGAACATATGTATTTCCTTTTGCCTGCCTGTCTTTGGAATTTTCATGTCTGTAGATTCTCCATATGTATGAAATTAAATTTGATTTTGTCCTGTTAATCTGTTCTCATGTCAGTTTGATTTGATTTTGTCTTGTTAATCTGTTCTTATGTCAGTTTGATTCTTAGTCCAGCTAGAAGGACATTGAAGGAGATAGGAAATTCTTCCTCCCCGACACCTCCTTCAAATGAACGTCATTTGTTTTAGTACAATGAAGATTTTTTAAAACAAAAAAGAAAACTATAATTCAGTTACCAAACAGATACAAAATTCTAAAAAAAAAAAAAAGCAAATACCATCCAGTAATATAGGAAAATAATGACTAGTAATTCATCATGACTTATATACGTCTTTTAAGAGCAAAGATAATTCAAATTAGGAAATTTATTAAAGCAATTCACCATATTAAATTTTATTAGAAGAGGGGCACCTGGGTGGCTCAGTCAGTTAAGCGGCCAACTTCAGCTCAGGTCATGATCTTGCTGTCCATGAGTTCAAGCCCCACATCAGGCTCTGACAGCTCAGAGCCTGGATCCTACTTCCTATTCTGTGTTTCCCTCTCTCTCTTCCCCTCCCCAACTCACACTCTGTCTCTCTCTCTCTCTCTCTCTCTCAAAAATAAATAAACATTAAGTTTTATTAGAAGAAAAGTATATGATCACTCTGCAAAAAGTAGGAAAGAAAATAACACACCAATTCTTAATGTGAATTTCTAGCAGAGTAGGACTAGTCTGAAATGACCTTAGTCTGATAAAAGATGGCCTTAAAATAAAGTATACCTGTCAGAGATCCATGAATGTGTTCACAAGAGAGAGATTAGAAACACTTCCATTAAAGTCAAGAACAAAATAAAAATGTCATTTATCATAACTACTATTCAATATACGTTGGGCTTAGCCAATGGTATAAGACAACCAAATGAACTAAAAAGTTTAACTGGAGTACCTTTCTATACTTTCTGCTTTTTTTTCTTGTAAACGTAAAACTTCTCTAAAAAAAGTGGTTTTCAAAGTGTTTTTATTAATTTAAACCTCCACTGTCAAGGATTAGTATTTCTATTACTGCAAATAATTAGTTTCATTTGGTATTGTCAGTTTATAATTTTGGCCAATTTGGTATGTATAATGTTATCTTACTGTGATTTTAATTTAGATTTCCCTGACCACTTATGAGTTGTAACAACTTTTTAGTGTATCTATTTGTAGTTCAAATGTCCTTTTATGATCTTCTTATTCAAGTATCTTGTCTACTTATAAGATTTGTATTAGCTTTGATTTTTTTATTAATTTGTGTAAGTTCTTTATAATATTCTGAATATAAACTCTATTGATTATTTGCATTGCAAATATCTTATCCAACCCTGATGCTTGCAAATATCTTATCCCACCGTGATGCTCTTAATGTTATCGTTTAATAACATGAGTTAAGTTTAATTTTAATATGGATAAATGTATCAATCTTTCCCTTTATAATTAGTACATTTTATGTCCTATTTAAGAAATATTTATCTATTACAAAGTCATAAAGATATTCTCCAACTTTATAATTTAGAAACATCATATTATTTTTATCTATGTCTCATTTACGCAAATCACATCTATGTCACATTGATATCTACAACCCATTCAGAATTCATTTTTGTGTATGGTATAAGGAAAGGTCAAATTTTTCTTTCATACATAAATCCAGCAACCTAACACAATTTACTGAAAAGATCAGCCTTAGCATCCTGTACTTGGGAGGCATCTTTGTCTTAAATGAAGTCTTTGCATCTCTACTGGAAAGGTTCCAGACTGGGTTCTGTCTGTGCCTTCTGTTTTGTTTAATTGGTCTACTTATCTTTCTTTACTCCAACACCAAAGATCTGAATTGATGAAGATTTTAAGCTGTCTTGATAACAAGTAGGGTAAATTTACTTTGTTATTCTTCCTTAACAATGCTGTGCCTGTTCTTTGTCCTTCAGATTCCCATGACCATTTCAGAATCAGATTGTTAATTTCTTATAACAAAAATCTTTATATTTTGATTGGGATTATGTTAAATTTATAGATCCATTTAGGGAAATATGTTCTGTTTATGACATTGAGTTATCTAATAAAGAACATGTATTTTGCTACTTTATTTAGATTTCTCATTTCTACTTGATAAACCTATAGTTTGTGGGCAGAGATTTTGTGCATCTTTTTAAAGATGTATTACTTGGAATTTTATGTTTTTTTATGCAATGAAATAGTGTCTCTTTTTTTGTTTTTAAAAATTTAATTTTCCTGTTTGCTAATGTGTGTGGAAAATGTAAATGCATCCTGTGTAGTTATAAAGAATGTATATTTGGTATCCGTTGGGTCTAATTAATGATTTTTGAAGGAGTGCTGGTCATTGTATATATTGATTTGATTATTAAAACAATGATAAAGAAAAGAGCCTTTACAGAACTTTGTTCTTATATTTTAAATTTTATTTATTTTTCAATTATATCTATTCTTGTTTCTTGCATTGCAGAGTCTACAATTATATTCTGTCCTTGCATGGACATTAGAACTCAGCTCTACTGAGCTGTATATGTCTAAGGTTCAAGGAGGCTAACAGACCACTGTGGGGTGTGTTCACACTCTTAGGGCTCTGGGTTTAAGTTGCCTCTTATTTTATGGCACTTTTGTGTTGCCTTTTATTTAGTCTTGGTGATGTATTAACTTTTGTTACATTGCATACAGCATCCTTTTTGTTTCAGGATATGAAATGGCATCCACTCAACCTATCATGTTGCCAGGAGTCTTCAGCAACCATATTTTCAACATATGCTCCTATTTTCTTTCTTTCTCTTCTTAAAAGTCTAGATTACATGATTTTCTCAGGAGTGAAAAAATTTACATAATCTAATTGTTGCTGATCCATGCCAAGTTCACTGAACCACATTCTGTTGTCAACATTTTTATTTTATTAAAATTAAATTAAGTATGTATCTTTTTTCTTTATAGGTATGCTATGCATGTAGTTTAAACTAGGAAAAAGCAGGTCAAATAAGCAGAGTGGCATTTTCTATAGTATGACTAATATCTGTGTTGTCTAGTTTTCTTTGTGTGTATTTTTGATGTAAAGTGTCATCAGAAAAGAGAACTGAACCAACTCTTTAAGCCCCTGGTTTATTTGGCTCAATACTTTTTCTTCGATAGGTATACAAATTTTTGTTGGGGTAGAAATCAATTTTATTTCTTATAATTTCAACTTCAGAAAAGTTAGGATTATATACCAAACATTCTAGTTTTGTCAATAACATTACGAATTTATCATCTAAAAATGTATGGAAAGCTATATTTTTGGCTTGTTTCACAGTTGGGGGCATAAGTGTCATGAGCTTACTCCCTGCTGCATAAATTAGTACGTTACTTTTGTTGTTTTATAGCTACAGCTTTTAGGCTACCTAGGATGCCCTTTTAGTTCTGCTATTATAGAATTTGGTGAAGCAGATTTTAGTGGATGAACATGATTTTCTAGACTCTGACTATGTGAGGAGACTACCATATAACCGTTCAAAAAGTGTTATTCGCTTGCATTTAAGCCTATATTTAAGATTTTGAGAAAGGGTTTTATTACTTTGAAATTTTTTTTTCTACCAGAAAACATCCAGTTTTGCTAACCAAAAGTTATGGAAGGGGTAGAGCCACTTTAACTGTGAAATGCATTTACTGAACCCAGTGCCTGAGAGAAGCAGAATCAGAGAAGAGCTAGAAGAGGTGAATAGGACACACAGGTGAAAGCAAGAGACTCCTGTGCTCTGATAGGGTCTTCCTAAATGGTTGAGAACATTTATGAGAGTAAGAATCTGATAATAATTTATGTTCACTTAGCATTTGTTCTTTCACTGCACTTGCACTCCAAGTCCCCAACATTTCATCAGATCGACATATTGATTCTATTATCTTGAACATTGAACACGCCCTGAGAAGTGCCACACTTTTGAGTATTTTCTGCCAGCTTCTCCCGAGACCTCCAACCACAGCTGGGCCCTCCATGCTACCCAGCTGTCTTACTGTCCACAGTTAGCTCTGCGCCATCTTTCTCTGCAATCGTGCTTACCTCACTGCTCTCACTCTCTCGAGGACTAGGAGCTTCTGCTCTGCCGCTACAGATTCTGTCTCCGGTTTCCTTCTATTCTTTTCTTCTTCCGTCTGGACTCTGTGTAATCTACATTCCTTTTCCAATCCAAAATATTATCTCTTGGAATGATGCCCCACGCAAGTTCTAGCTACACTGAACCATCACTGCTTTTACTTCCTTCCATATCCGATTTAGCTTCTGTATTTTATTTTTATGGTTACCTCCTTATGGATACTCTCAGAAATTTTGCCTGCTCTCCTCCTATCATATGCACTTGTAAAAGCTGTACCTTTATTTGTTCTAGTCATCTATCTTTTCCATGCCCACAATAGAACTACAGAAACTTCTGCGGGAAAAAAAATCACCCACCTGAAATAGCTCATTTTTCTTTTATTACCACAAACCTGAGCAACACTTAATAATGCCTAGCAATACTTTCAGGTTTCCACAGTAAGTTTACTTTGCCATGTTTTGAAAGAATTGTTTTAAAACATTTCCTTCTTAACCTTCCTGTGCCATATATACTCCCCATATTCTAAGCTGATAGCCTTCCTCATACCTCATTAATCAAATAAGAGCAGGTGGCAAATGCCTCATTCTCCCCTCGCCAAGTCAACAAACTTATCTGCCTCGTCATCCATCCTCTTTCCTACCCCCTCCTTTCACAGTTGAAAAGATTTCCTTGCTCCTATCAAGGGCCAATTTCTTCATTTGTACTCACAGGCTTTAGTATTTCTCATTTTAATTTCAAAACCCCTCCTTTGACCTAACATCCTCTGCTTAACTGTCATCCTGTTTTCTGCTGTTTTTCAAGGCAAAACTATATACCTGACTCCTACTCCAATTTACTCTTCAGTGCACTCCAATTTGGCTTCTTTCCATAGTGTTCCATTGCCACAGTATGGGAGTCATCGATTGCTGTGTTATGAAACATAAAGGGCAGTCTTCTGTCTTTATCTCACCATAATTTTTGACTTTTTAAAAGTATTTAACTCAGTGAACTACTCAGTCATTTTGGAAAAACTTTCCTTTTGGGGATCCTCTGAAATGACTTTCTCCTGAAATGACTCTCTCTCCTATCCTCCTACCTAACTGGCAAACTTCTTTCAGTTTCTGTAATTGTGTCCTTTTCCACTTGTCTCCACCTCTAGATGTGTGAGTGCTCCACTCATGGGCTCTTTTCTCTTCCTGTGCTCTCCTTAAGTGGCCTAAGCCATTTGACTGTAACCTATAAACTGATAACTCTCACATTTGTGTCTTAAACCCCGATTTCTGTTCTGAGCTGCAGATTCAAATTCAGTCACCAACTTGACATTCTCCCTTGGAGATCAAATAGGCATCCCAAACTAAACTTACCAAAATGTTACTTCACGTCTCCCCCACCCTCAAAATTATATCTGTATGACATTTGCAGTAATAATTGTACAGTATTTTTTTCACAGTATTTCAAGCAGAAACATGTGATTCTTCCTTGATCATACTTTCTAGTTTATCCTCTTCATCCAATCCATCAGTAATTCTTATTGATGGAAACACAGCACTTTTATGTCTGTAATGCCAGTGGTGTCCTCTTAGATGCAGCCCCTATGTGCAGTATACAAACTGCACAATCATCATTGTTCTATGTACCAAAATATATCTCAAAATAGGTTTCTCTCTCACCTTTACTGCCACCATACTAATGAAAACGACATAAGTTTTCACCTGGACTGCTTGCTGTGGCTTCCCAGCTGATCCTACTATGTTTTCCTGTATTTTATTTTACATTCAGCTGTCAGGATGATCTTTTTAAAATATAAATTACATTATGTTTTCTTCTTCAGTTAAACAATTTAATTTTAAAACTCCTAGTAAACTTCCATATGATTTGGCTCCTGTCTATTGGACTTCATCTTGACCATTGTCTCCTTGCTGGTCCCTTTCCAAGTTCCTTCCTATTTTGGCTTTCTGTTCTTTTCGCCTAAAATATTATTTCCCTCTCAACATGCCTGGATACCTCTTCTCCTTCAATTGTAAGCCCCTAAATCACTTCCTCTGAGAGGTATTTCCTGCCCAATCAATCTAAAGCAGCACCTCCCCCTCTCCATAGACTTCTCTGCTACAGAACAATAATGATTCCCTTCATAACATTTCCAATCAAATATCTTGTTGATATAAACATCATGATTTTTTTTTTTTTGCTTTATATCTTCTGTCACTGCGTAAGATTCATAAGGATAGGGACATTATCTTGTCACCTCCTATTCTTAATTTCTAAGATAGCATCTAGGACACCTCCTCACCAAGTATTTACTGAATCAAATATTTGTTGAATGGATAAATGATGCTGTGAGATAGTTGCAAAGGTATTATTGTATCTATTTTTAAATTTAGGCTTAGTGAAATTAGATCACTTGCCCAAGGATATATAACCGGGCCATGATTGACCCAGATTTCCAGAAATCACAACCTATTTCTGTTGGGCTGTGTTGGATGATACAATTTCCATAATAGTTCAGGGAAATCATGCTACTTCCTTGTAAAACTATCCATTATTTGTTTTGCACAGGAAGACGATAGGAAAAAATATCAGAAAAAATGTTCCTTTGGACAAATGGCATCATGAAGAAAAATGTAATACCTGCTTTTGATGAAGCATGGCCAGTTATACATGGTACTGACAAAACAGCTCATTTATCTTAGGCTGAGTATCTCTCAGCAGTGGCAAGCTCCATAGGAAATAACCAATAAAGGGATTGATGGGGGATAGCTAAATAACTATATTAAGGTAGGCAACAATTGGCTATGTCATGAGGTTGTGTCGATAGAAATAGGAAAGACAAAGCCATTTGGGGCTGGGACTGAGAGTCAAGTGAACTTAAGAGGACTTGGCAGTTACTCAAGAGCAGCAAATTAGTTATTATAAGCAGAGACATTCCAGAAGCTTGTAAATCCAAGCAGAAAAATCAGAGTTTGGAGTCAAGATTTCCTTGACACTGTGGAGAAAAGAAGCCCTGATACTCTTGATAGCTGATTTAGAAATTAAGTGAATCAAATAATTTCAGATACCAACTGAGGCAATGCAAATTAAGTGGATATAAAAGTAACAGTAATAGAAAATAGAGCTGTGACCCCATTTCCTTTGGCAAAGGGATTCTGTCTATTTTGAAAACCTTGGTTTGCATGAGAAGGCAGATAGAACCCCAGGTGTCAAGAGATCCTGATAGATTATAACAGGGATACAAAATTATTCCGTTCAGCCCTAGCTATTAGGAGAAAACAGCACACAGGTTTTGGCAATATCAATATAGTCATTCTAACTTAAAATGAAAACCATCTTTACAGCAAATTTCCTTAATAATGTTTCTTATTTATTCTGTTGTATTAGTAATTGCTTTTATGTAGCAAAAACAAAATTGTTTGGAAATCATCGATCCCGGTCTTATCACCAATGTTTTAGGATATCTTGGCTATCTGGTAGATTTCTTACCTAACAGCAATTTCCTGAAATTATAAATATAATGTTCTGCAAAATCATATTGAAATTGGCACAAAACCACTTTATTTTTCCAGAGCTTCTCTGCTCCTTTTGTTTGTCTGCATAAAGGAGACCCTTAACTATTTTTTTACTGCCTATGGTGGTTAGTTTTATGTGTCAACTTGATGAGACTCTGGTGTCCAGTTGTATAGTCAAACACTAGTCTTGATGCTGTTGTGAAGGTATTTTGGAGGTGTCATTAACATTTACAGTTAGCTGACTTTAAGTAAACATTGCCCTCCAAAATGTGGGTGGGCTTCATACAACCAGTTGAAGACCTTAAGAGCAGAAGCTGAGGTTTCCCAGAGAAGGAAGAGTTCCACCTTAAGTCTATAACATAGAAATCCTGCTTGAGTTTCCTGTCCACCAGCCTGCCCTGTGGATTTCAGACTTGCTAGTTCCTACAACTATGTGAGGTGACTCCTTAAAATAAACCTGTGTGTGTGTGTGTGTGTGTGTGTGTGTGTGTGTGTGTGTGTCCTCTTGTATTGGTGTTTCTCTGGAGAACTCTGATACACTACCTGTGTGGATGGATATACATACTACCCATGTAGTATGTAGTGGATCTCACTAGGTACCTGTGTGTCAGCTTGTACTTTTATTTCAGGTATGAATGCATCACAGATTTCTATAAGGATAAATGTTTTCTCTGTTAGCTTTAATAAGTTTCTTGAGGAGACCTTACATTTTCTGAGCCTTTGGTGATAATGCTACATTAGATCATCCTCTTTGAGGAATGGTCTTATAGTATATTTTCGGTTTAGGGGTATAATTGATGACATTGTCTAAGCTGTGCCCAGGCATTTGTGCTTGTTCTTTTCTTACAGACTAATTATCCTCAGTGGCCCTTACTAAAGTATTTCAAAGAACCATAAAGCTTTCCAAGAGTCCTGATGAATGTACAATGCAACAAGTCATGTTTCTAATGAGCCCTGGATCATAATGGATAACTCATAAACTTTCACTGTAGGTGGTTTACATGATTTTTGCTTATATTGAAACTTTACCTGCCACTTTCTTTATCTCACACACACAAAGCAAAATATTTTTGTAACTTTCCCCATTGGGCTATCATTTTACTATCTGAAAAAGCACATCTTCAAATTTAAGGAATTTACTGTATGTGGATTCCTGCTGATTACTTATGAAATTCTCATCCCTTGTGGACCCAGTGGTTTCTACTTCACTCTCTGAAGGAGCCACTGCTTTTCTCCACATCACTATCTCTTTAAAACTCAGTTCTTCATCTCTGACTAAAATAAACCTCTCTAAATTTCATGTATGCTTTGAATACATTTTTATTGGTATAGTCTGTTCAATTTTATGACCTCCTTTCGAAAACCCAACAAATAATAATTACTAAGGTAACCACTGAGTACGGAGAGATAAATAGATACAACAAGATCAAATTCTAGTGTTAAAGGATTTTTGGAACTAAATAAATCACATCTATTTGTTTTCAACATTCTTATTTTATGTTTCAGAGTAGTCAGACCTGATTTCTTGCCATGTTTCTTTTCCTTTAGAGATTATGTCTGCTTCAGTATCCATTGAATTTACATTTTTGTAAATGCAGCCAGCTCTCTTATTATGAAAGTACAATTCATTGGTTTGTACTTCTTTGGTAGTTTTTGAAATTCTTATAGATAAAGATATCATTAGTGTTTCAACAAGCATCCACATAACAAATTGTCTGATTTAAGAAGCAAGTAAACTGATGATTTTTCAAAGGTGTAAAGAAGATACTTTGTTTTCAAAATCTGGAAAAGTTATGTATTAGTTCAAACATTTGCTGCTAGTGTTAATATTATAAAAGTTAAAGAGAGAATATTTTAAATATTAAAGGAAAATTTTAAAAGAAGCATTAACACAAGGATATATAATACTATAATATATAATACACTACAATAAATGAATATGTGTATAATTACATGTATGTAACATACATATACTTTATTTATAAAACAGAATTCACCAATGCTGGCTGGTGATTTCACCTGAAAATTAAAATAATGAGTTAAGGTAGGAAAATGATCTATCATGAACAGGGTTTTTGTACCTTAGTAAAAAAAAAAGTTAGAAACATAAGCAAGGGAGAATAGTGGAGAAAATACATTGTGCTTTAATGCACATAACTGAAATGTAGTGGGATGATTCTTATAATGAATGTCAAAATTAATAGGTGCAGTCTGTGTGGGAGAGAATAAAAGAAAAGAAGGGTGGCAGTTTGTGCCAAAAACATTTACTAAGCAATTGAGAGTCCTTTTGAAATATGCAAAAGGAGAAGATAGTTTGAATAAGCCTGTAAGCAAAGAAAAGTGAAGTCCTCCTTAGGTGTTCTTTTATTGTGTTTAAATTTGGTATTGGTTTTGTGGACTATTTTTCCTAAGAGGTGTTTTTTCTGTGTTTCTGCCACTTCTTGGAGCCCTGGAAAAGACTGGTTGGAATAGTAACCCACCATCTATTATTTTCACTATTTGAAAAGAGGCCTATTCAAAAATGGAAGGATTCTGAGACAACTTTGCCACACTGTATAGTTTCCAGTGTGTCTCTACCTTTGGCTATTTTAATTAGGGCTGGAGTAAGCTGCTTTAGGCCTTTACCACTTATCTCGGAAATACTCAAATATAGCCCTCCCATAGATTAGTCTCTCCAAATCCTTTAACTCACTTCGTTGATCAGACTGTCTGCCTGCCTTAGCTCAACACTCTTGTATGTCTGAGGTCTTTAGCTTTAATTGCACCTTTTAAAATCCTTCTCATCTTGCAAGCACCCACTATCTGTATCTTCCCTTGTGACCCTCACTGCAACCCCTATGCTGACTCCCCTCTCTTTTCTCTGGTCTCATAGAAATCTTACAGAATTTAATGTCTGTATTACTCATCAGTTGTTAATCTGGGTCTTGAGAAGCAGCAGGCTAAGGAAGCAGGTTGGGAGCCAAGAAACTGAGTATAAAATGTGGAGGTAAGACTGGATAAACAAGCAGAAATCAAACAGATACACAAACATACACACGCACATATGCACTGAAAAGCAGGACACTAAGATCAAAGTATATATAAACCATCAGGAGATCAGCCGGATTTGAAGGAGGCTGTCAGTGTCGCTGTCAAAGTCCAAGGGGAGATTGTCTAGGAAAATCTCAGCTTTTCATATTTCTTTCTAAAGCTAATTTTTAGTGAGTTTTAGGCCATATTTTTTTCTGCCACAAAGCACCTGCCACCAGCAGTTTACTTAGTAGGTATTCAATAAATCTTTTTTGAATCAATGAATGAATAAATCAAGAGATTCTTCTCATATATTTACGAAAGAATGCTTATCATTCAGGATATCTGAGTGCAAGGCCAATTCAGTTCTCTTTGGGATTCTAAGCTTTCTGACTGGCTCATTTAGGGTGGGGGCATTTCTCATTAAATCATGAATATTAGAGCTGGAATAAAATCACATTTCCTTATTCAACCTTTTATTCTACAAATAAAGAATCTTTTAGGGCTGGTGATGAGGGATACATAAATGTACATAACAAGCCCCAACCTTAAGTACATTCTTAATGGAAAAAGACTTTCAATGATAAATTAATGTAACCAGGGAAAGATTCTTGTTTTTTAAAATACAGATTAACAAATAGTCATTAAATACTTTTTCCATATGTATAAAAAGGTTCTGTGCTAGGGGCAAGAGTATGAATAAGATGTACAGGAAACCTACCATCAAATAGGTTATCTTCTGATTCCAAAACAAATGATGGGGGGCTTTATATTTGTTTTCATTGAATTGGAGGCTAACCATGAAGGCTTCTAACTCATATCACAAGAAAGGATCAGGAGCTTAATTCTGTCCCTGTGCATGTTATTCTATATTATTTAGGTATATGCTTGTTCTATTCTACTGTTAAACCAAGTAAACCTGGGTTTCTTTTTGCTTAATTTGAATGTGTGTGTCTACACATGCCTGTAGATCTTTTGCATGGCTGCATACACTATGATAGGAATTTTTACTCCTAGTGATTCTGTTTTTCATCACGCCATTTAAAAATAATTCCTGGGGTGCCTGGGTGGCTCAGTCGGTTAAGTGTCTGACTTTAGCTCAAGTCATGATCTTGCGGTTCCTGAGTTCAAGCCCTGCATCCGGCTTTGTGCTGACAGCTCAGAGACGGGAGCCTGCTTCAGATTCTGTATCTCCTTTTCTGTCTCCCCCTACCCGCGCTCATGTTCTGTCTGTCTGTCTCTCTCTCTCAAATATAAATAAACATTAAAAAACTTTTAAAATAATTATTAAATATTTCAAACATACAAAATGTTTAATAATGATACAATCATCAGCTGCCAACTTAACAAGTAAAGCATTAAGAATACATTAGGATCTTCCTATATGTTTGCTATGGAAGACTGATACAACAACATGGGAATAAATAAAGTCAATCTGCTGCTAAAAGCTACTGTAGTAAAAAGCATCAAACATTATTAAAGCCTAATTTGTCTTACACACTGGGGATATAAAAAGAGTTGAAATATGCCCTCTGGCCTCTTTTCATGCATTTTAGTGGGATATACCTGTAGAAAGTCTATTAACAATTCAAGTAAGTGAAATAGGCTTCACATCATGCTTCAATAATGCTTAGTTGATAATAGTTATCTGCAGAGCTATGTTAAAAAGATTCCACTTCTGGCTTAGCCAGAAGGAATACCAAGAGTGACTAGTAACATCTTCCACGCGCACCCCAGGAAGGTACTGAGGCACTGGTACTGTGTTTGGAGTATTTGTTATTGTCTAAGAGACTGCTAAGTGGTACAGTCATTGAAGTACAAACTCAAATGAGTAGTTATCATGGGAGAGGTGACATTTGAGCTGTCCCTTGGAGAAAGAAGCAGCCCCTGAATTAACTGAGAATTAATTTTAGTTAGAGAACAAGTAAGCATAGATGAGAAGATGGGAATATGTATGACATTTTAGGGGTTTTAAGCAGATGTATTAGGCTAGAGTAGGAAATATAATAGGTAAACTATTTGAAACATAAAGTTAAATAATCTTTCATCTAAGTTTGTGCTTAAGTCTCAAGACTGAGAACCAAACAATTACATGGCAGATATTCTCATATTCCAAATTAAGGTGTTAAACCACTTAAGCAAAACTTGCAAATAAGGTATTGAAGAACTCCCACAAACAGCCGTAAAAGAGCTTAAGGAGGCTAATGAGTGTTAGGAGTCAGAATTGTTGAGGTACTCTCAATCTCTCCCCTGCCCTCATGGGGGTAAGGAGGCATACTGCCTTTACTCTTCTTAGTTAGAGGGGCCTTCTGTCAACCAGAGAGCTCAGGATGAGGTTAGACATACCTCTTGGATGCTATCATTCAGGTTGTGTAGCTTTCAGACATGACTCTTTGTCCTTCTCACCTGTTTGGGTGCTAGAGAAGACGGGTGTTACAAACACTTGAGAAATATAAGGATAAGAGGAGAAGGCTGGATTTGTTTCTCTGAAAGCAGAATAAGAATTGGTTTTATATTTGTTTAACCTGCAGTTGCACAATTTGATGGGTATGAAGTTTTTGTAAATGTTTACTAATAACCAGAAAGGAACTAGCTGAGAGATTTCCGGGCTGGCATTCGCTTCGATCTTATCCAAGAAGCCTGGGTGGGTAGGAGAAGAGACCTCAGCAGAAACAGGTGGATGATGCATGGACAGATTCCCAAGAACTAAGGGAAGACTGAAGTAGCCATTCTGAGGAACTGCATTCACCTTACAAACAGAAATGCAGTTGTGGAATTACCACTGATGATAAGGAGGGATCTCTGAAGAATACACAGAGCTTCATGTATTCGTCAGGATTCTTCAGTACAAAATTAAGCAAACAGAGATTTATTACAAGTTATTTTTATAGCTTGTACAATCTTGGGAGTTCCAATAAACCAGTTTTGTATACTATAAGGCTAGAAATATCAGTAACCAGGAGAAATAACCAACCTCATCACAGAACTGTCTTTTGTATCAAAAGAATTACTGTTGCTGCTCATACAGGTTGATTCTTACAATGTCAGACCAAATTCTAGAACCTCTGCTAGAGTTATCCTGAAGAATCAAAGGCCTCTACTTGCAAGAAGAGCCCATTTCCTCATTCATGGCCATACCTTTTATTTCTCATGTTCTTTCAGTGGCATAGAATTTAGGACCTATCTAGCACCCTACCTGTAAGCTAATGGTAATGTAGCTGTTAGTATTCTAATCTGGTTATCATAGGAAGGAACTAAAAACAAACAAAATGAACAAACAAAAAACAAAAAGAGCCCAAAGAACAATCTTTGGTGCAGGTGCTAAGCCAGTGAAACTCCAGTATCTAATACATACTTTAAGAAAGTTACCTTTAGAAATTTTAACAACCAGAGGAAGCCAATGGCAAATCACAATATGCCTATGTAGTAAGACAAGTAAGCATTTTCTGTTATTGATTTCTAATTTAATTTGAGCCAGAGAATATACTCTGTTTTTTTTTAAGTGTATTTATTTTTGAGAGAGAGACAGTGCAAGCGGGGGAGGGACAGAGAGAGAGCGGGGCAGAGGATCCAAAGTGGCTCTGTGCTGACAGCAGAGAGCTGGATGCAGGGCTTGAGCTCAAGAACTGTGAGATCATGACCTGAGCCAAAGTCAGATGCTTAACTGATTGAGCCACTGAGGCACCCTAGCTCTGTATGGTTTTGATCCTTTTACATTTTTCCATATTTGTTTGATGGTCCTATATTTTATTTGGAGTGTTAAAATTTTTACATTTATCATAACTGGTTGGGTTTAAATCTAACACTTTGGTATTTGTTTTCTATTTTCCCCATATCTACCTTTTCTCTTTTTCCCTCTTGTCCTGAACTCTCTTTTGGATTGACTGATTTTTTTTTGAATTCTAAATATTTTTGGTATTTCATTTATCTCCACTGTTTGCATCTAGCTATTGCTTTTTGCTTTATTCACTTATTTTTTTAGATATTGCTCTATGGCTTACAGTATGCATTTTGACTTGTCACAGTCTACTTCAAATATTTTACCTCTTAAATCTAATGTGAGAAACTTGCAACAGCACAGATCCATGTCCTGATGTTGTCCTTTATTTATTTCTACATGTTATAAACACCAAAATACATTGTCATTATTTTTGTTTTAAAGACTAAACTTATCTTTTTGTTTACCTTTTTATTTGAACTAATTTTAAACTTATAGGAATGTTGAGAAAATAACACAGAGATTTCTTGTATAACCTTCTTTTAGCTTCCCTGAATGTTAGCATCTTACTTGATATAAGACATTTTTTTTTAAGACCAGGAACTTTGCATTGGCATGATACTATTAACTACAGATCTCATTAGAATTTTCCCGGTTTTAGAATAATTTAAAACAGGGAAAAAAAGGCTTTTATTCACCCACATACTGATCATTTTTGTGTTATTTCTTTTCATAGATACAAATTTCTACCTGATATTATTTCCTTCCGCTTGAAGGGCTTCCTTTATCATTTCTTATAGTGCAGATCTGTTAGTGATGAAGTCTCTCAGCTTTCATTTGTCTGAAAAGTGTTTTTTTTATGTTTAGTACCCTTTTAAAGGATATTTTCATTTTATATTGATTTCTAGGTTGACAGGTTTTTCTTTCATTCCTTTAAAGATGTCATTCTATTGTCTTCTGGCTTTCATGCTTTTGTTTTTGTTTTTGTCTTTTGTTTTTTGGTATGAAGTTCACTATTTCCTTGTTTTTCTTATGCAAAGTGTCTTTTTCCTCTGGTTGCTTTAAGAGTTTCTCTTTATCACTAGTTCTCAGCAATTTCTTTCTTTTTTTTCTTTTAAATGTTTACTTATTAATTTTGAGAGAGAGAGAGAGAGAGAGGGAACATGACCAGGGAGGAGGCAGAGAGAGGGGGACAGAGGATCCGAAGTGGGCTCTGCACTTGACAGCAGATAGCCTGATGCGGGGCTTGAACTCCCAAACTGCAAGATCATGACCTGAACGGAAGTTGGACATTTAACTGACTGAGACAACGAGGCATCCCTCAGCATTTTATTTCTGATGTGTCTTGTAGTTTCTTTTTATTCATCTCTTGCGGTTTGTTTAGTCTTTTAAATCTGAGAAAATACAGTTTTCATGGAATTTAAAACATTTCAGTCGTTATTTTTCAAATATTTTTTTTCTGACATCTTCCTTTTCATTTCTCTTTCTGGGACTTCAAATATCAGTCAGTGATTTTTCCCAGAGGTCACTGAGACTCGGTTTCTTTTTAAAATATTTAGTAACAGTTTTATTTTGGAAATTTTTCTTCATTAAGTCTTTAAGTTCACTGATATTTTTTCTGCAATGTTTAATTGACTATTAATCCCATTCAATGAGCTTTTCATTTCAGATATTACATTTTTCACATGTAGAAATTCTACACGATTGTTTACATATCTTCCTCTTCTCTCTTGATTTTATTCATGATTTCCTTTAAATTCCATAATCTACTTCCATCATCCATCTTATTTCTGCGTCTGGTTCTACTGACTGCTAGTTATGGATCTCATTTTCCATATTTTCCTGCCTTTTATTTTCATATCTAGCACTTTTATTAAATGTTGTACTTTGTGATTTTTACATTGCTGAGTGCTGAATTTTTTTAGAGTGGTGTATTTTGTTCTGACAGACACTTATGTTGTATGTATATGACTTTAATATACTTAGGCTTAAAAGATAATTTTAGGTTATATTTAGAATGACCTTTGGTCTAAGGATAGTTTATTCCTATTGCTAAGGTATGGATCTTCTGTATCTCATAACTTCATAACTCAGAAGTTAACCACAACCTTTGTTCTGGCTGATGAGAACTTGAATGTCTCCCAGCCCTATGTGTGCTCTGGGAATTGTTCAGTCTATGACTTCCAGTTATTATTTTCTGTCTTGTTAAACTTTATCCTGTGCATGCACAAATTAATATTTAACACTAGACTCAAAGGCAACCCTAAGCAAATTTTTGGAGCCCTTTTTCTGAATATATCCCTCTGTTCTAGAAACGTGCCCTACAATACAGTTCTCTGTCTCCTGAACTTCTAATCTTTGTATCCTCAACTCAGTATGACTAGTTTCTCTGCTTACTCAGAGTACCTTCGGGAAGAAAGAACATTTATGTTATTCTCTTGTGTTGATCTCAATCTGTATTCCCAGTACAAACATCATCCAATGTCTAAAAATGGTTGTTTCACCTTTTTTTGACCAGTTTTATATTTGTTTATGGTGGGAAGTCTAGCCTAGTTCCAGTGACTATATGATGAATAGAAGCAGAAGTCTACTGGCTGATTTTATATGGGGAAGTAACGTGATATGCTTTGTGTTTTTAAAGTGTCATTCTAGCTTCTGTGTGGAGAATCGACTTTTAAGGATCAGGGTTGATGCAGAGAGATCTTTAGAAGTCTCTTACAATTGTGTAAGAGTGTGATAATTATTATTTGGGTTAACATGTTTTCATCATATTTTGTAAGAAGTGATTGGTTGGTTTTAGGACATATTTGTGAGGTGATGCTGATAGCTCGGATGTGTTAGGGAGTAGTAGAAGAGGAACTAAGAATGAATTGTCTTACTTCTTGGGGGCAAATATGGAGCAATTGAGAGAGTGAGGATATATGATTAAGAGTGGGTTTAAGGGAAATAGAAGAGTCAAGAGTTCTGTTTTGAACAGATTAATTCTAGTGAGCCCATCACAAATCCAAAGTAGATATGCAAGTTAGAGATCTTATGGTAAAGGTAGATTCTGAGAACAAAATTTTGGAAAGTAAGGAGTTTACATTTTTGGAAGCTTTGTTATATTGACTTTCATTGTGAATTATCAAGTAGGAGATAAGTGCACTGTGTTTTCCAATGTACTCTCAGACCCTTGTTTCTAAGGAGCATCTTGCGAGATGAGTATTCTGTGGAATATATTTTGGAAATTTTGCTCTGGGAAAACAGAAGACAGGGAATGTTTTAAGGAGGGCTACATGGTCAAAAACTTTATAAGGGTTATTTTGGCAGGACTGTGATTTAATGAGAAAGAGGCTGGAGTTCTAGAGAACAGAGGGGAGCCTGTTGATATCAACAGTTAGACATTTGGGGCTGAGGGTCCATCCAGGTGATGGATAACAGTAAGGGTCAAAATGAATGTGTAGATACAAGAGAACATGTGAAGGACAAAGAAACATCAGATAATGATGCTTAGTTTTAAAGCATAGGTGACCCAGATTATGTGATGGCAAGTTTAAATGAAAAAAATCTCAATATAAGTGGCATTTAATGAACACTTGTTATATGACTAGATTATATACCTATCATGTATCTGTCTATATTTATATTCCATAGGCTAAGACAGATGAAGTAATTTATCCATCATCACATGTCTAAAGTTGGAATATTAACAAATGGTGTTATAATTAAGATTTTCTTGGGGCGCCTGAGTGGCTCAGTTGGGTAACCATCCAACTTTGGCTCAGGTCATAATCTCACAATTCAGGAGTTTGAGCCCCAAATTGGCACAGAGGCTGCTTCAGATACTCTGTCCTCCTCTCTCTCTCTCTGCCCCTCACCCACTTGCTCTCCCTCCCTCCCTCTCTCTCTCTCTCTCTCTCTCAAAAATAAACATTAAAAATAAAAGATTTTCTGGACTTTACACATGAATTAGAAGAATATGATCAATAAGGAATGTTTACTGTGAGATATATATGTAACATCAAAGCCTGCTAGAAGGGGAATTACCTGAAGTAATTTAAGCATGACACTTAAGCATTAAGAAAGTATTTTGCTGGTAAAAATGTATGATAGGTAATATGATATTATATGATATATAGTTATATGTAATATGATATAAATTGATATAAGATAAACTAATAGACTTCAAATACAACTAAAAGCTCAAGAGCCTCATAAATTTTACTTGTAAAAGCTGAGGCTGCTGGCAGTAGACAAACTTTTCAAAACAAAGTGATGGGGCAAATGACGAATACAGAATTAACTGAGATTCATCTTAGTGAACCATGTATACAATAGTAACAAGACCAAATGATTGAGATACAAGTGCCAAACATAGTAGATATTTTTCTATATTAACTGAACAGATAATCTTTTAGTGAATTGTGCAAAGCACTGTATAAATCACTTTCTTTACATTATTTTCTATTCCTCACAACAACCTTGTGGATATGGACACATTATGCCCATTTTATCCATGAAGAAACTAGGACTCATCAAAGGTTCATACTCAGTTATCTGCAGAGTTGTAATGGAACTTGGGATTCTATGACTTTTGTGTTGCTTTATTTCACCAAGAATTTAAAGAAACGTTAGCATTTCTCTATATTTTTTGTGGTTGTTTTAAAAGTCATTCTTCAATATCATATAAATGCATCCCTTCTAATTTATTTCAGATTTTACAATTCCACTTCCTTTGTGAAGCTTTTCCTGAATAAAAGAGAGATAAAAGATTGTTTTTCTTTACTAAATAGTATACACATACCTTCCAGGGGTGAAGCATGAATGTTCATTCTTGAGCTTTGTATTTACAACATCTTGATTTGTTGTTAAACTATATTTATTCATCTGAATAGTTTTCCTGGTTAAGGAAGGAAACTCCAAATGGAAATTATGAGAGGTTTGAGACCACCTGAAGTCTTTATGGTTATGTACAGTATTAAGCAGAAATGGTGGAATGGTGCTAAATCATTAGATACAGCCTCAGGTTTGGTACGTTTGCTTTAATGATATAATGAAAGAAGGAAATTAAAAATAAATGAAACTATTTCACAAGTGTTCCTGTAAATAAAGGCAATACAAACACTGATGAGTACAAAAATTCTGAACATAAAATTCTTATGACAGAAGACAAATGGATAAAAAACAAGGAGATGAATTCTGTGTGGAAAGGAGGAGGCTCCCTTATCTTGGAAAAATAATTAAAAACAAGATGTTCAGAAGGAAAGAATAACCTGGAAGCATTACTGTCAGAAAGACCTATGGTAATAGAGAAAAAGAAATTAGAAATGAAGCTGAAATGTGATGGTACACAAGAATGTTATTATGACTTTGGAGCTGCCTATGGAAGCCTCCCATTAGGTAGCAGGAGGGAGCCATGCCTCTTTACAGGGCAGAGACGCAATCACATTTGGAATAATAAATAATACTTCTGTTTGGGGGATCTCATTACCAGAAAATTACAGTCAAAATGGAAGAAGTAAAGAGAAGAGTAATAATAGTGGTTAGGGAACTGTCAGGCTTACTTCTGGAAGAGATGGTTAAAAAAAAATTGAACAGCTTGGTGAGGGGTGACTAAGAGGGCTGCAGCGTTCGCAGTCACACACAGCATGTTGACCCTAAGAAAGAGACGTGTCAATTATTTAGCATAGTTATAAGGGCCGTGGTCAGAAGCAACTTAATGAGATCAGGAAAAGGAGGATTGAGGCAACAGTCAGCAGAGCCATTCGAACACTGACTGAGGAGTGTGCTTAGAAACACAGCCTGGGTTGACAGTTGGCAGTTTGAGCTTCTATGATTCTGAACATTTCTGAGGATCTCATGTACTCTTTTCCCCTCTTTAGTCCTTTTCTTCATAGTTTTTTATCCCTCTCACTTGAACCATAAGTTCTGTGTTCCTTTGTGTCAATACATTTTATGGATCATCGTAGATTCCTGCCCTCTTAAATACACTACCTTTTAAAATTTATGCTTCAGCCTTGAGCCAGCAATCATTTTGCAAGCGCTGGAAGCAACCTTTTCCTCACAAATTTACCTTCCTTTCATCTATAGGGATATCCTATTTTTTGGGTGCTATATAATGCATTTCTGTAACCAGAACTTTTCAGTGTTCAAATAAAGGTGTAAAAAAGGCATGACTATTGGTAACTCATTTTAAATATTATGTTATAGCATTCAGTGTTTCCTGGCCACCAAGTTTGTCTTAATGTGAACTTTAAATAGGCTTGGTTTTGAGTTTTGAATATAGTGAAATGTGACAAAATATATAAGGAATTCCACAGAAATGCAAATTAGGAGACAATATTCTTTTATTGTGGAAGAGCCGCCTTCTTTTTAAGAGAGTAACGTTTGGGGTGCCGGGGTGGCTCGGTTGAGCGTCTGACTTTGGCTCAGGTCATGATCTCATGGTTCATGAGTTTGAGCCCTGCATTGGGCTCTGTGCTGACAGCCCAGAGCCTGGAGCCTGCTTCCGATTCTGTGTCTCCCTCTCTCTCTGCCCCTCCCCACACGCACTCTGTCTTTTTCTGCCTCTCAAAAATAAAGAAAACTAATAAAAAAATTTTTTTTAAAGAGAAACATCACAGCGTGCCTGGGTGGCTAAGTTGGTAATGCAGCCAACTCTTAATTTTGGCTCAGGTCATGATCTCATGGCTCGTGGGATTGAGTCCTGCATTGGACTCCATGCTGATAGTGTGGAACCTGTTTGGGATTCTCTCTCTCCATCTCTCTGCCCATCCCCACTTGTTCATGCACATACATGCTCCCTCCCTCTTTCCCCTCTCTCAAAATAAATAAAAAATAAACATTAAAAAAAGTAATATTACTTTTAAAGTCCTATCATTTAAGCTTTATAGAGAAGCAACTGGAAGAAGCAAAAATGAAGAGATGCTTTAGAAAAACAAATATCATCATCCTCAGTGGTACACAGAAATAGATCTCAGAAGATGGAAATGAGAGCAATTCAGTCATCAGTACTCAAGGAAGGCTGAAGTACCTTTATGAATGCCTCTGTGCATAGCTCTTCAGTTCCCTTAGGAAGAATGTTCTCTTAATCAAGAATTAAAATATCCCATGTTAAATCCAATGCTATTTTCAAGATGTCTGAAGGGTGATGTGGGAGAATTCATCTCACCACAACAAACAACAAAGAAACATATTTTAATTGCTCTTATGCTTTGGAAAAATATTTAGTTGACATCTAGAAAATTTCTTTCTTCCCTCTTTTCTTCCTCCTTTCTCTCCCTTCCTTTCTCTTTTCTGCTTCAATGAATGTTATTATAAATGATATATTAAATTGTTTTGACCAATTGAAATATTATGGCTTATGTGAGTCATAAGAAAAGTGAGGAGTTGGCCTTTCTTTTGTTCCGAAGATGTGCCTGACACAGATGGTGCCTGTGGCCTCTTCTGCAATTGGAGGTGAAGACTGTGTGTTCACAGTAGCCAGATCTTCCTCCTGATTCTTGTGGTAAGTACCCCTGGGATCTGCCCTTAGGCCTGGTATAATCCTCTGGAGAGGATACTGTGTACCTCTAAGTGCTCCCAGAGCCTGGTTGTAGATATTACCTGAGAGATAACCAATTGTTCCTGACTTGAGAGAAAAAATATCCTCTCTAATCTGAGCAGATATTTCTTATCTCTGGATTCCAGTCCAATTCAAAGAAATAAGTAGGTCGAATATGTGTCTTGAAACCTTTGCTCAGTACTGTTTGGTAAAAGAGATCAACACTATTGCCCAGTCCTCACTTACTGTTTTTAGTTTGGAAATAGGAGAAACATTTTGAAACTCTTGACCTACCTGTCTTACTTTGCTAGGGCTGTGATAATGGGAGAAGTGTGGAATTAAAAGGGGCCCACTTACATTCCATACCTACCATGGTTGCACATCTTTCTTAGTGAGTCTCTAAATGAAATGGAAGCCCGGATCTCAAAACAGCACTAGTAAAGAAGGAAACGAGGACTGGTGCCCTGGAGCATACTGTTACCAAGGTGCTGACCTAGGACTTAGATGCCAAAGGCCATCAGTTTCCAATCCTCTTTGGTAAAACGAAGTTTAATATATATTGTTCATCATGCAAATATACACATGCACACACAAAAGTGTGTGTATATAAGTATACATGCACACACATGCATGCATATATAGTTTATTTAGAAAATTGACAACTATAGAAAAACCAGAACGTTGGAAAAATGAACAATATTTCTATAACCCAAAGGTAATTGGAAAATTACTGCTAATATCTTTTTTGGTTTTTCCCCAGGCCTTTACTTAATGGAGTTGTGATTATATTATATTTTGTATCTTTTTTTAAATTTAAAATGATAACGAGCATTTCATGGGCTTCTATAAACTCTTTATAGATATCATTTAAAATATATTTTAAGAGTCCACCGAATGGATAGTAATTCCATAGTTTACTTAATCATTTTCCATATTTGAGGCTTTTGGTTTCTCTCACTCTTTCTAGCCCTTTTTCATTTTTTTTTCATTTTTTCCTTCTTTCCTTCCCCTCTCCTTCTCTCTTCCTTCTCTATTTTTCATTCTCTTTTTAATAGGGACTCTGTGCCAAAACGTTGAGATATGACTGGAGTATTAAAAAGACTGACAGTCCTTGCTTCAAGAAAATATTTATATTCAGTAATTTTAGATTTTAGGAAACCTCATGACAGGAAAAAAATAAATAAATATGATGGCAATAACATTACTCCAAAAAAAAAACTTGAATTATATTTACCTATGAGTGTGTATATTTGCACATGTGAGTTTGTATGTATGTCTGCATGTGCATGTGTATGCAAGTGTGTGTGTGTGTGTGTGTGTGTGTGTATGTTGTATGTTGTGCATGTGTGTGATATATTGGAAGAATGGGATGTCAACCAGTCAACAAATTAGGCTTCAGATAGAGATGAGTAGCTCCATAAAACAGAATTTGTAAAATGTATTTGCAATTCAGCAGACTTGACAACATGGTCTCATGGTTTTGGATTTAATGTGACAGCTGGTGTAGACATCTTTTTACCCCAGTTTTACTGAAATATAATTGATGTTTAATATTGTATAAGGTATACATATGGTTTCACTCTTATGTGGATCCTGAGAAACATAACAGAAACCCATGGGGGAGGGGAAGGAAAAAAAAAAAAAAAAAAAAAAAAAAAGAGGTTAGAGTGGGAGAGAGCCAAAGCATAAGAGACTGCTAAAAACTGAGAACAAATTGAGGGTTGATGGGGGGTGGGAGGGAGGGCAGGGTGGGAGGGAGGGCAGGGTGGGTGATGGGTATTGAGGAGGGCACCTTTTGGGATGAGCACTGGGTGTTGTATGGAAACCAATTTGACAGTAAATTTCATATATTAAAAAATAAAAAAATAAAAATAAAAAAAAAAAAAATAAAAAAAAAAAAAAAAGACAATGGTGTGTAAAGGGAAAACTTGGGAGGCCAGAATTCTTCACTAGAGCTGATAATGGGAGAATTTTGAGAATGAAGCAGCCAGCACAATCTCCTTGCAAGATGTCTGTCTCAGGAATAAGAAAAGCCTATGAGCATAAGAAAGTGAGCCTTCTGCAAAATACACCTGGGTCCCCTGTCAGCAAGAGGTCTGCATTCTTCCTGCATTAGGACCCTAAAATCCCTGGCTTTGTCTTTATTTCCTACTTTTGTCATCAGTGGATGGAAAAAGCAGTGGATGGGCTGTAGTATTTGGGGCTCCTGGCTGTTGCTCAGGTGTCGGAACCAGGACCTGGTATTGTGTTCCTCAAAAGGGCTCTTCTTTGTCTCACCAGCTGTTGGAGCATAGTGCCCATGTGTGAACTGTCTGCCGGTCAAAAGGAAGTCATCTCAATCAGCCACTGGCTTTCCTTCACCTTCCAGAGTACAACTGGCTAAACACCAAGTGCCCAAGGACTAACAGGTCATCTCCCCTTTGGATACTTGACACTGGTAGGTCTCTCTGAACACAGGACCAAATGGGAACTCCCTGCCTCTTCCTGGGTTCTGGTTGAGTGTGTGAGAGCTGCATGGCTCTTAAGTGGGAACAAAGACCTAGTTAGAAAACACAGTGTTGGGAAGGGAATGACCCCAAGGAAGGCCAATGTTCTACAATTCCAAATGTAATTGATTCCAATAGGAATAATATGAAAAGGATAGGTCTAACATCATTTCCACTCACCTCTGTAAAGAGGCCAGCTCCCATCTAAAACCTCTGGCTCATCCTACACACATTCTCTGCTGGGCACCTTCACATGTCCTAGGCCTCTGGATGTTTACATTGTTCTGAAACAGAATTAAAAGGGAGTCCTGTGCAACACCAAACTCACAGTGACAAGGAGTTCACCAGACTCCCCACTTCCAAGGAGAAGATAATCTTCAGAGAGCCCGACTTTGAATGGACCCTAGGGATAACCTTGCTAGAAAATTGAGCAAATTGGTGAAAATGGATATATGGAAGACCAGTGTCATTTATGAGAGATGAGAATTGGAGAATGTTGGGAATGAAGGGACTCTCCTAGCAAGCTTGCTATCACAGGCATTGTGTGAAAGCTGCTTAATGTGCAGTGTAGTTTCAGGCAGTTATACACAACGCTATTTCCTAGGGTTTATACAGAGGGGTTAAGAATGATGCTTACTATGTTCCTCTAAAATCCTCATTGACAGCTGCTTTAAACATGGTAGATTCAAGGTAGTAAAGGCAAGGCATTTCTAGGGTGCCTGGGTGGTGCAGTAAGTTAGGTGTCTGACTCTTGATCTCTGTTCAGGTAATGATCTAACCATTCAGGTGTTTGATCCCTGCACTGGATTCTGTGCTTGTGGAGTATTTTTAGAGAGTGTAATGTAAGCCGTGGGAAAGTGAATGGGGTAATTGCTGAAACATCAGGGATGTTCTGGTATCAAGGCTGCTGAACATGGTAGAACTATGAGATCCAGAGCCCCAGGATCTCCCAAGAGCCCATTTGAGGATGACCTAGCAGTCCTTAAGACTACACATCTTCCCTGCATGCTTTCATGTAAACACAAGATGTGTGTTTGTTGTATGTATGGAGGCTCTTTGTATTTTCTTCCCATGCTTTGACATTCTTTGATGTTTATAGCACATGAACATGAAATAAAGACTATGTGCAGTTTGTTGCTGCTGCTGTTTCAATGGCAGAGGCAGCCCTGCACTTCCCCTCAAAAAAAAAAAAAAAAAAAAAAAAAATTGTATAAGGTATACATGTGATGATTTGATACACATTATATTATGAAATGATTATGGTGTGGACATCTTTTACACTCCAGATGCTCTAATATATTAGTCTGTGTGCCTTGGAGAGGAGAGGAAGAGCCATGTGGTTAAACTGAGGGACTCCACTGGTAATTTTTTGATAGCGAGGTAATACCCATGAAAATCTGCTGGATATCCCCACATGGAGCATAACCCAGGAGGGGAGCATTAACTTCCTGGTTATAAGAGGCTACTGAGAAGAAACAGCAGCATCATTGTGATCACTGGTGATGGAACAAGTGCATGGCCTTCAGCTCAGGACGCAGAGGCCAGTGAGATGCTAAAGGTAGAGGCTTCAGATGGTGACAGCCCTGAGCTATTTAGAAGCAAATATAAAGTACGATGTGTGGACTTTCAAAAAATAATTTATAAGAGCTAAGAGCCAATAAGTTAAGTATTGGGATTCAGATATCAGTGTTACTGTAACCTTTCTGATAGGGAGATTTGAGTCATATGACTAAAATCACAGTAATCAATCTTTGTTCATAATTTTACCAATTTTTTTCTTAAAGATAGATTTCCAAAGACAACTTACCAGGTTTTTCAGTCTGAGTTGCCCCAAAACTAACTTTCAGACAAGTATTTGTGTACTAGAAGTTTACTTGGAAGTTCCCAGGATGCTCACATGAGGAGCTGGATACAATGAGGTGAGGAAAGAAGAGAAGCCAATAACACATGCTGTAATGACCCCCATTCTGTCATAAGTGACTTACCTATATGGGCAGGTGGGCTTCATCTCACCAAGGACTCTCTGAAAAATCCGTCCATAGAGACCAGTGAACAGGCTGAGGCATCAGGGCATTGACTAGAATCTCCTTTTATGAAGGTTTTTTAGGCTCATTAACTCCCCCATGCCTCCAGGAAATGCCTCCTTGCAACTGAACAGGATGATAAGAAAAGAGATGTGGGCACTTGAGGTGTGAAATTGTCAGCAGGATTAAAGTTGTGTATTACCACTGCCAAACCACTCAAGCAAGCCAAGGTGTAAGGGATGGGGCATTGGCAGCATCGGCCACACTGGTTTACCACATCTCTCCATTTCAATGTACTATTCTTGTAACTATGTGCCACATGTTTAGGATGGTCATTCCTTTGCTTTCTGCCATCTAAGAATCACTGGTATCAGAGATAAACTATGCCTCCAAAGCTTTCTCAATCTCTGTGCCACAATTTTTTTTTAATCTTAGAGCAAGCACATGCATGCAGGTTGGGGAGGAGCAGAGAGAGAGAGAGAGAGAGAGAATCCTAAGCAGGTCCCATGCTTAGCTCAGAGCATGATGCACTGTTCCATCCCATGACTGTAGGATCACGACTGAGCCAAAATCAAGATCCGGACACTCAACCAACTGAACCACCCACGTGCCTCCTGTGCCACAGTTCTTTTAAACAACCAAAGCACAGGGGCCATTCTACATTGAGGGCCAGCTGTGATGTTAATGTCTCCTATCAAAGAAGAAATAGTGAGTCAGAAACAGGCTTGAAATATGGAAAATAAATGTAGTACCATTGGCAGCCTTCCTCTGACGGTGGCCTAATTGACTTAGTGTTTTGGCCCATACCTTTGAAAATTCTCTTTTGTTTCCACCCCAAATTCAAGTTGTCTGATGTCAGTACCTATTTCTTTATATAGAATTTCTTTCATTTTCCAGCTCTCCCTCATTCCGCTTGTAATAAATCAACCAAGAAACATTGTTGACCTTTCCTATGTCTTATCTTTCTTTTTTCTTTCTTAGTTAAGAATTTTGAAGGGGAAAAAAAGAAAAGAAAAATGAAAGTAGTTTACACTTCCTCACCAAAATGTCACACCTCCACACATAAAAATATTGGTCTACCTCCACCACTCCATTAAGAACGTTCTTATCATATCCACCAAATATATATCGGCAAAGCCAAGCATCACTTTGTTTTTATTCTATTTGAACTTACTGATTGCTCTGCTGAGATCAAGACTGTTACATACACCACAATGAACGTCCCCACTTGTACAATCCACAGAACTCAAGGTCAAAAGCTAAATTCATCATCTCTTAAACCAGCCACACCCCTTGGGGCAGCCACATCCTGCCCCAAATTTGCTTCTTCTCTTGTGTGTTTTCTCTTGGTGACCAGTATCATCATCTACCTATAGCCAAAAGAGTTGGAATCATTTTGGACAATTCTCTATCACTTATTTTTTATAGGCAATGAGTCTTACAGTTTTTGCTTCCTAAATAAGATATATTTCTGAGACTACACAATAAATCATAAAGCAATATTTCTTTGACGCTGAACCTGTCTAATCTTTGGAAATTCTGACCTCTCTCAAGATCTTCCTAAACTTTTCCGGGTATTTCCAGTAGTTATCTCATGTTTATTTCAAGAACTTGTCACCCCATTGAGATTCTGTTATTTAGCATCTTTACCTTATATCTTCAGTTGCTTCTGAGATCAACAGTAAATTATGCCACCAGTATCATATTACAGAAGTCCCTAGGGTCCCTGCAGCTGCCTTACAAAAATGTTGCTACTATTACTGATGTTCATGTGATTTGCATTAAGGCTGTGGAAACTCAAAACTAAGTGTGCTATAAATGCTCATCCCTGACTGTCCAGGACACTGGGTAGATCATGACAGCTAGGCACTGTTGCTGTCCATTGCTGCCTCTGCATGTCTGGTGATTGTTGTACTAGCATTCTCCTAAAGTATTTTTCTTCCTCACTATATTCCCTGATCGTTCATTTAATTAGACCCTTGGCCAACTATGGCAACTTCCTCCAGATAAACCCACAGATAGCTGAATCCTAGGATAAATAGAATGTAGGCTTAATAGGGTAGACTTCTGCTTCATTCTGTTTCCAGTAAGATATTTGAAATTTCTCTAAGTGCCTCACCTGAGAACCCAACTTGGAATGATAAGAATATGAAAAATTCTTTGCCTGGGCTACTCCAACATTTTTTTCTGGGGACAGACTCTCAGATGCAGGGACAGACTGTGGATGTGACACCTTCTCCTGGCATGCCAGGCTGTAGAAGAAAAAGAATGCCCTGGTAGTACCTCAAATACTTGCTGTGTTTTGCCAACGATAGATTATTTCTGGAGATGACAGTCTTCACTTACATCACCTATCCTTTCTCAGCATCTGGAAGTGAGACTTCTGTTTACCTCTGTGATCCTTCACTCATCTCTGGGCTTTTTCTTGGAGGAACAGCACATGTAGAAGACACGACCCATGTTTTCCATCCTATGCATATGGGATGACCTAACTGCCCAGGCTAGGGTATCATTTATTCTTTCCAGTCCTTTATGCACCATTGATGCTCGAGTTACCTGAGAGAACAGACATGTTCCCCAAAACCTAAATGAACGGGCTCTTCTGACTTGGTCCAGGGGGGAGGTAATTACAATCCTTTGTGACTGTTTTGGTGGACTCACTCTGTACTATGCTACACTTAGTGCTCAGGAAGAGTCCCAAATCATCTTCCTCTAGCTAGGGAAGAGCTGTGCATCAGTCTCTGACCATCCTTCTACAGTCTTTCACAAGACCACTGTAGCCAGTTTCTGGGGACTTGCGTCCCTGCTTCTCTCACCTACTCTGCTGCTTATACTACTGCATGCGAGCGAGTCAATGGGGTCAATATCTGGAACCTGCATATTCTATGAAGAAGAAGAGGAAGATGTGTTTTTTCCCTCTATTCTTTAGGGAGTCAACCAGAGGAAAATTTAAGTGATAAATACCTAGTGGTTTTCTCAACCAATTAGTTGAGAATGTTGATTAAGCCTGTTAGCCTTGAGTCAGAGTTACACCTTGACTTTCTATTCTCCTAGGGTGAACTCCTTTTTTTAGGAAGGTCCTCATTTTTTTTTATGTAAAAAGACCTCTGAGGAGTCTATTTCACTTAATTCTTTCTTGATATGTTATTCCAGATTCCTAAAACACCAGTATTTCTTGCATATATTTCTTTCATTACATTTCCAGTGTTTTTCCTCAAGGTCAGACACATGATAATGAAATCACAGGCTAGGCAAACCTAGGTTCACATCCCAGCTCTGCTGCTTACAAATTATGTGGACCTTGGCATGTTACTTATCACCTTCTCATATCCTAAGCTGACTCATCTTTAAAATAAAAATAAGAGCAGTTCATGCCTCGTAGGGTGATAGTGGGACTGCATGAGCTAATGCATATGAAGCACTGAGAACAGAAGTGAGCACATAATGCATGCTCCATAAAGGTTAGCTGCTATTATTGTTATTACTTTTGCCTGGATTACCACAGAATTGTCTTAACTGGTCTCCTAATCTTTATTTGGAGCTCTTCCATCTATTCTCCTCACTGCTGTAAGAGGAATCTTTCTGAAACTTAACTGTGATTATGTCACTACTCCGCTTAAGACCTTTAATTGATTTTCATAGCTTTTATCCTGATGTTTAGACTTCTGAGTCTAGCATACAGGCCCTTTGAAATCCCTTGCTGTCTCCCTCATCTTGTTTCCTGCCAGTATTTCCAAGGTTTCATTGCTTATATTCCATGAATATATTTGTCCTCATTTTCCTCTTTTTAATTTCTTATTTTTTTTTTACCTGTCTTTAATTTCTCCTCATTCTTCAAAACCGATCAAAAACGTCACATCCCCCCATGAAACCTTCTAGTTGTCAGGAGTTTGATTGAGAGAATCTCACTCTCTCTCTGCCTGTTAGCTTCTTCTAAACAGGCCCATCCTGGCACTTCTCATGTGGGGCTATACTTATCCCTTTTCTATTTGTGACCCTTTTAAATTGAACGCTCTCCTGGGGCCAAGAGCAGGTATTATCATGTATCTTTAATGTACAAGCTATCTAGGAAATGGTAGATACTTAGTGTTTGTTGAATAAAAAGCCTGAAGAGGAAAGAAATGAAAAACCAAGGTATGAATGGGAGGAGAGGCACAATAATACCCAGAGAAAGGGTCAAAGATTTTCTCTCCTACTCTGGATTTCACGATGCACTGTTAGAAGGGGCAGGGTATTTCTAAGATCTTAGGAAGTGTGTGGAAAGAAGGGTGTGGAATTCTCTAATGTTGCTGGAATAGATTTGTATTTGGGCTGAGATGTAGAAAGTATTTAATGGTCTGAAACTGCCCCTTCTCGAGGCTGTAGAAAATAGCTGGGTTACTTATTTATACTCGAGAACCTCTTTAGAAAAAATCTCAAATATTTGATATGTGGATATTTCAATTTTCCTATTTCATTCTGTTAGCATCTCAGAGTCATACATTCTCTCCCTTTCTGATCCCCTATAATAAATGGGATTGCCTAATACATATTTACATATTAAATGATATCCACATTACATAATGTAGTGGTAGTGAAGGAAAAAAAATGGCTGAAATCTGAGCTGCATGTCTATGAAAAAAGGCTTTAAGTTCATATTTGATTGAAAGTTGCTTAGATAATACACTATTGTTTTTCTTCCTACAAAATTTTCTCATAGTGAGTAGTTTATTTGAAAAGTTGTCAACAAGCACCAGGGACTGTATTATTCAGTAGATAAAAGTCCTTATTTCTATTAAGAAGATGTGGTTTTAAAGCCTTTATTAGAGGCAGAATTTCCAATGGTTATACTTGACCTAATGACCACATTATTTGAAAAAACTTACAAACTATCCAATAATAAAAAAATAATTTTCTACATGGCAAAAAGGACTTAAACAACTTTATGCCCTTATCATAAATGTCATATAGTGTGCCACAGTCTCTGCTTCCGAGATTCAATTATTGAGTTTTTAATAAAGCACATCATCAGTTAATTGAAAAAATGGTTTAAGGCAAAAAAAAAAATTTTGAAAGAGCATCATAAATGTTTGAAACCATAAAATTGTAAACACTTAAAGCTTATAAATAGGGCTTTACGGGAAGTCAATTTGGCTTCTTACACTTGTTAAAAAAGGGATATTTGATGCGAATCTTAAAAATCATAAAAAATAAATATTTGGAATTACTTCTACTTTACATTGGAGTAATTTATGTTGATATTATCATATTAAATTGAAGAGAAAGCATGGTGAATTCAGAAGGCAATATACAATTTTCAATTGACAGATGGGTTATTTTCCTAAAGTTCCTTTATGTAGTTCTTTGAGAATATGCTGATTGAAGTATCTTTTTTTAAAAAAAAATTTTTTTAATGTTTATTTATTTTTGAGAGAGACCAGATGACCAGGGGAAGGGCAGAGAGAGAGGGAGACACGGAATCCGAAGCAGGCTCCAGGGTCCGAGCTGTCAGCACAAAGCCTGACGCGGGGCTCAAACTCACCAACTGTGAGATCATGACCTGAGTGAAAAGTCAGAGGCTTAAGCGACTGAGTCACCCAGGTGCCCCTGAAGTCCCTTTCTGTAGTTGGATTCCTAGATCAGGAAATGGAAGTTACTTCTGTAGGAAGTATAGTGCTAAATATTATGACATCACTCCACTGGGAATGTACTTTAAGAATTTTGGCTGGGATTTCAGGAACACATCTTGTTTTGCTCCTGTGGGAGTAAGAATTACCAACTCTACATCACAGGATTCCTAGAGTTGCAGTGACCGTATGTTTTAGATTTTCTGAGTTGGTTCTGACAGCATGTGATGTTGACAAGCACCCACCCTATACTGTGAGCTCCCTAAGGCAGTCACCATGTTCACTCAACATCCTAGCTTGATGCTTAGAATACAGCAGAGAACAAGACCACATATCCCTGCCTTCACACAACTTTCTGTTTTTTTGTTCTGAAGAATTCACCAAGTTCTATAGAAATTACCTCATGGAACTTAATTGAAATTGTAACTGGTGAAAAAAAATATGGTCAAGGGAGACATCTCGTGTCATTTTAGGATCTTAGAGATAGATCCTGTAATTCAAAAAAGATTGACTTAAAGCTTATGAAAATGAAACTAAAAACTTCATAAATGTCTTTTCTGAGATTTTGTGGCTAATAGTTAATGAAACTGCGACTGTGACATGGGTAGATCTTACTACACTCTTAGTATAGTGTTTATTTTATATTCATACATGTTGTCAATTTGTCACTTTTATCTGTTTATGTAAGTAGGAGTGTTATTAGAATTGTGAAGCTGGAAAATATCTAAATAATCATTAAATGTCAATATTTAAAAACAAATCACCCATGATCCTCTCAATTTAACATGCTCTGCTAAACAGAAATGTCAATGTCTAGGTCATGACTAATCCACTGAGAGTCTTTCACATATACTGGGTGACCTAGCTGTAGAGTAGCCAAGGTTAAAGGCACATAAGTGCCACCCAGAAAAGAGACCAGTGTATGGTTGTTGTTCCCAGAGAATAGACAATAGGAGGAGAGAAAGAGTGTGCAGTATCCAGACCCTTGCACTGCGTTGGTCCCCTGTGGCCAGGGCATCCACTCTGCAGCCAGCAGTCCAGGGTGATGTAGCTGCACATCCCCTGCTTCATGCTGCAGTGGAAATATACCATCACTCCCCACCTCCCCTAGAGAAAACTGGGTGTGTGCCCGAGGGCCATTGACTCAAGTACTTAAGCAGAACAAAAGAGTAAGAGAGTCTGATATAGGAAGAGATTTTCTTAAATAAGGAAGTCAATCCACCACAGGCTGTGATGATTCTTTCTCTCTCTGTGAAAAGTGTTACAGGCCCAAAGCCCATTCTTCTGTGGCTGGAGTCCAAAGTTTGCATGTATGCCCAACAGAGAGGCTAGAGTTCTCTTAACTACCAGGTACAGCAGCTAGGTCTACCACCATGTGAGGGGCTTAATAACACCTAATCCCTGTGTTTCTGAGGGTACCCCTATAACTTCTTGCTAACATTTAACAAAGAATTCTGTCAAGACTATAGGCAAGTATCACCCTACTCCCAGAAGTTCAGGGCCCTCAGCCCATGAAGGCCACAGTGTATCCCCCAGACTGCTGGCTTCATCAGAGAAAGCCTGAGAACACTTCAGGCTTCAAACAGTCACAGCCTTGAAGCTGCCTCATCCACTTCAGAAATTTGAGTCCATTTCATCATACTGTTTATTACCACCACTCAAAATGCACGTTTATTTTTCTCTTACACACTGTTTCCTTTCCCATATTTTGCCTTTTCAAACTTTCCTTCCATTATAAACAGTCTCTACAATTTTCTCAGGCTGTTGAGGGAATCCTTCTTCCTCCCCTTTGCTTCAAAAGGAACCTGATAACAAATTCCCTTGAGTAATGTCAAGTGGAGGGTGATCATGTAGTCTCCCCTCGCCTACATGCATGGGTGGTGGAGGTAAATGCAGAGTCCTCCTTGCTCTTCAGTGCTTTTCCCTCCTGTGTTCTACTGTAAGAGTCCTTTCTGGTTATTTTTAATGTTTATTTGTTTTGAGAGAGAGTAACCATGAGTCAGGGAGGGGCAGAGAAAGAGGGAGAGAGAATCTCAAGCAGGCTCCACACTGTCAGCACAGAGCCCAATGCAGGGCTTCATCCCACAAACCTTGAGATCATGACCTGAGTCGAAATCAAGAATAGGATGCTTAACCGACCAAGCCACCCAAGTGCCGCTAGAGTTCCTTCTGTTTTGACACTCAGGCCATCAGAGCATCCATCCTATGCCTTGGCTCCTCCTGACCACTTTCACACCTTTGGAGGGAATGCTGCCATCCAGCTTATAGTCTCTGTCTTTCTACCTTACTTCCCCCTACTGAACTCCTTTTACAGAGGTCAAGACTTACCAAATACAGAGTATACTTTTAATATTTTTTTATAATTTTTTTAAAAAATTTATATTTGAGAGATAGAGACAGAGTGTGGGGGGGGGGGCAGAGAGAGGGAGACACAGAATCTGAAACAGGCTCCAGGCTCTGAGCTGTCAGCACAGAACCTGACACGGGGCTCAGACTCATAAGCCATGAGATCATGACTTGAGCCGAAGTCAGATGCCTAAGCAACTGAGCCACCCAGGTGCCCCTGCAGTGTGTACTTTTAGTCTTCACTTACTTGACCTCCCTTAATCATGTCCTCTCACCCAAAACTAGGAACCCCTTCTCCTGGGCCATTCTCAGTGAGTGGTGGTGGGTGGGATTGATTCTTAGGACCCATTATGCCACCTCTCAGACATAAGAAAAAATTTATAAAATAAAAGCTAATTATTGATTTTTATGGGTTAATTCCATTTTATCCTTGTAAACATCATGTGAAGCGTTCAAGGAAGATATTGTAAACATATTAAAGGTGAGAATCTGAGGCACAAAGAGAATAAGTAGTTTGTCAAAGTTTCGCGAGATGGCAGAAGCCAAAACTAGCATTTAGATCCCTTTCTGATGCTCCTTCCACTGTGCCAAGAAGTACTAGTGAAAGAATAAGGGTATAGAAAATGCCCTCATAGATGGATTTTAAATTCAAATTCTTATTTGTATTTATGATTTAGTAGTATACGAAAGAAGCAAATATTAAGATACAAATTCTGAAGTAGATTTCCTAGGTCATCTTACATTCAGAACAGTGTTTCAGGCCTTATTTGAATGAATTTAGATTGGGTGACATGACTTTCCATCTGCAATTTCTATGTGTTTTAGTATGAAAGAACTACTCTGTGAAACTTGCAATTAAAAGAAAGCAGAATAATAATTTTTATGTAACCTCTGTAGCAGAAGAATCTTAATGGTGGGTAATAAAATGTTGAAATGAGATATATTTTAATTAGGTAATAATACCAAGCTTTGTTTATTAACTACTGTGAAGGTTCTAATGAGCTGTGAATTTCTGAGGGCTCTTTGGCAAGGAAATGAGAACATTTAACAATTTCCCAAACTAATCTCATTATGGAGAAGTCAGCCTTGCACATGCTTTATTTAAAAATGAAGAAGCAATGGAAAACTTCTCTGCTGGCTCCTCATGATACATCTTGAATACAACTTCCTTTGTTTTTTTATATTTCTGAAAAACACTATTTTTATACCTAAAAGTTTAGAAGCCAAGTCTCCTAACCCAGGATGAACATAATCAAGTGGAATAATCTTTTTGCAGTGTCGTTTCAGAAATAATTTCTGATTTTGAGGACTTCTCAAATCTCTTTCTGTCCTCAGATTAATCAGAAGTATGCTGTAGCTGAGGTGTATATATATATTTATATCACCAAGGAGCTGTGACCAAAACTCCATGGTTCTTAGATCCAGTTAGGCTGCTTAGACAGAAGGTGACCAGAACCCTTCAAGTCACAGAGCTAGTCAGAGCAGGAATATGATTTCAACCCAGGTCAGGCAAGATCTAAAGTCCATGGCCTTTCATCCATATAAATTGAAATTAAATATTAGTTCATCCTGATTACCCCGTCTTGCCACGTTATTACTGAGGTTAATTCTTCAAATGAAACTTCATTGGTATGTACTCAGGGTATAATTCAATTTTTTTAAGAAGGTTGAGTTTCCAAAATTCTGAAAGGCAAATAAATAGTTGTATATTCTCTTTGCATGAGGACTATTGAAATATACCTTTGTGTAAATATTTTCTTAATTGTTGTAGGTGGGAATAGCAACAAAACAAAACAAAACAAAAGACCAAAAGCCTTGTATTTTTTAACCCCTTCTTTTGTTTGAATGTTTATTTTTGAGAAAACTTCATTTGGCAAAATGCATTTCCTATTTTTCCAAAGGTTAAGCCTTTTCTTTACTGGCAATATCACAAAGTAATTTTGTTGGAAATAAAAAAGGTTTAACTGGTAATCCTAGAAGAATGTTTTCATGAATGGAAGGCATGTATAATATTTGTTATGGTTATGATTCTGACGCTTTATACAGCCAAATTGGACTTAACTTTTCTATTTATCTTGCCAACATGTATATAGATCCTATATACATTTATATATACAATAGATTTTAATTCATACATATATCATTTACTTTAAAGGGGTTTCAAGTGATATGATTTATAATGTTCTACTAATATTTAATCATTAGAAAATCACTCAAAGACAGATTCTTCATGGGATATTTATCTGGAAATAGATGCCAAGGTCATAAAAGAAAAGATGTAGCTAAATTTATCCATAAACACACTTGATATTGTTAGCTGACAACCTGTGGGATAAGTCCAGACTGAATTTTAATTTTATATCAAGCAGTGGTGGCAGTGTAATTGGCTACTTACCTGTTAGTACACTTTTTGCTTATTTGAAATGTATGCTTTAGCTTATGTTCTTATGTTGAAAGCTATCACTTTTCAATTTTATTTTCTTTGCTATGACTATTCAGTGTCTATTTTTGCTGAATAAGAATTTTAAGAAGCTGAAATAGAATGATATTTCTAGTTCTATAAACAGACTGATGTTAATAATATACCAATAAGTTATTAATTCTTAAGGAGGTTTCACTCTCAAAGATATAGCAATCAAATACTGTGTCTATGGTATCTGCCCCAGGTGTGATACACTGATCTTAACATCAGTCCATTCTGGTCATTCCAGACTGCTCAATTGTTCATCAGTTTGACTCCAAGGAGAAACCCAACCTGGGTGAAGCTTGATTCTGTTAGTCTTCTCATAAGGTCATATAAATCATATACCAGTATACTTCATTTAAATGGAATTTCTTGATTTCTTAGGTGAGTATCTGGATGTTTAGAGCAACCATAGTCAAGAATAGCCTAGTTCATGGGAGTATTATTGGCTTTTAATACCATGATAGAAAAATTAGCATGAACCAATTTATAAAAATTAAGAATAGATTCTGACTTTCTGCAAAGCCTAAAAAATAAGTATATGGTATTACTAGTACATGGTAATACTAGTCTAAATGGGTAATAACAATTTCCCTGGTAGGCTAGCTTACATTTGAATCATATGTAAAATTTCATGTTTCAATTCCCATTTAACATATTTAGAATAACCATTTTAACATCTTTAAAACATGAGATCATGTCCATGAGCCATAAAAATGGCATGAACATTATATTCTTTACTGATGGTATTGCTTTAGAATTGGACACCAGGAATGGGTACAAAAATCATTGTAACTTATAGCTACCATTGGAAAGTTGAGTTCAATATTAACAGTGTCAAGTCAGAAAAGTTTGGTTTTTGGCAGACCTTTTAAAAAAGGTTTGAATCTTAATATTAAAAACTGTCCATCAGATGGATTTATTCTGTATCCTGTGTATTTTGCTGCAGACCATTGGATGTTCATGCTGCTCGAAACTGAGTAATGCACACATATAATACTGAGTTTCTTCCATGGTTGATATAGATAACTAGTAATATCTTCTCTATTGTTCCTTGGGTTTTTATTTTTTATTTTTACCTGTATAAAAGTTGTAATGATAGTACAATAACAACTCATGTACATTTCACCTCTATCTAGCAGTTGCTAATATTTTGCCTTTTTTGCTTTATATGTCTCTCTAAACATTTCTTTTTTAATCCTTATTAATTCTTCTCTCTCCCTCCATTCCGTCCATTCTTTCCTCCTGTCTCCCTCCCTTCTTTCCATTTCTTTCTCTCTTTTCTTTTATTGCTTTTATCTTATTTTAGAACAATTTTGAATTACTCTCAGAAGTGAGCTAATTCTTTTAAGTTTATTTACTTATTTTGAGAGAAAAACAGAACACATGAGTAGGGGAGGGGCAGAGAGAGAGGGAGAGAGAGAGAGAATCCCAAGCAGGCTCTTTGTTGTCAATGCAGAGCCCCATGTGGGGCTCAAACTCATAATCTGTGAGATAATGACCTGAGCTGAAGTTAAGAGCCAGATGCCCAACTGACTGAGCCACCCAGGCTCCCCACAAATGAGCCACTTCCTTAACTAACGTTCTTTAACATGTATTTCACCTAAGATCAGACATTCCTCTAAATAACTACATTTTTCAACCTAAGGAAATTGAAGAATTTTTCCTAACTGTTCTAATAACGTCCTATGTAGCTCTCCTATGTATTACATTTATTCATGTCTTTCTGGTCTCTTTGCATCTAGAACAGTTCACCAGCTTTCTTTCTGTGTTTTTCATGTCATTGGCATTTTTTAAATGTCCAGGCCGGGTTTTTTTTTTTTTTTTTTTTTTTTTTTTCAGAATATTCCTTGATTTGGATTTGTGTGATTATTTCCACATCCACACTTAAAATATTGTAAAATTACATAATCTCTGCTAGAATCTGTGGTATCATTTATAGTCTTTTCTAAGGCACTTAAGGTATTTTTCCTTGAAAATAGGAGATTTTTTAGAATTATAAGTATTAGATGATGTGCCAACTCTTTATTTTTATCTTTGAGTTTGAGGAAATTTTCAGATTTTAAATTTCTTCCAAAAATATTTTATTCACTCTATCACTACTTTTGGATGAGAGATGGTCCCAAGTATTGGTAACATCTGGTTCCCTAGGTCATAAGAACTTGGAAACAGAAATATGAAAATCAGAACACTGGCCAATTTTTGTTTAAAAATAAAATTTTCCTCAATTCACAATCAAATATTAATGTACTATATTACTGTAAGAGTGTCAGTAGACATTTATTAAATGCCAGATAGATGAACCAGAAATAGCAATTAAAACACTCCTAACCTTCTAGTAGTAGTTTACAATAACGTGGGAGAGAAGACGCACATAAAATACTCAAATACAGTATTGTAAGTGCTTAGATGTGTGAACAAAGTGCCAAGTAACATAGGGCAGACAACTTCTCATGCTGCTGGGGAGGAATAGGGTGGGTGCTGGGGCATCAGGATAAGCTTTACCTTTGAGAGGGCACTTGAGGAGTGAAAACAGGTGAGTGCAGTGGTAACATGCCCAAGTTTTGAGTTTTGAATTCAAGGTTTGGCTTTGAATTCAACTGTGTGATCTTTGGTAAAATATAGTAACTTTCTGACACACAGTTTACTCTTCTGTAAATTGGGGATAATAATACCTATCCTGTAATGCTGTGAGAATTGAGTAAGATAATGAACGTGTGTCACCCAGAATAAGTGTTTAATAAATGGTAGCTCTTTCCAGGATTATTTAAATATGATTGATAGTCTCCTTCATAAGTACAAAAATGACACGACTATGTGCCATATTATAGTACACTAGAAGAAAGGGTGTTTTCTGTGGATTCAGCAGGCCTACAAGGAAGTAAGGCTGCAGAGTTTGGCCCCAGATTTTGTAGAAAATGTTCACTAACCAAAGAAGAAAGGATATAATCTTTTGAACAGTCACAGAGTTTGGGAAAGGGAAGGTAGTATCAGGATAAGATCTGTGTTTCAGGAAAATCAGTCTGGGGGCAGTGTAAGTGATGTATTCTCTGGATCCTAACCTAAGAGGTCAAGATGACTTGAATGCTTATGTGCACATATAAAATGTAGGAACTGATAGACTTTTGAGAAGCATCTAATCACCACCCTGGGGCAGAAGGATATGATTCAGTGGGCTTCAGGAAAAAAACATTCGAACTTTTATTTATTTCTACTTCACCTTTTAAATTTATTTTTGTATGTTTAAAAAATATATTATGCGTTAGCAAAATGAAACAGACACATAATTTATGAATACATAAGTGTGTGTATGTTGTGAGTGCATACAGACTTTTTTTTTTACTGAGATGTGAATGATCTGAAATGTTTTGAGACCTCCTTTCCAGAGGGTCTGTTTCAAAGTTTAAGGACTTCTGAACTAAAAGTAGCTAGTAACTAGTAGAAAAGCTAGTTAGTGTAGCAGTTCAGTGGTCCCGATGAGTTTTTTTTTTTTAAGTCTTAAAATGTATTTTAATAAGTTGATGCAGCATAACTGGTCCATTTCTCAGAAAAACTCCAGAGATATCAGGGACAAATCAGACATGGTACACCAATTAAAAAATGCACAGCATAACTACCTAAGGTAGTCAAGAATAAGAGCTACTGTCCGACCTTCAGCACACAAAAATTCTGTTCCCAAGGTGGTACTAGGCCTATCAAAAACAGCTGTGAACAGCAACATCATAGACACTGAAGGCCCTTCCTGGGTTGCCTTTACCCAAGAAAAAAAGATGGAGGCAACTCAACACAAGATTTTTTGAAGATAAAAGCCTGATTAGTTTTAATAAAGATTTGATTTAGGGTAATAAGATTGGAATGGAGAAAGGAGCTAGGTTTGAAGGCTGAAAATAAGTTCATCATCAGGAGCTTGAAAGCTGTAATATCACCATAGATACCTTTGTTTACCAAGGATTTGAAGATTAATAAGGGATCAGCTGAGAGGTGGCTGAAAATATATCTTACACCCATCCTAGGCAATCCTTTGAATGGGGATTTATGTTAGAGACAAACTTAAGTTCTTTGATACCCGGTTGCCTAATTGGATTATGGAATTCAGTTGACAAGTAAGAAGTAAAGAAGGATAATAATGTGTATTGAGTTTTCAGTTCAGAAGTGGTCCTGTGAGGAAGAGTTGATTAGAGTAGAACTTTCTACCTCTTTACATGAATTGAGTGATGATAACTCAATTAAAATAATTAAAGTATCAATTAACTAACTACATGACTTTATGGAGAACAAAGTTGAATGCTTTATTGATACAGAGTCAGTAGGTTAAAGTTAATTTTGAGGAATGCTCTTATATACTGTATCTGAAGGAATGAAATTTTGCTGAATCTCAAACTGCTAGAATGATCAAAGAAATAAAGGTTTTCGTGAAAACAAATCAAATGTGAGTAAAGAGTACATATTTGTTCTGTAAAATGACAGTACTATGTTACCCTCAGTTTTGTCAATACAGAGATATTCTTTGAGTTTGTTATACTCCTCTGTCAAAACATGGATAGTTTTTTTTTTTTTTTTCTGACAAAATGGAGGGAGCATGAGTACTTTTAAATCTACTTAAAAAAAATCTTTATACTAACGTAATTAGAACAAAGCAAGGCTTGGGAAGTTACACTGTACATAGCAGAGAAACATTTTCTAGAAAACCCTATTCATTCATCATTTATTTAGTCAGTATTTCAATCAATCATTCTTTCCAGAAATAGTTCCTGGATATATCTAATTTGGACCAAGAATGTGGTAGGTCTGTGAATAGTGGGATCAAGACAGAAAAGGATCCTGACTTTATGGATCCTAAATGGAGACACAGACAAATACATACATACTTACATACATACATACATAGGACTAATTGCAGAGTGTGAGAACAAATGCTGTGAAATTTATAAACAAATTATATGATTGAGAGTACCTGAAAGAAGGTGTGGTATGTGTGGTTACTTTATCCAAAATGGACAGGGAAGGTCTCTGAAGATAAGTGACATTTGAGACTTGAAATATGAGAAGGAATCATATCTCTGACCCCAACTTTAGAAAAAAAATTCTTACGATTTTTTGTCTGTCTTTTGAACAATAAATAAATGAAAATGCAAAATCATCCGTTTTTCAATAAACCCATGATGAATCTCCTTAACATATAACTCTACTTCTTCTAGAAACCTCCTCCAATTAAACTTTCTGATTATTTCCAGATGTATTCTTCAGTTACTGTCATGTCCTTTTTATGATTATATTGCTCAACTTATTGTCATCTGCTACGTTTCTGTCTTTATGTTTACCACAGTTTAATTCAGTGTGGCTAATGTTTTGTAGCTGAACAACTCAGTAAGTTCAGCAAGAAAAAGATCCCTTCAGATGTTAGGGGGGAGGAAGGGATATAAGATAAATTTTAATAAAGTATTTGGCTGTAATTTAACTTTTATCAAAAAGACTATAATGTATAGAGTGACACCCAGTGTCACTCTCCATCCAAATCTCAATCATTTGGTCTTCTACACCCCCCACTGGGTGAATGTCATGTCTTTTCTGTTACTCTTGCTTTTGATTTAAGTGGACTATGCTCAGCAAAGAATTTTTTTTTATTCAATCAGAAAAGGTTGATGTTTTCATTGATTATTTTTTTTCTTAGGTATGATCTGCCAACATAACTGAAATAAACACACAGTGTTGCTATGTCCCAAAGACCTTAGCTGACATTCGTGTATTAGAGGATCTGTCCCCACATCTGGATTCTGATACAGTTCAGGAGATTAGTGCTAATTTGCTAGAGAGATGCTGTCTTTCACCAATTATTTTTTAATGTTTATTTATTTTTGAGAGAGAGAGACAGAGAATGAGCATGGGAGGGACAGAGAAAGAGAGGGAGACACAGAATCCAAAGCAGGTCCCAGACTCTAAGCTGTCAGCATAGAGCCCAATGCGGGGCTCGAACCCATGAACCATGAAATCATGACCTGAGCTGAAGTCGGACGCTCAACTGACTGAGCCACCCAGGTTCCCGTGTCTTTCACCAATTCTTATGAACAAAAGATAAATTTAGAGACATAATCCATAAAAATTGTCCTAGGCTACTTCCGAGGGTTTCTTGACAGAAAGTGAAGAAATGTTTCTATCCATGCCCATGCGGACTTACATATTTAAGAATTTATTTCTTGTATATGCTTTATTTCCTATTTTAACTTTTCAGCCCCCCATGACTTTCCTGGAACTTTTACCCTGAAATCCAGTATTTGGCCCTATCATTAAGGACTGCCGTGGCAATGTCTTTTTCCTCATCTTTAAATAAATTCACTAACATTGATAATGCACATGGCCTCTTGGGATTCTGAAAAAAGTCTATTCAGCAAACGCGGTTTACATTTCTTTGCACTGATTTGACCTAGCTGTTTTATTTCTCTAAACAGTAAGCTAGCACAACTGTGTGATCTACTATCAAAGACGCTTGCCTCTCATCACTATTCAGAAGACTTCTTCCCTTTCTCTGACACATTTTTATAAATTGAGACCATCAACTCCCTGTATTGCTCTGCATTCTTTTAAGGGCTACTGAGCATTTAGCCATGGAAATGGAAGTCTATATATTAAAATCCTCAAACTATTTTTGATGCAAAACCTATAGTATTCCTCTTAATCTCTGTTGATTCTCATTTTCTGAGACCTGACATTACTGTAGTATTTCAGAAGCACATTCTGTTTTCCAGCCCTGGAATGTAATTTCTGAAAACTTCTCTAGTTCTGTAAAGGAGGGATTTTTCAGTCCCCTGAGGTCTCCCAAGTGCCAATGAATCAGGTCTGAGTCTGGGAAAAGGCCCTAAAACTATTCAATTGTACCTGCTACAGACCTCTTCTTTTCTTCTAAGAAAGACTCTGGTGTTTTAATAAATTATGTGTCTGTAGATGTGGCTTAAACACTAATTTCCATCCTGTAGCCTCATGAGAGAGTTTCTTAGATTTTTACAGTTTGGCAATGTCCCAGAGTTCTAAGGCTCTCTATTCCATTTGATCTATCTAGTTACAGATCAGGCATTCTCCAAACTCGGAGTAATTCCTCCAATTTGCTTCTCACCTTAATATAGAGCTATAAGGGCAATTCAATCATGGCTTGTGTCTGCTTTGGCTTGTCCCCCAAATTCAGCCACCTGACTCTCATGATGAAAGGTCAGTCTTGGCTCACTGGAGGTGCATCTGGGCAATCACGTTATATCTAAAACTCCATGAGTCCCAGAACTGTGTCTTGAATAAAATTGTTTTTGTTTCTTTTGACTTTAAGAACAATCACACATGTTGTAATATTAAACAAAGTTGAAGAGAATGCTTTATTTTGAGAAGATTCAGAGGATTTCAGATGAGGGCATTATGTTGCATGGTATGCAGTGTAACTAAGCACCTCTTTTTTGTCAAAGTCCTATTTCTCATTGGAGCTGACCAAATCCCAGCTTCCTTCCTGGATTGTGTTCTCTTTTCCTTTACAGAAAAAAAAAAAAAAAATCCCAAGCTCACTGGTCCTTTCCCTCACAACAAATCCCTTCCTTCCTTTAACTCAGCTCCTCCAATAGTGTTTCTTTCTGCCTTCATATCTCTTTTAGCTACCACTGACAATCTCTTCTCCATATTTTCATGCATTTTCCTATTCCAATCCATTTAACCATTTTCTGATTTTTGTTATCTAGTTTGCAAGCCTATGAGACCTCATTCAGCAAAATAATGGCCTTCTGGCTGAAGTGTACACAAAGGATCAAAGAAAAGTAGTATCTTAGTATGAAGGTAAGTGGATGTATATCCTTGCGATTTGATCGTTTTGTCTTTATCATAGTATTACATGTCAAATTACATATCAAATTATTACAAATTTCATAACTCCAAAACAACTTATAAACACGTAAAAAAATAATACCAAGATAGATTCAAGTCACTGATGAGAGCTCTTAGCATTCAGCCCTTAACAGGATTTCTGATTTCCTTCTTAACATATGTAAAATGGATCAAATTAAGCACTCTTGACATTTAGACTCTTAAAACAAAACAAGAAGCCAATTTACACTTCACTCGGAATAAGCAAAAAAGAAGAAAATAAAAATCCCCACAGATGCAGCCTGACATCCTTTCAACTTCTGAAGGGAAGTCTTATGGATAGACTGCTTCTCAAGAAAAGATCAGAGTAGATTAGTGGATTCACTGGGTTTTAGATGATAGAGGCCAGGCAGTGAGCTTGTCCTATTCTGGTATTAGATACCTGGCTTGAGATTGAACCAGAAGGTGATTGGTAATTATTCCTGTGGAAGAACAGGGTCAGATATCAGTAAATCTCCAAGATGAACAAAGCCCTCTCTGTATTGTTCCTAATTGCTTCACAGATTGCTGATGACTTATGATCTGCTGCTCATCTTTATAATGTCAGAGATTGGAAAAGATCCCATGCCAGATAGAATGTAAATACTTTGACCCTCTGCCTCCAGAACACTTTCCCACTAAAGATCGTCTTATTGATCCTCTCAGGTAGGAGTGATTTTTCTTAAGTTTTCCTTAAGTAAGACAGGGCTGGCCCTTTACAATTAACAGCATGACCCTAATTGTTGCAGCTTACATGGAGAAATGTGAAAAAAACAAGGGCAACCAACCAAACAAATATAAAACCTGAAATTGTGCAGAACAAGCTCAATTACAATTTTAATTTTTTTTTTTGTTGAAGGAGGGAATTAGACACATTTAGAGGTTCCTCTATTCATATCATCTTTTTTTACCCATCATTTTTCCTCAAGAACATCACAAGCCTTTCTCTTCCTTAGAAAACAGATAACATGAAGTTTCTTTTCTGTCTCAAATATCTTTCCCCCTTTGTTCCTGCTCTCTGTCTCTGTACTAGCTTCCCCCGACTACATTAACTCCCACCCTTGCTGTAATAAATATCATTTCTCATTTCACCCAACGGCAAAACACTACTGTTTTTACTATCTTACTTTTGATTAATACAATCCCATCAGCTATTTCCCTTGTTCCTCATGTATTTATTTATTTTTTCTTCCTCTCATCCTCCTTCAGTATTTGAACTATTAGCTAACATTTTTCCTCATTCTACCAATTCTCAGAAAAAGTGTTATTTGAAAACTTCTCTGTCTCCAAAGATTCTACAATTTTTTTAAATCCGTGTTTGCGCTTCATCTCAAGATTAAACAACTCTCTAAACACTGATAAAATATTGGAGAATTGAATTTACAGCCAACTTATGACCTGAAGAATACCTGTGATGATGGAAAAGAACAAAACTATTTAAAGGAAGGTTTTAGTAATAAATACAGTGGGTCCCAGGGCCAGTTGGAGGCAAGATTACCAAGCATATGAAGTTTACCATTTCTCTGTACCTTCACCATTTCCTGCCCCAGTATCATGTGTTCTGATGCCGTATAATTATCATTTATTGAAGTTATCATACATTCTTAGTTTGTGTCACTTGCTTATATATCACCTCTCTGGCTCTGTCCTTGAAACTCTAGTCCCTTGAGTTGCCCTGGCATAGGCAAAGTGTTGGGAGATAACAATGTAGTTTAACAACTTTACTTTAAGTGTCAGTGATGGATAGCCCAGCTTAAAAACCTAGGGATATTTTCACTTGAAAAGACAGAATATCATAACCTTTATCATTATCTAGTTGGCTTATTTAGATAGAATTTCAGGCTTAAGTTGTAACTATTGAGAAAAATATTAGTTAATAGAAGATAGAAAAGACTTTCTGTTCCTCCTGAACCCTACTTACTATCTGTCCATTGATAAGTAAGACAACAGGAACAAAATATTGAATGCCCATAGTCAGTGTAGTGCTACAGAAAGTTTACAACAGAAGTGAAAATAAATCTATTAAAGATACTGCCATTTGGGGGAAGACAAAAAAAGTAAGAATAAGAACAGAAGCAAGGTAGTTATGTAAGATACATTTATACTGGGCCCCAGGCACACGTTTTTAATTACTGCCATCCCTAGTTCTCAGATACTGATGGTCTGATTGACCATCACTCATTGCTGGAGTAGAGCATTGCTGGAGTAGAGCTGCTCTACTCCAGCTTTCTCCTCCTTCAACAGCTCTGAACAATTTTTCTTCTGAGTTCTGTAGTGAAGTGTTATGATGATGGCAAGATGGCTGTGAGAGTTTTGTTGTTGCTTCCTCTCATCCTTCCTTTTTCTCTTCCTCCCTTCCTTTCTCTGACTTTATGAAGGTAAATGTTAAAAAAAAAAAAAAAGAGGGGAGAGTAATGTCAGGGTTTGATTAAAAAGTCTGAACTACTTTGAAAGAAGATGATCAAAATTCTCCTGACAGGGATAGGGTGTGCTGTGCTAGTTTAATTGAGCTTGTTTAATATTGGTGAAAACTTGTTGTTTTGTTTTGTTTCTTTAATTGTGCCTCTGCCTTGTTCTTCTATTTTTCATTTTTCAAATGATAGAGGTGTAGGTATTAGGTTTTCCTTGTGTCCCCAGAGAAGAAAGAAGGCACACTGTCTGTACGTTCAGCTTTCTCTCCTGGATATTTTCCTATATATTGTGACCCTTTTATAAAGACCAGGCCAATATTGTTTGCAAGGTTTTCTGGTTCCTGAACTTGCTCAGTTTCTCTAGATTCTACTGCTAAAACAGAGCAAACACTCATTAATGCATCATAGTAGGATGTTTATTAGAAAACACAACTCTGAGAGCAAGAGACTTTTCTATGAAGTATAATAAATCATGGTTTGGTAATAAGTAGTAAGTGTTAGCCAGCTCCTGGAACAATGTTTTTTTCCTCTTGTCAAGATTAAGACAATTAGGTGATCTATACAGATTTCCAAATTAAATATCTACTCATTATGCTGCTTTAAAACATTCTATTTGAAATAATAGTATGCTTGATCATTGAGCCTAGTGTTTTAGTCTACAAAACTTCTTGGAAGAGCCAAATTTGCCTCTTTTATTTTTGTAATATGTAAATGACCCAGAAAGTTGGATTTAATTGATCATGTTCCCTCTCAAATATCTACCCTTTTGCTTATTATACCTAATTCTTTTTTACTTTTTTCCTCTCTCTTTAGCCTTTGGTTGCATCTGATTGTTTCACATGTGTTAGGTATAACCAAGAAATTAAAAATGAAATGCCTTCAGCTTATGGTTCTGTGAACATTTTTACCGTCCTTTTTCTTTATAGAGTAATGTCTCACATTGCTTTTAATGCATCAACATAGTTGAAAATCAGCTACAGAAATATACACGCTGCCAAATCTAGACTATCAGCCCACTGGGGACTTCATTAGTAGATGTCTTCTTCAGTTCAAAGATGGCACTTGAGAGTTTTAAGACTCTCTAGTTTACTAATTAGCTTACCTCCAAGGACCATGTTTAACATAGCTCAAACCTTTTTAACTTTTATTGATATGGGCATTGGCACATAACTGTTTTCAGTTTAATGTATCCAAATCCCTAGTCACATTGAAGAACAAGTTCTTCAGAAATCCTGTTTAATGATTTCCTTTGTCATATTTATGTATATTTATTTATGAGTAAATAATTTGTTTTGTCTTACCTTTTATCCAACTAAGCATATTCTCTTTGCTGCTATTCTCTTAAGCCTTCAGGTTATAGTAGCCACATAAAAGTAAATTTACTATGAATTGGTAAATTCTGAACGTAATCCCACCTAGTGGGATTCTAATTGCAATAGAAACCTTTGACATGAGTCTGTATCCATCAGATGGTATTCTAGGGATTAGAGAACTCTCCTGGTAGGTAAACATGGGATTAGCTTTATAAACTCAATTGCCCTATTCTGTTTTCTGTACACTATTACTATATAAAGGGTTTCATTGAAAGTAGTTTTTTGTAAAGTTATTGCCAAAGTTTTATCTTGAGTCAAGAAGTAATTGATGTTTATTTATTTTCTGACCTTCAGTTTATGCTGTAATATCACACAGATATATTTCAGAGCTATCTGCTTCTTTCCATCTCCACTGTCACTACCTAAGTCCTACTTGCATTATGTCAGAGGTGCAGTAGCCTCATGACCAATCCCTGTAATCCGTACCTACTACTTCCAGTGCCAGACTGAACTTTTTTAATGAAATGTTTGGCCAGGTCCTTCCCTTGCTCAAAACTCTTCAATGGTTTCCTATTGCATTTAGCAAAAAAGAGCCAAACCCTTGATATATTTTACCAAGCCCTGCATGACCTGGCTCAAACCAGTTTTTCCAGCTTCTTCTCTCTTATTCTCTATCACTGATGAAGCTCCTGCCTCACCACCTACATTTCAATCCCTTGAAAATGTCAAGATTTTTCCTACATTGCAGACTTTCTCCACACACTGCTTTCTCTGCTTGAAGGGAGCATCCACCTAATAAATCCCTATATTCTTGCATAACTCTACTTGTTTCTTTCTTCAATCTAAATTAGATCGTCTCTTGTCTATCATAGACCTTTACTTTTTCATCATAGACCTTATAAAAATATTTAGTCGTATATTTATTTGTGTAACTTAGTCTAAAGTTTGTTTTCCCTATAAGAATGCAAACTCCATGAGGTCAGAGGCCATCATCTCTTTTATTTTTAATCTTTTAATCTGCATTTTAGTACTTAGAAACACTGACTGTCACATAATAAGTCATAAATACCTGTTTGATGTTTGAATAAATGGATAAAATGTTGTATTAGATTTTTCAAGTTATCCTCCATTTTTTTTTCAGTCATCAACAATCTAGTCTCTAATGGTAAGATTAACTTTCCCTTAGAAACAAAATCTCTTGGTTATTTTATTTTATGTTTTATTTTTAACTGATCATCTATGGAAGGAAAGAGTGTACGTGGGGAATTATATGGATGATATCATATGGTTGGCTGAGAAAACTGAATTTAACCAGTATATCATGTGGGCAATATTTTTGTCATATACTATATATATGATTTTAAAAAAAAGAATCTAATCCTCAGCTAGAAGGGATGTTCATATCATCTGGTTGCTTCTATCTCTAGAGAATTCCAGGCCATCTAGATAAGGTATTCATTGTGCTCTTGAACTCTTTCCATGAAGAAAAGAAAAATGGTTTACTCCTACAATTGTTTGTCTGCATTTTTTCCTTATAATATTTTTATTATGACTCTAACTATTTCGGGGCGCCTGGGTGGCTCAGTCATTTGGGCATCTGACTTTGTCTCAGGTAATGACTTCACTGTTGGTGGGTTCGGGCCCAGCATCAGGCTCTGTGCTGACAGCTTAGAGCCTGGAGCCTGCTTTGGATTCTGTGTCTCCCTCTCTTTCTGCCCCTCCCCTGCTCATGTCTCTTTCTCTCTCTCTCTCTCTCTCTCTCTCTCTCTCTCTCTCTCTCTCTCTCCCTATCTCTCTCTCTCCCTATCTCTCTCTCAGAAATAAATAAACATAAAAAATTTTAAAAGAAATGAATCTAAGTATTTCTATTTAGTAGAGCTATGTTGGAGCTAATGACAACCCTCTGAATTCATCTCTGAGTTATGATTATAGAGTCATGGGATTAATTTCATTTTAGGTCTCCTTAGATGACTCTTAAAATAATTCCCTAAAGTGGAATTCTAAAAAGGGTGTATAAATGGTACAAGTTGCAATAAGTTGCTTTGAGAGAAAAAAAATCATTATTTAAACATGCATACTTAAATGTTTCTTAGAAAACACTGGCTTCAAGTTTTGTTCCCATGGAATTCCTCTACATTTAATGAGATAAAAATATGCTAGGAAAAAGAAGAAATTCTTGGTGATTAAAAAAAATCTTTCAGAGTTTTTAGGTCCTGTGGTATTGATCAAATTTCTTCCAAATCATGATGTCATAAGGATATGATTGGTTACACTTTCTTATTGAAGATTTTAACTGTATGATGTTGCCAGGCAGCTTCCTTTTTCACATAGATTAGTTTGATTCTACCAATCCCATTCCAAGAAAATCACCTATTGCGTTTGGTACCATTTACTTGCCTTATGGATTGCATTTGTGGTTGATAGTCTATTAAATTACTGTGCAGATTGGATTCAGGCCAGTGGTTAAAATATTTCTATTAGACTCCAACAGCATACGTGTATTTCTTACAAATTCACATCACTCTCTTATCGTTTGCAGTGTTTCATTCTGTCTACGGAGGTTGAATTGTGTGCACACTCAATTTCACAGGTGAACACCAGCCAGCAGTTTTTCTGGGTTGAGTGTTTGGGAAAAGAGAGCAGTACCCAGAGTCAGCGTAAAGGCTTGTGTGTCACCAGCATTCTGTCAAAATAACCTTATGTTTCCCTTATGAGTTATCAAAAGAGAAATTCCCTCCTATCTTAATTTATAAGACCCCAAAATACACTTATTTACAATTCATTGTTGAGACTTTTTATGTGTTTACTTAATCTGTGCTGTACATTGACCTCTTTCAAAAGACAACATGTGCTATGTTCTCTCTTATTTAGACCAAATATATCTCTCTGTGTTCCACAATAAATGGAGATCCATGTTACTGTTCTGTGTATCAAGACACAATTATGGGTTCCAGGATCAATTTTATTTAGAAGTTACATATCCAGTCTCATTGTTTCCTTTTATTTAAGAGAAAAAAATTTTTAATGTTTATTTATTTTTGAGAGAGAGACAGAGTGTGGGCGGGGAAGGGGCAGAGAGCAAGGGAGACATAGAATCTGAAGCAGGAACCAGGCTATGAGCTGTCAGCATGGAGCCCGATGTAGGGCTTGAACTCATGAACTGTGAGACCACGACCTGAGCTGAAGTTGGACACTTAATCAACAGCCACCCAGGTGCCCCTGTTTCCTTTTATTTCTGATTGTCTAAAAACCATAGATTTCTATTGTGGGAGATGTATGATAGGGACAGTAAGGTGATCACTTCTTTTGTTTGTTTGTTTATTTATTTATTTATTTATTTATTTATTTAATGTATAATGGACATACAATACTATTCATTTCAGGTGACTAATATAGTGATTCAACAACTGAGTCACAATTATGATACATTATGCTATGCTCACCACAAGCGTAGATCCATCATCATATATAGTATCATTGACTATATTCTCTAGACTGTACCTTTTATTCCTGTGATTTGTTCATTCCATAACAGGAAGTCTGTATCCCCACTCCCCTTCACCCATTTTGCCCATCACTGACCCCCTCTTCTCAAACAATATTTGACCTTGGGATTCCTCTTTCTCTGATACTGAACTGACTCTCTTTGATTTGATTCCTAGGGGGTTATAGAGATATGATCACCAAGTTTGCCCAAAATTTCTGGATTAGTACTATAAATCATTAAACTGTTGTCATTAAACCTCAAAGAGGCCACGAATTTAGTGGGACCTGATACTCAGAGTGAATGACATCTCATAGGCCTCTCCTTCATTTGGCTTGTCTTGTTCTCATCTTGGCATTTTAGCCTTATCTGAAGGTTATCAGGCAATTCTTGATTAGCCTAGAAATACCTTGCAGTTTCCCAAGGTCTGAAAGTAACAGCAATTTGCTGTACCCATATTCCTTTACTATTTCAATGTTATTCAATGTTATTTCAATGTTATTTTAATATCATTTGTATTTTGAACATGTGATAAGATCAAATCTGTGGATTCAAAATGAAGACAGACCCTCAGGTTTTCAGGGTGCAGCAATATGAGAACTAATACTTTGACTCTTTCATGCAACTGTCTTCTAAACACTTCGACATACACACCACCCTTAATGCCTACGGTATCCTGGGAAAATAGATATTCTCATTACTTAGACTCAAGTTACTTGCCAAAGCTTCAAGAGTTTTAAACAAGTGTCAGAGGGGGATTCCAACTCAGATGTGTCAGTCTATAACATCATTCTCTTTTGAACTCCCTACACTACCTAGTTAAGAAGAGCATACTATTTTGCGGTGAGACCACAGAGATTCAGACTGAGAATATCCAAGAAGGTTTATTAAAGGAAGTAACATTCAAATCCAACCTTCTGGATGGACTTCCTTCCACTTTTGTGGAAGTAGATTTTAAACTTTTTAAACAATGATTCAGGAGACTTATTTTGTCAGTTTGAGTCAACTACAAAAGTCTATAATTTTTCTTTCATGGAGTGTTTGAAATTTATTTTCCTATATCCTGGGCAGGGGGCTGGGGGAAAAATTCCCTGTTACTTCATAGACTTTATTTTTTAAAGCAGGTTTTATTTAATCTACTTTATAGTTCTAATTAAATATATCTTTCTTCCATTTGCAACTCCAAAAAATGTTTAATTTTTTTTTTATCTGGAATGAAACCTCATTTATATTCATCCTAGATCAAATTTAATCCATATTCAAATTCATTGTATTTGTCCTGAAACTTTCCAGTATTCACTAGTCTTTTTCCTTTTCTTTTTCCTTTTTTTTTTGTTTTCATCTTTTATTTAATTTTTTAAATTTTATTTTCTATTTTTTAAAAATTTACATCCAAATTAGTTAGCATATAGTGAAACAATGATTTCAGGGGTAGATTCCTTAGTGCCCCTTGCCCATTTAGCCCATCCACGCTACCACAACCCCTCCAGTAACCCTCAGTTTGTTCTCTATATTTATGAGTCTCTTCTGTTTTGTCCCCCTCCATGTTTTTATATTATTTTTGTTTCCCTTCCCTTATGTTTATCTGTTTTGTCTCTTAAAGTCCTCATATAAGTGAAGTCATATGATATTTGGCTTTGTCTGACTGACTAATTTCATTTAGCATAATACCCTCCAGTTCCATCCATGTAGTTGCAAATGGCAAGATTTCATTCTTTTTGATTGCCAAGTAATACATATATATATATGTATATATATATATATATATATATATATATATATATATATATATATACATATATATATACCACATCTTCCTTTATCCATTCATCCATCGATGGACATTTGGGCTCTTTCTATACTTTGGCTATTGTTGATAGTGCTGCTATAAACATGGGGGTGCATGTGTCCCTTTGAAACAGCACACTTGTATCCTGTGGATAAATACCTAGTAGTGCTATTGCTGGGTTGTAGGGTAGTTCTATTTTTAGTTTTTTGAGGAACCTCCATACTGTTTCCCAGAGTGGCTGCACCAGCTTGCATTCCCACCAACAATGCAAAAGAGATCCTCTTTCTCCACATCCTCGCCAGCATCTGTTGTTACCTCAGTTGTTAAGGTTAGCCATTCTGATAGGTGTAAGGTGGTATCTCATTGTGGTTTTGATTTGTATTTCCCTGATGATGAATGAAGTTGAGCATTTTTTCATGTGTCAGTTGGCCATCTGGATGTCTTCCTTGGAGAAGTGTCTATTCATGTCTTTTTCCCATTTCTTCACTGGATTATTTGTTTTTTGGGTGTTGAGTTTGATAAGTACTTTATAGATTTGGATACTAACCTTTTATCTGATATGTCATTTACAAATATCTTCTCCCATTCTGTTGGTTGCCTTTTAGTTTTGCTGATTGTTTCCTTCGCTATGCAGAAGCTTTTTATTTTGATGAGGTCCCAGTAGTTCATTTTTACTTTTGTTTCCCTTGCCTCCGGAGATGTGTTGAGTAAGAAGTTGCTGAGGCCGAGATCAAAGAGGTTTTTGCCTGCTTTCTCCTTGAGGATGTTGATGGCTTCCTTTCTTACATTTAGGTCTTTCATCCATTTTGAGTTTATTTTTTGTGTATGGTATCAGAAAGTGGTCCAGGTTCATTTTTATGCATGTCACTGTCCAGTTTTCCCAGCACCACTTGCTGAAGAGACCGTCTTTATTCCATTGGATATTCTTTCCTGCTTTGTCAAAGATTAGTGGGCCATATGTTTGTGGGTCCATTTCTGGCTTCTCTATTCTGTTCCATTGATCTGAGTGTTCTTATGCCAGTACCATACTGTCTTGATGATTACAGCTTTGTAGTGTAGCTTGAAGTCTGGGACTGCGATGCCTCCTGCTTTAGTTTTCTTTTTCAAGATTTCTTTGGCTATTTGGGGTCTTTTCTGGTTCCATACAAATTTTAGGATTATTTGTTCTAGCTCTGTGAAGAATGCTTGTGTTACTTTGATAGGGATTGCATTGAATATGTAGATTGCTTTGGGTAGTATCGACATTTTAACAATATTTGCTCTTCCTATCCAGGAGCATGGAATCTTTTTCCATTTTTTTTGTGTCTTCTTCAATTTCTTTCATAAGTTTTCTATAGTTTCCAGTGTATAGATTTTTCACCTCTTTGGTTAGATTTATTCCTAAAGTATTTTTTGGTTTTTGGTGCAACTGTAAATGGGATCCATTCCTTGATTTCTCTTTCTGTTACTTCATTGTTGGTTTATAGGAATGCAACAGATTTCTGTGTGTTGATTTTATATCCTGCAACTTTGCTGAACTCATGAATCAACTCTAGCAGTTTTTTGGCAGAATCTTTTGGATTTTCTATGGAAAATATAGAGTATCATGTCATCTGTGAAGAGTGAAAGTTTGACCTCCTCCTGGCCAATTTGGATGCCTTTTATTTCTTTGTGTTGTCTGATTGCAGAGGCTAAGACTTCCAATACTATGTTGAATAATAGTGGTGAGAGTGGACATCCCTGTCTTGTTCCTGACCTTAGGGGGAAAGCTCTCAGTTTTTCCGCATTGAGGATGATATTAGCATTGGGTTTTTCATATATGGCTTTTATGATCTTGAGGTATGATCCTTATATCCCTACTTTCTTGAGGGTTTTTATCAAGAAAGGATGCTGTATTTTGTCAAATGCTTTGCATCTATTGAGAGGATCATGTGGTTCTTGTCCTTTCTTTTATTGATGAGATGAATCATGTTAATTGATTTGCAGATATTGAACCAGCCCTGCATCCCAGGTATAAATCCCACTTGGTCGTAGTGAATACTTTTTTTAATGTATTGTTGGATTTGGTTGGCTAATATCTTGTTGAGGATTTTTGCATCCATGTTCATCAGGAAAATTGATCTATAGTTCTCCTTTTTAGTGTGGTCTCTCTGGTTTTGGAATCAAGGTAATGCTGGCTTCATAGAAAGGGTTTAGAAGTTTTGCTTCCATTTCTATTTTTTGGAACAGCTTCAAGAGAATAGGTGTTAACTCTTCCTTAAATGTTTGGTATAATTCCCCTGGAAAGCCATCTGGCCCTGGACTCTTGTTCTTTGGCAGATTTTTGATTACTAATTCGATTTCCTTACTGGCTATGGGTCTGTTCAAATTTTCTATTTCTTTCTGTTTCAGTTTTGGTAGTGTGTATGTTTCTAGGAATTTGTCAATTTCTTCCAGATTACCCATTTTATTGGCATATAATTGCTCATAATATTCTCTTATTATTGTGTTTATTTCTGTTGTGTTGGTTGTGATCTCTCCTCTTTCATTCTTGATTTTTTTTATTTGGGTCCTTTCCTTTTCTTCTTGATCAAATTGGCTAGTGGTTTATCAAGTTTGTTAATTCTTTCAAAGAACCAGCTTCTGGTTTCATTGATCTCTTCTAGTGTTTTTTGTTTTTGTTTTTGGTTTTGGTTTTGGTTTTGGTTTTGGTTTTGGTTTCTATAGCATTAATTTCTGCTCTAATCTTTATTATTTCCTGTATTCTGCTGATTTGGGGTTTTATTTGCTGTTCTTTTTCCAGCTCCTTAAGGCATAAGGTTAGGTTGTGTATCTGAGATCTTTCTTCCTTCTTTAGGTAGGCCTGGATTGCTGTATACTTTCCTCTTATGACTGCCTTTGCTGCGTTCCAGAGGTTTGGGGTTGTGGTATTATCATTTTCATTGACTTCCATATACTTTTTAATTTCCTCTTTAACTGCTTGGTTAGCCCATTCATTCTTTAGTAGGATGTTCTTCAGTCTCCCAGTATTTGTTACCTCTCCAAATTTTTTCTTGTGATTGATTTCGAGTTTCATACCTCGAATATATGCATGGTATGGTCTCGATCTTTTTGTACTTACTTAGGGCTGATTTGTGTCCCAGTATATGGTCTGATCTGGAGAATGTTCCACGTGCACTGGAGAAGAATGTATATTCCTCTGCTTTAGGATGAAATGTTCTGAATAAATCTGTTAAGTCCATCTGGTCCAGTGTGTCCTTCAAAGCCATTGTTTCCTTGTTGATTTTTTGATTAGATGATCTGTTCATTGCTGAGTGGGGTGTTGAAGTCTCCTACTAATATGGTATTACTCTCAATGAGTTTATGTTTGTGATTAATTGATTTATATATTTGGGTTCTCCCATATTTGGCGCATAAATATTTACAATTGTTAGGTCTTCTTGGTGGATAGACCCCTTGATTATGATATAATGTCCTTCTGCATGTCTTGATACAGTCTTTATTTTAAAGTCTGGCTTTATAAGTATGGCTACTCCGGCTTTCTTTTGTTGACCATTAGCATGATAGATGGTTCTCCATCTGCTTATTTTCAATCTGAAGGTGTCTTTAGGTCTAAGGTGGGTCTCTTGTAAACAGCATATAGATGGATCTTGTTTTCTTATCCATTCTGTTCCCCTATGTCTTTTGATTGGAACATTGAGTCCTTTGAAGTTTAGAGTGAGTACTGAAAGATATGAATTTATTGCCATTATGATGCTTGTACAGTTGGAGTTTCTGGTGGTGTTCTCTGGTTCTTTTTAATCTTTTGTTGCTTTTGGTATAGATATAGATATATCTATATATCTATATCTATATCTGTATATATCTATATATCTATATCATATATCTATATATATCTATATATCATATATCTATAGATATATATGATATATAGATATATATATTCATCTTTTCTCCCCTCAGAAAGTCCCCCTTAAAATTTCTTGCAGGGATGGTTTAGTGGTCACAAACTCCTTTAATTTTTGTCTGGAAAACTTTTTATCTTTCCTTCTATTTTGAATGACAGCCTTGCTGAATAAAGAATTCTTGGCTGCATATTTTTCTGATTCAGCACATTGAATATATCCTGCCACTACTTTCTGGCCTACCAAGTTTCTGTGGATAGGTCTGCTGCAACCCTGATCTGTCTACCCTTGTAGGTTAAGGACTTTTTTTTTCCTTGCTGCTTTCATGATTCCCTCCTTGCCTGAGTATTTTATGAATTTGACTATGATATGCCTTGTTGATGGTCAGTTTTTGTTGAATCTAATGGGGGTCCTCTGTGCTTCCTGGATTTTGATGTCTGTGTCTTTCCCCAGGTTAGGAAAGTTTTCTGCTATGATTTGCTCACATAATCCCTCTTCCCCTATTTGTCTCTCTTCCTCTTCTGAGACCCCTATGATTCTGATGTTGTTCCTTTTTAATGAGTCACTGATTTCTCTAATTCTTAAATTGTGCTCTTTTGCCTTAATCTCCCTCTTTTTTTTCTGCTTCATTATTCTCCATAAGTTTGTCCTCTGTATTGCTGATTCTCTGTTCTGCCTCATTCATCTTTGTCGCCACGGCATCCGTCCATGATTGCAGCTCAGTTATAGCATTTTTTATTTCATCCTGGCTAGTGTTTACTTCTTTTATCTTCACAGGAAGGGATTCTAATCTATTTTCAACTCCAGCTAGTATTCTTATTATCGTGATTCTAAATTCTGGTTCAGATATCTTGCTTGTATCTGTGTTGGTTAAATCCCTGGCTGTCATTTCTTCATGCTCTTTCTTTTGGGGTTAATTCCTTTGTTTCATCATTTTGAATGGAGAAAATGAATTAACGAGGTAGAAAAATTAAAATTAAAAAATTAAAATTAAAAAAATATTAAAATTAAAAATTAAAAGCACACACACACAAAAAACTGAATAAATGGTGCTAGATCCTAGGTGTGTTTTGGTCTGGGTGTTGAAAGTGGTGTGATAGATTAGTGAAAAAAGGGGGAAAAAGGAAAAAAAAAAAGGAAATCATTTGAGAATTTGAAAAAATGAGTACACTGAAGTAGGCTAAAATGAAATAATGGGAGTAAAATAGAATTTGAAAAAAAATACAAAAAAGTAAAGAATACAGTAGAAAAAATTAAAGAAAATTTTTTTAATAAAAATTAACAATAAAAATGAATTTTTTCTCTTTCTGTATTCAAGAAAAAGAAGTGAAAAAGAGAAAAAAAAAAGAAAAGAAAGAAAATTGAATAGATGGACTTGCTAACAGATTGGAATAGGACTGAAATTACTTCGTTTTCTCCTAGAAGTCAGACTATGAAGCGCTTTATAGTCCATAAAGTAAGCAGGCAGTGAGTCTTGGGTTCTTGAAGAGTGAGGTTGGCCCAGTTGGGCAGGGCTTAGTGTAAAGGCTCCGTTCTCCACTAGATGGCGCTGCTAGCCTACTGGGGTGCAGTGTTATGGTGCTCATAAGTGCATGTGTGTATGCGCATGCGCGGGAGTGGTGAAAATGGTGTCACCCAGCTACCCAGTCCCTAGTATCAGAACTCTGTTCTCCCTGATCAGCAATCGCGCACCTGTCCTCTGTCTTCAGCTTTCATCAACTCCCTGCTTCTTCACTGTCTGTGACCAGGCCCCAGGTAGTACCTCTCTCCCGAGTTTTGTCTCAGATGAGGCTGTTTTCCCCGGCCCCTTACTTCTGAAGGACTGTGGTTTGGACCTACTCTGCCCCTCTGCAGGAGGGTCTCAGCAAGTAATGGCTGAATGCCGGCTGCACCCAGGAACACTTGCTGGACCCTGCTGCTTCTAGTGCCCCGACACTGAGGCCAGGTGCTAGCCCGCCCTAGAAAAAGTTTGCGAGATAGCGTAGCAGCAGCATTTCAGTTATTATGGAAAATCACACACATCTGGCACCAGGCTTCACCCTTAACGACCTTGTTCCAGCACCAGTGAATGTGGCCTTTCTCTGGGGTCTGTTGGGACCAGGTGGCCTCAACAGTCTCTACCAAATGTCTTTCCAGCAGTGGAACCGCTTTTTCCTGTGTGGCCCAAGGACCTCCCGGACCCCACTCTGCTCCTGGGGATTCACCCTTCCCACCAGAGCACTGCCAGGTATTGAGCTGGGGAGTTGCAGATTCTGCACTCCCCTTATTTACAGTCTTAATGGAATTTAAACCATCTCCTTTCTCCTTTCTCCCTTTTTAGTTTAGTCCCTGTGACTGTTTCCAATTTTCCACTTCCTCCCCAGCTGCTTTTGGGGAGGGGTGTTTTTCCCATATTCTCCCCCCGCCCCCAGTCTCCGTCCTCTCGCCGCCTGCAAAAGCGGCTCCCTGCCCACCACGGCTTCTCTCTCCCTAAGTTCACCTCTCCGCACCCAGTACCTGCTGAATTCTGTGGTTCAGGTTGTGCAGATTGTTGTGATAATCCTCAAATCAGTTTTCTAGGTGTGCAGGATGGTTTAGTGTTTTTCTGGGTGTATTTCATGGATGCAAGACACACAAAAAAATTCCATGCTGTTCCACCATTTTGCCTCCTCTAGTCTTTTACTTTTTAATGTGTTTGTCTAAAAATCTAACTTAGGCAATGCCTGTTCGGCAGTCACTCTCATCCCAGTTTTTTGGTGTAAAAGTACAAAGTTGGCTATGAAATGAGCACACAAAATTAAAAATAGTAGAGATGAATAGTCTGTCACTACATGTTTTTTTGATATCATGTTAGTCATGACTTTGGGCTTTTCTGTACAATTTCTTTTTTGAGAGAAAGTGTGAGCAGGGGAGAGGGACAGAGAGAGAGGAGAGAGAGAATCTCAAGCAGTCTCCACGTCCACCTCAGAGCCTGATGTGGGGCTGCATACCACCACTGTGAGATCATGACTGGAGAGGAAATCAAGAGGCTGATGCTCAACTGACTGAGCCACCCAGGAACCCTATATTGTCTAACTTTTGAAAATATGCTCTATCAGAAGAAGGGCACTGTGTTTAGAAATGAATTATTTCCCCAGTTTATTGAATCTGTTTTTAAAACATTGAGAAGTGAACTTTCTTTAGCACAGCCTTCAGCCTTTCTTTAATCAACTACAGGCATGTGGATGATGAATATCCAATAACTGTCCACTTAGAAGTGACAGAGAGTTGAATACACATTGTAGGTCTTGGCAAAAAAAAAAAATGAGACTCATCCATTTAGATTTTCCAATGAAGAAATATAAGAAAAAAAAAGAAGAAAAAACCCTATACTGAAGAAACATTACAGTTGCAAATATTTGACAAAATTTCAGTGATACACTTTGGTTTATTTTATTCATGGATTCAGTAATATTTACTGATGTATATATTTAGTTCAGCTTCAGGCCCTAAACTAAGGTGATGGAAAATATAAAAAGTTCTTCCAGATTCTTTCTACTTTTCTTACAACAAACTAAGAAGTTATATGCAGTCACTTAAAGCAAGTGAAATCATATCCCTACAGATGTGTAGGAACATCCTATATTAAATTTATTGCTGATTTTATTCATATTTCTACCAAGTTTTCCTTTCTTATGGTCATCTTGAGTTCAAATGGAGACCTTAGTAGATTTAGAAAGCTACTAAGAAGAGAGTCAGAGGCCTTTGAAAGAACAGTAAGTGCATCAAAGTAAGTGTGCAAATTTGTGAAATGTCGCTTTCTTTTGAAGCTATGAAGTCTAATAGTAGAAAGCATAGAAATGAATTAAGGTTAAAACATTTCAGGGGTGCCTGGGTGGCTCAGTTGGTTAAGTGTCTGACTTTGGCTCAGCTCATGATCTCACAATTTGTGGGTTAGAGTCTTGCATCAGGCTCTTAGCTGCCAGTGCTGAGTCTGCCTCAGATCCTCTATTCCCCTCTTTCTCTGCCCGCCCCCTCAAAAATAAACATTTTTTAAAAATTCATGGCACCATTTGATCAGATGACAGAGAAGACTGAGATGGGATAAATACATTTATGAAGCATAAGGAAGACAGAGGATAGAATTTAATATGGCTATATTAATGCTACCTGTAAATATTACCTATTTTGACAACGTATGAGAATGATGAAAATAACAATAATAGTAGCAGGTAGTATTTGTTAGGTTTTTATTTTATACCATAATTCTAAGTGCTTTACATATATTACCTCAACTAATTCTTATACTAACTGTATAACTACCATCAGTGTCATAATATGAATGGAGGTGCAAACATAGGCACAAATCAATGAAGTACTCTCCAAATATCACCTTGTAAGGCTGCTGAGGCTAAATCCACTCATCTTTGAAGGAGAAGAGTGTAGTACAGTGTTTTCACACAACTGACAAATCCTCAGAGAGCAAAAGAACTATTTACCATTACTGTGGAAAGACCAACATGCTTTTAATACCAATAATTTTGTAAGACCCAAGTATTTATATTAGAATAATACATAGCTTCACATAGCTTCCATACTAAGGGACTGAAGAAAGGTGATACTAAGTTTATTATTTCCCTTAAGATTTTGACTTAATGAGGTGCCATTTTTCTTTCACCTTGAGTTGTGTTGATCCTAAATGTCTTTTGCTCCATGAGAACCCACCACAAAATTCTCTTCTAGAGCACCAAAGTATATCATTACATCTTAGACTTGATGTATGCAGTATGTAGAATAAAGAAAACAGCATTGAGATTTCTGTGACCTGATTTCTAACCTTGGCTCTTCTGTTATGATCACGTGCAAGTCACTTGGCCTCCCCTGGGCCTTAGTTTAGTCATCTGTAAAATGAAGGGGTTGATTAGAGATCTCTACAGCCCATTTCCAGCTCTAAAACATGATTCCTCTTCCTAAGCAAAAGGGAAGCCAGTGAACAGTCAAAAAATACTTATCTTCCATAACTTTCCACTGATTTAAATAAGATTATAATTGCTTTGAAAGTGCCAGAAAAACCAGTAATATTTTATTTGGAATGTTTCAGTTCAGTAAGCTTTTTTTGTGAGTGAAGCAGGTTAACATCTTTATTTTTAATTTATGGATTCATCTATTAAATACTTTCAATATGAAAGCATTACTCTAGTTGATTAACAGGAACCCACTAAAAAACACTGATTTAATCATTCATTTATTCGGTAGATAAGGCACAACAATAGGTGCAAAGTGATAAGATGAATCAGGCATTTATAAATGAATAATAATTGCTAATTATCGGGCACCATTGACATGGAAGTTATTTTGCATGCATTGCATCACTGATTCTTAACAGCATCTCTGCACAACACATATGGGCTTTAGCAAACACATAGGTAAACTGAGATTATAGAATTTTTAAGTAGCAAAATTGAGAATAGAACCCACGTCTGTCTCTAAATCATGTGCTCTGCTTATTATAACATATTACCTCTCCTTAATATCTGAAGATTACTCCCCCACCCTCCCCGCACCCCCCACTTTATCATCAAGGGTCCTGAGAAACCACGGAAGAATTCAGCCTAATTATTGTAATGTACAATTACAGCTTTTCATGATACAATTTAAACACAAGCTTATCAAAACAGCTAAATAAAGGTTACGATGTGAGGAGATCATTTTAGGTTGAAGGAGAGATTAGTCCAAGAGAGTTTGTCATTCATTTCTAGACAGCTGGCATCATGAATTCCACCCACTTGCCTCTGTGTGAGTCCATCTGTGTCTGTTGAGAGAACTGTTTTAAATTTCCCATTTTCCAGGTCAACCGTTATATCACAATCCAAAGGAAATTGTCTGGCTCCATAATGTGGCTTAGCAGAAAGCAATATGTAATATTCTGTGAGCCACATATGGTTTGAGGGTTGTAGGATGAATATCACTATGAGATTCTGGATCCAATGATATTGAAAAAAAATCTGTTTTTCTCAATTCCGTGTGTTTTCAAAGATTGGAACAAGAATGTTTGGTTTCCAACCTGACTATATAAAAGTGATTGCCTGATGTTCTCCAATTCAACCAAATCATGCAACAAAATTGAAAAGCCCACAAATAAAACAATTTCAAAAATTGCACCTATGGAGAAATTCATACCTAAAGGAAAAGATTGAATTCCCATTACTTAAATTAGCTCTTAATGTAGCTTTGATACACATCTTTTCTGGTGATATCATTGAGTAGTATGCTTCAATACACATCAGAAACAAAGCACCCCTTTCTTATTATTCCCATTACATAATGCCCATAACAATAATGAAATTGAATGCAGTCCTCAGCTTTTCTTTTTTTCTTTTCTTTTCTTTTCTTTTCTTTTCTTTTCTTTTCTTTTCTTTTCTTTTCTTTCCTTTTCTTTTCTTTCTCTTTTTTCTTTTCTTTTCCTTTCTTTCCTTTCCTTTCCTTTCCTTTCCTTTCCTTTTCTTTTCTTTTTTCTTCTATTGGGAAAGCACATGGCTTGCATAAGGGAAATACTATTGTAACTTAGTTTCAGAAAGAAAGCAATCATTGTGTTTGGAATTGTTGTAAATCTATGCTAGTTATATATGATATTCAGAATTTTGGTCAAATGGAATAAATCACTCATCTGATAGGCTTCTACAAGAAGGGAACTACTTGCATGGAAGACCCAGGGATTAGAGCAGAGTATCAATCTAGCAATGTGAGCACTATTCCCTTTACAGGAAGCAAGAGACATTCAGAGAAGTGCTGAAAGCTGAGGCTGCCCAGATACATTTTTTTTCCTCAGCTACATTTTTGATAGAGTCTTGGAAAAAAACTCATTTCCTCTGTTGACCTTCTGACTTTCTATTTAAGAAATAGTTCTGAATTCTGACTCCTAATTAAACTAGTAATGCTGTCAATAAAAAAATATATATGTATTATATATATGCATATATGTATATATGTATATATATACAAAATATATATATGTATATAGATAAAAAATATATATGTAATATACAGCTTCCTGGTAAATTTGCTACCAAAAAAAAATGCTTTGAAAGCAGTGTGTGTCACCAGCTAGAAAAACATACAAGTAGCCTTATGAACAGTTATCAGTGTTTTCTCTGTTAGTCCTTTCGAGAGTAATTTTCCATGCCTCCTGCACTTCTTCACATTGTTGGCCTAAGAGAATAAAATGCATGTCATCATGTTCACTTAGAGATTAATCACATAAAATTGAACAGATTGCTGAGTGGGTCAGGGTATGATGCATTTCTTTCAGACCTATTGCTTTGTTTCCTTCAGATCCTTTATATTTGAGCAAATTGCTATTCTGTGAAGTGGATTTACGGAATTAAGATGATCAAGGCTGCATAATTTGACTAAGGACAGATTTAGAAAATTATATTTTCTCCTAGCTGAAATCTGGATTATTGCTCAAAGCCATGACATTCTCATTATGTAATTAGGATGCTTGGCCAATTCTTATCTTAGTGCTGGTATTCCAATTTCAAGCTTGAACCACCTTTTAAACTACCCCCCTCTTAGTCATTTTAAATCCTTTGTATTCAAAATATAACTCCAAATCTTATTTCACAAGAAAAATAGAGATATCCAATGAGAGGATCCTCATCTATATGGCTCCCCACATCCTAAAGTCAATTTCACTTGGTCCCCAGAATGCAATGTACTTCTGATCAGATCTATTTTCCATCTCCCCCTAGGACTCTGCTCTGGCAGCTACCCCTTTTCTGTCTTGGACATTCTTTTTCTGGTCTTGTTCTCACTCTACTTTTTCCTTTGACATGCTCAGATAATTCATATAGTCACAGGTTACAAAACCACACCTAGAAATAAAACAAAAGGCAAATAAACCAAAGTGAAGCTCTTTAACTCTAGGTCCCTCTCTAGTTATGTCTTCTTTCTCTTCTCTTTTTCCAAACCAAAAAGTTTGAATGAATGGTCTGAACTCACTGTCCTCTTTTTTTCTGTGCTTATTACTTCATTAGTGTATAATGCAGCAATGTGCAGAGATCTTAAATATAGCCTAATGGATTTGACCAATCTGCATGCCCAAGTAACCACTACTCCAAGATGTAGAACATTTCCATCACCTCTAAAAGTTTCCTCTTCCCCTTTTTCAGTAAATCCCTGCCCTTCACTTCCCTACAATCACTTCCATGATTCTTTTAACTGTAGATTATATATTTCTTGTATTTTTCCCTTCAACTTTTCAAACAACTTCAAATATAGAAATTAGCATAGTACAGAAACTTTTTTTAAAATTATTTAAAATTAAATTGTCAACATATTGCCTCATCAAGTCTGAATATTTTAGTATGTTTTTTTTCCTCCAGGGAAAACATTTTCATGCAGGACCACAATGCAGCCATCAGAGCTAGGAAATTAGTATTAAAGCATCACTAACATCTAACTCCCAGGATCCATTCAAGTTTCACCCATAAATGCCATTATAGCAAAAGGATCCAGTTCAAGATCACACACATTTAGTTGTATGTCTCTGTAGTCTCCTTTAATCTAGAACAACTCCTCAGTCTTTCCTTGGCTTTCATTACTTTGACATCTTTATAAAATGCAGGCCAGTAGTTTTATAAAATATCTCCCAATTTGGTTTGTCTGGCATTTCCTCATGAGTCAGTTCAGGCCAGGTATGTTAGGACTATCACAGGAGGGATTTTGTGTTCTCATTGTATCCTGTCAGTGGCTCATGACTTTAATTTGTCCCATTATTGATGATGTTCACATTGATCACTTGATTAAGGTGCTAACTTCCAGGCTTCTCTGCTGTAAATTACTCTTGTTCCCTTTGTAATTAGTTAATATCTTGTGAGGAGGTAATTTGAGCCTATGTAAATATCTCATGCCTCATCAAAGTTTCAAATTATGCATTTCTTTATTTACATTTGTACAGACTCTGTATTTTAATTTTATTCAATGGATTAAAATCTTTTCCCATAATTATTTATTTTAATGTTCATATTGGCAAAGATTTGGCCAGTGACAGTTCCTTCAAGCTGGCTTCTTTATTTTTTGACATGTCTTCATAATTTTTTGATGCTTACTTCCTGGCATAACAGAAGATCCAGACTCCCCTTTTACTGCCCTAGGCCTGGAATCAAATATTTCTCCAAGGAGCCTTGATTACTTTTAGAGGAAAATATAGCAGTAAGCAAAATCTGCTTATTCTTATGGCTAATAGTGTATCACTGCTTCCAGTTTCCCTCAGTGGACAGACTGGGGAATATATACAAGTGTATACACACAGACACACACAGGCACACACACATTCATTTGTATCTGTTTGCATTTTGTTTATATATGAAAAATTCAGAGTTCACACTGAAACTTCCAATTCCAATCCAACACCATATGGTTCATGTTAGTTTACTCTATTTCCTATTTGTTACCCCTTTCTCTGATAGTAAGAAATAGATCCTCATTATCCTTGAAATTTTTTACTTATCTGATGAACTCTCCTCTATGTAAGCAACATCATTCATGGCATGCCCTTTCCCTTCCCCTGGAAGTCTTCCTTAATGCCACACTCACTCCGACAACCTGTGCCACACTGCCACTACCATGCCGTAGTGAGACCCCATTCAAGGCCTCCCCACCCCGAACTGCATGGTCCTCCTTCTCACGCCACTGTTGATCCAGTGTTCTGTACTGGCAGCTCCCACCCCTTACACATGGATGCTCTCTTTACTTTGCCTATGCTCTGACGCCTACTCCAGGCCTCTGTACTGGGTGGAAGAGTGTTTCACTTTGCCTGGCACCAAAAACCCATGATGGGCCATCATCCACAGCCTTGTCAACACGGAGGTCCTTTCACCCGTACTTGGCCTTTGACACTTGTACCTCACACCCTACGCTGCAGCTGCCTTCCCATCACTCTCCTCACCCCACATGTGCTCGAACATGCTGCATATTGCCACTGCAATCTGTCTTCACCCAGGCCTTAGTCTGCTGCCTTTCTGGCTTGGCCCCCACACAAGACTTTGGTTGAATTCTTCAGGAAAGGAAGGGAATATAAAGGAAGTATTATGAGCTTAATTGTTGTTTCCCTGTAGCTGCCACTTCATAGTTTGAATCTCTAACCTCCAATGTAACTGTATGTGGAGATTAAACCTTTAAAGAAGTAATTAAGGTTAATGAGGTCATAAGGATGGGGCCCTAATCCAATTAAAAATCGTGTCCTTATAAAAGGAAGAGACAATAGGGATGTCTATGCACAAAGAAAAGGTTATCTGAGAACCTAGCAAGAAGGTAGCCATCTAGAAGCCAAAGAGAGAGGCCTCAGGAGAAGCCAAACCTGCCAACACTTTACTCTTGAACTTCTAGCCTCTCAGAACTGTGAGAAATAGACTTCTGTTGTTTAAGCCACTCAATATGTGGTGTTTCAGTATGTGAGTCCTAGAAGACTAATACAAGAAGAGAAACATAAGAGGAAAAGGAAAAAGAAAGTACTTCCGCTATATTTTACTTTAGGCCATAAGCTGCTTCAGTCCCGCAACTGGGTTGCTCAGTCGGTTAAGTGACTGACTCTTAGTTTTGGCTCAGGTCATAATCTCATGGTTTGTGGGACTGAGCCCCACGTCAGGCTCTGTGCTGACAGCAAGGTGCCTGCTTGGGATTCTCTCTCACCCTCTGTTCCTCCCCTGCTAGCCCTCTTTCCCTCTCTTTCTCTCAAAATAAATAAATAAACTTAAAAAAAACCCAAAACCTTCAGTTCTTATGATGGTTCTGGGCCTACTTTTCCCAAGGTCATTAGGTGTTTTCAAATCTAAATGAATAATTTTAATGGACATCACTCTAATACTTAACACTGTCAACTGCTCCCTCTTTCTTTTTAAAAAATTTACCTATCCATATCTATTTATTTTCCTTTTTAAAAGTTAGAAAAGATTCAGCTTTATTGAGATATAATTAACATATAATAGTGTCTAAGTTTAAGATGTACAATGTGTTGATTTGATTATATATTGCAAAACAGTTACCACCATAGATTAGCTAACACCTCCACATCACATAATTACTATTTCATTTTGTGGTGAGACAATTTAAGATCTATTCTCTTAGCAATTTTAAACATAAAACATGTATAATATAGTATATAATAAATATATCATACAGTATCATAAACTATAATCACCATATGTACATTAGATCCTCAGAACTTATCCATCTTATAACTGGAAATTTGTACCCTTTGACCAACATCTCCTCTTTTCCTTCACTCTCCAGTCCCTGGTAACCACCATTCCTATCTTATACCACTTATAAAAATTACCTTGAAATAGATTAAAGACTTAGACCTGACACCATAAAATTCCTAGAAGGGAACATAGAAAAAAATTCCTTTACAATGGTCTTGGCAGTGATTTTTTTGGATACAACACGAAATGCATAAGCAACAAAAGCAAAAATTAGTAAGTGGTACTACATACAACTGGAAAGTTTCTGCACAGCAAAGAGACAACCAAAAAATGAAAAGGCAGCCTACAGAATGGGAGAAAATGTTTGCAAATAATGTATCTGATAAATTGTTAATATTCAAAATATGCAAGGAACTCCTAAAGCTCAGTAGCAAAAAAAAAAAACAAAAATAAACAATACATTAAAGAATGAGCAGAGAAACCAAATAGACATTTTCCCAAAGAAGACATACAAATATCCAACAGTTACATGAAATGTGCTCAACATCACTAATCATCAGGGAAGTGCAAAACAAAACCACAACGATATATCACCACACAACTGTGAGGATGGCTGGCACCAAAAAGACAAGACAAAAAGACATGAGATAAAGGGGTGCCTGGATGGCTCAGTTGGCTAAGCATTGAACTCTTGATCTCAGGTCAGGTCTTGATCTCAAGATTGTGAGTTTGAGCCCCACACTGGGTTCCACACTGAGCATGAAGACTGCTTAGGAAAAAAAAAGATAAGAGATAACAAATATTGGCAAGGATATGGAGAAAAGAGAATCCTTTGCACTGTTGGTTGAAATGCAAATTGGTACAGTCACTATGGAAGACAGTATACAGTTTCCTGAAAAAAATAAAAAAATAGAGCTACCATATGATCCAGGAATCTCACTTTTGGGTATCTATTCATAGTAAATGAAAACAAGATATTGAAGAGATTTCCTGCACTATCCATGTTTATTGCAACATTATTAACAATAGTCAAGGTATATAAACATACCTTTTTGTCCATCAACAGACAAATGGATAAAGAAGATGTATGTGTGTCTAGACACACACACACACACACACACACACACACACACACACACACACACACACTGGAATATTATGCAGCCATGAGAAAGAAAGAACTCTTGCCATCCGAGACAACAGGATGGATGTTGAGGGTATTAAGTGAAGTAAGTCAGAGAAAGACAAATGCTGTATGATATCACTTATATGTGGAACCTAAAAATATACCATCCTTCTTAAATTAACAGGTTGTATTGATTAAGTGGACCTTGCCATTTTAGCATCAAGAAGTACATGCTCCCTTCATAACCTCTATCTCATAAACCAATAACCTTTTTTATTCTCAGCATAAGATTATTTTTAATAGATTAAATCAATTGTGGTTATTAGTTATTAAAGAGTAGGTTTTAAGGCATTAAAAAAGGAAGATCATAGATTTCATAAGATAGGTTTGTTTCTCAGACTACTTTTATTCATGATTCATGTTGCCCTGTTGTGCCCATAAATCCACAGAATCCTTTGTTTTTCCTTGGCACTTAAAGCATCTTCTCAATAACTAGGGCAATGTTTTTGGCTTCCAAAATTTCTCTTCTTGGTCTCTGAGAGGGCACATAGCATCAGTGCAAACAATATCAAGAAAGAAAATGCTTTCTTATCTGTGATTCTCTTTGTAGTGACCACTGGCAGGGAAGCCAGGCAATGACTGCTGCAAAGAGTAGACTCTTAATTACCCAAGAAACTTAAATAAGTGAGCTTTAGCAGCAACTCCCTTAAAACTGCCTAATTAGAAGTACTGACCTGTCTGCTGGCAAGTTAGGAGGCCCTGTGTACTTTTGTGAGGCTAAAGACACATGGGACCCAGGCCACTGCCTGTCAGGAAAAGGCTTTTATCTGTCTCAGGACAAAGGAGTATCTCAAAGAGCATCACCCAGCCCAAGTCAGTGGTCTAAACAGTGGGCTTCTTTACCTGTGTGTGTTTTATGATACTTTAAATTACAGAGAGTCATATAAAACATACTATATATGTTTTTTCCTTATACTTGCTTCCCCTCTTGACACCTCTAGTTCAATTAATGACACCAACATTTAATAGTTGGCTAAATTTAGTAATCCTTTTTTCTTTCTTTCTTCCACATTCAGTCAGTAACTATCTCTTACTGGTATTATCTCCATAATATATCTCATATCATCTTATCAGTCAACTGCTTTCTATTCCCACTGTTAGCAGCCTTAGTTCAGACCCCCATCCTTTCTTAGTTGGATTATTGAAATTCTGTATTGGCTCTTTCCCCTCTTCTGAGAGCTAATGGCCTATTTGGAAAGAGCCATTATCAGGATATTTGATGGTATTTGATGGGTTGTGTGTGTACACACACACACACACACACACGATTAGTGGTTGGAGATGACACTTGTCAGCCCCAAGCTCAACATTTCCCATTATCCCCAGCGACGTAATAACACAACAAGAAAATAAGAATGTAGGAAATATGGCTGTTATGGCTCATTTTATGTGTCAACTTGACTGGCCACAAAATGGCCAAATTAAACATTATTTCTGGGTTTTTCCATAAGGGAATTTCTGGATTAGATTACCATTTGAATCAGTGGACTCAATAAAGTAAATCCCCCTCCCCATTGTGGATAGTTACCATCCAATCCACTGAAACAAAAAGGCAGACAAAGGCAACAAAAGGCAGAGGAAGAAGGAATTCACCCCTTTTTGCTTCTTGAATTTCTGCTTGCATTGGAATAGCTCATCTTTTCCAGCCCTTGGACTGGGAGTTAAGCCATTGGCTTTCTTGTAGGCCTTCAGACTTGAACTGAATTACATCACAGGCTTTCCTGGGTCTCCAGGTTGCAAGTGCCAAATCATGGGCCTTCTCAGATTCCACGATTGTGTGAGCCAATTCCTCATAATAAGTTCATAATAAATCAATCTCTCTCTCTTCCTCCCTCGTGTGTGTGTGTGTGTGTGTGTGTGTGTGTGTGTACGTGTGTGTGTGTGTGTATCTCTTACTGGCTCTGTTTCTCTGGAGAACCCTGACTACTACAGAATGGTAGAATTGTTCCTCTGTACATGAATTCAGTTACTTAAATTGTTTGTCTTGTGACATGCAAGCACTAGTTTTTTCATTTAGATAGAATTTAAAAATAAAGAATACATATTGTAGACAATCCTACTACTACTAAGTTCAAATATGTATTCTCTTACCCAATGCCAACTCTCTTTCCTAGCTCCCCAGCACCATGGTGGCTCATCTGAATTGCATATAGACTATATGGAATCATTGTACATCTTTATTTTTATTTTTTAAAATTTATATATGTATTAATTTTTGTCTTTGAAAGTATACTTTTAGTTTCTAAGACCATCATTTTTTTATTTTATTTTTAATTTATTTTTTAAATATAATTTATTGTCAAATTAGCTAAAATACAATGTATATAGTATGGGGAGTGTGTATATAGTATATATATAGTATGTATATAGTATGTATATTGTTTGGGGAGTATATTCCCATGATTCATCGCTTACATACAATATCCAGTGCTCTTCCCAACAAGTGCCCTCCTCAGTGTCCATCACCCATCTTCCCCTCCCCCTACCCCCAACCCCCATCAACTATTTCACTAGAGAAAGGCCCTCTGCATTTTGTTGTTTTCTGGATCTGAGTGTCTTTACATCTTGGTCAGGCACTTTTATGTTTAGGTTCTTGCCTGCTACTCTACTGGAGGATTATCAGTACAGATGTGGAATCTGACGGGGACTAAGGCATGCATCAAAGATGAGTATAGCCAGGAGTTCTGAGTAAAACAGACATGATCAAGCAAAAATAACACTATGACGATTAAATGAAGTTATGTATGTATGGAGAGGGATCCTTGTTCAGTACTTGAATCATAGTAGAATGTCAGTTCATGTCAAAAGAGTTGGTGAGTAGATATCAGAAGTGTTGCACGAATAGGTCACTGCTTGAATGTTGGATGGTGTGTGAGGTTGGCAGCATTGGCATAGTGTGGTGCCTAGGAGGGTGGGTTTAAAGGACTGTCACTGCATAGCCATGTATCCTTTGTGTCTAATACAGTGTTTAATTCATATTATATTCTGGTTGAATGTGTTTGTGTATATAAATTGTTCATTGAATGTATGGAAAATACATAAAATCTTTGGTATTATTTTCCCACTTACTACGGGTACACTTTTTTGATTACTTTGGAAGTCAGTGTGTCATTGTCTCTTTATTACCTATTTCTTATGGCAATTTCCTATCATGGGTGGAAAACTGAATGCATGCATTTCTAGTCTCACATGAGAGATATGCCTTTTTAATGTGACAGTGTTTATAGTGGATCTTTGACTTGGATTCTCTTCTCCATATCAGGTGTTGATTTTCACCTGGACTCAGCTTCAGGATTTAACTAAGTTTCCAAGGCACCTGTAGCATTGTTGTTCCTGGCAGATAAAAACATTCACAATTTTGCTTCCTTTCCCAGTATATTTTGGCAGGTGTCTGAAGAACAGCATATGGGGAGGAGTTTGGGCCCCTATTTTAGTCCAGGTGAAACAGGGGCATTTTCAAAGTTCCTACAGCTTGTTTATATACAGCCATCACTTTATGACACTTGAACCCTAAGGCAAAGAAGCAACCAACTTCCCCACAGATTTCTCACTGTCTAAGCAGATGGGTGTGATCTTAAGCAGCCAACAGCGCACATATGCTAATGTTGAAAGGAAGGTACTGAGCCAAGAATGACTGCAAAAGCCTGTCTCTTCATACCTTCTCTCTCAGGTGGCAACAGTAAATATGGGCCCTCTGTAGGATTAATTAAATAAAATGAAAAGCACAGTCAAATATTAAGGGATGAAATAGAAGTTACTGTGTGGAAGAATGTCTGATGGTGATTTGATCTCAGTGGGAAATGCTGGAGAAAATTCCTGACAAAATTTTCATTAGGACATCATCAAATTGGTCAGCATGTGTTTCCAACTATTAGTTAGATACTACAGCAAATGTAAACCATAAAAAAACACATGGGACCAAGTTTTAGGCCTACAGATACAGTTATTTAAAATAATGTTTGTAAAATGGCAGCTTTTTATTTTGCACATAATACATAGGACTCAAATTACTAAAAGAGCCTTGTGTAATTGAAGATTTTCCCCAAGCATGTTTCAACTGGTAATTTCTTCCTTTCAATGATGGTACTTAATTATCAAAACTTAGCACACACTAAAACACAATCTCTCCTTTTAAAACTTAAAATCTATGATGACACAGTTTTGTGCATTATAATACCATTGAATATCTGTGGGGGTCAGACACCCCCCCTGGGCTTTCTATAATTGTAATATTTCTGTATATTAGTTGAATGAGAAGGAAATGCTCTTTCGTTGGGACAAACAATAAATCATTTGTTAAAGGTCATAATATTCCCACAGATGACAGAATTCAGAAATTCTGATTTCAGTTTCAATTTAAAAATTAGAAACATAAATCATTACAAAATAAAATTTGTTGCCTGTCCTTTAGCCACGTGTATCATGTAAATGTATAGTTTAAATAATTTTTTATTTTCTACATGTAGAATACTTCCAATTATGTTCATACTGTGTTCCAATTACTCTCAAAACAAGCAGGTAATCTTGTTCCTCTCATTACATAAGGAAAGAAGAGGTTTAATGATGTGGATCTCAATCTTCCAAAAAATAGGTTTTCTGTATGAAAAATAAAATTAAATGTTAATTAAAATTATATTCATATTAATATCCATAGACCGTGCATACGGTTGGCACAACTTTCCTGCTACACATAGCACTGAACCACAGCCATTGCTGTTGACTTGCTGTTCACATTGCAGAGTTGCTGGCCAAGAGTCTGGGGCTCATTCAGTTCAGCACAGTTTTACTGGGAGTTTTCACATGGATAAGAATCCACTGCTTTCTGTCTATCATGGGGCATTTCAGATGATCAATACACAGATTATAGAAGCATAATGTAGTGAATCTTAACACGCGGTTTTGTTCATATGTAGATCAAAGTTTGGAAAAGGTGGAAAGACACTGAACCAAGAGTGAGACAATTAAACTTGGTATCTTTTTCTGTACCAAGTACTTGGTATCTTTTTCTGCTGGATGCATGCCGGGCATTCGGTTTCTCAATTTCCATTACTAATATATACGATGAGAGACAGTAATACCAATGCTGCCAAGGGAAGAACTGTTGAGAGGATATGTGCTTGAAAGTTCTTTGCAGATTCTTAAGTGTGGCCTCATTGTCATATATATTTTTTATGGACTGAATGTTTGTGCCCTCAAAAATTCCTATGTTGAAATTCCCATTGTGATCATACTAGGAGGTGGGGCTTTGAGGAGGTAATTAGGTCATGAGAGTAGAGTCTTCATGAATAGGATTAGTGCCCTTATAAGAAGAGGCATGAGAGAGCTTGCTTTTTATCTGTCTTTGCCATGTGACAGAAAGAGGGCTCTTACCAGAACCTGACCATGCTGGCATTCTTCTCTTGGGCTTCCCAGCCTCCAGAAGTGTGAGAAATAAGTGTTTAGGGGCACATGGATGGCTCAGTCAGTGAAGCATCCAATTCTTGATTTCAGATCAGGTCATAATCTTATGGTTTGTGAATTTGAGCCCTGCATCAGGCTCTGAGCTAACAGCACAGAGCCTGCTTGGGATTCTCTCCCTCTTCTCTCTCCGCATCTCTCTCTCCCTCTCTCTCTCTCTCTCTCTCTATCTCAAAATAAGTAATAAAAAAAGGACACTTAATCTGTGGCATTCTTGTTATAGCTACCTGAACTATGACATATCTTGTTGTTATTATGAGACATATTGAGCAGTCAGGGATGATTTTCAGGTTTTTATCTGGAGTAGCACCTTTGATCTCCTGCATTATTTGCCTAAAAACCTATGATACTAGCCTTCTAAAAATATTATATAAATGGCTGTGATGAATATTACACTGAGCTACACCTATTCAACCACTTTGGTTTAGTTGACACCAATATTTCTGATAACCTTTATGGTCTAGTAACTCTTCCAAAGCTCTTCTGTTAATTTGGTTAACCATCTCAAATTGGAATAGTTGAATACCTTTGTATTGTGGACAGGAGAATTTAAAGGTGGCAGTCGCCACTAAAGGCCACTCCTAGGCCAGGTCCAAGAGTTGCAGAAATGACTTTGTGTTTGGTGAGTGAAAACCTCAGTAGCAAGGTACGATGCTACAAAGTTTGGCTAGTATCAGTACTTTGTGTTTAGAACTGTTTTGTGTAGTACGACTGTACAAATGGGCAAAGATAACTAATAAACCAATTAGTAGATGCATCTGTTTCCATACAGGCCATTTGGTTTGGCAACTGGAGAGTAGTCAGGTTAGATGTGGTGATCTTACTTTCATCAATTTGCTTCTGAATGGCATTTGTTCACAATTTCAGCATAATGGTTTGGGGTCTGTGGCTGCCCTACAGGGATGCTAGATGCTGGATAGCGTTGGAGAGCTTCAAACCAAAATGTGCTTCACATCTGGTACACATGTTCTGCAAGGCAAACACCTTGATAATTTCTCGGTTTTGTGACAATTGGATACTGAAATCTTTTTGCCTCCGAACATGGGGCGTATTTTTTCAAGATAATGAACACTAAATTGGGGTTCTCAAATATTTGTGCTGGGTGTGGGAAACTGATTTGTCTCCTCCAATTCTTCATTTACTCTAGTGTTCAGATGATTGTATAGATGCAGTGTTTTCTGCGTCTCAGTGCTTAGGTAAGAGAAATATGTACTTTGGTCGGTTTTGCCATCTATGCACAGCTTTTATTATTTCCACCCCTACGTAAACCTGACTCAGTGATACACATGTTCACACTTCCACACAATGTATTTTAATGCACTTTAACTACTGTAAGGTCATTGGATTTGCAAGCTGGGAAACACTTTGCTTGGTTTAAATGGATAAATTAAGAATGAGTGTGCCAGTGGTAATGAATGACCAAACTAACTTTTCCTATCTCCATCTTTTACTCTGTAAATCATCTATAGCTTACGTCCACAGTGTTATGTTCGTCCTTGACATTTCATTCTATAAGGCTAGTGTCATTATGTGATTGTTAAAATACAGCCATATAAAACATCTGTTTTATTTCAGCATATATAAATATGTGGAAGGAATAACAAAGAAGACGATAGAAACAGAGATAAAAAATTAGGAAAAAGGGGGAAGAGAAAGTAAAGATTGAAAAGGCATACAAAGAGAATGAAGGAATGGTGAGCAGGGAGATGATTTTAATCAGAGAAGTAAGGGATGAAGAGGAGGAAAAAGAACCTTTCTCCTTTCTTTCTATGTTTGGAATAAGTAGTGAGCCTGAACGATTCCAGCTGGCATGGTGATATTCCCTTTTAATATCATTCCATGCCCATCTCCTCAAAAGTTCCACCTCTGAGGCAGAGCCGTATTCATTTGTCCTTCATACTCCTGTGGCTTAGGAATTTCTCTACCTTGTCATCATTGTCTGTCATGCAACTGGGAAAGAGGCTTTTATTATTCTGCTTGGGCTGCCATAACAAAATAATATAGATTGGATGGCTTAAACAGTAGACATTTATCTTTTCACAGTTCTAGAAGCTAGAAGTTCCAGATCAAGGTGCTGGCCAGTGTGTTTCTTGGTGAGATCTTTTTCCTGGCTTGTAGAAGGTTACCTTCTTGCTGTGTCCTCACACAAACTTTTTTCTGTGCATGTGAGTCATGGAGGGGGTGGGATGGTGAGGGATAGATCCTTCTTTCTTCCTTTTCTTATAAACCCTTTCAGATTAGGGCACCACCCTTATGACCTTATTTAACCTTAATGATCTCCCATTTCCAAACATAGTCACATGGGGGTTAGGGCTTCAACATATGAATTTCAGGGCGGGGGGTGGGGGGACACAATTTAGTCCATAGCAAAGTCTCCTTCTATGTTTCCACAGGAAAAAAAAGGAAAATTCAGCTTCACCATCACAGAAATAGGTCAGAAAAATACTTTGCTGTCTTTCTATTTTCCATTTCCTATTGATATGGTTGTTTAAATATGGCTCCTCAAACCTTTAAGCAAGACACACACTTCCAGATGTGTCTTCCAATTTATAGAGATTTATATGAAAATACTTCAAACTCGCAAATAAAACTTCCTTGAAATTCAAAATGTTCCTTTGTATGTTCTCCACACCTTCTGTTGGAGCTACTTTGGTTGCCAGTCACTTATCCTTGTCTATTCCAGTAGGTTACCTGAGACTCAGAATTTACTTGAGTGTTGCCCATTATATCAAGAAAGCTTTTCTAGTGCTTATGTTGATTGCTTAACTGGCCCCTTGATTCTTCATTTTCTAGAATCTTTATATTTCTGGGATGTCTTTTCTTTCCTGCCAGAAATCCTACTTGACATCTTACCTGGGCTCTTGACCTATTGGTCTCCAGATTTAGTTAGGTTCTCGGTTTAGGCTATTTATCTACTTTATTTATTTATTTATTTATTTATTTATTATTTAAAATATATTTTTTAATGTTTATTTTTGAGACAGAGTGTGAGTGGGGGAGGGGCAGAAAGAGGGTGAGACACAGAATCTGAAGCAGGCTCTAGGCTCTGAGCTGTCAGCACAGAGCCTGATGTGGGGCTCAAACCCACCAACCATTAGATCATGATCTGAGCCAAGGTCGGATGCTTGACCAACTGAGCCACCCAGATGCCCCATATTTATCTACTTTTTAAAGGCTGTTAAAAATTTTTTGAAATATGGTAATTTCATTTATTTATTTTTTTAATTTTTTTCATATTTATTTTTGAGAGAGAGAGAGAGAGTGTGCATGAGTGGGGGATTGGCAGAGAGGGAGACACAGAATCTGAAGCAGGCTCCAGGCTCTGAGCTATCTGCACAGAGCCTGATGCAGTCTCGAACACACCAATGGTAAGGTCATGACCCGATCTGAAGTCCAATGCGCAACCGACTACACCAGCCAGGCACCCCATTGATGATTTTATGTTTAAAAAGAACTGATTTAATATATCATGCTGAAAATATTTTTCCACATTGCCAATAATACCTTTTATGCATTGACCAAAGTTAAGCATAGATCTTCCATTTTTTCTGATACATAATTGCCCAGAAGTTTGTTATTTATTTTTTTATAAGTTATTTAAAATTTATACACATAGCTTATAAATTTGGATTCCTTAAATGACAGTAAAGTTTCTTATGTACCTTCCAAAAGTAAGCATATACCACTGATGAAAGAGAGCATGTGCTTTGTGTGTGGATGTGTTTGTGAGTGTGCCTATATCTTCAAAATGTCTCCTAGCCAGGAAATCTCCCATGAAGTCATTATGTATTATCTCAGTCAGTGTGTAAGGGTGCCAACCAAGGACAGCATCAGGCATTCTGGTGAAGGTCCTGTTTCTGATATATTTGTTGTCTTTTGACTTAGCTGGGCAGAGAGCTTTCATTAGAAAAATCTGGGTCAGCAGTTGTGATTTCTCAGACTTCATGAAGGGCTTATAGGAAGTCTGACTAGAAGGTTTAAGTCATGAAAATTCTTAGGCCCAGGGCTGAGATTTCTCATAAGCAGCTATACCTCGGAAGCAAGCTGGTACTTGGCAGCCTTTCCCAAAATGCTAGAATTTCTTTCAACCTAATGATAACATATGAGTAATTTCTCATTAACACTACGAACATTTGCAGTCTTTCTGCTGACAGTGTGAGAGTGACAACTGACAGGCTTTATTCCCTTGATATAAGAACCCATGAAGAAATGCAGAGAAGTCAGATATGATTTCATTAAAAAAGTAATCATTCTTTGTGGATCATCTTCATAAAGGTTTCTTATATCTTTCCAGAAGGTTCAGATTTGAAGGCACTAGGAAGGTCAATAAAATAAGAAGTACATGTTGATTTTTTTTGTTTGTCCAGTACATGAAGTATACAATATATTTTCCACATGAAGATAATGATGCTCACATACAATTGGGGTTCAAAGTCCATTTACTTTTCTTTCTTTATGTAAATATGATTTTTAAATATATTTCCCTATTATGAGAAAGGGCATAAGATGGAAATGTACAGGTCATTCTAAAGCAAAAGCAAGGAACAGACGTTTACACTTGACAACTGAACTAATGGCCATAAGCATTCAAAAACCGATTGACCTATTCAAATAAATCATCTTAAATTAAGGAAATAAATCCTATTCTGATTCCATTCTTCACTTAAATATGTTTCTTGTCAAAATGGCAGAAGGTTTCATTTCTTTCTCTCTATGGCCTTAGCCAGATCACAGTACTGATAGAAGGCATTTGTTTTTAATAACTTGGTAAAAGTTAATGGAGTATATAATAGACTTTAGCTGGTTTGACTTGAACAGTTCCCATTCACTTGGGGATAGGACGTTTGATTTGGACAGAAAGTTGATACTAAAATGGAATTGTGTTGGGTTGAGATCCAGTGACTTCTCTTCAGCCACACTCTCAGCAACGTTTCCTGCTCCAGCTTTTGGCTTAAGTGGCAGCAGCCCCTGGAAACATCAGACAGAAAGACATGTGGTGACATTTCAAATTTCTGTTTGTCATATTTTACCATTTGTGCGCTTTACTCTTTTGCAGAATGGTAGCCATAGCTTCTTCCCTAAGGGTTAGCCACAGAAGGCTCTAAACTATTTTAACTCTCTGCTTACAATCTCCCAGGTACAGTCTAATATATACTTTACATTGCAACATACCTCATTTGGCCTCTTTGGCAGAGCAATCTGAGGAAATTTGTTGAGTAAGACATATTGTTCTTTTTATTATTCTTCCTGTGACCATTGATTCTCTCCTCCCCCCACCTCCTGCCACCTAAGTGTTTCCTTGTCACATGCAGCTTTCTCAGCAAAGGCCATTCCCTAGGTCTTCTGAATTCTCCTCCATCCTCCAGCAAATGACCCTGTGCCCTTGTTTCTAGGCTCTGTTCCATGGCTGCATGGCAGCAATAGGTCTAATCACATAGGGAAACCTTAGCTAATGTGAAAGCATACCGATAGTTTCCTCTCCCAGGTGATCTAGTGCATTTAATGCCTTGACTCAGTAAAAAGCACATGTCTCAGCCCCTGTGAGATATATGCTGTCTGAGAAATGGTGGGAAAGGTGTTTTTCCATCCTGTCAGCCTAATTAGTTTCTACAAATACTACTCAATAGAGAGAGTTTAGAATGGTGCAAACCAACCACTGTGGTGAGGACTAAGATATTTTATGCTGTTATATAAGAAGATAATGCTAAAGATTGATTGTCAATGTCATTGTGCCATTTTCTCCCATTTTCCTTCTTCAAAAACTTTCACACATTTAAAAATACAAAACGAGTTGAGAACATGTGATTTGTTATTATTTTTGTTAGAGTAAAAATAAAAGAGGTAAATGCAGAGATTGTATTGAACTGCATAACTTACAATCATCTTTTTCCTTTATAAAAATAGAAGTAGATTTAGCTTATGTATAGCATATAATGAAATCTGTTAATTGCTAAGTTTTACTGTTAAATTTTTGCTTTTAGTCCCTAGCTCTTCTATACATACATACATACATACATACATACATACATATATTCTCACATTTAAAAAAATATATAGAACAAGCAGGATTCAGGAAAGTAGTACCACTTTCTACCACAAAGAAATTTCTACCACAGAAAACTATTCCTCAGTTTCCCTCTCCTTCTTCACCCCACCCAGTTTACTTAAAACCCTCTGTGGTGCTGGGGAAAATCATTAGCCGGCTTTCTACTAATTCATAGATAACAGGAAGTACTCACAAGAAAGTTCATCTCAAGGCAATTTGTTTCTGTAATTAAAATGTTAGGTCCCACCCCAGACCTGTTCTACATGAGAAGCCTTTGGTGGGAAAGCACGGGGTGGGCAAGATTGAGTCTTTTTTTTACCCCTCTTAGTCTCCAATCCTTTCATTCTCCTCTGGAATTGGCAGGATGGCCCATGGGATGTGCTTCTCCTGGCGATCACAGAGGAGCTGGTGTAAGCACAAGCACTGTTCACTCTCTGGTGTTTCATACCTGGTAGGTCCCATTGACCAAAGGAAGTCACATGGAAAAATCCGTAGCCTAGTGGGGCAGAGGAGCTTCCCATGGAAGTGAGTGGGAAGGAATGAACATTTCTGAGCAATAATTCTACCTACCAACACTGGATAGCTCCTCCTTCTTCAGCCTGAGCCTCAGAATGAAGGTGCATGGAGCAGAACTGAGCTAGGAGCCAGGCTGCCTGGCCTGCAGCTTAAAACTCAACTGTCCAGCTGATCCCAAGCAGACCTCCAGCCAGACTGCAAATTTCTGATGCTTATTTTGTACACTACTGATTTTGTAGTTGCTTCTTATGGAACAATAGGTGTCTGATAATGGCAAGATCCATGGTAACCCCAGGGCAACTCATTCTCCTGTGATCCATATGTAGTGCACAGGAAACATACACCTTTGCCCTATCTGTGGTGCTGCAGTTACATCCCAAACACAGCCCTCTATTCTGTAGACATAAACTGCTTCAGCCAGTCTTGGAATCTTTAGAATTATTCAGATGCCAATCTGTGCTTTGAATTCCTGGACCACCTTTCAAGTTTTTTGAGTGGTCTCCTGAAGCCGTCCTCAAAGTAGGATTGAGGAGAAAGGAGAGAACTTCTTATTCCCCATTTGGGATGCTGGTAGTTCTTGGGACTCAGATGAAGGAGGCACTAAGGATCACAATTCTGATATTAATCACTCCCTTTATACCTCTGTGACTGCCTTTGTAATGTGGGATTATTTGCTGCTTATGGCCTTCAAGCCTCAATTAGAACTCATAGAGAAAGATTCCCATTTTCTACCCTGTAATACACAGAAAAGAAACACATGTGCACATGAATATATAGTGGTATCATAGTTGGCTGGCTTTTCACTAAATATATTATGAACACTTTTTATCATTAAAAAATTCTACATCATTTTTGATTAGGATATAATATAATGTGTGGAAAAAGTACCCTATTCCATACTTGGGTCATTTCTTTATTATTTTTGGGTCATTTCTTTATTATTTTTTTTCTATTATTTTTATTCTATTATTTTTTTTCTACAGTGTAATGAACATGTCACAGTGTAACTTCACAGAATTTCTTAGGGCCATATTTCTGGTAGACTAAAGCTTTAGTTCTTCTAATCTCATCCATTCACTGCCATTTACTTTATTCATTATAGCTTTGGTGCTTAAAATTTCCCACTTCTGTCTTTTTTCTTTTTTGATTTTTTCAATGTTTATTTATTTTTGAGAGATTGAGAGAGAGACAGAGCATAACAGGGGAGGAGCAGAGAGATAGGAAGACAGAATCCGAAGCAGGCTCCAGGCTCTGAGCTGTCAGCACAGAGTCCAACGCGAGGCTCAATCTCACAAACCCAAGAGTATGACTTAAGCCGAAGTCAGATGCTTAACTGACTGAGCCACCCAGGCACCCCAGCCCAGTTCTGTCTTTCTATATGTAAAGGTTCTGATTTTAAAATTTTTTGTATATTTGATATCAGTGATGGTAAACTTATTCTAGACTCTTACCAAAAGTCTAATTTTTCTTACGTCAGCTCAATTGAAAGCAAATTGAAAACAATAAAAGAGTTTTTACAATATACTACATTTTATTGAAACAATCACTTTTACAGGTATATCCATTAATCAATGTCCAGTGGGCATTCAGAATTATTCTTGTTTGCAGAGGAGAATAAAGAATTGTATGATACATTCTATAGTCCTAAAGAACTAAATTCTTGGGCAACAATCTGGGCATACACAAAAATAAATAAATAATAAGGCAACTATACAGGGAGTATATGATCAAAAGCTATATTGTGGGATACTAGCCTTAAATTCATTGAGATTAATGTGGTAGTTGGGATATCATGGCATATAAGGAAGAAGATCTACAATCTAGAGATTTGAATCATAGCTTTGCTACTTATAAAATGAGTGATCTTGGGAAAAGATCTCACTTTTTTTAGGTTCAAGATTTCTGTTATAAAAAGGGGGCTAATAATGAGTAAGAATGTGAGACAATGTGCTTCAAAGTGTAAGATCAAAATACATTGGGGCAGCTAACAATTATTTTTGATCAGAGTCAAAAAAACAAATTTGTCCTTTAAGAAAAAAACAAATTGCTATCCAATAATATTTAAATGGTTCAATTTCCTCAAAGCAATGTGTACTTGGTAGTCTTGAAAATATTAAGAAATTACTTACTAGAACTGATTTTTTGGTCAGTATATACAAGTCATATGCTGTTGTGGTTTGGACATTTTTTTCTTCAAGGTGAGTATGTATAAACAAAAACCAAAGTTTATTTTTTGTAGAAATAATTTTCACAGTATTTTATGAATATAAACAAAACTTGTCATAATATTCTGAAGTTCATTACAAAAAAGAAATCACCCCATCTTACTGGCTACCAGTGTGCACCCATGCCATTGGGTGCGATCTATTTACAAGTTAGATGTATAGAAACAGTGGTAACCATAACATCCTTGTATATGTATGCAGAGATATTGACCTCAGCTTGTCAGGTAATACACATGAAATTGTTTACAGTACCCACTGGATACTGTTAGCCTGGATAATTTCATACAACTTCTATAATAAATTTCAAACTTTATATTTTAGCAGTTTGAAAAAGTTTACATAATTCTAGAACTGAGTTTCACTAGATCATCACATTATAGCATCCTTTCTTCTTTCAGTTGCTGAGACCGATGCCAAAAAAATTGGGTTAGCAAACTTGTCTTCACGGAGATAAAAATTTCAGGCTCATTAATCATGTTGTGTTGTTTTGTGGGTTTTTTTTAAGATGAGCAGCATTAAATTATTATAAAGACCCTTAATCAAATAGGGGTTTTGGTTTATTTATTTCTAATATATTTGTTATGCTATTTAGCAGGAATTTTAACCACTAGAGGGGAGGGTTGCCATTTTGGTCATTTTCAGACTGTTCTCTAGACAATAGAAGCATGAAGGAAATTCACTTTAATGCTATTCATGACACTTCATTACCCATTAAATTCCATATGGTTTCAAATTATGAGCCTTAGAATGTCCAATTACATCCAACCTGAAGCCAACACACTGGGGCTTATGAGAATTTTGTTATTCTGTAACCTTTTAATCTCACCTCCATGTACTGACCTTTCACAAAAAAACTGATAGGATAAAAATGCAGTTGACGCTAATCCACCCATTACCTCCCTCAACGCTAAGGTGACCTGTTGTGTTCATGATTTCTTAACCTGGGGGTTTAGGAAATGATGTGGACTGCAACTCTTTTGGACTAATCCCATGTGCAAATTGTTGTGTAAATAGAGCAATCAATTAAGCACTATTCATGTATATATTAGATGTGATTGAGTGTGGAAATATGTTAGTCTGACTTTAAAATAAATTTCAGTAAGTTCAGATGAAAGATGAAAATGATTTTAAATTTCAAAAGGAAAGTTGATTGACTAGAGGTTTTTCTATATTTGGAACTAGAAGGAAAGGAAGGCAGGCCTAGGCTTGGTGTTTTGGGTGAGATGTAAAAAATATAATAAAAGTGAGCAGTGGCACATTTGCTTGCTTAAATCATTTCTTTGTTGAGGAGAATAAGCTGCACATTCACAAGGCTAGAAAATTTATTGATAACAGGAGAAATGAAGCCAAGTTATTGACCAGAAGCTAAATGTGCACATAATTGCTCTAAATGAGTTCTACTTTTCTGGACTAGGTTAATTGCATCCTGAAAGAATTTATAGATGAAAATCACTGAATGGATGAATTTATAGATGAAAATCACAGAAAGATTAAAAAAAAACCTGTGGAGCAAAAAATAAGTGATAGAAGATTGCCAACAACTGTTATCCTTATTTTTAAGGAATGCAAGAAAATGATTTCTATGAACTTTAAATTAGTGATATGACAATAGTTGTAGAAAATTTTCCAGAATGAATCATTATAAGGTTGGATTATGCGTGTTTGGTACAAGTAGCTGTGTTCAGTGGGGGCAAGCCTAAGTTCACATATTGTACATTGTAGCAGATATTACAGGTTGGCTTATGATTAATCTTTCTTACTACCTAATTTCTTATTGTTTTACTCAACAGAGGCTTAGAAGCAAAATATTTGATTTTTAACTTTTGCAGGTAGGGGTGGACATCTGACATATTTCTGACCAAAGACACAAGTAAAATTTGTTGCCCCTGCTCTTATAGCCCTTCATCTTCCTTACTTCTTACTCTTGGGAGGAGAATGTGATTCTTGGAGGTATAGCATCTGTCTTTGGCCTTGAGATTATAAGTCAACAAGCTAAGTATGCATGTAATATGACACATCAGTACTAACTGTGATAAAACTCTGGGACTTAGTTCCAGGTACTATAGCCAAATGTGTATGAGACAGAGAGAAATGACTTGAAAGCAGTACATCTGAAAAATACATAATTTTAGTTGCTAGTAAGCTTAGTTCAGACCAGGTGTATGATATCACCTCCAAAATTCTAGTTCATGCTTGATCTACACTAAATATAGTTGTGTTATATTCTATAATTATCTGACCACGTCTAGACCAAGCTAAAGGGCACTGGAATATGTCATCATGGCCTGAAATGATGACTAAAGATGATTAGTTTGTAGAAGAGAAGATTTAGGGAGAATGTGACTGCAAACTTTAAATATTAAAAGGTCGTAAGTCAGAAGAGGAGACAGACTTAACTCTAATGGCTCCAAGTACAGAAGTAGGACTGGGGCTAAAATTCAGCAGATGTTTTACTGTAGTTCAGAACAAAACGGAATATGGTAATGAGACAGGCAAGTATTTTCTGATTTCTTAAAGTATTCCATTAGAGATTGGATGTCCACTTGAAAATATTATAGGAATATTGATCTACCTAATGGGATTTATAACATAGAGTTTCCAAGATTCTTATCAATTTTTGTTTTATGCCTTTATGCCTTAACATTAATCTCAGCATCCTAAAAAGTATTATTTGGTTTTGCAGATGTTTAAAGTTAATCACCTTTGTAGATGTGGTAAAGATTCTATCAGCCAGTAATTCTACTTCAATAAGTACAATTTATTTTAGCTTAAAATTCAAGATTACATGACAAGTTTTTCTTTCATTTATACCTATCTTTATGCTTTACCATCATCCCAAAAAGAAAGTCATATATTTAAAACTATTGGTGAACAAGTTAATTGTCTGGATTGTTAAATCCAGTTTGTTCCATGATGTGTCTGAAATGTCAAGACCATGGCCTCATCCCTGAACTCGATGCAGTTTATACTCAATAGAAAAGCAAAAGGAAACACATTTTTCAACAGTCTGCACCTTGAATAATCAGTGGTTGTAACAGTGCATTCAGTTCAGAAAGGAGACCGGTTAGGAAAGAGTCTGAAAAACTTTACTGGATGCCCTGGATTGAGTCCTTGAATTCCATTCCACCTTCATTCTGATGGAAAAGACTGAAAAGCTAAAGGCGGCATTTCCCAGACTGCATTTCCATTGTGCTGGGATTCTGGAAGCAAAATATTCTTACCAGTTAGTATTTGTGTGAATATTAGAATGTGGAAATGATGTACAGGCCATTTTCAACCTACATTTAGCTGTTGTCAGTGGCAGGTATGGTTGCAGAATCAGTGGGTTCCCTGAGTAATCTTCCAGGGCCTGTCCTACAGTCTCCTGTGAGTACCGTGGTTGGGGCATGGCAGCAGCTAGTGATTCAGCAAAGCTCCCGAGGCATCCTAGTGGCAGAACTACATATTTTTATGGGCTGTTCCTGGAGGTCCAGGCTTTACTCTGCTGCTACAACCATTATAATATGTTGAAAGCCCTCAATTCTTTTATAATACTCTAAAATATGTGAAATCCTTTCTACACTAGACCATCCATGATAGTTATTTGCAACGAAATGAGTTAAAAATGACTAGTGCTTCCTGGCACATGATAAGTGCTTCAGCTATACCAACATCCCCATAGTTATATCCTGAGCACATCTTGCCACATCATCTTGTCCACAGTGCACACATTCCTCCAAGACCTAGAATATCTATTGCAAGTTTTTCACCTAACTTCATGCCATCTTTTAAGTCTAAGCTAAAACTACTCCTCAATACAGACTCAGATTTGATCTTGTCTCTTACTTCATACTCCTGATTTCTGGGTATCTCCCAGCATCCATGCTACCTTCTTCTGGCCTCTACCATACCACATGTGTCTCACTGCACAAAGGCCTGTTTTTGTTACTGTGCTGGGAGGGTTTTTGAGTGCCAGTGCCAGATCTTTTTATCTCTGGGCCTACACAGTGTCAAACAAATTGAAAGCACTTGAGAATGTTTATTACATGAGTTAATGTATAATTAATGCACAACTGAGTGAAGCATAAAAAGCCACAATAATATTCATGAGTTTGGAAGCAAGAAACTCCTTTACCCATTTAACACTGATTTTTTTTTTTAATCTGGAGAAAATTCATGTTAAAATAGTTAGGAAAGAAGGATCATAATGTTTGCAATTCCTTTCAAATGACTCAGCATTTTTTTGAAAGGAGATGCAGACTGTCTAAAATATTTTATCATATTTGCTTCATATATGTATGAACATCTACTTCTGCATTATACCTTTGGTAGATTATGGAGCCTATTTAGTTCAGAAATTCTTTGCAATTTAAGTGAGAGAATGCATGAGAATAGTTTGTAGATGCTGAGGATTATTCAAATGATACTTGTTATTTTCATGTGTATTTGTAAGATCATGCTCATCCATAAATACATTTCACACAAAAAGACTTTCCAAAGATAACTTGTATTCTTGTACTTTCGTCTTTTGTAAAATGATTAACAATTTACTTTTATTTTGTTATACATTTATTTTTAATATATGTGTTTATTACGGTAAATTTGATATGAAATCCTGTAAAACGGAATTTGTTTAAACACAAAAATGCCCTTGTTATGTATATATGTATATGAAACAAATAAGGTGTGTATAAATATGAAGCAAATATGATAAAATAACAAATCTAGGCAAAAGTTGCATGGGTATTCATGGTGTTCTGGAAACAGTTCTCCAAACATCTTATTGCTATTTCTATAAAGACTTTACTTCCTCTTAGAGACCAAGCATGGAACAACATAATTATGAATTCTTACCCCTCCTTCTCCATCCATCAAAATGTATTTGACTGGAAACTGAGCATCAACATTTTTTGAGTGGGATTATTTTAAAGTGTAAATTCTGTAACAGTGTCCTCTCTGCTCCCCCACTCCTCTTTCAGAAACAGGATACTTTGGAGAATAACAAAACATGTCCTTACACTGCCTGATCAACTTTTTAAACTGGTACCCATAAAGTAAATTCTTATGACAACTCTTATCTTTTGAGAGTAAAACATAGTCCCATCCACCTTTGCCAATTTGGAAAATGCTATTACCACCATATTTCTAGAAATATTTTCTTTTCCACTGTACAGGAAATTGCATTTCAATTTTTAAATATCATTGTACATATTTTTAGCCCAACCTAGCTGTACATGACACTTCATTGAAGTGAGAAATGTAAAGCAAAAAAAGGCCTACATCCCCTTTACATACTAAGTCCAAAATTATTACCTGAATCATTTAAGATGAAAATCACCCCACTGGCAGGCATAATTAAAAGAGTAGTGCTTCGTTCAGGAGTTTCACATCATTTATTTGAGACAAAAGATTGTGGAAAGAGAGAGCCAGACACTAGGCATTTTAATGGTATTTATCATCAAATAGACAAAATATCATAAGCACTGAAGGAATTATACTTTTAAGGCTACAGAGTAAAGGCTATAACTTGATGGTATTACCAATAGTGGCAGCCAGGTTATGCTGAATTTTAAAACCAGTGGGCTATCTTGGGTTTCCCTAAAATTGCTTTTTATTATAATATTGCTACATTCATAGAATGCATAGAATTTAATATAACACACGAAGTATCACATTCTTGGCTAGCTGTTGGATTTTCAAGCCTTGTAAGTGCTACAAAATCGTCACCGTGTGTACTACCTTTTTAGACAAGGTGTTACTTGAAGTCTCCTTAGTCAGCTGCTTCAGAGAAGTTAAAATTCAGGAGATTTCTTAGTAGAACTTGAGCCATTACCTCCCTGTTGTGATTAGCTATGTTTTCTCTCTCTTAGAGGGAGTATTCAATATTTAGTATGATATTTTTCTGGTAGTAGGAGGCACATTTTCAATGCTATGGTGAATTTATTAGCTTAGAATTGCCGTGAAGTATTTTTATGTGTAATACATGTAATCACAAGTATGGCACCTATTACTGTTTATAAAGAGCAAATCTTAAGTGTCAGATATTTGCCTGGCTTGAACATCTTACTGGTGCACAAAAATAATTCACTGCTATCTCATTATGCTATAAAGAACAACTGAAAAGAAAATCCATTCTGGACCCTGTCCAAGTAGATTTAATTATTGATGTAGCAAAATATCTCATTATTAAGTGCTAATGTCCAACATTGAAATTATTATATTTTCCTTGAAACCACTCCTTCTCTTTTATTTCTGTTTTTTTTTCATTATCAACCAATCTCCTATCCTCACCCACACATTCCAATTAATTGCTCAATCTTGTCCATTCTCTCTCCTAGTATCTTATTTTCTTGGTTTAGGAATGAGGCATCTCTTATCTAGACTACTTCCTCAGTGTTGCTCCTTTTTCTAGGAGGATGAAGGGGAAGTGTCGAATGTCAGATTTACAGGAATAAAGTAATAGATGTTCCCAATTAGAGTAAATCACACATAATTCTAGGACTTGAAACAGCTTTCCTTGAGGATCATATCAAAAAACCCCAGCAAAATATAGGTATAATAGCATGAGCTTTTGAGAGACACCTAGATAGATGTGCCTCTCTGCACTGCCACATCCTAGCTGTGTGACTTTGAGCCATTGCCTTAAATTTTGTTAGTCTCAGGGTTTTTTGTTTGTTTTCGGGTATAAATAATAAAATCTGTAGCAGTAAGATATACATCAGAAGATAGTCATGCCATTTAAACAATATGACACAGATAAGACATTCACTGTTCTTAAAAAAAAAATCATCCACCATTCCACCCATTTTATGTACTACACATATACACACCCCTCAAAAAGAAAAAAGAAGAAGAAGAAGAATTCCCAAAATACAAGTATGTGCACAGGTTTTTTTTTTTAAACTATTATTCTAAGGAGTAGATTGCACTTGGCTATTTTTGTGTTATATGGTTGTTATGTATAAATAAAGAGTATGCTTCCTCAGGAGTATAGCCTCAACCTCAGAATTTGGTAACCACTTTCCTGATGTACACTGCTTTATCATTTGAAATCTTTCCTGCTGTCTAAACTAAATCCCTTGTTTCAGTATCAACGATATTCTTTTTACTTCATTTTTCTTAAAAATGAAACAACTGCTAAAGTACAGTTTTCCCTGAACTAGAATTAATTTATCTTCTTTATTTGCTTTCTCCTTCAGGAGTTATCTTGTGATGTCTTAGCAAAGCATTATTTTATGGTCTTGCAACATTTGCATTCGTTAGCATTCCATTATAGATAAATATAGTCGTCGCCTCTAGGGTGAAGTGAATGAAAAATAATGTAAGCTCCCATGATGGATCAGGTCAAGGCCTCAATCTAAGTTTCCTCCAGCACCTTGCCTTCTATAACTGTAAAACTCCTTGTGGAATGATGAAATCTTTTATATTTCAAGATTTTTGGTATCTCCCAAATCCCTTATATCCTTGATTGTTCAGTCATTGAAACTTTCAATTGCCTGCTGTACAGGCAAATTTCTCTTTTTACATGTTGTATGACTTGAAGAAAAGCATGACCAACTACACACCTGACTTTCAATCAGATTAGTCCTCTTAATAAATTTCCCATGTCTTTTTGATTCCTCAGAGGTCTGGGTAGTGCTTGGAATTTATGGTCTGTGGCTTTATTTCTATTGGCACATTCTTTTGGTATTCTTTCTTAAGAAGTCCCACACCCCTCTGGGGCTTCTTTGCTTTTGCCATTTGGACAAGACATCTAAGACCCTAGAGAGAAGATTGTTAGAAAAGGACATGACCACCATAGCACATTTTCAGCTGGTGGGAGAGAAGAAGCACTTTTTTTTTTTTTTTGCTTCTTTTCTTTGTGTTGATTAATAACTAAACACATAGGCACATTGGTATTGAAAAGGTAGTATATTGCTCAGATGATTTTTAAAATGAAACTGTGTTTGTCTAATTCTTTGTGTTTTTTTCTCTGCATTCATTTTTTTTCATTTGTTTACTTTAACCTTGGTCCTTTATTAAGAAAACAGTCATCACTGGGGAAAAGCATGCATGCTCATTTCATATCTTTTAGTGCTTGAAAAACATTAACATATCCATTTCTCTTCTAAATAGAACCTTCTGAAATAACTTAGGCAGGATTTGTGTGAATGGAAACTCATTTGTTTTAATTACACAACCAGGGAGAAAGAAGTTCTAACATGTTCTCCTGTATTGCTTTGCATTCTAAATAAGCATTCACATCCTATACAGGCACTCTCACATTTCAATTACAAGGTGGTAATTGTTCTGTTTTCAAATTTGGTTGGTTTTCTTTTTCCTTCCTCATCACAGATTTCTTCCAGCTATATTGACAAAATATTTATTGATTTTTACTTCCTTATTGATATCATTCTTCACAATCCTTTTGTCATTTTAAAGCCTATGGCCTTTCTAATCCTGATTAAGAAAATTAAATCATGTCTAATCAGATTGAGCTAATCCAAGAAAACTACAGAATCATTCTGTTTCACAATTTCTCACAGGCACACACTATTCTAGGTTCTGGGAAGCCATGATGAACAAGTGCAGGCCAGACCTTCCCGAGGCTCAGAATCCAGTGGGCAGATGGATAAGTAAACTGGCAATTAAAATGTGTGCTCATGTTGTGAGAAGAGCTAGAGTAGGCCTGCTGTCTCCTTATAATTGTACCCATGCTGAGATCTGTCCTCAACCACTGGCTGGGCCTCATTTGCAGGACAACTCATTTCCTTTGATCTATTGTCTTATTCATACCACCCTTCCCAAAGTTCCTAGAAGCTGAGGAGAATCATATTGACATCTGGTGACTTCCTGGAGATCAAGGGGCATGTCCATTTCTTAGAATCTAGTATACTACATAAGACAAAGTAAGCACTCAGTATAGGTGTGTTAAATCATTGGATCTTGACATAATTAGCAAGGAATATTTGCAGCCAGAGAATCCTCAGGCTAACCTTTTTGTATGATGGGGGTTACTCCTCTGTTTCTCCTTCTGTCATCACACACTTTTATCTGTCATCTAACCAGCAATGGACTCTAGTCATCTGAGGCCTCCAAACTCTTGCCTGCCCTCCTGGCCACCACCAGATATTCTGGGAAAGAGTTATATTTTGATAATTGACTTAGGTATTTAACCCACTATTTGGGAAGTTTTTGACAATATTTTTTTTCAGGGCTAATCAAGATTATTTTAAGCATTTAATCTGTAAAAGACATTACCATCAGCAGCAACATTAATATCAACAAAATACCTAACATTTATGAGTGTATTCTATATGGCCAACTATATTGAATACTTTACATTTATTGTCTATTTTTACTCTCCACAATCATCCTACTAAGGAAAGTGAGGTTCAAAGAGATTATGACACCTGTTTAAGGTGACCTAGCTAGGAAGGGTTAGAGGTGGAATTGGGACCTTTGTCACCATGACGTGACAGAGATTCCATGAGCTAAAGATTCCATGAGCTCCACTGCAGTGTTATCTCACCAGTCCCCACTCGCCAACTTGCTTGCTTTCTTGGGTCTACAGTTGTATCAATCCCCAAATTTCTGATAATCTTCGACAAATGAGCAATGTTTCCAATTGACTGGATTAGTTCTCACTTGACCCTCAGCAATAGTTCTGACTGCAAATGTACATGTCACTGAGGTATTTCATGACATTCTTGGCATTTTTTGTGCATAAGCATTCCATGCTGTTTGGCAGAGTACCATTCCTTTGTGGAAAATTTGTCCCAAGATAATAGAGAAGAACTTGGTTTTATTCATGTGGGCAGTGATTTATCCTGAAGAAAGACTAAGTACTCTATTTGCAAAATGCATGTTGTGGCAGAGTAACCTATTGGGTCTCAGGATGCCTCATGAAATGAAAAAAAAAAAAAATTAAATCCCTCATAAGATACCAAGTTTTTTTTTTTTTAATTTTTTAAATGTTTATTTATTTTTGAGAGAGAGAGAGCACATGAGCAGGGGAGGGACAGAGAGAGAGGGAGACACAGAATCCAAAGCAGGCCCAGGCTCTGAGCTGTGGGCACAGAGCCCAATATGGGGCTTGAACTCACGAACTGTGAGATCGTGACCTGGGCCGAAGTCAGATGCTTAACTGACTGAGCCACCCAGGCACCCCTCAAGTTTGAGTATAAAACTTTTTTTTTCCTCTTTTGTGATGATAATAAGAACCATCCCCATGGTACTTTTCTGTTTACATGGCTTCATAAAACTGGACAGGTCAAGATTTATAGGGAGAAAAAAAACAAGAAAAAGAAAACAATAATTCTTATATTTAACCATTCCTCTACTCTTCTAACAGAGCAGCAAGGGTATACAAATTGAAATTGAAACTTATTCAAATACATTAGGGGGGTCTGTGCTTTAAGACCTAAGAGACACTAAAGGATTTCTGAAGCAGAGCAGTGACTTTGTAAATCTGATGTTTCTATTAGTTGTAATTTTCTTTAAATAGTCTTCCATTTAATTTTCTGTCTTCTGCATGAGCAGTAATTCAGTGACAAGTTTTTCAATCCTCACAGGTATATTTAGGCACACTGAGGAATAAAGCTGCCTTTGGCTTATAGTGTAAGCTTTTATCCAGTACTGAGAACTGATTTCAGAATTTACTTTTCCATTAATAAGTCCTTTCACACCAGGAAAATCATGCAGGGGAATATTTCTTTCTTGCAAAAGAGTCTAAGTCGAGAACAGCTATGGAAGACTAGATAAATGGACTGAATCCAGTAGCTACATGAAACATTAGGTAAAGTAAATCAAGGCAGTGGGAGTTCTCTCTTCTCAATGGATCCCAGACTTATATGAACATTTTTTCTTTCATCCATCAACACTTTATCAAATATGTTTTCCAGTGTTACTCTCTCTGTTCTTAGTAGAAAGTCTGTCTCCTACTAAATATGTTTATTTTTGCTGTACTCTGTGTTCTGCACACTGAGTCAGAGAAGCTTGGAGAGAAATAAGGCAGAGGGATATTGAGAGTCACTGGGTGCAGAGTAGGGATAAAATTATAAACTCTGGGCTGAGAATCAAGAAGCCTATGTTTTCCCCTGGTTTCAGTCATTCACTTATTCATCCATTCATTTAATCATCCTTTCATTCTGTCAGTCAGTGAGGGAGTCAGTCAACATCTATGTATTTAGTGCATCTTAATTGTCAAGAACTTTTTAAGTCATAAATCATGCAGAGATTAAAATGGCAGGACTGGCCACTGCCCCTGGGAAATGTTTGCCTTTGTAGCTAACTGGTAGGATGCCTTTAGAAAACTTAATCTCTCTGGGCTTCACATAAAAATGAGAAAGTTTATTGGGTGGTCTGCTTTCTATGACAGCAGGTTTTGATTAAGGATTACACTCTGGTATGACTAACTCAAATCTAAAAATTGATTTTTTTTTTAATGAATTTGTATTCCTACAACATCCTTTTACTTCCAGCCCCTGCATTTCTAAAGAGAGTTGAAAACTTCTGTTAATGATGTATTCAGGTTTTACAAGAGGGATATCTTTCACATATTTAAATTTCATACTTTTCATACTTTAGGTTTTTTTTCCCAATTATTAGTCATTATTATTTAAGACTTAGGAATAGGAATAGCCTTTGCTTTCTTATGAAAAAGAAGTTGTGTCACTGCAACCCATAATAAAAATAGCTACTACTTCTTGAGCACTTACTCTGCTGGGGGCCCAGTTTTTATAACCAGTCTTTCATTTAAGTTAGGGATGAAGCACTGAAGCTGTCATGTAATAAGCAGGAGATGAGACCAATTATTTAAATTCAGGTCCTCTAGATCTAGAGCCTGTGCTTTTAACCATTGTTATATAATCAGATAGGTACCCAGAGGGGGTGACATTTTTGGAGTGAGTGACCAACCATTCTGGTTTCCCAGAACTGTGCCCGTATTAGTATTGGCAGTCTTGTACTCAGTTCTGCACAAACTGGGGAGAAAGGACCCTTAGTTATTCAGAATGCTAAGAACTGAACACATTGAAGAGAGACTATCCTTGGAGGCTTGGAAAATCTTTAAAGACCACTTTACAAAAATGTATTCTGCATTGTAGTATTGTTACATAAAATGGTTTGTTTTAGGGATAAAGGGGCACTAGTCACTGTTATAGTTTATTTAAAGATCACACTTTTTTAAGAGCAAAACTTTGGGAGTCAAAATGATAACGCAAACAAAAACTATAAAACCAACAAAAACTCTCTTACATCGATCTTCCATTTCAGTCTTTAAAAAGGAATCTTAAAAGAATTTTAAATTTTTTTTTACAGAATATAATGATATAAGAATACTGGAGGATCCTTGGGATACCTGGGTGGCTCAGTTGATTAAGCATCTGACTCTTGATTTCGGTTCAGGTCATGATCTCACAGTTTTGTGAGTTCTAGCCCCATGTTGGGCTCTGCACTGACTGTGCAGAGTCTGCTTGGGTTTCTCTCTCTCTCTTGCTCTCTCTCTCTCTGCCCCTTCCCTGCTCATGCTTTTTAAAATAAACTTAAAAAAAAAAAAAAGAATACTGGAGGATCCTTACTAAAAACATTTTAAAATACAAATCTATTCAAGGAAATTGAACATAATGTAGTATCTCAAGAAAGAGACAAAATAAATTTCAAAGGGAGATTTTTGAATTATGGCTCTAATTGTATGGTACTGAACATCTGGATAGCATCTGAGACATTTTGTCAAATATTTACATGAATAATCAGCATCCTAAGTTTCGCCTTTGAAAATTGCTTCGAGGCTATCAGTTTTATAGCAATGTTTGGCATTTTTAAGTTTAACCTTTTATTTAAGAAATTGGTGATTAATAATTGCTTCTTGAGGACATTACTGACCTTTGGGCTACTAAATCAGCATTTTTCACAGTTCATTGCTCACTCCTCATTGAAACATAGCTTTCTCAGAGTTTTAGGGCACCTCACTTTCCTGGTTACACTTTTACCTCAAAGCTGTGCCTTTCCTTCCTTTTCACTTCTTCATTCTCATCTAGACAACTCTAAACATTGAGGTACCCAAGGGCTTGGCCATCTGGATTTCTCATCTTTTCTATGGACACTGATACTTTTGATCTTTTTCAGTCTCTTGGCTTTAAAAACAAATGTATGTTGAGACAGTCACATTTCTTCTTTCAGCCTAAACTTCTGTGATCCTAGTCTTGTATACCCAGCTGCTTAGTCAACATCTCCACTTGGATGTCCGAAAACATTCTTAAATCTAATGTCCAATACTGAGCTCAGATTTCCACCTCAGTCTTGTTCCTCCACAACCCCAGAAGTGGCAGCTCCATCCTTCTAGTGCCTTGGGCCAAATTCTGTGGTCTCATCCTGACTCCTATCTTCTGCATCCCCATTACCTCTGTCAGCGTATCTCATCAGCCTACCTTTGCCATGTAACTACTTATATCTGCCTCCTTCACTATCATGCTAGTTCAAACTACCAATATTTTTCACCTCCTAAATGGTCTCCTTGATGACAGCAACCAAAGTAATTCTTTATTGATATATGATATCATGTTACTCCCATGTTCAACATCCTCATCATATTGTTAAAAAAAAATCAACTAAGTCAATTTGAAGATCTAATTGGCTATTAAGCACTCTTAAATTGGTCAACATCCCATCTAGAAGGAGAAGGGAGTGCTGAAGAGTTGTACAAAGAGGTGGGTTTTAATAGGAAGGAGGGTGGGCCAAGGAAGTTATTAGCAAAAGAAAAGAAATGATTGTTTTGGGTAAGGTCACCTTCCTTTAGAGGGAAGGGCAGGGTCTTATTAGGTGAATTACCTCATCTTCCTTTGGGGATTAGAGAGTGCCCTAGTGACAGATTACCTCATTGGTACTGATCAGAAAATTCCTGACTGACCTATTAAGACTACATTTCTTGGATGGGGTGGCATTGAGTTTGGAACTGCAGTTAGATATTAAGCCCGGGTTAGGTTACTTGGCCTAAGTGACTTCATTTTGAGCCTATGGTTTTGTTTTTAACAATATTCAGAATAAAAGCCAAGAGTATCACAGTAACCTCTAACAACATGTAATCTGAATTTCCACCACCCTCTTCCCTCTGTCTTCATCTTCTCTAACTTTTCTCCTAGGTTTCTGTCCTTGAACTGCCTAGATCAAGTTCCTGCCTCAGGAACTTTGCATTTGTTACTCTCTGGGCTTGAAATGGTCTTCTTCTAGAGAGCTTCATACCTCCTTCTCTTACTTTCTTTAGTTTTACATTTTAAAGTCACATTTTCACCAGGGTCTTTCCTGAGCTCTTTATTTAAAATTGTACTCATAAACTTCCTCACTGACAGCACTGCCTATCTATCTTGCCAGCTTTATTTTTCTTGTAGCATTGTACCCATAGTTATTCTAAGCTTGAACATCAGTGTCAATATTATAATCTTACCAACAGTGTCAGAATTCACAGTGTAGTAGATGTAACCTGAAAAACAAGGGTCAAATTATATTGGCATATTACTGGAGTCCTATTCTATCATTAGTAATTAGTCCATGCCATCGTCATATCATATGACCAAAATACCTCCCAAGGTGGGGCCACTAAATTTTGCAGATTTACATTTGACTTTGTCATGTTCCAAAGCAAGACTGGTCTCAGTAATATACAGCTTCACCCTTTTTGGCATATGGCATAACTGAACTAAGAGAACATATTGTCTCTTGCTCTGAGCCTTTTTGAGGCATTAATGTTATATTGGGTTACCTTGATTGCATAATCTATTTATTCATTTCTTTACTTTCAGCTACTAGTTCTTTTGCTTTCCGTTTAAAGTAAAACTTTTTCCTCCTTGGAAGGAATGTTAATCTTGGCCACTGTGCTCATTTAGATTAGAGGCAGCAATATTAGTCTAACAAGCACCTTCCTCTTTATTCACTTTCATTCATATGGGGAAGGGTTACATGGGTACAGAACTTGTGGGCTATCTTGACCTCTCAGCTATACAGCTGCATTCGCTTTGAAATTGAATTTGCCAGATGGTATAAAGGCATGGTCCCATCAAGACCTTAGGAATTCTTATATAAAAGTTTAAGGGGATAGTCACAGTTTCCTGTTTCAAGCCAGGATCATCCCTGCTTCTGATATTTTCAGTTGAAGTCCTAGTTCTGGGATCCTGCATCAGGTGTGTGCATTGTGGGGAAGTTGAGGTGATATAGAGAAAAAGAAAAAAAGGTTGAGGTTATTTGGGAAGAATTGTTTAGTCATACTAGCATCTACCCTCACCCCCTTTTGCCCAGATCCACCATAAAAAATAGAGGAATCCAACTAGTGGGGACACCACCCTATGTTGAATATGAGCACACACTCGTTAAGGGGTATAATCCAGCCCTTCATGCCTATATGTTGTCCATTTTTGACAAACCATGTTTCAGTTGTCCATTCCAATTCTTTATCAAGCCATTACTCTGAGGATGTTATCTCTCTGTCCATTGTTGGACATTTTGGCCTGTAAACTGTATTTCTTGGTCTGAAGAAATTTGACTTGGTTGTCCATATTGGTCCTGTATCTTCTGTTCTGGTTATTTTATAGTACTCAGAGTTTACATCTACCACAGAGTTCAGCCTGGAGTATCTGTCGATTCCTGTAAGGGCAACTTTGTAGCCCCCTGGGGCTACTGGCAGTTATTTTTCAGTTATTTGCAAGTTTGCTTACCCCCAGGGAACCTTTCCCACAGCCATCTGCAGTCTCTTGTCTTTCTTTTTTGGCAGTCAGAAAGTTCTCATTGGCATATTATGCCTCAGGAAGTATAAGAGGAATATGTATAGATTCAGTCCATCTGGCATTGCTGTAGTATTCCATGTCCACTCATTTCATGAATGAGGTAGCCACCTCAGTTGAATACACCAGAATATTTACTCATCAATTCTGATCACCTTCAATCCTGAAAGGGTGTTCTCATAAGCACAACACATCCCATTTTAATGTGTCCCTCAGATTCCCATAGTTATTTCCATAGGGCCATGCATCAAAGTCACATACCTTAAGAGGCTAGTTTTTCATTTTCCTTTTGCCTGACCATATGGCCACACCATGGCCTACTGGCCATGAATTGTAAAAACTCAAATGTAGGGGCTAAGAGCATACAATGCAGCACACCATTCTGATTTAATGTACTTTCTTCAGTAAGAGTGGTGCCCTTCCATACAGGATGCTGTCCATTTTCCTTGGAACTGCCATTGTTAAACCAAGTAGCTCTTTGTTAGTCAATCAAGAGTCATTTAAGGACACCAATCAAATAGCAGCAGGGTCAGGCAACAATTCAGGTTGTTCCAAAGTCAACCATAGGGGAAAAGGGGTTTTCTGCTCATTAATATCTCCTTGCATTCCTATAGTAGCATGTTTCTGTGCAAAGCATTTCAATTTTCTTTTGGAACTCTTCTGGGCATTGCCTTTTCTGTTACAACATCTCTCAGACATCACTCAAGATATTGTAAGTATTTCAGTCTTTTAGATTATTCTAAGGGCAGTCTCAATCAAAACCTGATATCCAGCTACTAATTATCTCTCAAATGGACATTTTCTGATCCAAAATCCCAATAGGTATTGCTAGATAGTGCTTTTGCAATAAGCCCTCAGCTGTGCTCAACACAGATGATTGTACAGATAATTTGTTCATACCAGCACTCCAGCTTTTATTCTACATTGTTTGATACAGGCTCAGGCAATCGTATTGATTCCTATTTAGTATGTCCAATTAATATTGCCTTAAGGGTAGATTTCCATGCCTTCAGTTTTTTTTAATTCTAGGTAGGAGAAGTGTTCCCCAGTCAGACACAATATAATGCATTCACCCCCATCTCCGTAATACATTCAGCCAAAGGAAATACTACCACTTCACATAAAGTCTGTTCAAGTAATTGTTCACTGTAATTTTCATCTGAACTTTCATCTTAAGCTCTCAGTGTAATTATAGCCCCTTTTAGGGTTTAACCAATGGATTTTGGTACCAAAATGTATATGGCTCCCATGTCAAAGAGTCCCAAGAGCATCTTTTCTCCACTGCCTAACCATTTTCTTCACTTATGGGCATAAGACCTCGGACCCCCAGTGGAGGAGGGGTGTCAGTCCTATACTTATTAGATTGCTTGTGAGATCATAGTTGAAACTAGGGTGGATAGTGAATAAAGCAGATTTGTTTAGGGCACTTCAATGTTGGGGGACCAACAAGGGTTTGTATTGGTCCACCCAACCTCTGAGAGTACTGCTTTAAGATCTTCATTTTGACTCCATCATTTTCTGTTTTATTCATCCCATTTTTAATAACTGCTTAAATATTTCTATAGTCCTGATGAGTCCCTTGATTCTCTCCATTTTCTTTCCTCTTTGTTCTACACCATCAATGTTTGATCTATTCACTCCATTTTTTAAATAACCATTTAAAGATTTCCACTTTGCTGGGACAAAGTCTTTGACTTTATTCTTTGCCTTTTTTACATTGTCTTGGGAACCAGTCTAGCCTTTTTTTGCTGTCTGTTGTTTCAACACAACTTTTCTCTCTGGGAATTGCTCTGAGGCTAGGAGTCTTACCTCAAGCTATGCAGAATCTAAACTTGACCTGGTGTCAGGTTCTACTCCAACACATTCCTTTGACTTGATGCCCTCAGATTTGAAGCTATGATCTGGACTAGCCAGAATCTGAGTTTGGCCCATTTTAGTTATGATAACTAAGAAGAAGAATAAAAATAATAGCTAATGGATTACATCTTTTGCTTTTTTTCTCATTACTTTCTATTTCCTTATGTATCCAGTGGTATCCTTGGGAATTAGATTCATCATTTATAACTTCCATTGGTAAATTTTACCTCCAGTAACTAGTAACATATCTTAGAATGTGGTGTCCCTGTGGCTACTCAGAAATCAAAGATTCTTCATCCCCTGAATGACAAGAACACAGCAAGGTGGCCCTCCTCCCTCCTTGCCCTAGCTTCTGAGATGCTCTCTTCTGAAGAACTAGGAGGACTCTACATAATACCATTTTGCCAACATTATTACTGCTTTGTACAGTGTTAGAAACCACATTGAAAATGACTTTCTCAATGTGAAACATATATATTAAATGTTTTTAAAATAAAATATTTAATTTATTCTGAAAAATGAAACATGACTCCTAAGAATTATTGAAAATCTTAAATCATACTTAAAAATAAATATTTTACTTACCTGACTCTGAACATTGAAAAATTCTCACAAACCCTAGAGTTTCAAATAACCTCAGTATTTTCTCAGTCTAAAAGTAAATGCCTGGGGTGCCTGGGTGGCTTAGTCGGTTAAGCATCCAACTCTTCATATCAGCTCAGGTCATGATCTCATAGTCTGAGCACCATGTCAGGCTCTGTGCTGAATATCGAGCCTACTTGGAAGTCTCTCTGCCCCTTCCCTGCTCTCACTCTCTCCCTCTTTCTCTCTCAAAATAAGTAAGTAAATTAAAAAAAAAAAAAAAGCAAATGTCTATGACTTTAAAAAGAAAAGGGAATAGATTATTGGTCAGTTGAACACTGATCTTGTATTGTGGTTTCAACAGTACATCAGCCATCTCCCCATTTTGGAGAGTTTTAGCCCTGTTCTAGGATGCTATAATTCTCTCACCACCATCAAGTATAAAAAATAATCATATAATGTTACTTATTGTTTACCCAAGACAGAACTAAAACAGTAAAATTAAATTATTAAATAATTATTAAGTATTAAATTATTTAGATTCTAATTTTTATATGAAAGGAACCCAGAAGTCTTAGATCAAGACTGTAAGAGAGCACAGTCTTTGGGTGAGTTCATAACAAACAGCCATTTAAATCAAACACCAAACTCATACTGTTGTATTGATACAAAAGTGAACTCTGCTGATTTTATATAATTGTACTGAGTGTGAATTTTTCAGTTGTTTAGTTATCTGTGAGAATGATTTAGAGGAAATTTTAAGTATAAAACCACTTATATTGGGAATGAAAGTTAAAAGCAAAAAGCTCCAAACTTAGCAAAAGTGACCATTTCTTTCTTTTTCTGCACAATTTCAGGAGATTCTATGACAAGGATTCTTAAAGTGGAGTTCTTACACAAAGATGAGCAGAGATGAAAATTCTCAGTCCCACCTCAAACCCTATGATAGAAACTCCTTGTTGGGGCCAGCGATCAGTGGGTCATAACCTCTGGGTGATTCTGAGGTCCACTAGAGTTGGCAAGCCAGTACCTCAAAGTGATCAACTAATCAGGGTTCTCACAGAGATGACATGTGCTTTTTTCCTGGAGCACTTCACCAGGAGGTCCATCCCTCCTTCTCAGCTTTTGGCACTTTCTGTAGGTTTGGTATAGATCAAGCTCCTTTGTTAAGAGTCAGTGTTAATGTGCTTTGTGAAGTCAAACTGACAGTCTGGATAGCCAGTGTAGATGTACAGACACTGTGTATGCATAGATGGAATTTTAAGGGGAAATAATCTTACAGAAAATCCTTTGTGAATGGAAAACAAGAGAGGGAAACTCAGTGACTACTTCAGAAGTAGGTACTCCATCATGGGAGCTCAGCTCATCAGTACAATGACCCCGGATGCATACAGTGAGCCCAATTAAGGTGAAGGAGGCAGTACTAAAAGCATAGATAGTCATCATGTTAGCTTTGTGAAAGCTGGGATGTCTGTCTTGTCCAGCTTTGTATCCCCATTGCTTAGCACAGTGACTGGTACATAATAGGTACTGAGTAAGTAGGTCTAAACTCCAGGAAAAAGAACAAATGGAATAAAAAAATCGCAGAAGAAAAAATTAAAAGTATGTACAGTAAGGAGAAAAGTAACAACAGAATTGTAAAATCTGCAAAACATCAAAACTCCCCAGGGATTAGAATTATAATAACCAAGTGTTAAGAAATGCTAAATATGTGGGAGTGCCTGACTGAGTTGCTCAGTCGGTTAAGCCTCCGACTTTGGCTCAGGTCATGATCTCACAGTTCATGGGTTTGAGCCTGGCGTTGGGCTCTGTGCTGACAGCTCAGAGCCTGGAGCCTGCTTCGGATTCTGTGTCTTCCTCTTTCTCGGCCCCTCCCCTGCTCATGCTCTCTCTCTCAAAAATAAACAAACATAAAAAATATTAAAAAAAAAAAAAAAGAAATGCTATACGTCTTTTCTCAGTAACACACATGCAAGAAATTAAATGACAATAATCAAGATTAAAGCACTGGGGCACTGGCCAGACAATATTTGCCTGCTCTCTGTGTGAGAAAATACATGTGTTCAGTGTTGAATGCAAATTCTACAGTATATTTATATTAACTAGTAATGTTAGTTTAGATATTAAATAAGCTCAGTGCAAGGTTGAATATAACATATGATTAAGTGAATCTTAAGCAAATCCTCTTTGTTTTATTTTGTTTCAAGCCCAGATTAGGAAGATATTAATTATATAGGATATCAGGAAACTTGAGTGGCTAGGGTGAATTTTTCCTCATTGTATATACTGGGTTGAACCATGTGAAATTGCTGGTTTTGTAAGTCCAAAGTGATTAATTCTTGGCAATTTCATATAGTTCCACCTAATAAAATGAGGGGTTTTTTTGTGTGTGTAATTGCTGAATGTTAAAAATTATGTAAGTTTAAAAAAATCTAGAGAATAACGCAACACCACCATACCATTGTGCATACCACACGTGTCTTTTAACATGTCAGTGTTCCCACATATGACTATAGAGACCACGGGATATACAATTTGGAGTGGGAGTAGCACTATCCGTATACACTACTTATATGGCATTCCCCCTGGAGTATGCACTAGGCAGATTTACATTTGCCATGTTCGTGATAATTGATTTTTTTAAAGAGAAATAACACATCCATCATGGAATTGAAAAAAAAAATTTTTTTTTACTTTTATTTAATCCTATCTTCCCTTGTCTAAGTAGAAAATAAGTCTAAAGCTGATGTGTACCTTTCCTATTTGTATTTTATACTGTTTTAAAAATATTACTTTTAAAAGATAATAAGTAGAAGGACAGAAGTCTATGAATAGTATTCGTAGCTCTTATTATCACATAATCATTATAAAAACATATCCCAGGTACTTTAAGAGAAAATTATCTAGGTCAAATTTTCCCAAGTGTGGTTTCTGGTGCACAAGCATGATTTGGGTAACTAATTGAAAATGTAGATTCCTAGACTCCACTTTCTACTCCCATACCCTAAAGACCTAATGCCAGAGATGCTCCCCAAATAATTCTCACACTCACTAGACTTTAGGAACCCATGATCTAAGGAAGGAATAAGTAGCCATGTGAGTGTAAGCTATCTCATTTCATACCTAAAACTATAAACCTCTGTTATAACTTGATTATGTGGTTAATATATTCATAATGGTAGAAGCAGCTCAAACAGTGAATAATACCAGTCTTTTTTATTTTTCTCCCCAAGAAAATCTAATGTCATTAAATGAAATAATGTCATTATTTCATGCACCAATGAAAAAAAAGAAAAAAAACTACCAATTAAATCATAGCACATTGCTCTTATCACTTAAAATCTTTATGTTTATTAGAAGAGCTCTTTTAGATGTCTCAACATAGAAAACATGTAATCTGTTCTCATCATCTTGAACAGATGTAATCTGTTATCATCATCATCATCATCATCATCATCATCATCTGCTATCATTACCATTGATAGCACAATCTTGAGGCAGAATCTTGATTCTGTGAGAAATTCCAGTGGGACTTTAGCTTCATATGGGCATCAGTTGAATCACTTGCCATTGGAAAATACGTGGGTTTTGTTCAAAGTTAGTTAGAAGTTTCTCACAAATCGATATTGATAACTTAATGGCAATCCTATATATCATCTGAATGACATGACTTAGTCATTCCAAATTCTCAAGATTTGGGATTTCTTTCATTTTTCAAAGGATTTGCCTGCTTCTATTCTGCATTTGGTTGTGATGGTGGCATATGATTTCTTGTAAACTAGCCTAAATCCTTCACTACTCCCACTTCTATCAAGGTAAGGGGTCTACTTCCCCACTCCTTTTATTTGCCTTGACCTTGTCACTTGCTTGAGCTAACAGAATATGGTAGAAGTGACACCATACCAGTTGAGAGCCTCATCTTTGAGAGGACTTGCACATTTCTGATTTCTCTCTTTGGAAATCTGCTGCTACTATCAACAAACCCCATCTAGCCTGCTGGAAAATAAGACTTCGTGGACTAGAGCGCTCCATTCCTCCAGCGACAAAAACTTGCTTCACGTTTACTTGTGCCCTGCTTGTTTCATTTCTAAGCATTTCTGGGTAAAACTATCATTTCATTTTAAAGCAGAAGCAGAGTATCATTTTCTTTTGAAGCTATGTAAAATGGCAATTAAATGCAATGCATGAACTGTCAAGATTACACATGGCTCAAAGTGGTGACACTGTGAACAGCAATGATGAGTTTGTATGTGTATGGCAATGAATATGTTGTGGCTGTCGCGTGGCTGAGAGTGATTCCAAGATGCTTCAGATTTCAGAGATAGAAAAATAAATTTTATAAAGTTCACGTAGAGTACATCTGCATGTGATAATAACAATAGTAATAATAATAATTAATAATAAAACTCAGCATCTGGCTGGAAAGTGCTAGTGAATTTTATGGAGGCTTTCTTTCAGAAGAATTGACTTGCTAAGAATTGAATCGTAAGCCTGATTTTTGACTAGAATATTTTAATATAAAGTGTTTCAAACAGCTAAATTAAAAGATAATTGACTAGAAAAAGACTAGACTTCAAAGCTGGGCAGAACTAACCAGGCTGAATAAATTCTGATCTTTCCTCATTTGTCCTCTCCTTAAAAGGACATCAATGGCCATTTTACCCAAACAGTAGCCCCTGTAACTATCCTTTTACTTACCATCACCCGAAAATTTGTTATATATACAGGTTTATTATTTGCTTCCCATTAACATTTTTTATTGCTGTATTCCTGGAACCTAGCAAAGTATTAACATTCTATAGTTTTCAGTGTATAGGTATTTTACCTCCTTCATTAAATTTATTCCTAGATATTTTCTTTCTTTTTTTTAAATGACCACTAGGTTTGATAACTACTTGGAAAAAGATGTTTCTGGTAAGTTGTAATGTGAAAAAAAGCAAAAGCCACCTATAAAACTGTATGTGATGATGAGAGGCCAATTTATTTGAAAAGTATTTATGTATATTCATGACTAGATGAAATATTGGTAAGGTATATTTGAAAATACTAACAGTATTTATCTACAGATGATACATATATAGATCTGTTTTCTTCTAGATGATTTTCTGTATTTTTCAAATTTATTATAATGACAATGTATTATTTTAATAATAAAAAAGTATTTTATAAAGTTCTTGCACTTGGAAGTTCTGGAGTCCAGACATTTAGAGAGGTATACTACAAAAATGGCAGTGGAGAGGAAAATAGAAAGGATGGCTAGGTTTCTCCCATAACCAGTTCTGTGGGGAGTCTCATTGTCCTTAAAGTAGAACTTGCCATTTTTGTAGTTGATTTAGTTCAGAAAGTACCACGCTATCTATGTCTTAAGTATTATATATCAAAAAGTATATGATGAACGGCAAACATCGGATCTCAGACTCAACTTCTTTTGAGACCATGATGGGGTGGTTTGCTTCTTGGTTCTTTGTTGTGTCCAGGGATATTTTATACATGGGCCTGTGCTCTCCTACTGTGGAAGGGGTGAGTCTGAGGCTATGTCACAATCTGTATCACTTCAAAAAAAAAATCAAGAGCATGTTTTGCATTCTTGGGAATTTCATGTAAAGAGCTAAATAGAGTATTGTTGGCACAATACTTGGATTAAACAACAACAACATTGTAGCTATCAGGTCACATAGGCCTTTAGTTATAGGAAGATATGACTTGGGGAAAAAGGCAGGTCAGTTTCCTTGCAACTAGTTCTGTGGCCTCTCGGTATTTTATTATTTTTGATGCAGTTGTAAAATGGGATTCTTTTCTTAATTTCTCTTTCTGATATTTCATTGTTAGTGTATGGAAACACAACTAATTTGTGTATATTGATTTTGTATCCTGCAGCTTTCCTGAATTTGTGTATTATTTCTAACAGTTTTTTAGTGGGGTGTTTAGGGTTTTCTATGTATAATATCATGTCGTCTGTAAATAGAGATTGCTATACTTCTTCATATCTGATTTCAATGCCTTTTATTTCTTTTTCTTCCCTCATTTCTCTGGTTAGGACTTCCAGCATCATGATGAATAAAAGTAGTGAGAGTGGGCAACCTGGTCTTGTTCCTGATCTTAGAGGAAGAATTTCAGCGTTTTACCATTTAGCATGATGTTAGCTGTAGGGTTGTCATATTGGTCTTTATTATGTTGAAGCATGTTCCATCTGTACCCACTTTGTTAAGGGTTTTTATCATGAATGGATGTTGGGTTTTGCCAAATGCTTTTGAGATGATCATATAACTTTTTACCGTTCATTTTGTTAATGTAGTGTTAAAGTGGCGTATCACATAGATTGACTTGCAAGTGTTGAACCATCCTTCATCCCTGGATTGGAATCTCACTTGGTGATGGTATACAATCCTTTTAATATATTGTTGAATTTTGTTTGCTAATATTTAGATGAGGATTCTTGCATCTATGTTTATCCAGGATATTGGCCTGTAATTTTCTTTTCTTGGAGTGTTCTTGTCTGGTTTTGGTATCAGGGTAATTATAGCCTCATAAAACAATTTGGGAAATGTTTCCTCCTTTTCTATTTTGTTGGAAGAGTTTGAAAAGGATTGGTATTAATTCTTAAAATGTCTGATAGAATTCACCAGTGAAGCCATCTGGTTCCAGACTTTTGTTTGTTGAGAGGTTTTGGTTGGTTTTGATTCAAACTGTTAACTGGTAATTGGTCTGTTCAGATTTCCTCAGTGCTATGGTCTGAATTTCCAAAATCATATTAAATTATGTATATTTTTATATTATCACAAAAATGATTTTATTTTTGCTTATTGTGTTTATTTTACTTTCCTTTTATTGAGGTAAAAATTACATAAAATTAACCATTTTAGAATATACATTTCAGTGCTATTCAGTATATTCATAATGTCGTGAACTAACACCTCTCTTTCCAAAACATTTTCATTACCTTAAAAGAAAACCCAGTATACACTAAGCAGTTAGTTTCCTTTCCCTTCTCCTTCCAGTAACTGTAAAGCACCACTTTGCTTTCTTTCTCTGTGGATTTATCTATTGCAACCATTTCATATAATGTAATCATACAATAGATGGCTTATTGTCTCTGGCATCTTCCACTTCACATGATGTTTTTGAGTTCATACATATTCTAGCATGTATCAGTACTTCATAACTTTTTATGGCTGAATAAAAATTCCATTATATGTGTCATACCACATTTACTTTATCCATTCATCCATTGATGGCCATTTGCATTGTTTCCGCATTTTGGCTATTGTGAATATTGCTGCTGTGAGCATTTGTGTGCAAGTATCTGCTTGTATACCTGTTTCCTGCTCATTGTATCTTAATGTCCTTTCCTGCTCCAGGTTCATAAATATATAGTCTGATGGCATATTCCAGTATACTTATGGTATGTAGAGTTCCTCTTATATGTAAGTTTTTAATTCATCTGAAGTTCATTTATTTTCCCCTGTGATGATGCAGGGATTTAATTTTGATTTTTAAGCATGTTGATATCCAATTATCTCAACCTTGTTATAGAAAAATTATTCTTTCTTAATGATATAAAATCTGTTTTTTCTTGCATTCTGATTGAGGGTTCTGTTCTTCTCTATCATTTATTTTTCTTATTCAAAACTATTATCCTATAATTTGGGGAGGATTACTCATTTTTCTACACTTGTTGAGATAATTTTAAATATTTAATGCACATGCTAAACTTTATATTTGTAACGATATTATGGAAGATTAGACTATATCCTCCCCCAAACATGTGAAGAATTGTATGCTTCCTTAGTTTATGTCATTCTCAGGTTGATCTTATTTGTAATTTAATTACCAGATTGTGACTAAAATAATTTTCAGGGCACCTGGGTGACTCAGTCGGTTAAGTGACTGACTCTTGATTTCGGTTCAGGTCATGATCTCACAGTTTCGCGAGTTCGAGCCCCACGTCGGGCTTTGCTCTGGCAGTGCAGAGCCTGCTTGGGATTCTCTCTCCCTCTCTCTCTGCTTCTCTCTCTCAAAATAAATAAATAAACTTAAAAAAAATAATAAAATAATTTTCATTTTTGCATTCAATTCTTACACGTCAAATTATTGGTAAAGAATCTTTACCAAATTCTTGCACCATTTTCTATGATTCAGTTCTTTTTTCATGGGAAACATCTACCAGCTTTGCTTTTAGAAATAATAAATTTGTGGTAACACCTCTGAGTTCTGTTATCTGAAAATAATACTATTGCTGGTTATACAATTCTATACTAAAAGCTGTTCTCTCATAGAATTTTAAGCTTTGGTTCCTTGTCTTCCTAACGTTTGTAATGTTTTCAGTGACTTTATGGTACATATAATTGTACTTATTGTTTGTATTCTCCATTTACTGTGTGAGGTTTTTTGTCTTCATATGTGTTCTGTTTTTAGGTATGGGTTTTATTTTTTCTAGTATTTTTCTTTTTGCTCCTAAAATGCAAGTCCTTTTACTTTTAAAAGTCATTTGTCTTCACAGCTGAGAAATTGTCTTCTGTTTTTTCCCATCTTTCTTTCTTTCTTTCTTTCTTTCTTTCTTTCTTTCTTTCTTTCTTTTTCTTGCAGAACATTGCCTGTTCAAAATTCTATTTTCTCATAAATCTTGCTATAAATCTTTTCAAATGTATATTGGAACTTTTATTTTAAAGCAGACATCACAAAATGACTAAGAAGCTAAACACAACTGAGGACCTAGTTTGTCTAATTTGCACAATATTTTGAAAATAATTGATTCAAATATTTTTAAATTGGTAGTTTTTGCCTAAAAGTACAGATTTCTGGCAGTTTTGGCAAATTGGAAGATTTGGCAAAAAACTCGCATTCCTGAAAAAGTAATTGGCAAGCAGTAACAGCCTCCACTCTTAGATGGGCTATACATGTTCCAGATTGTCCCTATTATTTCTGTTCCCCTTTGTCCTCCTGATCCCAAGATCAATTGTTCGTTGCTAGGCATCATCATGCTTTACCATTTTTTTTTTTAACTAGAGAGAGATAGTCTCTATTTGTTTATCTTTCTAAGTGGGCACAAGAAAGAAAGTACAATCTGTTTCAAGAAAAAAGAAAGATTATTTCTTAGTGGAAATAAAGTTTTCCTACATATTTATAGCATAAACAAAATCTGTTAAATAAATACAATAGAAAGTGCCATTATATATATATTTTAATAACTAAGGATTATAACAGATATATGGAAAATTCATGATGAAAAAAATTAATGAACTGACATATACACTAATGGTTCCACAGGCTTAATATTTGCATACAAATGCATATAAAGTCCATGATTTTGCTATGATATGTTACTACTATGAATTAGGTTAAAAAGTTGCCCAGATGGCATTTTTATTACAGATGGTAATTTTATAAAAGAGTATCTACTGGAGGCAATAGAAATTATATTTTCCTGGAAGAAACAAGCATTGAAAATATAAGTGAAATTGGAGATAGGGCTAAGAATTTGCAGTCTACATTGGAAAAAAAAAGTTAAGTCATTATGACATTGTTTCTTGTAGTTGATGATAGCACAACCATAAATAGTGCAAACTATTTAGATATATTTATTCATCATCAATATAAGTTTTTATATAACTGAGTAACATTTGGAAATGGTGCCTTAATAGTCACAGAATTACTTAATTCTTAGGATTAAGATAAGTTTAATGTAGATTAGTCAAAATCAGTAAGAGTATTTATAGATGATGCCTAAGTGATGATCTATGTTAGATTTTTAAATAAACTTAAAAACAAAGCAATGAAATTTTGCAGAGACATAGAACTATGTCTTTAGATTCCATTATTAACCAGAAGTAGTTTTGTCAAAAAAAAGTTAAGAGCATAATATATAATACACTTAAACTCATTTCTTAAAACTTAAAAGTCTTTTCATTTCTAATGACCTCACCATGGCCTATAGGCTTCACAATCGGTGCTGTTCCCACACACACTAACCTCTTGGACCTCATTTCTTCATGCTTGCTCCCTTGTTTAAGCCACTTCAGGCATTTTAGGGGCCAGGTGTACATCTGTCCCCAGGACCTTTGCACCTGCTCTTCCCTCTGCCTGTGAAATTCTCCCACAAATTCTCCCAATAGGCTGCTTCCTTTTTTTTTTTTTTTTTAACGTTTATTTATTTTTGAGACAGAGAGAGACAGAGCATGAACGGGGGAGGGTCAGAGAGAGGGAGACACAGAATCTGAAGCAGGCTCCAGGCTCTGAGCTGTCAGCACAGAGCCCGACGCGGGGCTCGAACTCACGGACCGCGAGATCATGACCTGAGCCGAAGTCGGCCGCTTAACCGACTGAGCCACCCAGGCGCCCCAATAGGCTGCTTCCTTTACTTCATTTGGCTATTTTCCAAAGTGCTGCCTTTCCTGTGATGTCTTCCTGGGTTAGTCTATTTAACATAGCACTTCCCCACCTTCTGCCACCTGCCAACACACACGTCATATTGTTTTTCTCCTTTCTTTTTCTCCATAGCCATATATTCTCATTACCTATATATTTTGTTTTCTGTCCCCCACCCCTCCCAACACATACCCATATACACACTTAAAAAGTCAACTCCACAAGGATAGCGTATATTGTTTTTAAATTTTGTTTTATTTTTGTTTTGTTTTGTTTCGGTTTTCATTCTCAAAGGTTAGAAAAGTGTCTAGAACATAAAAGGTGCTCAATAACTGTTTGTTAGGTATTAAATGAACCAATAATAAACTATCCAATTTATTTGGATAAAATATCCAATTTTTTTTAGACCTTAAAGTTTAGTCAAGATTTTGCTTAATTGGCTGAACTCACAGAATAGTCTGGAAGTTATTTGGCTTGGCAATGATATGGAGGCATAGAAATATTTTAACTGTCAAAAGAATCAACATATTTCTGTCACTGAGAGCAAAATCCTCACCTCACAGCACCGCAAATGTTGAATTATGTAACTAATCTTTTTAGTTGACATTAACACACATGATTAAATATTCCTCCAAATGTGATTTCTCTGCAAGTATATGCACATGTATTTACCTACATGTATAAATTTATTTGTTCATCCCCAGCAAACATATATTTGGGAAGCTCACTTGATGCCCTTTTCTATACTGACATTTATTTCCTTAAAAGAACATGACTTCCTGAATTCCTCTTCCAAAATTGGGCTATTTTTGAATACTAAATTCCAAATGGAATTATCATTGTTGAGTTTGCCTTTCTCAATTATGACTAGTGGTGTCAATTAAGACTTAAGAATAGAAGTTATTGAACTACAGTGCAATATGGTAGTGTAAACCAAATATGACATCACAATATCAAAATTATACAAATATTTGAGAACTAGTTACTGTAAAATACTGTAAAAATTCTGTTCATGTTTTTGACTACAAATGACATGAAATATTGCTCCTAGGTAAGGATTCAAGCCCCAGTTCTCTATTACATATGTATTCCCGCCCCCCAAAAAACCTTATTATTGACATTTTGAGGCAGAGAAAAAAAATTCAGCTTTCCTCTTTATAAAGGAATAAGGAAGCACCAAAAATATATAATATTTAAATACTTTATTTTTAATCTCTATGTTTGAAGTAACAAATTTAAACATTACTTAATCTTTATTTTGAAACATGCTTATATGTAAGATAATTCACTTGGTTTTAGTTATTACTGCCTGAGGACTATAGGTATTAAAGCTTTGTTGTTGTTTTTTTTTTTAAGTTTTATTTACTTATTTTGAGAGAGAGACAGAGAGAGAGAGGGAGGGAGGGGAAGAGAGAGATGGAGAGAGAATCCTAAGCAGACTCCACACTGTCAGTGTAGAACCCAATTCAGAGTTCGATCTCACTAACTGAACTGTAAGATCATGACCTGAGCCAAAATCAAGAGTCAGTGCTCCACTTACTGAGCTACTCAGATGCCCCTAAGCTTTATAATTTCTAAAGTGAAGTATGGGAAATACACACATAGAACTGGGTGTTCTTAAATTATATAATGGGGAGGGTTTTGCCCTGGGGGCACAATGCCACTTTTAACCTATCTAGTTCTTTACAAAGAGATTCTATGATTTGATGGGAGAAAACTTCTCCATGTTCTCTCTTTTTTCTTTCTTTCTTTTTCCTGCATGTTTACAAGACTGACATTCTGTGTATGAAGGCAAAATTGTGGGTGAAGTTTTTTATGTGTAGACTTTAAATTACTTACTTTTTTCTCTTCTTCATTTCACCTGGGCTTTTGAAGGGAAAATCAGAGCTTCCCTTACTATAGGAGAAGTTACCTTACCTTACCTTATTTATATCCCAAAATATAAGAGCTTATAGTTTTAATCCATTTACATTTATTATAACTCTTGCACTTTATCTTACTTTTGCCTTTTTTATTTTTGTTTTCTATTTTTTTAACAAATATTTTCTTACTCTTTGTTTTGTAGTTTCATGAAACTGTTCCTTGCCTTATTTTTCTTTTTTTCCTTCCTGATTGCCTTAAAGTTTTGTGATACTGTTTTTTTTTTCTTTTCTAAAGTTTATTTATTTTGAGAGAGAGAGGAAGAGAGTATGAGTGGGGGAGGGGCAGAAAGGGAGGAAGAGAGACAAGCCATGCTGTCAGTCAGGGCCCAATGCAGGGCTCAATTTCATGAACCATGAGATCATGATCTGAGCCAAAATCAAGAGTCAGGAGCTCAACCACCTGAGCCACACAGACACCCCGATCCTCTTTTAAATCTAGTTATTTGATGCCCTTTAGTTCTACTCTTAATTTCTTTAATTAATTTTGGGATATTTTGTAAGATGAGATGCAACTTGATATTTTTTATTTAAATTAACTTTATAGGTGACACTTAACACATACTGCGATACTTAACAAACTTTATGATTTCTTTATAAACATTATATAAGAGATTTTAGGGAGATGGCGGCATAGGAGGATGCTGGGCTCACCGTGTCCTGCTGATCACTTAGATTCCACCTACACCTGCCTAAATAACCTAGAAAACCGCCAGAAGGCTAGCAGAACGGAGTCTCCGGAGCCAAGCGCAGACGAGAGGCTCACGGAAGAGGGTAGGAAGGGCGGCGAGATGGTGCATACTAGACAGACTGGCAGGAGGGAGCCGGGGTGGAGGGGCGGCCCGCCGGCCAAGCAGAGCCCCCGAGTCTGGCTTGCAAAAGCGGAGGGGTCAGATGGAGTGTGTTCGGACAGCAAGTGGGACTTGATATCTGGAAGGTTATAAGCTAACAGCTCTGCTTGGAGAGTGGGAGGGCAGGAGGACAACAGGAGGGAGAGTTGTTGAGCCCCAGACGACAGAGCGCAGCTTGGCGGGGAACAAAGGTGCTCGCCAGCGCCATCTCCCTCGCCCATGCCCCAGCCAAAATCCCAAAGGGAACCGGTTCCTGCCAGGGAACTTGCTTGCACCTCGCAAACACCCAGCGCTGTGCTTCTGTGGATCCATCTGGGAGGGAGGGTCTGACTCCCTCCCGGTGCCACAGGTCCCCTCCCGAAGTGGATCTCCGAAGGAAAAGCGAGCTGACCCTGCCCCTCCCGCCCCCGTGCACCTTGCCAATCCACCCCAGCTAATATACCAGATCCCCAGCACCACAAGCCTGGCAGTGTGCAAATAGCCCAGACGGGCCACGCCACCCCAAAGTGAATCCTGCTGCTAGGAGAGGGAAAGAGAGGGCACACACCAGTCTGACTGTGGCCCCAGCGATGGGCTGGGGGCAGACATCAGGTCTGACTGCAGCCCCGCCCACCAACTCAAGTTATTCAAGACAGCACAGGGGAAGTGCCCTGCAGTCCCGCACCACTCCAGGGACTATCCAAATGACTAAATGGAAGAATTCCCCTCAGAAAAACGTCCAGGAAATAACAACAGCTAACGAACTGATCAAAAATGATGTAAACAATATAACAGAAAGTGAATTTAGAATAATAGTCATAAAATTAATCGCTGGGCTTGAAAACAGTATAAAGGACAGCAGAGAATCTATTGCTACAGAGATCAAGGGACTAAGGAACAGCCAGGAGGAGCTAAAAAATGCTATCAATGAGCTGCAAAATAAAATGGAGACAACCACGGCTCGGATTGAAGAGGCAGAGGAGAGAATAGGTGAACTAGAAGATAAAATTATGGAAAAAGAAGAAGCTGAGAAAAAGAGAGATAAAAAAATCCAGGAGTATGAGGGGAAAATTAGAGAACTAAGTGATGCACTAAAGAGAAATAATCTACGCATAATTGGTATTCCAGAGGAGGAAGAGGGAGGGAGGGTGCTGAAGGTGTACTTGAAGAAATAATAGCTGAGAACTTCCCTGATCTGGGGAAGGAAAAAGGCATTGAAATCCAAGAGGCACAGAGAACTCCCTTCAGATGTAACTTGAATCGATCTTCTGCATGACATATCATAGTGAAACTGGCAAAATACAAGGATAAAGAGAAAATTCTGAAAGCAGCTAGAGATAAACGTGCTCTAACATATAAAGGGAGATCTATAAGACTTGTGACTGATCTCTCTACTGAAACTTGGCAGGCCAGAAAGGAATGGAAGGAGATCTTCCATGTGTGAACAGAAAAAATATGCAGCCGAGAATCCTTTATCCAGCAAGTCTGTCATTTAGAATAGAAGGAGAGATAAAGGTCTTCCCAAACAAACAAAAACTGAAGGAATTCGCCACCACTCAACCAGCCCTACAAGAGATCCTAAGGGGGATCCTGTGAGACAAAGTACCAGAGACATCGCTACAAGCACGAAACCTACGGACATCACAAGGACTCTAAACCCATATCTTTCTATAACACTGAACATAAATGTACTAAATGTGCCAACCAAAATATATAGGGTATCAGAATGGATAAAAAAACAAGACCCATCTATTTGCTGTCTACAAGAGACTCATTTTAGACCTGAGGACACCTTCAGATTGAGAGTGAGGAGATGGAGAACTATTTATCATGCCACTGGAAGTCAAAAGAAAGCTGGAGTAGCCATACTTATATCAGACAAACTAGACTTTAAATTAAAGGCTGTAACAAGAGAAGAAGAAGGGCATTATATAACAATCACAGTGTCTATCCATCAGGAAGAGCTAACAATTATAAATGTCTATGCGCCGAATATAGGAGCCCCCAAATATATAAAACAATTACTCACAAACATAAGCAACCTTATTGATAAGAATGTGGTAATTGCAGGGGACTTTAACACTCCACTTACAGAAATGGATAGATCATCCAGACACACAGTCAATAAAGAAACAAGGGTCCTGAATGACACATTGGATCAGATGGACTTGACAGATATATTTAGAACTCTGCATCCCAAAGCAACAGAATATACTTTCTTCTCGAGTGCACATGGAACATTCTCCAAGACAGATCACATACTGGACCACAAAACAGCCCTTCATAAGTATACAAGAATTGGAATTATACCATGCATACTTTCAGACCACAATGCTATGAAGCTTGAAATCAACCACAGAAAAAAGTCTGGAAAACCTCCAAAAGCATGGAGGTTAAAGAACACCCTACTAAAGAATGAGTGGGTCAACCAGGCAATTAGAGAAGAAATTAAAAAATATATGGAAACAAACGAAAATGAAAATACAACAATCCAAACGCTTTGGGATGCAGCGAAGGCAGTCCTGAGAGGAAAATACATTGCAATCCAGGCCTATCTCAAGAAACAAGAAAAATCCCAAATACAAAATCTAACAGCACACCTAAAGGAAATAGGAGCAGAGCAGCAAAGGCAGCCTCAACCCAGCAGAAGAAGAGAAATAATAAATTTCAGAGCAGAAATAAACAATATAGAATCTAAAAAAACTGTAGAGCAGATCAACGAAACCAAGAGTTGGTTTTTTGAAAAAATAAAGAAAATTGACAAACCTCTAGCCAGGCTTCTCAAAAAGAAAAGGGAGATGACCCAAATAGATAAAATCATGAATGAAAATGGAATTATTACAACCAATCCCTCAGAGATACAAACAACTATCAGGGAATACTATGAAAAATTATATGCCAACAAACTGGACAACCTGAAAGCAATGGACAAGTTCCTAAACACCCACACGCTTCCAAAACTCAATCAGGAGGAAATAGAAAGCTTGAACAGACCCATAACCAGCGAAGAAATTGAATCAGTTATCAAAAGTCTCCCAACAAATAAGAGTCCAGGACCAGATGGCTTCCCAGGGGAGTTCTACCAGACGTTTAAAGCAGAGATAATACCTATCCTTCTCAAACTATTCCAAAAAATAGAAAGGGAAGGAAAACTTTCAGACTCATTCTATGAAGCCAGTATTACTTTGATTCCTAAACCAGACAGAGACCCAGTAAAAAAAAGAGAACTACAGGCCAATATCCCTGATGAATATGGATGCAAAAATTCTCAATAAGATACTAGCAAATCGAATTCAACAGCATATAAAAAGAATTATTCACCATGATCAAGTGGGATTCATTCCTGGGATGCAGGGCTGGTTCAACATTCGCAAATCAGTCAACGTGATACATCACATTAATAAAAGAAAAGATAAGAACCATATGATCCTGTCAATCGATGCAGAAAAGGCCTTTGACAAAATTCAGCAACTTTTCTTAATAAAAACCCTCGAGAAAGTCAGGGTAGAAGGAACATACTTAAAGATCATAAAAGCCATTTATGAAAAGCCCACAGCTAACATCATCTTCAATGGGGAAAAACTGAGCGCTTTTTCCCCGAGATCAGAAACATGACAGGGATCTCCACTCTCACTGCTGTTGTTTAACATAGTGTTGGAAGTTCTAGCATCAGCAATCAGACAACAAAAGGAAATCAAAGGCATCCAAATTAGCAAAGATGAAGTCAAGCTTTCACTTTTTGCAGATGACATGATATTATACATGGAAAATCCGATAGACTCCGCCAAAAGTCTGCTAGAACTGATACATGAATTTATCAAAGTTGCAGGATACAAAATCAATGTAAAGAAATCAGTTGCATTCTTATACACTAATAATGAAGCAACAGAAAGCCAAATACAGAAACTGATCCCATTCACAATTGTACCAAGAAGCATAAAATACCTCGGAATAACTCTTAACCAAAGATGTACAAGATCTGTATGCTGAAAACTATAGAAAGCTTATGAAGGAAATTGAAGAAGATATAAAGAAATGGAAAAACATTCCATGCTCATGGATTGGAAGAATAAATTATGTCAAAATGTCAATACTACCCAAAGCTATCTACACATTCAAAGCAATCCCAATCAAAATTGCACCAGCATTCTTCTTGAAGCTAGAACAAGCGATCCTAAAATTCATATGGAACCACAAAAGGCCCCGAATAGCCAAAGTAATTTTGAAGAAGACCAAAGCAGGAGGCATCACAATCCCAGACTTTAGCCTCTACTACAAAGCTGTAATCATCAAGACAGCATGGTATTGGCACAAAAACAGACACATAGACCAATGGAATAGAATAGAAACCCCAGAACTAGACCCACAAATGTATGGCCAACTCATCTTTGACAAAGCAGGAAAGAACATCCAGTGGAAAAAAGATGGTCTCTTTAACAAATGGTGCTGGGAGAACTGGACAGCAACATGCAGAAGATTGAAACTAGACCACTTTCTTACACCATTCACAAAAATAAACTCAAAATGGATAAAGGACCTGAATGTGAGACAGGAAACCATCAAAACCTTAGAGGAGAAAGCAGGAAAAGACCTCTCTGACCTCAGCCGTAGCAATCTCTTACTCGACACATCCCCAAAGGCAAGGGAATTAAAAGCAAAAATGAATTACTGGGACCTCATGAAGCTAAAAAGCTTCTTCACTGCAAAGGAAACAATCAACAAAACTAGAAAGCAACCAACGGAATGGGAAAAGATATTTGCTAATGACATATCGGACAAAGGGCTGGTATCCAAAATCTATAAAGAGCTCACCAAACTCCACACCCGAAAAACAAATAACCCAATGGAGAAATGGGCAGAAAACGTGAATAGACACTTCTCTAAAGAAGACATCCGGATGGCCAACAGGCACATGAAAAGATGCTCAATGTCGCTCCTCATCAGGGAAATACAAATCAAAACCACACTCAGATATCACCTCACGCCAGTCAGAGTGGCCAAAATGAACAAATCAGGAGACTATAGATGCTGGAGAGGATGTGGAGAAACGGGAACCCTCTTGCACTGTTGGTGGGAATGCAAATTTGTGCAGCCACTCTGGAAAGCAGTGTGGAGGTTCCTCAAAAAATTAAAAATAGACCTACCCTATGACCCAGCAATAGCGCTGCTAGGAATTTACCCAAGGGATACAGGAGTACTGATGCATAGGGGCACTTGTACCCCAATGTTTATAGCAGCACTCTCAACAATAGCCAAATTATGGAAAGAGCCTAAATGTCCATCAACTGATGAATGGATAAAGAAATTGTGGTTTATATACACAATGGAGTACTATGTGGCAATGAGAAAGAATGAAATATGGCCCTTTGCAGCAACATGGATGGAACTGGAGAGTGTTATGCTAAGTGAAATAAGCCATACGGAGAAAGACAGATACCATATGTATTCACTCTTATGTGGATCCTGAGAAACTTAACAGAAACCCATGGAGGAGGGGAAGGAAAAAAAAAAAAAGAGGTTAGAGTGGGAGAGAGCCAAAGCATAAGAGACTCTTAAAAACTGAGAACAAACTGAGGGTTGATGGGGGGTGGGAGGGAGGGGAGGGTGGGTGATGGGTATTGAGGAGGGCACCTTTTGGGATGAGCACTGGGTGTTGTATGGAAACCAATTTGACAATAAACTTCATATATTGAAAAAAACCCCAAGAAAACCCAACAGTATATAAAACTTTAGCATATACCATTATATGTTTCTCATTATTTTTGGTTTTATCATTGGTCTGAGTGTTTATTCCTATGCAAAATATCATTACATTTAAAAAAAAATATATTAAGTGTCTGTCAAGAGTGTCTTTTATTATTTTGCTCTTTAAATATTTTCATAGCTGTAGGGCGCCAGGGTGGCTCATTAGGTTAAGTGTCCAACTTCAGCTTCAGGTCATGATCTCACAGTTTGTTAGTTTGAGCCCCACATTTGACTCTGTGCTGACAGCTCCGAGCCTGGAGCCTGCTTCAGATCCTGTGTCTCCCTCTCTCTCTACCCCTCCCCAGGGAGTGGCATATAAATAAATAAATAAATAAATAAATAAATAAATAAATAAATAAATAAATTTCATAGTCATGCTCATGTATTTATTCTTAACGAATTTCAAATTACATGATCAATTTCAGAACATTCCATTAGAGATTTAGTTTCTAATTTTATTACATTCAAATACTAACTTAGGGAAAATAGTGCTATAATATTTATATTTCATTTTAGAAATATTGCCTTTTCCTTTATTTACATCTTTTTCATCTCACATTTAAAAGTTCATATCTTTCTTTAAACAACTCTTGCACATTTGTGATTAAGCCAGTGTGATTTTTGTTCCATTTATATAAATTATACACACACACACACACCCACACACACACTTTTTTATTTAAATTTAAACATTTAACCAAGATATATCTATGTTTCAATATTCATCTGTTTTGTATATTATAAATTATTTTGAGCTGCATATTTGGTCTTTTATGGTTCCTTAACCTCGGTAAGTTGTTTTAAAAATAATGTTGCTTATTGATTTAGCTGAATTTATTGGGATTATATTTTCAACTCGAATTTCTATAGTCGAAGAGGAACATTTCTCTGTTTTCCATATCTATTATATTTTCTTATTATTGGTATATCTGTGCTCTTTTATTTTTCTTCCTCAGAAATCTGGAAGAACTTTTGAAGTTGATCTTTGTATTACATATTAAAAAGTTAATTTTCTAGCTATTTCTGGTCTTTAAGTCCTTTTTTACAGCAGTTTTAAATTAATCTCTTACATTTTTGTGTTCTTAAAATTATTTTCTTAACTTGCTCTTTTGTTTTAGCTAATTGCCTTCCTCTAAGCTACTTCTCTTTATGATATTTTAATATTAGTCCATGTAGGCATTTATGTGTGATTTTTTGAAGACATGAAGCAGATATTTTTTTAAATCCTCATATATTTCTTGTGTTCAGTTACTTTCAAGAGATTGATTCTCTTTTGAAATAGTAATGCTACTCTTCTTTTGCACTGGATTCTTAATAATTTCCACCCTAGTTTAATCATTCACATATGAAAGAGGATACATTTTTTTATGTCAAGCACTTGCTAAAAATAGGATGCTTTGATTGTTTTTAGAGCCTTCTTCATGTACTTGGGTGCTAATAGACTCTCAGATCTAAAACTGAGTTGATGTGAATAGTGTGTAGTCCAATTTCTGGTAACTGTAGGCTTTGATCTTACATTGTTTCATGCTGAAGTTGAGATTTTTTTTTTTCTGCCTAACTTCTCTTTTTTTCTTCCTTTTTTTTTTAATGTTTCATATAATTGATTCTAAAAAAAGACAAGCAGAAAGTTTTTAGATTCTCTCTGAGTTTAGGACTAGGTTAAACCAAATGAGGTACTTTGTTAGGATGCAAAATTTAAACGGGTGCCCCCCCAAAACTTAGTAATCAAAACAAATAGTTGTATATAAATATATTGTGTTTTATATAAATAATGCAATATTAATTTTTTTCCAAATCAAATTGGGAAACAATGGCTCATAGGTGGCCTCTGTTTTTATAAATTAAGTTTTATTGGAATAAGGGTTAGTATTAGGCTGAGGTGAGTGAGAAGGGTCATACCATTGCAGAGTCACATCTCAGCTTCATTTAAAATTTTGATGTTTTTTTCAACACTATATTTTTGCATTTAAAGATGTTGCTAAAAATATTATGTATCTTGATAACTGAGGGTTTTGTGCTGTCCTAAATTGCATGCTTGAGGAGAGTGCATGGCATACCTTCTAACCTTAGTCCTGAGCTGGAGAATTTTATTCATAATACATATGTCTGGGTTCTACCTTGAACCTACTCATTTTAGATGAAGGTCTCCAGTGGATCCCCTTACCTCTTCCCATTTCTCTCTCCAGCCCCGCCCCCACTACCATCCCTTGCTTTAAGAACTGCTAAAGAAAATAATTTCCATCCTAGAGAAATTTAAAAAGTGTGTGGTTCATCCCCAGAAAACTCCATCTAGGGTTTTATCAGTTTCTTCCCACCGGCTACAGATCCATTCTGTGAGCATTAACATATACTATCCTATTTTCTCTCTGTTTCTGCCTGATGTATCCAGAAAGTAGCTAAAAGGATGCAAAAGAGAAACTGATAGATTGGGTATATGTATTAGTCTGCTCTGGCTGTTGTAACAAACTCACATAGACAGGGTGGTTTAAATAACAGACATTTACTTAAGGCTGGGAAGTCCAAGATGGAGATGCCAGCTGATTTGGTTCAGTGAGACACTTCCTGGGATGCAGATGACTGCCTTCTTGCTGTGTACTGATGTGGTGGATAGTGAGAGCTCTGGTGGCTCTTTCTTATTAAGAGCGCTAATTCCATCATGAGGGTTCTACCCTCATGACCTCACCTAAACCTAATTATCTCTCAAAGCACCATCTCCAAAACCCATCACACCGGGCATTGGGGCTTCAACATATGAATTTCTGGAAGACACAATCAGTCTATAGCAGTATGTGACTCTGATACCTTCAGAATGTGATTCTCCTGCATTGGGGAGCAGAGTATAATGTGATGATTATGGAAAAAAAAATGTTTTCTTTTTGAGGTAGCCCTAGACCTTTAATCCTATTTTTTTTATTTTTATTATTTTTTTAATTTTCCTGTTTCATATGAGTGGAAAGCTCTGTTCCTTAATATTCCTTTGTCAGTGTTAGTTAAGTTTACTTCTTTGGTAAAAGTTGGCTGGTATTTTTACTCAAAGATGCTGTTGTAAAGTGCTTCACTCTTTTTTTAAAACTGCAGAGAAAATCCATCAGAGACTATAAATGTCGTTTTGACCTGGCAAGATAATTTTTACTTAGTTTCATAACTTCCTAGAACTACTCATTTGCATACTCCCTTTCCCTTTTAATGGCATATACAGAATAATTTACTTCTTATGTTTTGACCATATATCCCAAATTTCAGTCTTAATTACATAATGGATTTTTTGTCAATTTCTTGACAGTGAAAGATTAGAGAATCTTAGGAGTATCACCAAATTCTAGCAGTCCCTTATCATTGTCCTGTTGCTATATATTGTTGCTGGTGCTACTGACATACTGCATCAATATCATATTTTTTATCACTTGTAAAACTGGAAAGCAGTTATAATGAAAACTAAATATCTGATCTCTAGTCTCAATTTCATCTGTTTCCAGATGTGTGATCTAGTACAACCCACTGAAAAACTTTGGCCCTCATTTTTCATACCTGGGTTGAGGGTGTATCACTGTTCTATATACCGAATAAGTTCTGATAACTCCATGGAAAAATAACAGGACTTCCTATTCAAAATATTTTTTAAAATAGAAATATATGTTTCAGATTATATTGTATAATATGAAGCCTTTCCCAATAGAAGGTTCTCAAAGATGCATTAAAAGACAAAATTTCAAAATAGAAATTGCTATAAATAATATAATATTTAAGATTAATGTAATATAATTACTAAAAGAAGGAGGAGCAATAATTTTGGAATAGATTTTTGGACTGATAAAATTGTTATCAGGCTTTATTTTAATTCTACTTACTACTACAGACAAATTAGAATGAAGCTTCATGCCTCCTACAGAATCAATCCCCTGGTTTAAAGATGCAGGGGCCCTACCAAACTGTAAAAAAAAAAAAAAAAGCATCATCATTAGCTACTCTTTGGATATTGGTCTGTATGGCATATAACTGTTCTACCTACTCTCCAAACTTTTGCCTTAGTCATTTCTTTAAACATTCCCCAGTTTTTTCAATTAGGCTGCATCAGGGGTTATAAACATGCCCTTTCTGAACCTCAAAATTGGTTCAGGGAGTCATTGCCTAGAAGGTTTAAATCCTTTTCAGTTAAAATGTTCTCAAAGTCTTTCCATTCATAATGCATTTTTTACAAAAAAGAAACTTTGACTAAATCAAAGTCAATTCATGTTGATTGCTATGACCATCACTATGCTGGCTAAGAATGATTTCTATTTTATAACGTTTTAGAATTTCTTGAATAGTCAATAATTTAAAAAGCAACAGTTTGTGAATTCCAGTTGTATTGTCTCAGGCAGCTAGTGTGTCCCTTTCATTGATTTTTTTTTTCCTGTTTTGTTATGTTTGCTCAACTTTGTGTGCCACTTTAGTAGGTAAATTCATATAATTTAGAATTATTTCATTTATATCGTAGAATTACTCCGCAATCAAATTTTCTTTCTCAGTAAAGTTCTTTAATCATACTATAAATTTTAAGCAATAGGTTTACCAGTAGATAAAGTTGCTAATATTATGCTCAATACCTAAATGTCATGAAGGTTCTTCCTCTTAAAAGTCAAGCCATCTGTTATTTGCTGTAAAACTTCCTGTATTTCAAATCTTTTCATGGAGGGAAAAGGTCTCTACTTACTTGGATCCACAGACTAGAGTTTATCTTCTTTCTTTCTTTCTTTCTTTCTTTCTTTCTTTCTTTCTTTCTTTCTTCTTCTCCTTCTTTCTTTCTACATAAATCACACTATAGCAATCTGCATCATTTCCAATTCTGTTTTCTTTATAGGGAAGTGATTGCTTACACTGAGTTCAGAGTTCTAAGATTTTAGAATTTCTCTTCTGTGCTTTCAGAGTTAAGCATCAATATCTACTTCATTGGCATTTATAGGTAGTGTTAATAAAGATTACTCCAGAAGAAGCTAAAAGAATACCTGGAAAAACCATCATGTAAATATCAAAATGGGCTTCTCTCATTATGAAATTATTTAGCTTCCTTAAAGATATATAGGAAGGTATACCTTCTAAATTTTCTCTCTAAGGAGAAAAATAGCTTGGAAAGAAAAGGTGAAATAATGATATAAAAGTAATCTCAATAAAATGATAAAAAGATTAGAAGCAAATAAACAAACAAACAAAAAACCCCACAGTAGTGGAGTCAGGCAATATAAAACCTAAGGCTGTCAAAAAATTAAAACACGAATATGAAATATGCACATGTGAAGTGATCCTGAAAATGTGGAAATAAGATTAAATATCTGAGGAATAGAGAAAATAAATGCTATACTGATAGTTTGTTTTGTTTTGAGCAGAGACCAACACCAACAAAATAGATGAGATAATCCAATATGAACAGGATGAAAATGTTCTGGATAAAGAATAAAGTACTATATATGAAAAATAAAAGGTTTAAAACTATACACTAGTACAAATTAATATCAAGTTCCAATATCATATTGTGTGTATACATATTATATATATATATATATATATATATATATATATATATATATGGACAAAAATTTATTTTACAAATGAGCAAGCAAACATTAAATGATATCTGTGAAGGCAAGGGGCAGAAATCTGTCTTTAGACTTCTCCATCACTAGCAGATGTTTTGAAAATTGAGATTAATGAGAGGGATCAAAATTGACGAACTAAGAAAATTTCTTATAAATCTATAGTAATTAAAATATTATCATAGAAAACCAAGCGCTAAATCTATGCATTCATTGAGGTAAATATAGGCATTTAGTATATAATAAAAATGACATCTTAAATCCCTAAGGAAAGGTGTTGGGATAACTGATTTACCAAATTGGATTCTAGAAGAAAATCAAATTTATCATTCAATGAACTTGGCTTGTAGAAAGGTTTGAAGTTATAAATAGATCCATAAGAAGCCATAAAAGAAAAGCTATATAATCTAATATAGAAAATAAATTATAGCTTATAACAAGAGAAATGAAAATATAAAAAAACTAAATGAAAAAATGTGCTACATATGACAAGCAGGGAGGTAATAATAAAAATGATATGTAACTCAGCATGTAAAAGACAAATACTCGAATAGAGAAAGACAAAGAGCTACAGTCAATATATACATATATTTAAGTCAAAATATGTGAAAATAGTTAATCATAGTGCTAAACATAATTTTAAAAAGCAGTTACCACTTTCTGCCTGTTAAAAAACAAAATTCAACTGAGGAAATTTTAAAGAGCTTATTGGTTTTATTCAAAGATTCATGACTCAGGTAGCACCCAATGTAGCAGATAGAATGGAAGTGTACAAAATGAAAGACTTTCATAGGCAGAAGAGAGCAGGAACAGGAACTAGTGTTTTGACTAGTGTAACTAATCAAAAAAGTGGATTGCTGACTACAAGATTGCTTTCCTTTAGAGAAAGCCTGGGTCTATCAAGCAGCTTACCTACTAATGCTGATCGTGTAATTCCCAGTTTAAAATTCCATGTCTGGGAGAACCAAAACTGTAAGTTAAGTCTTGGTTTGGTGATGTGAGGCTTACCATGAGCAACTTTATTTTGGGTCCTTGTTGTCTTGCTTTAAGCATGCCTATATGACAGTTCCTAGTATAACTGAGGCTTTGTGGCAGTAAGAACTCTTATAACCTCTTTGGATCTTTGAGTGAATGCAAATTTTCTTAATGATTGGTAATATGTACTATTAGACTTACAAATACACTTTGGCCCTGTAGAGCTACTTCTAAGAATGTACTGTAAGCAGACATTTTAACAAGAGTCCAAAGTTATATGTACAAGAATATTTTCTGTAACACTGTTAGAAATAGCAAAACAAAACAGCCCACAATTTATCCGGGTGAATATATCATGTGATAATCTTAAAGTACAATAGTACCCATCATTTAAAATGTTAATTTGAATATATGTTATTTTTTTGGCATGGGAAAATGGTCACAATGCAACTTTCAACCTAACAAGAAAATTTGTAAATCTCTATATAGTTTGACTTCATTGTTGCAAACTAACATACTTACCTAAATGCATAGAGAAAAAAAAAACTTTCAAAGCAAAATACAAATAGCATACTCAGTAAGATTTTACTTTTAATTTTTTACTTTTACAGTTTTTCACATTACTTCCTATTTTTCTATGATGAACATATAATGTCCAAACAGAATTATACAAAAATTCATTTCAAAAAATTGAAAGCATTTTCCAAATGCTAAATTACAAGACAAATGTGACGGGGATCATAATATTCACATGAGACGGGTTTCTCCTGAATTTCAGATGTAAATCTAGAATTGAGCAGCAATAAGCTGTGACATTTTCAAAAGCTCAGAAATATGAGCTGGCCCCCAATAAAGGACACCATCTGGCTATGGCTTTGTTAGAGGTTTTCTTTTCGATTACATTTTCTGTTATTTTTGCATAAAAATGCTTCTCTCAGTGCATTTCAAGCACATGTTTGGAAGGTTCTGTGTTGGGTTGCATTCAGCCCATTTAGCTGTATTGTGCAGGCATTTAGCACTAAGCTTTAGGCATTTAGGCAGGTGCTTTCTACTTAAATACTAACAGGGAAGAGGTAACATGGAGTAGGAGGTCAGGGACAGGGCAGGCAACATGATTATCATGGCCTAAGGCCTGGAACACATCCCTGGAAACAGACAAAATGCTGTGGGCATTAGGAAATGTCTTTTTTACTCTTTTTTTTTTTTTTTCACTAGCTGATTGCTTGTGTGAATGTGCAATCAGGTATTTCAATTCCTTTTCTGAAAATCTAGTTTGGCTTTTGTAAGATGGGCTTAAGTTACAGTATTTTTGCCATGTGAGTCTGAATTCATTGCTAAGCTAACAATACATAAATGTGTTTCTTCTCCTTTCAGTATTTGACATTTTGCACTAGTCATTAAGAGAACTGATATGATGCAGAAGTCATTCATAAAAGATAAGAGAAAATAATTTCTACCAAAATTCCATCAAGACAGTCACCCATTTTGAATCAGGAACCACTTATTTTATAGATATGAGTCCATGATGAATATATGCAGGACTTTCCACACCAACATGCCATATGTGGAAGCTGTTGGTTTGAAATTCAGCTGCCATAAAAGTTTTCTGCACTTTTTGGATTGAACAATTATGACATGCTTTCATGGAATTCACTCTGGAAATGTTAATGACCTTTTGAGATGACCATTATGTGGTTTCTAAGGCTTTTCTGTAATAATGTAATAAGGAATTGTCTCTCTACTTCCCCATTTTACATAGTCCAGCCATAAATGCACAATCCGTTGATCAAAAGTTGCAGAAATAACTTACTATATTAGCATCCAGATAAATCTTTTACATACGTTTCCATGATGACAACAGCTAGGGCCAAATATTTGCTGACATCAACATTAGTTGATTCTAACTAATTAGAATCAACTGAGTCAGAGGGTACTTAATGTCAGTTATCTGTCAGCCTCATCCTTTCTAGGGGGATGAGAAAATAATTGATTTATAAGAGAAGAGTAAGGGGTGGGTTAAGGGGATCTGGCAGAAATTTAAGGCATTATACTTTGAAAGGAATTTTAAAGCAACACATTTTGCTTAGATTCATCATTGTCAAAGAGTTTCTATTGACTACCTTCAAATGGAGCCAGGCATTTGCATAGTATGGTGTTATATTTGAAGTTGTGGCCTTTGCTAATCCATTACCGGTGCCGAATGTCAGGAAAATGTCTATTTCACATTGTCTAAGGGGAAATTTATTAGCGATAGCTTTTTGATACATTTTCAGGGTCCATTTGAAAGAAAGAAAGCAAATAATCTTACCTTTAGCTGTGTTTTATTGAGCAGAGAAAGGGTAAAATCATTGGCATTGCAGTTTACCAGAATTACAAGAACAGAGAAAACAAAAACAAGGTGAAGTGGCAAAGGCAGTCTATTTTGCCATCATTTTTTTTCTTTCTACTTACTGCCAACAACTATTTAGTAACAAAGATAATGGAAATAGAATTGGAATCTTGAAGGATGCTTAACTGTAGAAGTCAGAGTTTATGTCCAATAGGAGTCATAGAAATTTGCAGGCTTGCTAGAGTCTTATAAGGTTACATCCAGGTATGGTGGAATGAAATAGGTGGGAAGGTTGACACTGGTTGTGATGTAACTTTTTCTCTGTCCATGCTGACACAGATGGCATGATTTATTCCAAGGCAGATTCCCAGGGAGTACTGTAGTAAGATTTTCAAGAATAGTCATTTTTAAATATCTCTTTTTTAATCCTCCATCTCAAACTGCCCTTTTTTATTTAGTTGTCTGCACTATTCATGAGTGAGAGATGACTAACATAAGATATCGAGAGTTAACATTTTGGAGTAGAGAAACGCAATGTCAGTTGGGCTTCTGTTTCTGATTTGTTTGTTTTTTGGAGGGGGGATATGTAAGATTGCTGAGTGACTCAAAGGTTAAGAATGTGAAGTATAAATACTATTTGACTTCTGGATTTCATCTCGTCATATATATTGTTGAATAATAAATTTCTACTGAGTGTAAAAACCTTAGTGGCTTAAGACAAGACAAAGTTATTATCTCAAAGTTCTGGAGGTCAGAGGTCTTGGCATAATATGGTTGGATCTTCTACTCAGGGTTAACAAGGCTGACATCGAAGTGTTGGCCAAGCTTTGTTCCTTGAGCTCAGGATACTCTTTCAAGATCACATGGCTTTTGGCAGAATTTAGTTCCTTTCAATTGTAGGACTGAGGTTCCCATTCTTCTTGCCGGCCTTTAGCCAGTAACTGCTCTCAGTTTCTAGAGGCTACTCAGTTCTCCAATGTGTGGTCTTCTCTACAAAATGGCACTTTGCATCTCCAAGACCAGCAGGAGAATCCCACTCATGCTTTGAATCTCTTCATTTTTAGAGACATCACCTGATTAAGTCAGGTCCATCCAGATAACAGCCATTTGATTAAATCAGAATTGAAATATTTGCTGCTTTGATTATGTCTACAAAATCCCTTTTTCATAATATGACATAGTCATACCCAAACTCAATGGGAGGGAATTATACAGGGTGTAAACATTGAAAGTTGTGAATCTTGGGAGCTAAATTAGAATTCTACCTATCATAGCATGATTTTGAAAACTCTGGTATATGGAAAGAAAAGGAACATTCCAAGTTCAAAAATGTGGTATGGGAAGACTGAAAATTGAATATGGAGTATGTATATCCAGATATTAAAGGAAATAAACACAGAAAAGAAAGATTTGAGGTTGCAAGTGTTGTTTTTTTACAGGTTGACAATGAGAAAGTGCACTTTGTAAAAACAGAGGTTTCGGGAGGCATACAGTAAGCAAAAACCGACAAAACAATATTCTAAAGAAGTCTGTGTTCGTTTGTAAATAGGAAGTATCTACCTCAATAACTTTATCTCTCATTTTCTCTCTGTTTTTTTAAAATAATTTATTCATTCTATACCTCAAAAAAACTGTTGTACTGGGGCGCCTGGGTGGCTCAGTCGGTTGAGTGTCTGACTTTGGCTCAGGTCATGATCTCTCAGTTTGTGGGTTCAAGCCCCATATCGGGCTCTGTGCTGACAGCTCAGAGCCTGCAGCAGTCTCCTTTGGATTCTGTGTCTTCCTCTCTCTTTGCCCCCTCCCCTGCTTGCACTCTGTCTATCTCTCAAAAATAAATAAACATTAATATATTTTTAAACAACTGTTGTATTTAAATTTTTGTCTTTTATATTTTTTATTTCAAAATATGAGAATTTTTTTGAAGAACTACAGTGACCAGCTTTTTCTTTGTAAATACATCATGAGAAATTTACTACATGCCATCTTTTATTCACATGGAAGATAAGTATTTTCACTACAGTGTTGAAAAGATTAGATATGCATGCATACCCAGAAATGATACTGTCTTGTTTACAATTTAAATTCATACTGAGAAAATGGGAACGGAGGTGGGGGCAGGGCTTAGGATGGAAAGAGGCATTGCCAAATTTAATACATTTCTAATTTTTTCTTGGTGTGTGCTGAACAAGTTGGCATTCTCCTCATAATTATACTCTCTATATTCAACAGTAAATCACCTTGCAGTCCATTATTCTCTAGTTTAAATAATTCCAATCCAATTTAGTTCCCCTTGTAAAACCTAATGTCTAACTGTTAAATAGCTTTCCTTTTTTCTCATTAAATTTATGTTTTTCTATATGACTTTAAAACTTTAGAGTGTAGGCATTATGATATACACTATTAGACATACGGAGGTTTTATAATACATGGATAACTATGGATTGTAGATTATGTACATACTTTTATTCTATTGTTAATCTAAAAGTGACAAGGTGGGCCTTGATAAAAACACAACCACTGCATCTCACTTTTTCATTTTTGAATTTCCAATGAAAATACATAGAAGCTTACAATTGAATACAAGTCTACTAGGAAGGTCATTTTACATCGAGTGGAAGAAATAGCTGAGCAGCTGCCTTGCGATTTTTCACTGCCTTTCTCAGACACCCTCAATATTTAAGTAGTTTTGCGATCTCATCAAGATATTGTATTATTTTTACTTCATTAGACTACTGCTGGATTACTTAATAAACATCATTGCTTCTAGGCACTAAATGACATGTGGAATGTATTAGTGCAGATTCCAAAATTGGGAGAAGTATTTCAAGAGGGTAGCTTGTATAGTGAGAGAATATGGAACCACTGAATAAAACTATTCATAAATCCCTCCCTCCCTTCCTTCCTTCCTTCTTTCCTTCCTTCCTTCCTTCCTTCCTTCCTTCCTTCCTTCTTTCCTTCTTCTTTCTTCCCGCCTTTCTTCTTTCTTTCTTTCTTTCTTTCTTTCTTTCTTTCTTTCTTTCTTTCTTCTCTCTCTCTCTCTCTCTCCCCCCCTCTCTCTCCTTTTTTTCTTAAGCCTACATCGCATGGCTTTGACATTGCAAAAACTTAATATTGCTTGTTTTTGACATGGTTTAAGTATATTTGCATGATGGATATTACACTTATTTAAGATACAACACTCTACATTAGGTTAAAAAGTGGCAGGAACCAGACTTTGTGTTTTCAAACCTAGAACAAAGCACTCCGAAATATAACTATGTATAAATCATATCACAAACAACAGTATTTTTTGGCAAGATATGCAATATCCCAATCTAAGTAAGAAAGGAAAGGCAAAAAATATGTCTAACTGCACTCTGTATAAGCAGAGGTTGACAGACTAGCTTCACCTGGATTCGGAAGCATGATGAATAAAATACCTTTATGAAGGGCTTAGTCAGGGACTAGTGGAGAAGCACTGCTGCTGAGTCTGAGTTTTAAAGGACAAATACATAACAGAGAGTTGAATGAAAGGATTTTAATCTGGCCAGATCTGAATTTAAGAGGCTTTTTCATGAAAGAACCAAATTACGTCAACAATGCCTCAGTAAACTATCTTTGTTGGCAAAGTAAAAACCTTTATATTATATCCTTTTGAAATGGTTTTGAAGGTGATGGTCAGGTTTAAGGATAAAAAGTACTTGAGTAAAGAGTAATGGTGAGGGGAAAGGCTTCCAGGGGTAGACTCCAAGATTTTTACTTCTGCCAAATGGGAGGAAAATATATGATTGTTCTGCAAATAGGCACAGACATTGTTTTCCCCTATGTCATAATGCTAACATGGGAAGTATAAAGCATCTCAGTCAGTTCCTGCCGTATATTTTTCATAACTTTTATATCTATAAACATTAAACTCTTTCCTGGAGTCACTGACATATTTTATTTAGTCTCAGTATTTTTTGATTGCTCACAAATAGTAGAAACTCTGTAGCAGGCCATTTATTAATGATAAATTTCAAGTACTCGCCTTTAATTTGACATATTTACTTAGTCTCTGAATCTAACTCTTACTTATTGTGTTGACAAAAGAACTCAAAGAATAATATCACTTACTCTGTAATGACCAAGACTCTGAAGTGACTATAAAATAAAACCTGAAAGTCAATTATATTTGGGCAATATCGTGACAGCTCAAGGCACTAAACTTATGGAATATAACATGGGTTACATTTCTCTAGAAATACTAATTTTGAAATGCATTGTGTTTTTGTGTTTAATTTTTCAATTTGTACATTATGATTTTTCTGTTGATATAAGGAGAACATACTATGAAATTTTAAATTTCTAAATATTATAAACAATAAACACTATTATGTTCTACTATGTTATATGAATGACTCTATAAACATATAAATTCATTACAATATACTTCTTATATGTGCAGAATGCTGAAAAACTGTAAAAATAGTTTGTATAAAGGTTTGGCTTCCTTGCTAATTAAATGAGATGGGGAGAACCATAAACTTGTAATGAATAAAGGGATGGAAAATATTAAGTGACAATTTTAAGGGTTGTAGGAAAGAGTTAGGTCTGAAGGTGTTTGGCATCCTGAATTACATGAATTTCCCTGAGGTATCTGAATTTTCATAAGTGAGCATTATTTTATAAATATCTTAAATGCCTTTGGTTCATCAAGGCAATAATGGCTAAACATGAACTTTGAAAGAAGAAGAATTTTGGAAAGTTATGTTAGAAATGCTTTTCAGCTTATTGTGCTTGAAATTATATTATAAAAAGTGATTGTATATAGTTTATATACATTATTGTGGATTATTATTGAAAGAGTCAAGGTTTACAGGTCTATAAGTAAATGAATAGTACATTCAAAAACAAGTACAGGGCTCTTCAGAGAGATGGCTGATTCTAGGACTGCAACAAGACATATATAATGAGCCTGGAGGATTGTATAGTGCCAGAAGCTTAAGAAGGTGGTAGAAATGAAAACTTGACAGTTATGTGTTTATGTTAAAGGGATACTCAGGTCAAATGAAATCACTACCAATGGCCAAAGCTGGAACAACTTAACAAATAAAAGAGTATAGGATTATAATCCAAAATATGAACTAAATATCCATAGTGTTAAAAATAAATGATTGAATGGGACGCCTGTGAAGCTCAGTCGTTTAAGCGTCGACTTTAGCTCAGGTCATGATCTTGCAGCTCGTGAGTTCGAGCCACATGTGGGGCTCTGTTCTGACAGCTCGGAGCCTGGAGCCTGCTTCAGATTCTGTGTCTCCCTGTATCTCTACACCTCTGCCGCTCATGATCTCTCTCTCCTTCAAAAATAAATATACATTAAGTAAATAAATAAATAAATAATGCACAAATAAGTAGATAAATGAGGGATGAGCTACATCTCCCTTGTAGAAGAGCTCAAAATAATTTATACAGATACTTTTTGCTGAAGATGTGTACCATAACTCCTCATTAGTTAAGTGTGCATTGCACATAGTAACTTTCTTCCAAAGAGTACAGTTATGAAAAGAAAGGGGAAAAAAAAGGAGTACCTTTACAGTGGAGGTATCTGATAAGCCATGCTTCAGCCAACTGATTAAGATCAATACTGATAAATCACTTGATAGTGTGTTACCTTGATGTTATGAGAGAAAAAATGGTACTTTACTACTGTAGTCTTTCTTACAAAACCTTTAATCCAAGTCTAATCATGAGTAAAATATCAGACAAATGCCTATTGAGGGATTATTTTATAAAATGCCTACAAGTAATCCCCAAAACTATCATGGCCATCAAAAATAGTCTGAGAAACTGCCACAGCCAAGAGAAGTCTAAGGAGACATGATGACTAAACGTAATGTGGTGTCCTGGGTGGGATCCTAGAAATAAAAATGACATTTATCTACCTGGTGCATTTTGAGTATGATTGCATGATAGATAATAGGCTCAATTAAGATACGGTACTCTACCACTTAGGTAAAAAAGTAACTAGGAGCAAAAAGTAACCAAAATCAGACAAAGATATTACAAGCAAAGAATACTACAACAAATTGACATCATAAACATAGATAGAGTAATACTTATTAAAATACTAGCACATCAAATCTAAAAAACCCCAGAAAGTATAATGTATTTAATGATCAATAAAGTTTATCCCAGGAATACAAAGCTAGTTTAACATTAAAAATATTAATTCATGTAATTCACCTCATCAACAGACTAAAGTAGAAAGGCATGATTATTTCAATGGAGGTAGAAAAGGTATTAGATAAATTTTAAAATGTATTCATAAAATTTCATGGTAAAATATGAATAATAAGGTATTTTCTCAAGCTGATAAAATCTATCTAAGAAAAACCTATAGTCTACATCAAACTAAATGCTGAAAAGATGGATGCTTTTCCCCTAAGATCAGAACCTAGGCAATCAGTGATAGTCAACATTATATTGTAAATTCCAGTCAGTGAAATAAGATAAAGCAAGATAAATAAATACTAAAAAGACATATAGATTAGAGAAGCATGATAATCTATATAAAATATATGAAAGAACCTATAAAAACTACTAGAACTCATGATTTTGGTAACATCACAAAATATGGTCAATATACAAAAATTCATTGTATTATTCATTATAATACTGTGTATAAGTAGTTGGAAATTGAGTTAAGTATTACTTATAATATCAATAAGTGAGAATTGTTTAGGGATAAAGGTAAAAAATGTACAATTCCAGTGTAGTTAAAACTACAAAATATTGCTGATAGAAATGAAAGAAAACAAATGAAATGGAGAAATATTCTATGGTTATGGATTGAAATATTCAATATTGATTTGAACTAATCTATAGATTTAATGTATTACTAGTTAAAATGCCAGCAGACTATTTTATAGAAATTGACAACTGGATCAAAATTTATGTGAAAATGTAAAAGCACATAAAAGAGCTGAATAATTTGGAAAAGAACAAATTTGGAAGACTTATGTTATCTGACCTCAGTACTATAAAAGGTGTGAATTTTGTGTAAGGATAGACATATACATCAATGAAACAGAATAAAGTTCAGAAATAAAAAAATGGTAATTGATTTTGAATAAAATGCCATGGAGGGAAATAGAAAAAACCTAGTCTTTTCAAAAATGATATTGTAATACTTGGAAATCTGTTTTGGGATAAAAATAATTTTCAACTTTCACCTCACACCATACACAAGTCACTTTGAAATGAATCAGAGATATAAATATTAAAAGCTAAACTATAAAATTTTGGAAACAAAAACCAGGAAAAAATATATGTAATTTTGTTTTAGGATTATATTTTTTTAAAGGGCATGCATCATTAAAGAAAAACTGATAAATTGTCATCAGTAAAATTAAAAAAAAACCTGCTTTTCTAAGTCATGGTTACAAAAATGAAAATGAAGGGGTGCCTGGGTGGCTCAGTCAGTTAGGCATCGGACTTCAGCCCAGGTCATGATCTCATGGTTCGTGAGTTCGACCACCGTGTGGGGTTCTGTGCTGGCAGCTCAGAGCTTGGAGTCTGCTTTGGATTCTGTGTCTTTCCCTCTCTCTGCCCCTTTCCCGTTCATGCTCTGTTTCTCTATCTCAAAAATAAGTAAACGTTAAAAAAATTTAAAAATGAAAGTGTAATACGCTGTCTGGAAGAATATATTTGCATAACACTGGCAAATAAGTGGATTAAAATATTCTTGGCATCATTATTCACTGGGGATGCAAATTAAGCCGCATGCAGATACCATACATACTTACTGCACTAGTTACAGTTTGAAAGGGTGAGAAGAACAAGGGTTGGTAAGGTGGTGGAGCAAATGGAAATCTCATATATATATTGTTGGTGGAAATATGGCATGGTGTAGCCACTTTGGAAAATAGGTTGGCAGTTTCCTATATAGTTAACCATGCACTTGTCATATAAGCTAGTTATTCCATTCTTGCTTATTTAGTCAAGAGACTATTTAGTATTTGCCCAGAAACTAGGGCACAGATTTTTTTTTAGCAGTTTCATCTATAATATCAAAAATCTGGAAACAACCCAAATCTGTCAACTGATTAATTGAAAAATATTTATCATGTAATGGATTATCATTCAGTAATCAGAAGGAACAAATTATTGATACACATGGCAACGTGAATGAATCTCAAAAACTTTATTCCAAGTAAGAGAATCTAGTGAGTAGAATAGACTCTATGCTATATAATTCTATTTATGTAAAATTCTAGAAATGGCAAAACTATTATTACAAAAAGAAGATTAGTTGTTGCTAGAGTCTATGGTTAAGTGGAAGGATTTCATGCAAATAGGCGCAAGGAAAATTTTGGGAGTGAGGGCATTTAAATATCTGTTTATGTTTATCAAAAATCATCAGAATAATTTAAATCATTTCATTTTATTATATGTAAATTGTACCTCAAAAAAGATGACTAAAAATATAATTGCAACATCTGCATGCAAAAAATAAATGAACCTAAACAGATCTTATATTAACTAATAAAAAATAAATCTGGTCCCAAATATAAAATGGAATCTGGTCCCAAATATAAAATAGATCTGGTCCCAAATATAGATCTGGTCCCAAATATAAAATGCAAAACTATAGAACTCCTAGAAAGTAATATAGGAGAAAATCTAGACAACCTTGTATTTGATACATCAAAGGCATGAACCATGAAAGAAATAATTGATTAACCTGGAATTTATTAAAATTAAAAACTTCTGCTCGCTAAAGACACTGCCAAGAGAGTAAGAAGACAAACCACAGATGGGGAGAAAATATTTGTAAAACACATGTCTGATAAAGAACTATTATCCAAAATATATAAACAACTCTTACAATGGAACAGTAAGAAAATAAATAACCTGATTAAAAAATGGGCCAAAGGCCTTAACAGACACCTTGCCAGAGAAGATATACAGATGACAAATAAACATATGAAAATATGCTTAAGTCCTATGTTAAAATAGCAATGTGATGTCACTAAGCATCTTTTGGAATGGCAAAAATCCAAAACACCGACAATACCAAATTTTGGAGAAGATGTGGAACAACAAGAACATTCATTTATTGCTTATAGTAATGCAAAAATGATACAGCCACTCTGGAAGACCTTTCGAACATTTCGTACAAACCTAAACATACATTTACCATATGATCCAACAATCACATTCCTTGATATTTGCCCAAATTAGTCGAAATCTTGTGTCTAAACAAAAACCTGCACATAGATGTTTATAGCAGCTTTATTCATAACTGTCTAAACTTTTAAGCCACCAAGATTCATAATTACCAAACTTGGAAGCAACTTCAGTAGATGAATGGATAAATAAATTGTGGTAAATCTAGACAATAGAATATTATTCAATGCTAAAAAGAAATGAGTTATCAAGCTATGCAAAGACATAGAGAAACCTTTTGACCCCAGATCTAATTTTCCTAGATTTTTCTCATTATTGTGCATGTGGTGTGTTGTTCATAGTATAGGATGATGATAAAGGTGGTTAAAAAAATGGAAGGGCGCCTGGGTGGCTCAGTCGGTTGAATGACTGACTCTTGATTTCAGCTCAGGTCATGATTCCAGGGTTGTGGGTAGGGTTCCTCAGCATGGAGCCTGCTTGGGATTCCCTTTCCTCTCCCCGCCTCCCCCATTCCCTTGCTCACACACACTCTCTCTCTCTCTCAAACAAACAAACAAACAAAAACAGAGATTCCTTAAAAATAAGAACCATGCACTAATTTGACAAGGCCACAGACATCTAACTTTATCATTAGCCAGGGAAGACCTTCTGTGATTTCTAAACAAAGTCAGTGTCCCAGAACTCCATTTTCTACCTTCCATGGCATCTAGCAATGGGAATTCTACCTTTGAATTCTTAGAGAATTTATTTCTCATGATAATTCTGCAGTGACTTTCTGTGAACCAGTTTGTTAGCCAATTCATCTGCATATTGATGTTTTTGTCTCCCTTTTCTAATAAGAACAGAATTATTTTTAAGAATAGTGCATTATATCATCAGTTTCAGGAGAAAATATGTTTGCTTGCCTCTCCCAACCAGGGGCTGCTATTGTACCTTTCTAGTCGGATCTCAGATGAGACTTTTACAGAAAGAATTAAAAATAGAAGAAGAAAAAGGAAATGAAACTGGCGCTTCATCATTCCCAAAGTTTCTTTGACCTTTAAGGGAAATGAATGGCACTGAGAGGAGTTGTAATGAACACTGGCTCCAGTGTTGTGACATTTCTATTACCTCATTGTTTGATAATTTCTCTCTACACTGCTCAAATGATGTCTGCAGTTTGCTTTTTCCATTTTTCACCTTGTGATTTATCCAGTGTTATTGAAGACTTAGTCTGTTTACTGTAACTGTGTTTTTATTATCCTTGTCTAAGGATGACTTTATGATTATGAGTTCCCTCTGAGTCTGCTCTAAATTCTTTGTTGCTAGCATTCTACAGCATTACTTTAACTCATAATGTCTTACAGTACACTGCTGAATATATTGCCGTACAAACAGTGTACAAATTTATTTCTTTCCCTCCTCAGATTTTAATTCAGCAATCAGCTGTCTTGGGGAGTGGTTTACTCAGTACAGCAAATGAAGGAGATACAGATCCCATAACCAAATATGGCTGGTAAGAAAACTCCACAGAAACAGAAATATTACACATTTGTAGCTTTCTTGCACTAGTAAACTCTGGGAATTTTCATTTGTTTTGTAAATGTAAAGATAAACCTGAAACTATCTTAAAATATATTGCACCATGGACACCTTAATGGGATGTGAATGTGGAACTGGCAAGTTATGCGTACGAATGATGTTATTTCCTAAACAATTTTATTTTAGGGATTTGTACAGTATTTTTCCTGAACCAATATGTGGATTAAGCCAAGATATGTCAATAAAAGTGCTGGGGAAATGCCTTATGGATATGAACACATTATCTGATAAAAATTCATATGCAGCTGTTTGCTCGCGGCTGAAGATATAGATAGGCCAAAGATCACTGAAGAGGAAACAAATCCAATCCTATGCATTAGGATTCCTCATCATAGGGAGCACATACCTAATACACCAAAGCAGCACAGTAATGATTTTGTTTAATCTGAAGTTGCATTTATGATCCGGCAGAACTGTGGTCTCATGGAAATAATTTTGAACTTACAGGAACTGGTGCAGACCTGCTTGTCACTGTGTTGCTGCCTGGAAAAGTACGCATTCATCTTTTCTTGTATTAGGTGTATTCATTAATTGGGATGATCAGAGAACTATTCTAAATCAGAATATGCTGGCTTAGAATATTCCTGACCACCTCCCTCAAGTCTAGGAGGCTGACTGGTACTTTGCTTAAGAGCATATCCTCTGAGATTAGACAGCTGGCTAGGATTTAAATACTGGCTCTACCAACTTTTCTGGCTTAGGTATGACCTTGAGAGTGTCTTCAGAACAGGATGGGTATAATAATGGCACCTGCCTCAGAGATGTTGTGTGAAGAATTTAACACATAATAGAGGAGAAATGGTAGTGCCTAGAAAACGGTTGCTTTTACCAATGATGTTGCTTATCTAGTATGTCTAGTAAAGTGACATATTCCTTTCTCCCTTACACTCTAGTACACATCCAGACCTATTGAAATACCATTGGCAGAATAATATGACATTCTTTTTTACATTTGGGAGTATTTGCTCTCTCACTATTTCTATCATCTGTAGGGTTCACTCTGTTGGTTCCCCAAGAAACTGATGGCCCAATATTTGTAAATTTGTAAACCTCAGGACCTATGTACCTTTCAGAATTGTTAAGATTGGGCATTAATTATATATTGACAAAAATAATCTTTATTTTATGAACTTTAGAAAAGGAAAAAAAACTACTTGTTATATATCTAGGGATAGAGGAAGTGTGATTAAAAATAATGAATAATATGATTTCCTATGACTAATTTGAAAAATGAATTTTCCAAACTACAACATTGGATCAAAGCCGTGTGCAGATTATTGAAATAAATGATTAGGAAATGCTGTAAAGAGAAAAGAACAAGTAATATGAAACATGAAAAGAATTGCTCACTTCATTTATATTTTTGAAAGGTGCAGAGCTTCCAAAACAAGCACAGAATCAGTCTTGGCAAAGAGGATATTAACCTAATAACAAATACGGTTTCATTTTTCAAATCAGGCTCAAGGTTTCCGAATTAATCTTAGAAGACTTAAACTGTGATTTTATAATGATAAGAAGAAATGAATCGATGAAGTTACTTGAGAGAGTATCTGAGGGAATTAGTAGTTGGATGTTGGAGAAAAGCAAATTAATAATGTATATTAAGTGCTCTGTACTTAATTAGTGAACAAACTGATATTTCACGTTACTGTTATTTTATGAGAAAATTGCTTTATTTAAACATAAGATGATAGCAATGATTTCTATTCTTAAAGACATGGAAACTATTATTCTCTTTTAGAAAAAAAACTGAATGTATCCACACTGTACAAAATTTTAAAATGTGCCCCAAAGTATACATTGCAGTGCATATCTCTTCATAACCTCATCTACCTATTTCCTCCCAAAGGAAAACTGGTACTATTTTTGTTTCATCTACTTAGAGATATTTTAGATCCTACCCTGGCATAATGCTAGGCCTGGGGTCTAAGACTAATAGTTTCACTTGTGTGCCATTTGAAACTGGAATCAGGATTTTTTGGATATCAACATTCAGTGTTGGGGAAGTAGAGACCCTCTCTTGGAATTAAAGGTGTGGTGTAAGACTTGACCAGAATAGATTGTTTTAGTCACTGGGCTAAAGCCAAGTGCCAGGAATACTGTGTCTGACACTTTCTTAGGAAAACGCCAGCCTGCAAGGTATTTATCCAGAATCAGTTAGTTCTTATCTCTTAGAGTCTTTGCTTTGATATTATTTTTTATTGTAATGCCTCCCCTTCAGTTTTCCATCTAGTAAATTGTCAATAACCATTCTGGGCTTGAACTCAAATAGAACTTTACTTGATTCCTGATGAGCTCAGTAATAAGAAATACCCCCTCAAATATATTCTTATAGTGTATTATATTAATTGCCATTTATACTCCCAACATCTATTTATACTATATCCGCTACACTGATGTATTTATATACACTCCTTCAGTAATCTCATTCATATTCCATTGATGTTATATTGCCCCCAAGATGTATACTTTCAGCCCAGAACTGTTTTTTAACCCCAGATCTAATATAGCTGATGGCCTACTTGATTTATCCACTTGAAAATCAGAATTACCTTCCTGAACCTGAAAATTGACTTATCCAGATGGCTTTTATCAATAGGGGAGAACTTCGTTGCCACCCTGAAATAAACTCTAGAGATTATAAGTCTGCTGAGGACTTATAGTTCTTAATTTGGTCTTAACTCTTTTTGAATAAAATTATTTTTCTACTGCTATCATATTTTGGATTGGTAACATTAAAGATAAAAGCCAGTTATTTTACCAGCAAAATAGGTTTAAGTGGGAATAGCAAAGAATTGCAATTTGGGACACGCAAGCTATGGCAAAATCATAGACAAATCCAACAAAAGAGGGTAATGTTATTTTATGAAGAAGGAGGAAGTTGGGAGATGTTTTGAATGAAAGTCTATTGGAGAAAAAGCAAGAGTTCAAGGTGATGACAGTTTCTCTTTGGCTGATTTTCTGGGATAGTTGATTTCTTGTAGGAGATACTATGTATGTCTTCCTGTTGGAACCCTTAATAGATAATTCTTTCCTGCTAGGGATTCTTCTGCTGGGGTCTGAAATTGACAACGCTTCCTGTGATTAATGTGGAGTGGTACAGAGTGAGAGCTCCCCCTTCTGGCCTCCCAACTCCTTTTAAAATGAGCTTTCCCTTTATTAATTTTCACAGGGTTAAGGAATACTGTTCATTTCTAATTTCAGGATATGTCATCATATTTATCTTTAGATTACTAGATTGATTTACAACTTATCCCCTTTGTATTATATTTAGACATACATAAATTTATGCTTACTTTATTTGTGCCATTCAAGAATTCATGGAGTAATTGCTACCCCAGTTTCTGTTATCCAAATGCAAGAGGTCAGATATTTTTATTCTTATAAGATGAATGTACTCCTTTTCATTCTCATTCGTAATTCTGGGGATCTATTAATCTTTTTTATTAATACATTATTTCTATCTTGGAATGTTGTACAAATTATTTTCCAGATACAGACATTTTTAATAAAAGAATAAAGATAAATTACATGTTTCCCTTTACTTTACTATTTTAATGATATCTAACAGTCTTTATTTTTACTGGACTTAGTTCATTCCAGGAGAAATACAACATAGAAAAACCTATAGCCAACCTTCCTCAATCATGTCTCCTAATTCACTCTTGAAAACGTCTGTATATATAAAAGCTTTAATTGAGATATAATTTACATACCATACAATTAAACTACTTAAGGTGCACAATTTGATGGTTTAACTATATTCACAGAACTGTGCAACCACCACCATGGTCAAATTTGGAACATTTTCACCTCCACCACAAAAATAAATCCTGCACCCTTCAGAAGTCATTTCCCATTTTCCCCCAAAGCATCCCCTCTCCAAGTTCTGGGAAATCACTATTCTATTTGTGTCTCGAGTTATTTCCCCATTCTGGAAATTTCACCTAAATGTAATCACATTATTATATGGTCTTATGTGACTGACTTCTTTCATTAGCATAATGTTTTCAAGATTCACTCATGTTTTAGCATGTTTTTTTTATATACCAAATCATGTCATCTGAAAATGAAAATAGTTTTATTTTATCTCTCTAGCCTGGATGATTTTAATTTAATTTTTTTGACTAATTGCCCTGGCTAGAATCTTTAGTATAACGTTGAGTAGAAGTAATGAGCGCAGACATCCTTGCCTTGTCTCTGATCTTAGAGGGAATGCATTCAGTCCTTCTCCATAAAGGAGTTATCTTAGTTGTGGATTTTGAAGATGTCTTTTATATTGAAGAAGTCCCCATCTGTGACCAGTTTGTCAAATATTTTTGTCACTTAGTTAGGTTGGAATTTGTCAAATATTTTTTCTGCATCTATTGAAAAGATCATGTGGGTTTTGTCCTTTATTCTATTGATAAAGAACATATCTCTATCTATCTATCTATCTATCTATCTATCTATCTATGATTTTTATCCTATTTATCTCTAGTAACTGTTAGAAAAATTTTTAATGTTTATTTTTGAGAGAGAAAGAGACAGAGCACGAGTAGGGGAGGGGCAGAAAGAGAGGGAGACGCAGAATCTGAAGCAGGCTTCAGGCTCTGAGCTGTCAGCAGAGAGCCTGATGTGGGATTCGAACTCACTGAGTTGTGAGATCATGACCTGAGCCAAAGTCCAAAGCTTAACTGACTGAGCCACCCAGGTTCCCCTAGTACCTTTTTTGTTTTAAATCTATTTTATCTGATATTAGTCTAGGTGTTCTCTCATATGGTTTTTGTTTGCATGATATATAATTTTTCAACCTTTATTTTAATTCTATTTATATATTCCAGTCTAAAACTGTGTCTCCTATGAACAGGATGGTGATATAGGAGTTTTTACCATTATTCCTCCCCTCAACCCCCAAAACATTGATTTGTAGGAATCCAGGAGTCTAGCAGAGAAGTTCCAGCATACGTCTTTCCTTAACATTTAAATTAAATTGCTTTGTCCTCAATCCCATGTATTATAAGAGACCTAACCATTTTTTTTCCTTTGTCCCAATATTTTTACATGTCCTGAAGTTTATCTAAACTTTTTTTTTTTGAGAGAGAGAGAGAGAATGGCAGAGCCATGAGTGGAGGAGGGGCAGAGAGAGAGAGGGAGACACAGAATCTGAAGAGTGGGAGGCACAGAATCTGAAGCTCCAGGCTCTGAGCTGTCAGCACCCAAGGTGGGGCTTGAACCCATGAACCGTGAGATCACGACCTGAGCTGAAGCTGGACACTCAACCGACTGAGGCACCCAGGCACCCTTATATAAACTTTTTAAAGGGATTAATTTCATTTCTCATGGTTGTAACTAATTTCTTCTCCTTCATCTCCTTCTCCTTCTTCTTCTTCTCTTTCTTTCCTTCAACTGAATCCCCTGTGTCACTTTCTTCATATTTCTACTTTTTTTTCCTGTCCATTATATGCATTTCATTTCCTATGTTGGATATTGTCTCTATTTTTCCTTTCACCAAAATATAACTAACACAAAGCTGTTGTATGTAGTATGTGTTTGTATGTGTTTGTATGTGTATGTATGTGTGTGTGTGTGCCTGTGTGTGTGTGTGTGTGTGTGTGTGTGTGTGTGTGCAACAGGCCGAATAATGCCTTTCCCCCACCAAATATATCCACATCTTAATCTCTGGAAACTATGAATGTCATGTTACCTTATATGATAAAAGAGACTTTGCATATATGATTAAATTAAGAGCCTTGAAATGACAGGATTATTTGGGATTATTGGAGTGTGTCCAACATAATCACAAGGGTCTTTCTAAAATGGAGGCAGGAGGATCAGTGTTAGTAGAAGAAGGCAGTGTGTCATGGAAGCAGAGATTGGGGTGGTGTGACTGCAATCCAAAGAATGCCAGTGATCTCTAGAAGAGACAAGGAGTGGACTCTCCTCCAGAACTTTCAGAAAAAGCCAGCTTCACGGACAACTTGATTTTAGCCCAACAAATCTTACTGGACTTCTGACCTCCATAACCGTAAGAGAATGTGTTGTTTTGAGTTATGAAGTTTGTGATAATTTAATACAGCATCAACAAGAAAATATAGGGTGTCGCCCTTTTTCTGAGAGTCTGAGGTTATGGAGGAAAATTCGGGTATTTCACAGTTTCATAGCAGCAACATAAACATTAATTTTACTAGACATATCTTTCCTAAAATTGACTGGCCATCTCTACCAAATCATCCGATGGCCTTGTTCTAAGACCTTCTACTTGTTACTTTCCAGACCTTTATTTTAAGAGACTGTTTCTCCCATTCCCTATTATTTTTCTAGTTTGTCTCCTGAATTACCAGTAGAAATCTTTAAAGTCCTAATATCCAGACCAATTGAGCAACGTTGTTTAAATGCCATTCATCTATACTGTGTTGACTTTCTAAACCAACAGTAGCCATCCATTATTAAGATAATATTTACTTTTTCAAAGGTAGAAACACAGACATTATCTTATTTTTCCCCCAAGACCAAGATTTTATTCCCTGTGAAATGTAAATATATTACTATTTCCTTTCTTCTGTTAAAACCTGTCTCTTTTCTACTCACTTTATCAGACCTTTCTTAAAATCTATTCTGTGACTATCAGTAAGAGTTTTAAGCATTCATATCTTATTATAGGTCTTTAACCCTGGTCAGTTAGGTCTATGCATCATTTTGATAATTCTTTTACGTAAGCAAGCATATTTGTCTGTTAAAATTATGGTTTGGTTACTCAATTAAGAATTATTTATCAATTATTTTTATCAATAATTATAATTTATCTATTATTGAGCTCCTACTGTATGCACACCTTGGTACATTGGCTTATCCATATGATATCATTGAATGTTAACAACAAACACTATTAGGTAGATACTGTTTTTCCCATTGTATTGCTTAGTAAAAAACAAGTGTTTATGTTTTATATTAACATTATATTCTTCCCTAATGCTTCCATTATACAGACTATAGTCATTCTAATCCATTGAATACCTTTTGGTTCTAAACAAGATGAGAAAAACAAATGTACTTTAATAATATATTCCCTATAAGTTCTATTACCCTTTATTTTCTCTCATCCTCTACCTTAAGACTTTTATACTTCATCTGTCATTTATAACTGTCTCAGGCAGCTATGTAAAGTAAACCATGTGAGTATGTGAGTTTGCTTCAGTTTTCTGGGTGGAGTTAATCTTTCTTTCAAGGAAGATATCTCTTCTGACTGTGAATTTATTACATGGAGTACTTTGATGGTGATTAGGGAAGCCTCTGGGGTTTTTCCACTGAATAAATAACAAATATCATCATTAAAAGTGCTGCAGGGCAAGTAGTAGGTATAAATTTATGGCATTAATTTGAAGTAAGACAAAACACAAATATACATGAATTCCCCAAGCCCCGTTATAAGTATTGGCTAATGTTTTCAGAAAATAATGATATAGGAACAAATTTTTATTTATTCTGAAGGCTGATAATGGTTATAATTAGATTTTGCAAAATTTAGTGAAGGAAAGAGATGCTATAATTTTATGTGTGTCTGTTTGTGTTAGTATTGTGAATTTTTAAGCAGGCAAATAAATATCCATTATTCTCTTAACATAAAGAAATGCTTCCCCACAGGGTAGAAGAAGTGTGGGTATGTCATCCATATTTATTATACAAGGGTCAATTAATATCTAGAAAATAACACTTAGAAAAATCAAAGCTCTCTTTAAAGATTTCAGACACAATAGTGATTAAATTTAGGACAAAAGGTAATGACGATGCTTAATTTCTTCAGAAAAATATAGTTTATCTATCCCCAAATTTTTTATTTTAATAAAATAGCTGTAAGATTAGAACAAAATTAAATTTTTATGGTTAATACTGACTTGTTTATAAATTTGAAATTTATCCATAAAAATTGCTCCATGTGATAGATTTTATTTAATATGTAACTGCTTTAGAGGTCAGTAGCTAGCCTTAATTTTACATCCATTAGTAGTATGTTTTCAGTGCCCGAACACTTTTTTTTTTCAATATTTGTGTTAACTTTGGTGGCAGTCTATGTATTCTCAAAGCTTCCACACAATCAATTAATGAGTTTGAATTTGGTAAGAGCAAAAATAACTGTGACCCCAGAGACAATGTTCAGATTTAATCACCCTGTCTATTTGGGGTGAAAATGTGATGCTATGGCTGCTATCAACGGGAAGCTCAGGGCACAGGGCAGGGACTGCATTAAAAAGTTTTGTATTGTGGTAGCTGATGAGAGAGAGCATGCCAAATATTCTTGGGCAACAAAGATATCACATTCATAAAGAGAACTGCAATTGTACTTCCCTGCTTTACCTGTTCTGTAAGATTTAGCTCAAGTTCCCCCCTCTTTTTGGAAAACTTTCATTAGTCCTATCTAGGTTATTTGTTCTTATTTTTTTATTTAAATTTTAAATAGTTAATATACAATGCACTATTGGTTTCAGGAGAAGAATTCAGTGATTCATCACTTACATACAACACCCAATGCTCATCATAAATGCCCTCTTTAATACCCATCACCCATCTAGCCCACCTCCCACCCACCTCCCTCTATCAACCCTCACCTTGTTTTCTATAATTAAGAGTCTATTGTGGTTTGTTTCCTTTTCTTCTCTTCCCCCTTCTTCCCATATGTTCATCTGTGTTGTTTCTTAAATTATACATATAAGTGAAATCATATGAAATTTGTCCTTCTCTGATTGACTTATTTCACTAAGCATAATACATTCTAGCTCCATCCACATGATTGCAAATGACTATATGTCATTTTTTTTGGCTGAGTAATATTCCATTCTGTATATATATTCTTTATTCATTCATCAGTCGATGGGCATTTGGGCTCTCTCCATAGTTTAGCTATCGATGATAATTCTGCTATAAACATTGGTGTGCATATACCCCTTTGAATCTACCTTAGGATAAATACCTAATAGTGCAATTGCAGGATTGTAGGGTAGTTCTGTTTTTAGTTTCCTGAAGAACCTCCATACTGTTCTCCACAGTGGCTGCACCAGTTTGCATTCCCACCAGCAGTGCAAGAGGGTTCTGCTTTCTCCACATCCTCACTAACACCTGTTGTTTCTTGTGATGTTAATTTTAGCCATTCTGACAGGTATGAGGTGGTATCTCATTGTGGTTTTGATATGGATTTCCTAATGGTGAGTGATGTTGAGCATCTTTTCATGTGTCTGTTAGCCATCTGGATGTCTTCTTTGGAAAAGTGTCTGTTCATGTCTTCTGCCCATTTCTTAACTGGGTTGTTTTTTGAGTGTTGAGTTTGGTATTTGGTAAGTTTTTTTTTTTTTTTTTATAGATTTTGGATACTAACTCTTCATCAGAGATGTAATTTGTGAATATCTTCTCCCATTCCTAGGCTTCCTTTTAGTTTTGTTGATTGTTTCTTTTGCTGTGCAGAAGCTTTTTATCTTGATGAGGTCCCAGTAGTTCATGTTTGCTTTCATTTCCCTTGCTTTCAGCAATGTGTCTAGTAAGAAGTTCCTCCAGCTGAGGTCAGAGAGGTTGCTGCTTGTATTCTCCTCTATGATTTTAATGGTTTCCTGTCTCATATTTAGGTCATTCATCCATTTTGATTTTATTTTTTTATATGGTTTTAGAAACTGGTTTAGTTTCATTCTTCTGCATGTTGATGTCCAGTTTTCTCAACACCATTTGTTGAAGATACTGTCTTTTTTCCATTGGATTTTTTTTCTGCTTTGTTGAAGATGAGTTGACAATTAGTTGTAGGTCCATTTCTGGGGTTTTTATTCTGTTCCATTGACCTATGTGTCTGTTTTTTTGTGTCAGTACCATATTGTTTTAATGACTACATCTTTGTAATATAGCTTGAAATCTAGAATAGTGATGCCTCCAGTTTTTTTTCTTTTTCAGGATTGCTTTGGCTATTCAGGATCTTTTGTGGTTCCATACAAATTTTAGGATTGTTTGATATATCTCTGCAAAGAATGCTGGTGGTATTTTGATAGGGATTACATTAAATGTGTAGATTGCTTTGGGTAGCATAGACATTTTAACAATGTTTGTTCTTCCAACCCATGAGCACGGAATGCTTTTCCATGTCTTTGTGCCCTCTTTAATTTCTTTCTTAAGTTTTCTATAGTTTTCAGAGTCCTCGTCTTTTATAACACGTTGAGTTTATCATGATCTTAGCATTTAATGTACTATATCATAACTGCATGTTTTCTTGTTTTGTGTATTTGATTAGACTGTGAGCTTTGTAAGGGACAGGACTATATTAGATTCATTTTAAATCTTCAGTGCTTAAAATGGTGCTTATCCCCCATAAGACATTTTAAAATACTTTTGAGTGAATAATAAATGAATAAACTGAAACATTCTGTGCTAAGCTTGTAAGCATAAATGAATTTATATTTAAGAAAAATAAAAAGAAGTCAATTAAAGGTTATTTTCAAAACCAACCAGGCTTGTTTTCTCTGAAGAGTCATTAAGTCAATTTGGAAGTCAGAATGTTTCTAGATAATGGAAATACAATTTGAGGGGAAGAGAAACAGAAGGAAGGGTTTGTTTTTGGTAGATTGATAGGTATTTGGGGTCCATGATATGACTTAATGTATGTTTAAAATATTCACCTCATCAATAGCAGAGGAACTTCTCCATGTATCTAGACAGTATTGACTTTCTAGGGATAAGTGAAAGTAGACTTCAGCAGAGATTTGTATTTCCAGTGTTCTGCTCTGACTGTGAAATGAGACATGCCATAGGGAAACTAAAATTCAAGGAAAAAGCCGTTTGTTAATTTATGCCACATTAGTTGTCACTCAGCTATTGTTACCATTCATTTATGACTTAAATTCCTTTAATTACATCTCCATTTCACTATACGGGCATAAAGGGTAAAACCTTTTATAGTGCACACAGTTTCCTGATTAGCCTCCAAAGACTTAGTTGGGTGCTTTCTCAATATGGGAGGCACATCCAGCTTTCCTGATTATGTGTTTCTGAGACATTTTGCCTACATCTTCTGAATTGAAGTAAAATATCATGGAAAATAAAACAGCAAGAGCTTTCCCCCCTTTTTTTGTTTTTCTTTTTTTTTTTTTTCTCTTTCTTTTCTATTTTGTTCTGTTTTGCTCTTGGAATGAAAGAATAGAATAGGTGTTGGAACAATTTAGTATAACCTAAAGTGTTTGCTTTCCATTTCATGGGGCTTACGAAAACAAATGGTGAATCAACATTTCCTCAAAGATATACAAATGGCCAATAAACATTTGATCAACATCATTAGTTATTAGAGAAATGTAAATCAAAACTGTAATGAGGTATCATTTCATACATACTAAGGTTTAGGATATTTTTTTAAAAACACCAAAAAGCAACAACAACAACAACAACAAAATAAAGCAGAAAATACCAAATGTTCATGAGAATGTGGAAGAATTAGAACTCTCATTTATTGCTGGTGGTAATGGTTTAGCGTCTATGTTAAACAGTTTGGTGGCTTATACCAAAACTAAACCTAGAATTAACCGTATAAATCTGCCGTTCCATTCGTATATATATACCAAAAACAAAAACAAAAACAAACAAAAAACCTTAAAAGAGGCATTAAGGCACCTGGGTGACTCAGTCAGTTGAGCATCTGACTCTTGATTTTGTTCAGGTCATGATATCACAGTTTGTGGGATTGAGCCCCGCGACTGGCTCAGTGCTGACAGCAAGGAGCCTGCTTGGGGTTTTCTCTCTGCCTCTGTGTTCGCCCTCCTCCCCTCCCCTCAAAAAATAAATAAAGTAAAAAAAAAAAAAGAAAACAGGCACTAAACTAGTACATGTGCACACATGTTCGTATCAGAACTATTCACAAGAGCTAAAAGTTGGAAACAGTCCATCAACAGATGAATGGATAAACAAATTACGTTATATACATACAATGGAATATTATTCCAACACAAAAATGGTTGAAGCATGATATTCACTACGATGTAAATGAACCTCCAAAGTAAAAGAAGCTAGACACAGAAGGTCCCATATTATATGATTCTATTTATATGAAATATCCAGAATAAATGAATCGATAGAGACAGAATACAGATTGGTGGATGCCATGAAATAGGGGAAGGTGGAGATGAGGAGAAACTGCTTAGTGGGTAAGATGTTTTACTTTGCAATGATGGAAGTGCTTTGGAACTAGATAGAGGTGATGGTTGTACAACATTGTGAATGTACTAAATGACACTGAATTATTCACTCTAAAGTGGTTAATTTTGTGTTGTGTGAATTTTGCCTCAATAAACTACTTTAAAAATACAAATTGTTGAAAAATATTTATTTATTTATATATGCAAATGAGTTTAAAGAGTGAGGTGATAACAGTTTTGATGAAATTAAACTTATTTTTAAGAGCAAATTGGTTTATTTTAAATTAGTTGCTAACTCTTAGGAACTGTGATGTGTAGGATTTGAAAATGAGATTAAATTACTCTAAATATAAAGAACAATGCCAACTGAATTTCATTTTAATAATTATGACAATAGTAATAATAATAATAAACACCTGAAGAGTACCTCTTCAAGGGTCTATTTCCATTAACAATGACCCTAACAATAGTATGTTACTCCTATACATTTCTCAAGAGCTCTTTTTTTTTGGCCTTTTAAATTTTCTTTTATTCATTTCAAAAAATAAATTTCTGAATTTTACATTCTCTTGGATTGTATATACAGTTTTATTATAATAAAACCTTTGTACAACAAAGAAATTTCTGACAAAAGTTCATCCCTTTCAAGTGCTATTGAATAAAGCAACATTCCATCTGATCAAAAATGAAAACGCTTCTACTTCTCACTTTTCTTTTAATAAACAACAGTTGAATTGCTAGACTAAAATCAAAATGATGTTTCTTTGTAAAAGAAATCACTTTCTTGCTACTTCTTTCTAAATTTACTTTTTATTCAAGCTCAGAAATAACATATCTCATCCCAATCTGCCAACCCCCTCTGCATTATATGGCTATCACCATAATAACCCTCAAGGAATGATTTAACTTCATAATTATAAGGACCCAAAGAATGATTAGAACAATTTTTTATTCTCTCTCATTTCCTCTTGTTAATTCTCTAGCCTGCAATTCTCCTTTCATTTAATATTCACTGTTGGGGCCCACTAATGCCCCCTGGTAGAAGCAGGATGAGGAGTTTATTCACTGCAGAATGATGAATGTCTCTTAACAGCAGTGGGATGTACAAGCATATTGAATTGATTGCTGGCTTGTTTTTCCCATTTCCTTTTAAAATTTGTTGTTTAAAATTTTTAGTAACAAATACTAACTTTGACTTTTTGGAAAATATCAATAGCTATTTTCAGAGTTGGTCTGTAGAGCCATATTGACTGAACATATATTATTTTATATATCTTGCATTTTATGTAATTGGGTGTAAAGACACATCTGGTTCTATGGCCGTGTAAATTCTCTGACCTTTTATCCCAGGATTGAATTGAAAACAATGGATTATGTATGTGTTTGCCTGTCTTTTCTTCACACAAGTATTACTTAATTGCAGAGAAACTGTTGATTCTTGTAGATTGGAAAATAAATTAAGGCACAAATAAGGATGAGTGCAATTAAGAAGGAAATGTAAGCACATTAGTAAGATTGGTCCAAGCAGGATAAAGAGAATTGAAATTTTTAAAAGGGCCAAGAAGAGAAACTTTAAACTTTAAAAAAAAATTTTTTTTTAATGTTTATTTATTTTTGAGACAGAGAAACAGAGCATGAACAGGGGAGGGGCAGACAGAGAGGCAGACACAGAATCCGAAACAGGCTCCAGGCTCCGAGCTGCCAGCACAGAGCCCGACACGGGGCTCGAACTCACGGACCGTGAGATCATGACCCGAGCCGAAGTCGGACGCTTAACCGACCAAGCCACCCAGGCGCCCCTCGAGAAACTTTAAACTTTTAAATAAATGCTTTTAGAAAAGTTATCTATTTGGGTCAACAATAATGTTAAGCCCCTGGATAATACTATACCAAAAATTGAGGATGTTCTAATAATTTAAATGTGGAAAAAATATACAATAACTAGACTGGAATATAAAAAAGTTGTTTCATAATTAGCGACAAAATAGGATTTGTGCTTAAGTTTTGGCCCTGTAAAGGACAGGATTGGTGGATTTGTCAATACAGACTTTCAAATCAGCGAAATGTCAGAGGTGCAATGTAAGATACAGGTTGAGAATAAATACCAATGAAATAGTTACCAAATAAAATATTATATCTATATATTATAGATAATATTTTATTTTAGATACATATATACTTAGATAATATGTTTTTAGTATATATCTTTTAGAAACTATATAAATTTCCCAAACAACATAAGAGCAAAGTAGGCAGAACACAAATCATTGATAGAATCTAATTGTGTGATAGGTTACACAAATGATCAATAAATTCCTGAAAAAATGTTTTGATTCACTGAAAATCAGTGAAGGGCAAATTGTTTCACATCAATGAATACCATTTCTTACATATATAGAAAAGTAAAGATTGATGCTATCTAGTATTGGACATAAATGGAAATGTGTATCACAGAAATATCACATTTCTGATAGGAATATAAACTGATAAATCCTTTTCTAAGGTCTATTCGTGAACAACTATCAAAACTTTAAATGTGGTTAACCTGGGTTAGAAGTTCTTTTCAAAGTATTCAAAACTACAGAAATGCTTGTACATGTGCCCAACTACTTCTATATGAAAATATTCAGGGTAAAATTTTAAGAAGAATATTAAAAAGCAACATACATGTCCATTTCTAAGAAATGTTTGGTTAAACATTTAGCCTGTGCTACAGGCTATTCTGCAACCTTTAAAAAGAATGTGGTAGACTTGTGATAATGTGGAAATAAACTCATGATTTTTTGTTCCACGAGGGAATTATTTTTAATTTGAAAAAGTTATCTATAGTATTTAAAAAATCCAGATGACTGTATGTATAAAAGTGTGCACCTGCATAGAAAAAAAAAAAGGCCTCAATGGTTGTTTCAAACATTGTCTCTGATAAACAAAAATTAATATATTGGGGAATGGCAAAACAAGACATTTAAGCTTTACCCAACATACCTATATTATTTCACATTTTTATGCATGAATGCTATTTTTAAATAAGTTTAAATATAATGAGTATAATAAAAAAAGAGCAGAGGAAAACAATAGAGATGTTTGAGTTTTACCCTTTGATGATTTTTAAATTGAGATTTTTCATAAATTAGGTGTTCTAAGAAAGCCTCTCCAAAACATTTAGTTGGCCTAATATCGGAAGCAATTAAAATGAAGTCACTTTTCAAATTAACCTTTTGGTGACATTACAGATTGAAATAAAATGAATGTATTCAAACAGAGCTTTAGGCATTTCCTCTGTATGTGTATTCCAGTGAAAGGGCTCAAAATTGTAACTTGTCTAAATCAGAATGTCCAGGAGGGAATATGGACCCACACATCCTCTGAAGTGTTGGAGGAATTATAAAAACCAAATAAAAATTATTCACCTTGTGAAAAAGCAATCTTCATGTGTTACAGATTTCCTTAGATCTCGAAAATAACTTTATTGCCTTTCACCTTGCCTGAACTTGTAACTCACAATGTACTTATTTTTTCCCTGACTACACCACTCACTGTAACATTAAAACAAATCTTTGATATTTTCACATGGTTTTTATGTATGTGTTTATGCTAATAAATACACTGTTAAGAGGGATCTGTTTAGCTGCCCTTTATGGGTTCTCTAGTATGACATAGCACATATTCAAAATAACTCTTATAAAAATAACTGAATTATACATTTAGTTATAGAATATAGTTTCCTAATGTAGGAAGAAGATTTTTCAATCTGTTTTATACTTTACAATTACTATTTTTACATGAGTGCTTTCAAAATTATGTTTATTTTAATGCATGACTTTCATTTTCTTTATAATTGGTTAGTTGATCATTATTTCTAAAAAATAACCTCAATTACTGTTTCACAATAAAAATAGAACAATCATGGAAATTTTTTGACTAAACTGTGTGTAACTCACCAGAATATAAATGTACTTGGACACTCTTTTTTGGAGGGGCTACTTGGATAAGGGCTTTTTGTTTGCTGGGTTTTTTTCATAGGTTTATTTCCATGAATTAAAATGACTAAGGAATAAAAGATGAATTAATTTCAGAAAACCATCCCAAGATGATTCTCCCTTTCATTAGTACAAAAGAGAGATAGGCATGATACTTATCATTTACTTGGGCATATTGTCATGATGCTATGTTTTATAGATTGAATATTTCTGGGTGCCTGGGTGGCTCAGTCATTTTGGCTCAGGTGATGATCTCCTGGTTCATGAATTTGAGCCCGTGCCGGGCTCTGTACTGACAGTGCAGAGTCCTGCTTGGGATTCTCTCTCTCTCTCTCTCTCTTTCTCTCTCTCTCTCTCTCAAATAAATAGATAAACTTAACAATTTATATAGATGGAATATTTCATTAAGTCATGGAAATTATACTCAGAGACATTCTCCTTATCCTTGTAACTTTTTGCTCTTTGTTTTTCCTAATCTTCAGAACTGTTTCTCTTTCATTTAAGAAATGTAGGCGTATATTCTAAATTAGTTGTTACTAAGAAATTTCCCTGGATCTAAATTAGTCTGGTTTTGATAGAATTATAGGTATTCAACATCCCATCAATCTCTGTGAAATCTTCTGGAATAATATGAATTCATCAACATTGCTGACAATGGTCTGTATCAATCAATCTGTGTGGAAGTTGTTCGTTAGTAAGTTGTATTTATCTGCAGTAATTGTAGTTTATCTTTGATAGTTTGCTCTCTAGGTTGTACTATGCTATTGTGAGTTGTCCCTGTGCTATTCCAGCTGTCCTCTTGAATTTTGAAATATTAATTAATGACTGGCGTTTGGCAGAAGGTGCTTTACATGGGAATGCATATTGTCATAATAATCTGGGATTGGATGATTTCCATTGTTGCCAGTTCATGCAACACTTAAATTATACAGTTTGGTCTGCTTTTCTGAATTAAAGCATAAATGAGAGTGGCCATGGAGTTATTTTTTAAATAAGACACAGGGGCTTGGTAATGTGCATATTCTGACGTAAATTCAATGTCTTAACCGTAAACTTGTAAACACAAGTTTTATTAATATAAAACTTTTCAGTTTGGTTTTCTTACCAAATATCCCTTTCAAAGCTTAGCTTGAGGACTACTTGTATTAACTAATACCTTAGAAAAATCTGTTTAAGACCAAACCCCCTATACTATGTCTTGTTTTTAGGCAAAATTTAATAGATATTCAAATTAAGGAATGACATATATATGGCATATTATGTAATTAGGGACTGGCCTATTAGGAAATTCAAAACCTTAAGTAAAAAAGTTATAACTTTTCTTCTTTTATAATACTTTTTAAAGTTTGTATTTATTTTGAGAGAGAGAGAGCAAACAGGAGAGGGGCAGATAGAGAGGGAGACAAAATCCCAAGCAGGCTCCGTGCTGACAGCACGAAGCCCAATGCAGGACTTGTACTCACAAACCTTGACATCATGACCTGAACCAAAATCCAGAGTTGGATGCTTAACTGACTGAGCCACCCAGACACCCCTATTACTTTTCAAAATCTCTTTTTATATCACTTTACACCAGTCTATGGAAACATTTTTACATTTTATATATTAGGGTCTCTAGGTATTTGCCAAAATAGGTGCTTCTTTAGAAAAATAGTTTCACTCAAAAATTATTTGAGGTAGGATTTCTGGCTGGAGATTGTTTTAAAAGAAGGTGTGGTCAATATTGAGAACAAATATGTCAGAAGTTTGTGTAAGTCAGATTTTTGTCTAATAATATTTTTATATTATAAACTTTAAGGGGAATTAACAATTGCAATTAGGTAAATTTAACTTTGGAAATTTAAAACATTTCGAATTTCTAGTCCAAGCTCATTAAATGATTTTGCACTTTTCTCACTACCCTTTTATTAATGTTTACAAAGTGAACAATCACTTTATATTTCTGTCAGTGGCTGAGGCCTTGAAACAACTGAGTCTATTCTAATAAGCTAAATGTCTTATTAAAGTTACAAGGAAGAAGTAAACATGTTTAGATGGTGAATTTACCCCTGTTATCATGACTTCTCAATTAAATTCCAATTCCAAAATATGCATGGTTAATGTCCTTTATTACAGTGTTTAATTGGTAAGCCACAAATGTGGCCATCATTTTCTAATCTCAAGCAAGGTTTCCCACCTCACCTTGATATGTAAATGTTAATCTCTATATAACAATGTATTATACCTCTAACATACATTCATGTATAGGAGCCTTCCTTTGATATTTTTAACAAGTAAACTTAGAGGTGGTTCTCTGGTGGGTGGTATGTTTGTGAGTGTGTATAAAGCACAAATGCCTTTAATACTTGTATTTCCTTTTTCCTAATCTGTTTGAGATGTATAATACCATCCCAAAGAGAGTTTTTCTTATGGCAAAATTAATCAAAATTTTAATTTTTCTCCCTATGATTTCAACCATTATAGCACAATCAATTTCGCCATTACCTTCAAGATAAACTCAAACTTATTGGCATGGTATAAAAACTCTTTGACTTTGATTTGACTCTGTCAAATCCCTTGCTATTCCTCAGGGCCCTCCTGAGGATGGCCTCCTTGCCCTCCATGGTTTGAATATTATACTTTTTCTCTTGCCCTCCATGGTTTGAATATTATACTTTCTCTGACTGATTCACCCTTTTCATATGGTTAACACTTACTTAAATTATAATACTCTGCTTTAATACTCCACTGACACTTCAACTAAGTTAGATGCATCTTCTCTGGGAGGTTAGAACATGCTTCCTCCTTTTTTCATTAGTCAAAGGCTTTTTAATTCTTGTGTCTTAATCACAACTTCATGCTTCGTGTCTTTTCATCATAAGAATGATATATACTGTACAACCTAAGTCTATTTAATATGGTCTCTCATTCATCGGATGAGACTTTTCCTCTTCACACCCATTTACTCCTTTATCTCAATCATATGGGTTTACTCATTTCCATAGACGATGTACAATTTCCCTACCAGAATATTCGCTGGGAAGAATGAATCTTAACTTGGACCTCAAAGCATTTGGACATCTGTTGTTTAGTTTGTGGTGTTAAATGTACCTATGTTTCGTGCAATACTTTAATCAACCTTAATGGATCACCATAATGTTCAGGACTGAATTAAATGCCATTGCATTCAAATCTCCTCTTGATATAGGCCAGATAATAACACAAGACTTCACCCATGCCTTCTCCTCCTCCTCTACCTCTTCCTCTCCCCCTCCCCCCTCACTTCTTCTCCTTCCTCTTCTTCCTCTTCTTCTTCCCTTTCTTCTCCTTCCCCCTCTCTCCCCTTCCCCTCCCCCTCCCCCTTCCTCTTCTCCTCCTCTCCCTCCTCCTCCTCCTCCTTCCTTCCTCTTCCTCTTCTTCTTCTTCTTCATCTTCTTCTTCTTCTTCTCTTCCTTCTTCTTCCCTTCCTTCTACTTATTCTCCTTTTTATCACCTAAAACCATAGTTTACATTAGGATTCACTCTTAGTGGTAAATTTTATGGGTTTGGCAAATGTATAATGACATATATCCACCATTATATATCATACAGAATAGTCTCACTGTCCTGTGAAATTATAAATCCTCTGCTCCACCTATCTATTCACTCCTTCCTCCTCCCTAACCACAGAAATCTCTGATCATTTTATTTTTTTTAATTTTTTTTTTAATGTTTATTTATTTTTGACAGAGAGAGAGAAAGAGCATGAGCAGGGGAGGGGCAGAGAGAGAGGGAGACACAGAATCGAAAGAAGGCTCCAGGCTCTGAGCTGCCAGCACAGAGCCCGATGTGGGGCTCAAACTCACAGACCGCGAGATCATGATCTGAGCTGAAGTCGGACGCTCAACCGACTGAGCCACCCAGGTGCCCCTAGAAATCTCTGATCATTTTAGTGTCTCCATAGTTTTGCCTTTTCCAGAATGTCATATAACTGGAATCAGTACGTAACCTTTTCAGATTGGGTTCTTTCACTTAGTAATATGCATTTAGGTTTCTTTCATGCCTTTTCATGGCTTGATAGCTTTTTTTTTTTTTTTTGTGCTGAATAATATTCCATATTCTGGAAGTACCACAGTTTATCCTTTCACCTACTGAAGGACATCTTGGTTGATTGTGAAAAGTTTTCACAATTATGAATAAAGCTTCCTTAAATCTCTGTGTGGAAATTTTTGTGTAAGCATAAGTTTTCAACTCCTTTGAGTAAATACAAAGGAACACCATTACTGGGTTGTATAAGAGAATGTTTAATTTTGTTGAAACAGCCAAACTGTCTTCTGAAGTGCTCTATGATTGTATGTTCTCAACAGCAATAAATGAGAATTTTTTTTATTGCTCCAAATCCTAGACAGAATTTAGTGGGGTCAGTGTTCTGGATTTTGGGCACTCTTATAGGTGTGTAGTGGTATCTTGCTGTTTTAATTTGCATTTCTCTGATGACATATGATGAGGAACATCTTTTCATATGCTTATTTGCCATCCATACATCTTTTTATGAGGTATTTGTTGAAGTCTCTGGCCCATTTTTTAATTGGGTTGTTTGTTATTATTAAGGTTTAGTAGTTTTTTTTTGTGTGTATTTTGGATAACAGCCCTTTATCAGATGTATCTTTTGCAAATATTGTCTCTCAGTTTGTGGCTTGTATTTTCATTATCCTGACAGTGTTTTTGACAGGGCAGAAGTTTGTAATTATAATGAACTCCAGATTGTCAGTTATTTCTTTCATAGATCCTGTTTTTGGTGTCATATTAAAAAGTCCTCACCAAACTGAAAGTCATCTAGATGTTCTCCTCTAAGTTATCTTCTAGGAGTTTTATAGTTTTTCATTTTATATTTTGGTCAGGTCAATTAACATTTTGAGTTAATTTTGTGAAGGGTTTAAGGTCTGTGTCTAGAGATTTTGTTTTTGCTTTTATTTTTGTATTGTGGTGGATTCCAGTTGTTTCATCACCATTTGTTGAAAAGAATCTTTGCCTTATTGTATGGCATTTGCTCCTTTGTCAAACATTGGTTGAATATATTTTGTTTTTAAGTAAACTCTTCACTTAACGTTAGTCTTGAACTCATGATCCTGAGATCAAGAGTCATGTGCTCTACCAACTGAGCCCCACTGGTTGACTATTTTAATGCCTTTCCACTTTTGGGTATGGGACACATAGTTAAGGTTCAGGTAAGAATTTTTAATTAGATATTTAATTAATAAATTGACAGAACAGATGTCCATGTACAATTTAAATCAATTATTTAAATACTGCTATTAAAGTATTGCTACTAAAATATTGCTACACTTGTAAATGGCCTTTTTTACTTCTCCACCACTACAAATCAAAATGTATGGAATTTGTTCCCTGTTTGGAATTCATCAGTTTATTTTAGTTGACAAAATTTAAAATATAAGCCATTTTTACTATAACCATCCATAACACCAAGATTTAAGTGAATATTTTTCTAACTGCAGAAAGTTGAGCTTCTACCTAATGATTCATATTATTGCTACCCATTGGTGTAAGATTTAGGAAAATATCTCTAGAACTGCATTTATGTTAATTAATTGACATTGCAGACTGGATACTTATTTGGACTCTCCTCATATTGTTTTTTCCCACTTCAGAGTCAGCTCAGTCAGGTACCTGCTACATTAACTTATCCACAAAACCAACTTCAATTAAATCTCACTTAATCTTAACCTCACATATAATTCTTTATGTTTGACATATTCAGTTGAAATAATTTTACTATATTTTCTTGCATCTGGTATTAAACATCTTTTTTTTTCGAGAATCTAGTAAGTGTGACATACTGTTCCCCAGCACATGGAATATGACAGTGAACAAACATGATTTTCCTGCCTTCAAGGACCTTACATCTTTCTTATAAGGAGTGGAGTGGCAGGGGAGAAAGAAAGAGATAAGTATGGTGGGTGATGGAATGTGTTAGGGGATATTACGTAGGATGTGTGGGCAAAAAAACGAATGTGGAATGTTATTCTAAGTTAGTCTGCAGAAGTCTCTGTGATATGCGATATTTAAGGAAAGATCTAAAGAAAATGAAGAGGAGAACCTGAGATTAAGTCATTCCCTGCAGAGGGAACTGCAGTAGCAGTTCAGTGTGTTCAAAGAACAACATGGAATCTAATGTAGTTGGAGTAAAATGTGCAGAAGGGAGAGATGTGGGAGATAAGATCAGAGAAATAGCAGGGTCCTGGGTTATATAGAGTCTGCTAGACCGCTGAAAAGACTGGTTTTTTACATCCTATTGGAGAACTTTGAGTAGAAGAGTTTTACTTCATGACTCTGACTCTTTTTTGTGAATGAAGAGCAGGAAAAATATAGAAGCAGAGCTATGATCCAAATGAAACATAACGGTGTCTTGGACTGGGGTGGTAGTAGTTAAAATGGCATAAAATTGTTACATTTTCGATATATTTGAAAAGTGGAGTTGTTAATATTTGCTTTATAATTGTTATGTGCGGTATGGAGGAAAGATATGAGTCAAAGTGATGCTTAAGTTTTTGTTCTGAGCCAATGGAAGTTCAGTGTTTCCATGTATTTAAATGAAAGAGACGGAGGGAAGAAGCTGTTATAGGAGAAAAAAAATAATTTGCTTTTGGACATGTTACATATGAAGTTTTAACTTGTTAAACATGTTAATTCTGAAATATGGTGAAAAGTGTGAGTTGAACATGTAAATTTGAAACTCATCACCATATATGTAGTATTTAAATTTTTTTAATGTTTATTTTTGACAGAGAGAGAGAGAGAGAGAGAGCGAGCATGAGTGGGGGAGGGGCTGAGAAAGAGGGAGACACAGAATCCAAAGCAGGCTCCAGGCTCTGACCTGTCAGCACAGAGCCTGACGTGGGGCTCGAACTCACAGACAGCGAGATCATGACCTGAGCTGAAGTCGGATGCTCAACTGACTGCGCCACCCAGGTGCCCCCATATATGTAGTATTTAAAGCCTTTAAAGAATGGAAAATAGAATGTAAGCAGTGTCACTGGAGTTGAAAAGACGTCTACAGATTAAGTCCTTGAACACAACCAAGAAGGCTACGAAAGAACAGCCAGAGATAAAGGAAGACACCAGAAGATATTATCCTGGAAGTCATAACTTGGGTAGGATCCTACTTTTGAAAGTTTTTGTTTGTTTTGTTTTGTTTTTAATTTTTGTTTTAATTTTGTGAGCTCCCTGTAAGAGAGGAGTCAGGGCCATATTCTGGGCTAGCAGGATGTCGTGTCTGGGTTTGTTAAACTTAAATTTTAGTGCAGCCAATAAAAGCAGGCAGCAATAGGACATTCCTAATGCAAAATTTCTCATCTGTCCTGTCCCCAGACACTGCTGCCATAGGGACAGTCTACTTCCTGTAATTATAGATTTTCTGTGTGCTTTCATGTTTAACTCTGATTTTTCTACCTCTCATAGAACCACATGGGTTCTGTGGGCTTTTTTTTTCATATTGGTTATCTTTTTAATGCTGTCAGCAGCATTTCCAAGTTGTACCCCCTCAAACCAAGTTCTTGAGAGCACCGTCAGGTGGGATTGCAGGATACCTCTGTGATTAGGGTCCATGCAGCATGGATTGGGTTGGGCATGCTGGAGGGGCAGGAAGTCTTGGTCTGTCCAGTGCCTTGCAGCAGCGTTTCAGGGGCTCTCCCAGCTAGCTCTGGCAGCTTCAATATCACTAATCAGATTCTGAGCCAAGTATATCCCCCAAATCTGTAGCAATGCAATGCCTATGAAAATACCAGCCATGATGGTTAAATTGTCCTGTTTCAAACTGGAGCACACAGCCTTTCATGCAGATTACAATCTGCTGGTCAACTTCTGGTTTTTGCCTGGCATCATGGCCACACTGAGTATTGATGACATCTTCTGCAGAATGTTTAGTACAGCAGGATAATGGCATGCTGCATGACTCCTGACTTGCACTGGAATCTGTGCAGTTGAAGTAAATATTTAGGATCTAGTCATCAGCTCCAACAGCCTCACAGTACTGCCAGTATTCCTGGGTGAAGTCTATGAAGTTCTGCAAATCCATGTCATCTCTGTATGCTCCGATGTTGTTTATAAAGAAATACAGCTGGTCTTTGATTCAGGAATGTTTTTGCCACTAGTTTGAGCACCCCCTTCTAATTGTGTGCAAATCAGAATTTTTGCCTTTGCATGTGGAAAATGAACTTTTCTGGCTCATTCCTGAATCTGCAGCCACAGGGGTCTTCTCTGCTTTATCCAGAACACCTGGATGCAGACCAATCTCTACCACATCTGGCATGACTCCTACTTATTTGGGTTTCAGCTTCCTTTCTTTGAAGAATGTACATTCTTTGGAATGTAAATTGCACTGGTTTTCATAGTCTATACAGGAAACCCTTATTGTTGGTGATAAAAGAAGTCAGTATTAAGCAGTTTATACCATGTCTTTATATTTTACTTTGAAAAAAGAGAAAAAATGCCTTAAACTAATGAAGGTAAAAATTGTTATCTAATAAATGAATTGACTAGAATTGATCCTACTTCAGATAAGATTATTGAATTTTAATTAGGGGCAATTTTATAGATACACTAATTATTTCATATGACTACTGACCTCTGTTCCCTCATAATCCAGCATAATCCAGTGATTTATTATATAATGTAGCTTCTTTTGTTTATGGGAAAGTTGTCTCCAAATACCTTCTGTGACTCAGGGAACATTTGAGATCCCCTCTGGTAGTTCAGATTGTGTTGCAGTGGCAACACATCAAAATGACTGTGAAACATCTTGTCTTTGTAAGTCATTGCAAAATGTGTGGCTAATGGTCACAAAAAGGGAAAGATATACTTGAAGTATTGCAAATGAGATTCTCTCAGTGTTCAGGATGAATCTTAAGATTATGAAATTGTAGCACTATATCAAACTTGAGTAAGGGAATAAGATATTTATTGAGGAATAAGGAAAACCCACTCACTTTAACAGAAAAGAGATCTTTGTGTCATTTTTTCCCCTTTCATCTTGCCTACTTCCTTTCTCCATGATTCCTACTGGCTTATTTTTGGCTTGGTTTCAGAAGGAATAGAGGAGAACATTGAAGAAAGTGTGATTTACTTCATCTTTTCCAGTGTTGCCTTGCCAAACCACAGCCAGAAAAAGTACTCCTTGCTTTATTTTCGAAAGCAAATTATAACCTCATCAGTTTTAATAATAATATTTAAATGCTTATTATGTTATACAATTTTACAAGGAGCTCTTTCAATCTTCTGAGAATCCCATGAATTATCACATTTCACAGATGAGGAAATTGAGGATTGGAAAAGATGTATAATTTTTCTATGATTAAAATATGTCATTATAATTATAACTAGGAATTTATTAGTTGCAGGATTTTGTATTTCTGGTTTCACAGAGGGAATTGTACCAAATAAATACCATTACCTCATCCCCTACTACATAATTTCAGAAGAGTTTGAGGGTTTTTCTTTATGTAATGCATATATTTTTTGAGATATATGTGGCACACAACATATTAGTTTGAGATGTACAGCATAATGATTCAATGTTTGTGTATATTGCAAAATGATCACTGTAATAAGCCTAGTTAGCATCCATCACCGTAATGGTTATTTATGTTCCTGGAAGTACTAGATCCTATGTGCTGTGACATTCTCAAACAGAACAGTATTCTAATTAGCTCCCAATTTCAGGCCAGAGAGACACACATTGATGATTTCAGAACATGTTGGAATAAACTGTGCTCAAATGTGGGAGCATAGTCACAAAGGTAGGCCCATGGGCTCAGGTGAGGCTTCCTGGACAGGACAGTTGAGCTGGGTTTTGGAGGATGTGAAGGCAATAAGGGTAAGCGTTTGAGCAGGGAGGTAGAAGGTGACATCCAGTGGTGGTATAAGGTTGCTGTCACTCCTAATCTCATGACACGAGTGCAAGGCCAACAAAATCAAATAAGAACTGATAGATCCTGCTGAGTTTGCTGTTTGCATTGAACTGGCCAGAGAGGAAGGGCAATCAAATATGGCACATAGTTATGGGTTGTTTTTTTTTTGCCTGATCCAGCCTATTGACTCTGTCTCATTCAGAACTTAGTCTAAGACTTCTTTTTTTCCCCAAATTTTTATTTAAATTCTAGTTGGTTTACGTACAGTGTAATATTGGTTTCAGGAGTAGAATTTAGTGATTCATCACTTGCATGTGACACCAGGTTCCCAACACAAGTGCCTTCCTTCATACCCGTCACCCATTTAGCCCATTTGCCACCCACCTTAGTATAAGATTTCCAATTACTGTTGGAGAAGTGAGAACTCTTCACTCAGAAAAATAGCTTTACTGGTGATAACTTTTGTCAAAAATCACAGTTTCAATTCTGTGAAATATCATATAGAATTTACAAGTTTACAAGATTTTGAGGTCAGAATGCCTGGATTAAAATATTGGTTTTACCTGTTCTTTTGGCAAGAAATTCAAGCCTCTTTTTACCTCCGTTCCCCCATCTATAAAATGGAGACAATACTAGTGCCTATGTAATAAGATCCTGTATTTATGGAATGAAAAGAACTATGAAGAATACAATGCCTGCTACATTGTCATATTCAATAAATATTAACTCCTTTATTATTCAATTGCAAAACTAGCTGAAATTGCAGCAACAAGCAAATAGAACCTTTGTATAAACTGGGGAATGGTAAGCCTGGCTTTGGATCTGGATCCTTTGAGGATGACTGTCAAGATGAAAATGTCTAAGAGAGTGTGTGAGCAACTCATACTTTATCTGTGTTGTCAGTAGTTAAGCATGCTAACAGTGGGTGGGACTGGGACAGGATGGGAGAGTCGTCCAGGTTATAGTAGAACCCTTAGCCAGAACAGTATACAGTAGCTGAGGGCAGTATGCATGCTAAAATGAGATTGGGAGTGAATCCAATGAGATCCTAACAGCTGGGAGTAATGAGAATATAGAGGAGGCTCTCCTAGGATAGCAAACAGCTAAAATCTTAGTAGAGAGCCTGAGTCGAATTGATACAAGAACATCCTGCTGTGTGTGGACTGTGATGCCACTACAAGAGATTAGAAGGGAAGCTTTCTTGCATAATAAACAGTAAAACCCTGGATGTCCAGTGATGCTCATGAGAACCCAGGACCTAACAGAGTAAATGAAAAATGAATACCTGGGACTGGCTCCTTCCCTCCAGGCACATCCATTGCCTCAGGCGAGATACCTTCCAAGTCTCTCAGTTATCTCAACTGGAGGACAAGCTTAATAATATGCACTTCACAAGGTTGCTGTAAGAATGGGAAAAAATAATGCATAAAAAATGATGTAAACTTCCAAGTGTAACACAGACGTCGTTATGATTCTTGTATTATCTTTATTCCCTTCCATCTCTTGAGGGTTTGTTCTTATTCTACATGGCTTTTTAGAAGAGAACATTGTTGATTTTTTCTAAGGTTTTTAACTCTCGCTCCGCATACATTCCAGTGACTCCAACAGAATATTTTTTCCTCTTCAAAGACCCTATTTTACCTGGAGACTGACATCTCTAATCTGGATCATTCAGCCATTTGAGAAATCTGATTTTTATGAAATTGAAAATGAACTAGAGGCAGCATTAGGGCAGGGCTCTTGTGTTGGGGAGAAAGTTAAAATCTAGGAGCTGGCTAGTTATTTTCAGTTAGAATTGCAAAGTCAGAATCACTATAGTAAAAGGTTTTGGGCTCAACTGATTTCACCTATTTATATTTACTAAACTGGTCGAATTTCATACAGATTGACTCAAAATACCTTTGCCCCTTTGAAGCTTGTCAAAAAATATTAATCTACTTTGGATCTTGCTCTCATCAAAGAAAAAGATCTAAGAATTTGTCTTTGAGTCATAGAAATAAGAAATCATGGGGGATTATTCTTACAGGATGATTGTTTCATGACCTCCAAATTGGAAGTGCTCATTTAAGCTAGAAGCAGTGATGGCACATTTTCATTTAGCTGTTTTCTTCTTCTAAAAATCTCACAACTAATATTCTCTGGTGGCTGCCTTCAGTAATGTGCAAAAATGGTTCATACTCGATTAAATCCCACTGGCTTAAGGATAAAAAGAGGCTATGGCCTTTCCTTGAACCGAGTTTGCCTATTCACTCAGGTCTACTCACTCTTTTATTCAGCAACTGATGGAGTGTTAGTGGTAAGTTAAGCATCGTGTTCATAAGATGTAGCCTTTACTTTAGATGGTTTTCTAAATTCCTATCTGAATAATTGAATATTATCATCTGAGCTGTGCATATAAAGTCACGGCAACGAATATGAAGGGGGAAATATGCATGTTTGACATATTAGCACCCTCAAAATACAAATAGTCCTACTGAGATAGGAGGCTTTGACTTTTTCCAAATGATATACACATTTCATTTTTTGGATACATATCCCCTAGTTGCTTTCCAGAAAGACAACTTTAATTCATACTCTCACCAACAGTGTAATATATGCTGGCTTCAGCAAGGGGTATTCTCAGCCTTTTAAGTCTCTTCAAATCTGAGTCATGCACAATTAAGTCATATGGTTGCTTTATTTATTTAAAAAATTTTTTTTTAATGTTTATTTATTTTTGAGACAGAGACAGAGCATGAACAGGGGAGGGTCAGAGAGAGAAGGAGGCACAGAATCTGTAACAGGCTCCAGGCTCCGAGCTGTCAGCACAGAGCCCGATGCGGGGCTCGAACTCACGGACCGTGAGATCATGACCTGAGCCGAAGTCGGACGCTCAACCGACTGAGCCACCCAGACGCCCCTCTTTTATTTATTTTTAAAACAGCTATTATGAATGAGAATGTATATTTTTCATTATGTTTATTTGATAATATATTTCTTTTTTATTGAGGTATAATTGACATACAAAATTATATTAGTTTCAAGTGTACCACATAATAATTCGATATTTGTATATATTGTGAAATGATCACCTCCAGTAAGTTTAGTTAACATCCATCACCACACATAGTTAACTTTTTTTGTCTTGTGTGATAGTCACGTTTCTTATACCATGATGTGCTTACTTACGTTTCTTGCCGATTTTTCTTTTAAGATATTGGTCTTTTACCTATCTCTTAAACTTTCTCTGTATTAATAGATAACTATGCTTGAGGGCTTATTAAACATTGGTCAGGGCTTGACTTTTAAAGAGAAGGATCTCCCAGATACATGGCGTTGGATTCTTTCAGAGTCATAGATTTAAAAAAAATAAAGCGTATAAAAATCCTGTTTCAAAATTATGACTTGGGACTTCGTTCCCCCCTATTCAAAATAGTAATGTGTGATTATATGGTCTCTAATTGATCAGGAATTTTCATTACTGTGAAAGAACTGTAGTTTTATTTTTATTTTTTTAAATTTATATTGAAGTTAGTTAACATACAGTGTAGTCTTATATTCAGGAGTAGAACCCAGTGATTCGTCTCTTACGTATGACACCGAGTGCTCATCCCAAGTGGCCTCCTTAATGCCCATCACCCATTTACTTCATCTCCCCACTACTTCCCCTCCAGCAACCCTCAGTACTATATGAATAATTGCTGCAACAGTCACTCTGAAGATTTTGCCAACTTGTGAACGAAGGACACTTTAGAAGTCAGCCTGTTCATTTTATAAGTCAGTCTTCAGTTAGTGTCTCTTATACCTACAATTAGTTTGAAAAATCAGAGATTCCAATTTGCTGTGGTGGAGATCATGGATGATTGACCAGGACTGGCACTTTTTCCAGCTGTTAGTGAGTTGAAGCCAGAATCTTTTGGTGGTTCACCGAATAATGTGGTTTTCTTCTCTGAAGAATGTCTTGCACCTGCTCTCTCTCTCCACTCCCAGACTGAAAGACCACTTACTCCCAGAATTCAGGTCATGCTTGTTGTCAATACTGTTATCACTACATTTGTTCATTTAATGATACAAAACTGAAATGTTGCCCTGTGCACCCAATCACGGGTGAAAATGGAACAACAACAAAACTATAAATACATACTATAAATGGAACTATAAATGGAAAATGGAACAACAACAAAAACTATAAATACATACTATAAATATATGCACATAATATATAATGTTTCTGTATATAGATAATAGATAATATATACTTCTGTATATAGATAATATATATTATCTCAAAGTATAATTCCTCAAAGTATATTCTTTTGTCTCAGTTGTTTGTAATATTATAAAAATATTACCACACTGTATGTAATCTTTTGGGAAATGTGTTTTTCACTAACTATTAAATTTTTAAGATTTGCTCAGATCCTTTTATGTCTCTCTAGGTAATTTTTTTAAATAAGTCTTTTATAGTGACAGATTTGTATTGTGCTTCCAAATGTTGCTGATTTTACTGCTATTATGAAAAAATTCAGTCATTAAAGTTTTTGAGGTTCATTGATAGAATATCTCACATAAGGACTACTTTTTAATTTGGTTGTAGTGCTTTTACCTGACCAGTGTTTTCCAACTCATGATAGTGGGCTTTGTTTTGCTTATTACTTCTTTTGAAATAATAGAACTGGTTAGAATTGAGAGACTAAACTGAAAATTAGTTTTCCCAACCATTCTTCAGTTATGCTGACCAGAAGTCTCTCAATGTTTTGTGTAGACTGCATTCCTAACTATATCATAAAAACAAGTTTGTGATCATATGAGACACATGGATAGTGTTAAGCTCGTGTGGTTTGTATTACACAAGGAACCATTTTTTTTCACATTTACTTTAAGCAACTGTGTTTTAAGAATCTATTAAAATCTGACACATATGGGCCTTTGAGCCTATTTATTTGCTTAATTTAATCAGTTCTAATTAGACAGTGTACACCAATTAGATAGATATTAATTGATTGTGAGACATCTGTGTCATAGAAGTAGGGCTGAAACCGTAGGGCTGATTATTTCCCTTGAATCTTTCCCTAGATAGCCATAACACCAAGTTTTTAAATAGGAAATAATTTTAATAACCACATAGTCCAGTGGTTCTCAATTCTGTCTGCATATTAGAACTCTGGAGAGTCATTACCCTGATAGAATTTGTTTATAATAATCAGAAACTGGAATAATGCAAATGATCATCAGTAAGGTAATGGGTAATCCCACTGTGATATATTTGTAGAGTGGAATATTACCCACCTATGAAAGTCAACATATTGAGTAATGAAAGCCAGACAGTAAAATGCATGCTGAATGATTCCATTTAAACAAAGGTTTAGGATATGCCAAACTAAGCTATTGTAGGAAAATCAGATCATTGGTTTCTTGGGGCAGGGGAAGGGAAGGCTAATTATAAAATGGCAAAAGGGAATTTATACAGAAGATGGCAATATTCCATATATTGTAATATTTTATTATAAGAACTTTCAAATATACAGAAAAGTTGAAAGGGTTTTACAGTGAACCCTTGTTCACTGGAATCCAAATGTTAATCCATAACCAAGATTCAACCATTAACATTCCACTGTTCTTTATTTGTTACAAATCTATCCATTTATCCATCCCTCTATTCACCTATGAATCAAACTATTATATGGGTGCCTTTCAAAGAAAATTGAAGACATCAAGATACGTGCCATTAAATACTTCGACATGCATATCATTAGCTAGAATTCAATATTTGTTTATAATATTTTTCCTTTTGAGTAATATTTATAAACAACAAAATGCATAAAAATTAAGTACCATTCACTGAATTTTGGCAAATGCAAACACCAGTGTAACTGAAAGTCTCATGAAGATACAGAACATGCCTACTACCACAGAAAATTTCCTTATGCTCCCTCCTGGTATATTTCCACTCCAAATATTCCCAGTGGCAATCATGTTCTGTTTTGTTTATATGGTAGATTCTTTTTGTCTGTTCCATAATTTCATATAAATGCAATAATACAGTAGGTACTCGATGATGTCAAGCCTCTTTTACTCCTTTTGAAATTCATCCATGTTGGTGTATCAATAACCCATTTTTTTCATTGCTGAAAACTATTTTGTCACATGAGTATATCAGAGTTTATTTTATTTATGGACACAGACTATTTCAAACTTGAGACTTTGATGAATATAGCTTCTTTGAATATTTTGTGCAAGTCTTTTTGTGAATATATGTTTTTATTTTTATTGGAAAAATACCTACAATAGGAATTATTGGTCACATAATAAAGGTATGTTTAGCTTCACAAGAAACTGACAGATTTCTTTCCAAAGTACTTCTATCTTTTTAGCTTCCCACCAACAACATGTGTGAGTTCCAGTTGCTCCACAGTCTCCCCAATAGTTTTGTCAGTTGTTTTCTTTTAACTTTGGGTTTTCTATCTAGTAGGTATGTAGTGGTATCTCCTTGTGGTTGTTATTTACATTTCCCAATAATTAATGATTTAAGCACTTTTCACACTTGATTCTTGGCCATTTGTATATCTTCGTTTGTCGATTGTGTTCATTTTTATTGGGTTATGTCTCCTTTATTATTCAATTGTAGGAATTACAATGGGTTCCAATCCTTTGTCAGATATATATTTTGGGATATTTTCTCTCAGCCTGTCACTTAATTATTTATTAGTTAATGATATCTTTTTATGACCAGACATTTAAATTGTGGTGAAATCTATCAACTTTTTACTTTTATAGTTATTATTTTCTGTGTCTTTCTAAGAAATGTTAATTTCTGATTATTTAAAATATTATGTTTTCTTCTGAAAGTTTTATGTATAGATTTTAGATTAAGAATTATTATCTATATTTGATTCTTTTATGGTACTGTGCTCATCAATCTTGATGAAAAACAGGGCAAGACAAAGCAATAAAGAGTGCCAGAGGAAGGGTGAGATCGTATTTTTAAATTAGCTGCTAAGGGAAATTCTCTCTGAGAAGGTAAAATACAAGCAGAGACCTGTTGACTTCATAGAGATGTGTGAACACACCATTTAGTTGCCTAGGAGAGAAACATGCTAGATGTGGGGAAGAGTAAATTAACTGAAGGAAAATGCTCCTGCGTGTTTGTTTGTTTTTGAGGAAGCAAGGAGGCCAGTGTGGCTGTGAGGGAAATGGAGTGTTGGGAAAGAGAGCAGAAGAATATCAGGTGAGTTCTTTGGGTCTTGCTGATCATCTTAAGGACTTTGGTATATCCATCTGAGTGGAATGGAGATCTGCTTCAGGACTTTTAACACAGGAGTGGTGTGATCTCACTTGACATGTAAAAGTCCAAGCTTTGGATTCTCTCTCTCTCTCCCTCTCTGTCTGCCCCTCCTCCACTCGTGTTGTCTCTGACTCTTTCTAAATAAATTAAATAAACTTAAAAAAAAAGACACCTCTGACTACTATATTGAGAACAGATTCTAGGAGGGAAAGAATAAAAGAAAAATGCCTGTTAGGAGGACAGGCAGGAGCAAATAGTGTTGGACCAGTTTGGCAACAATGAAGATAATGAAAAATAGTTGGATCTTAATGGTCTTTTTAAATTTGATAACTGATACTTTAGTCTCAATTTTTGAGCTCAAATACCCTTTAGCTACATCAAAATTTTAATGTGATGCTGTCAATGAGATTATATTTCAATATTTGCAATCTGGAAGAGTAAAAATGGGTAAAAATTATTAATTGGCTACAGATGTTTTCTGATTTATTTTTGGAGAAAGGTAATATTTACTTTGGGGAAGAAATATTGTAATGGTCCTTTGATTATGTAGACGTAGAACCAGTTTTTTTGTGCGTGAAATGGAAATGTTTAAATCAGTGAGGAGGTGAATTATTTTACATAACAGTGTACAATGTTGTCTTGTCAGGTTCTCATTTCAAGGGGTTATGTCCACTTAGAGTAAATTCCGGGCCTTAGCCTGGAGGTCAGTGAGAGTGATGAGAAAGGCCTACTCTATGCACATGAAGGCATTGACTGGTCAAGGCCTTTCTCTTGGGGAAAGGAAGCTAACAGAAATTCTAGATATGACACCATGTGAAAGGCCGTGATCCATGGATATGCAACATTTGATTTTTTCTTGCTTCTTTTTAGTCAGTGTGAGTCATTGCTACATGTCTAAGTCTTCAGTCAGGAGAGATAGATAGGATAGGTAGATAGAGATAGGTATAGATATATATGTATAGGTATAGATATAGTATGTGTGTAGATATAGTATGTATATATTTATATATGTGTATGCATATTTATATATTATATACATATATGTGTGTATAATACATAACTAGGTATGCACATATGTACAGACTACATTAATATAATATATAATATTACATTATTGTACACATGTTCAATATGTACATATATACACATCTATGTGCATATATGTATATGTGCACATGCATGTGTATGTTAATGTTATTTTTACTCAAAGTAATTCAGGGAGAGACATATAAATTCTTGGTGAAAACCATGTAAATATCCTCTAGAAATGTCAGGCCAGTTAATTTAGAGCAATTTGGGAAATGGACTTTTTACTTTGCTTTTTACTTCTGAGAGTAAAACATGATTTCAGTTTAATGTCTTGCAAAGTGCTGCAGCATGGAGAGATTATGAGGTGGAAATGTCCCCCTTTTCCTCGGAAAAGGGGTTTCTATAGGTTTTGGTGTTTGGGATTATGGAAGGTCAGCAGCTACATGCAATTTCATATATTCTTTTTGGGAAAACCTAATAGGAAAACTTCTGAAATTGGATCCTCCTGGGATGTGGTCACTGTGGCTAAAGGTTAGTCAGATACGAGTTTTGGATGATAACAGAAGTTCACTGTGCCTGCGGAAACTTTCTAGGAGCATCAGTTTTGCAGGAGAACCTCACTTGCTTTCTCCTTTCAGGAAGGGCTTAGCCCCTGTTAATGGCTTACCCAATTAGATTGTGCCCACCCAGGATAATCTCTCTTCTGACTAGCTCAGTCATTGAATTTGGGGCCTTATGGCTTTCCAACCAATTAAGTCAGTTTGACTTAGTAAATTCAAAGATTAAAAAAAAAAGAAAGGAAGGAAGGCTGACAAAGCACTTCAAACAGAATATAACTTAGGGAGGGTTGACTCTTTAAAAGTATAGCCATATTATGGCAATCATTCAAGCTTTACAATAGGATATAATGATTATTCAATTAATTGATTTACTTCTTAAAAGGAGAACATTCCACTTGAAGCTTGAATTAAATGACAACATACTTGTACATTGGACTTGTGCAATATAAAAATTAAAATCACCGATTAAGTTAATGGTTACTATTTGATGGTCGTTAGGACATAGTGTTCAGAGCAAAGAAACTGAACTTGCAAGTATAAATGTATGGCCAGTAGTGATTTAAGAAAGTCTTCACTGTACATTAAATGTTTATTATGGGCTGGATCTAAATTCATTTAATGATAATACCTGGGTACTTATTTTGTGACTGGTATAATTCTAAGTATTTAAATGTATTATTTTATTTGGTCCTTATAATACCCCTTTGAGGCAGACATTTTTATTATTTCCAGCTTGCACATGAGAGTTCATGCAACTTGCCTGAAGTCTCATACTAACTAATGCCATGTGGTGCCAGAGTCTAATGCTTGTGAGGCTGACTCCTGAGTCTGCCCTATATGTCTCCCAGAATAAAAAAACAGAATAGACATTCCTAAAGATCCATTTAATTTAATGATAAGTATCTGGTGATTCTCAAATTACTCAGGAGGGAGTAATTTAGACTGAGTTTTGTTTTATTTGTTTGTTTTCCCTACTAAGGACTGGCAAACATTCAAAAGAAAACGGATTAATTCCTTTTTTATGGGCAGTTATAGTCTCAAATATGAGAAGAATAAAGATGGTTTCTTTACATAATACAACTAATAAAGATTTAAACAAATACAGATTTTCTCTTTAGTCGTATGTATTTGTAAACTTTTATATTCTTTACAGAAAAAAAAAGCAAAAAATACTGGAATCTTTTCCTTTATTCTCTCCACAATTCTTCACTTTCATCTTGTCCAGGCAAACACCTTGATATATTACCTAGTTATCTCCATTGGCAAGATTATAATATTTTGGTTTGTGTGTTTTCCTAAAGAACACACCAGCTGGGTTGTGATCTAAGTACCATGCTGCTTGGCGCAGCTGTACCTGGCAAGAAGTGACATTCTACATGTTAGCACTATGAGCTTTTTAGACAAAACACTGAAAATATGACAGTGACATTAGCATTAAATAATAGATGTTGTAAATCATCAAGGCAGTATGAACTGGAACTCAGCAGCTAAGGAAAACCTACGTATTAAAAACTTCTATACACATACTCATCATTAGAGTGAGCCAAAGTCCTGTGCACATGGAGCTGAAGACCCCTCATAAAGCAGGAAAAGTAATCATCAGAGATGATATTTAACAGGTATCAAGCACATAGTTTAAGCAAATAATACTATCCTTGCAAAGCTTTCCAGACTTCAATCCCTAATCCTTAAATGTTAGCAGAATCATTTAATGTCTTTGCGGTTGATTTTCTCTTTAACTTTTTCCCATGCCATGTTGCTTTTTCTTTAGATTCTGAATATCATCAAAATTTTTATGGTTTTAACTATGTCTATTTTCCAGTTAGCTACTCTTGTGGGAAGCATAGCATTAATACATAGACTTGTATAGGCTTGTGGAATCACTATGTTCCATACCTGAAACTAATGTAACACTGTATATCAATTATACTTTGATTTTAAAAAAAGAAATCTAAATTAAAATTAATTCAGATTTGTATCCCTTCTTTCCAAAATATTTCTTGCTTTTAAAACGTATAATTCATAATTTGACTGTTTATAGCCCTGCTATAAACATTGGGGTACATGTGCCCCTATGAATCAACACTCCAGTATCCTTTGGATAAATTCCTAGTAGTGCTATTTCTGGGTCATGGATAAAAAGGATGTGGGATATATATACAATGGAATACGACTTGGCAATGAGAAAGAATGAAATCTTGCCATTTGCAACAACTTGGATGGAACTAGAGGCTATTATGCTAAATGAAATAAGAGAAAAACAGATTATGTTTTCATTCATATGTGGAATTTGAGAAACTTAACAGAAGACCATGGGGGAAGGGAAGGAGAAAAAAATGTTACAAAAAGAGAGGGAGGCAAACTATAAGAGACTCTTAAATGCGGAGAACAAACTGAAGGTTGATGGAGGCAGCGGGGGAGAGGAGGAAATGGGTGATGGGCATTGAGGAGGGCACTTGTTGGGATGAGCATTGGGTGTTTTATGTAAGCAATGAACCATGGGAATCTATTCCTGAAGGCAAGAACACACTGTATATACTGTATGTTAGCTAACTTGACAGTAAATTATATTTAAAAAGAAAGTAAACAATGAGAAATCTGAAAAAAATGTATATTTCATAGAATTTCCCTTGGTTTTTTGATACAGTTTTTAAAGGTGAAGCTGAGCTTCGAGCTGGTAACAAATACATTATCTAACAGGGAAAATGAAGGGATGGAGTAGGGAGAGGAAGAATGGGGAGAATATAGATTTTTAACCATTTATATAATTTGGTACTTAAGGAATGAAAGGGAGAGTGTTACAGGGAGGAAGATATAAAAATTTGTCTTGCCTGACCCAGATGTTGTGACATTTTTGCTGTTTATCCATATTTGAGAATTTTTCAAAAAGTTATTTACTTTCAGGGCGCCTGGGTGGCTCAGTCCGTTAAGTGTCCAACTTCAGCTCAGGTGATGATCTCACAGTCTGTGAGTTCGAGCCCTGTGTCGGGCTCTGTGCTGACAGCTCAGAGCCTGGAGCCTGCTTCGGATTCTGTGTCTCCCTCTCTCTCTGCCCCTCCCCTGCTCATGCTCTGTCTCTCTCTGTCTCAAAAATAAATAAAAAACATAAAAAAAGTTTTTAAAAAGTTATTTATTTTCTACATTTTCATCTCTCATTTTATTTTCTTGTATACACTTCATTCTTCAAGCCCTGTAACAATTGCCATTTTCTATGATCTCAGTTTACTTTCTCCTTTTTCCCTTCAAGTAGTTATTGGAAACTCCGCCTGTTCCCATTTGCCCATGTAGTTACTCAACATCTCAGCTGAAGTCCCAACCTACCTCTTCACCAGCTCAGCCCCTGTTGTGAGGTGTGATCTGCAGGACATTGGCTCTACGCCCCTGGAGGCTCTCAGTGAGGTGCGGCAATGTTTCCTCAAAGCCAAAAACATGAGACAAATAAAATATGAATGCGCATCTCAATCTTAGGTGCCATGGCTAAGTTCGAACTTCCTATTGTTCCTTGAAAATACCAATCTGTGGTAGGAAGAATAATATCACTCCACAAAGATGTCTGTGTCCTATTTCCCAGAACTGTGAATAGGTTAGGTTGCATGGCAAAGGAGAACTAAGCTTGCATGTGTAATTAAGACACTAATCAGATAACCTAAAATAGGTAGTTTATTTTGAATTATGTGGCCGGGCCCAATGCAATCACAAGGGTCCTTTAGAGTAAAGGGGAAGCAAAGGAAGAGAGTCAGAGAATCTGATGTAAAGAAAAGCCCAGAGAGACTCAAGGCTGCTGGCTTTGAAGGAGGATGAGTCCATTAGCCAAAAGATGTAGGCAGCCTCTAGAATCTAGAAAAAACAAGGAGACAGATTCTCCCCTAGAGCCTCCAAGGACACAACCTAGCCTGCTGACACCTTGACGTTAGCTCCATGAGAACTGTCAGATTCCTGAGCCACAGAACTGTAAGGTAGTAAATGTGTGTTGTCTAAAGCCACTAAGGTAATGGTATTTTGTTATGACAGTAATAAAGACTAATAAGCTCTCCTTGCAGTTCTGTCCTTTAACTCCTATTGACCCTTCCTGGCTCTTGCTGATGCTGGTCTCTCTTCCATGTATCTCCCAAAGTATCTTCTGTTCCTCTCTGCCTGCAGCCAGCAAACTTACATTTTCTGGTGCTTCCTTTCATCATCTCACCCTTATTTTAAGTAGTTCTCAAATACTGGTACTTGACTGCAACCAAAGACTGAATCAGGACTACATAAGCAACTAAACAAAATTCTCCACAGATGATTAAATATGCATACAGATTCCGGAATTGTTGCCCTGACTAAAAACCGAGTCTCTCCTCAAACATGTTTTTAAAATATTTCACCTTTAAAAAAGGTTTTCACCTTTAAAACTTCTTTACAAAACACCAGGAGCTGACAATATTTTTGTAACTAAGTCTTATTGCTTCCAAAACATTTATCTTTCATTTGTAAAATACCTCTTTCTTTGAGGCTCCTGCCAACTGGCTTTATTCCTTTTCTCCCCCCTCTCCCTTTTTACTATTTTCTGTTAATTACTAGGTCAATTCCTTCAAGTCATTTCAGTCTTGGAAACTGGTTCACAGTTTTCTCTTCACACTAGCTCCTGCCATAACTTGAGGATACTTCAGTATCCCCACCTGAGAAATGCATCATCCTCCCTTCATTAATTGGACTGGCAGCCAGTGATTCTCAACCAGGGAAGGGAGGAGCATTTTAGATTGATCATTATATACACTTCTTCACAGTCCTCTGGTAGCCAAAGTAGTGAGGAAGAAGAATAATTGTTTGATCTGTATGTTTGATCACTATTTCTTTGCTGCCCATTATATGCTCTCTGCCATTTTCCATGATTTTGTTCTTTTGCCCTTCCTTCTGTAAATAGTATGTTCTCATTGACATCTCCTATTTCATAAACCAGCTTTGTGTTCTCAGGGTTGTCAGGTCTTTAATCAACTCACAGAGTGGAACTAGTATATCTTATCTCACCCTGGTTCTTTCATTACACTTCAGTGTGGGTTGTCCTTCATATTCAGAAAAGTGCTTGTGCAGTTCAAGGGAAGACTCGACAATGCCAGGGGGAAGTGGAGTCAGGAAAGAGGCCTACAGGGGGCCTGAGTGGCTCAGTCAGTTAAGTATCTGGCTTCGGCTCAGGTCATGATCTCACAGTTCATGAGTTCGAGCTCCGCATTGGGCTCTGTGCTGACAGCTTAGAGCCCGGAGCCTGCTTTGGATTCTGTGTCTCCCTCTCCCTCTCTGCTTCCCCTTGCCAAAAAGTAAATACACATTAAAATTTTTTTTTAAATGAAAGAGGTGTATAGTCCATAGGTTCCCAGGGTCCTGTTGCCACACATGTTGGCCCAACCCTGTGTAACCCTCCAAGGCTCATTCTTGGTCTGTTGAGGCAATAGTTGCGACAAATGGAAATCTACCTTTAGTTCAGAAGAGTGGTCAATTTTGCCTCATATGACTTTGCCACATTTTGAAAATCTGAATAAGAGAGAATGCTCATGGCCTATGAACTCTCTTTAGAGGTAGCTTCATGTTTGCCTCCTCTGTTTGGCCAGGCTTCTCATCTGTCCTTGACGTCCACTCATTTCTTTTTAAGATTTCTTTATAATTTTTCACAGTACAGAATGGTTCTTTCATTCTGGGCCATGTGTTTTTGCTGACATCTTTCAACTCGATCATCTAAGAAAAGCAGCTGTATTGTGGTATGTAGATAATACTTTTCTTTATCTGTAATCATACCAGAGTTTCCTTATTTTGAAAGTATTCTCTTCTCCTTTTATTGTTGTGTGTTATTGTGACAGGGCTTGGGCATCTATTACTGGGTTATCATTTTCTTAGAAATCCAAGGGAGATTCATCGAGAAGAGAAATTATGTTTTAAAATATCTTAGAGACTGCAAAACTAGTCTGAGCCTATTCAAGTATTTAGGCCTATTCTGATAAGTGACTAATGTGGAAATGTATGACACGGTTATGAATTAGAGAAACATTACAGTGACCTTGGGGGTTATCTGAAGGGGATATAAATAAGATGGATAAGTCTCAGTGACACAAAGGTTTTTGTGCTCAGCCATACCAGTTAAAATATCTGTTACTATAGAGAGTATGAAGCAGTGTATGCGACATATGGAGTGAGAAGTTTATCAATGAGACTCACTGAAAGCTCTTCGGCAGGAGAAAAAGCTGATTCTAGATATGTAAAGCTGTTTTGCAGATGTTACATTAAAATTCTACCATCCTCATTTGCGCAGCTGGTAATTTGCCTTTGATATAATAAACGCAGTCCTCCAAAACTTACATTCAAGTTATAGGTGCTGCTGACAAGTATAATTACACACAAGTTGTTATGATTCCTCTTTCCCACAAACGGGCATTTCCAGGGTTGCAAGTAAGTTTTTCAGTAGTCCAGCTCCAGAGATACTCTGTTTGGTGTGCAAAATTTGTATTGAATTTTTTGCAAATGCATTTGCTAAGCATTAGTTCCACTCCATGGACCTTACTGGGTTTCCTTACAACATAGAAGTATAAAGAAATTATTAATGAATGCATTGGTCAATAATGAGAAACACTAATGAAAAAAAAAACACAAGGAATTCGCTGAGAAAATCTGGTCGTAAGAAACATTAACATGGTAGCAATTTATAGATATTTTCAAGAAAAAAAATCCTGGTCTCTCCCCGTAGTCAGGTTTTTCTACCATTGGTCCTGAGATCTGTGACATAGCTGGTAATAAACATCTTCACACCCAGGTTTGGGCATGGATTCCCAATCCTCCTCCTGTCACTTTTATTTTTCCAGCCTTCCTAAGCATGTTTGTCTTCTCCAGGAACTTCTCATCTAAATGAAATGAGAAACAGAAATGTCTCTCTGTAGCAACTGTAAAAATTTCTTATAAGAAAGTGAACACTAAAGAAAAAAGAAAGAGAACAGGATGATAAAGTAATTATCTTATGGATACCTGATTTTTGTAAAGCCTACTTCAGCCAAAAGAGACTTTTTTTTTTTTGTGGTGGTTTTTATGATTATAAAATATTCAATGACAATTGAGGAAAGAAACTTGTCAACTCCAGGTTTTCTCATATGGCAAATATAGTACCTTATCTTAAACACCCAGCATAAAAAAACTTAAGGCCATTTCCAGGGGTATAGAATCGGTACCCAAAGATGATACAAAGTTCAACGTCTGACCTGCAACATAGGCCAAGTGAACTGCCCATGTCGCCGCTGCTGGTTGAGTGAGAGGTTGCTTTGCTGTTTGCTGTCTGCAGTTCTCAACATGGTGCCTTTGACTATTAGCACCACCAAGGATAATATAATTACCTCACTCTCCCTTGGGAGATAGTGCCTTCAATGTGGCAATAGAAAAAATATAAGCTAGAAATGTAACTGTACATTTTCTTTTGCAGTTGCTTATAGAAGCACTTTCTTAAAGAAAAATTAGAACTCACCAGGAGCTCCTGAATTTAAACTTTTAATACCTGATGTTTGAGGGCTTTTTAATTCTGTTGATGTTTATTTGGTATCTATGTGCACTGGCTTATCTAAACTAATTAAACATTTTTAAGGTGCAGTTTTGAAAACAAAAAAAGGAGTTTAGGATATAAATATCACCGAGATTAGTCCTTCCAAAAAGCTGTCATAAGGAGATATTGCAAATAATAAATACACCTCATTTTATGTTCTTTAAGCAGGCACAATCTTAGTTATAAATAGGGCTTACACTAAGCTTCATGAGTGCAGGTTCTCTGTTGCCTTTTGTGTTCACCATTGAAACCAATGGGTAGAACTTAATGGAATTTGCTAAAGTCCGGTTTTATGATATGGAGTTGGTATTTACTAAATATTTAAGAAATGTAGTCACCATCCCAAGCTCCTTTGTCCTGTCTTTTACAAGCTCTGTTTCAGGATCAATATAAATTCACTGTTCACGGAAGTAATTGTCTATCTTTGTCTTAAGTGCACTGTGTTATAAGGAAAGCCTTTTCTTTGAAGATGTTCCTTTAAGGGAATTGTGCTCATGTATGGCTATCACTCTGATAACACATATTCCCAGGTCCTATTACTACTGTAGTCCATTACATACTCATTGTCATGTAAAACCTCATTCTTTGCAGCCATGCCATCTGATCATAATTGGACCTTCTTACGATGTTATCTACTATCTATTATTTATCATTGGCTCATTCCAACAACTGTAATCATTTGTGGGGCTTCAACATCTATGGAGATTATTCTTCTAACATTCATGCTACCTATCTCTGATTTTTAACCTTAATAAACTTCAGATCCACAGAATTCTGCATCCTATATCCGTGTTTAACCTTGATCTTTGACATCATACAAGATTTCATCAGCTTTGAAATCATAAAATATAGCACACGCAAGACTTTTTTTTTTTAATTTTAATGTTTATTTTTTGAGAGAGAGCATGAGCGGGGGAAGGGGTGAGAGAGACAGAGACACATAATCTGAAGTAGGCTCCAGGCTCTGAGCTGCCAGCACAGAGCCCGATGCAGGGCTCAAACTCACAAACCACAAGATCGTGATCTTAGCTGCAGTCAGATGCTTAACCAACTGAGCCACCCAGGTGCCCCCTGCACATTCACGACTTCTTAAATAGTGTATAGGTTGCAGTTTTTCAATTGTTAAATTAACAGTTATAAAAACACAAGTAAAACTTTAGTAACTAATACTAAAACCCAAGATTGGTGGAGACAGTCAATGCCATAGATGAGAAAGGTCAGAATGTGTCATAAGGGGAGACCTGGATTCAGAATATCCCATCCACATTTTCTTGTTGGCAAACCTAGTTTTTTTACTCATATCAAACAACCAACTGAAAAAAGGCAGAAAGACATATCTAACCTTTTCAAATTCAAATAGATATAAATGAAAACGGGTAGGCATATTACTTCCAGGAGGATCTATTTTTTTTTCTGAATTTCGTTAACAGTACAAACCAAATATTTTGTACCAATTTTTTTCCTGTTTAATGCAATATATTGTTTTAAAAGTTTGTCTTTCTACAGGTTCTTGAATCTTATATTCTATTTCTTTCATGAGAATATCTTTTTTGACCCCATTATCCTGTTCTTCCTCCATGAGCATATGGAAATATAACTAATTTATCCATAAAGAGAAGATGAATTTTATCATATAATAAGGGTGTGGAATTTTCTTCCCACTCTTAACTAATTGATATATAGTGTCTCTAACTCCATTTCTGGAATACAAATTCTTTTATATACTGGGTAAGCTGCTTGTTTGGTGAGACATCTCATTCACTGCTTTCTTGAATAAATTGACTTTTTTTCTGTAATAGTTGGAAACAGTCTGAATTTGTTATTTATTTCATTTTATTTTTTTTATAATGCACATACTGGAAGAAACAGTAGAAACTATCATCTTAAACTACACTATGCAACTCCTGTTACACTTATCATGGACATGTGTCTTCATCCACAAGATGGCTAACAACTACAGTCTTAAAAGAAAAGAAAAGAAAAAAAAAAAAAGAAAAGAAAGATATTACCAGTAAGAATAGGGATGTGAACTTGCTCTAGTTATGCTAAAAATCAGTTTCCATACATTCTTTCCTCTCTCCTCAGGTAGACAGTGGGCTAAGTCTGTGAAGTAGTAACAGTATAACATGGTGACTAAAGGTAGAGTCTTCCAAGTCTGATATCAGGCTGTGTTGAAATCCTAATAGTACCAATGGCCCAAGTATTTGATTTGTGAACTTGTATAAGTTGCTGAATCTCATTAAGCATCTTACTTGCTTAATTTTTAACATGTATGTAATAAGAGGCTTTGTCCTGAGGATGAAGTAAGGCCGTGTATGCACTACTCTTTGCCCAATAGACCAGTGGTAGATACTTGATTCATGACAAGAGAATTGTCAGAAGCTTTCACTAGACATGGACATCAGTGACATACTGGCTTTTATTCTGCTGGTGGTAAGAATGGTAAATAGAAGCATGGGAACTATGGTATGATCATATTAGGTCTTCCATAATGCTGGGGAACAAGAGAGAAATATAATAATTAGATATGCAAAGAGAAGAAAAAGTGGAAGATTTTAAAAGTATCTCAGTGACTTTCCATGTCCTGGTTACAACCTCTCTGTTCCCTGGCAGATCCCTACCATTGTGTTCTGTGAGATCACTCTATTTTCTTAGGACAAATTTATCCCGGTCCTGTTCCAATTGTACTTTGTAAACTAGCCCCAATTTGTTCCTATCACTTGAAAACAATCAGTGCTAATTAATACATCCATCATTTTTGTGCATCTGGGTTCTAGCCACAATGGCCTTCTCTAACTACCCTCTGTTCTTGGGTGCCTCTGAATATGTGGTTACAATGAGGAACAACCAAGTAAACAAACTATCTCATGTCCTTCTTTCCTTTATATACTCATTAAAGTTTTGTTTTCTTTGCTTAGATTAAATGGTTCACCCATGAAGTCTTCCCTATTTCTTCAGCTGTATTATCCATGATATATCCATAGACATATGCACCTGCTTTGTGGAAGTTATTTCATTTTGTCTCACATTATAGTTAATTAAAAACCACCACCAAGAGTTTTTAACTCCTTTACAGACAGTGCCATTTCTTCTTACTCGATTTTATATTCTCCTAATATATGTCTTTACACATAGTGTGTATTTAATAGAAGCTCATATGTGTGAATGACTAAGGAAATCCATTTCACACAGCCCTTTAATCATCCCTTTTATTACATAGAGTCAATGTTTGTTGAAGGTTTACTGTATTCTGTGTGTGTGTGTGTGTGTGTGTGTGTGTGTGTGTGTGTGTGTGTATGAGAGAGAGAGAGAGAGAGAGAGAGAGAGAGAGAGAAGCAGAGAGAGTGATAGAAAGCATATGTATAACAGTGTATTATAAAAAAGGGAGTAAATATTTGCCTAAGTATTTACTGGTGGGGTGATGAGAAAAGAGTAAGTAAAAAGTAAAGCGGAAAGTTTTGTTCAAGTAACTATAAAAAGTGTTGCAGGAACATAAAGCATAAAGTTTGATGAGAATAATCATGATAGATAAAGAGGGCAAGATAGTAAAGAGTCAGGTAAAAAAGGACCTTTTATAATATGATAAAGAGATAACAAATTGCCAAATTTGTGGAATGTAAATTAAGGCATTTGGAAGTATATTTACTTTTCAGGTCACTGGAAGAACATTGAATGAATGTGACTGTAATTTTAAAGATAATGCCTTAATGGCCGGAAAGACTAATTCAGTCTTCTGTGGCATCTAGATAAGGCAATCTGCTTTTAGTATAGCACAGATGGATTCAAAATTAAAGAGACTGTTAAACACTCTGAATTAATTGCTTTTAACTTTTGTGTTTGAATATAAATTTGAATTTCACTATTGAAATTCAGGCCTTGCTCATTATCCCCTGGGCAGGAAACCTAAGTTCAAAGGCGCTGAACTGGACAGAGATAGTCATTGTCCATGTGATGCATAATTAGTGATAAATTATGTCAAAGTGTATTCTCCTAAAAGTTTGGGAAGCTCCAAAATAAGACAGGCTTGTGCTTTAGCAAAGTTTGTTTACTTGTTACTTCATTATTTTTTTTTCATCTAGAAAAAAAAAACAAAACACAGAGCAAATTGCTGCTGTTTCTTTCTCTTTAAAATTATATCAAAAGCATACTTTTAAACATCCGAAATGCTGACGTGATCTACTTTCTCTTTTGGATAATGAATATAAGCTTAAAGTGTCACTGCATAGAATCACTTGGCATAACAGAAAGTTTTATCATATTTATGACTTCTGAGCCTAGATTTGATAAGAAGTTGTTATAGCTGAAACAATGACACTGTATTAGAGCTAAAGTATTTGGACCCATCGCTTAAGAGATGAGTATAGTCTATTATACATGAATTTTTTGCTGGTTAGCTCCAAGAAAAATTTGTAACTTCAATGGTTTGTTAAATATGTATATTTTATGATCACACATTTACAGTACTTATGATATCAATTGATTGAATCCTATAATTGATTTCTGAAGTATATATCAGGGATCAAATAATAGCATAATTTTTAGTAGAATTTATAAACATGTGCATATCTACATGGTATGATTTGTAAATAAAATGCACATGTATGTATTACATTTATAATATTTTTATATGCGCACACCCTTGGCAGAAACCTCCCCCAAATTCTGAGGTTTCTATACTGTACAATCATCAACATCACAATATTTTATGAACTTTTCTACCTTCTATGTAATAAGATTATTTTTTGAATATTTTTCTCATTTTTTACAGTCTACAGACCAAATGGTAAGAATCAGCTGTTTTATAAAACTCAATACAAATTAATCCAATTTTGACTGATTCCTATACATGCTGAATATATAGCATGTCTGTATGTCAGAGGTCTTGCTCATGTGCTTATGTGTGTGTATATTTGTGTTTATTGAGACTTCTGTTTGCAAATGGTAGCAACCTGACTCAAAATAACTCAGGGAAAAATGAGAATGCATAAGTTCATGTGGCAAGGGCAGGTGCAGCTGTGATGCAGGGAGGTCTGAAACCAGAGATTTTAGTGCCTTCAGGAAGTCCTAGGGTTCGCAGTAGTGAATCTAGTGAAACATAGTGAATTCTACCAAGAGTTTATTTTACTTAGGCAGGAAGCATGGCTGCCAGGATACCAGATTCTCAAGCATCCAGCATGTTCCCCATATAGGAATATGGTGTGTCTGGTCCAAGGTGAAAATGATCTTGGAAGGGAAATCATCAGAATTAGGTAAGGAAAGCAGGAGCTGTCCTAGGCAATCAATATGGGAAAGGCTCATGTTAGGAAAGTAAAGGTTTGCAGAACCTTTGCAAGCCGGAACAAAGATTAGAAAGGTGAACTGCAGGAATTTCAGAAAGGCCACCATCCCATAAAACTAATATCCATGGTTTCTGTTTTCTGCTATACCTAAGTAGAGGGAGTTCTTCTCATGAAGATATCCAAAAATTACTGGCAGAAACCTGTTTCTTTACTCTCTCAACACCAATGCATGTCTCATCCATTTGAAGTCTTTCTTCTCCATCATACCACAGAAGTTCTGGCAGCTCAGCTTACTTTCATGCATTTCTGGCATTTCACTAAGCAACCAAGAAAACTGTGAGTGCTATTTGCAGCTGCTCAAGCTTGTACTTTAAATTCAAAAATCTGTAGAAAGTGTACTCATAACTAATAAATTTGGACAAACCCAAAATTGCATTTTTCCTCCTTGATCTCATATACTTGGAATCTAGTAGAATTACTAGATTATATGGTATTTCTACTTTTAATTTCTTTAATTTTTAATTTTTTAATTTTTTTTTAAATTTATTTTTGTGACAGAGAGAGACAGAGCATGAGCAGGAGAGGGGCAGAGAGAGAGGGAGACACAGAATCCAAGGCAGGCTCCAGGCTCTGAGCTGTCAGCACAGAGCCTGATGCGGGGCTCGAACTCATGGACTGTGAGATCATTCCCAGAGCCGAAGTCGGACGCTCAACTGACTGAGCCACCCAGGCGCCCCTCTACTTTTAATTTTTAAAGAAATTTCTATGCTGTTTTCCACAGCAGCTGTATCAGCCTACATTTCCACCAACAGTCTTGAGGGTCCCTTTTTTCTGCACATCCTCACCAACACTTATTATTTCTTGTCTTTTTGCCTATCCATTCTGACAGGTGTAAGATGATATCTCATTGTAGTTTTGATTTGCATTTCTCTGATGATTAGGGCATTATTAGGGATGATTAGATGTTGAGCATCATTTCATGTGTCTATTGGCCATCTGTATGTCTTCTTTGGGAAAATGTCTATTCGGGTCCTCTGCTGATTTTTAATCAGATTATTTGGGTGTTTGGTGTTGAGTTGAATAAGATTTTTAATGTTTATTTATTTTTGAGAGAGCGAGAAGGATAGAGAGAGTTGGGAAGGGGCCGAGAGAGAGGGAGACAGAGGATCCTGTGTGGGCTCTGTCCGACAGCAGAGAGCCTAATGTGGGGCTTGAACTCATGAGCCATGAGATCATGACCTGAGCTAAAGTTGGATACTTAACTGACTGAGCCACCCGGGTGCTTTAATAAGTTATTGGATTTTTTGGATATTAATCTTTATCGCATATAGCATTTGCAAACATTTTCTTCCATGAGGAATGTTTCTTTAAAATATACCAAAAACAGGACACCTGGGTGGCTTAGTCAGTTAAGCATCCAAATCTTGATTTCACCTCAGGTCATGATTTCATGGTTCGGTTCATGAGATGGATCCCCACATTGGGCTCTATGCTGACAGCACAGAGCATGCTTAGGATTCTCTCTCTCTTTACCCCACCCCTGCTTTTGCATGTGTTCTCTCTCTTTCTCTTTCAAAATAAATAAACTTTAAAAATATATATAAAAAGCACAAAGAAAATGAAAAATTTATATTGAGCACATTAAAACCAAAAACTTTTTCTTAAATCTAAAGACAAAATAAAGGAAATGAAAAACAACTCAAAAACTTGGAAAAGCTTTATAAATACTACCTAAAATTTACAAAGGATTAATATCCAGAACTTATTTAAAAACTGTTATAATCAGTAAGAAAAATACAAATAGCACAATAGGAATACAGGCAAAAGAGATGAATAAACATTATTCAAAAGAAGATGGCTAATAAACATAAGAAAAGATGTTCAAATTTATTAACAACAAAGGATTAATTAACAAGGGATTTACAAACAAAACCAAAGTGACCTACCATTACACAAACTCCAGACTTTGAGGGAAACAACAAAAGCCCTACCAGTAGTAAGTGTTGACAAAGATATAGAGCAAATAGAATACAAACACTGTTCTGGGTAAAGTGTAAATTGGTGTGGACACTTTCAAGGAAAAATAATGTGGTTTTACTTTCTAAAGTTGAAAAAGCACATGCTTTATGATCCAATTGATTCTATTTCAACTTAAATACCAAAGAGAACCTCTCACACCTATAAGTGGCAAGACCCAGTAAGATTTTAAGAACTGGGTTGCAATGATTTATTCCTTGTATACTTTATGAGTATTATTTTTTTATCTACTCAATATTTCATAAAAATATCCTTTAAAAATTCTTGAGGATTGTCTTTAAATGTGTTTTCTTCGGACTGATCACAGTGATGAGAAAGAAGAGTTTCATTTAAAATAAGATTAGAAGGAGTATTTTCAAAACTGGCAGGTGTTGTTTGTTGTCAAGGTCCAGGATCAAGGCAGGAAAGAAATGGAAACCACCCTTGCTTAACAATGAAATGTTAAAGGTATTTACCCAAAGGATACAAAAATACTGATTCAAAGGGATACATGCACCCTGATGTTTATAGCAGCATTATCAACAATAGCCAGATTATGGGAAGAGCTCAAATGTCCAGTGACTGATGAATTGATAAAGAAAATGTGGTACACACACACACACACACACACACACACTGGAATGTTACTTACCCATAAAAAGGAATGAAATCTTACCATTTGCAATGACATGGATGGAGCTAGAGAGTATTATGCTAAGCGAAATAGAGAAAGACAGATACCATATAATTTCACTTATATGTGGAACTTAAGAAACAAAACAGATGATCATAGGGGGTAAAAAAGAGAGTGAGGGAAATGACAAAACAGACTCAACTATAGAGAGCAAACAGGGTTGCTGGAGGGCAGGTGGGTAAGGGGATGGGCTAAATTGGTGGTGGGCATCAAGGAGGACATCTGTGGTGAGCACTGGGTGTTTATGTAAGTGATGAATCACTAAATTCTATACCTGAAACCAATATTACACTGTATGTTAACTAACTGGAATTTAAATAAAAACTTCAAAAAAAGTGAAAGTGAGAGAAGAAAGAAACTAATTGTAGGAACATGAAATCCTCCAGAAATCAGGAAAATCAATATGCATATGATATTAATCCACACTATGTATATAAACTTGGTCTAATTAATCAGTATGCCTGACTGAAACTCTTGGCTGATGGTGAGGCTGTATGGTTTCTCAACAGGAAAAATGCTGGGATCAGTTCTTATTATAAACTGCAGATTTAGTAAGATAGAATAGTGGCAAAAGGGCTTCATGTATTTGTCAGTATTTTATTTATGTACTTGCTTAAAATAATCCCAAATGTTGACTCAAAGCATTCTACCAGCTAATGTTAAAGTGAAAACGTAAATCATTGCACAATTCATAGTGTTCATTAAAATAATCCAATTACCTAGAAGAAATATAACACTTCTTGGACAACCATTCTTCTAAAATCCTCATAGATGTGTACAGTTTGATATATTGTACTATTGTTTTTTAAATAATATAAGCAACAAGGAGTTGCACAGGGCTCTGCCTTATATTGATACTCAATATAGACTGAAGGCATCAGACTAAAAGCAAATCAATAAAAGTGATTTTTGTCTGCAAAAAATACCAGAGGTTCAGGTACCATCTATCTGCTGATTTATAGTTTGAATCAGGAATAGAATTAGATTATGTAATAGAGAAATAGCTATACTTCAAGTGGTTTTTTCTAAATATTGCTTCTCTCATTGTACAATTCTATCATTTTGAAATGTATTTTATGAGTATTGACAATTTATTTCAGACATTTGTAAGGGAGTGAGGATCAGGTTAATAATTTCTTGTGAGGTTTGAGGAGTTCCTGGTCTTTACCACACCAAGGAAATAAAGTGATGGTCTAGATGAAATATGGGAAAAAAATTATTCTTAAGCATCATTTTGATTGTGCTTCAGTGCCTTAATATATGAGTAGTGGAGCCTGCAGAAGTCTAATTCACCTAGGATTAGACATTATATTTTTCCCTTTAATGCACATTTCACAGCAGTAAGCAATGTTAATTTAATATACGACTATAACTACTGTTGAACAAAGTCACTGAGAACCAAGAGTCCTTTTTGTGTCCTTCTCTGTCCATGTGTCTGTCCAGTTTTCTCTGTCACTGTCCTAAAAAGATTGCTTCTCTTTAAGAAGTATCTCTGTCCTGAATTAAGTAAGAAGGAAAGGATTCAGAGCAAAAGGCAGGTGGCTCCTGCAAGGTCTTTCCCTAGATATTAAAAAACTCCCATAGCTTTTGTAGAAGCCCCACTTAGCATTCTGCTTACTTTTTAAATGATCACAAATACTTTGTTTTTCAGAACAGTTTTAGATATACAAAAAAGTGGGCAAATAGAACAGAGTTCATTTATACTCCCTTACACAGTTTCCCATTCTTATCATCTTACATTGCTATGATATATTTGTTACAATTGAGTTAATATTGACATATTATTATTAACTAAAGTCTGTAGTTCATTCAGATTTTCTAGTTTTGATGTAAAGTCCTTTTTCTGTTCCAGAATCCTATCTATGATACCACAGTGCATTTAGCAGTTATGTCTCCTTAGGTTTCTCTTGTTTTTGATAGTTTCTTTGTTTTTTGGTGACCTTAACAGTTTTGAAGATTATTGGTCAAGTATAGGTACAGGATTGGAATTTGTCTCATGTTTTTGCCACCATTATGCTGGGCTTATGGGCTTTAGGGCTCACAGTGTTAAGGTGCCATTTTTACCATGTGCTTTATGACTATTGATGTTGATCTTGATCACCTGGATGAGGTAGTGTTTATCAAATTTCTCCTAACAATGAGTTACTCTCTTTTTCCTTCTTTCTTTTTTTTTTTTTTAACGTTTTATTTATTTTTGAGACAGGGAGAGACAGAGCATGAACGGGGGAGGGTCAGAGAGAGGGAGACACAGAATCCGAAGCAGGCTCCAGGCTCTGAGCCATCAGCCCAGAGCCCGACGCGGGGCTCGAACTCACGGACCGCGAGATCGTGACCTGAGCCGAAGTCGGCCACTTAACCGACTGAGCCACCCAGGCGCCCCTTCCTTCTTTCTATACTATACTCTGGAAGGAAGACACCGAACACAGCCTACACTTAAGGAGTAGTGAGTTATGATCCTTCTGTTTTTGGCTGGAATATTTAAATAATTTATTTGGAATTCTTCTACATGAGAGATATGCCTCCTCTCCCAATTAATTTATTCAGTTGTTTATTCATATTAGCATGGGCTTATAAATATTTATTTTATACTTATAATTGAAGTTTTATTATCCAGTGTTGCTTTGTTTGTTGTTCCAGTTCTTGTAGCTTTGGCCATTGGGAGCTCTTTCATTTGGCCTCCGTATCCTTTGACAAACCCCTAATCAGTTTTTCAATGCTGTCTATTTTCTGGCATTACACACAACTCCAGGCTTATATTGTATATTTCTTGCTCCAGTCTTGGAATTAGCCATTTCTCCGAAGAGCTTTGGTCCCTTTTATTGGAGAATGGTACTAGAAACCAACATCTGAGTGCTAGGTGTGATTGTTGCCACTGAGGTATCATTTCTTTTAGGCTCACTCACTTGCCAGAACAAAAAAAAAATGTGTGTACATTAACACTTGTTACAGATATCTATTTATATATTTTATGTGTAGCCATCTATAACTGTATTAAGTAAACCATAAGCTCTTACTGATGTCTGCAACTGTAATCCATTACCACATGAATGGTTCTAACCTCCTACCTTTGCTTGCCTGCATTCCCTGACTCCCCAACAGTGAGAATCCTGGTTCCTATTATCTGCCATCTATTTGCTCAATTGTTCACCTATAATATACATGTAAAGCAGTACCAGAATTATTAAGCCAAATCCCCACGGTAAACATTTTAGCAACTAGAATACAGTGTTTATGTGCAATTCCTTTGATCTTTAGCTTTAGAGATTCCATTAATTTTGAAAGTTACATAGATTATCACCTTATTCCCTTTACCCTTCAGTGAGATTTCTCCATACATTTGTAATATAGGTAATTTGTAACATATTTCATTTGTAAAGTAGTTCTTTCCTTGGAGTCCCCAACCTCCTCAATGATCTTTTAAAATTTGCATTATTGAAAATTCACTTTTTGAACTTTGGACTTTTGAACTTGGAAACTTCTGTAGGTTTGACAAATGCAAAATGTCATGTATCTACCATTTCAGTATCATACAGAATAGTTTCATTACCCTAAGAAGTCCTTTTGTATTCACTACTCCTGTCATCCTGAAACCTTGGAAAATAATGATATTTTCCTGGTTTCTAGAGATTTGCCTTTTTCAAAATGTCATATAATTGCAATCATACAGTATATAGCCTTTTCAGACTGGCTTCTTTCATTTAGCAGTATGCATTTAAAATTCCTTCATGTCTATTTGTGGCTTGATAGCTCTTTTTTTATCACTGAAAAATAGTCCATTGTATGAATTATCACAGCTTGCTTATCTAATTATGTATCATAGAACATCATGCTTGCTTTCAGTATTTGATGATTATGAATAAACCTTCTCTAAGTAATTTTGTGGAGGTATTTGTATGAACATAATTTTTCAACTCCATTGGGTAAATACCTAGTAGTATGATTATTGGATCAGATGGTAAGTAAGACTGTTTAGCTTATGCCAAACTGCCTTCCACAGTGTCTGTATCATTTTGTATTCCAGCAAGGAATGAAATCTCCCACTGCTCTACGTCCTCGTTATATATGAATGTAGCTCTGGCGCTGGCTTTGTCTCTTTGGATCATGTTTCACCTTGCTTTTTAGCTGCTTCACAATTTTTTATTGAAAGGGGAGCACGATGTTTCGTGCAATGGAAAGTGAGGTGAATAGGCATTTAATGTGAGGTGCGTGTTAATCTGGATAGGTGCTGGGATGTGTTTAAGGTTTACTATAGCTCCAGATGCCAGAGGCTTCAGTTTCTTCAAATGTCTTTTTGTTCGTTTGTTCTAGTTTGTTTTGTTTTCTTTGAACCTTTTTGTATTTAGTTTTCCCTAAGTCCTTCTTATTAAATACTGTGTGTGCTTTCCATCTCTTTGCATTATAGTCCACTGTTACACTTCAGCCCTGTGGATGTGGCAGCAAGGTGTGGAGAAATGAAGCATTCTGTAGTATTATGATTAAATCACAGTCTTTTCGTGGGCCTAGGTCCCTGGGTTCTGACTTAGAAGTGTGTCTTAGTGTCATTCTATGCCCGCCCCCTTAGGTGAAATAGGGTGTCTAAAGGGAACTGAATTTGGTTATTTCCCTTTCCCCAAGATGAAAAAAGCTCTGGTAGAGTTGTTTCTTCTGGAGGGCAGAGTTTTGTTATGGGAAATGCTATAGGAAATATAGAATAATGGATAATTGGAAAAACACCAATGAATTTCATATCCAACTTTATTAGTATTCATTTTCAAATCCATCCTCTTAGTGAATTGTCAACACCTGGTTAGCATTACATCCATTGCCCTTCAATCTGGAGAGACTTCAATTTCTTCTGATCTATCCAGCTACTTTCTTGACCTTATTATGGACAAATGGAAGTCATGGGAGGCTGGTCTAAGGAACTAACATTCGGATTAAAACCTAATGTTGTAATAGGACTTCACGAGATGAATTAATTGGATGAAAGACAGT